>NC_132935.1:159727058-160927058 GCF_034638445.1 Ciconia boyciana
TTTTTACAGAAGGCAAAAAGGGGCGAGGGCCAGCTCCAGCCCATCCGCAGGGTATCGGGGCTGGGTGGGCTGCGGGAGCGCACGGTACCGCGGCGCTGAGCCGTTGCTCTCCATAGGTAGATATCACCTTATTCGTTATCTTTGTCCTCTACGTTTCTTGGATTCCCGGGATGTATTTATCTTGTCTGTCTGGGGCTGCTTCGCTAAGTCGCTGTGTAAATTGAAAGGCTTTTTTCCCCCCCTTTTCCTCCCCTCCCCAGCTCACCACCTTTTTTAATTAAAGCTTTTAACTGGCCTGGTGTTTACTGTCTTATGTAAAGTATCTAAACAAACAGACCCGGCTGAAGACAAACACCAAAAGGGAGCCGGCCCCCCATTCTTACCCCTTTATTGTCCCCCCAAAAAAGCGCATCTCCCCATGTCATAGTTACAGTTCCAAAAGGAAATTGCTTTTATTTGTAAAGGAGGCTTTAAAAAGCAGTGACATGAAGGGGAAAAGCTCCTTAAGGGAGAAGGTCACGGGGTTAGGGGCGAGATTAAAGGAGCGATCTTTCCACCTCGCAGGGAAAGCAGCGCCGGAGCCTCCCCAAACCTGGGAGAAGGGCTGCCGAGGGGAGGTGGGGGGGCGGGTGGAGGGGGCGATGCTGGGGGCCGGGGCTGGAGGAAGCCGCTGGGCCCCAGGCAGTCCCTGGTCCCACACAGGCACCTTTCAGCTGTCAGAGAAGGGAGCGGATGCAAAGAGGTGAAATCCCTTGCTTCAACGCCCAAAACCTCACATCCTCTGTGTCATCCAGCAGGAAACATCACGGTGGGGGAAGCGGCCCCTCCGGAACTCCAGCTCAGGCAGGCGGTGGGACACGGAGGGCCATGGGATGCAGAGGGCGATGGGTATGGGGAGCCCTGCTCCCCGCTGGGGCTGGGGGAAGGAGGCTGTGCCCCCTCCCCGAGGCTGGCTGCTGCTGTCTATTTGTGGGGAGTGGAGCCGAGCGATGGAAGGGGACAGGACCACGCAAGCGATCACCCCCAACCCTCCCTTCCCCTCTTCCGCATCCATCTGTGCCGGCTGCGGTTTTTGCTGAATAATGGTCCCTGGCGAAGGCAAGTCAGCGTGAGGGATGTGGGGGCACTTCTCTTCACTTCCCTACAAAGGTGGCACCCTGCCTGGTCTCAGGCATGAACAGCAGCCGGGGGCTTGGGGGTCAACACCGGCAAAGGCGGCTGCATCCCCCTCATGTGCCCTCTGCCTGCCCAACCCTTTTCCCATTCCCCTGCCCCTCTGGGCAGGCACAGCCCGCTTCCCTCACCAGTCCCAAACTGGGGCTGTGCACAGCCCTGCCCTATGCAGGAGCCCAGGGCCGTTTCTGCAGGGCAGCAAGGAGCGGGAGATGCAGCCCTGGTCTCACCATGGATTAAACATGTCTTGCCCATTGCTAAGAGGGATGCAAGCATGTCTTTTTGCTCTAGCTGGGGTTTGGGTCCCGGACTGTCAATCTCCTGTGCTCAGGAGGTCCCTGGTAATAAGTGATCCCCACCATGGCAAGGGAAGGTGCCAGTGGTGATACTTCCCTTGCTCCTGGGGTGCTGCCAGCACGGGTGAGCAGCTGGGATATTTCTCTGCAGCCCTGGGGAGATGTCCTGGAGGAAGGGCATTTGGAAGGAGAGCTGGGCCTGGCCATGCTTCCTCCTAGGATGAGGACGGAGAGGGGACCACATCTGCCTGACCCATTCAGGGTTCCAAGAGCAGCACTGTGCAGTTACCCTGTCACCACACCAAGGCCTGTGCATCGCCAAGATGCAGATGCAGGGACATTCCCGCTCGGGCTGCACAGGAAGATGCGGGATGTTTGCTGGGTGCAGCATTTGAGGCAAACGTTAGTGAGGTGGCCATGTTCTCGCTGTGACACTGAGCAGACCACTTTGTCCCTCCATGCCTATAAGGAATGCATGCTCACACACCATCTTTTCCACTCTTTCCCGCAGTCCAGGGCTCTGTGACATTTGGGTAGCACATAGCTAGCGCTCTGCGGCTTTTGCTTGGTGCTGCCAGTCCCCAAATCTATTCTTGCTTTCTTCTCCAAAGTGCAGTGGCCGCATTGTCCTTGATACTTGGAGAGCATGTGTGAGCATAAACTGAGAATGGATGTGTGGGAGGCTGCTCCTCTCCTAAAATATGTGCATTTAAATTGTCCAAGGGAATTACTGACATTAGCCCGCTTTGTTTTTGGATTTTATTAGTGTCATTCAGTAAAAATCCCCCTGCAACCTGGGTAGCAAATGCCCAGCCGTGCTCACTGGAGATGCCACTCGGCGCTCTGCCTGCCACAGCAACCGCTTGAGGATAGTCAATCCATTCACCCTTTCGCTCGCAGGCATTCGAGCTGCATTAGCTTGCGCAGAGGTGGCTCCCGTGCCCCTCTGAGGCTGGGTCACAGCTCCCCTCACTTACAGGACTTCTGTGCCATGGAGCATCTGCAACCTGTCCTGTCCTGTGGGATCCCTCCCAGCAGCGTGGGCTCTCCTCACTCAGGCAAACACCAGTGGCTTGTGTGGACTGGGAACTTGTCCTTCCCTTTCCCCTTACCTTTCTGCATCATTGGTTTTGTGTAAAGCCACAGGATAGACCAGAAAGCCTGGCACATACAACTCACCAAGAATTGATGGGTATCTGACGTGGTTTAACCGGGCAGGCAGCTGAACACCACACAGCCGTTCGCTCACTCCCCTGCAGTGGGATGGGGGAGAGAATCAGAAAAAAGATAAAACTTGTGGGTTGAGATAAAGACAATTTCATAGGACAGAAAAGGAAGGGAAAATAATGATAAAAGAATATACAAAACAAGTGATGCACAATGAAATTGCTCACCACCTGCTGACCGATGCCCAGCCAGTTCCCAAGCAGGGGCTGCACCGCCCTGGCCAACTGCCCACAGTTTTTGTTCAGCATGACGTCCTATGGTATGGAATAGCCCTTTGGCCAGTTGGGGTCAGCTGTCCTGACTGTGTCCCCTCCCAGCTTCTTGTGCACCCCCAGCCTCCTCGCTGGCAGGGCAGTTTGAGAAGCTGAAAAGTCCTTGAGTTAGTGTAAGCACTGCTCAGCAACAGCTAAAACATCAGTGTGTTATCAACATTATTCTCACCCTAAATCCAAAACATAGCCCCACATTAGCTGCTATGAAGAAAATTAACTCTATCCCAGCTGAAACCAGGACAGTATCATAGATACACACTGCTTCTATAAATATTTATGGAGGTACAGTCAGCCTTGGTGTGGGCAAACACAAATGTAAATAATGCCATACACTCCTAGTATGCTACACAACATGCTGTGAGCAGGAATAGCGGTTCCTTGTGAAATCAATTTAATGAATCAGTTATAGTAGGAGGGAAATAATCCCAGCAGCATTATTATACCCAATAGCAAGAGCATTGCAATGACAGCTGGGTTATCCAGCGAGCCTCTGCCTGGGAGCATGGGCATGGGGGGAGGAGAAGGGATAAGCTTCCCAGCAGAGGAAGATGAAGATGAAGAAGATGAAGAACCACCAGAGGAGAGAAGTGGGTGCAGGTGACAGAGCTGAGAAAGAAAGAGTTGGGTTTTCCTGTCTGTTACACACAAGGATGTTGTGATGTTAATGGTGGCTATCAGGATGGGGAGAGGCACCCTGGGCAGAACGGCTTGCTTGGCTTGGGGGGGATGAGCAAGAAATGGGTGAGCTGAAATGGATGGGCTTGGGTGGAAAGGGATGCTGCGTGCCCTGGGCCCCTCAGGTATCAAATAACTCTGAGCAGAAAGCTTGTTTTCAAGTGATTTTGGCCCCTAAATATCTGTGTGCCCTCAGCTAATGCTGCCAAACCCATCCAGGACATGGATGTCTTGCATTTTTCACCTCTGCCAGAAAAGGGAAAAAATGAAGAGTTCCGGAATGAAATCTCCATTTCACAACAGGCTTCCTTATGTCTTTGGGTGAACCACTTCATCTTTCTCTTTCCATTTTCTGCAGCAGGGTGCTCTCTCCTGACTAAGCATCTCTTCCATGCTCCATCTCTGGCACCTTGGTGAGTTACACCGTGAGCCCTACAGCACGGAGCAGCCTCCAGTTCACAGTTCCTACAGCTGATCATCAAAGGTCTTTCCTAAACATGGATAAAGTAGATCCATACGAGTTGGTTTTGTTTGGGTAAAACCAACGGTGGTGCAAAAGGCCAGCACAGAGGCCAAGCAACTCCTATGTCCTTGCAAAAGCGTGTGGACCCTTCAGGTGCCTCTAGGCTGAAGGATGTTGTGTGTAGCTCGCAGAGATACAGCGTAGAGGATGGGGGGAATTTCACTGTCTGTGGGTGTATTCCTGAAGTCATTCTCAGCCCCTAGGTTATTCATAAGGAGTTCACCGGGAGCGTGCAGTAGTTCACAGTGTTGACGCATGCTGCTGGACACATGGGTCATGTTAGCGCTGATCTGCCCTCAAGGGGTGGATGGTACTGTCAGAACCAGCTCAAATTCTTGGGGATCTTTTCTAGCTTATAGTTTTCTCTTTGCAGGCACATTCCAGCCAGGTAATTAATCTGTTAAGCCATGTAAGGAAAGTAAAGGCAGAAGAGGCAAGAACACGGCCAAAGCAAATTGATTTTTTTTATTTAAGTGAGCATTTCAGGATATTTTTTGAGCTGTCCATCAGCTCAAACAGTGAGGATCATCTTCTTTAGCTGGATACGGTCTTTGCAGAACTTCTCCATGTGCTGATTCTGTATTTATAAATTCAGGGTTATTTTGACCCAACAGCTCCAAGGCTGTTGGTAGAGCAGAAGAGCCAGAGGAAGGGGGTGATTTGTTGTCTGAAGAGTTGAGCCACCCAGTTTTGGTCAAACTGCTTCCTGAATAACTGGACTTGAGAGGGAAGAGCTGGACTTCTGCACCAGTGACTCCAGCAAGGGCATGAAATCTGGGTACAGCTGAGCAGCGCTGTAGAAACCCAACGTATTTAGCATCTTTAAAAGTGTATTCCTAGCCATCTGATCGTTGACCTCACAGTTATTTTCAATTAATTAGTCTATCAGAAACTATTTTTGTCCTTGCTTTCCCTCCTTCCGGCAGGTTTGCAAGGACATACACAGCACTGTGCTACCGCACAGATCAGTATTGTTTTCATGAGCTTTTGGGTGGATGCTGGATTGCATTAACATGGCATATTAGCATCCATTAATATGAGGCACTTATGCATCATCAGATTTTTTTTTTTGGCATCTTTTCCTATTTTAATTAATGAACTGAAGGTGTGGGAAAGAAAACCATTGAAGTACAAGGGCCAGGAATGTGGTTGTTCAACCTCCCTATTGAAATCAATGATCGTGTCTTAGGGGCTGGATCCTGCTCCTTATTACATTGCCCAAAATCTGGAGTAGCTCCATGGGGCTGAACCCCTTTCACTGATAAACTCGTGTGATGGGAGCGGGCGGAGGTCTGCTGTAGCTGAGGACAGGCAGTGGGTGATCAACTGGGCTGAGAGGAGGTGGGTCTAGCTGGCAGCTGAGTTGAGCAATAGCACGGGGCTGAAAATAAAAGCAGGAATTTTATGGACACTTAAGCAAGGGAGCAGAGGGGAAGGACCAATATAACAAGCCCAAGACCGGACACTAGCTCAAAGCACCCAGCTAGAAACTGCAGTGTGTTTTGGAGCATCCCTGAGGGCCGGTGTAGGTTTGGTTTTTATTTAACTGGTGACACTCCAAATCATCGCCATTAAAGCCCCTTGCTCTGGCTGCTGCCGCCGAGCAGAAGCCAGAAAGGGTTTGAGGTGCGAGGCAGCTGGAGCCTTCACAAAAGCAGCCACAGAATATCGAATCGGAGAGAAATTAGGACAACCATTTCTGGGAGCTTTGAAGGCAGAGGCTGTTTGTTTGGCCTTAAAGAAGGCAGGCTGCTCCTGTTGCTGCTTCGCTTGCCTCGGCCTGGGAGACATCCTTCACGCTTTCTAAAGGCGAAGGCCCTGCCAAAAGAGGAGGAGGGCTGGGTTTCATTTGCTGTGGGGTGTGGCGAGGGGAGCGCGGTGCCGTCGTGGGGTCCCTCACTGCCGGCATGCCCAGGCGGAGGCAGAGGTCAGCAGGTCGCCGGGGTTTGATCTGCCCTGATCCCCCTTCACAGGGGAAATGAAGCGACAGAGTCTTTGCTCCAGCACAGTGGCCACTTTGAAAAAATGTTTCAGGCAGATAATTTATCAGGTTTAATTGCTCTTTAATCCCCCTGATCGGCCTGGCGTGGAGAAATCCCCTCTGAATGGGGGAGCTTGTTTGAAAAGGCCCGGGAGGGCTGGGAGGGCTGGAGGGAGGATGCAGGGCTGGAGGGAAGGATGGAAGGATGGAGGGATGGAGGGAGAGAGGGAGAGCCCCTTGCTGCTCCCATGCAGCCTGGCCTCTCTCTGCAGCCTGGTGCCCCGGTGCTGCTGCCCACAGCCTGCATCCCCTTTAGTGATGTTATCAATGGATTAAAAAGCCCCGCGTCACTTCTCCTGTCTCGTGTATCCTCCTGTGCAGAGGAGGCTGGACCAAACTACGTGACTGCAGCAAGGTATCCCTGAGCATACCCAGACAGAGACGTGGCAGGGATGAGCCAGGGAGGTGCCCATCCATGGTACCAGCACCCCAGTGCTCATCCCCCGGCTCCCCAGAGCAGCAGGGATTGATGTCCTCCTCCCCCCCCTGTTTGGCAACATCCCTCTCCTCTGTGTGCTTCTTGCTGTTTCCATGCTATATCCTGGGCTTTGTAAGGATTTCAGAGGAGGAAATGTTTTGTATTCTCCATAGGAGCTGTACCTCTGTACTCTGATGTAGTTACACGTCGGGGAACAAAGGCTTTCCCAAGAAGGGCAGCAGATGCACAGGCCTCACTGAGTATGGCAAATCACCATCCTCAACATGGGGCAAAACCTCCTTTAACACCCCCCTCTATTTCTGTCCAGTGCTCTTGGCCAAGGTCTGAGTCCAGAGGCAGGAATGAGGGGCAGTCCGGGCTCAGAGCATCTCTGGCACAGCTCTTTTCCTTTGGTCTTTATGTGTCCCCGGGATGGCAAAGGGTTTCTACTGGGATACCTCCAGCTGCTTTCATGGGATCCATTTAGCCTAAAATACAGCAAAGCACACTGTCCATAACCCGATACAAGACCATGAAATCATCTGGTCTGTGCCATGACACCGAGCGCCCAGAGAATTATAAAACTCGAATAATGTTTTAAAAAAACCACAGGCTAAACTGAAAAATGTGTCTGTACATCTCATGTCTTGCTGTTCCCTTTTGGCTCTTCATGGCCAAGCTCTGCTCTCTTGTACAGTGATATAAATCAAGCGTGCTCCAGGGGCGAGTAGGATTCAACAGACACCAGAGTAAAACCAGACCCCAATTCAAAGGCAGGTAATATTCGCCGTGTGTAACCAGCAGAATAATCTGTGTAGCTTTATCCTGGAAATAATGCATGTTTTCTATTTCTTTGGTACAGAAACCTGCCCAGCTAAGGGCTCCTCCTACTTCTGTTTCCATAACCCAACACCAGAACAACATTTATTTTTTCTATTTGATGCATATGAGCCATTTCCTTTCAATCAAAGTGCTTACAGATAATTTCACCATGCTGGTTCAAGGTATGTGTTACCTTTTATCCCGTAGGTATCATTCTGGTTTTATTACACATTAAGTTGAGTCCAGACTTTTGCTTGGATACAAGAAAAAGCACTCCAGTTAATTCCCAGCATTATAATATGCTACTGGGAACTTGAGTAGAGAGTCTACGGGCTCCCAAGAAAATTAACCCAGGCTTTCCACTCGAGACTTCATTGGTTTTAAATCAAGATCACAAAACCAACTATAGGCAGGTTAATGACTACTAGAAGAAAAAAATTGCACTGATGAGCCCAAAAGGCCCCAAGGTACATTACCCACAAAACTGATTTTTTTCCCCCAACCTTCAGCAATGCAAACTCTCAAGGAAAACCTTTGCAGTGTCTAAAGTATGCAATGCAAACAAGATTGCTTTTATTCTTACCAGTGGCATAAAAAATTACCCACGCTTCTTCCAAGACAGAAAAGGCTCAAATCTTTTATGGAAACTGCTGTAGCTGGAGGGGTGTAGATCTACCCTGACCATCCAAAGCTGTGGGGACCCTCAAGGACAGGTTGCTGTGCTTCACCAAAGGAAAAAACCCAGTGGCAATGATGCTGTTAAAGACCTTTGTGCTGGATCATGTGAAGGAAGGGGGTATTTCCATCTTAGTCAGTCATGTTTCAGCACAGCAGAATATGGGGACTCTGGCAGAGCAATTAATTTAGGAATGGGAACAGCTGTTCCCTCTTGGTTCAAGGCAAGCTGCAACCATGAGGTTCTGTTCACTCCAGCACACTGGTGGCTCCTTGGAAACTGCATTTCTGGGCTCAGTGACCATCAGAGCTATGAGCTATAAAAAGGCAAGGGACTAGAAATCCTCTTTTTTTCCTTTTCCAGTGGTTGCTCTACCTGCTCAGGCGGGCGTGGGAGCAGTGGGCATCAGCTGCAGAGGTCTGAAGAGGTGAGCATCCTCTCTCCTGCAAGCCCATCTCCAATGCTGAGGCAGGGTTTGTCCCACGAGCTTCCAGCAATGAGCTAGATGCTGGAAATTGGCTTTTTTTTCTGGGTGAGAAGGTTTGATCAGGGGATTTCTTGCCAGTGAAGTGACACACTCCTGCTCATCTGTGGCAATGGGCTGGTCTGTAATCAACCAACCAAATGTTTTCACGTCCATTTTCCCACCAAGAAACAAGGGAGGTGATAGATGAAGTGAAAGAGAGACCAGGAAAAGAATAAAATAAACTCAGTTTCCTTAACCCACCACCACTCCCTGGTGTAAGCAACAAGACAGCAATGCCATAATTAATTCCCTTGGAGCACCCCCACAGCAAGGAGCCCACACCTCCCAAAAGTAAACCCCAAAACCATGAAGTCACTGATGCAAGGCCAAGCTGAAGTCTGGATGGGCTTTTTAACCCCAAAATTCATTTACAGAGGAGCCTGCATGGAAAAAAACCCATGGGGTTTTCTGAGTAATTCAGTTAGGAACGGATTTTCCCTCTCGGTTCAACCACATCATCCTGTTAAATCCAGGTAAATGACTCCTGATGATGCTGATGTAGAAGAGGGGAGTCAGAACCTCTAAAACCTCTGATTTTTAGCACACGATCCCAAATTGTTGACCCAACATACCGTAATTCCTTCCCTCCACGCCTTTTCTGTAGTTGCTTCCTAATGGAGATGTTACATTTCCTCTCTGTATCAGGAACTGTGTGGAGAGACATTTTGTCCTTGTGACAGACACAGCCCATCTAAAGGCTGCTGGCCTTTTTTTTCCTTCTTCTTCTTCTTCTTTTTTTTTTTTTGGCAATTTCTCCGTTGGCTGATGAAACCCTCCCTGAGGCAGGAGAGTTTTGCTTTCCCAGGCAGCGGGCTTGCCAGGCGTGCTCCCCCAGCCTCTCGCTGCTCTAATTATTAGCATGAGGACAAACAGATGAGAAGCCACAAATGGGGTCAGCTCCACCTGAAAAAAAATTAATATATCATCTCTGAAAACCCCAGGCCAAGGTGTGAAAGCACGGCATGATGGGCAGCTATGGAAGTGCCTGACTGGCCAAATGCCAGCAGACGCACGGTGCTGCTGACCCCAGGGCAATGTCCAAGCTCACTTTCCATGTAAGCACCAATTTACTGGAAGGAGAGGAAAGTGGAGATCAAAGGCATCCCTAGCATCACCACATCCTTCAGTAATGAGGAATTAGCCAGGTGAAATTCCCAGGTGATGGTAGGGAACAGGCAGTACCTCGTGCTCTTTGGGAGAACGAACCAACATGGGATGAAGAACCAGCGCATCCCTTCTGCTGCTTCTGTCTTCTCTCCAAATGCGTGCCTAACTGTCCTGCCTGCAGATCCAGGCTTTCCATAGAGGGTCCCAATGTATACTGGAAATGGAGACCTGGTCCTGTGATTCCTACTCAATCTGAAGAGAAAAAAATAAAACAGATGAAGGTGTAGCTGGGACCATAGCACTAGATATCCTACTGGGTTGTTGCTGTTCACTCAGGCCTGTACAGATTGATGCCCTTGTGCTTTTATTCCAGGTTTTCTATTAAGGAGAAACTCTTTATTGCATTTTTTTTGGAGGAGCTGATGACTTTCAATGAGAAAGGGCAGAGCAGGACACAGAAATCAGAGATTACATGAGGTCATTTCATCTTGACAGGCTGCTGCCAATTCCTAAGCTCGATCTTTATCCAAAGACCTAGAAACTGTGTCAGGCTCACTGTAATGTTTAACCCCCTATGGAAAACACTTGTTTCCACTGCTGTTGGCTTAACTAGGACCAAACTAGGTTTTAGTCATAGTTAGCCCTAGCTCCAGCATGGCAAAGGCACAAACTTAAACTGCTGCAGGCATCTTTCCTGGAGGAAAGCAGGCATCCCCTCACCATGGCAGATGATGCTGATGAAAGGCCGGCTGAAAGTGTCTGTGGGCTGGAGCACATTGCTCCGAAAAGCAATGCAATAATAACGCAGCCACTTTCGTGATGACGGGTTTGATTATTTTAAGGAGCCTGCGTCGTCAGAGCGAAGCTGTTGCAAATTAATTGCTTTCAGTGACAGGATTGAAGTCACAGAGAGTCTGGGGCTTTTCCAGCCTTCGCCATTTGAGCAACCTGCATCAGATCCACAGAGCTGGCAAATGAGTCATGAACAGATGCTCGGGAAAATTGGATCATTTACAAAGTGTTTACAAATACTTCCTGCTGGCCCCTTGCCCATTTTGACATCCTCCCCACTTTGAGAAAACATGCGGGTACGTCCCCAGCCGTTGTCCTCCATGTCCTTTCTGATACCATTGGTGCTGAAGGCGTGGGGGGCTTTGCCCACCACAGGAACTTGCATCCTCCCCATCAACTCATCTACAAGGAGAAATGTTGCCTGTGCAGCCTGCCAGGGGGAGTGGAGGCAGCCACCGGCACTTCTGGGTGCAAGACACAGCCCCACTTTGAAGGCATTTTGAGTTAATGATATGGTAAATGGCTTGTTTTAAATACACAGCCCAGCAGTAACTGGAAGTATTTCTCCTTTGCTGACAGGCTTTGCTGCTACAAGGAAAATTTGGGTGTCCCAACGCCGGGGATCCCCCCAAATGCCAGACAAGAAGGATTTGGGTCATATTTCTAAGGTGAGATAAACAGTGGTGCAAATCACCCTGGGGCCCCCAGCATAAGAAAGACATGGACCCGTTCGAGCGGGTCCAGAGGAGGGCCACGAAGATGTGGTACATCAGAGGTATGGAGCACCTCCCCTGTGAGGACAGGCTGAGAGAGTTGGGTTGTTCAGCCTGGAGAAGAGAAGGCTCTGGGGAGACCATACAGCAGCCTTCCAGTACTTAAAGGGGGCCTACAGGAGAGATGGGGAGGGACTCTGTATCAGGGAGTGTAGTGATAGCATGGGGGGTAATGGTTTTAAACTGAAAGAGGGTAGATTGAGATTAGATATTAGGAAGAGATTCTTTACTGTGAGGGTGGTGAGGCACTGGAACAGGTTGCCCAGAGAAGTTGTGGATGGCCCCTCCCTGGAAGTGCTCAAGGCCAGGTAGGATGGGGCTTTGAGCAACCTGATGCAGTGGAAGGTGTCCCTGCCCATGGCAGGGGCGTTGGAACTAGATGGTCTTTAAGGTCCCTTCCAACCCAAACCATTCTATGATCTATGAAATCACACACCGGCATGGGCTGGAGCACCAGGCTGGCCTGAGATGTTGCAGGCAGCCCAGGGGAAGCTCGCGTGGCCTCTCAGGTGTGGGAATTGCACTTTCCTTCGTGTGCTCATTTTGCAGTGCAGCACCTGGGACTGGATCCGATACCTTCACAAAACCTCTGGGCTTGGCTGCTGCACGTTGGGACAGACGCATTGGCTTAAGGAAGTGTTAGCAGGCACAGACGGAGATATGGGAAAGCCTTTTGGGTGGCTTTCTTCCTCTGCTGGATTTCTGTCCTTGCACCAACACCTTTGACATCAGTCGACTCATAAATTCAAAAACCGTGACTTCAAGGAGCCAAAAGATTTTGTTTTACAGCTGAACAAGACACGGTTTACAGCCCGCAGGGGATCCGGTGATGGGAAAGGCAAAGGTCGATGCTTTCTTTAATGTACAAAATTCATAACAAACCACTTTATGTGCCACAAGTCATCGTGTCTTGGCCAGTGGGCTTGGCCACTTACCTGCATCATGAAAGAGCATGAGCAGCGCTCAGTCTCTGCCTGCTTTCAGGACAGGCACCTCTCTGAGACAAGCCCTGGGAGGCGGTGAGAGGGACAGAGCTGTGCCTGGGCTCCTGCCTCCAGCCCAGCACATCCCAAACATGTCCTGGAAATTTGTGACAGGTTTGCCGCTTTTGCACAATGTTTGGTTATGTGTTAAAACTCCTGCGTGGGAGAGCGGGGTCCCTTAGGGCTGTCTGGGGACTTGGGCTGATGTTGCACAGGAACTAGGGGGGATAAAAATCACCACATTCCTCCAGCTGACTTCTTACTGACACTACATCTCTAAGACAAGCAGCGATGCTGGTACAAGTTGGCATGTGCATTGCAAATACTCCAGAATAAAACTTCCCCCTATGCAGGCACCTCCCAATCCTGCTCTCTTCCAAATATCCTTTCTTTGAGCCCCCAAATATTGCTCTGAAACACAGATTTAACGTGACTAAGGGGCTCCAGGGCAATCACCATATCAGGCCTTTCTCCCTACAGCTCACTTACAGCCAGTTTCTCCAGCTTGCCTTTTCATTTGCCAGCAGCACTGCAGCCGGAGGTCCCTGCCCAGGCAGAGAGCATCCTCATCAGCTCTTAAAACTCCTGCTTGCATGGAGAAAACATGAGAGGGAGGAAGGTCCTTGGCTGGACTCACCTTCCCTGGGCTGTGCATCCCGGCCGCGCAGAGCCCTGCCCGGAGCCCTTCACTGCTGCGGCAGCAACGGCAGAGGGAGCACATGCCGCTGCCTGCCAGGCGCCGCGTGTTTTTTACCCAGATGTGACTTTTAATTTTAATTTTCTAGCAACAGAGAGGTGGACTGGCCCCATCCACCCCTCCAGTGATTTTTCCTGATTGGCATGGCAGGCCCCGAGCGATTGCAGCTCGCGGGTAGCGGCAGGGAAGAGCTTTGCTTCAGCGGCGTGAGAGCAAATCCTGCAGCACGGTTGCGGTTTGCTCCCTAGTAAGAGGCTTGGAAATATTGATCGGCACTGGAGAAGAGATGTGCACAGGAGAAAGAGCACAAGATTTGGGGATTTAAAAATTATATAATTGGATTCCTGAATTAAACACAGTGAGTGGGAAGGTTGGCAACAGCATCCATCCAGGGGCTAAGGCGGGTTTTCTCAGCCTTGCTTGCCTGTGTGTCCAACATGGGACCATCCCAGATGATTTCTCCTGGGGAAGTGATGTGCCTGAGCGAATGTTTTTGGGAACATCTCTGCTGATGGGCCAAAATGGTGGTGTTGTCTGCATGTGCATCACGTTAGGCTTTTTTCCCTGGGGTGCAATGGCACAGAATGGTGGTTCATCTGTTTGGGGCTGGATGCTCTCCTTGAAGGATGGGAGGTGGCTTCTGGTTTCCAGAGATGGCCCATAGCTGCACTTCCCAGTGCTTTTTGTCACTAAAAATATTTAAAATATTTAAAATTTGCAGCTTTTTAAGCTATAATCTCTTCTGCTTTTCGTGTTAATACTTGGACGCATCTATTTATGCCATATATCTCTCCCTATAGAGATCTCTCAATGCACATGCTTATGTGGCATGGAAGCCAGCAGTTCTATAGGATAAACCCTTTGAACTGGTACTGGTTGAGTCCTCACAGGCCGGGTTGTGTGATGCTGGTATGGGAGACACGGAGTCTGTGCTGTATGGGGACAGAGCTGAGTCCCAGAGTGGGGCGGCCATCCACCCCACGGCCATGGGGGGCAGAGGCAGCGTCCCCTCACCTGGGGGATGGTGCTGAGTTGCCCTGGAGGGCTCACCCCAAAAGCAGGGACCAACCTGGTGCTACTTTTACCCCAAAACCCCAACACCTGCCCCTGGACCAGGAGATGATGCCATGCACCAGCATCCCCCCCTGAAGCAGAGACGTCCAAAACATCACCCAGGTTCAGATGGGAACTTTAGGCTGTTAAACTGCATGCTTATTATTATGTATAGGAAACATATTCATCTTTTATGTGCATTTAAACATTTTGAGAGACCTGGGAGGCCCAAAGCAACAAAAAGCCCATGTTTTGCAAATTACCCCTTGTAGTTTTCAGGTATGGAAACCTCCCCTGGGGTTTCCCTGCTCCCTGGCTGCCTCTGGCCAGCTGATTTTCTGGCCACGTTTCCATGGAAACAAAAACTGGATGGGTGAAAAGAAAGGAAAAAAGAGTTCTTGCAATAGGTGGCATTTCCCAGCTCAGAAAGTGGGATTTTCCCAGGCCAGGATTTTTTTCCAGGATTTTTTTCCTGAGAGAGGAGGGGGTGGGACATGCCCCGATGTGAGGTGGATGGGCAGCGGTGGGTTGCCCTTGCTGCCTGCTGCATTTAGAGCAGCAGCATGGGTCTCGAGGCTTTAATGCTATTATTTATGGCCACTTTGCTGCTATAGAGGAGGCAATTAGGTTAAAAGAAAGTGTTTTCTAATGGCTGGGGCAGGACAAGGGGGCTGCCCCATCCTGGTTGAGCCTGCTCAATGGTGTGACCTTAAGGGATGGTCTCAGCCAGCTGATGCCTCCTCTCCGTGACTGCGCGGGCATATAATGACGCTTGTTTACTTTATAGCTACGAGGCTTCATTAAAAAGCATCTGCAAAGACTTTGAAGTCCTCGGCTGGGCATCTTGCAGCATAAATGTGAGTAATCACAGCAACACCATCCTGTCAGGTAGGGCTGGCACAAAGACTCCGATGTCCAATGAAGATATCAAACCCAAGGTGTACTGCAGCCAACTCAAAGCAAACCCGAATTACGATCTCTGCAGGGAGAAGTGACAGCCCTGCTATGGAGATCAAGGATTTATGGAGATGGGGCAGCCAGATGTCTCTCTTGCATCCTGATCGCTGATGTGACACATCAGGTGTCAGGGTAGCTCCTATTCCTAAGAGGTTAAAGAAGTCGTGCGATCAGGAGGGCTGACATGTTTGTCCGGGTGAGGAGTGAATCATTAAGTTATATTCCCATTGCTGAGACAGGCAGCAGCAGCTCAGTGAGGTTTAAGTAGCCTCAGGTGAGCTGTACGACAGGAAAATATACGTCTGATGTGAGGTTAGGTGCTCTGAAATGTAAAATGATAATCAGGATAGTTGCTTATTGCTGAGCCAGGTGAGAGGCTCTGTCATATACTGCAGGGTCGTGGTTTGTGTTGGTGGTTTACGTAGACATATATATATATATATATATATGTATGTGTACATGTATCTAGCAGTAGATGTATTTCTTTTAATATTTTAGATGGTTGTTTGCATTAAAATTTTTTTAAAATTTTTTTTATAGTCTGCTTCACTTGAAAACTAACTTTTAAAGTGTCACGAGATGGGGAAAAGAGGATTCTTTGATGGGAATCAGGGCAGCTCTTGGCTCCCACTGGAGAAAGAGGCTGGTTACAGGTTCAGGGGCCCCAGCATGAGGAGCACTGGGGATGGACCATGTCCAGCAATGTATATACAGCATATACATACATATATGTATATACAAGCATACATATACACACACACACATATATGTGTGTGTATATATATGCATGTATATAAACCCCCAGCATGAACCACAATATATATAAAACACACGTGCGCACACACACACATATATATATATACATAAAACATGCACGCACACACAGAGGGTGAGTGTTAGCGTTTATACTGGAGTATACATACCTGGGGGATACCTCTGACCTGGGGCTGCTGAGATCCCTGTCCCTTGCTGTGGTTATTTGTATTTACCCATGCTGGAAAGCGCTGCCACTCTCCTCCTGTCTTTTTCCTTGCACATTTGGGCTTTCTACCTCTATTTCTCTTCTCTCAACTCCAAGTTATTTTCTATAGAAATAGGATAAGGAAGTTTAAGGAGCAAATTGCAGAAGGAGAAATACCGTCAACCTGAGCATCTCACGTCTGCAAACTTAACCTTGAGGACAGTGGACGTTGGTAGGGTCAAGGGGGAGGAATCGACATCTCATTTTAACATGCTTATCATTAACAAGCCATAAGATATACGCCAAAGTGATGCTCGGGCTCTCCTCCAGCCTGCAGTAGCGAGGAGGGGCAGGGGCAGCGCTGTACGGAGAGCGAGTGGCTCCGCGTGCGGGTACCGCAGCACATATGGCGAGCCCGGCCACACGCTGCTCCAGAGCTGTGAAATCCGGAAGCACAAGGGCACACGCCACGAAGAAAATATCGGCTCAGATCTCTAGCTAGCTCTGGGGCTTTCTGTTCAGAGCCATAGCATTACCTGAACAAATGGTTTTTCACAGTGGAAAGGGTTTGTTTAAAACCCCTTCTCAAAAGAGAAGAAAATAAAATCAGTTATACAAGAGGATGCTGATTGCAGCAGCCATTCACTGAAAAAGGCTTGTGACTTTTAGGTGATTTCAGGAGCTGGGATGATGGGAGATGCAGCAGGCAGGGGCCACAGTGCAGCAGTGCCGGCACCCCGGCGGAGCTGGAGGACTGCATGCACAGTGCCACTGCTGGGCCATGCCCTGGGGACAAGCAGCGGCACAGAGATCCTTTGGGTTTTGGGAGGCAACAGAAAAAATCACACAACTCTGAGTTTGACATTTGAATAAATGCAATGCCTCAGACCATACTTCTGCTGGCTCGTTGCCTGTCACGAAGCCTGGACACAGCTGGGAGTCGGGTGCCTTCAGCTCCCACAGCCTCAAAATGGCTTTTCTTGTGGGGATATTCACCCAGAGCCGGGCAGCAGTGCAGCAGCCTGGGGAGATGGTGTGGTGCCTGCGCACGTGCAGCCCTCAGCCATCAATACATGGGTGGTTTCGCTCTGTGGTGTTGTAAATCTAGGCGCTGTCAGAGTGGCACACAAATGAAGGCAATGTGGTAGGTTATACTTTCCCCTTCCTTTGTCTCTGCAGATGCCAAAACTGTGATGTCTTCTGTCTCCTTGATGATGTCCAAAGGATGTCGCATGTCTTTGCTGGACATGGTCCATCCCCAGGGCTCCTCACGCTGGGGCCGCTGCACCTGCAACCAGCCTCTTTCTCCAGTGGGAGCCAAGAGCTGCCCTGATTCCCATCAAGGAATCCTCTTTCTCCATCTTATGACACCTTAAAAGTTAGTTTTTAAGTGAAGCAGGCTATAATATTTTTTTTAAAAAAAGAATGCAAACAACCATCTAAAATATTAAAAGAAATACATCTACTGTTAACCTCCATTCCTCATGTTTGAGGAGCTTCTCCCAGTTTGCACAGTTTACCTGGGTAAAGTGAGTTGTCCCTGATTTCATTGTCAGAGCATTAAGAGGAAGTTTCATTATTCTAATTTAGCACAAAAATACATTTAAATAGCATTTCATTTTGCCCTTTCACAGTATTAAGTAACTGCAAGAATCTTTTCAAGAGCAATTGCCCACAGCTTTTTGTGCAGATATTCCCTTTACAAAAGTCTCATGATGATTTGTGAGAAGCAATAGGGGGAAAAAAATGCTTCACTGACAGAATAAAGGAGAAGTCTAGTGTAATACTCAATACAGTCTTATTTATCCTGTAGCTAATTACAACGATAATCTGTTGTATAAGGGAGGCATTTCAATGTCAAATTTCATAAAAGAGATTAACTCTCAAAGAAAGAGGAAACGATGGGGGTCTGGGAGCATTGCAAGTGCCCTCCAGCACTAAGCATCCCTCCTCTCCTCTGGGTGGGAGACCTCAGCTCAGTCCCAGCTGCACTCCTGGGCACTGGGCAAGCAGATTGGGGCCTGACTGATAAATATTTTATTTAGTTTACTAAAATCATAGAATTGTAGAATGGTTTGGGTTGGAAGGAACCTTTAAAGATCATATAGTCCAGCCCTCCTGCCATGGGCAGGGACATCTTCCACTAGATCAGGTTGCTCAAAGCCCCATCCAACGTGACCTGGATCACTACTAATGATGGGGGATCTACAACTCCTCTGGGCAACCTGTTCCAGTGTCTCACCACCCTCAGTGTAAAAAGTTTCTTCATATCTTCATATGAGAGGTGTTCCAGCCCTCTGACCATTTTCATGGCCCTCCTCTGGGCGTGCTTTAACAGGCCCATGTCTTTCTTGTAGTGTGGGCTCCAGAGCTGGACGCAGTACTCCAGGTGGGGTCTCACCAGAGCGGAGTAGAAGGGGAGAGTCACCTCCCTTGACCTGCTGGCCACGCTTCTTTTGATGCAGCCTGGGATACGGTTGGCTTTCTGGGCTTCAAGTGCACATTGCCGGCTCATGTCCAATTTTTCATCCACCAGTACCCCCAAGTCCTCCTTTGCAGGGCTGCTCTCAACCCATTTCTCCCCCAGCCTGTATCGATGCTGGGGATTGCCCCGACCCAGGTGCAGGACCTTGCACTTGGTCTTGTTGAACCTCATGAGGTTCACACAGGCCCACTCCTTACATAATCACACCAAACCTGTACGATAATTTTGAAATGCTTCAATGACCAAAACATGAAATGATGTTAAAGCACCAGTTTGACAAGACTTCACCGTGTTCGGTGGGGTTGTCACTGGGGAGCAGGTTTAAGAGAGCAGCTGCTACTATATCATAAAGATCTTTAAAAACCAGTGCCCACAGACCCTTCCCTGCATGAGGACCTTCCTTTGTCATGCACTCGTGGCCCTAATATTTATCCACCTCCCTGTGAGGTTAGTGAATGGTGATTTGCAAGAACAGACTGAATTACCAGGTAATAAATCAAGTTGCTCGTCCTGAAAAAGAGGGACGCAATATCAGTGTGGTTATTGCTTATGCAGGCAGAGACCAGAAATATTCAGGTAACACCCGTGGTGTTTTCCTAACACGAATGAGAATGAACTGTGTCGTATATGTCAGGTTTACTGAGTGCAAAATTTGCTCATAACCTTTTAGACATGTGCTCCCAGAAGCTGAGTGAAAAGGATGCAAGTCCCAAGAAGACTGTCTCTGAGAGGGCCTGTTCAATTAAATCTTCCTCAGGACGTCAATCACCCACTAAACGTAACTGCTCTGGGCATGGGAAGTGCAAACCAAGAGGTTTAAATGATCCGGGAAGAGCTGGACCACAGCAGCTGGTGTTGCTCGAGCCTCTGCCGCTCCGGTGAGCGGCCGTGCCACTGAGGAGACAAGGTGCCCGGATGGAGACCAAACGAATGCAAATCCAGTTTCCAAATGATAGATGTCCTCTGAACTCTAGCGCAAAACAAAGTGCTTATACTCCTTTGGATGATGTACTCGGGGATCCATAGGCACTGGATTTAAGTTTTCAGGTATCAAACTAATTAGGTAAACAGCGATGCTGCCGTGACCTTGCCAGGTGACCTTGGAAAAGAGCAATGGCTCTGTTTGTCGTTTGTAACTTAATTGTAAAAAGTAGATAACAGCCCCCTTCTCCCACTGATCTGTCTCTGTGGATTGAGAGCTCGGGATGAGGAGTGCTACAGCTTAAGCATAGGAAACACCAGGTGGAATGGTACCTGCATGTGCCAGGGCTGCATGAGGCAGTGGAATAATGATGATGATGATGATGATGATGATGATGATTGCAACAATAACCAGCTGATCAGGGAAAACCTTGTTCATAACACAACCGAGCAATTAAGAAGCATTCACTCTAAGGGCCTTAATCTATGCAATTTTAGGCAAGACAAATTCTTGTGAAATCACATATTCAAATGCCGTCCGTGCTCTAGAGGGTGAAAGCCCTGCCTGTGCCTCCTTGTATGGACACAGCTCTCCAGTGTCTCTGGTCTCTACCTAAAAATAAAACCCTAAGCAAAAAAGAACAAGCCCCCCGCCGGCAGCCTGGCACGGAGGCAGAGCACAGTCGTTGCCAGGCATGTGGTCTCTTTGTCCTTACAGGTCAAACCTGGAATGGAGTTAAGGATGCCAAGTCTCCAGATCAAGACTTGGAGCCAGAGCTCCCTCTTGCCTGTCTCTTGCCCAGCCCCGGCCAGCAGCCCGCAACCAGGGGCCCCCCGTGGACCACTGCCTGGGGCTTAGCCCCACGGTGGTACCAGAGCCTGGCGCTGAGGTTGAGGCAAGGTCTGAGGGCATCACCCGAGCTGAGAAGTGCCCTCTCCCCCTCGCCACCGTGCACCGAAGGAAGGCAGAGGCAAAACCAGAGTGTTCTGTCCACCTCAATGGCCCCACAGGATTCTCACCCACACCTGTGAAAGGCTGCAAATTGTGAGACCTTGACTCCAGGGCTAGCCCAGGACAAGTGGAAATAGGACCTTCACTTTCCCAATACTTTCTACTGTGGCCCCCTTGCTGGCTGCCCAGGGACCAGAGCCTGTTTTCTCTGGAGGGTGTGGGAGGGAGGCTAGGCTGGGGCCTGATCCCATTTGCATCCTCCTACTTCCCAAAATCCAGGATAAACCACCACAGTCCCAGTCCGTCTGAAGCACAGCAGACCTGTAAAAGCCATGTCTGAGCTTTGAGAGTGAAAGGCCTGAAGCCATCTGCTCTTGGGTGCTCCCCATTTCATGACAGGAGCGTGCCCGTCAGTCCCAACCAGCATTTGCCTTTTGTTAAGCACAGGGAGAAAAAAGGAAACTAAACCAAACCCACACAATACAAGACTGAAATTAACTGAGGTCTGCTTCTACGGAGCAAGCAGACAGTAATCCAAAGGAACAAGTCTCTCCCACAGTGTTCTTTACATAAATCGTGGTTTTGCAGCCTGTGGGGACCAGAGAGCCACCAGTGACCCTGCCCCTGGCCATTCACCATGTCCTCATCTCAGCCAGTGTTTGATGTGAGTCTTCTGTACCTCCAGCACATA
The DNA here is from genome assembly GCF_034638445.1 of Ciconia boyciana. Classification (NCBI taxonomy): domain Eukaryota; kingdom Metazoa; phylum Chordata; class Aves; order Ciconiiformes; family Ciconiidae; genus Ciconia; species Ciconia boyciana. The sequence continues at coordinate 159,748,080 of NC_132935.1, forward strand.
GTGCTACTGGGGACTACCCCAGGCACCGGCACCGTTTAAATGACCTAAAGCCCACACCAAACCTGGGAGCTGGGCAAACTGGGGCAGCGCAGAAGACGAAGCAAATGTTTTGCTGTTTTCATGTACATCCAAGCATCTCTGAACCGCCAACCAGTGGCGGCAGGACTGAGGTACCCATGGGCTATGGGTCATTTCGTGGGGTTTCTGAATAGACCCTTCCAGCACATTGAGGCTGCTCTTCCTGGGCTCTGCAGCTGTGTTTGTGGGATCAAGCCTCCAGGCAGCCCTCACTAAGGCCAGGTCTGTGCATTTGAAGGCTCAGAGGCAGTAACTACTGAGGTTTGACAGCAGCTCTGATGACATCACATATGACCTTCTCCTCCCTGGGGAGAAGGATCCCCAGCACACGGGAACCAGTGCAGTTCAGCAGCCTGAGCAATACAGGGGTCTGTCCCCGCAGTGCTCGGTGGCATGTCCTGCCTCTCCCTGCACCTTTTGGGGTCCCCTCTTGCTTACCTGCTCCAGCCCAGCACTGGGGAAGCAGAGGCTGTGGCTCCAGAGCCGCCCCATCGCTTTCCCCTCCTTCCCAGCCCCACAACCCTTCCTTTTCCCCATCTACACCCAGCTGGGAGGCCAGGGGACAGGAGACAGACTTTCTCTGCAGAAAAACTGTCCTCTTTATTTGTGTTTCCCTCCTGCCCACGGAGGTCCCACCGATCTCTGAAAACTGTATGAAGTTATTTGTTTGAGCAAATGGACAGCAGCCTCCGGGCTAAACTTTTGATCCGTCAGTTTTCTGCCATCTTCAAAAAGTGACGTAGAGCAGGCGCGTGCACCGCCAGGCGCAGGCAGCAGCGATCCTGCGGCGGATGGGGCTGGCACGGCTCGCTGTGGGCAAGGGGAGTCAGTGGAGGTGGGCGTCCATCCTCCTGCACGTCAATTCTGGCTTGGCAGCAAGGGGACGGCTGGTGTTATGCAGTCCCCGGTGTCCACGTGCAGGTGTCTCCGTGCTGGCACGGCGAGAGGCACCAAAGAAAGCACAGAGTGGTTCTGCTGTTGAAGCAAACTGGAGCTGCAGGGGCTTCAGCTGCCTTTAATATCTCTCTTGGTCCCGGCTCCCAGCAGATTCCCTCCTTCTCCCGTCCCTCAGGCAGGGGAGCAGTAGGAACCCAGCGCCCAGCCCTGCCCAGGATGAAGTTTTTCCAGCACTTGCTGGCAATGCTCCAGCTGACTCTCGTCTCTCCAGTGAAAAGTACTTTTCAGTGTGTATCATTGTCTCATATCCTGAGGCTTTTCCATGCGCTCACAGAAATTCAAAATGATCCCACTGACACCAGTGGTGGTGTTTCAACATTTACACCTCTGGGATGAATACTGTAAAAATAACGCGACATAATAGACAAAACTGCAGGGACGGATTCAAGCATAGAAGGAAGGAGATGGAGTCGGGAAACTGTAAGGTAAGAAGGCTCAAAGTCTACACTGGATAGCCAAAACTTCCCACCCCAGCTTCTTTAAGATGCACATAGATTATCATGCTGTGAAACTTTGTTCCCTAATTGAATAAGATGAATCAACATAGATGAAACCACAGGTACTATGCCTACACAGGGGTAATGAAAAACACATCCATCGTCCAGCTGATACTGAGAGATTACATGCTGTACCGGGGAGATAAAGAATATGGGTATATTCTACTCTGGACCAAACTTTAATGTCTACTGACCTCAGTGTACGGCTCCTCACTGACTGCTGGACCTCGCCTTTCAGCAGTGAGGGCAAAGTGTCCAAGGGAAATGCTGCTTGTGGTTAGTAGACATCCAAATTTGGAAATGCACAGGGAAAAGTTATACTTGTAGGAATCGAGCACAAGACAAGGTAATAAACCATGGCAGTGAAGAACATTGTCCGTCGCAGACAAATGCTCTGTTATGAGTGGGATGTGGAGGGAAGTCTGTGCAGGGGATCCCCCAGCCAGCACCATCCCTGTTGGCGAGCACCACAGCAGCACCAGAAAGTCCTGCTGGAACCAGCCATGGGAGATGCTGCACAAAGACAAGGGAGGAAACACTGCCTGCCCTGGGGAAAATGTCATCCCTGGTCCCTAAAATGAGCAAAACCTGGGTTGGCATCTTGTAGTGATCCTTGCTTGCCATTCTCAGTTTATGCCTTTGAGATGGCCAATTCTGAAGCCATTTCTCAATCTTTGCTTCTACAGACTTTGGAAGCAGATGGGTCTGGCTGAGAAGCAAACGAGAACAGCAGCTCTTCAGACACGCTGGTGTCCACAGTTGGACATCTAACTCCACACTTAAGGGTACAGAGTGGCCCGATTGTCAAAGATGTTAAACATCCAAACGCCACACAGGGTCATAAAAGGAGATTGACATATTTGACAAAAATTAGTGTTCTCACAGTCTCACTGGAGAATTTTAAAACCAATTCAGCTCTTCATAGCTGTGCAGGAAAATCTGTAAATCAAGAAGTTAGTCCAGGCAAGATTTAAAATGCTCTAATTGCCTGTTGGATTTATGACAAAAGTACCACGAGAAGCAAACTGGCTTCAGTACTTCATTGGCATAATTTAGTGAAAAATATATCTTTCCTTCTGTAATAAGTCATTATTACATTAGGTTTAGTGTTCAGACATTCCCCATTAATATTCCAGCATTTTATACCAAAAAGTGTGTGTATAATTGATAATCAAAAGTCCTTGAAGATCAGAAAAATACGATATTTTAGCGCAGTGAGCTTAAAAAAACAATTGCAAAGCAAGATTACCATTTGGGATTTTGCTGTGAAACACGATGGGAGGTAGATAAACAGCCCAGGCCACATCCGGCTTTCGCTGCCTTGATGTGATTTGGACTGATCCTGTTGAAACACAGTGGGTTTCAAGGGTTGGCCCAATATATTTTTTAAATGTAGGTTTAATATTTTATACATCTCCTACTAGTGCCCATCAGCCCCTATTATTAGTTGTGTTCACATCCACAGGGTATGCTGATTAATCCCCTAATACTTTTGTTCACTTTTATAGCTCATTTTCAAGTTACCAAAACTTTAGGCAAAGGTGTGGTTATGCCGTCCTTGGCAGGCACGATCTCTGTAACCTCAGACGTTGCCGATGTAAGGATGGAGGATTTGGCCGTCGCCGAGGGAGGCACACAGTGCCTGTGGTGGCATGGGGACACCCAGAGGTGCTGCATGGGGACACCCAGAGGTGCTGGCTGCATACCAGCTCTTGCACTGCCTCTTCCAAATTTGAGGAAGTCACAGTGCCCTCCAAGCCTCTAGGTAGATGAACATCATGATCGGAGAGGGGATTGGAAGAGCAGGCTGCATTGTCTCCCCAGGTTTTCCAGAAGATATCATAGGGCTGCAAAGGACATCATGTGGGGATGGAACCTGAGAGAAGGGGTGCTGTATGCTGCGGGGTCAGTGCTGTGTGGCTGTGAGATGGTGTGAAGGACGCGGGGATGGACCCATGCCCTGACAGGTGTCCCCCCTTCTCCACCTCAGGCAAGGTGGGTGAGGCATGGAAGAGGAGGGTGAAGGGTGGAAAAGGAGCGTGAAGCGTGGATGAGGAGGGCAAAGCGAGGAAGAGGAGGGCGAAAGGTGGAAGAGGAGGGTGAAGGCTGGAAGAGGAGGGTGAAACATGGAAGAGAAAGGTGAAGGGTGGAAGAGGAGGGTGAAGGGTGGAAGAGGAAGGTGAAGGGTGGCAGAGGATGCTGAAGCAGCTTTGCTGTCCCTGCTCTCCTGAGTGTATTATTCTAGCAGCTGGAAACAGTCTTCATACCATGTTGTTGTACAACAAGTTTTTTTAATGGGTGTAAGCCCAAACCTGCAGAAAATTTATCTTGAAAGGCCAGATTCTCACAGGGCTCAGTAATGAAGCTTTACTGATGAAAGTATCTAGTGCTGGTTTATAGCAGCTGTAAGAAATCAGTGTAATGTAAGAGTAACCAGGGGAATATTGACTTTAAATATACAGATTTGTTTTGGTTTTAACTGGTATTTTGGACGAAGACTCTTAAAAGAAGATTTGACACCGGCTTTTATGGTAATACTTTCCCCTGATGATACCACACCTTTCCCCCAGTCACCAGTAGCAGTAAAACTAAGAATAAAAGCATTTTTCTAATCTTTACACTTTATATTAAAAAATAACTCTCAATAAACACCTTCCAGGATCACTTTTGACATTAAACATTGATTTCTATGTCTGTTATAAACCTTGAAGAATTGCCTCAGGCACTTGTAATAATCTAAGCATTACATAGGAGCATTTTCACTGTCTAATTATTACCCAGTTTAATACAAGCCGCACTTCAAAAATATTTGAAAAAAAGAAATTATCTTAATAAAAGACCCATCCCCCAGCAATTCCACTGTTGCTGTTGGAGCCAAATGTGGTACATGCCAATACAGGGAACACAAGTCAGACCACGCAGTAACATGACTTCTTTGAAAAGACATTGCAATGTATACAGAAATGTCAGGGTAAAATCCTGACATTCTTCTTTCTAAACAGGTACAATCCTCTCCCCATTGCCCTTATTTCCAAGAGGAATAACATCCGGCTTAATTCTTTCCTATTTCCAAAACATGCCTCATTGCTGAGCACAATTCTGAGACACAAGGTTCTTGTAGCAAAGGGGTTTGTGCACGCCCATGTCCAAGGCTGATTCCTGCTTGTTTACATTTGAGAGCCATCACTGATTTTTGCATTTTTCTCCCCAATACATGGCTTTTGGGAAAAGAAAGCTGGGAACAATCTTCCATAATTCAGCTTAAAGGAGGCCAGTAGGGTATATCCAGACACAGCACTGAAAATTTCCTAATAGCGTGATTTTAGGGTCTCTTCTTCCTCATCCAGCTTTTTCCATGATTTAAGTTCACTTGCTTAAGTTGGCTTTATAATTCTCACTCCAAAAATTATAGAGGAATAAAATACCCAACATAGGAAGTTAAATACTTGAGCTGGGATTAATCTCTTCACATGTTATCATATACACTGGAACCAGTTACCCTGGGCTGTCTTCTCAGTGGCATGAATCTTGCAGTGCTTCTCATTTCCCTGCAGGTATCTGAGTTGACACCAAAAGGGCTTGTTTCTCTCCACCGACCCTGCAGAGGATCAGGGTGACAAGCCCACATGGAGACATGTATACCGGAGAGAGCTACTGCTAAGTGGGGTGAATCCCACTTTCCAATGTCCAAACAATTTAATAGAATGAAACCCAAGAGACGTTACTGAAATGAAATAAATCTGGGCAGAAATGATTGCAACGGCGTTTGGGGAATGGAACAGCAGCATATACCCTGAGAGATATGGGGTCGACAGAAAGCTTGCAGTTCTCTGGGGAAGCCTGTATGACTTTTCCTGGGTAGGAAAAAGGGACTGATGGCTCCACGAGCCGTCACTGCTTGCTTGGGCCCCATCCTGAAATTGCTTGAGCTGTACCTGGCTTATAAGGGCAGCTTTGGGTGCAGGTGGCTTCCCTGGGAGCTGTAGGGGCAACCATGGGATGGACACACTGGCTCCTGGGTACCTTCCCAACCCCTTCACCAGGGCAAGGGGAGACTGGGGATGGAGCTCACCCCTTCACCCAGGACATTTGCAGGGGAGCTCCTCACCTGAAGCATTCCCAGTTGCTGGACTGAAAACAGTATTTCTGAGGAGTCACCTGCTTGCGGTGCTTTTGGGGAGGGGCTTCACCCCCTAGAAGCACCCACCTCTCTTCACGGCTGTAAGGGCAGGCCGAGTGACAGACTCGAGTGTGACATTGCCCATGGCCACACTTGGGCAATGCATCCCAGCCATCTGCTCTCAACTGAGTCGCAGTAGCAACCCCGGCACAACCAGTGAGCGAAAGGCTTCCCAGGGGTGGTGATTGTAGGTAGGGGAATACCTTTTATTACACCTGGAAAGGTAGATGAGGTTGTATTATAGCTGGAAAGGTAAATGAGGTGCATTGCACCCATGCTTTCCTTCAGATCTGAAAGCTGCAGACCCCAAAGACTATCTGCTGTATGCAATTACCCCAATTAATCTAATGAAAGGTGCTATTTCTCCCCACAAACGTTGCCTCATTTAAATGCTTCAATAAGGAAGAGCAATAACTGCTACCACTACAGTGAAGTTTTCAATACAGCGGGAAGATTTCAAGCTCACCTTACGGTAGTGCAGCCTAAGAAGTATGAGACCGTGACAATATTACCTACATTTTCCCAATACATTGCCCTGCACTATACAAACAGAGCTAGATGCGATTTGGGCTCCAGATATCGGCAAGAGGATACAATGGAGAGATCAGAAAATGTCTCCTGGTGGAACACATCAGGTTAAAAAAGGAGAAAAGGCTTGAGGAAGGATGGGGTTTAAGATGAATATTATAGAAAAATCAGAAATTAGTGATGGAGGTGTAAAACTCCAGGTGTAAATCAGCACAGCTTTATGGATGCTTGTGTCTGCATTAGCCAAGGATCTAGTCTCATGTGTTTGATCAAACGTGGTTTGGTACACGGGAATAAAGGAGTGTTGCAGAAGTGGGAGAAAGCAGCTTCCTTCTCTTGGGGAGAGCAGGAATGCAAAATATGTCTAAAATAATATGCTACCCAAATAGTCTTTCAGCCTTTCCCGAAGGAAAAATACACTTCTCTACAAGGAAAATGCCACATATCTCTACGGCCTCAGGAAAAGAATGAGGTCACATCTTTCACTAAAGCTGAAAGAGGCGGGTTTTTTTGGTGCTGTGTTTCATCCCCTTCTTCCATTAACTAGACATGCCTCGCTGCAGTGGGGTCCTTGGTATTCATCTTGGCTCCCTCCCCCAAAAAAGTTCAATCCTCACTCAATCTAAAGGGCTAAATCCTGCACCACCAAAGCAACGCTGCTATTATGGAGGAAATGGGTTTGCCCCTTGCTTCCATTGGTGTGAATTGGGATCAATTCTCCTTAAGTTAAGAGGTGAAAGCTGTCCCACTGACTCTGGCTGCAGAAGGGTTTCTTGCATGGGAATGAGGGAAAAGAAGCCAACTTTATAAACCAGTTTTTGGTCTCTTTACACAAGGACAATTTGTAATAAACCCTGTGGCTAACGTGAAGTTATTGCAGATTTGCACTGGCATGAATGAGGTCAGAAACCAGCCCGGGGTGGCTGGGAGACGGCAGCACAGAGGTGTTGGAGCAGAGAAATTTGGAGTTTGACTTCCTTCAGCCCCTAAACAATCCCAACGCATTGACACCCCGCCTTTGGTGTATTTTGGGTCAAATTGATAAGTGTCATGGCTCAGGACCGAGCACATCTGACATGGAGAAAGCCATGCGGAGTGAGCCGGCACTGCGTGCTAATTAGAGCTGTCTACTCAATGAATTTAGCTTTAGCTGCTCGCAGAGTATCTGCAGCTAGATTGGGATTTCCTCAAATTGATTTGTAATTTGAGGTTACTCAATTAATTTTTCTTTTTTTTTTTTTCTTATTTTTGCTCTCTGGCTTAATCGCACAAGTGTTTGACTCCCTGTATCCGTGCCCTCCTCGCTTCGACGGGTGCTGGTGCTCCCCGTCTGGGTGCCCTCTCCAGCATCACAGCCTTGATTTGGCCACCAGTGGGCCAAACCTCACAAGATTTACCAGCCGTTTAGAATGAGGTTTCAAATAAGCAAGATGATAGAGGAAATTCAAACTTTTTTTCCTTTTCTGGGCCACACGAGCCTTGCCCAAGGCATTATTCATAGAAAAATTAGGCTGCTGCAAGATTCACTGGCGGGGTGCAGAATTTAAATAGAATTTTCTCTTGTCCCAGTTACACAAAGTCAGCCTGATTCCCCCATCCCTTGTGCTGGTGTAAAGTGGGAGTAATTCCAGCCACGTGGCTGGGATTTACCGCCCACCAGAGGGTCCAGCCCCAGCCCTGCGGGCGAGTGGAGAGCCAGGGCAGATGCTCCGGGAGGCATCGCGTGGTGGCTGCTCCAGGCGGCCGGACTCAGCCCCGGTGGGTCGGGTCCTCGCTGCATGAGCAGCATCTTCCTTCTGATGTGAAAACCTGCATGGGTGCCATTCAAATTTATTTCTTCCAAGCATTTTTTGTGGTCAAGCTTTGAGTGCCGGTGTGTTTGGAGGCAAGGAATGCAGAGGGTGTATGTGTGACTGCCTCAGAGTTGTGACCCTGCAGAGGCAATGTTTTATGGCGTTCATCTCACACTAATTCTAATGTGGAGCAACCAAAGGACCTGCTTGCTTTTCCAGTCTTTCAAATCTCTCACTGCTTTAAGCTTCACAGAGTCAGTGCTGTACCACAGCAGTTTTGTGCCAGGCGATTTGGCTGACTCCAGGGAAGTGGTGCTGTCCCAAAATAAGCGATGTGCTCTCAGGAACCATTTGGTTTTGGGAATGAAACTGTGGCTCTCATTCAGAGAGATTTGCTTTTGCAATGGCTGAGCCCAGCGACACGAAGGGCTGAACCTTGCAAGGCAATTTGAACCTTTCGCTGCTGCTGCTCAGCCTTGGCCGCTTTTGTTCCACCACTCAAAACCCAGCATCTTCTGGTGGGAATATCTGGTGTGTCCTGAGTTCAACGAGCTTACCCTTCCCTATAGGATTATCCTCCAAACCATATAAAATAGCCTGGAAAAGGTATCAGGCACTACCTGCCCACCCAGGTAATTTGGTTCATCATTTATGCACTTAAAAAATGCCAACACAAACACTTCTGTGATATTATGGGGTTTCCATGACAAAGATGTTTGTTCTGGTTTCTGTTCAACTTCTCCCCCAAGGGGGCAGAGCCCAAAGCTGTTACTCGCTGCCTGTGGCTCTTCCTAGCGGGAGCTCAGACCCGGAGCCAGGCTTCCCTCCTCTTGACTTGAGATTTTCAATCAGAGCAATTCCACTGACTTCAGAGAGCTGCTTCTAATTTCCAAACGTATGCTTAGGAATATAATCAGGCTTACAAATCTCTGCTGACGGCAAAGCCAAGTGCCAGCTTCCCTTAATGAGTAATGCAAAATGCTGCTGGTGGGGGGGAGCAGCCTGTGCCCACCACCCAAAGCTCAACAAGCCCAAAGCCAAGCACGGTCCCAGCTTTCTCCTTGGAAATGAACATTTGATGAGCAGGGTTGGAAATTAAGGGGTGCTTTGGCACTGTGAGAACATGATATACCCGCAGAAAGGTGGTCTTTGCCGTTGTGGCAGTGCTGGCATTGCTCTGCTGCCTGTGGGATAGGGATGGGCGTAGGGCAGCAGGGTCTCCGCAAATAACCAAACCCAAGGGAGAAATAGTGTGGACTTCACCAGCAAACCCCAACACACAATTCATGGGAGGTGAGGGTTTCTCCCACCCACCTCTGAGCAGCCTGTTTCAGCCCCAGGTGCCAGCAAAGGATGTCCCTGTGCTCATCCTCGCACAGGAGAAGGTGGCACACCAGGTCCGAGCCAGCAGATGCTCAGTAATAAGCTGCTCACACCGCTCAGCATCACGGTGCTCCAGACACATGTCTCTGCTGACGGGGATCACTGCGCTCGTCAATAAAATGATTCATCTGCTCCCTGGCTGCTGCTGGAGCTGGAGGAAATGTTGCTCAGACTTTTGTCAAAGCCACAGACACACTGGGCAGGACTTAGCCTGGTGTCTCTGCATCGGGGTCTACGTGCAAGCAAAATGCACAAGCTGCAGCGGTGGTTAGCAGAGACTGGTGCCACTGGAAGGGTGACTGGGACACCCACGTGGTGATAGTAGATGTCACCAAGGGCCTACAAAAGACTAACGCTCTTCTGAACCAGCAGCTGGAGGTTGAGTGGGGCTCCATATGGGCAACCGAGCACCTAAGCTCATGTAGATGCCCACATCCAGACATCGGCATTTACAGATCCCTTCATCTGCCAGTTGTCCCCCTGCCCCTGGTGTTTCCCAGAAGACTATTCTGACCATTTCTGACCACTCTGACCATTTCTCCCATCAATGCCTGGCCCTTATTCCCAGCCACCATGGTGCTGTGCAGCTCCAGAAGAACAAGACAGTCCCATCTTGTTCAAAATTCATTAAAAAAACCCAAAAAACCATGGAAACAGTAAATTATCAGGGTAGACCTTAGGAGCGATGGAGTGGTTCTGCTCTCTGCAGAGCCTCGAGGAGAAATTCAAAGTGTCCAGGACCACTCAAGTGGGGAGGGGGATATTTGTCCAGCCGAGGCTCGCTGGTGTCTCTGGCTGGACATCAGAGCAGGCTCTGGCTTGGGAGGGAAGTGTGGCCCCACAGCACATGTCTGCTCCATGCCCGGTGGTGATTTTTGGGGCAGGGCACACACACGTGCAGCTGGGGCATACATGGCAAGACACGGCAGGCACCAGGCAGGCACTGGGGTGCTTGGGCATGAGCAGGACATGGCATGGGGTGGCCGAGGAGGGCACGGTCAGACTGGCTTGTGTCCTGGGAGGATGGCACTGGGGTGCAGCTGGCACTGGGCAGCATTGCCTGGCCCCATCTGGGTGCAGCACTGCCCTGGGTGGACACAGCACTGCCTGGGGTGGGTGCAGCACTGCCCTAGGTGGATGCAGCATTGCCTGGGGTGGGTGCAGCACTGCCCTGGGTGGACACAGCACTGCCTGGGGTGGGTGCAGCACTGCCCTGGGTGGACGCAGCACTGCCTGGGGTGGGCGCAGCACTGCCCTGGCTGGACACAGCACTGCCTGGGGTGGGTGCAGCACTGCCCTGGGTGGATGCAGCATTGCCTGGGGTGGGTGCAGCACTGCCTGCAGTGGGTGCAGCACTGCTCAGTACAGCACAGCACTACTCAAAAGCTGTGGCTGAGCCCCAACAGGTGCCAGCATGCCGGGCTGCCACTCCCCTGGCTGCATTGGCACCATGTCCCCCACTGCACGAGGGCAAGCAGATCAGCAGCACCTTCAAAGTGACCAAGACCAGCAGAACCAGGGTCTTGGCTGGGTGACAGGGGATCCCACCGCTACCTCTGGGCACCCCGGGCCCCAGGCCCACCCAGCCCTACTGTACATCCCCTTCATCCCCTTCTGCCCCTCTCCTCTGCGGAGGAAAATGGAAGTTGCCTTTTGTCTGGCAGGGGTCAGACAGAGCCGGTTTGTTCGATAAAGCTTTAACGCTTTGTGAACACGTAGAAAAGCTCAACCCGGGGCCCTTTGACAATCTCTATTGTTTTGCAGCTAAAAAAAAAAAAAAAAGAAAGAAAAAAATAAAAGAAAGGCTGGTTCAATTTAAAACACCAAGTTCATGGCATTTCAAAGAGAAATGATACACAGCGTATGGATTTGTGTGATACGGGGAGATAAAGCAGGGAATAAAATGCCAGGCAGGAGCATTACAAACACTGCTCTCGGGGGTGAGCCTGGTATTTTGCCATCTGATTATTTTAAGAGGTTTCTGTCTCTGCAGCAAAAACTCTGGCATTAGCTTCACATCCCAACTCTCAGCATTTGGGACAAATTCTAGGAAAGGAAAAGGTATGAAAAAGATGAAAGAATGAGCGATACTTTGCCCTAATGTCTAACGTGCCCGGGAAATGGCATGTATATGTGTGTACGGTCCGCTTCATCCACACTGGGGTTCATTGTCTGCAAAATTCATAAGCCACATAATGCACCAGTTGCCAAGCAAAGTTGGGATATGGGAACCCTCGCTGTAGTTTATTTAAGCAATAAAGTTAAAAAAAAAAAGGGACTCCTGAAAGAATCATACGAGCTGGCGAGGAGGCCAGTTGATTGAATATTTCATTTATTGAATGTGAGATTGCCAAAATAAATAACTCGGGGAGGAAAGCAGTAGTCAGGAAATTGAATGTGGTTTTTTGTCTCTGGCAAAGTTTCCCTTGAGTGATTTCCTTTGGAAGCTGCTGCTGCCCGCGGAGCGCATCCCGCTCCTCCAGCTCCGGAGGCAGCCCAGGCACCGGCGACGCACTCCTCCCGGCCAGCCTCTGCCAGGAGAACAAAAATGTGTCATTTCACTGTCCTTATAATGCACGGAGGAAATAGGATTAGGTCCAAATAGCAGCAAGGTAAGTAGGAATAATGGCTGGCTTAAATAAACTGTGCCATTCTTTACAAGGCTTCTTGATATCGTTTCCGCCTGGTTGTGCTGCGTGCAAGGCAGCGCGTTGCCGTGCCCAAGAGGTGCACGCGTAGATAAGGTTGGGGGGGATTGGAAATGTATACTGTTTTGTGGATTTTTTTCCTTCTTTTTTTTAATAAGAAATCTGACTTTTGCTGTTGTGAGATGCTGAAACCCCTGCGGGAGGGAGGGATGGAGGGACGAAGGGATGGAGGGATGAAGGGACGGAGGGATGGAAGAATGGAGGGATGAAGGGATGGAGGGATGGAAGAATGGAGGGATGGAAGGATGGAGGGATGGAGGGGTGGAGGGATGGAAGGATGGAGAGAGGGAGGGATGGAAGGATGGAGGGATGGAGGGATGCAGCCTTTGTGAACGCTTCTTGCCCCCTGGCGTCCCCTCGCCGCAAGGACAGCCGGGGCCGGGGGGGCCGGGGAGACCAGGGAGGGGACCGGAGAGATCGGGGATGGGACCGGGGAGGGGACCGGGCGGACGGCAGGAGAGGACGACACCGGCCGCCTCCATCTCTCATCGCCTCTTTCCCCAAAAACCCAACCAATAAAACCAGCCAAACCGACCCAAGCGACATCCCCAGGCAAAACTTGTTTCTCCCTCCTCAAAGCACCTTGTAAAAATAACGAAAATCCTGCCCGGTTCCTCAAAGAGAGGTTGGGAGGGCAGAAAAGGCAGGGGGGGGAAAAAAAGAAAAAAGAAAAAAAAGCAATAAATTTAAAGAGTTGGTTGCTAGGAAGGGAATGCGGTGGCTTATTTGGCATTTTTATCCTCTTTTGCATAGTCTCAGTTTCAGCCGGCAGACCAGGAGGTATGTGGTTGCCTCCATTAAATCTGTTTCTCATTGCAGGTTGACAAGATTTTAAGAAAGGTTTCTAATGACCGATGCAGGCTGGCATCGCAGCTGAGTTTGCTAATTAAACGTTACTGAGCAGCGGCAGTAGCTGCGGATAAATGCTTTTTTCTTCTTCTTTTTTTTTTTTCCCCGCGATTTTCGGAGGAGAGCCTGGCTGTGTCACACGGAAATTGCAACTGCCAAAACAATCTACCAGGGGTAGATCAATAAAAAGAACTTCCACAAACTTCCCCAGCGAGCCAAGGCAATGAGACTTAGTGGCTCACCATGCCCAGCATCTCCCAAATCCCCCGCCAAAGCTGCAATTGCCAACGGCCCCGGCAAACGCCCGTCCCGCTGCAGCAGGACCCGGGGCGCTCGGTGCTTCCTGCGGCCGTTAAAGTGAATTTTACCGAGAAACGCTGCTCGGTTGACAAATGGACGGTAGGGAAAAACAGAAAGGGGAAAGGAGGAGGACAAACGGGAGCGATTTCGCGTGCGGGGGAGGCGGCAGGGCAGGGGCTGTGGTACGGGGAGGGCGTGCGCCCGGGCTCGGCCGCTCGCTGCCCTGGGGCGGGTGCCCGGGCGGGGCTGCCCCGCCGGCCCTTCCGCCGCGCCGGGCTCTGCCGAGGGGGATCAAACCCTCCCCGGCTGACTCGGCTGCTGCTTCCCTTGCCTTCTCTCTTTCGCCTTTCCTGCTTGCTTTTTCTTTTGGATTTGTCTTTTCCTGTTTCTCCTTCCTCCCTTCCTTCCTTCCTCCCTTCCTTCCCTTTTCTTTCTCTCTCTTCCTCTTTCTCGATTTTCTCCAGCTCCCTTCCCTTCCCTCTTCCCTTCCCTTCCCTCTTCCATTCCCTTCCCTCTTCCCTTCCCTCTTCCCCTTCCCTTCCCTCTTCCCCTTCCATTCCCCTTCCCCTTCCCCTTCTCTTTCCCTTCCCCTTCCCCTTCCATTCCCTTTCCCCTTCCATTCCCCTTCCATTTCCCCTTCCCGTTCCCCTCCAAAGCCCTATCCCCATTGTCCCCCGCTCAGCCCCGCTCAAGTTCAGCGCCTCCCCCGCGCCCCTCCGCAGCGCTCCGCGGGCCTGCGCGGGGGCCTGTGTCCCTCCTTACACCCGCGCATCTCCGCCGGCTCCCGGCCGCAGCCGGGCGCCGGGGGTCGGCGCAGCACTGCGGCCCTCTGCGCGGGCGCGGAGCCCCGGCTGCGGGGGCCAGCAGGCGGCGGCCGCCGGTGCGCGGCCGCGGAAGCAGCGCGGGGCTGGCCGGGAGCGGCACCGCCTCCCCGGGCCCGCTCCGCCGCCCCTGCCCGGCCCTCAAACCGTGGGAAACGCAGGATTTTCCGCCCCGCTCCGCGCCGGCGGGCGCAGTGGCCGTCGCCGCCGTGATGCCGGGGACTCGCCACCCTGCGCCAAAGTTAGCCCCGGCCCGGCTGCGCGCAGCGCGTCCCCTCCGCGCCTCGGTGAGGAATCGATCCAAACTCGTATTAATTTCTTTTAACCCGCATTAAAACCATTTCCCTCGGCTGGGCGAGAGCTTGGGTTTAATTCATTGAATATGCATGCGAAAAGTTTAACGGCGGTAGCAGCCAGGGGTTCAAAATTGCGAAGTTAAATATTTGTTTTTAATTTTCTGGCTCAAAAATTTTAACTACCAGGCAGGATTCCCGCCGCTCTAATGTGCTTGCATAAATGGCTTTGTTATTACTACTTTCCTGCTAAAACAACATTTGCTTCTCGTCCTGACACATCGTGTTTGAAAATCCGGGCAGGCGGCGAGATCTGCCATCTAATATGTAAAACCTGAAATGAGCCTGCCCGGCTGCGGAGCCGCCTGGGCGCAGCGCCTTCCCCGCGCACCGCGCAAAATTAACAAAACGTGGCACTCCTATTAGTTTTTAATTAGATTTTCTGATTATAGGCATGTTTAAAGGACGAGATTGCGTGTTTATGGAGGGAGATTTCCTCAAGAGTCTATTTGATTAAACGTATTTACAATAACTCCGGTGTTTAAACATTGTCACATTTAGGGGACGGTTTAATGAAAGTATAATTTTGAGACGGGAAAAAGTTGCAGAGAACCGCGCGCTCCCGCCTGCCCGGGCTCATTTTCTTTTATTATTTTATTTTACTTTATTTATTTTATTTTACCCTCTTCCATTTTACCTTCTTTTCTTTCACTCAGACATTACAACCAATAAACCACGGGACCCGGGGCCGGTGGCCCTACAGCCAGACAAAAGGCTCTTTGTCACCGGATCCCCGCGGACAGGAGCCCTCAGGCCCCGCGGAGCGACAACGCGGAGCAGGGGCTGAAGGTGCGCACCCGCGCCCCGCCTCCTCGGCCACACCGCGGCCGCCTCCGCGGGCGCGGCCCCTCCGCGGGCGGGCGGGGGCCGCTGTCTGTCCCCAGGCTAGGGGTGCTGCTCCCCGGGGGGCACAGAGCCCTTTTCTCCGCAGCAGCCAGCGCGGCTGGGGGGCGGGGGTATTTGTATTTTTATTTCTATTTTTATTTTTATTATTTTTTGTGGGGTCGCTTTTCCTTAGGGTCCGTCCCCCCCTTAGCCCCCGCCGCGGTTTCTTTCGCTCTTCCCCTTGCAGCGCTCCGCCCGCCGCCGCGGAAAGACCGCGCCCGGCCGCGCAGCCTGCGCCCCTCGCCCAGCGCGCTGTCCCCCCCCCCGCAAGACGGCTCTGCCTCGGGGTACACGCGCTCTTCCTCCTCCTCCTCCTCCTCCTCCTCCTCCTGGCCTCGGGGCAGCAGCCGGGCAGGGGCACCCAGCCCCGGGGCCTCCCGCACCCCTCCGGCTGGGGCAGGTCCTCCGGGAGCGGGGGTGGGTGGGGGGGAGAGGAGAGAAATCACCCCAAATCCCACTCCCTGGCACCCCAGCTCTGACATCGCCACGACTTTATTTCTTAATTTCTCCCCTAGATGTGTATTTTCACCACGGAGAAGACTTTTTTTTTTTTTTCGGACAAGGAAGGCTCCATCCGAAAACACATTTCCCTTTTTGTCTTGCCTATTAGTTATAATTTAACATAAAACGCCTGTTATAATTACTGATTATACAAGGGGTCCCTTGTTTTTGCAAGCTACTAACAGGATTATCTAACAAGTGCTAGATTTCAAATTAACCATAAACATGACATCGGGATTCATTTCGCTGCACTAGAAAGGAGGGAAGGAGTGGATTTGGGGATGGGGGACGGGGTGGTCCTGGGAGCCCTGTGCCCAGCATCGCTTCCCCCTTGCCCGAGCCAGGCACCCCGGGCAGAAACATTGCCCCTGCAGAGCCTGTGAAGGCATTATTATAATTATAGAAATATATATAAAAATTGAAAAAAATATATGAAACTATTCTAAAGTGCTGTCTCGGGGGGGTTTGGAGCAGCTTGATCCATCCTGGGGCAGAGCAGCAGCTCAGCCTCCTGCCCGCTGCCTTTGCCCGGCCATGGGAAATGGAGGGCTATAAAAAAATCTATTAGAGATGAGTTAATTAATGGTAATTGGAAAAGGGACGTCCCCTACGTAAAATCGTCTTTCTCCATAAAAGAGCATTTAAAAATAATCTGAGAAAAAAACCCCACAACACCATAATGAAGCTTTTGAGTAAAAGACCTTGTTCTTATTGCCGAGGGGAGGAGGGAGGAGGAAAGTCCCCCCAGCCCCAGCCCCGGCCTCGCTCCTGCCAAATCCCGGCGACGGGAGCAGCTCTCCTCGCACATTGCCTGGGCGAAGCCTCGTGGTCTGCGACGAAACCTGCCTGCCCGGCCACCCCTGGTTGCAGCCCCAGTTTTCCTTCTGCGTGGCAAATGGCTTTACGAGGGGAAGGGGGACCTGGAGGGGCTCAGCCCCGAGCGCAGGCTCCTGGGGATGCTGCTGCGGGGCTGGGGTCCCTGCCCTCCCTGCCGGCGGTGCCGCTCCTCCCCTCCTTTCCATCCTTCCACCAAAGCTTCAACTCTTCAGGCCTGGCGGAAAGTAAATCCTTTTAATGAGTCAAATAATTTTGGACACGAGAAATTTCCCCCCTCTCCTTTGTAATTAGAGCTGGCCGCGTGTCTAAAATGATCTGCTTTCCAGAGGGAAACAATAATTGAATTGTTGGGTGTCTCCCGAGCTTTGCAGGGCTCCGGGAAGGCTGCGAGGGAAGCTGAGCCATTCTCTTGTTAGCGTCTGCAATAAGAGAGAGACACCCTAGAATTCAATTACGCGGCTCCTCCAGGAACCATTATAATTATAACGTCAAGTTGTTTTTTAAAATTTCATAATTACGTTTTAGGATCCTTGCGTGGATGTTTGGGAACGTGTCTGCCCGGCCCCAGACCCCGTGCGCACCCTCCTTTCCTGCAGCCTCTTCCCTGCCCGTGCTTCGGCGGCATCCCACTCCCTGCACCCAAGGGTGCCCAGGGTGCCCGCCCTCTCCATCCCCGTCCCTGGCACCCATGCCACGGCCGCGCTGAGCCCCTCTCTGCTCCATGTTGCCGGCCATCTCTCCTGAGTGCCCTGCCACAGCGTCACGGCACATACTGTGAACGGGCTGGTGATACGTCCGTGTGTCAGATCTGTTCAACCCCTCCGATTTCTCTGCCTGCAAAATTGATTCCCACGCATGCCTATTCTAGAAGAAAATCGGGAAGAAGCAGATCGGAGTCACCAGTTGCTGACAATTTTGCATTCAGCTAGTTAGAAATAGGTGTGTCCAATGTTCTCCCTTCAGTGGCACCAGAGGGGTGAGATTTGGGGCATGCTGGGCAGTGCTGGGGGACCCTAGGAGTGGGGTACTCAATATCAGTGCTGCCTGTGCTCAGGTTGGCATCTTCACCTTCAAAAAGGCAAACATAAAATACTGAAAAACTCTCCCATTCCTTTTGCAGGTGGAAATTAAAAGCTCAGAAGGGCTTGATGTGCCACTGGTGATGCCTTGCAAGCTAGGGCTAGGAGCGGCATTGTATTTGGATGGTGGTTGAGCTGCTTTAGGCTCTATTCAGAAAAGCGGATCAGACTGCTCATTATTTTACATTTCTGCTGAAACGGGAGAGCTGTGACTCCTGTCTTGCTGCAGAGCCCTTGTTCAGTGCTTCTTCTCTCCCCTGCCCTCACCATGTGCCTGTTGCAGATGCACTGTGTCCTCCTGAACACATGCCCTGGGAAATCCCTGCCCAGGAACCGCCTGGCCGGGTACTCACCTGTGCAGACACCAACCCCAGGCTGATAGGTACCAGGGCTGGATGAAGATTTCTCGGCGGTACAAAGCTGTTTGAAGGTGTTTAGTGAAGGAGCTTCTTCTGCAAGGTAGGAAAGAGGAGACTGAGAGAAAGTGCAAAATGACAGAGGAGTGAGAAGACCAAACGGAGGAAAGGTGGAAGAATCACTAGCTGCTTCTCCAAAGAAATGGTGAGCAGAAAAGCTAAGCTCAGTCAGACACAGATAGAGCACAGGCATCGCAGCACAACCTGTTTTCCGGGTATATGCTAAAATCCCAGCATCCCACCATCACAGGGATCCATCGCATCCTGGTTTGGCTCTCCTTGATGGAGCTGAATGAAACCTGAGAACATTCCCGAGTTTCATCCAGCCCAGTTTCAAGTGTCGAAGTGGGGAGACAGTCTAGCTCAGACTGTGGTGCAGACGCTTTCCGCAGAGCTCCTTGCCAGGACCAGGTCTCCCCAGAGATGTGCATGGAGGAGTTTGCTGTACGTTGGCCATCCCATTTTTCTGTAGAGGGAGAAACTTGATCATGTCTTTAGCTCCCCATACCCAGCAAAGAGCCACAATGCACAGGGCCATGCACAGCAGGAGCAGGCAGGCCTGATGTTCTCCCCTGGCCATTGCCGAGGAGGTTAGACAGCCCCAGGTAGAGAAAGATATATACAAATGAATCCTGGTAAGCACTCATCAGCACCAAGACACAGGTGCCACCAGAATAACCTTGTTTTGATAGCGCATCTTGCACTCAGCTGCTCAAACCAACTTCTCCCGAGCTTGTATCCAGGTCCTGAGGAGGCTGGTGCACACCATTGGCTTTATGGACCCACATTGCTGTCCAACCAAGGTTCAGAAGATGAAGAGCGTGTCTTGGTCTTTGCAGGTCAGGGCCCCATGTAACAGTTGTGGCACTGGGATGGGAGAGCGGAGAGGAATACGCAATGACTGTGCTGATTTCAGACTGGGAATAGATTCACTTTTCATTCTCTCAGACAAGCAATTAGAGCCGTCTCCCCAAGCAGCTCCCACCCAGCAAGGAGTTCCAAAATATGAAAATTCTTCCCTTTCATATTATTTTCCAGATGTTCAGTCTTCACTTCCCTTTATTAATGCTTCTTTTGCCAGGGTGACTCATTTAACAATTAGCTTAGGCATAGGGTGTAGCAGCTGTTACAGATATTACCTGTGCCTCTAAGGCAAAGCTTCTTACTGTTGTTTTTTATCCATCTCTCCTTTCTTTCTAGGACTTTAATAATGTGTAAAAATATCTTTAAATTAATGGGAAGCTCTGATTGCTCAACCAGGTCAACAGATGGCTCATTTGGACCTGCCTTCAATTAGCAGGTGGAACATGCCCAAGGAGCAGGCAGGCAAATGCAGCTGTTCTTTCCCCAAGTCCCACTGCAGATCGGATGGGAAAGACTCATTCGCCGGTTCCTGTGTGAGGCTACTTGTTCTATCAACCTCGTAACTTTGCATTCAAACTTCCCTCACCCAGGTGCACCTTCCAAGAGATTGCTCCTTCTCATGACCATGAGCTGTGGGCATGATGATGCTGAAGTATCTGTGCGTTGTTGGCTTCGGGGTCTACTTCCAATGTTTGATTGTTGGGCAAAATCCTGAAACCCTGGTATTTCTCAGCTTAAACACTGATCAACATCTTTGGTTCACATATTAGTGGACATTGAGGGTGGGGTTCAAAACTTCAGCCTAGTGCCACCTGAGATGTCCCACATGGTCTGCGTGGCCTTCAGCTGCTGCTCTTGACTATGGGTCTTCTGTGCCCAAGCTATCAGCCCCATAGGGATGCCTTGAACACCCTGGGGTGTCTAAAATTATAGTAGATGTTTGTGTTTTGCAAATGGGTCCCACCAAGAGAATTACTGGTCCTCAGGTCATATCTTCAAGTCTGTATTCAGTAAGGACTCATTCATACCATGGTAGGACTCTCATCCCAGCAGCACTGCAAGCTGTTTGAGTAAAGATGAAGTAAAAACTAAGCAACGACGTCAGCATCTGGGCTGGTGACACCAAGTGCTTTCTTTGCATGAAAAGAAAAAACCTGATAAAAAACTAAGTAAAATCATCAGGACTGATTATCCTGTTAGATACCATTACTATCTTCTTCCACTTGCAGCTGATAACTCTTACTCCTGTGTGGCTCTATTCCTGATGCTTTTACTCACTTTTACTCAACTTGTTCCAAGATAGCCTTAGGCGAGGTGTTTGGGAGGTGACTTACGGGAGGTTTGGTAGGAGGATCACTCAACGGCTGACCTCCAGCCCTGAGCCATGACGGTGACTGCTGCACCCCTATGGCTGTTGCTCCCTGCTGCAAGCAGAACTCCAGACCTGAAGCTGTGTGTGATGCTCAGCGCATCTCCAGTCCCACTGACTTCACCTACGATACACCTCATGTCCCTTGGGTCTGAATCCTTTCTGGGATCAGGACTTCACTGACTGCACTGTCTGGGTGCATCAGTAAAGCAAGGAAGAATGTTTAAAAGCAAAGCTTGCAAAGAAGTTATTTGTTGCAGAGTTCTGCATGGAAATGAACGAGCTCTGCTGGTCTGGACAAGATCTCTGTTGCACAAGAGAGCCCTTGAAGTTTTGATTTCTTCCCTGGTTATTTTGCTAATGCTGGGTAAGTCAGCAGGGTGTGCATTCCTGGTGATTCTTCCTTACTTCACTCTCTGCATCTGTTAGCTTCACAGAGATTTCTGGGCTATGCTGTCTGATCCTTGCAGGGCAAAATTTGGAGTGGGCTTGCGCGATGCTGGCTGGGATGTGTTGCACCTCCTTCCTACACCAGCTCACTTGACCTCTTCCACCAGCCCAGCAGCAGCAAATTTCCTGGAGAAATCAGAGCCCGTTGCTCAGCCCACCAGCACAGCTCCACGCGGTGCCCAGGCTCCTACGCTACGGGGTCCTGGTGCAAGAGCTCAGCAGCACAGACCCCCACCAGAAGGACCCTCCACCAGCTGCACACCAGGAGTGATCAGGGATCGCAGACAAGTTTTCTTGCTTTTGGATGACATCAGGTTCAAATTATACCTAGCATTAAATTCAGCAGTAGCTTGTTTTTTGTAAAGCAGCAACAGTGCACTAGGTACTGGTATTAAAAAGTGAATGATGGCTTGTAGGTTTCAGAGTTAACACACAGCCTGAGGTATCCCGTCTCCAAGAGCTGCTGTTTGAAATTGCGGCAGTCTCCAGTACAACATGACAGCTACGTAGCTGGCATTGCAAAGCTGCTCTTCTGAGCCAGGGCAGAACAGGTGAGAAAAATTTGGGGTTTTTTCGTTTTGTGTTTTTTTTTTTTTTTTTTTTAAAAACCTTCAGTTCGTCTTCTGAAATGCAATTGTCAGAACAAGGCAGGATTCTGCAGAACAACCTGGCTCCCTGCTTGCTCCCCCAGGCACTGAGGTGGGGGATGCGGGTCCTTCCAGAAAGCTGACTTTTTTATTGTGGAAAGAGGTTCAGAGACAGGCAGGAAAAGAGGGGGGGAAAAAAAGCCTTGAACAAGCTGAGAGTGAAGTCCGAGAATGAAAAGGTCCAGACCGCGCAGCATGCAGACTACAGATCCAGCACAGGTCCCTGCTGCCTTTCAAGCCACTGTTGGGGTGGCATGGAGAAGGATGAAGTCTGAAGGGTGATGAAGCCAGTGTTGAGCCGGGAGGAGGCTCTTCAACCGAGAAGGGGCGTGAAGGAAGAAGAAAGTGATTAACCCTGGGCCAGGAAATAAAAGATTGTTGAGGGTGGCAAGTGAGCAAGGAGATAGTTAGTAAAAGCGATCAGGAATTTTTTTAAAAACCATTTTTTTTTTGCCAAAAAATGCTGATTTATCAAAACAAAAGATAATTCCTAAACCAACACAATCTTACGAATTTCTGTAATATGAAAAATAATGGGGAAAAAAGTTTGGAAATTGAAATTGCTCATCCCAATTTTATAAAAAAGCACGGTTTAGATTTTTGAATTGGTAAAACATTGTACTGTTAAACAACTTGGACCACTTTTCAGAGGTCAGAATCAAAACAATGCATTTCAAGATAGTAACAAGTGTTTCAGTTGACCCAAACTTCGTGCTCGGAGGTCTTGTCTTCATGCAAAAAAAATAAGGGTCTGGTCTTGTTGTTACTGCAGTCAGTGGCAGATCTCCCACAGTCACCTCTGACGGAAGACTTTTGTCATCACTGGAAGATGTGAACAGATAGTGCCGTGTTTGGGCAGTTGCCCTTACATACATGCCAGCCTGTAGCAACAAGAAGCAACGGGAATCCACAAAACCCCGCATCATGGCCCAGACTAATGGATTTCAAGTGACGAGCTGAGGAGCACCCTAACGTGTCCGGAAAAACCCAAACCTCAGGGACCTCTCTCAGTGATCTCAGCATCTCCTAATGACCTCTGTTTATAATGTAACATCTCCTTTGTGTCCAAGTCCAAGGTTTAGGAGTATTCCCCCACTCCCAAAGGGATCACAACCCCCTTGTTCAATCCTGAATGTCCCAGCAATTCTTTGGCGATGGGTAGGAAAGGCTGTAGGTACTGCTGGGCATGTTCCCAGTTGGCTGTGGGCCTTTCTGCATTGCAGGATAAAGTCCTCTCCAAGCTGTGGTTGTCCCGAGCCAGACTCTGCAATGCAGGAGCATGTGATTTTCTGTCTGGTGGTAAACTGGAGAGAAAGGGTGGAAAAAAACCCTTTCCTCTCCTCCATCCTCCCCAGCACAATGCAGGCCAGCTGTAATTCATTCTGTGATTATTACAGTTCTTGCTGTTTGAGCTACTCAGCTGCTTTTGACCAGATAGAAAACAAATAATCAACATCAGCACAAACAATACTCAATATCTATTGCTTTTGGGAAGAGGAAGCCTGGAGCATCCCTGGAGCAGCTACAGGAGCTGACCTCCCCTTCCAGCTCCAAGCCACACCAGGCTGGCCCAAGAGGTGCTCACCCGGCTGCCACAGGGCTGCGCTGGAGCCACTGACCAGCTACTGACCCGGTAGAAAATGATGTAGCCGTGTTTGATTTCTGTGCAGAAATGCCAATTTGTAACTGGTATTTTAATCTCTAGGAAACATAGCAATTGGTATAATCTCTGTAGCCCTTGTGTGATATTTAATGTAACAATATAATAGCACTCCAACTCCTTTATACACAGGCATGACTTACTATAATAGAGAAAACATGATTTGCAGCCGGAGAAAAACTCTACTGAGTAAAACTCATGTGAGCTCTGACCCTTTAGGACTTTTTGGGCAGTAATGCATTATTTATAGAAATTAACATACATACTTTGAATTCTGTCTTTGAAAGTTAACCAGACCAGGCCAGTAGCACCATCACAACCTACAAACCTCCTTATCACACAGACAGGCATGAGGACTGTGGTTTTCTTGCGTATAATTCACCTGTCCCCACTTGTAGCCCATGAAGACAGAACATCATCACTGCACAACAGGAGGATTTAAACGCAGGGGAAGGACTCCAAACTAGGTATGGGGCAACTCGTGGTCCTTCACTGCCCAGAGAAATCACCATCACCTATAGGTACCTTTCTTGACCTTTTAGCTGGAAGAACCTGTGATCACCCATACCTCTCACAGGTTTCCAAGACAGGCCCCTCCATGATCTCTTACATAAAGTATGCTTTGTTCAGTTAGTCCAGTGTGTAATGCTTTGTTCTCATGAATTTTGGAGCTACTCTGATGTGCAGTAAGGCAATTGAGACTTAATTTCATTATTCATCCCAATATGCTCCTGTTGTATTCAGAGAGCAGACTATGGGCCCTCCTGTGGCTAATTTAGCACCTGCAAATCCCCATGCTTAAAGCCAAAGGCTGAATAACCTACTAGAATGAATTTGCGGGAACTATGCACACGTCAAATCATCATTGTTGCTGGGAAGACTTGTTTTTTTTTTCCTTTAGAAACTTTGTACACACTTTCCTGTCTCAAAAGGAGACCATCATGTCCTAGTTCTCCAAGACCAGGCTGTATCCTGCATACTTTTGTTTTTGTAATATATACTTTTAATTCCTTTTGACAAAATCTGAGCAGAGTTTGAGGGAAAACAATGTACCTGGAGGATCTGGGCCATTCTCAGACTGGAGCTGTTAACAGCTACGTCCTCAGCTGCCACGGAGCACACACTGAAGTTAAGCAAGCACGGGCTATTTAAGCCAAAATAGTTAAGTTCCTAATGAAGCCTTCTTCACCTAAGCCAACAAACTCTGTACTGATATGAAGATTGACCAAAAAGCCATTCTACTGTTTCCACCACAAACATAGCAGCTTCCAGAAGTCTGAAATAAAATATTGAAGTGCAGTAAAATTGAAAACTTTGTCTAAATTTGCAAGATGCTATCTTCCCTAAATCAGATGATGCAAGTTTTAGAATTGCTTAACCTTACCAGCTGTGCTTACTCATTCTTACTGTTTGCACTCTTTAAGATGCTTCGGAGTTTAGTAGTCATTACTGCAGATAACCAAGCCTCAACAGGAATTTGCATGTTTACCCTGTCCCCTCCACATTTTGTTTCAAATTATGAATTTCAGTGTCTTGGAAGACAATGGTAGTAAGATTCTGTACCTTACGTCACATAACCATAACATACACTTATGCCGTGTTCTTGGCACAGTAGCAAGACTGTTTTTCTTCAGCTGTATAACCCAAGCTGGAAACCCCTCTAAAAGCTAATCTCTAAAGTCAGTTTAGGATTTTTTTTTTTTAAACTACTGAGTATGCATGACAATTTGCTATGCAACAGTAACAACTGTCCTTTTCAAGAAAGACTGCTGCATAATGCGAATACAGAGAATCCAAGGCAAACATGACTTGATCTTAAAACTTTAATAGTAAAAAAAGTGTAAAACCAAACACACCGCTGAAAACTTATCAGTAAGAATGAGAATTTAAGTGTTCAAATTCAGAATAGTGCAAATTTTCTTCACTCCCCTCCTGCCTCTTCCAAACTTAAATCACTTTGGTTAAGATACTCAGAAGTATTGGCAAAAAATGAACTTTTGACTTACATTTTTGGCTGCATTATTTCTAACATACAGATTTAGGTTCAGTCTTTACAAATAAATCTTAAATACTTCTCTATCAAACAGCTGTAGAGATCACTGTCACCTTTATTTACATCTGGTTTTATAACATTTTGAAAGTGGTTTCAAGATGATTACAAACTGCCTCCCCAGCAGGTAGCATACTTCTTAAAACAGCTGAGCTGATCCAGTCCTGATCTGAGGACCTAATTTCTTCAAGTAGTCCCATAAAATGTGATTATTTAGGTTTTAAACATTTGAGGAAGGATCTTATACCAATTAAATTACTCTTGATTTACACCAAAGCAAGATTAGAATTGGGGTCCGCTCTGTAATACAGACTTTGTGCTAAACTTTTCCTGCTACAAAAAAAAGCACAAGCAGCAGTTATAGCATTCCCTTAGAAGAGTGAAAACAGCCAGAACACTGCTACCTTGCCTCAACATCTTTTTTGATGGGTCAGTCTTTAACCGATGCCTCTAACTGTATCTGAAACCATGTAAGATTGGAAATGAACACAAAAAAAATGCATAATACAAAAAGGCAAATCCATAAAAGTTTACAAGTACACCATAACCACAAAACTGGAGTATTTCTAAAAATTTGGGTTCAATGAAAGATACAACAAAACTAGCTTTACTAGTTAAATAAATTATTGCTCCATTTGACTCCATGCAGCATTGAAATGAACTCAGAACCCTTTTCTCTTTAATCTCTCATAAGAAATGATCGATATTGAAGAGAACATGAGGCTCAGATTTACTGTACATTGCACTTCAACTTTAAGACCTAATACTTGCTATTTAGGTCTCCTGTGGTCTAAGCTATCAAATGAATACATTGTGCTCACCAGAACTAAGTATTAAGAAACACCAAATGTTTAATGTAGTGACATAAGCACTTTTTTTGTTTTAAGAAGGCAATCACAGATTGCAAGTTCTATAGGGTTGTGAAAAAACAAGTAGTGATCTCTTTCAGAAACTGAACTGAGAAAACAAGCTGTTTGCTATTCTTCACAGACAGTTTAAATCACATTTTATGCCCGCTTCTGTTTCCAATCATTTCAGTCAAAACCCTGACTCAAACAGAAACAAGATCAAGGACACCTCTAGGAAGAAACTGCAGATCCAAGGAGTTGGGGGCACATGTTCAATGGCCAAGCAATGGCCTGCAATGCACGTTTTTTCAGTGACACCAAACATTTAAGATACCCAAGACCTCCTTCAGTGAGATACTGAAGCATACATCTAATTAAGCAGGAGTATTCACACACACTTAAATTTCTTACTGAATTGGGGACAGAACTTGATTCTTGCAAATCTGACTGCAAGCTTCAGAAGTAATGAAATTTCCAGTCAGAATTTCACTTAATGCAGCATTACAAGGGCATGATTCCTTCATAAGACTCCTAAAAGCATTACTGCAATGCCTTTAATCTGTTTCAATCACTCTTATTTTTAAATAACCCTATTTTTTTAAAGATTTGGATAAATACTATTCCTATTAAACCATACTTCATCATTGTTAAGCACCATCGATCTACTTCCTTTGGGCACTGATACAAGAGCTTGTAATTAAATTTCAGTTTCAAGGCTTTAAAATACGGCAGCTGCTTCAATAACTTACATTGGAATCTAATACTTGGAAAACTGCCACTTAGCCTGAACAGTTGTACGCAACTTGGTGTTAAACTCTTCCAGAGAACAGCCATAAGCAAATGCTTATGCAGTAAATCAGGGTAAGATTTCAAGATAAGCAGTTAATTTCACTTGGCTATTCTAAGAGTGGATTAATATTTTTTCCACAAGTCATTTGTGCAGTGAGCCCATAAAGAGATTATTTTCTCTAAATAATCTTCAATTTAGAACAGGAACACATCTTCGTAATGTTGCTTTCACACTGGCACTGTCCTCTCTTCTTCAAAGATTTAGTCATTGTGTGGTTTCTCTGGAATACCCTATGGATAAAAAAACCAAACATGTGTTATATTTTAATGCCATCTGATAAGTGACTACATTATGCAATATTCGCAATGATTAAATAGTCAACTAGCTTCAGTTAGGCTGACAATGACCTACCAGACATGGCTTCTTATAAAAAGCTCAACAAGGACGTGCTCCTTAACTGTGGACAAAAAAGTCACTATGGGTCTGTGCTGACTCAATTAGTGCATCTGCTAAATCCTACCAATCACACTGCTTTTTAGAAGACTGTTAGCTTTCCTCCCTATTTCAGTTTATTTCTTAGCAGAAGGTACGCAGTGCTTCACTTAATGGGCATTAATTCAGGGTTTTTTAACAGCCATCTTTCAAACCATCTTCAAGAGTAAGTTACTTTATTTTCCAATCAAAGCCTGGTATCAGATAGACTTACTCATTTCCTCCTAAGTCCCTTTTCCAGTATGAAACCCTACAGTATGTCAGTGTAAGAAATTTAACCAACATTTCTTTAAAACAAAGCTTGCAATATGTTCTTCTCATTCTAGAGCCAAAATGCCAATGTATTTCCCAGTACTGAATGTGTTCATAGTACTGCAGCTTCAAGCAGTACCAAACAATATATATTTGTGAGGTCCAAGTTCTGAATACCACCCTAGTTTGGCAGATGTTGAGAATGATGGTTACAACTCAAAATGAAGTGTTGCCATCCATTTAACCCAGCTGATGAGCACTGACTGAGCAACTTTAGGTGTCATAATGAGCAGTGAGAGCTGATGGTGGCAGCAGCACCTTCACCTTTTCTTTTGAAATCACGCCATTAAAGAAAACATTGGATTTCATCCTCAAGCTGATAGCAACAAAAAAACCCAAACAACCCCAACAAACAAAACCAAAGCCCCTCTGCTAACAGCAGGTTTGCTTAAAGGTAACACTGTACTTGGCTACTGCATGTAAGCTCCCTTGAAATCCAGTGACTGAAAAGCAGCAAGCACCTCCCAGCTAACGTTTCTCAGGATGGGAGGGGATCTCTCAGGGACACTTCTCATTCCACTTCCAATTTCTTTTCTAACTGCAAAAGCTAGGCAGGGGCTGAGGAAGAACCAAGGCAACTCCACTAGAGTATTTTCCACAGGTGCCACCTTCTACTCTAGACATGCCCAGAAAGCATCTTCTGTTTGATCTGCAGCTGCCACATGCAGCCAAACAGCTCAGGGACTACAGGAGAATATAGCTACAAAAATAACTGGTTTATTCAGGTTTAATTTAAAAAATGTGATATTCCACCTTCTTGCCACATTCACAATGGCTGACAAAACAGACATGCTTTTGGGTCATCTCTATAGAAAAAAAGACCTAGTAGACTGAATGCTACCATTCTGTTTTAGAAGTGGAATTCTTTGAATTTCAAGCCCTGAATGCTTCACAGTGACTTGCAGAAGTGTTCCTATGAAAGTGTTGGGCTTCTCCAAGTTTTTCCAGACTAAGTAATGGTAATGTAAAACACATGAGAAGATCCTTCTAGATAACCAGAATAGAAATGCTTTGCCTTACCAACTTCCCTCTTTCTTTGTAAGGAAAATTACAAGATTGACAGGAGTTGCAGGCAGGACCCAGTCTGATTTTAACTACATTCAGGTGAAAAGAAGTCAAAGGAAAAAAGAAAGTCTTATGTGTGTAAATTTATTTTAACTCTTCCTTCTTTAAGGCTCCCTTCCTTTGCTTTCTAACATAAGAAGCATAGCAACTGGAAGTACTGCATATGCCAATGTGAAATCTAGAACTGTAGCATGTAACTGACTATAATTTTATTCTGAGACTCTGCTTGCAATAGCAAAGCTTAAATAAAACTATAGTAATATATCTTTTTCATGTGATGTGAGTGGCAAATTTAAAAAGAGAAATTATACCCTCTCTTCCCCCCATACATGTAGTCCTAAGAAAAGACATATGCAGATAGTACACATCACTGGGATTTGAAGGGGCAGTAGTGAGCTTGTATTTTAAAGAACCTCAGAGCAAACCAAAATTGCCTGTGAAGTTAAGATTGTGACCATGGTCCCAGGAAATCTGTACTTTGGTATCAAGTCAGCATGAAAGAAAAACCTCAAGAACAGGAGTAGATTTGCCCCCATGCTTTTTTTTTTTTTAAACAGCCTTTTCTACAAGAGGTTACTGTTAATTTAGTGTAACTGAGAATCAGTACTAAAGAAATTGATCTTTAATGTTAGCCAGTGGTGGTCAAGCAACGTGGCTCTCTTCCCCAGCTTGTCTGCAAGCTTGTCCATCTGCAGCATCAGGTTCAGACTATGCACATTAGAAGTATATGAGCATCCACCCACTGGGTTAAGAAAGGCTAGGCAGAAGAGACAGAAAGCCTGCTCCAGGAAAGACAGCTAGCTTTAGACTAATCTTTTTACCCATTTGTGGTTCAGTCCCAAAAAGCAGCTCTCTCCCTTACTAAACAGTTCAGAAACTAATATTTCAGGAACTCCCAAGTCTACAAATGCCCTTCCTTCAGTAAAAATTAAAGGCACCTAAACCACAGCAGCCTTAGAGAAGTTAAATACTTGAAGGATGTTTTCCCTTCCTACAAGGAAATAATTACTTAAGAACCTAACAAGTGAGAGAGTAATTTACACTACATTACTCCATATATGGAGTGATACTTGAACAACATCTTAAGTGACCAGAAAGAGCATGTTTGATTCTGGAGTGGTGGAATTTAATGCTATACAGGGACATTTCCTTTCATCTACATAACAAAAATGCTTTACTGCATAAATAATTAGAGAAAGCCCACCGTGTCTCAGTTTTTTAGCTACCTTTGATGTTAATTCAAAGTACTGACAGAGCAGGAGTGACTAAGATTCTCATCAGAAGTGGCATACTGATTCCAGTCTTTAGGCTGCTGGTGGAAAAAGCTAAACACAGAAGATACTCAAGCACTTACTAAGACAATTCCCACTCTACTGGCAGCACAGGTTTTACAATTACATTTCAACTCTTGGGAAGGTATCTCTGTCAATTTGTGAGTCATAACCTTAAAGGCATAGTTTGTTCTTGGACTAACAACAATAGAAAGTATTTGGATTGTTAAAGGAAATGCTAATTATACAGTAATTACCATAGCCAGTTGGCGTCCTATGTTTCCTACAGTCACACCTCCTGAGAAAAATATACATGGAAGCCAAGAACGGATGTAAAGAAAATCTGGGGATGTATACCTAGTAAACAAAAGGAAATAAGTTAGAGACAAGCTATTATCATCGCTTTACATACTGCTAACAAGATGCTACAGAATTCTCTTCCTGGGCCCAAACAAAAAGCCAGTAACATAGGAGAAGAAATAGGGAGAACAAATTAAGTCTGTTGACTTCATAAGCTTCTAAAACCCAATGTCCTAGCCAGCAAAGTTTAGAAATCTTGCTCCTGAGAGCCAGTTAATGATATACCAAGCCAGGAGAAGCTCAGTTTACTGAGCTGTTACCATTTCAACATACTTCCCAATTTGTCTGCTCCCCACCCTCCATCCCCAGTTCTCAATCTGATCATTTGGAAGAACTGGACAATTAGCTGCCCTGGACAAAAAAAGTCTTCTTGTAAGAACATGCCAAATATGGTAATAATTAACTTCCAGTGCATGCGCACCCGTTTTTAGTTAAGACAGAGAGTTGAAACAGTATTTTAAAAGCATAACTTACTGATAAACACCATTATATACAAGAAACTGGGTTATCAGAGTTGCTACAAAGGCTATTGTAATTCCAAGTCCGAGACCACTTCTTGAACGATCAAATGTCCACCAAAGACCCAGTGATAAGGCTGCTAGAGTCAGGGACAGCTGGATGTTGTTTGCAAAATCTAGTTTCTGGAAAGAGATGTTAAGGACAATCCTTTTAAGTCTGCAGACATCCTGCTGCTGACACTGAACCAGGGAGAACTCAAACTGAAAGTGAGCATGATTCTGTATCTCTAAATACAATACATTAAGGATCTGGTTTTCAGGCCTGCCGAGCAATCATAGCTCTTGCAGACTTTGACTGGGGTGTGAGTGCAAAGGCAACATCAATTTTTGTCACACTGAGCATCTAAAGAATATACTATATTGTAATACATTTAACTTCTATGGATTTTTGTCTCATGTAACCCAGTTATCCCTGCCAATTTAGGTTTTCTGCTCAAACCATCACTATTCAAGACAAAGAACACTCTTACTGAACAATTCAGTGTACCTCAGTAGTTAATTGTGTTAAGTATTAGATGTAGACAACACACAGATTAAAATAACACAACTTATATTGTTATACTTGCAGTTAAACCAGACATGCTATGATGTCTATCCCCCCCCCTTCCCAGAACCCCCCCCAACTACTTTTAAGTGAACTGTGTTATTTATCTTAAAGTAGTAGACTGCAGTGTACTGGAGGTCTCACAGAAGTTTGTCTCTGACAGCAGCACCATCCTTACCTTTGTAATTCTCCCAGACGTGAATGGGAGAGACTGTTTCATGACAACAGCCTAAGCACATCGAGCAACAATGTAAACTAATTCAAGGATACAGCACTTGCATGATTAATGCCAACAAAAACTGCTATACATCGCATTACGCTGGCCCACTCTCTCTTGAATTTGTGTGGTTCCCCAAGGTGGCTGTCAATGCAGGGATACAGCAGGCCAACGACAGCTGCAAGAGAAGTAACACTACTTGTACTAACCATATACAATGATTACTTCAATATTACTAAATATTAGTTTGGCAAGTAAGTGCTTGACAAAGTAGTGAGGTGCTTATCACGCTACTGTAAGCCTGATGAAAAGAATTATTACCCCTCCCCCTTTAGAAAAGAAAAAAAACCTGCTCTAACAAGCAATACTCTGTTTGAATCTTTAAAGCAGAGATATATATTGAGATGTTAAGGTATCTGACTTCAAGCTCCTTTTCTCCCTTGAGCATATCATTTGACATCCTGAGCAGATGCTTGCTTTGTACCAATAAATAACAAAGCATAATAAAAAGCTTAATTACAGTGAGGAATGGAATATGCGTTTATTGCTCATGTGCAGGGCAGACAGTTTTATGAACTTTACTCATGAGCTGTGAATCAGGCCCTGAATTAAACATTTGCCTGGACTGAAAAGTTTCTTGGCAGAGCTGCTTTCCTTCCTTCTGCTGGGCTGCAAGTCAGCCTATGCTGCCATCCAGATCAGATGAATTTTTATACCAAAGCAGAGCTGAACTTAAAGAAGCACCTGCCACCAGTCATATTTAAGTCAGGGAGAAATAACTACTCATACTATTAACCAGATAAAGTTTTTATCCTCATATAGCATTTTCTCATCCTTATCAGGCTGCAAATTGGTTACAGAAGAAAAACATAGGCTAGTGTTAGCTCAGTTGCTAGCACAAACACCAGATGAATTTCATTCTTCTAAGCCTTGCAGCTCCACGTGTTGTCACCAATGCCAGGGTTAGACACGCTGCTTTAACTGTAGGTAACATGTACATTTGTTTCCTTTCCTATCCTTCCCCCCCCCCCCCTTAAATCACTTCTACGTTAAGAAGGCTACAAGACATACCACTAAGAAAAACATGTGATCTGATGCTGAAACAGTTTCATTATTCTGATGCCAGTTACCAGGACTTTTACCTTACGATAACAGCTGAATGCCAAAGTTTAAATCCAACTGTGACAGGACTATGAGAACTCTCATTGGAGCATATCTTGTGGCAATCTTTTTACTACGCAGTTTATCATTCATTCAAGTTTATGGTTTACTATTCATACTCCCTTACTGTGAAGTACAAATAGAACATGACAGTATCACTGCATTAAAAAAAAACACATGGAAGAGTTGTTTAAAGTACTTTCAACGCAAATTTAAAAAGCTGACAGCGAGTTTATTTCCTGAGACTTACCGCCTTTTTCATGCCCCAACCCTTCATCAAGGCCTCATTTTCTTTTGACAAGGACAGGAGGGAGTAGAGCACCGGGAAGTGCCGGCTGCTGCGCCCACCGCACCGCGGCCCGGGCGTTCTGGGGTATTTCGCGCTGCGGTGCGGGCAGCGGTGCGGGCAGCGGGCGCCGCCGCACGTGACTTCCTTGTTTTCGGCCCAGCCCGTGGCCAGTTCGCGCCGGCAGCCAATGGCGAGCGCCGCCCGCCACTCACCAGTTCGCCGGCAGCCAATGGGCGGCGAGGGGCGGTGGCGCGCGGCGGCAGCGCTCCGCGGCGCGGCCCCACCGCACCCACTCGCGTCCCGCCGTGGGGCGGAGGGGAATCCCGCACTGAACTCACACTGTCACTGAGACACGGCGGCGGCTGCGTGGGAAGCACGTGTTTCCACGCTCACCTCCGCGTCACGGCGCTGGAGCTGCTCACTGGCGCTTCCAGGCCGCGCCGCTTTGCGGGAAAAAGACACTTTACCCACAATCAGAGTGCGCCAGCTCAAAAAAAGCCTTTGGCACGCGGGAAATGCGTGGGTGTCCCCTGCGTGTGGATAAAGCTGGAGTGGGCGTGCATCCTTCCAAAAGCCAGAGTTCACATCACTTACTCCAGGCGATGGAAGCGTGAAACTCCTGCACGCAGAGGTCACAAATTCAGCCCCACCCCCTCTCCTCCCCACGGGAGGATGGGGGGATAAAAAAAAAAAATAAAATCACTCGTGGAGGTCAGCAACTCACCTGCTGCTGTCCCGCAGCACGGGGGCACCCACCAGGCGGAGAAGAAGAGAGTGGAAATGACTTCGTCAGGGAACAGAGTCACATTTCTCTGGATCTGCAGCAAGTTCAGCACCAGGGCCATGAAAGCACCGACGACGAAGAGGACCACGCTCCGCTGCACCAGGTGCTGACTCAAGTTCAAGGTGCTGCTGCTGCTGCTGGTGCTGCCGGCACTGGAGGTGCTGGGGCTGCGTGCTCCGTGACCCACCAACGTCAGCGAGGGGCTGGAGACGGAGGAGCTCAGCATTTCCCCCACCTTGGCGGCCAGCCCGGCAGCCGTGTCCCCCAGCTGGGGTTTGTGCCTTCCCCTGGCAGTGCAGGAACAGCTCCAGGCGCAGTTCTCCAACCTGGGCATTGGCTTCACCGGGGTCCTGAAACACACACACGCACAGGGACAGCCTGTTAAAGCCCCCAACGACGGCTCAGGTCGGCCCCTTACACACCACTGACACGCACCGCCGCCTCCTCCTCCAGCAGCAGCATCCAGGCTCCAGAGGCACCGGGCGGACGGCTCGGAGCCCGACGGGCCGGGGGCGAAGGTAGGAGCCCCGCAGGAGCGGGGTGACCTGACCCACCCGAGCAGCCACAGGGCCAGGGGCTGCGCTGCCTCAGCCCGGCAGCGGCGGGGTCCCCGGCCCCAGTGCCCGAGAGGCTCGGGGGACACGAACAGGGACCCCCTCCCCCGGCCGCGGCTCCTGTCAGACCCGCGCTGCCCCCTCTCCCTCGCGGACTGGGTTCGCCTCCCGGCTCGGGCGCGTAAAACCGCCCCCCCTCCCCAGCCCTCTCCCCGCCGGGCACCGGGGGCGCGGGTCTCCCCGCCCTCTCACCTCAGGGGACTGCGCCCGCTGACTCCCGCCGCCGCCGCCGCCGCCTCGGCCCGTGAGGGAGGGCGAACGGCCGCCGCTCTGCCGCCTCCCTCCCGGCTCGCCGCCGGCGGCCCACGCCCCGTGTAAGGTTTATAAGCCCTCAGCCGCGGGTGTCACGTTACCCGCCGCCGACCTACCCGCGGCCGCAGGCAGCGACGGGCCCGCCGCTGCGCTCCGCCACCCCTCCCCTCCCCTCGGGCCGGGCCGCGCCGGGCGGAGCGGGGCGGGGCGGGGCCGGGCGCGAGCGCCGAGCGCGGGAGCCGCCGCGCCAGCCCGGGCGCCCGCGTCCAGTCGGGTGAGGCGCCGCAGCCAATCCCGGCCGGGCGGCTGATATGACGTGCCGGACACACCACCCGCCTTCCCCCCGCCCGCCCCGCGGCCGGCGGCGGCAGGACCGCGCGGCGCCGCCGGCCCGCCCCTCTCCGCGCCCCCTCCCGCCCCCCGCGCCGGGCCGCGGCCAATGGCGGGCGGGGCGGGAGCGCGCGGAGGGCGCGCGGCGCCTCGGGGCGGGAGGGCGGGGCGAGGGGGCACGCGAGGCGCCCGGGGCGCTGCCCCGCCAACGGCTGTAACCGCCCGCTGAGGGGGAGCCCTGAGGAGAGCGCGGCGGCGGCGGTGCTGATACCGATGATGGTGGTGGAGATACGGGGGGTGGTGGGGGTGAAGGTGGCGGTGGCCTCCGCAGCCCAGCCCTCGCCTGCTCTCGCCCGGCCCGCCACGTTGGTTTGCCCCCTTGGGAGATGGCACTTAGTCATGGGGAAGGTTGAAGGCATCTGCTGCGGCATCTCCTGAAGATGAAGGGATCCGTGATCCTGGGTGTTGTAATTCTAAAATGATGGTGTAAGGAGATCCCGCCACACCCACGACTGTGTAAGAAGACCGTGCCAAACGCAGACGCTGCGTCAGCATCCAGCCACGGGGTGCCCGGCAGATCCCAGACTCCTGACTTACCGTCGGTGCTGACAACCTGAGCAGCTACTCTGCCAGCACCGGCAAAGCTCGGCTTGTCGTGCACCCAGCCTAGTGTAGTGCCATAAAAATAACAGGTAAATGCAAGTTCGCCCTCTGGATTCTGCAAGGGGCTGGAAATTGGCCTAGCAGAGACGGGTTACCTGTGTGTGCTGTACGTCATGTTAGAGTTTAGCACCAACAGTTGTCTACAAAGCAGGACTCAGCTGCTAAGCGGCTTTTTAAAGATGCAGGTTCACACTGGAGGCTAGTGTGTTGCTAGTAGGAATAACTGCATTTCTTGTTTATTTAGCTGGCCTCACTGGAGCCAGCAGGTCATCTTTTTCACGTGAGGCATGTCCTCTTTATGGTTGAAAGATTATAGGACCCAATGGCTTCCCAAGCGATGACACTGAGGATTTAAGAATAGTTGCTAGCCACGCCTGTGACGGGCAGAATGATGATCCAAGTTCTTGGACCATCAATGTTCAATGATGGTTCAGTGATGGTTCCAGTTGTCTTTCATCGATATGTTAAATGTAACAAATAAAAAATACGGACTCAATTAAAGATACAGAAAGAGGTAGGTCCTCTGTAAAAATTCAGCTGTAAAATTCATCTGGGATATGGTTATCCCTTCTAATCTTTGCTCAGTTCTAGCTGGGATGCAAAGAGTTCGGATAGCTGAGCCTGCTGAGCAACGTGCCTTTGGATGAGGTACTGGACTGTCTTGGTGATGGCCAAATTGTTAGTGCCACTGTTGGAAGTGACAGAAGAGACCAATATTTTTCTCTTGATACTGACTAACTTGGCATCAGCCCAGTCCTGCCTCACAGACTTCAGTGCTCGAACACCCTATACATGTCCTCTGTAGAGGGAATGGTAAATATTCAGTTTCCATTGCTGTTTTATCTCAATAGTGTACCAAAACAGTTTTTGGTTTTAGTCTTATATGCTAAAATTGTTTGGATTTTTCTGTCAGATTTTTTAAGACATTATTTATTTCCCTTTCTTCATATTTTTTTTCTGACCCAGTGGACCTGCACTATAAGTTTGAGTTAACTATTTTCAGAGAAAAGAGTCTTAATATATTGTCACCATTTTATGGGTTCCTCTGCAGAAACATTTGATTTGTTCCAGGAAATCACATGCAGACATAACACTTCCCTTCATGGCAGCTGTGTACGAGTTTTGAATTGACACAGGCAATTTATCTGTATCCCTGGACTGTTAAGCAATACCTTCGGCAGCTCTAAATAAGGGCTAGAACTCATTCCCTGGGAAATTTTCTTTCATGTTGAATCACTTTGTGATTTATCAACAGGACTGCATATCTGAGATGAAACGACCCATCTTTGTAAGAAAACTCTTTCTGAAGTTGACCTATGGGAAACAAATATAATTCATTCTTGCTTGTGCTACATCTCTACTTTATTTGAAAAGATATCTTTCTGTATTAAAATTTTTTTCCCTGAGTCTTACCCATATTCTCACCGTCTGGGCAGAGTTCACATTCCCTTGCGCTGTGTCTGCTAGTTTTCTTTCCTGAAAGAACCTGAAAGAACCATTTTTTTTAGCCTATGTTTTTCCTTTCCTCATGGGTATGTCTCCTTTGCTACTTCCCGCAGCATCTTTTTATTACTTTTTTTTTCCCCGCCCATATTCATAATATCATGTAGTGGTGCCCTTCTTTCTTCTAGGCTTCTTTCAGACAGCAGAGACCAACTTCTGAGATGGTAAAACTTGCTGCAGCTTTGCTAAAATCAGCAGAAGCAATACGACCGTGCACTAGTTGAGAAATTGGCCCTAAGCTTGTTTCTCTTGAAGTTACCTGCTTGGAATAAAGGTTAAATGCCCCCTTATGTTCGTGTTGCTTTACAGTCATATTGCTTTACATTTCCTTTTAGAATCCTAACAAGGGTTAGGCCTCTGCATGCTTTGGTTAATGCCTGAAATTTTATGCTTAACAGTTATTTCTGGAAAGAAGTGCTCACGTGTCTTTGTAACATTAATGACATCGTTATTTTTATCTCATTCTTTAGCAAAGACAGCAGAATCTGGAAGTACTCAGCATCACTACTCATTACATAAATAAATCATTTCACCTGTTCTTTCATGCTTTCTGTATTAAACTCTGTGACGTTCTGGAATCTGACAATGTACTTGTCTTACAAAGACTGTTTCATGGCCCTCTTAGGCAGGAAACTTGGGATACTTGGACATTTTATTTTTCTCCTTCCTTAAACTAGATAAAAAAATGAGCTGGCTGCTGATACAATCTCAGAAGGCAGTGGTAGAGAATCACAGAGCAAGACCTGTATTATGCGTAAAGCTGCTCTCCCTCTGCTTCACTGGAGACTTTTTGGAATTTATTCACCTTCAAGACTTTCTCCTATTGATACAGAGAATAGAAACCTTCCCAGTCATAAGCTAAGCCTTAATCTCCTGTGTCTCCGTAAAAGGATTTAGTGACATGCATTGTTTGATTCCTGATGCCAACCTTATGTACAAGAGTTCAAAAAATCTTTTGACATCGGCAGCAGTTTATCAGACTGAGTTCTTTACTTTATCAGCAGTCTCCAGTGTAGTTGTGTGAATTCGCAGGAATCTGCAGCGAAGCCTGCAGATCGCATGGTGCCTTCTCGGAGGTCAGCGCACCTCGGTAATAAATGGAGTATGCTGAGTTCTGTAGCATAGTTTTGTGAAATTGCCCAAGTCGCAGTGTAGGGTCTCATTACAAGCTAAAAGGAGAATGACGGGGAGTGATTACATGGTACAATAAGCAGTATGCGAAACGTACAGACTCTGAACAAGACAAACCCTAGCCGGAACACTTCAGGCATGTAAAACAAAGGGGTAAGACAAAATGTGTTGTTGGTTAGTATATAATAATGTGAGTCATCCACAGTGAGCAGAACTTAAAAACTCAGCTGCTTTTACATAATTTGAGGGTGAGAAACTATAGTTGGAGTCAGAGCATGGAAATTAAACCCTAAGATATCCTAACAGAGCTCTATCTTTGTGTAGTTAATAATATCGTAGTGGGCATATGACAAATGTTAATTGAAGCTTTTTTGTTTAGTTTCCGACATTTCTCTAGCTGCTTCTTTTACCAGAACAAAACAGAAAGAACAATTATACGTAGGCTACAGTCTTCAAGTGTCTATAAATTCATGTAACAACTATCATATAATTAGCTAATCAACATCCCACATGCAGCTGTGGGTACTGACTCACTGTCAGTGAACCTCTGTCCTGACACAAAGACAACGGCTTTGTCTCGGTTTCAACTTAATTCATCGCCATCGTTCTGCATATTTATGTAGCAGTGAGTTCAATGAGTTCATACTTCATATTCAAGATGGTGATTTGCTGTAAACTTCATTGTGAAAAAATACTATTTGCTGGTTATATTGTTGTTGAATAAATTACTTCTTTGATATTAGGTTTTTGAGGCTGATATGAGCAGTGGTATGGAGGCAAGCTGTTCTGTCCAGGTATGGTTAAAAATTGTTGGAATTCTGGTCTTGCTGTATGTACATTTATACATTTATTTATACTACCTCCAGATCTTTAAAGATACTAATTAGAAGCTGTGTTCCAATCCTTTTTTTTTTTTTTTTTTTTTACATTAGCTGTGATGTAAAAAGCAGGGCACTATAAGGAGCGGGTTTCTTTGAAAGTGAAATTATTGGCTATAATGCCTTTGTAAATGAGTAGCTAGTCAATCGTCATGTGAGGGGATGGCCAGTTTCTTATAATAGTATTCCAGGTCATGATAGTCTAAAGAATAGGTGAAACAAACAGATGTATTGTCATAAAAAAAGCCCAGAAGGAACATTGTCTTTTATATGCATTTATTTCTTGATGGAAACGTTGCTTGCATGAAGAAGAAAACTAAGTACATTTCTGTCACCGATCCTTATATAACATCAGGTTTTGTAAAAGGGTTCCTCCAAGGTGTATGTGCAAGCATGTCCATGGTTGATTGTAAGCTCAAATGTTTTTCGCATGTTTGGTGACTTGGGACTCGGTCATTCCCATATAGGATAAGAAGGAAATTTCCTCAAGGATTGCAACGTGAACTAAGTTCCCCTTACCGCCCTCTTTTCGTGGTACACAATTCCATCACTTTTTGTCCTCTCATGATGGCAGCCTTCCCACTTACTCTTGTCGTACGTGCCTGAGGAAGATGCTTTTGGAATTCATACGCTAGCTTGTAGGGTTAACCGTGAAGCCACCGCAAAGGAGTTGCTCCCCCAGTACACGCTTAGAGCTTTAGATTCATCATGTTACAGTGCGGGAGATGTATAGTGACACTCTCCTGTAGCTATTCAGCTTGGAACGAGTAGCTACACAGGAGAGGAAGGAACTTCACAGCATCCTCATTTTCCAAACTCTTCTCACTATGTCAGGTAGAAGGACTGTTTCCATCTAGGAGGGCTAGCTGCAGTCTTGATGTTTCATGAGATAGCCAAGGTCTAAATCAGATGAGCGGTTCTCTGCTCTGCCCCTTCCTTCCCTGTCCTCACTCATAACTATAAATAGCAGAGCTGTGGCTACCAAGAATAGACTCAGTATCACACACTCTGGTTATATCTGTACATCTTCATGTCCCTTAAACTCTGGAGCACAATGGCCGAAAGCTTTAGAGCTGTTGCTGTCGTATGGGAAACACTTTCTTCCAGAGCTTGTCACGTAGGATGATTCTGCCCAATTCACATTGCTTTTTTAAAAAAAGTACTTTAAGACATCTATAGCTCATCTTCCAGGACAACGTTATGACTGCATGAAGGAGGTCAGAGGAGGGCCCTGAATACTGTCAGTGCCTCTTCCAGGCTACCATCTTGAGACCGTGAATACGTAGAGGTAATCTCACCATTATTTTTTCTTCCATCGTCCTGTAAAGTCATATATTCAGAGAACAGTCTTGGTTTTGAACAGGACATTGGGAAAAGCTTTCCAGTGTGAAGCTCCCAATGCTTCCAGGAAGACCAATGCAGAGGAAAAACAACATCAGAGAGAGAACGTGCATTTGCACTAGTGCACAATGTGGTATGAAAGTGTGGCTTCCATGTTGCATCGTGATTAGTACCGTAAGCATTGCCACTTTTCAGGCAAAATCTTAAGATTCACATTTCAGTGAGTACATCAGTACTCAAATGCAGTTCACTATACCTAGGTGGTAAGAATTGCTGTTAGGTATGTTTTCAGATTGCCAAGCTGAACTTTAAGTTAAAAAAGTGCAGCACATGGGAAGCCTACAACTTTGCCCGGAGCGATACTTTAGAAACTGCTGAAGCTAGGTTATGCTGAAAAATGTATTTACTTAAAGCCAAACCCTTCAGCTTTTACTCATAAAAGGACACACTTTACTTGTAATAATGAGATCAAGCCACTTGCATGCAAACTCAAAGGACATAATTATGTGCTAAATTGTACTAGTTATATGCTAATGTAACTCTTGCTATCATTGTAATGCAGGGTTGGACCTTATACAACAGCTTCACATATGCCACAGTAAATTTTACTATTTTTACAGATACTGCTAACAGGTTAGCCTTAAATCAAATACTAGATGAGGATTCTGCAAATTTCATCTTGTTAATGACTGAGCTGCACACTGCCACCTTCACTTGCTTATTCAGGCTTATTTTGGGATGTTGCTTATGCACAGTGCTGAAGGAGTTCAAAACACACAGGAGAACAATGTTGCACAGTTTAGGAACGTGCACTGCGCCCGCTCAGTTTGCTGAGATTAACGCACGTAACGGAGGTGCCCAAGTTAGTAGCTGTTGCTTTCAGTTGCCCTTGGAGAGAGCAGGGGGAAACAGTACCTCCAGAGGGCTGCTGAGATCCCAGTTTGTCTGGACTGGCCTTGGGAGGTGCCTGTTTCTCTCCTCTGCAGCGAAAGCTTCTGCTGTCTTTATTCAGAAGTAAGCAAAGTGGGATAGATTCAAGCTTTGAGGTCAGAGGGCAACTATATGTTTCTACCCTGTTATCATATGGAATGGTTTCTAGGTCCAGACCTCACCCAGGTTTCACTGTTTGGTCCGGTTTGTGTATTGCCTCACAAGGTCAGGTGTTCGTGACATTTGGGAAGATGAGATCAGTGCCTTCATATCTATTGCAGAGGCTCAGAAACTGTGATTGCAAAAAGACCTCATGGCAGACGGGCATTAACCTCTTGGGTGTTACTAGTTTCTTATGTCCCACATCCAGCAAGTGGGAAACAAACACAAGGAATAAAGAACGATAACCCCGTCAGAGGAAACAGAAGAAACACATA
Source organism: Ciconia boyciana (assembly GCF_034638445.1). NCBI lineage: Eukaryota > Metazoa > Chordata > Aves > Ciconiiformes > Ciconiidae > Ciconia > Ciconia boyciana. Next base: position 159,790,015 of record NC_132935.1, read on the forward strand.
ATGCCTCAAGATATAATGGCTTTGTGTCCCATTTGAGAAGCTAAAAAGTCTTTGCATCCCATCTGAGAAACTATCGGTCTTCTCATTGGCCAACCTTGGCATCTGTTCAACTGAATATGTATTTAATTTTCTCACATTCACTGGAGGAATCTCAGCTGGAAAAAGCAGGCAGGCATCTACCCCGTACTTCTGAATCAGCAGCACAAAGATTTGTGGATATCAAAGAGAACTTGCCCCTACTTTTTAAGATTGAGGAATCTACTGGTTTTGCTGCTTTGTGGTTAGGTGGTTGCCTGTGTTTGCATGTGGAAATCTTTGTTCTTGCGCTGTGTTGCTTCTCGGGAATGCTATGAGCAGTTGTTTTTGTTTGTTCATACTCGGGTGGAGCTGTCTAATTGGGTAAATATTTGCAATGTTATACCTGCATGCACAGAAGACAAAGAGGGCCGGATTCCTATTGACATAAATGGCCTTTTACACCAGCCCGGCAATGTAAAGGCTTAAGTAAAATTGGTAACTACAAGGCCACTTCTTATGGTCAGACCTTATAGAGTGGATTTAGTATAAATAACTGTCATGTCTGTATTTATTTCTAATTACAGATGGGCTATATTTTCCAGTTGGGAGGTCTTGTGATTACAGCCACGAAGGGGGGAGCTGCCTTATTCACTGACTTAATGTTCGAAAGTGCTTGATGTCCACTGGGACTTAGCCCTCTTGAAAAACAAGGCATTTATTTACCAGCCTCTCTTTGGACATCAAGGGTGAGTTTTCCACAGATGCAGAAATTCCCTAAGTGATTCCCTAAGGTCCAAATGCCTGAAGCTGTTTTGAAAATTGCAAGCTTGTGGTCCTCATGGAAGATGTGTTTGTATATATAATAAATACCTTGTATAAACCATACCAGGTGACTATTGCATGTGTTATCATTAGCTAAGCTACAAAGTACACTATAAAGATCTACACACATATAAACAGATTGTAATGAAGGCTTATGACTGAAGAGGCTGTCAATAGGTAATTCAGCCTTTCTTTGTACAAAGGTTAATAAAAATGGTTGTGACAGAAGGAAAAGTGAAATTGAACTCCACAGTTGAGGTGTTGTGTAGACCTGACCCTGGTTTAGCTTCTACGTAGCTGTAGCTATGAAAGCCTGGAGCTTATCGTCAACTGATTTATCCTGCCTAGTCTTGAAATAATTGCATAGTCTCATAGTGCCATTGCTTCACACATGCCTTAAGGGAACAAGTGTCTCTCTGTAGATCTAAGAGAAAACTTTAATGTATGAGAGTTTTATTTTATGAACAATTATTTGTCTTGTTTGAAATTCTCACTATATTTCTTTGAGGTTCAGCTATTTATTCTTGTCTTCAAAAATTAAATAGGAATGATTTAGAGTTTCACTTCCATACGGCCAAACTCTGATGCTCTTACACTGTCTGGTATCTTACTTCATCAGTAGTTCCACTGGGTTCATTGATACTAATTGTGGTGCAAAGTATCCCTCAGACTGAGTAAAACTTCCCAGTCTGTTCTAAGCCTTTTATTACCACAGTGTGGCCATCCAGTCCTCCACTCCTCCTCATCCTTTACTGCAGGTCCCAGATTTTTGTCTGCCTTTACAATGTGTGTATTGAAGCTCAGATTGTCTCTGAGCAAGCGTTCATTGACCGGGTAGCCCTATCTCTACTCCTGCATAAGTTATTCCTGTTGCCAGTCCCTACAGTGTGCTCACGGATCTCCCTGTATAATCATTCTGTGAAGCAGAATGGGGACGAAAGCCAGGTAACGCAGATTGCCTTGCTGTTTTCGGCTTGTATCCCTTCTCTGATCTAATCCACTTCTCATCCATCCCTACGAACGGCATGGTGAGTGAGAATAAGTAGCTACAGAGGGACAGAGTCTGCTGAGGTCAGTCGTACCACCGCCTGTTTTGCCTTCCCTGCTTGGAAAGCATGTCTCACTTCAGTTCACCACCAAGCCATTTCAGAGCGGTTGTGCCGAATAGTTTCTTATGAGCTCATGCCTGTCATCTGATGGCAAACTGACTGTAACTTTTCTTGTTGTTGGGGTCTTTGTAAGCTCCTTTGTAGATTCTTGTAAGCTCATGTAGAGTATTTCCCTCAGTCACGCGTAACTGGATTTTATAAAAAAGCATGTATGATTCTGTGTTTTTCCTTACTACCTTCATTCTGAAAACATCTTGAACTTTATTTCCTTAGTGACCTTTTATCCAGTTGTAAAATCAGGTTAAAATTTTTCAGTGGCTTTGAAGGTATAGGATAAGTAGGAAAGCAAATACTGGACAAGGCAGGAAGGCTGAATAAATCTTTTTTAATTAAGAAAGCAGGCTAGAAATGGTACCACTTCCCTTCCCCAACTCGATATTGTTTAACATATTAAATATATACAGACAGTCTTCCTTGTGTTTTGAGATTAGTATTACCAATCCTATTTCTCTATAGTGTTTTTCCTGCTTCTTGTGTGTAAACAATCTGTAGTAATAGTACAGCGGCACCTAATACTCATCTTCCAGCAGCCACCCGTGGAAAGTAGCTCCTCCTTCAAGTCTTGCCCTTTCTCTGGGTGCTGTGTTTAGTGACGCTGGTGATATGTCTGTGAGTAGCCTAGGACATTTGTCACTCTCCATCAGACCTTTATCCCACCATCACCACGTTTTCTGAATACTTCCATCTGGTTTTGCCTGAAGATTTGGACAAAGCTTTCTAACCTGGATTATATATGTATTTCATTGACTTTACTGTGAATGCTTATCTGAGTTGGGCAAGCAGAATTTGTCCTGTTGTTTGGTCTTGGGGTATTACTGAAGACTCATTTAAGTAGCAGAGAAGCTTTCATGAAGTTGGGGAAGGAATGTGGCCTTCTATGCTTCTGCTCACCTACCTGGATCTGCTAAAGCCAACTCTTGTCCATTCAGAAGAGAAATTTTATCCTGAATATCCGGTATTTGGCTTGGCAGCCAGTCAGAAATGCCTCACTGCCCATTGACTTTCCCCACAAGCAAAAGTTAAATATGCACTTGAAATTTTTAAGCACATGTTTAAAGTCCACAACCTAATTTGCTGAGGGAGGTCAGTAACATTTTGCTTTGTATTAGGAAATACCCTTTACCAATAAATTTCAATGGGAAAAGCAAAAACCTGGGTTTGTTCCAAAAGATTCATTCATGAAAAATTCTGTTGAATGAAGAAGGAAATTTACAAAGACTTACTATTTCTGGTATGAGTTTTTAGTCTAGACTGACTGTACGTTTTACAGATAACTATTAATTCAACTGATGTTTGAGATAACAGTATAATAAATACTGTAAGAATTATTGGCATGTCTTTAACGTTCCTGTCTGCATAACATACCTGGATTCTCCATAGAAATAAAGCCTGCTGCTATTTCATGTTGAAGATGAAGTATGTCCATCAATATCTTTCCTAGGGGAACAGAGAGAACAAGGACTGGGAGAAGGTGGTTCAGCAAACACATTCCTCATGGGGAGCAAACTTGGATAGTAGCTTGTCTTTAACTCTTCCCAAGCAGTGGAGTGTGTCATTGCTTTTGCGATAAACCATTCTTCAGGAATAGATACAAACCAGCTGAAAAACAATTAAAACCATAATTTTATGTAATACTGTCCGCCAAACAACTTTACTCTGTCTTTTTGAAAGGCTATTCTTCAGCATGAAAAAAAGACTGGCAGAAGTGCAAGGAGAACAGAGAATATTTATGGCCAGTGGAAGCACGGTTGGCCTTTTACCCTAGAGAAATGGCTTGATGAGCAGATCTTCTGCTTAAACCAAGCGTTAGTAAAATAATTTGGACCTAGGCTTGAGGTAATGATGTTTAGCAAAACTGCTGCAAAGGCTTTTTTACTGCCCAGAGTGATACTGAACTGAGTGAATGCTCTAGAAGTCTGTTGTGCACCAACTTGCAGCTGCATAGTTGATCAATCCTACCTTTTGGGAAAAATTGAATTTGTACTGAGGTATGAAATTTTTAGTTCAGGTCTTTTACAAAGATTTGTTCCCAATAGCTAAAATCCTGTTTGACTCATCTCTTGCAGTTCCTTTACAGTTTATTGCGTAGTACATCAGGAAGGCAAACAAAGCTTTATCCTCCTCTGGACAGCTATTAGGAACAGATCCACTGACTCAATGGCTCAGGAGGACAAAAATGAAAATTTGGTTCTTTATTCCAAACTAACGCACATAAAACTTCTCTCCTTCGTAGGCCCACAGTCCCATGGAGTAGGTATCAACACATAACTAAAGAACAGAAGATACAGCTAACCTTAATATCTATGACTGTATCAGCGTTGCTAGTGACCTCTTCTGCTGGTAACCACAATTTTTTCTTTTTTTTCCCCCAAACTGCCTGAGCTGTAGCTGTTTCAAACTGATTTCCTATTTCCTTTCCCCCTTTAGTCCATCTGATTATGCCACCAGACATTATTTCGTCTCCTGAGAAGACCGAAAGGGGGAGGATCCAAAGCTGGTTTAAATTCACTTTTCTCTGCTCACCCTTTAATCTGTGTCAAGTTATGCTGGATATGCTGTTCTGAGAGACAGCTCAGGCTTCTTTATCTGTCTTAGTAGCACTGCTTTGCTTTTCCAATCAGCAAACAAGAAGCCACGCCTTAAATAAGCCACTTAATTATATTTTGTTTGGGGTCTTTTTGTTTTTTTTTTCCTTTTAAAAAAAATTATTTATCACTGATAATTATTAAAACATATATTTTTCCTTGTAGATCATAAATTGAATGGACAGTTTGTAGTCATTTGTCTACCATTTCAATGTGGAAATCAATTCTCAGTTATCTACGCATGGCTTGTCTGGATTGCGGATTAACCAGGCTGGGGATGCACTGACCTCGGTTTATTTACTACGCGGAAAGTTGACTTCAGACCAGTAGGCTGTATTGATTCAAGCAGAGCGTTGCGTGAACATCTGTCAAATCCATGGCTCCCTCCAGTTCAGCAGCAGATTATCTGCGTCACGGCTGTGTGAAGGCCTCTCCAATAGCCTCTGCAGGCTCCGATGGCGGTGTGCAGAACCAGCTGTCATGGTCAGGCTCCTAGAGGAGCACTGGAGAGAACAAGGCAGAGATATAACACTCTTACCTTGAATCAAGCTGGGCTTATTTATGCTCTGGGACCTGTGGTGGCAGCCCCTCAGCTGTCTGAAGCTAAGAAAACAATTTTCTTTGCTCCTTAAACTACCAGCACAGGAGAGATTTCCAACTTTAAATAAACTAGTTAGTTACTAGTTAGTTCAATTTAGTTAGTACTAAGTTGGAGTAGACTGAATACACTGTGTTTGTAGGCAAGGCTGCTGTTTCCAAAAACTGGTCATGGCTACAGCAAGCTCTAGTTCCATGTGTTTCTCTGCTGGTGGCCCCAGCAAAATGGTTTTCCTTTTCATCTTCAGCAGCAAACATGGACTGCTTGATCATAATTTGTATTTACTTTAAATTAATAGAATGTGGTGAGTGTAGGCCTTAATGCAGGTCATCAGTTCAGTTTTAAACGTTTAGGTGTTTAAATAATAGACTCCATATTAAAATGATATCAACAAAAAAGGTCTCGCTTGTTTTGTTTAATTGAAAAAAATTATAGATTTGTATTTACCTTGTTATCTTTATCTTTTATTATTCCAAAGAGATTCTGAATAGAGGTGCTATCTCACCTTTAACTGCGCTCTGGCAATCTTGTGATCAATCAAACCAGTAATTTATGTTTCTGTTGAAAGCAGGGGTGAAGTAATTAACTCATGTATTGCATCCATGTCTTTGCGGGTCTTTCATTTTCAGGAAGTACCTGCACTAGCAGGTTTTTTTTAATTTCAGACTCTTCAAAACCCCTGAGCTTCTACAGGAAAGCCAGTGCTCTCAGCACCCTACAGGAGTGCTTGATGCCTTGCAGAACTAAGTCCCAGGTGTTCAATCCTGTACACACTGAAGTCATTGGCCATATTCACATTGACTTCAATGTGGCAGTTGGAATCCTGGGGTAGTAAGATTATTTCTCTCACTGAATTACTGGCCCTGGTTTTTAGGATATTCCCCCATTCTGCCACGCACACCCAAAGGTTGTTTATTTGTCCGTGTGTGCTTCTGGCAGTCTGTATTCCTACATGACCTATTATTGCAAGACTCAAATGCTTATGACAGCAGGAGGGTTTTATTGGTCTTTGCTGGGCTGGTGTGCTGACACCATTGCAGTGAGAGTGCTCACGGTCAATGACAGTGCGAGTCCTGGCTAAGCAAACTCATTTTCTGCCGACTCTGCAGAAGCTGCTATATCAACCACTTACTAGCAGTGTGTACTCGAGAGGATGGACTCATACCGGCGTGTTTTCTATTAACAGAACTGACTCCAAGGCTAGCTAGCAACCATGGCCAGTGTAGTGATGGAAGAGAGGAGTTGCTGTGCAGAGCACACTAGTAAAGGAACAAGGACACCCTCCTTTTGTCCTGTTAACCTGGTACTGAATCACATATAACTCATGGTTTCCTCTGTAGCTTCATCTTGCTCAGCTACAAATTTTAAGGGCGTGACGGATCAGCAGAGGTCAGGTGAGACTGAATGGAAGGGGAGGAGCTCCTCTCATTTAGATTTTTTTTCCCAAAACAGAGTTGGTCACACCTGTAATAGTTAGACTCAGCTGTGTTTTCAGGTAATCTAAATAACAGGTTGCTAGAGTGCTTAGCTTGTTCAATCCATTCAGTAATTAGAGCCAGCGCCGAAGTAATAAAATTGAGTGTGGGGTGAGGTCTTAATGAACGTAGTGATTTGGCTCCAAGTACAGCTCTGTACAGCTTCCTCATATACGGCTTCCTCTTGGATGGAACAGGGCAATCATCAAATAGAGCGAGTGTATGTGGCAGCTGAGGACAAAAAATGAGCATTTAAGTGACCATCAATAAGATCATTTCAGCCATGCAGGTTGAGGAGAGCAGAACTAGCAATACTCAGGCTGGATTAGTTCTTTTTTAAAGTCTCAAAGTGCTGAGAACTTTGTGTTTTTATTCAATATTAAGGCTGATACCTCCAGCAATATCCACATGCTGAAGCAATGTTTTTAATGACTCAGGGAAAGAAGCTCTCTACTGAATCACCAATATCCAAACCTGAAGAACCTAAATGTTTTTTTGAAATCTGTATATAATTAAGCATAGTCTTGTTCTTTTCATTAGGCATGAAATAACCACAGATGATGAGACTCCACTTACATAACATTACTTGTTATGTTACATGTTTCAGTTTTCTACCACAGAATCTGAACTCTGCAACCTACAACAGTATGTTGTTTACAAGGAATGAGAAAGCAATAAAACAAATAAATAGAAGAAATGTGTATATAAAATAACTATACTAAATATGAAGACAACATTTCTGCTCATAAAGTTCCTAAACCAGAAGTCACTAGAAGCTGGGAAAATATTCTGGAAGGCAAACCATGCAAGCTTGTGCTGTTCGGAACCCATTGGCCATTGTCACATACTGGGCTACCTAGACCTTTGCTTTGATTTAGGATGGCTGTCTTCTGCTCTCAGCATGTTGCCCATCTTCTCTGAACACCACAAGCAGTTGCATCAGATGAGAAGAATAGACAGTGGGTGTCCCAGACTGTCCCAAAAATATTTAAGAAAAAAAATCGCCAGGTAAACATTGTATGAGGACATGACTAATGCAAGAAGAACAGAGGATGGAAATTCAAGGAAAGGCAAAAATGATTAGTAATAGAAAATATGTGTTTCCCAAGCTCTAGAATGTAGTAAGAAAGTTCCCCAGGGATGAATACCATTTAGTTTCAAAAGTAGACTGAGTGGGAGGTTGGAAAATGCTGTAAAAGAAATGCTCTCACGTTTTCATCTGTTAACCTACTAACCTTTTCTTTACAACATCTGTTATAAGAAGTGCTTTGCAAAGAATTTGTTTTTTTGTTACAGCAGAAATCGTTCTGCTCAGATGCTGACTTGTCTGTTTTCCAAGCAGAGATATGCCAGAACACCAGCAGAGTCATAGGGATTACCCAATATTTGCCTGCTTAAGTGTTGGCAGTAACTGCTGGGAAAGAGGAAACACCTTTTTTGTCTATATGTAGGCTACTTTTGTCATATTTACCAGACTGAGAGTAGCTACAGAGGTGTAGAACAGCTACAGAGATCCAGAAAGAAGGACCCTGAGGCCTTCAGTTTAAGCTCCAGTTCTATGCTTATGCCTATGTTAATCTGGAGTAGATCCCATTACATTGATCTAAGTTTAAACAAGTTTACGTGAAATTTAAGTATTGGACATACTAGAAAGTTGTGCCATATTCTCTGCTATACTAAAAGGATATTGCTATCGTAATTTTGGTGGAATTACAACACTTTCCAGTGGATGAAGATAGGAAAATAAGAGCTGGATCCAGAACTTTTCACCCCCAAGTTATAAAACGCACCAAGAATGGTATTCCATTGACTTGCCAATGATAAGTGTTATCCACATTGAAGTGGCAGCTTTTACCATCACAGTGGCATCAAGCTGACTTACCTCTCCTTCCAGAGGTGATTCCTTCCAGAAGAAGACTAAAGAAGCAATCCAGGCAAGCTTTCCCTCTATCTGGTGTGTGTATTACGTGGCTAGAGGACTGCAGTCACCCTGCAGGTGCAGGATTTAGTTATATATACACAAAAAATAAGGAGGATCACAGCTGAACTCTGCTAAAATGCTAATTCAAAACTGGCCTCCTGTTAATCTTTTTGCTGGAGTAATTACATAGCTTGGAAGAGCTGAGAAAGGCCATAAGCTTTATAGTTATGACAAATTTCAGAACAGCTGGAAATAAACAGTGGAAAGGGAAGCACTTTGTTGTTCTGTCTGTCTTCAGTTGCAAGCGAAGCTAACTTGATGGCTCTGGTGCTGTCGTTGTTCTGACTTATCTTTGATTAATGCATGTGGAACCTCAGGAGCCCTGGAACACTGTTTTATACCTATTTCATAACTGCTTGGAGTTCCTTGTTAAGTAATCTGCCTGTGAGCAGTTACAAAGCTGTTCTGCTTCTCTTAACATTTCAAAGGAGAAAGAATTTAGCATTTTCCCATTCTGCACTATAACAGTGGCAGAGATGTACATCTTGCACCCTGCCTGTCAACTGGGCATTGTCGCAGGGTGCAAGAATTAAAAATGTCCACTGATAATCACAACAGCTTATCTTTTAAACGTCCTGAGTGCCTCTCCTCTCTGCCTCTCCCCTGAGCCGCAGCAGACCTCCCCAGCAGGCTGGGACCTGTGCCTCGGAGACTTCGCTGCCTTTTGGATGCTGCAGCACAAGATGTTGTTATGGGTCTGCTCGAGATCCTCCTCCCCTCCTGAGGCTCGGGGGTTTCTCCTCTGGCACTGCTCTCTCCTCTTTGGAAAGCCTCTACCTCCACTACCCACCTTGGAGTCGGGGACTCACTCCCACTCCCACTCCCACTCCCACTCCCATCTGGTGTGGCCACTCACCCCACAGACGCTCTGCTCTCAACTAGGACTTTTCTGGGGAGACAGAGGTGCTCTGCCTGTCGGGGAAAGGAGGTGAGACAGAGTGTGGCTGCTTTCCAGCCCTCCTCCTCTCTGTGGCCACAGCGGTGGAGCTGCATGAGCAGCGACCGCCAGCCGGGAGGGAGTGGGGAGACAGGGCAGTTCAGTGCGGCATGGTGATGCAAGGTGGTGCAGGAAAGGTGCAAGGCTAATATTGCTGGTGGATACCGTGGCACTGTGGCAATATAAAGTTCATACATAATTGATAAATGTCATACATTAGCACCGTTTGTGACATTTACACTTATGGCTGTGATACTGTAGGGATGCTGCATGTAGCCTCTTGTTAGTTTATGCATGGAAACATGATATAGCAACAGAAAACCTGTCGGTATTTCCTACCATCATTGGTGAAGGCACCAAAAAAAGGAAAATACACTTTAAGTGAGAGGAACAGAGCAGTGAGTGACTCTGAACCATTTACCACCACACGCAGATGTTTCAAGGGCGGCTGTCTCCTGGCCTGGACTGTGAGCACATGGGGCTCTCACCTGAGGTGCTGGAGCTGTTGGAGCTTTTGCCTTCAACTGCTGGTGCAGGTGGCAACGTGTTGGTGGGAGAAGGGATGTCAGTGTTTATATTTTTTTCTCAGTGGTGAAAAACAGAGGGTTGGGCTCATTGCTTCACCTCTTCAGTGTGCAGGGAGTCATTGCTGCACCAACACTACTCCACCTTTCACTCATGTGGCTGCAAACCTTATAGTCACTCAAGTCTGCATATATTATTCTACTAGCTAACAACTTACAAAGTTTCAGTTACTTTTTGTCACCCCATTTTTCGTTTCAGTCTACTTGTAAGGATGGCTGGGATCCTTACAAGTAAATTATCTTCTGCTTCAATTTCCTTATGCTGTTGCTGGAATTAATTGTTAACTAAGTTTCACATGGGGAATGTAATGAAAATACAGTATGATAGTAATACATTTCTGGCATGATTTGTGGTTACCGGTGGAAATATTTAATGATCTTTTTGTATACATATAGTAATTGCTTCTTCTGTATCACAATAATAGGTTGCAATACAATTACACTCTAGTTCTTCATATGAGAAATGGGCACATGAGCGGAACAGAATCAGAAAAGCAGAATGTCCCTCATATCTTTTCAATATTCATCTACTCACTTGAGATTCTGCAGTCTTTTGAATAACACCAGACTTTTATAATCAAAGTGATTGTGCAGCCTTAAGATAAACAATTCATAAGATAGCTAAAGTTCATTTTCATAACAAAACTAGGCATTAAGGAGTTATTCCTAAGGCTTTCCCTAAAGGTAAAGACTCCGAGGAATGTGATACGTTGCAGATAAATCCTCCTCATATAAAGCAATATATTCTCAGTTACACAGAGATGAGCAACGCTCACTTTTCTCTACTAAACTTCTGCTGGCACCTGGCTGCTGCTGAAAAAGCCTGTCTCTTTGAACAAAGGAGTGCCAGTCTTGTGAGAGCTCATTACCCATATGATAATACTATTCATTTCTCTTGCACAATTCATCAGACGGGCAGTGGGCTCCTTGCAAACATCTAATTAGGTCTCGCATCATCCCTGAGCAGCAAGTATTATTTTACCCATTTTACAGTTATGGAAGTTGGGCAGAGGGGCTGCAGCCAGTGGCCCAGAGCCACCTGTCCACTCGCTTCCCCAGCTAGGAATAGACCCTGGATGTCTTTACTCCCAGCTGTCTGTTCCAAGCTGTAAGCCATGACCCCTTGCAGAAGCTAATTAAAAACTAAGAAAATACTTTGACAAGCTTTCAAAAATGTTATTGGTACAGCAGATTTCTGCTGGGATCAGAGTCAAGTTTCTAGCACAGCTGTAATTGTTGTCTGCGTTGCTTCAGCTTTTTTAAACCAGTCAGAAGACTAAAGACATGCCTGTATTCCCAATACATCGCAGAGTTCACCACAGTTCCTTGCACTGGTATTTTCGTTGGCACCCTGGCTCCATTTATCATGGGCATTTAAAAGTGCAAAACCCTGAAGTCAGCGACACAGCTTCTTTCAGTTGCGTGGATGCAGGCAAAAGTTGCCGGTGTCTGCGTATGCAGATTGAGAGTCGGTATAGTTTCAATTATTTGTTGTTGATTTGTTATCTCTAAGATTATTTTATTTCTTGCAATCCTTTTAAGAATATAGAAACCCCTTAGAAGAAGTATCCTAGGTAATTTGTTAGAATTCATTGCAGCTCAGCTGTCAAAACAACCTGAGTGCCCTTGCGTTTGGACTGATGTTCAATCATAAACCTTTAGCTTAGACATTTGGTTAGGGGGTGGAAAGAGTTAATCTTCAGGGCAACCTCCCGTGCCAACTTTAGAAAACGCAAGTTATGCAAAAGTTGATGAGAAGTGAGGAAGTGGATCTTTTGAAAGGAAATGTGACATTTTCAGCAAAATCCCACTAAACCTCCTCCTCTTGGCATCACGTATGGGTGAAAGCGATCCCGTGTCCGGACCTATGGCAGCAGGGTTTGCACCGAGAGGCAGGGTGCTGCTCACCCGCAGGGAGGTGCGACCTCTGCCTCTGTTCAACCTAGGTGAAAAATATGTTAGAAAGAGGATCTCAGGTGTAGAGAGGAGGGGTCGGGATATCAGTTAGAGCATATTTTCCAACATCAAATTACTTGGCGTGAGATTTGCTAGAGCAACCCCATTTAATTCTCATTTTAGTGTAGTAATAACTTGTACTCCAGTGTAGTCATTCACAGAGCCCTGTGCCGTGCTTCAGCAGAGTAGTGCTGCCAATGCTGCGGCACATTCGACGTTGCCAAGAAGCTGTTAGTTGCATGAATTTTACTCCTTCTCTAGTAAAACTACAACTGTTTAGTCATTCTAAGGCATACTCAGAGCAAGGATTCAGAACAACAATTTTACAGAGCACTTTTTAAATTTGGGGAATAGCTGAAGACAGAATGGGGTGCATTTTCTTAGCACCTACATTTAAAAAAAACAGCAGCAATCAGCTAAAAAGGCAGAGAGTAAGTTAAACTATCGCCGTACAGATAACCTGATGGCCAGAGAACTCTTAGCTACTAATCTTTCACCCTTTCAGCTTTCAGTGAGAGCAACGTGCCAACTGTGAGGCTTTCATACCTCCCCTGCTGCTGCTAGGAACCACTGCCGTGCTACGTGTGGAGCGTGATGGCGTGCTTTGCAGAGCTGCCTCACCCCTGAAACAGCAGCACCATGGGAGTGTCAAGCGACATATTGCTCTATCAGTGTTGCACTTGTGCAACGTGGCAGCATCTAAGACTCTTAGAGGACTGATTCAATAAACAATGCTCCCAGCTATTGGCAATGATAAATCTCCTCTCCACGTATACACCCTGTTTGGATTGAGCCTGTGATTTAGCATCTTGGCAGTTGCTGCAGGACTGTCTACTTTCAATCAGTTGGCTCCGTGCCCTGTCTTCCAGTGTATTAATAAGTCAGGAAGCTTTCCACTAGTTTCTCAGGATCTGACTGTGAGGTGCCAGGCTTAACTCATTACAGCAGGACTTGAGGGATGTTCGGTACCTTGTGGGAGCAGCTTCTCCATTCATAATGTCATGCCACACTACCTCTGTTTGGTATAGTGACTGCTTTCTGCAACAAAGTTCTCACCTTCTCTTACCTCTTTCCAAAGGTTTTTTCTTCTACTTGGCTGCCTAGAGTAGACAGAGAGTGATACTCTTCGCTTCAGCCTGTTTATACAGAGGCTAGTCTTGGACTCATTAGTCTAATAGGTTTCATTGCCAACTTTTTGTCTCCTACAGCTTTTATCCTTGCTTGTTTTTTCCAGGAATAGCTAATAAGAAACATTGGTTTAATAAAGGACATTATGTCTTCCTACAAGCCTTGGTTCCTCTGATCGTCGTAGCCTCATGGCAGCATGAATGTTGCTATGACTGGCATTTTTACCATATTTTTGTATAACCTTGCTCAAGCAGGATTAGTAACAAAGTACCAGTATTGCTGGTGCTGGTGGAGCTTCACTTCAGTGAGGCTAGTGAGATTTCAGAAAATCCTCCATGTAGATATAGCCTATGGGAGCAATTTAACTTTCATTGAACAGACGGGCTGAAAGCCTTGACGATGTCATATGTGATGTGAGTGAGTACTTGTGCCAGCATCCTCACAAAGCTCTGCTAATGGCTTTCAGTCCTGCCCTCCAGCACTGCTGTTCTTCCAGCACAGGGCCCTCTGCTAGTCAGTCTTTTGCTGTGATGTGCTATTTTATGGGTTTAAGCTGCTCCTTTGCTTTTCTCTGTAAAACACTGGCATTTTCACTTCAAACTCAGGAAAATTCTAGCGCTGTTTAGATCAACAGATGTGGGGAAGGATGGCATGTCTGGATACCTGTGTGCATCTGGCCTTGCCCTGCCTCGTGGCGTGTATCATCGGTTAGAGCTGGGCAAGGAGGCAGCGCTGTGCTCCCAAATTAGGACCAAAAGTGCTTTGTTTCCATCCTGCTCTGGTATAAACAACTATGTAGGTCAGTGAGGAAGGATGAATCATGCTTTGTGTCCTGTACATATTAAAACCATGTTCTTTGTACAGAGGCACATGCAGTTTCCTCGTGAGAGCTACCAGGGGCTGGGGCTCAGACAGAGATGGTTTCCAGCTAAGTGCACAGAGCTTCCCTGAACCACGGGGTAGCTTGAATCCAATACTGGTTTTATGCATTCATCCTGTTCGAGGGAGAAGAAAGATGTTTGCCTGGTGGAGCTGTATGTGCAGAACTGAGCTAGTCCAGATTGCAGTCCCAATTTTCTCATAACTTCTTTTTTCTGACCTAGAGCAAGTCACTTGAAATCCTCTTTCCTTGGCTGTACTTAACCCACGTCTGCTGATTTCTGCCCAGAGAAGACCTGAGCACTGCTCCTGGTCTGAATTGAACCACAGCCTGCTCCCAGTGACGCTGGTGCAGGTTAGCAGTGAACTGGGACCCTAAATCAAATATCATTCTGCTTGTCTTTGTGCCTTATCAATCAGATGCATGTAAACAAACGCTCTCATATGAGGGAATTTTTGTAAGAATAAATGCATGGCTGATATAAAGTACTCGATAGTACGGTGAGGCCTCACAGGGACTGCTCGTTCCCTTTATCTCTGGGATATAGAGTTTAGCTAACTTGTTTGTTGATTTTCTTTCCTGGGTGTAGCGGCAGCTTTATCACTAAAACACTGACTCAGTCAGGAATGCTATAAAACAAAAAAGAATAAAATCCTCAGTTCTGCCATTATCCTCCAAACAACTTTGAAACCTGAAAGTGAGGATAAAATCTCAATTAACATTTGCTGTCTGCAATAGAGACCTAGTGCTGAGCCACCCACCTTAGGCTCCCTTTTGAACACAGCTGTCCAGATTTAGGTTTTATTTTGGAGAAAGCTGAACTGTGCCATTGCACCACTCACTGTATTGCTGAGCTCCTTTGGTTTAAGGGAATCTGGGGTAAGTGCCTCTAGCCTTGGTGGCTGCCCTTTGCCAGGTGGGTCCCACATGGATGTGCTTGCAGCCTGAAGGACCCCAAGGTGTCTCATCACAGTTCTTCAGCAATAGTTCCTTCAAAAGGAGAAAACAACCTAAATATGGTCATATGTCTTTGAGCAGGGGAAACAGAGACAGGGAAATAATGGGACGAGCACGGGCAATTCTGCCCAGCGTGTGGTGAGTTAACGTGATGAGCCAGCCTGGGTCCTGCGTTGGCCATCGTGTGTGCATGGGGGCTAAGGTGAGTCCCCGTGCCTTGCCCAGGCTGGGGGACAGGCATGGGAGCAGGGCAGGCTTTGTATGTTTTCCCCTATAAGTCCCATGTCAGGTGGCAGCTGGAAAGCGGGACCTGCTCCTGAACACCATCAGCATTCTTCTTAAGAGCTTTTTTCCCTGTTAATTGCTTTGTAACCAGTTATGATTAGACAGTAATGATTCCTGGGTCTAATGATAGGAAGTACTCATTAGCACATGGGCAAGGGAGCAGTTCCCCAGAGCATGGACGTTTACCAAAAGGGAATACATGAGACATGCGAATTTCCAAAACAGGAAACTGAAATTTTAGGATATAATACAGCAGCATATTCTCCATTACTGTCATCTGCTACAGTCTAGAGGAGGACACAAAGGGAATCAAGTCTGCATAATACAAACTCACGTAGTTATAACAGGATCAACCCAACTTTAGCCACTTGGTTTGGAAACAATTGCCCCCAAATATTGGCCTTTGACTGTAGAAAAGAAATACTCATGGGAGAAGCTTTCATTTAGATAGCAAATTAGAAGCATAAATTAAAAAAGAAAAGCAAGTCACTTCTTTGAAAGTAGCTACCCTTGGTGTAATACAGCAAACATCAGTGAGCTCTGCTCCATGACTAGGGATGCTGGGTGCTGCAACCCGCTAAATGAGCATCATGTTATAGCAGCATCGTTTGTGTGGATGACATGAGGCTGTTCATTTACTTATGGAGAAGGTGGCAATCTGGGAACTCAAGGGCCAGTGGGATCTTTTGGCAGTGGTTTTCCTTTGTACCTAAGCAGAAAGGTCTAAAAGTGGTCTAAACCCCTGAAATTCACGGTAAAAAAAAAAAAAGTGGGGGGGAGGAGACAGGTCTGCCTGTGAGAGGCAGACAGCACAGCGCTGTGCTGAATCCCCACCGAGGTCCCTGGAGCATGTGGACATGCTTCTAGCTGTGACATTTATTTCCAGAGCAGAACTGCCTGAATTGATCCCGACACGTGCACAGAAAGCACTCCCAGCTTGTTCTTAAAAAGCAAAAGCAAAAAGTCATTCCTGTAGAGACATCCTTCCTCCCGTACCTTGCAACCCTCACACATGGACCAGGTGACAGATGGCCTTGCATTGCGATCTGAGATCAATGCATTTAAAGAGTCCAAAATCAAGAGATTTTACAAAACAATAGGCAGCCAACCTATGCCTGACCTCCACAACTGCGTGTGCTTGCACCACAAGCTTTGCAAGCACTTTTTCTAGTTGAAGTAGCAAGAGGATCATTTTTAGGACTAAAAGCAATTATTCTGATCTGGAATTTCAAGATGATGTTGACTTTTACCACAAATACACAGAAAAGATTAGTTCCAGCATGTCGTGGTTTAACCGGGCAGGCAGCTGAACACCACACAGCCGTTCGCTCACTCCCCCACAGTGGGATGGGGGAGAGAATCAGAAAAAAGATAAAACTCGTGTGTTGAGATAAAGACAATTTCATAGGACAGAAAAGGAAGGGAAAATAATAATAATGATAAAAGAATATACAAAACAAGTGATGCACAACGCAATTGCTCACCAGCTGCTGACTGATGCTCAGCCAGTTACTGAGCAGCGGCCGTGCTCCCCGGCCAACTGTCCCCAGTTTTTGTTCAGCATGACGTCCTATGGTATGGAATAGCCCTTTGGCCAGTTGGGGTCAGCTGTCCCAGCCGTATCCCCTCCCAGCTTCTTGTGCATCTCCAGCTTCTTGTGCACCTCCAGGTTCTTGTGCAGCCTCCTCGCTGGCAGGGCAGTATGAGAAGCTGAAAAGTCCTTGAGTTAGTGTAAGCACTGCTCAGCAACAGCTAAAACATCAGTGTGTTATCAACATTATTCTCACCCTAAATCCAAAACATAGCCCCACACTAGCTGCTATGAAGAAAATCAACTCTATCCCAGCTGAAACCAGCACACAGCATTTCACAATAGCAGGGTCCCAGGAAAATAGTTCCTCAGTCAGACTAATGGGGACCCAGGTTCTAAGTGGAGAAGATATTCCATTGTATAAGAGGAGAGAAAAATGAGGAAAATCAGGGTATTGTCTGCTGTTGTTATCTGCTGGAGGCCCAGCTGACTTTCTGCAGATGGTAGATAGCTTTGCCAGCCTTCACAATCCAGTGGCTTTTCTTCATATTTGTTTTGTCTTTAGGGAAACATGCAACATTTAGCAATTAAATGTCGATCCAGCTATACAACAAGGTCAAGGAAAGCTTTTATGTTATTACAGGTTTTTTTCCCCTAACATAACTAGTTTTATAGAACATACTCATGTGCCTTGTGTTGTGGCAACAGTGAGGGCAGAAGTCTGTGATTGCAAAGTTCACAGTTTAAAATGCAGAATAGGCATTTACTGGGAACCCAGAGAAATAGAGGATGCAGATGAAATAGGGGCTTCCCAGGGAGCCCAGGCAGCAGAGATACACCTGGGAGAAATGCTGCTATTGCTTTATGAATTCTTACTAACTTCACTGGGGTTTTGCAGATAATCTCACAGCTTGGGGCCATCCTCCCAGAGACCCAGGGCTGGCAGTGGTAATAACTTGCAAATTAAGAGTGTTTTAATTATGCCTTTCTCCTGCATGATATCTTATGTTGTGCAGTTCAACCAGTTGATTTTTATTCTGTATTGTTGCTTTCTTTTGCGTCATTTAACTTTCTGCATATCGCTCTACCATTCTTCTTTCCTTTGCACAGTTGCGGCAAAACTTTTCAGCATAAATGCCACAATAATAATAAAAAAACCTCCATCTCCCTGGTGTCAGGAAGGATGCAAGAATTAAATATATGTCCAGTGTACTGTAATACAAATTGATTTGAACCTAGCTGAAAACCAATAAGTAATAAGGATTTGTTGGCTTTCCTACCTCCTTGTATGACAGCAGTAGAAGATAGTATCAAAACTCACAAACTGAAACACTCCGTTGAAAATAACATTCAGAGCAAAAGTAACTGGTGGTGGTTAAAGGTACCTCCAGGATGCCGCAGACTTGGGTCTGGGCTGGGGACCCCTTCCAGTGCAGAGCAGTTATCTGGTTGTTGGTGAGAGTCATCTTGGTGGAAGATGATGGAAGCTGGTCTGTGGTTATCAGAAACTCATTGTCAATGCAGAAGAGGAGGATGAGCTCATGTCTGTCTCCAGCAGGCATGCCCGTGATCCAGGATGCCAAGTGGAGCCATGGGGCATGCGTCAGAGGATTCAGATGTTATCATTGCCAAGGCACACCAGAGTCAAGATCTGAGGCCAGGAATCACATACTGCTGGGAAAGACTGAGGGAAGGAAGAGCAAGCTTTTTGTGGAGCCTGTACTGGCGGTAGGCTCTCATCAGACTTGGGAACTTCTCCTCTTGTACTCCGTGGTGAGTTTTGCAATCTGATTTTGCTGAGAGAAGCTCACTTTGGTAGGTCAAGGGTAGACTCTTCCAAAGGCCCTGTGCTGATTTTGAGTAACACCAAGTCCAATGTTGTTGAAGTTCACAGCTGGAGCTGTTTTTATTTCCTGCAGAGGAAGAAGCTTCTTTTTATCACGCAGTGAGATCCTGGCTGCAGCAGCAGCCTGTTCAGCAGCAGCAGCAGGGCTTGAAGCAGAGAGAGAAGAGATCTGAATCCAGCAGGAGTTCAGAGTGCAAAGCCATGGTATTGCAGGAGATGACAGAAGAGAGGTGGCAAAGCCTTCTTGTTCAGCACTTCAGGCCATGTGGCAAGATGGGCTGGTTCTTGTATTTTCCACTTTAGCTCTGACAGCACCACTGCAGAGCTTCGGTTGAAACCCCAGCAAAAACTCAATGAGAGCCACTGCCTTGCAGAGGCAACACAGAGTTAATGTTTCTGGTGAGGCAACAGCTCCCTAAATCCCTGCAGCTTTGTGGAAAAGGCTGTTTAGCTCCACAGCCAAGACCTTGCCTATATGTAAGGAACTGATCCAGAGCAAGAGCCTCTCTGCTTTGCCCTTGTGTGAGGCAGGGATTTGCTCTATAGCAAACGCTTGGGCCAAAGAGGCTTTCCCCAGCTTGGTGATGTGGTGACTCCATCAGGAGATGAGACCTGGACATGCACCTTCTGTCCCACCTCCTCTCCCTCCCTGTGCCGACCCCACGCCAACCCCATGCCCTAGGTCCCGTGGGAGAGACCCTTGGTGCAGTGGCTGGGAGCTCTGCTGCAGTGCAGCCTGGACCTGATCTGGATGACAGGAGAGCAGAGGTGCAGGGTGCACCATCAACTGCACATACATGCAATTCAGTATAAAACCCCAAAGGTCTGGTGAAAAGAATTGCTGTTTTCCCCTTTTCCATGCACTTTCTTACCTTGCTTTGCCTCTACTACACCTGCCTAAGCACAAGGTCCCATCTAAAGGCTTCTTGAAATCACAGGAAGGACTCTCCATGACCCACAAGGGTGCTGAGTTGGGCCATGTTTGTTCTGTACAGCTCCTGGGAACAAGTCAATGGGAGCTGCGGTTATGAAAGCTGGGCCTTCTCCACCCAGTTCTCATGGAAAGTGAGGGTGACAGCAGAAGTCAGGCAGGATAAAGGCCTTGGATAAAGCCATGTTAGTCTTGTTTTTACAACTGCTTTGTGTTTTCTGTTCACTCCTCTTTCTGCAAGCTGAGGTTCATAAAAGCCTGATGAGGCCAACAGGAGTCTCTCCATTACCTTGGAAATGAAGAACCGTTATCTTGGTTCTGACCCTGAATCATCTTGTTGCCTGCAAGACAACTGAGCTAAGTGGCCGGTGAAATGCTTGACTCTTCCCAGTCCAGCTATTGCTTGGCACCATCCTTGTGACAACCTGCACACACAGCACCATCCTTGCCCATGGTTCGGTCCTCTCGGTCCCCACAGTGTGCTGCTCCTGCAGCCTGGGTGTTGTGCGGTGCAGGACGGCGCTGCATCCTGGCATACTCTCGCTGTGCTGCTGAGCCATTTTCAGCAGTTCTGCTGTGTCTTCTGCATTTTCTCCTTATAGATCACCCTCCCTGGAGGGTTTATATACGGCTTTGTGGCAGCCAGGCTCCCACAGTGCAGAGGGACACAGCCGCCAGGCCCCGTGGTTGGAAGGTGGGGTGGAAGGGAAGAGCACCATATCCACCTGGGCAACAGCTACAAACAATCCCCTTTGAAAAAGGGGTTTCACCCTCAGTTCAGTGACCAAACTCTTCAGTGCACTGGCCATAACTGCATTAAAACACCTGCTGGAAGATCCGAGCTGTATACTGTGGTCTATGTCCCCTGGTTAGAGCCTTCTGCCTTATTTTTATTCTGTCCCACCAGCAGTGCTTCACGATGGTGGTCTGAAGTATACCTTTTTATAAACAAGTTGGTACATGCAAATTAGCATTCAGGAACTGAAATTGCCAATTCTTTCCTAACTTTTACAAAAATAGCCAGTTTATTTTTGAAATCTTAAGAAATATCTGATTCAGATGACTTGTCTGGCATGGTTCATACTAGACTGAGTGTAGCTATATTAGAAACAACCTTAGCATTTTTCTAACATACAGAAACTTGATTCACTGGAGTCATGGAAAAAAAAGTCTCTGTGCTAAAATACCTTTGGAGCTTGTTCTCTGTTTAAGGCAAATGTAATATAGACTAGTATTGATGAGAATATTCTGCTCCAATGAAGGTCAGAGGAAAGATTTTATGCCAGCAATGTTGATCTGCTCAGGAAGATGAGGAGGCTGGGGGGGCTAACGCAGCTTTCCAGCACGCTTGTGCCTCTTCAGTTCAGCTGTGATAAACTGGCAGCTCATCTTGAGCTGGCAGCTGCCTGTCCTGCCTGTCCTGCCACTGAGTCACTCTGCAGAGCGAACTGACGTGCAGGAGCCCTCCTTCCCCGCTGACGCTGCCCGCCTGGGAGCGGGGCAGTTCTGCTCCCCAGGAGAGGTGTGATGGCGTGACGCTGAGCTGGGCAGAAGTTGTCTGACAAGTCATTTTCTAGAAAATGCTAATGACCAAATAGAATTTCACTGAAACACACTGGTTTAAGAAATTTTATTTTGGACTCTCCCCACGGCTCATCAAGGACACAGCCTTGCACCGCGTCTGAAGTCTTTTGTTTTTACCTTTCCAGAGTGAAGGGTTCTGTTCTTCTAGATGGCTTTGCATTTCAGCTCTTAACGTTTTCAAGTGATATAAAACAAAATATAAAATAAAATCAGAATTTTTCACTGTGTCAAAATCCAACATTTGGAATAACAAACACATTTCCTTGGAGTTTGCAGGAAATATCAAAATTACTTGCTTCACTGCATTTTCTAAAATGGAATAAAGTCCAATTCATGAAATTTGCCATGAAGAACAGATAATAAGAGTCTCTATGTACTTTAAAAGGAGTAACTCAGTTTAAAATAGTATTTTTTTCCTATCCTTTTTTTTCTCTCTTTGCTTTAATTATCAGTGAAAATACTCTTGCAGGATCAGGACCTGTTTAAAACAGAAAAAATCTGCTATCTCCTTGGCACCATATTATCTTTTCAGCTTCCCTTCTTGACTTTGGGCAAAAAGGAAAACAGCTTAGTGCTCTTCACTCCGTTATTCTCAATTTTGTCATTTGGGATCCAGCACTTCTGGGGACAGCTGTAAGTCAGCCTCTGAGCCTGGAACTTCATACAAGGCCACATTTTTTTGGTGTGGATTCGTCAGCTTTAGCAAGTATTTGAGTGGAGCTTGAAAGTAAATAGAAAATATTGTTGATTCGTAGTAGCAGGCAGAGTTGATGAACTTCAGCCACATTAGAAGGGTCATGGCTGGGCTTTTGATTTACCAAACAGTAGCAAAGGAGTAAGTTTGGATTGCATATATTTTGCCCTCTTTCAAGGGAGTAGATTTTTGTACCCTCTAAACCGCAATGGAGACATTCTGTTTTTATTAGGCTGCAGATTTCCCTTCCAAAACGGTTGAGCGTGGCCAAAGCAAAAATCCCAAGCATTCGGGCTGTTGCTCGGCTGAGCCTCCTTGCCTTGGCGCTCGCTTGGAGCCTGTTGCAGCTCCCGAGGATGATGGAACGGCTCCCACTGGGAGCTGGATCAAGTTTTGAGCTGCTCCTCGCTGCTTGTTTATTTGTCCTATTCTCTGGGCTTGGCAGGTGGCATTTTTGCTCAGTGATTCATTCTCCGGCACATGCATTTATCTGGGCTGACATTTTAATCATGCAAATAAGGATCTCCTTAATGAAGAAAAAAATTAATTTCACAACTGTTGCTACAAACACAGTGACAGTCCTGCTAATGTCATTACATTTATAATACAATCAGTGGCTTTTCTATAATTACTATAAACTGGTGCACTTAATGGCAGAGTAAAGGTTACACAAAGAGCTGTATGACTTCTCTTGTTCACTCGCTTTTTTATCAAGAGCGTTTGGCACTCTTCATATGTCCTTTTGAAATCTTTTGGTCATCACTGCTTCATTGCTTGTACCGCAGATGGCTTTGCCTTTGTTGGAGGAACAGACAAAATAAGTGGCAAGGAGACAACTCCTCTGTGACCTTTTGTGGCTTCTTGTCTTTCACATCACAGTCTGCAGAGTAAACACAGTGACTCATTCTCTTTTGGTAAATAGCTGCTTTCCCAAGGTTTTGTTATTTGCAGGATTTTTCTGTTAAAAAATCTGCACCCAAGGAGCAGCGGGATGTGAGCTATGAGCAGCTGCTGAGCCGGTTTCTGCCTCCGGACCATTACGGATTTGGTAAGCAATAAGGGGTTAAAATACCTGGGCAGGACCGTACCCTTGTAGCACATGTTCTTCCACAACACGCTTCATTTTTCAGTTCTGCCCCAATGCAGTGTATCAGTGACAAGCTTAAAATACCAGTTATGTAGCCAAAAAACAGTCAGAAGAAAGGAATTCCTAAGGGGGAAGGGTGCTAAAATGCTCTGAAATTAGCAGAAAACGTGACTTGTGAAACTGAGGTGTCAGGACGCTACGGCACCATCGTGCAGTGGCAGCCTGGGATGAGGAATACCTGTTTCAGACCCAATGCCTTCTTCCTCCTCTTTTTCTTCAAGATGCTGTGAATGAGGAGCCCAAGGCCCAGGTAAAGATGACCTTAATCCCCCAGAGTGAAGGGGGTTGGGAACAACGCTCTGGTCTCAAGGGGATATGAACCACCCTCAGGTTGTGTTAGCTCTGTGGAAAGGTGTTTTAGGGTTGGGTTTTAACCTTCTTGTTATCAAGGGAGGGTTTAAAGGTGTTTGAAAACATCTTTCAAAATAGAGCTCTTGCTCTTGAGCTCAGGGCACTTCCCACAGGCATTTGAGGTTGTTCCTTTAAAACATTTCATGTGTCAATAATGTCAGCCTCAGTCTTTCATTTTTACCCGAATGGGACGAGTTTCCCTGGTGGCAGAAATGCAGGAAAGCAAAGCTTGGCTGCTGAGAGCAAAGCTCTCAGGAACTGCAGGTTTGCTGCCAGACCTTGGGGATTTCTCAGGAGTAAAAGAGGAGGAGGAGAACAGTAAATGAAGGGGTAAAAAGCGCAAAAGCAGGGAAAGGACTAGGTGATATTGGCAGGGGAGGTTCAGCTTGTCGGTGGGCAATTTAGAAGCTCTTCCCAGGTCACTTTGGCCCATGATTGCCACCATACCTACACTGATTAAGGACATGATTTATTTAATTGACCTGTCTAAGCTGGAAAAGTCCTGGTGTAGACGGAGTATTGGAGCTGCATCGCACAGGTAAAACCTGTATCTGCACCAGCAGCAGTCACTGTGCATGGTACAGGCTCAGTAAAAGCTCAGCGGAATTAAAAAAATCAGTGCTTGCCCATGCTGGGCACGCCCCAGGTGCTTTTTCTTTGCAAAGCATCTCTATCCCTGGGGACCAGAATGAATGTCTGTGTGCTGCACTGACCCACCAGAAATTGGGACCACACTGATGGGGGGCAGACTGGGTAAAGGACCTGGAGCTGAAGGATTGCTGGGTCATGGGGAAGGCAGCATGGGCTGTCAAAGACCATTAGAAAGTGAGACTGACATCTGGGGAATGATGCTGGGCACTGGGAGCAGATGCTGGGATGGCCAGCCAGGCGAGGGGCCGGCAGGGAGGAGGCAGGAGCAAGGAGAGGCAGGAACGGGGCGAACACATCGTGGCCGTACCCATGCCACGTAGCACAGCTCTTTCGCCCCCTCGAGTGCCTGCCAGATTTGTGGCTCGTCGCTCCCAAGCTGCCAGCAGCTACCTCTGCAGCCTGATGTGTTCAGGTCAGTCCACATATTTCCATACATTGTTAATCTTACTTTTAGCAGGTGCTCTTTTTGTGAAAGGGAAAAATCTGAAAGACCTTGTCATTCAGCACAGACATTCATTTTCACTGCCTCCTTCCCCTTAGAAGATGTGCAAGCCTGCAGCTCAAAAAGACTTTTTCAGTGATGCCTTTCTGTACTATAAAGGCTCAGAATCACAGGCCAGGGGATCGGTTCACACATATTGAAGTGATGCCTGTGTCCGGGGTGTGAAGTCTGTATTATTACTGCTCAGGATATTTCCTTTCCCATATTCACCCCAGGGAGCCTTGTGCCTCAGTGGGAGATCACATCCCCCCTGTGTGACAAGACAGTTTGTTGCCTTGCTTCAACTTCCAGGAGCCTGGAACATGCAGCTGCAGTGAAGGACCCTTTGAAGTGTTACTACACCTTTCTGGTTCTTCATTCAGGGGTGAGTATCGTATGTATTTTTATTAGATAATAACCATTTGGTGTGATAGGCCTTTTTATCTGACGCTGGAGCATGCTTTCAACCAGAGCTGTAAAATGGGGTCCCAGCACGAGGGTTTGTGACGTGCTTCTGTTCTTTCCCAGCCAGCCCTCGCAGCCCCGTGGCTTCTTGTCTCATAATGCCAACCCCTGTTGTTAAAATGTCATGGATCTCACCTTTGGAGACTGAGATGAAAAAAAGAGGATGAGTGCTATGACTTGTACAACAATTTTTATTTGCCTTTGGTTTTTCAGCCTTTTGGGGTTACATTTTAAAAGACTGTTCCCTGCAGGGACAAAGTCTTGGAGCTCATTTTTGCAGCAGTAGCTGACATTTGTCCATAACCACATGACCCCAGGAGTTGGAACAAGTAGCAGTGAAATCACGTTATGAGAACTGGCAACTACCTCTTTACCGGTTGGACATGGGAATAAAATATATCCTGGTTGTCCCAGTTAAATCTTCCTTCTTTCCCTTATGCTCCTCTGCTGGTATCATGGCCGCAGCCCGGTTTGTAGGTTGTCCTTGCCTGCTGTGTGTGGTGTGGCATCAGTGCTCAACACTCACAGAATACCAAGTTCTGGTGAAGAATTAATTCTCTGCAGTGCGAGATGTTGGACACCGTTTGCTGCTGGCACGCCAAGGCTGGCCGGCGTGTGCCCTGGCAGGCTACTGCTGCCTGTTTCTGTGTCCCCTCCTCTTGGCCAGAGACCCTCCCCAAACGCTTTGGGCTTCTCCAGAAATGTTGAAGATTTCTCCCCTGCAGCTGCAGAATGGGACATTTTCTCTGCTGGGATCAACTGGTTGTCTTTCACCTATCAATTTCTGGGATAGAAGAGGGGTCCTGGCCCTGGAGGTCTCATCTTTTCCCTTCTCAGCACACATTTGTGTTTTCTGAGGAATGAAACATTTTTGTGCACCTAAAATCTGGGGCTGGTGAGAAGAAGTGTGAATGCTGCTGAACGGCCCCGGAATGACGTGATGCTCTGGGGGTCCCTGCTGGCCTGTGCTTCTGTCACCCAGCAAATGGCAGTGCTGTGCTGCTGCTCCTACTGGGATGTGATGGCTTGTTTTCTACTGTGTGAGTTGGGAATTTATTGCCGTGTTGTGAATTGATTTTTGGGAACCTTTGGAGATGGCAAACAGGCATGTAGGAAACACAACTGTGTAGTGTGCAGCCCCATCAGCAAGATCCACATCTCCGGTGAGAACTGGGGACCCTGGGTGCGAAGGGTGTCCTGCACTTGCGGACCCCGTGATCAGCCTTGCAGGGATGCTGGGAAGGGAAAAGTTTTAGGTTTCCGCTATGAGCACTGTGATTAACCCAGACAAAACTTCCAGGGATGCCAGTAGGAATCTGCCTGATCAAGGGCTGTGTAGTGCTGAAAACGGGACAGGTTTGGCTCAGTGAGCTTATATGAGACCTGAATTAAAAGCTTATAAGAACACATTTTTGATTAGTTGATCATATTCTTCTGATAATCATTTTCCAGATGTCTAATCAATTTCCAAGTATATAATCATTTTCCTGTCTGACAATAGCGACACGACCAATGTCTGGCGTGCACAGTGCATTCTGCCTTTACATCAGGAAGAAAACTGTGTGTGGATTTCAGAAGAAAAGTGTTTCTGAGCCTTTACTTGCAGTGGTCTGACTAAAAATAAATAGGCTTCCATGGGGCACATTAAAAACGTATAGAAAAAATGTTATGGCCAAAGCTTGAGCTGATGGTCTGTATGGCAAGAACCCCAAATCTTGTGAGCCCTTGTGTGGAGGCAGAGCGGTGCCAGCTATATGTGCCACAAACGGAGGTATATGATGTGTCTCATAAAGTCAGCAACGGAAAATTTGGCCTTGGAAAGCAAAATCAGCATGTAAGCAGTCATGCTAATGGCTGCTGCTGTCTCCTCTCCCCCTTCCCTCCCTCCGTTCTCTCCTCCTGGAAGGACATGAAAACTGTTAGTTGGGGCGTCACCTGCTGAGGATGAAAGTGACATTTCTGAGACACATCACACGAGGAAGCTGAGATGTTTTGATCCGTCTTAGGCAAGGCTGATGGCAATTTAAAGAAGATGTTTTTGTACGTGCTGAGATGTCATAGCGCCTGGCTGATGGACAGAAAAGCTGCTGGTAGAAAAGCAGCGTTGTATAGGAGTTCTTCTGCAAGAGTGGCTGTGGAGGCAGGATCTGATCTTTAACTCAGCCATCAGAATGGAAACCACAAATACTTACTTGCAAGAGTTTGGTTTTTTTTTAACTAACACATAAGATAAATACTAAGGATTGATCTGAAACACCGGGGATCTTCAGTCCATTGCCGTTCCTTCCCTTGAGCTTTAAATCCAGATAGCTATTGTTAAATAAATATTTTCAATTTTTAATATTAACAGTTTATGTAATTCAGTGTTATAGTGCACAAAGTTAAAATATATTAAAAATAATGTATAATTTCTAGTTAGAGGGAATCCTGTGCTGTGTTAAGCCAAAAGAGAGAGCACAGCTAAGTCGGTACTGGTGCTTGGGTCAGCAGCCAGTTAGACCTTTCATTCCCCATCTTCTCTTCCCGGTCTTTCTTCCCTGCTCCAGTTGTCCTCTGCAGGGTGGGAATCCAGCAAGTGTGAGCTCTATATGGTCTTTGAAATTCAGAATAGACTTTAAAACCAGACAAGGCTCCCATATTCTGAATGTGTGATGCTGCCGTGCACACTGCCCTGTGCACCTTAATGCTTCACAGCTCATTTTGTTTAATTCAGAAATAGTTATGCGAGACTGCAGTAGCAAAAAGCCAACACTAGATAGCATTTTATGTTTGTTTTGAGGAAGAAAAGCCTTTTGTTCTTGTGTTTAGGTAGATTCTGAAGAAATTCTAAGCACATATTTTAGACGTGATTAGTTGTTAATATTTTCTGGTGATCTGTGCAATGTCTCCTATAAATTCAAAACAACAGGCAACAAAACTATCTTTTTTTCTATTGTTTTCTTGACATCATTGTATCAGTATAGAATTTATCTACATTTCTAAAGTGCCTAATACTATTTCGCCTCTAGGTGCTGAGGTAAGAGGCTTATATTTGATCTTTGCATAGGCCATGTTCCTGATCCTATTAACATCAATGTGAAATCTCCACCAGGCTGGGATCCAGCCTGCCATACGCTTGTAAGTACTGTACAGAGAAATAATATGCAGTAACAAGCAGTACAAGAAATACAAGCAGTAACATGAGCAGCGAAGGTGAATTTGTTGTGATCTATAGAACAACAAAAAAGCTATGGAAGGGATTTGGCTCACAGATTAAGGCACACATACCTTGGTGTCTACGTATGGGTATGTATATACCCATGGGTATGTATATATGGGTACGTATGGGTATGTATGTTTCCTCTCAGGAAACTGCTGAATTGCCATTACAGATGATGGGGATCCAGGGCTCAATTTGGTGTCCACATGTAGACATCCATTGCCATCCAATATATCCTAGGATATCAGAGACATTCACATATAACCTATGTGAGAGCCATGAGCTTCTGGAGTGTCAGCTGGAGCCCAGATGGGATACCTTACAGCATCTGAGAGTACACCAGATTCCTGCATTTGGGCAACCGAATCAAGCCTCTGGTCTCCTCTGACTGTAATGGAAACTAGACACCTTACTCACCTCACACCTACAATGAAGGCTCTTTGACTTAGGTGTCTTAATCTTCAAGCTGAAGCCCATCCTTTGGGCAGGATTCAGTCACCTAAACCTGCACATTCAGTGCCATTTGAGAGGTCCTAAGGTATCTTGCCTGGCTTCCAGATGCTGACCCAGAAGGTTGCAGGTCTCCTATAGGGTCCCATGAAAAAGCTCTAGGAAAATGTCTTGGATACCCTAGGGTCTCTCAAAGGGGTCTACAGCCCTATGTTTTGGCATCTGACTCTGGCTCTGCACATCTGAGCAGATGCCTTCAGGCTCCACTGAAACTGTTTATGGCCAAGGGGTTGATCCACATAACTGCAGCACTGGATTTGGGCAGTCCCTTTGTTGCAGCGCCCACCCCAGCAGAAGGATATGACCCTATTTGCCCATATCCCACAGAAGAACTCCCACTGTGGGGTGCTTGGTGTAAGGTAGAGTGGGAATAGGCAGGGATCAGATCCTGAAGGATCCCAGAGGCTGCTGCTAATGTGGGCTCCCACCTTGAGAGGGTGGTGGTGGAGCCCAGCCGTGGCAGGCAGTCTGCCATGGTTCCCCAGGGCTCTCGTGCGATTGCAACATCCAGAAACTGCGCTGCAAAACTCTTCTTGAAATATGCTGATCACACAGGAACTTGAGGCAGCTTTACCGCAGTGTCTTACAATAATTACTTGGCATCGCTTTAGCATATGAAATTGGTTTTGATGAGAGCTCTGATTGCTCTTTTTACGTAGGTCTTGTTGTGAAGCTGCACAGGAGTTAAGAGGTTTGAGGTTTTGCTTTCTTTAAAACAGAGTTTCAAATTCCTTTGGTGAGGGTTTGTGGCAAGACACATTTCTCACTGTCATTGCTGCCCTGAGACCTCATTTTTTAGCAATAATGTTAGTGCTGATATGTAGCACGTATCTTAGGTATTTGGGGTGCTTTAGCACTGCTCAGAAACCGTTGCTCTACCTCGTGCTTACACTCTTGCACAGGGAAGCAAGTGGGTTGGAAACTGGAGTTTCCAGCTGAGGATCAGCTGCACACTGAGGAACAACTTGCTTCCCCCTGGTCTGTTGAGAGGGTATGAATCCATCTGGAGCTAAATCTAGACGTCTCTGAGTGCTGGTCCTTAGTGCTGTGCCAGAAGAGCCGGGTGCAGGTATCCAGCCTTGCAACAGCTGCTTGAAAAGCTCGGTGTCAGCTCTGGGGGATGCTGGCATTTCAGCCTTCACTTCATCATGGCAAAAATCAGAATAAGGGCAATTTAGGTGGAAAAGGAAATGTAAACAACAACAATAATAACAACAAACCCAGGAAAAACCAAGCTCAATTTAAAGGTGTTCACAGGTTTCTTTTTGCTGTTCCTGGGATCTGAGTATCTTGACACTTATCCCAAGTGAGGCAGTGGGACAGTTGCAGCCCGAGTTGCACAGCTGGTGCTGGGACTGGAAATCCTGGTTTCTGACACAGCATTTGGCTCGCTTGGCCCTGAGCTTTTCTTAAAGGATTAATCTATGAACGCACAGATGTGCCTACAGAGGTCTTAACTCTGCGCTTCTCCTTCAGGCTCCGCTCTCCAAGGAAGTTAAAAGCGTGATGGAGAACTGAGGGATTCCTTGCAACCGTATGTTCAGGTTAATTGCTTGCAACTGGGCATTGCTATCAGAGATTCTCTAAAGGAAG
Source organism: Ciconia boyciana (assembly GCF_034638445.1). Taxonomy (NCBI): domain Eukaryota; kingdom Metazoa; phylum Chordata; class Aves; order Ciconiiformes; family Ciconiidae; genus Ciconia; species Ciconia boyciana. The sequence continues at coordinate 159,820,373 of NC_132935.1, forward strand.
AGAAAACAAGATGAGTTTGAACAACTTCTTGAATTATGATCTATTCCCTGAATTTGCTGGGGGAAAATCTGCACTTGGTTTATGCAATGCTGTTTGCACAGCAAAGGCATGACTGCTGTTACCTGCCCTGTGAGCCCCCAAATGCAGCACCTTGTAGGAAATAGGTTCCTATTTTGGACAAAGAATATGCCCTTCCCTCCAAACAAAATACTGCAGAGTTTGACCCTATGGCTGAAAGCAACCTGCAGTCAGATTTGATTCCTCACTGCTAAGACAAGTGAGGAAACTCAAACTTAAACTACTTTTAAACCAAAAATCAGATAGCCCCGAGCAGAGGGTTGCAGTGATCTAACAAGATCCATTAAAAGCTGTGTGTGCAGAGACTTTGCCTGTAGCTTTCCTCTCCCAGCAAGGAAATGCTCACACATGTCATCTCATCTATACTGATAAAATCTAAGTGCGATAATGGAGGCAGGACACAAAGTATGATTCTGGAAACTGAATTCTTCTGGATTCTTAAATGTGCTTTTAATGGTAGCAAAGGCAAAGCCACAGACTGATTGGTACTAAATTTATTACCCTCAAGCTAGAATCCATTCAGATTTGTGATTGCAATGTCAGGGTTTCTGTTTTAGTAATTTTCCATACCGCTGTTTTTACGTGAGACATATATGAAGTTGTCACACTTGGCTGAGGAAATCGCTCGCGTGCTATTTGTGTGAGCTGCAATTTGCATGATGCGCTGCAAAATGCAACACTGGCTCCCCTCTGATGCTACAGCCCACTAGGTCTATTCAGACAGAGGTGGCTTCCCCTCTCCATCACCACGGGCGAGGTGATGAAGTCGCTTGCCTGCTTAGGATCAGAAGAAAAGTGGCTTTGCCGGTGCAGGTTTCCCTGTGGGCAGGGCAGGGATGCGCTGTGCTGTGCACCACTGGAGCATGAGGGTGGGCTTTCAGGAATGGGCACTGATAGCTTAGTGTCCTCCTCCTCTGCACCTTCGTGTCACTCCTGGACCTGCGCCTGGGCACCGAACCTTTCAAAATCCCCTGTAATTTTTTCTCAGATAATAAATAAGCTCAGGCGTTTTACAGCCTTAAGTGTAAACCGTGAGAAATGCAAAGGTAACTGTGTGTGTCCCAGCTATCATTACCTCGCTGTAATTCCACACAGGAGTGCAAATGAGCCAAAAAAGCCAATTTCAGCTTTTACAGAGTCAGGTGGCTGCGCTGCACCATCCGCATTTTAAGGCACCGCTCCGTGAAGTGTTGCCTTAAATTTAATACCTATTTAACCTCTAAGGATATTTCCAGCCCCTCTTGAAGGTGCTTTGGTTTTCACGAGGCTTATAGTATTTTAAAGAAAGTTCTATTCTATTTCTTCTTCATTTCATGTTTAAGAAAATGAAGAAAAAAAAATAGGACCAGGGAACAGCCGCTGAGGCCAGGCTGAGGTACCTCAAGCCCTGCAAGGGCCACAGGAATGGGATCCCCAAGACTTGGAGGAGCCCATGGGACACCCCCCAGGCAGCCAGCAACACTACAGTAACTGCGGTTTATCTTTTAAACATTGTGCCTAAGAAAAAAATTGTGTAAGACAACTTCTTGTGTAAGAATGTACCTTTTTTCCCAATAAAGTTCGAAATCTGAAATGTTAAGATTTTTTTCTATCTTGTAAGACATCTTATGTCCTTCTCAAACAGTAGATCAAAACATTAGGGAAGGTGGAAAAAATCACCATTTTTCTTGGTCAAATGAAAACTTGTGACCAAAAAGCTGCAGATACGGAGAAAGTGCAAAGGCAAAGTTACTTAGGCTAACTTAACGTATTGTGTTTTTGCAACATTTATTTGCAGTAATTAGTCTTCACAGGCTGCCAACTTACCTGTTCCTTTTGCCTCCTCCAAGTGCTTTCCACACACGCTCAGGTTTAATAGATTCCAACTAAAATAAGAACTTTCCTCAGTGGCTTAAGATAAACAAAACCCAGAGCAGTACCAGAAGCTTAAAGAAAGTGGGAACCTAGTGTTGAACTGTAGGGGGTAATGTTGCTACACATACTCTGCCTGCCAGCTGCAAAAGGTAGATAAAGCTATTGACTGTTTGTATTATTACGTGAGAAACTGGATCTCTGCGGAAAGAATAAAACCATGTGATTACTCTTAGCAACCTCCTCCCTCTGTCCTCGCCATCGCTCATTTGCAAGGGTGTCTTAGCTCTTCATTTCTTCTGATATCGCGTTGTCGTATTCTGCTTGATGGTCTTTGTCCAGAATTGTATGTGTCTATACAGTCTAGGGTCATATTTTGTATTTTGTCTCTATTTACTGCTTGTGGCCAGCCCTGCGTGGTGTCAAAACACCCATTAGTGTAATGTTGCTACCAGCCAGAGAGACCTGGGCAAGACGTAGGGGAAGGCAATCTGTAGGTTTGGTGGACTAGTGAGATGGTAATAACCACCTACTGCCGTGATTTATTATTTTTTTAATCTGGAAGGAGGTGCAACAACATTAAAAAGAAGGGAGGAGGTTAATTGGAGATGTTAGCCAAGGAGTGTTGGGGAGGTAAACAGCCCTGTCTCTTTCTGGGCATATAGTTTAAGCCCTGCCTGATTGCACAGCTGCCATAAAAGCATGGGACGTGCTGGAAGGGTCTTCCTGGGTCAACTGCTCATCACATAATCACTCTCATGGATTAGTCCAGGTCTTGCTTAAAGCCAGGCATTATTGGGGGAAATGGTGGAGAGAGGGAAATAAAATCTATGAAAGAGGAAAAAAAGGAATTGGAGCAGGGAACACTTAAAAGGCAATTTAAGCATCTCCTCACAGATACAGGCCATTGTGAATTTGACACTACTGAATAAAGGTAAAGAGTGTTAGTGCTAAGGAAAGAAAAAGATCATAAATACAGTTTTTATACTTATATATATCTCTGAAGCTCTGCTGATGTACATTGAGCCCCATGTGTGTCCTAAAAACACCATTGTCTTCTCCACATACATGTGTCTACAGTGTGAAAGGAATAACCCTAATCCCCCAAAATAACTGAGCCACTGGCAGAGATGCCCCCAGCCCCCACGTCGTGGAGACCTGGAGGCCATCCCAGGCAGCGCTGGAGAGCAAAGGCAGAGGCAGGAGGTACAGCCCCCAGCACAGGGAGCTGCCATCAGCCTGGCTGCAGACGAGTTCACACCAGTTATCACTTGGGCAGCAAAGGCCACCAGCTCGGAGCTGCCTCCTGGGGCTGGAGCCCGTCTGGGCTCCGGGTTGCATGAGCATGACCATGAGGACTAGGAGAGATTCTCCACCGCAAGCTTGAGGGAATGTGTGACCCTGATAGGAGCCCAGGGATCCCTGCACTAACTGCATTTTGCTTCTGCATAGATAAAAATATTAGTTTGAGGTGATGGCAGCATTTGCGTCTGGATTTTGTGCTCGTCTACTCGGAGTCAAGTGAAATGAATCCTGGTGGGAGCCAAATTGGGTGGCTTGGCATTTGGCCCGCATGCCTTTGGCTTGGTTGTGTGTCCCAAAAATGAAAAGGTGAGCTGGGTTATCATTCTGCTTTTTGATGCACCAGGCTTTGATGATGCCATTTTTATCAGCCACATGGGTTTGTACCAATGAACATCATCATTCGTGACTGACCGGCTGCTCACGGTGTAACATGGCACGTGCTCTACATGCAAGGAGCAAAGATGTTTTTTTTCCCCTGAAGACATCTGAGCTCAGCTCATAGGTGCAGCGTTCGCTGCTGTGCATCCCTTACAGCTGCCTGCAACGGCTCTCCGGCACAGCTGCTGTGTCTGTTGAGCCGATGCCTCTGCGAAGAGTTTAAGGGGATAAAAAAGTGGTCTGCCGTAGGGGCAACACCACTCCTCTGTCCCTTCAGGCATCCTGGAGGGAGTTGTCTGACACACCTGACAGCCTCCATTGCAAGCTGAGCTGATCGCTTGGTATTGCCAAGGACAGTTAGCTTTCCATATAGCCAGGTCGCTGTGTGCACGGGGTTTTGAGCAGAGTTACGGTTCGTACTCTTGAGAATGACAAGGGCTACTGCGGTCCGTAATTGAGTTTTGCTTTGCACTAATCCACGTGCTGTCAGGGCTGCGAGATCAGTCATGAGCGGTGTCCTTCTCCATACAGCCAGGGTTGAGTGCACTCTCAACTTGATTGCCCCAGTCCCGCATGGAGACCGTGTAGCGCGAGCGTAGCTTTTCCTCATGTCAGTACGAATATAGTCGTGCTATGAACTAAGGCTATACCACGTTCGCATCCTTGCCTGGCTGGTTACAGTGCTGTAAATGATGAATGACTCTACTGGGGTTATACTGGGGTGATGCCGGGCAGAGAATGGCAAGGATTACTAATGCCGGATACAAGTGCTGGAGAAGGGCAGAATTAATGGAATACTACATCCTACACTTATCAGGGGAGAGGTGGGAACAGCACCCCGCTTATTGTGCATTTCAATTCTGAACAGAGTCTGTACCAATCTCCCAGAATTTGAAACAAGCCATAACCTACTTTTTAGGGATTTTCAAGAAGCATCTTTCATGAAAATCGCCTGCATGGACAAGAAATCTATTGGTCTCTGCTAGGTTTTCCCTCTTGCTGTATGATATGGGCTCCTGATTAATGGGGGACAGGCTGGAAGGTAGCTAAAGACTTTCTTGCTAGTTTTCCATCAGTTTGCAGGCTAGATGTTTTCCCTCGTGCAATTGCAGAGGGGGGGAAAGCCCTGATTGCTGCAGGCTCTCAGGTCACACTCCAATGGGAAATGGGTCTTGCTGTCCCCCGTGTCAGGCTTTGAATTGTCACATGAATAAATAGGTGTAAAATATTAGTGCTTTCATTCAGGAGCAGCTTGTATTTCTTTGCATGGAGATAGATGACTTCACCATGGAGGCTGATGTTTTATCCCTACACATTTCCTGCCCCTGCATGCGCATCCCATCCCATCCATGCAAAAAGCCTTTTCTTCCCCCACTTACCCGTTGAAGAAGATCTTAGGCAGCAGGTACCAAAGCAACGATGCCTCTCTATCCACAACAGACTTTTTGTGAGAGCTCCTCTCTCCAGCAGCCTTTCCAAAGGATCTGCAATGAATGCAAGGAACCTTGGCAGGAACTGGGTTTTCACTGCTTTTTTTTACGCAGCGTCTGCCATGTTGAGGCTCTTAGGTCTGATCACAGTACAGCTAATGCAAGAAAAATAAAGCTGCTCCCAAGACAGACTGACTGACAGACTTGTCATCATGATAGTACACATATTTGAAATATTATGGCTGCGTTCTTGAAAACCATAGCTAGGGTAAGCTGTTTCCTTCAGTGCACGTGGTCAAAATAACACCTGCTCTGCAGACAGTGGATTTGACAGCTGCGAAGATATAGTGTAGGCATCTCCAAAAGCATGATACATTTTTGCTTTGTACACCAAATAATAATAGGATTTGTTATGGAAAAAAGGCAGGATGAGATGTGAATTCCTACATACAAGGGGAAGAGCGTGGTGGGGGATTACAGCTCAGTGGAACTAATAAAAACCATCAGCCATGCCTCTCACTTGAAGGTACATCACTCATTTCTCATGTTGTGCACGGGTCCAGTGACCTGTCACTTGTGCTGCTCGCTCGGGCTGCTTGGCGAGATCCGAAATAACGTTGCAAAATGCAGCACTGGTTTGTTGAGCCTGAAGTGTTTTGTTTTTCTCTGTGGAGAAGTTTTTGCTGAATCTTAATGCAGGGTGCAGACAGGGTCCTGCCTGGATTCCTGGTAAGCATCTCCCAGAGCCTCATTCGCTGCTGAGCCCCCTTGCATGGCTTCTGCGGCATCGCCTGCAGCAACCCGGTGTTGGCATTGCTCTGCGGTCAATGGCTGCAAACTCCAGCTCCTTTATAAGAGGGTGCCAGAAGAGGTGGATTTGCTTTAGCAGGGTCAGCTATGGCTAGGAAGTCAAGATGTTGTTCCTTCATTGCTTTCTAGAGAGGAGGCACAGATGGGTCTCCAGGCGCAGATTCAGACTAGTTAAAGGGTAGAAGAAACCAATTTCTGGGCTGGAATCCACTTGCTGGTTATCACATTGACTGCAGGAAATGGTGGCATGGCTTCTCACTCCTCAGAAAACCACCAAGGTATGAACCCTTCCTTTTAGTTTGCCTTGGTGGCTAATCACCTTTCCCATGAAAAAATTGTGTTCTGTAGTTGATTGGTAATTGTCTGTCTTTAAATTCCAGCCACTGGTTCTGGTTTCATGTCCCCTTTCTTCTAAGGATTTCCTTCCTTTAATGGTATTTATGCTCTGTGTTCAAACCAGTTTTGATCTTTTTGATGAAGTCAGACAGATGGTGCTTCTCGGTTCTCATACTAGTTAGGCATCTTTTTCACTTCTCACATGTTTCTGTAGTTTCTTACTAAAACCTCTCCCATCATTAAACTTCTGTTCAAAAATGCTGCCAGTGAGAACTGCATTCAGTATTTTAGTTTCCCTACCATCTCACCAATGGTATACATATACAGGTCAAAATTACCTCTCTGGTCTCATATTTCTCCATCCTTTTCTGAGTCTTTTTTTCCACATTGTTTAAGAAATATAATGTTGAGCTATTTGTTCATCGCAAGTTATAAATTCTTGTCAGAGTTGCGGTTTTACAGGATACCATCGCTTATTCTTTAGATTTGCCCTGATAGTTGTGTTCCAACCTCTATGTATTCAGTTTTATTTATTTGTATTTAGATAAAGCAGGTTTTATATAAATAGATACAGCTTGCCAAAAAATCCTGACACCTCTGTATGCTATTGCAGGTACTGCTGCCGTTGAGTTCCTCCCTGATTTCTCCTGCAGCAGCCATCCTCCATGTCTCTCCTGAAAACAAGATGATCATTTGAATTTATGAGCTGAAAAATACTGGCAACAATCAAGATGCTTTCATAGAGAATAGTTCTTTCTTAAATTACTTTGATAGTGTTCTTTGGTGAGCTACTGAGTTTAGCTGATAGAGGTCAATTGAATGCACTGTAGTTATGCTTTTTTAAGTGTTATCATCACATGGTATGCTCTAACTTTGTTAAAACTTTGCATAAAAAATGGTTCAGCACATTAAATAGATTAAAAACTATCTGACTAATTTCAAAAAGTAAGTTAATATTTTTAGTTGGGAATTATCAGCCAATTTTTTTGTTTGGCATTATACCTCTGCCCAAGACATATCTATATATTTATCATAGGCTCATAGAGCTATCATAAATTGAGGAGAAAATTGAGTGATTGGTGAGAAATATCCAGATGACACAGTGATTGTCGGCATGATGATAGGGCAGACTTATCATTTATATAGCATGACCTTAATCACTCAATAGCTTGAACATAATTAAAAAGATATTTTAAGGCAGTGAAAGTAAACTTATAATTTTAGGATTAAAGAATGTATACCATGGTGACAGAAGAAGGACTGGATCCTGGAAAAGACAGGTTCCCAAAAACGTAAGAGAATTAGTGAAGTCCTCAGTGAATCTGTAGGCAGCATAAGTGTTTCAGGTCAGACACAGAAAGAATTAGGTGCCTGAGTTCAAAATTGAGATTCTGACTGCCCTCCTCAGCAGGTAAATTACATTTTGGTAACTTGCAGAGTTCTTTATGTTTTTACTTAAAATATGACTGTCCTAGAGTGAGAATAGAAGAACGACTGTGTCAGGCAAAGGATCACCCAGGCCTGTATCCCATCTCCAGCAGAGATACTTCCAGTGATACTTCCCCCAAACACTCCCCACTTTGCAGTGATCTGTGATTCGGGACCTTCCTAAGCCAGAAGGAGTGTCTTCGTGTCAAATGACCCATACAGGGTTCTTCTGCCATGCTCGTGTCTGCTTGCCCTTGGAAACTTCTGGTACCTACCACATCCTAAGGCCAACCACAGGTTAATGATTTGCTGCATAAATAATAACCTCCTTGTAACCTGCTGTCTACTTGTTTCGTTCAACTGGTTACAGTTCTTGCATGGGAAGGGTTATTCTTGCTCCATGTGCCACTCATACAGACCTCTGCCTTCCCTCTTGCCTGGTGTCTTCTGCAATCCTGATGCTGCAACTGAGACAAGTTCCTTCACAAGGAGCTCCCTCGCACAGTGCTCCCCGAGCATCCCTAACCCTCGGGGAACATCTAACTCTAACAGGATGGGTCTTTGTACAAAATCAGCAGCAGAGCAGAGCAGAATATGGAGCAGCCTAATTTAGTTCCTACCCCAGCCCTTCGACAAAGTGCTCCAAGTATTTATATTATGTGGGATGTTGCCTTACTGTATCCTGTTGCGTTTTATGAGAAGGGACAACCTGCTCGGTTCTTGAAGACCAAACACGCTCATCTTCAGGGTGATGCTCAGGGCTGCGGACCTTAAGTTGAGTCCTATGGGCCTTGCATCAGGTGCTGGAGGCAAGGGAAGGAGACTGTCCTCTATACGGACAGGTTTAAGTAGCTTAAGTGCACAAAGTGCTTCTGATGACGTTTAGGTTGCTGAAATGAAGATCACTGGCTTGATGCAATGTGCACTTCAGCATTGCTGGAATGACTTCATAAGGTATCAGTTTTGCCAGACCTCATGATTTTGGGCTGTAGCTCTTCCTGTCTCATGCAGACAGATCAACAGGCTGCTCGCTCACTGGTGGTGAATTGACGCCTTCCCACGCTCAGACTCAAGGCTGCAAGAGTCATGTCTGCTGTCATGTCCCCTAGCACTACCTCCATAGCTCGTCTTGGTGCACAGGCTCTCATCTCCTAAAATAAGAAACAGAGAGCAGTTCCTTGCCCTGGAGTCCAGGAGTCTTTGTATGAGTAATCTTTGTACATTGAAGGTTAATTTTTCAATTTCAAATGATGACATAAATATTGGTAGAGTTAAAAACATCATTTAGGGTAATTCCTCTTTTTTGAAACCATGCTCCTGGGCCTGCCTGGTCTTACCAACAAGATATTAAATTAAATTAACTAACAGATACCAACAAGACATTAATTTCATGGGTTTTGTTCTTTTGAGCCCATAAGTGTTGTTTTACAGATAGCTGTGTATTCACATATTAAATACACAGAGATTAATTAATGATCTTATTTTTATTTACTCTTATCATTATCAAAGTACCTGGGAGCCTCTGTCAAACACATGGACCTCGTAGTTTTTGCTGCTGAATACACAGAGTTGGTGGAATTTGCCAACAGCTTGCAGTCTAAGACTAAGAAAAACTGACATGCAGATGAGAAAATAAAAAGAAACAGTTTTAGCAAATGCCTAGGTAAAAGCAGAGAGCCAGAGCCTACTTACAAATACTGTCCTCCTCCTTTTGCAGAAGAGTCCTCCATGCCACTTCCTTTGCAAAATCGGCTGAAGTTGCTAAGTAACAATGCCCTGACCCAGCACGGGACTTGCCCCAAACACCATGGGTGAAGACAAGGTGATGATGGCTTTGACATGCAATATTTGCAGCTGTGGTACAGAAGAAGTGCAGCATTTCCCCAGGAAAGCCCATAACTCACTGTGCTGGGATGAAGCTTGGCTAGCCCATAGCCCAGAGGCACCTGGGAAAATGCTGTGCTCCGTTCTGCTTCCCCAACCCATGGCACCGTGCTGCTACAATGGCCACATCTCCCACTTGCGACACTGAAACCTTCCCCAAAGGGCAGGACAAAACATCAGGTTCCTCTACATCCACCTCCATTTCCCTGTTGCCTTTCAATTCCTCTGCTTCTTCCAAGCAAAACTGCAACTCCTCACATTCCTTCCCACAGGTATCATCTACTGGCTCCACCCAGACTCCTTCCCAAAACACCAGCTTCTTTGGCAAGCTGGGGTTTGTCATGGCCTGTTTGCCATGGGGTTGCTTTTGCTGCCATGGGGTTGCTTTGGATGAGCTGCTGACCTCCACGCAGAGCTCGGCTGGATCAGCCTTCCCCCTCACCAGTCTGTCTGGTCATTAAATTTTGTCTTCAAACCCTGACACCTCTGATCTGAGGTTATAACTTGACAGTAGACACATGAGACTGCAGCCAGGCAAGAATCTGCAACCATAGATCCAGAAACACTGAATTTTCTTACGGCATGTGACGCTAGTGGTCACTTATAGCTAAGTCCTGTTTTTTTTTCCATCCCAGCTGAATTTTGGGTTGGTCTTTATGCTGTCCTCAAGCTGAAACTCCATAGACATCTGTCCTGAAAATGTCAGTGCTCAATCTCCTTGGCTGGTATCCATTGTGACTGTGATTTCTGCATGGTTCTGAGGTCAGATCTCCTCCCACAGGATGTTGTGAACTGACTCTTACACTGCTTATTTCCTTGATCGGAAGTCCAGTAGTTGCAATCCCATAGATCCCTGCTTCTCCCTCCAGGGAGGGACTCAGCTTGCCAAATAACACATTTACGCTGAGGTGTCACCATGTAGGCGTTTCCATGAGAGTTAGGTGTCTCACCTTCCATTTCCTTCCATAGAATAAGTCAGCAGACCAAATATACATGTTTATTTGCTTCAGGGTGGCTTGAAAAGCTCTCCAGAGTCGAGGAGAGTGATTAAAGAGTTGAAGGCAGTACCGACATATAAACTGTACTCACTCAGGCAGTACTGACACATAAACTTCAGTTGCTTACTCTGCAGTTTGAGTCCTACCCTGGCCTTGTAAACTCTCCACGATGCCCACAGAGAGAGATAATCACACCAGAGGGGGATTCCTTGAGGGTTTCTACTTAGCATGGCCAAAAGGGAGTTGGGATGAGTGCTAGTAGCACCTTCAATAGCAGTGAGGGTGGTTTTGCTGTGAGCACCATCGTGTGAAAGCAGGGCAAACATGGCACTTGTGGTTGACCAGGCTGAAGGATGAACTGGAAGTGGACCCCAAACATGAGCAAATGTTCCTGAGGAGACTTTGCAGAATGGCTTTCTGGTAACAAGAACTTGTTAAAGGACTTCATTTCTCTAGGATGACATTCAAGGGCAATTGACTGCAGTCAAGAGCTTCTTCTCAAGTATGCATGGGAAGCAAGCAAACAGCATTGCTGCTGTGCTAGTTCTGGCCATCATTCTTCATCCTCACCTGTCTACTAGATAAAGCAGCAGTGTCCTTGTAGATTTAAAATTACAGTAAGTAATGCTGGCGGAGTATATTTTTATTTCAAGGCAGGCAAGAAAATGTATCCTTTTTGATTGTTCTCACGGCAGACCACTGCAGTATTTAGGTAGCTTTGATATATAAGTTTGATTGTTACAAACTAGGCAGTGAGCAGCATGTTCAGAGCTCTCATTTTGGTTGACAGCAGTACAGAACTGCTTCATCAGCAGCTCCTGCAATTTTGCTGCAGTAACAACATGCCAGCTTAAACTGAAAGGACTATTCCCAGTTGAAGCCTCTTGGAGTTGGACTTCCATGGGAATTATTGCTAAGCAAAATCTGCAAAGAACTCCCTGACTCTCATTTATTTTAAGTAATAATAAAATAAACTGTCATTTATTTTAAGCAATACATTACATTTTCAAGGAAAGTTTTGTCTGTACATGCCAGCAGCTTGATCTAGACTAATGCTGAGCTAGCAAGTGTCCCTCTGAAACAAGTGCCATGACGCTTCTTGGGCATATTTAAACATCCAGAAAACCCAGGCAGTGATGTGGCTTACCTGACCTGACAGCAGATGGAGACAAGAAACAAACTTTCTGCGGTGAGCTGCCATGCTGTGGGCTACAGCAGCCGAGCTGACCCGTGAACTGGCTCCTGTCTCACCGTGACTTGCTCCTCATGGTGTTTTTTCTTCACTAAGGTCTTTCATAAGCCTTTCTATTTGCCCAAAAGCATCTCTAGTTTTCAGGTATGCTCTTTCATACCTCCCTGATAGTCCAGTGCTTTGGTTTAGGAGCTTTTCATAGCAAGGAAGCTCCTTCCTGGTTAAGCAGATGAGTCTCAAGCTGAGACCGAGGAAAACCCCACGCTTCCTCCAGATTCGTAGACATGGCTTTGGTGTTACTGGTCCTGAAGTGAGGGACCTAAAAGATCCCCACAGCCCTAAAAGAAGCCAGTCATTTACAGTGTGCTCTGCCATGGCAAGGCATGTGTGGATGTGCCTCGGCTTTCTGCATGGCTTGTGAGAAGCTCCATGGAGATCACAGCCCTCAGGGACCAGCCAAGGGGCCAGGAGCAATGCTGAGAGACATGGCTGATGTTGAAGCGATGCCTCAGGAGCACCTCTAGCTTGCAAAGTCCAGATCAGCAGTGATGACCGGCATATTTGGCAGCACCCAGCAAGACTGCAGGGGTGCTCAGGTGCCCTGCACATGAAAGAAGCAGATTAAACGAAGCAGCTATTTTAAATAAACCTTCCCAGTGTTATCTGCTCTTCTCCCAGTGGGGCCGTTCAGCCCAGGGCATATAGGTGAGGTAGGCAGATGGCTGGACAGGATTGTTGGTGTCACACTGAATCTTTCATGGACAGACAGGTATTTCCATAACCCTGCTGTAGCTGGAAGGAGATGGGTTATTGCCTCCATGACTCCTTTTGGGGCTAGGGAGGAGATTAGCCTGCAGTGAGGCTGTGTTTTGATGAACTAATACTGTGGCTAAATGAATCCAGCACAAGTCGCTTTGGCTGATGAAGTTATCTTGTGACAAGATTAACTACTGATTAGATTTTTGTCAGGACCTGGAAAGTGTGATTTGTAGGGTGTGTTTTAAAAACACTGTGCAAGAAATTATGTGCAGGAATCCTGATATTGTTTTAAACCCTTAATTCTCTACTCTTTCCCTTGAAAACCTGTCCTAAGGACTGCACAGTGAATTGATTAACAGGCCAGCACTTTATTTTTATGTAGTGAGGTAGAAAGGGTAGCATTGGGTTGTTTCCCCAGTTACCTTATGCAGGAGACGACTGCATCAGTGCAGCGTGTGTGCAGAAGTCTTCAGGCACTCTACCTGTCAGGCAGAGTCATGTGCCTGTAAATCTCTGTGCTGGTTTCGCTGGGACAGAGTTAATTTTCTTCACAGTAGCTAGTATGGGGCTATGCTTTGGATTTGTGCTGAAAACAGTGTTGATCACACAGGGATGTTTTCGTTACTGCTGAGCAGTGCTTACACAGAGTCAAGGCCTTTGCTGCTTCCCACCCCACCCCACCAGCGAGGAGGCTGGGAGGGGACACGGCTGGGACAGCTGACCCTAACTGACCAAAGGGACATTCCATACCACATGATGTCATGGTCAGCATAGAAACCTGGAGGAAGAAGAAGGAAGGGGGGGACGTTCAGAGTGATGGCATTTGTCTTCCCAAGTCACCGTTACGTGTGATGGAGCCCTGCTTTCCTGGAGATGGCTGAACACCTGCCTGCCCATGGGAAGCAGTGAATGAATTCCTTGTTTTGCTTTGCTTGCGTATGTGGCTTTTGCTTTACCTATTAAACTGTCTTTATCTCAGCCCACGAGTTTTCTCACTTTTACCTTCCTGATCCTCTCCCCCATCCCACCGTGGGGAAGTGTGTGAGTGGCTGTGTGGTGCTTAGTTGTTGGCTGAGGTTAAACCACGACAATCTCATCTGACAGATAACATATAGCAGCATCAGCAGCACCAGGAAAAAAAATGACAAAACAGCCGAAGTGAAAAAGTGAGGGACATGAACATTCAGCAGCTCTCTGCCGGGGAGCTGAGTGCATGGGAGGACAGACCTTAGGGAACACAGGAGCAGAGACCAGCTGCAGCACTGAAGTCTGATGCAAAAGCTAATAAATCAATAACTTTCTCCACCAGTGACTGGCACGCTGTAGTGGAGACAGGGCCAAGGCAGTGCTTTCCTGCCCCCAGCCCTGTACCATCCTGTGCTGCTTCCCCTGCCTACATCAAGAGGAGCAAAGCTTGGTGGCATCTCTCCAGCAGTCTCTGTCCCTTGCAGCCTTGGCTGCATCCCAGCAGGACAGACATCCCACCGGCTGCAAAAGAACAAGGGCTGGACTGAGATGTGAGCTGTGCCCTTTTACCAAATGACAAATGGTGGCTGTCACTGTCTCCATCGATAGCAGCCCCCAGTAGCTGTTGGACACACACTGTTTTGTAAATCTGATCGTGTTTACACTAGCGGCATTTTTGAGCCTCATCAGGTTGCAATGCAAATATTTCTGCAGCAGCTGCTCCCAGAGGAGTGACGTGGTGGCGAGGCCATGAGCACCCAGAAAACACAAGCTGCAAACAAATTTCAGTTCACGCACGTGCTCCAGGAAGGAGCCAGAAAATAGAAGTGTGCCAGGAATTAGACAAAGAAGTTTGAAGACTTTGGCAAGAAACTTCAACCACCAGAATACCTTGAAAGTTAGAATAGACATACAGGTTTCCAACTAGGCAGTGTATCTACCTGTTCTCTTACAAAAATAGCACCTCACTTAGGAAAGGGAACCGACCAGCTGGCATGAGATTTTGTCTGAGATCCTTCCCCATTTGCTCATGAAGCCAAGAGCTTGTGTTACCTGCACAGGCATGTGCATGTGCACAGGCGTGTGCGTGTGCATGTGTTACCTGCACAGGCATGTTGCACAGGCATGATTATCTTGCTGTGGTTAAAATGGACTTTAGTTGTTGCATGGCCACCTCTTCTTTGGGTGTGATGGTTGGGGTTATGATGGGGGAACAGCCCTGGCACAGGCCCTCTCCAGCGTCCCCTGGGGCTGACCCCAGGGCACCAGCTGAAGGTACAGAGGTGCAGAGCATTGGCTGTGCCCCCCACCCTGTCCCACACCTCCAGCGTGTTTCAGCAGAGTCTTCTCTCCAGCACACTGCTGGCACACACTGGGACAAAAGCAAGATTAAACTTCAGAGCAAATCTCGTCTTGAGAATCATGAGAAACAGAGGAAAACTCCAAGCCTACTGTATAAAATTTTGAATGCCACTTTGTTTAAAGCACAAAAGTGTAGCAACAACAGAGTTTTCCCAGTGGCAAAGCCCCAGCTGGTATTGGAAGCCTCATGGATGTACTTCAGATGTAGACATTCCTCCCTCAAGACCAGACCAAATCCTTCTCTCTAAGGTGTATAATAAAACCAGACAAATGATAGTGCTTGGTAAGTTTGAACCAAGTCCATGGCATTAAACTGGGAGGAAATCCTGAGGGATGCACCATCCACGCAGACAGTACTGCATGATGGTAGTAAACACATCAAACTATCTTCCTGAGCTGGACACCAAACAATTTTGGGAAAATAAGCAGGAAAATGCTAAGTCAAAGTTTATCTTTCCTATATTCCAATCAGAGGTGAGATGAATGCCCACCATAGGGTAGATCTTGGTCTCCCTCTAGTGATGGACCTACCAACAGCAATGAAAAACCTAGCTCCAGCCTCACACTTCCATCCTTCACCTCCACCTCTGGCCTCATGCCGTGGTGGCCCAGGATGGCTCTAGCCCTTCACCCAGCACAGCCAAGGTCTCCTCACAAAAATAATTCTTGACATCTTTCCACCACACACCAGTGTGCATAATTCCTAGTCCTTGGCTCTGGGTTAACCTGCAACATGGAGCCTCCTCTCAATGCGTTTTGGTTTACAACCATGCTAATATTTCATATGCAGATTGCTGCATCATGTAGGAACAGGAGACGTGGGCTTCTGCCTTTCGTTGCTGGAGAGAGGTCATGGAGGAAACCCACCACTGCAGCCCCACGGTGCTTATCACCTCAGGGAAAGGCAGAGATAACCATGACACACGTAGAGATATATGGTCCTTCAAGAAAAGACAGGGGCGTATCCACACTGCCAGCATATGTGCTCTCCAGGAGCATCCACCTCCGATATTGAATGCTGGAGAAACTGGTGTTAAAGCAGCTGCTCTGGAGTCAGTTGAGGTAGCAGCCCACTTATGCAGTGGTCCTGTGGAAGTGACATGGGGCAGCCCGGGAGGCTCAGAGTACCCACAATCTCTGGTGTTGGGTTATGAAGTAGCTTAGTGCATATTTACCTCTGTGAAGTCCATAAGGATGCACGTGAAGATTTTGGGCCATGTGTTGCAGGCCAGTTTCATTGGTAACCATGAGCTGGATGTGCAAGGACTCCACGGGCTTGGTGACATCAGCCGTAATGTCTCCTGAATTTCACAGCAAGGTCTTTCAAGCTTGTCACTTTTCAGTGACATTGTCTCTTGTAGCACTTCTAATTTTCTATTCGGAGCTTTGTTGCAGGACGTGATTAAAATTAGGAAGTTTCTGAAAGTTGTGCTCTTGAGAGGAACAGGCAAGGGGAAGATGCCCTGAGCAATACGTCAGCATGATCTGGAGAGCCAGTTGGGAAAATAAGTGAATAACATTGTTTAATTATCTGAGACATATTTTCAGCCTTTTTTTCTTTTCTATATATATCTCTCTTTTAATTTTTAATGCTTTTGCCTAAAGAGTTTCCTAGTAGAAAAGTATCAGTAAAGTTGGTAAAAATAATTGGATGCCCACCTTGAAACGGGAGCTGAAGTAGATATGATCTTGCACCCAAACAGCTTCAAGCCAGGAACACGGAGAATGCTGTAAAATTAAAAGAAATTTTATCATCTGGAAAATTCAGAAAATAAACAATGATGTTTTTGTGGGCTGGACCTGCTGTTCTCCTGCCACACAACTGATTTGCCATGGCAATAACACTAATTTTTCCTTGTTGTCTTTCTTGCAGTCAGACTGCCAAATGAGAGGGCATTTTAAAGTTAATAATTCTGTAATTCTCCTAGTTTTTATGTACTGAGATTTTGAATGTTCAAACTCTGAGCATAGCTCTAAATAGACCCCAAATGCTAAATTTTTAAATCAGCTCTAGTGTCAGGAGTTGCTAAAGGCACTGACAGTAAAAATTCATAAACACTCAGGTTTAAACTCCTCATTAACAAAATTAAAGTTACTCCAAGTAAGGACAGCACTCAAGATATATTTAAGGGGCTCATATTTGTTGAACACTCCTCTTTGCCTGATGGTCTATCACACTTTTTCTGTGGTTCCTTTCTGCTGAAGAGAAGGTACGCAAAGGGGTGTTTAATACCCAGAATTACTTGGTGAGACAGTTCCCCCATGGGCTGAAATTTTAAAAGAGGAAAGTGTGTTATGTCGGACAGTTACACAGAGGATGGTGTCTTCATTACCAAACAAGCTGCCTTAGCTGCAGTTATGCCAATAAACTGCTCATGGGTGTTTTTAAGGACTCCTGGTTTTGACAGAGAAAGCTGGAAGAGTATGACATTTCACAACAGGGTCGAGCTGTTCTCTGTCAGAGTGAAACCAAGGCCTTTCAAAACCCTTCACGATGAGGCACATTAAATTTAGACCAAGTGAAAAAGATGGTGAAAAACAAAAAAGCTCTCACGTACACAGACTGTACTTCAACTATGAAATAAAGCAGCAACCTCCAAAGCTGACAGCTATGGAGGTTGACAGCTGACAGCCACTTACACTGCTGTTGTAAGTGTTGAGACACACTATGGATTTCAACATAGGTCATTTGGGTGTTAAGAAAATGTCTAGTGTCCTTGGGATGTGGTTTTAAACCTGAGAAACCCCATTAGCGACTGCCTTGTTGAAACACAGGGTGTTTCTCCATACACAGCTTTGGTTTTGAGAAGCTCCACGCGGGCCCAGCTTTGATTTTACAATTAAAGTCACTGTTCTCAAAAGGATGTCAACTTTACGTCATTGATTTGTTCTCTGTCCAAATCCCCTGGTATCTAGTGAAAGGGAAACATGAGCCTGGCTCATTCCTTGTCCTGGTACAGCCTTGTCGATCTTCAGACCAATCTGGGAATAAAGATTGACAAGATACCAAATAAGACCCTCGGGGGGTGATTCAGTGCTAACCTGATGGTGCTGAGCACGAGGACTGATGGGAGAGTTTCTGAATACAAATGCTGGAGCCTTCAATGCCACCTGTTGATGGAAAAACAGTAAAAAACATGTGGCCACCCAATACTTCATCACTGTCAGTATGACAGCAGGGAGGGATAGGGTGAACGAAGGCCCAGGTCCCATGCCCTGAGATATGGACGAAGCAGTGCTCATAAACAGGGACTTGACCTTTAGATGCTGTCAGCAGCCAACATGATGCTGTTGGGACCTTCTGCCAGGAAAAGCTGATGTGACTGTGGATGAGCCGCTGAGTGGCTGAGCAAAAGGTGTTTTTGATGCTCCTGTGCTCATTCAGATAGTGATTCACTGCCATAGATACTTACCAGACTTTAGAGCTTCCTTGACTTCCTAAACAGTATGTGAAACCCTCCCTCGCACATTAATTTATTCACACTTTTTCTCAATTCATTAGAGGAATTAAAGAGAAGGATGGTAACATGACCAGAAAGACTGAACAGGAGAATGAAGCAGCTGATAACCCTGCCAGGAGCACATTAGACATGTTCTCTTAACGGCCAGATAATTAAAGGAGAAGATGAGAGCCACAACATCAGTGTTTGATCAGAAGGTATAATGTTTGCTCTTTGATCCTGATAAACTGTAAAGAAAAACAGTGTATGAAAAGAATGGAAGAATATCCCCTATTAACATCAAATAGGAGACCCTTGTCATGGCAAGGAAATGAAATGTGGATGACAGATCAAAGGTGTATTCTGTAGAAAAAAAATACTGGTTTATGTAAATCTCTACTCTTTTAAAAGTGGGGATTTCAGTTTTTGCCAGGCCCTTTTGAGAAAGCATCAGAGAATTTGGGTGGGGTGAGAAACTAGTAAGATCTGAAAATAAAAATATAAGAAGGTGCACCCTGGAAAGGCAGTATTTCAAGAGATGGTCTGAAATTGCTTTTTCTTTTATAGAAACTTGGAGTTAGATAATAAAAATTCAAATACTGAACATTTCTTTGCCTGCAAACCAAGTAACCTGTTAAAAATGGGGTAAAGTCCATCAGCAGAGACGCTGTGTAAGACCTCTCCTTCTAAGCACCTCCAACAACAGCAGTTCTGTGTTTCGCTCTCTTTCCTGGCGTATGCCAAGGCTTGCCTCCTGCAGCACCATGGGTGACCTGAATTTATCCCAGCAGCCCATTTATTTACTCTTATTGAAAAAAAGAAGTGCACGGACTTTGCACACCTGAGTGTTGCCAGCAGGTGGGCTGCACTCTCACAGATGCACAGGGTTAGAGGTTTCCAGGCAGGGGCTGGCTCACAGGCTATGAGCCCCAGCGATGTGCAGCTCTGCAGCCCTGCAGCCCTGCTCGCAGCTGGATGGGGGCTTGGGCAAACGGGTGCTCTGCACCCACAGCACCTGCATGCCAGACCCTGCAAAGCACAAAATAAATGCTGCCTGTTGGTATGGACACCTCCTGTCTATTCTTCATAAGATACCACCACCCCGATGAGACTGAAGGACTGGTTAAGCTTCACCTTAGAAATGTAATTTGTCTTGGTTGCCATAATTTGCTTCATATTGCGAGGCTGGATCTGAAACAGCATCAGACGAGAGCCAGACAGGGAACTCCCTAAGAAAAATGGGCTGAAACTGCCTCTGCTGAGAGGACAGAAACC
Organism: Ciconia boyciana; assembly: GCF_034638445.1. NCBI lineage: Eukaryota > Metazoa > Chordata > Aves > Ciconiiformes > Ciconiidae > Ciconia > Ciconia boyciana. Next base: position 159,839,865 of record NC_132935.1, read on the forward strand.
ACTCCAGCTCCCAGTCGGACAGCCCAGCTGCTCTGTGGCCATTACCTCCTCCAGGACCTGGAGTCCCCCCAGCCAACAAACACAACCTCATCCATCACCGTGGAGGTGGATGCTGTGATATGGCCCTTCCTCATGGGTTGAAGGCCATGAAGAACCAGGCTCTGTCACTGTAATTCTTGCTAGCCAGCTTCTTCCTTTTCAACTAACTTTAATGATGAAGTGCCAGCTTAAACTTCCAACTCCTTCAACTTTCTGTTGGCATGTGCTGTCTTAATGTTATGTAAATGATGATTTTGGCATTTAGTAGTCTGTAGCTCAGAGCTACAATAAACTCAGACTGATCTAATAATGAATGACAAGCTTAATAATGTAACAAACTAGGCGCTTAAGTCAGTTTCCAGGGTTTAATAAGGCTGCTAAATAAGAAAGCATTATTTATGTATTACAGCACTAATAGCTTAAAATGTTGGTGTGAACAGAGCAGTGAGAAATGGAGTCAGTGAGGGATTTTTCTGGTGTTTGATGGGCATAAAACTGCTTGTCAGTTTATTTCCAGTACAAAATGGTGTTAGGTTTCTTTTATACTAGCGTAACTATTGACTTCACAACAGTTGCTTTAGATTTGCTGGTTTTGTCACTCATGCGCGTTCGTTGTTCTGGTTTGTTTGGTCAGGGAAGACAGGGAAGGTGTGGGATCACTGGCTTGTGGAGAGATTTCAGCTGCAAGGGACCTCTGGAGGTCGTCTAGTCCCAGGACACACCTAGATCAGCTGGCTTGCCTTGGATAGTCAAGCTTTGCTTGTCTCCAAGGGTGGAGACTCCCCAGTATTTCTGGGCCCCTTCACACCTTCATGGGGATTCTTTTTTTTCCTTACATCTAATTGGGATTTCCCACTCTCCAGCTTGTGTCTGCTGCATCTTGTCCTATTCCTGCGCACCTCCGAGAGGAGCTTGGATTCATCTTCTCTACTGGCAGGGCCCTGAGTGGCCCACGAGCTGTAACAGAGTGCAACAGAAAAATCACTGCCTGGTCCTGCTGACTGCACTCTGGCAAATGCAAGCCAGGATGCAAGAGGCCCTCTTTGCTGCAAGGACATATTGCTGATTCCTCTTCAACCTGGTGTCCACCAGGACATCTGTGTCCTTTTCTGCAGAGCTGCTTTCCAGCCCGCTGGCAACAAGGTTTTCCATGGAGGAATACTGGGGGGGATAAGTGAGGGGCAACTATTTCAGATGCTACAGAAGATCTGTTCCCATTTTATTTCAAGGTGAACACCTGGCTGTCAAAAAACTCAGATATGAGCTTGAATGCAAACTTCTTACATGTTGCTTTGGTTCTTCTGTAGCTTTACTACGATGCACAGGTAAGGAGAGGGATCAGTGGTCAAGGTCGACCCAAGCACCTGAAATTAGGAGGTGCAATAGTTGTTGGAAGTGCCTCCAAAAACATCTACAAATGTTTTTAATGAACACTTCTGGTGCTTGAAAAAATTGTTGTAATAAAATTCTTGGTGTGTCCCAAGGAGGCGGAGAGATGAAAACTAAAATCAGAGTGTTCTCTTGTCCAGAGAGAAACACTAACTGGAACAGAGAGAGTAATAAATAATCTCTTAAAATGTGCTGCTAGATCCTAAAGGGCAGATCCTTCGCAGAGCAAGACAGAATGAAATGGGAAGAGCAGAGAGATCTTAGATTGTCCGGCAACCCACAGGAAAAAAAAAAAAGTGAATTAATCCAGCAATCTCAAATTAAATACAGATAATATGACTGCTGGGACAATGAATGCGACAAAGTCAGAACGTTTCAAGAGCTCAATTTTTTCCAATAATTTTGGATACCTTATTGGTATAACACTTCCTTATACACTTCCATAACAGACTCTAATACTTTCAGATCCATAATTCAGCCTCAGCTACAGTAGACAAAGCTGTTGCCTTTTGTGACAGAGCTAATAAACTAGGTTTTGCCACATAACCTATGTCTGAGGAGGGAAGTTATAATATAATATGTAATTTCCAGAATATCTACCAAATAGTCTGAAGTTGCATTGGAATAGATACAACAGGAAATCGACAGACCCTCCATAAAATGACATTAGAGCCTCAGAGATAGAATATGCTGCAATTATAAAGCAGACACACAGGTGTCACATTTCCCATAAGCATCATTAAAATTAAATTAAAAACACCACTTCAAAGATAACGGATCATATTTTGCTTTAGAATTATCTTGGTTTTCTGGGGCTTAATAATTTCCAGAGACAAAATGTCTCAGATCCACCAAGTTTTCTAGAGTTTGTCCTGTGGTACCCAGGAGATACGTCTGGTCCAATTCACTGACCACACACTTTGGGTCATAACCAAACCAAAGTTCTTTCAGTCTCTGTCACAGAAAAATCAGCCAGGAATGAGCAGCTGGGATCTTGTAAAACTTAACGCAAATGGTTAGACAGATATGCATATGACCCCTCGAGAACTTGCGGTCAGTGCCTACACAACACAGATGTTTGTGTTCATGCTTTAACCTCTGCCATCGAGAAACCTCCCTGTCCAAGCAGAGTGTTCAAGTAACAGGAATTTCTGCCTTCAGACAATCTCTTCAAATAATACAGTATCTTTAATTGCAGAATTAAAAAAGCAGAGGGATGATTTAGACCAATGTTCACCAGCTACATATCTCACGGCTCAGCCCAGAAAGAACTTCAATTAGGTCTGATTGCAGATGTAGAAATAGAAGCAGTAAAAAAAAAAAAAAGAGAACCTTGGGGAAATTAAAATGAAAATGAAACTCCAAGGAGCTAAATTAAATAATTGTGAGACTGTTAAAGAGATAAGGGAAGTGAGTAGGAGGCATTTGCAAAAGAATTTGGGGGATTGTTGGACCTGGACGGTCAATGGGGTGTTACAGCACAGCCCTGAAAAGCACGAGGGTGAGTTGCAGCTCAGCACCCAGTTGTGGATAAACACGCTGCCCTGGCTCAAGCCTGCCCTTGGGCTGAAGGGCCACATCCAGGCACGTATCTAAAGAACTGTCTCCAGGTGCAGACAGCATGAATAATAGTTATTCCACAGGAGGGGGAATCCGTAAGAAAGGATAAAACTGTTGAAGCAGGAGCGGGAAAGAGTATTTGGGCTCAGCTACCTGTTGCCAAGGTGCACAAGGAGTCTTAGCGGGGCTCAAGTCCCTGGGCAGGTGTCCTCATGGGGCCAGATGGGGTGACTTCAGATAGCCCCACAAAAGCAGGCTCTGATCTCCTCCGCATCCTGGCTGGCTTGCCTCTCCTCATCCAGCCTGGGAATGCGATGTGGGATGGAGGGGCAGGGAGAGGTGGCCGCCTGCCCTGGGAAAGCTGGAAGTGTTTGCAACAAACTATTATGATTTTTTGCATTTTCCTTTTAATGGCAGGTCATGAGTCAGGTCTTTGCAAACATATGTGGTTTGATTGCCAAGTGTTAATCAGATCCTGAACAAAAGAAAGTCTTAAAGAAATTGCTTCCAAAACATTTTCTTGTACTTTATTTGACATTTCTGACAAAGTCCATCTTCAGTAAAAGGCAAGCGAAATTCAGGAGTTGATTACATATATTTTTCATCCTTAGAAACAAGAAGATTATGGAATAAGGGGGGGAATGAAAAATAAATGACTTAACAGAACTAAAGGGAATATAAATGCAGCCTTTTACGGGTAATGCTTGAAGCAAGGAAAAGTGAGTGCTTTTTATTTCATTGACAAAGACTTTTTCTGGCTCCAAGTTACATATCTAATAAGGTTTTGTTTTCCAGTCTCTAGTTTAGTAGTCCCTCTCTGCTCACTTGTGCCATGTTCATGCTGATGTAGCATTGCATTTCTACCTTCCTTTCCTGCTTTATCTCAGCCTGAAATTCTCTCAGTCATCTTTATTGTGTACAGTAGACATAGGTTTTCCAGTTTGTCCTCCAGGCTCAAAGCATTAGTGACATCAAAGCAATAAACCTCCTCTTTCTTACAATAGGAAAACTAACCTGAGTTTTTTTGTTTGGACCTTGCTAAAGGACTATGTGTCCTCTCAGTCCTTCCTTGGAGCCAGAAGCTTGTGTCCTCTTGAACTGCATGCCATCTCCACTGATGGCTATGGAAATGTTTATGGACAAGTCTGAATCTCACCTCGCTGCCACCGATTCCCAGAGAGGGCTCAGCCCCTTGGGTGGCTGGTGGAGCAGGCAGCGAAGAGGTGCATGTCCTGGCCGTGTCTTCGTCATCCCTGCTCACCTCCTCTGCTATCATTTGTTGGTAAGGCACAGCAGTTGTTGCTTGGACATGAAGCATCTCCTTCAAAATGATTCCTTCTTTACAAAATTAATGTCATCGCATTAGCATACCTCCTGTTTCACACAGGTGATCACTCAAGCCAGGTGCTTACAGGGTTTCAGGAGTGATATTTATGCCTGTTCTAGGTTTCTGAGAGGACAGTGTGGTTCTCGGTCTCCTTCAGTGCTTTATGAGCCTTTCCTACAGGTCACATTTCACCCATCTCCCATGCAGCTGTGCTCTCGCGCTGGAAGCCCTTCTCCTCCTTCCTGCTGCCGAGAGAGTCACTTGCACTAATCTTACTGTGTAAGCTCATTTCTAGTTCAATTTTTGCAGCCCAGCTGATAAATACTGTAACGTTTAAGTGGTTACCAACCATTCGGTCTGCAATGATTTATTAATCAAGCTTTATCACTTGAAGTAAGAGGCTTAGCTTGTGCACACACGGACTGTGATATGCAGTGCAAGCAGGCAGGGATGCCATCCTTCATGCAGATGTCGCAAGAGCTGTGCTCAGAAAATGCGTGCATTGCTTGCGGGTATTTGATCAAATCAAGTTTTATTTACTTATTCTCACCTGGTTCTTATCATTGCTTCTGCTTGAAAGTGAAATCACAGGTAGCATCCGTCATGCTATTAATTTGGTCTTGTGTCATTAGATTTGGTGTGGGGGAGAAACATGAAAAATGATTAAATGCCTTGCTTGTCTGCTGGAGGTTTCCCCCCCCCCACTTACAGCATAGCCAGACTAAAACTTAAGAGCATTTGAGGGGGCTAAGAAGAAGAAGCAGCTGAAGAAGGAAAGGCAAAAGTGCAGGGTAGCTTTGGTTTCCCAGGCTAGATTCCCACCCCATCCGTGAGGGACTGTCCTTGTGGGGTGACCCCATCTCTGCTCAGTCAGGATCCCGTCTCCTGGTGAACCAGCAGTTGGCTTTTCTGTGGCCAAGCAGGAATTTCTGAGAAGACCTGGAGGAGGAGGCTGAGATGTGGTAATCTTAGACAGCGACTCTCGTTTCCCTGCACAGCCAGCAGAAAGGAGGAGATGCTTCCAGAGAGAAACTTGTGTGACTACTCCAACACTATCCTGGGCTATGGCAGGTGTTCACCTGTCTCCACAGACTGTAAGGGAGGCTAGCTTAGGAGGAGGTATCTTGGGTTTAGGTGCTTCCATGGGGCACCTGAACCCTACCCTGCATGCCAGAGGGTGGGGAGGAAATGCATCAGCGTTTGGGGTGGGATGGAGCTACTGTCTGAATGTGGTTTTTTACCATTTCTGAAACCAGCAATTTTATTTCCGGAGCAAGGTTATTGTATTCCCATGGAGGTGCTCAGACATATCAGAGATGGGTGAGGTGTGCCATGGAGGGATGTGCTTGGGCTCTCTTTTCAGCAGCTGCGAAGCACCTGGACCCCCCTGAAATCCATGGCCTTTGTCCATCTACTCCAGCTCTGATACATCTCCCATTTCTGCACAGTTATGTTCCTTTTCTCCCACTAAATGTTTTCAGATGTCTCGCTCACATTTCATTCATGAGAATTTCCCCTCCTTCCCTTCCACCTCGCAAGAGCACAGACACTGCTCAGGGAACCGGCTGCCTCGCTGTTCAATCCCCCATCAATACATGTAGCTTTGCTGTTTGACCTTTAAGACATCTCCTCTCCTGGTTACCATCGCCCTTTCGCAGCCGCCATCCGGCTGGAGACGGAGCAGACGAATGTGCCGATAGCAATGCAAGCGCCCAGAGGAACCCCGAGGAGGGCGGCGGTGGCAAGCCTCAATTCACCAGGAAGGATTAAGGCAGGGTTTCTATTACTGTGCAAGGTATGTAGGAATAAACAGCTGCTGGAGTTGATTAAATGCCAGCACGAATGTATAATCAATCACAAAAGCCATTAGCTGCGAGTGGAGGCTCTTGCCGCCCCAGCAAACACTGTTCCCCAGCAAAGGGGGGTCTGACCTCTCCTCTCCCAGGAGGTGGAGAGGAAGAACACAGCGGCCAAAGCCACTTGTGGGAAGGTGAGGAACACCCCGTCTCTGGGATTCAGCATGTTTTGACTCGATCTGCTGGAGCACAGTAGCTGCCACGCACCAATCTTGTTTGCAAGAGCCTGAGCCCACCCAGCTTCAGTGTCCTCAGCACTCCTTGACGCCAGGAGCTGAGGGTGTTTGGCTGTTAATGGACTAAACCCAGGCAGAGCAGTCTCCAGTGGGGTGGTGGGCAGAGGTGGGGTGCAGGAGTGCAGACCCAACGTGGGCTTTGTCCATCTCCTCCATCCTGCAGCTTCTACTGTTTTGGGGTAAATGGAGAATGAAAGGAAGGAAGAAAGAAAATGCCTAAAAATGATTACCTTTCATCCACACAGGTAAGGCAAGGGACCTAAGCTACTGGTCCTGCTAGGAAAAACCAAGACCTCCCCCAAAGAAATGGGAGAGATTGGCCCTTACCCAGTTCCAGTTTTAGCATTTTGGCCATTCTTCAAAAAGCTCAGATAGTTAAAAAATTGCAAGACTCAAAGTTGAGCCAACAGGACTAGATTATCCATCTTGTTTGTATGTCTAGGACTTTTGACACCAGCTAGTCAGGATCCTGACTAGTTCACCAGCTTGTTTCCTTCTCTATCTTCTTTCCAAACAGGCAGCGCAGTTTCGTTCTTACTGAATTTATCTTAAAAGAACCGGTCACCTAGGGGAATGGTCCCTGAACCATTTTTTACCTCTGCTTTTTTCTACAGGCAGAAGGAAATCGCTGGAGTTTTGAATTCTTATCTTGCATCCCAAGTTGTCTCAGAGCTATATGGAGAAGACAGGTGGAATGCAGCAAGCAGGTTCAACCAAGCGGTCAGGGGACTCTGCTCCCTTCATCTCATGCTGGACTCTGATGCCCACCTCGTTACACAGACGGGTACAGATGCTCTGGTCAGCGTCCTGTGATGTGTGCTATCTCAGTCAGAAAATCTCCACTGCAAGAAAAGCCATTTGAGAAACAATTTTTGATGAAAACCTCTCCCTATGGCGGTAATCACCAGAGGTGCCAGCCTGCTGCTGCATGGGCAATGAAAGCCACGGGATATCCCACAGTATGTATGCTGCTGCTGGATGGAGCTTCTTCTACTGTGGACTGTGTTTCTGGTTGTATCAAGCTGACCCGTAATGTTTTAAAATCTTTTTGGAAGTTTTACACCCTTCTGGAACTTTTAAAAATTTCTGGACGTGTTAATACTACCAAAAGTGGTCTCCCCTCTTCCAAATGGCATATTCTTATATATGTTTCTGTATTGTACATCCTTTCCAACTGACAGAGGAACCTACTAGTGCAGGAGGAGATGTTTGGTTTAGAGGGATGAAACCATTTTTCTGTGACATAGAGACAATTCTCAGCCAGCACCTCCAGAAGTAAAGCGCAGGTGCTTTGGGAGGTATGCAGACTGTGTTTCCATAAGGAATTAGCTCAAATCCAAACCTGAAACACACATGAGGTCTGGACGGAGGTGCAGGTCCCCTTCAGCGTGTAACTCCATTTGGGTGCATGGTGGCAGAGGCCACGTTCGCCGCTGGGTGCACAGGTAGTGGACAGGGAGCGCGGAGGCCGTGGGAAGTCTCTGGGGGTCACACAGGAGACGGGGACACATCGACTCATTTGCTCTGGGACCAGCTCTGAGCACCTCCAGGAGGGGGGTCATGCCTGGACAGGAGATCACCAGGCTGGAGCAAGGATCAGACACTGCTTCACAGATCGAGGGACACCTGATCACGTCAACGAACCTGCGGCATTTCAAAAAGCATCAGCACCTGGATTGTTGTTTCCTAGTCATCTCCTTTGCTATTTTGCTGCACAGGGTGAGATGCTTTCATTAACAGCACAAGTTTCCACTAAGCCACATGAGTTTTGGTTTGCTTGGTTACTCTCAAGCATGAAAATTAAAGCTAAATTAGAAAAGCAAAAGCCAATGTAAATAGCCTCATGTCTCTAATTAAAGTTGATCAATCCTCTGCTGAGCATTTATTTTAAGACACTTCTATCTTATTTTTTAAAGATAACAAAATGTGATTTTTACAAACCATGGGCTGGTGCTGACTGCATTCATGCTGTTTTGCTCCTCATGGGGTGGCCCCCACCAGTTCCTTGGGTGCAATTCACAGACCTGACCATATACAAGCATAATTTAAACTCTGTGTTTCATTTCAGAGGAAAGAAAAAGCACATAATCTTATATATCAAGTGATAGGTAGCACTCACAAATTTCATGCAAAGGTTAGAGAAAAGGTATTACTGACGTGGTTGTTCAATAGGTGGTATTGGACTGGGGCCACCTGAGCCTCCTTTCAGACACAAATGCAACACTCACACCAAGCTCTTATGCTGCCATGTTGGCCAGAATAAATTAGCTAAATTTCCACTTCAAGAGACAACAAGAGCAGAAAAGAAAGCACAAAGCCAGAGACGCGGAATCAGCCACACTTTCTTAAACATTGACATCTAATTACTGGCAAGATGCAGTGTAGTTACCATATGTGATAATTTTGGGAAGCTGCTTATGAATTCTGATTGATGTCACAGTGTTGTGAAATTGCTACATCTTTTTTTAATTCCCCTGCAAATGAGCACCAACGTGGCTGCCAAGGACGGTGTCTCGGGCTCCCTGTTCGGACACCGAGAGGAGCTACTGAGCACCATGGCCAGGGATGCACCTGGACAACAGGCAGGCTAACAAGGTGGGCTGAGGTCTCTCCCCTGCCTCCCCTGGCAGGACTCCTCCCCAGAGGTGAGTGTAGACTGATGGATAGAAAGCTCTGTGTGAATGTCCCAGGTACCCAGAGCAGCAGTCGCATCTTGGTGTCACCTTCTTTAAAGTTCCCACATCTCCAGAACTCCCTATCCACCCCACTGCTTTCCAGCACCACATCACTCCCTTGGCCTCAGGAGCCTGACCTGGGTGAAGTTTGTGCAGCCCTCGGGAACTTGTGATGCCAGATGAGTGCCAAAAGTTGCTCCAGAAACATCTGGGTGTGTAACACAACCGCAGCCTCTGACTTTTCTGCAGTTGGCCTGTCCCTAGGTCTATGAGAAACACAGAAGATGCAGAACAAGACTGCAGCCTTGGGAATATTTGGCAGTGGAGTTTCCATGCCAGCCCATCAGCATTTGAATCACTGATCTATTTGTCCGCTTTAAAGCAACCAACTCTACCCACCACCCTCTCACTGTCACAACACCCCTCTTTATGCCTTGAAGCTCTCGGCACTGTGCCTTCACCGAGTACAGAGTTTTTCTCACTACATCTCAGCCATGGAGTATATTTGCAAATAACAGCTCTCATGAAAGCTGGCACCTCTCCTCTCTGTCAGTGCCGATGCCAGTCATCATGCTGGAAATGGCACCGTGGATCACAGGAGCAGTCCAGCATCCCTGGGCGAGAGCTCGCCAGTCAGTTCATTACCGCCTTAATGCTCTCCCCTAATCTCTTACTGCAAGCGGCGTCTCTGCCCCCAGTGGAACTAATGTCATTTTTCATCCTTGTGGTCACTGTTAGCAGTCAAGCAAAAAACGTCAGTTTTAATTACAGCATTTATTTACACATATCTCTCCTGCTTTAAACTGGGAGACAGACCTCGCCCCATCACACAGGCCTCATACACTTCCGTTAGAGAAACAGGTATAATTCTTGCAAAAGGGAGTAAATCTCTTAGTAACACCTGCTTATGTTTCTTCTCAAAGCAAATAGCTGTAATCAATGACCTATTTAAAAAATGAGAAAATTAGATTTTTTTTAAAAGTGATTTCAAGCTTGCTAAACAGGTGCTGTAGTAAATCTGGCGTGTCTCTAATATACTGCTCTGGTAATCCCTGTTTGCTTTTTATTTCCACATGTATTGGTTGGTATCTTTATGACCACAATGAACAAAATTGGTGAGAGAATAGCAGACCTCTTTGGAGAAAGCATTCTAAGAAGTATTGTCTGAATTACGTTTCTGCTCTTTAAAAGCCAGCTGCGATCTGAGATTCCAGCTGCTTGGTTTTCCCATGGTCCCCTGAACAGCCATCCGTTTACTTGTCAGCATTTGTTTCCATCTCTTAGTTCATCTAATACTTCTCTTCTTTTTCCTACCCACTTTTTCTGGTGCTCCCCTTAAGTGCCATCAGTCAGCACCAAGGAATTGTGGAGGATCTCACACCAGGTTTCTTGTTTTCTGTATGACTGGAGTGGCTGGTAATGGCTGGTGGGGAAATCACTGACAAGTTAAGAGATTTGTTCACTTTTTTGATTTTATGCATTCCCTGACTGCTTTCTTTTGAACCCCTGACTAAGCAAAAGGCTGTTCTGATTCAGAGAAAATGTAATTAGATCCATCCTGACCGATTTTCTTTTATTAGCCTTAGCTTTGCCACTTGTATGGGATTGTAGAAGGTGAAAAAGGTGAATCGTGGTTCTCCGTTGCACTTCTCATGGCTTTTTAAGACTATCTGGTGAGTGCAGCGTGGAGAATGATCTGAGGACGGGATATCTCATCACACCCAAAGACAGACAATCCCAGGCCTGGGGATCAGGCTGGTTATATATGTTTATGCTATATACAGAAAGTCAACATGGAGGAAAGATCAGTATTCTGATTCAACTGTGCTTAATATACACCTTGTAAAAATACTCACAGTACCTTGTTCAAGACTGACACACTTTCTCAACATTTTGAAGCACAAAGGAGTTGAGTTTATCTGCGTAAGCCAGTTACAATGTTAGCTGCTATCCCGTGATACCGAGCAGTTATTGTTTGCTTTCCTTCATCAGAAAATAGACGAGGTGCATCTTTGTTAACCAGTGAAATGAGAAACATCCCAATGGATATGCTTTAGTGACATGGTCCATTGAACCAGCCTGAAGGAGTCCTGTTGATTCAGTCTGCTAGAGCCTGGAGAATAACCTTGGGAATGCTTTAAGAAGTGTCAAGGGAGGAGTTTCTTTTTAAATTGAATGAAGCCCATGGAGAGCAGGAAACCTGGATATGCTAAGAGTTGGGCTTGGATATGCTAAGAGTTGAGATACAGAAATGGTCTTCTCTCTTTCCTGTTAGCATGGGCAATTGCTGGGTCTAAAAACTTCATCCTACCTGGCTGTTTCCCTTGGAACGAAGTTCAACTTTACCGACAATAAAAGCCTCAGGAGCCAGGAGCATCATTTTAGCAGGCTATGGGACCATGTCCAATCTCTGGCAATGCTGCTGGAGCTCAAGGAGCCATCTCAGTGTTGGTGATGACCATCCATATCTGAGGGCTGGAGTGTCTGCTTTCTCATTGCGAAGACCATCTCGCCTTGAAACTGAGCATGCTGTGATGGGGCCCCACTAACAAGTCTCAACATCACTCGTTCAAGGCGGAAAGTTCTCTTCAAGCATCATTTTCCCCGTTAATTGGATGACCTCTGCTACTCAGCATTGGGCTGCGATTCAGTAAAAGGTCAGGCCTTTTTCACGGCTGCTCTTTCCAATTAACTTTTTGGTGTACTCGGGCACGGGTCTACTGCCCTTCAAGTGCGGGAGATGCTCAGCATGCCGTAAAGCTCGAAGGAGCGCAGGGGGCTAAACGATCCTCCTGGGAGGCACCTGACCTGACTGCTAACTCTGGTTTTACTTGGCGGAGCAAGGAACGTCCTCTCTACTTTCTGCCATAAAGGCAGAGATAGCACCGCAGTGAAGCAGCTCTGTGGCTAAATGGAGGTTTTCTGTTATCAGCTGCAGTTACATCCCTTCCCAGGTCTGTTATCTGCTTGGCCTAATCCATGCCTCTGATGTAGGAGTCGCCATCTTTTGTAGGACAGAGCGCTGCATTCAATATTTCCAAAATATGCCTGCAGAGGCATAACCATTTGGACTGAAATCCCATAAATAATTTGTGATAACTGACCTATATTGGTTTCCTATAACATGCACAGGCATCAGCCTGCTGCCTGCCTGTCCTCACTTTCACCATTCCTCCCGAGCCTTTGGCCAGGTTTCAGCAAATTCTGCAGGTGAGAAGAAGTTGCAAAGATAAGTGATTTTGTCTGAATTTGGGGAAAGTGGGTGGCCAGACAGAAGAGACAGATGCATTGTGGACCTTTGCCAAAGGGAGAGTGCAACGTGTGCTCAGACCATATCAAGTGCAAGCAAATTCACATGGCAAAAAGCCCTTGTAAATGTGAATGAAATGTGAATAAAACCCACTGAAGTGCGAAGAGCTTTGATTTAAGCTCACACTTTCTCTAAGGCCAGCAAATCAACTATGGGATAAAACCCAAAAGGCGCCAGGCTCTGGAAACTCTGGTGCTCACCTTTACTCCTCTCAAGGAGAAGTTCATCCTTACCTAAAGGGCAGGCACCCACCTCTGCCCTCCTCGTGGCCGAGTTACCTGATGTTTTGAAGGTTTCTGTGTTCCTAAGTGTTTAGTTGATGCTATATACCAGGAGGAGATGAATCACAAGCCTAATTTCTAAGGATATGATCTCTCTGGTGCCTGAACCGTGCACTCTCTGAGACCAGTATGTGGTCATTGAACAAGAACAAGTTTGGATCATGTTTTTGCCAGGTCTACGGGATTTCCATCCTTACTCCTTGGGCACCCCAAATTGGTGGCAGTTACAGCTTGTCTCTCTCTGCCCCAGTGCCCTGTGCACAGCAAAAGAATAATAAAGCTGCTGAAGGTGGTAAATGCTGTGGTGTTGGATCCACTAATGGCAGTGAAGCTCTGAGACACAGATGAGAGGGTTGTGGACACATCCCTGAGCACGGGAGCAGTTTGCAGTGGGAGCAGGGGTTGTGCAATGGCATGGGCTGTGCCAAATGCCTGGGACACACACTGTACCTGGGTTAGCTCCATCTCACTCGTCGTCGCTCCCCTTCTCCTTGCACAATGGCCTGACCAGTTGCACCCTTGCAACTGACTCCTTGCACCCTGTTTGCTACCATCTGTACAGGCCACTATTTCTGCAATGTCCCTTCAGCCCAGAGGAGGTGGAAAAAAGATTTCAGTGTCCAACAACTAGGCAAGAACTGCCAGGGCTGGAAATCCAGCATGGGCATTGCCTGCCCTGTGAGTGCCTGACTCTCCAGCCTTTGGAGATCTTTTGGGTAGCTTGGTGTTGCACTGTCAGCACCGTACACATGTCCATGGCCATTCTCTTGCTGATCACTTTGTGCCCCTCCCAAATCTGCCCCACTTTGGACGGTGGGGTTTATGCCATGCAGAACCAGCCAGTATTCTGTCAGTCCCACCCTGCTTCAGCCTAGGGTATTTGACTGTGTCACCAGTGAGAAATATTTATTCACAACAGAACATCAGCACGGCAAAAACATTAAGACGTAACTTCCTGCCAATCGCCTGGTAAAATTTTGATTTCAGAAGCACCTAATAATAAATGGGAATGCTGGAACTTGAAGTCAATGGGGATCCATAGCTAAAGATTGCCTTTATCAGTAGGGCATCTGTCATTGCTTGATTAAGATGCAAATCATAGCTGTCTCCATGGCGATGAAGTTACTTTTTTGTGTCGATGAAATACAAACATAGCTGGATGTGCCCAGCTGAACTAGCTATAACCTAAGGAAAAAATGTCAGGGCTGGCTACAGCTCCAGCAGCGCTCAGCCGAATTCTGCCCCCCCACCAGCAAACCTCCGTAGCAGGAGATCTCTGAGCACAGCAAGGTCTCAGCACTCATGCTGATGATGAGAGACTGAGGTAAGTGCTTAAAAAGGTGCAGTCAATCAAGAAAAATGGGCTGAAGTGAGATGGTTACCACTGGTTCATGGCTGAGATCCCACCAGAGGTGATCGGTTTGCTGGCAGGAGCTGCTCGTACCCCTTTCCAGCCGGAGCAGAGGCTCTGCAGAGCCATAGACATGAGCCACGGGCACATTGCCGTGGGTGGTAAAAGCTGTCTTGCCCAGCTTGTAGGGAGCAAAAGGGCATTAATTATGGGTGAGTGAAATAATTACACAAGCCATAAAGAAGTTTATGAAACATGCCTTCAGGAGGGATGCGGCAGTGAACAACATTTTCTACCCTCCAGCTGTCGTTTGCCAAGTTTGCGATGAAAAAAAGCCAGTTGCCTAAATCTTTTCTGCTGCCCTCGCTTGCCAGCTGGGACATGGGCTGAGCTCTTATACGCCCAAAGTGGACCCAAAGTGGATGAAATACAGATATTCAGGCAAAAGGCCCAGAGCTGCCAGCACTGGTGACTACGTTTTGTGCAAGAAATTTTTTAAGCCTATGACTTTTTCAAGCCAATCTCCTGACAAGCCAGGCTCCTTGCCTGAATTTTGTTAGTATTTTGAAGCAGTCATTGCTGGTAGCAGTGTGATCCTAACTCATGGCAAGACTCCAGGGTCCCTGTTGCTGCCTCTCGAGGGACTTTGGAGACTCCCTTGCCTGTCCTGCTTCAGTTTCCCTGCACCCAGGGATAATAATAACAACCTGGCCAGAGATACCGACTCCTGTTCCTGCATGTGGCCAGGGTACCTGCAGAAATCTTGGTGGTGAGTCACCACTTTGGTGTGGGCTCTGCGGCAAGTAATTAATATTTTCCTGCACAGACAAAGCCAACAGTTGCCCATGCACCTACAACCCGGTGTGTGCTGTAGCCACAGGTCCTGTAGCTCCTCATGCAGGTGTGTGTGTGGAAAGGTGCTTTTTAACCACCCCGATTTATCCTCCCTTCAAGCAAATCAGCTTTTCCAACAGGAATAAACTGCATCCAGACTGCAGGGTCAGCCCCACCTGAGCTGTAGCAGGAGCACGGCTCTTGGATGTAAATGAGTGCTTAGGCATACTTGGAAAAAAAAAGGCTTGATTGGCTCCCAAGGCAATGTCTTGAAGCGATGAGGAAAAAGTAATTTAAAAATCAGCCACCTAGAGGCAACTGTGGCAGCAGGGAAAATACCCTCTGGCAGCAGCAGAGTGGCTAATTGCTCCAGTTTGGGATTCATGTGATCATTCATTAGCTCTCATTTAATAACGATTTACTCTGCACTGATGTGGAACCCTTCATCTCTTCTCCCAGGTGACTCTGCAAATACCAAATCTGGCCTGAGAGCACTGGCAAAGGGGGGTGCTGAGCTCTGGGTCACACTCGTGGGGAAACTGAGGCACGGGAGGGCTCAGGACCATACCAGAGCCCAGCGGAGCATCTTCTGCACTGCATCTCTGGGCTGCCACCCTCTGCACTTTCCCATACCCTACCTAGCTTTTCCTGAAGACTGAAGCCAGAAGAAAGGAGTGGGGTTTGCATGCAACGGTAGTTAATCACAGCCGTTCCCACCCCTGTAAGCTCCTGCAGCCTGCTGTATCTTTACTGTTAGAAAAGAGGGCAGGATTAACCTAGTAAAACCATAAAAAAAGAGGCTGGGAGAACAGGGTTAACACCCGCCCCTTATTTTTAAATGGAGGCTGTTATGAGATCCTCATACACCCCTGTCTGCTTCTCCATTGCTCTCGGAATGCGGGTGGCTCAAGAAGTACATTAGATGCTGCGCTGCACTATGCTGCATTTGGCTAAATGAGAGAGCCAGGGAGAGAGACTGACTGCACGGAGAGGACTCCAGGCTGGCTTGATCTGCAGTGGGGTGTCCCACAGCTGCCAGTCCCAGAGGTGTGGGTCTGCTGTGGGGTCTGCGGGGATCGATCAGTCCAGTGTGGGCATCTCAAGTGCAATGTCGGTGTGCTGGACACTGAATCAGTCCCCTAAAATAAGGGAAGATTAATTCCTCCCAAAGGGACCAATCGTTGTAGAAAATGAAAACAAAAAACCCAATAAACAAACCAGAGGGAATAAATGCAACTGAATTCTTCAGTTAGTGTCAGAAACCTCTTCCTGCAAGCGTGTAATTCGGCAGTGGAGAAGATTTAGTGCCTGTGTATCAGCACTTGCTGGTAAGGTCCACAGGACAGTGTTTTAACAAGACAGTGTGTGCATTGTCTTCAATGAAAGATTTTTGTAAGACACTGTTTAAAAATTCAGCATTTGTGTGCTTTTTTATTCTGCATATATAAATAAGCAGAGAGCTGTCTGGCTTCCCAAAGACACAGAAAACAAACCCTTTGCAAGATACTGGCACATCCAACAGAAAAGGGGAGGCTGAAATCACCTGCCCTTGGAGGTGCCAGGAGGAGGCAATCACGTTGCCCTCTCAGATGGGCAGAGGCACTATGTTAGGCTGTTTCCCGTTGGGAATCCACCTGACTGACAACCTCCTACCACACCTTCACAAGTTAAATAGCAGAGTCTTTGGTTCTTAGCTGAGTTTCACTTTTTCCATCAGTCCAGGTCCATTCTGTACTCTGTGGAAGCATTTGTTCTGGAGAAAGCCATGCCTTCCCTTTCCTTCACAGCATTTTCCACTCCAAGTAAAGCAGTGTGCAAGGCAAAAAAAAAAAAAGAAGACCAAGGGTAAGTGTTTGGCATTTGCATTGATATGTTGGTGTGCCAGCTACTGCAGAAAGAACAGGAGACCTTTCCCCTTTAATCAGACTGGAAGGTTGCCTTGGTGCCTTCATTACAGGTCTCACTCTCAGCTTGAGAACTGACGAGCAGCTGGGGATTGGCACCATCCCTGTCTCCCTCGCCCTTTTCTTCCCCTCCAAATCTTGCAAGTCTGTCCCAAATTTGTGGGTAATTCACCCAGATGTATCTGAACATGCACCAATAGAGTTATTGTTATGTCTTCAGCCAGTTTAATGATAGCCACAGCTGTTGCACTGTGCATTATAAAATATATTCCATTTATAACCACAGTTACCAACTTTTTTTCCCTTTGCAGTGTGGAGGTGGGAGAAGGTCCCTCTGCTGTGGTGCCTTAGTGGGCTCGCCTCCTGGGATCACCTCATGCAGGTGGGCTCATGTAGGGTGGACACTGCTCTCCAGCCACTTCTCCAACAGTAACAGGGTGGTTAGAGCTACTAGGTGGGAATGGCGAGGGGAACACAAGGGCTACTGTGGTGGTCAGCCCTGCACTAGTGATGCCAAAAGGAAGTATTCCTGGAGGGGAAACTCTGCTCCCTTCATCTTCAGAAGTGCCTGTGGAGGGATGGTGGAGCCATCCCTTCACTGCCATGCTGCAAGGCAACCAGGACAGCAATTTTCTGTTCCCTCTCTTTCCTACAAAGGAAAGGGCACTGGTGATCAGTGTACTTATTTAACTTCCCACCTTCTCCTGGCAAAACCTGATGTTCCCAACCAAAATCAAGGGCCATGGCCATCATCTCCAGGGACATGGGTTTCACTGCTGGCATGGCAGCCTCATGCCCATTGCACCAGCTCGGGCAGAGAGGCAGGACCTTCAAGCAGACAGGCATTACTGAGGTCAGGAAACACTTGCTAGATAGTCCTCTGCTATCCCCAGCTTTCACCAGGAAACCTCAGTTCCTCCGAGCCATACTCACATCTTCACCAGGCCTGAGGGGAGCTGTGTCCTACCCGAGTTCATGGCAAGAGCATGAGCAAGCAAGCCTCGGGACAGCCTTTGGGACCGTCTGGGACATGCATCCTGCACTTGGTGGAGGCAGCACGAAGAGTTGGCTGCATCACTGCAAACCTCCCTCTGCCCCTTGAGCTGGTCACCACGAGCACATGGTGCTCTGAGTGTTGGCTTCAGCGGTTTGCCAGGGGTCATTCCCAGCCAAGGCAAAAACCAGCTGGGCAGTTCTCCTCCTGGCCAAGGTGAGGGCTTTCCATTCATCCCCCTCCAACAGCCCCACTAGACACATTTTCTGTCCACTTTCAGCCTTCCCCATGTGACCGATGACGACTTCCATGCGATCTCAGTGTGTCATCTCCACGATCATCCATGTGCCAGTGCAGATGGAGATCTCTCCTGTCTACTTGAAGGCAGCTTAAAAGCAACACCTGCTTGCCGGAGAGCTTTCTGCACTGATCTAACACTGCACTCCCAGAGAGAGAAGTTTTCTCCCACAGAGCTCCCAGGGCCAATCCTTATGCCCCTGACCTGGGTAGGAACAAGAGAAAAAAGCCCTAATAAGAGAAGTTCTTCCATCAAGCTCCCTGGATTTATCCATGCTGCAGAGGGCACATCCCACCAAACCAGCTGCCACCTTCACCTCGGCTTGTAGTGTTGCTCAGCAATGGTGCACCCAGACCCTTAGGGCAGAAGCTTGCTATTAGTTTGCAGAATGGTTTATAGACCTGCTGTTTGCAAGATCAGCTTGAAATCTCTTAGCAGCGGGAATCAATCTAAACCATGTGGTGGCCACCACGTAGCTCTACAGGGCTGTGACTCATCTGCCATTGAAGCACCACTTTCAGCTCAGGAAGTTTATACCTCAGCCTGGTGTTACCTGAACAAATGATAGCACTGCTTAGCTTAAACAATTCTCAGATGGCCTGTCCTATATACATACGGTGCTAATTTCCTAGCATGACCTGATGCCTTTGTGGTATGCTTGCACAAGTGCCATCAGCTGGAGTGTGCTTGACCGGAGGGCAGAGCCCAGGCTGTGCTGGCCGCAGTGGTGGCTTTTCTGGAGCTGTGCTGTTTGCTTTCCTCCCACGTTAAAGGCTTGGGAAAGCACAGCACTCATCAGAAACCAGCAAGATGGAGCATGTATCGCTGGTGGTGGGTTGCTGTTCTTCCTAATTAAAGCCAGGTCTTTGAAAAGGGCTGCAGCTCTACTTATTATACCTGTGCCTTCATCCCATCACTCTTCTGCTTTTCTTTGCCACTTCCAGCTGTTATATACCATCTATATGATCTCTGTCAAGATTACTAATGAATGCCTTGTTAGAACAATAATTAGCTTTTTATTTAGTAGGCTCATAATGATTATAACTGAAGTACATTGTCAGCCATAGGGCATAATCTATTTTAAACTGCAGTACACAGGGGCTGAGGTTCATGTTCCTTGATGTGATTTCTTTTCCTTTTGTAAAAGCAATTATGTGCATTTGACTGTATATCGCTATTGTTGAAGCCTTTTACGCAAGAGTTAGTTGTACACAGAGCAATTTATAAATGGCAATTCAAAGAACAGGCAGCAATACAATGGGACCAGCAAGTGGGCTTAACCAGAAAGGAAACGAAATACAGGAATTCAATGTGCTCCCAAGAAATTATCTGCTTTCACTCTCATGATGGATTACATTGTCAAGAGGTTGTATAATATTCAAGGAAGTATCAATAACTGGTTGTATTACTGTACTTTAAATGCCAGCAATACGGCTTAGCAGCATGCTGATGAAGTTCACGGCTGGGTGATGCTAACCTGGGGGATTTAAGCAACAGTCAGGGACAGAGCTTGAGGAATGACTGTTTGCTGCTCCCTGCATGGATTGTTGCTCTCTGCAGTTATTTCAGTAGGTAAAAGCAGCTGAACTGGGGATCTCCGCTCTGGCTGTCTCTCTGGAAGGTGTTTGTGTAATCCAGTCTCAAATCTGAATGGCCCAGAAGGTACACGCACAAAGGACTGTGGCATCAGCTCTCTTCCCCAGCTTCCTTGGTTAACACAAAGGATTAAAGACACTGAAAAAGTTGTACCAAGACAGAGCATTCACCACACCTGCTTTTGAAAAAGATGTGGGAAGGAGAGAATGGACTTTGTGGGGTGTTTTTCTTCTTTAACTATACAAGATACTCAATTTCCAAAAGCATCTGGAGGTCTGTGTGCCTTAATTTTTGGCTGCTAAACTAAAAGCTCTTAAAAGAAGTTGTTTGACAGGAAGTGGCAAACATCAATTTTCCAACAAATAGGCTACATGGGTGTCTAAAAAGGGAACACCCAAAATAATTGGTGGCTCTAAATCTTAGGACTGAGAACAAAAGGTGCTTGTGCTTAAGTTGCCTGAAAACACTGCCCTTTAGCCATTTTTCTCCTAGTTTGCTCATCTTATCCACGTACTTCTTTAGGTCAAACTTAATGGCATATACAGAATCTGCAAAAATTTTTATTCTTCTAGGGGAAAAAAAAAGTAAGGCTGACCTTTCAGTTAGGTGGTGTTTCTTGGTTTTGTTGTCATCTCTGCAATCATGACTTAATTACTTCTGGTGCACTTTGGGCACATTTCTTTTTGTCCCTTTTTGGAATCTCCTGTTGCTGGAATTGTTGTAATTGTTGCAATCTCACTTGCTCTGTATTTTAGCTTCCTTTGGTAAAATGCTTGAGAAGCAGACATGTACTCCATGATGTGCTGCACTGGTAAGAAAAAGGCTTTCCCTAGCAGAAATAAATGTCTATGTTCATGTGGTACCCAGGAGCTCTGCACATAGGAGTTTTTGGATGTATGTGGACAGACTCCATGCAGGCTGCAGCAGGGCCAGCATGTTTCAGAGGCACCAGACACTGTCCTTGCACAGAAAACAAGTTCAGGAGCTCCAGGGAAATGCACGGAACCCTTAAATCCAAACCAGAGGACATTCCCTGGCAGCAGGAAGACAGGTATCTGCAGCGACCCGGGCGCAGGGCACAAGCTGTCTGGGCTCATTCCCTCATCTGAAATAATCAGAGCTGGATTAAAACAGATGATTTTGCAGGCATTTCAATTGCCATGAGAAAAATTGGTCCTAAGGGAAATTTTCATCAAGCTCTTGTTGTGGATTCTAGGTGGCATGGATGATTTACTGTAACCTATTTGGACAGCCCTGGAACAGGGGGGTCCCAGGCTTGGATGGAACCTTCAGATGCTGCTGTGTGGTACATAAATAACATTAACATGGGGAATGAATTACTTTATAAGGGTTTAGCTTGTCTGTGAGCCTCTCGTTTGCTGCCTGTGACAAAAACTAATGTTTCCTGTTTTCTTTTGTAAAAGTTGTTTTAAACCTCCAGTTCCCTTCTAATTTCTCAGAACTGTGCAAACTTCATTATCTTCCGAAAGGCAGAGGGAATTGGGATTTCCCCATGCTGACTGCAAATGCCAATTACCAGTGCCAAAAAAAAAAAAAAAGCTCACTGTGTTCCCCTGAAAGCACCATTCCTAGGAGCTATTTGTTTTGAATGAAGAAATGCTGCAATAAGGGTAATTAATTTAGAATGGAACTTAATATATAGAACTAGTGGTAGGAGAAAAGAAGAATGGGAGCCTTAATTATACCTGACAGGGATATGTGTCAGCACATCCAAACAGAGGGTGTATATTTTTCACTTGCTAAATACATCCCTGCCCAGTTTACGGCATGAGATGCAGAATTTTGATTAGTTTCAGTGGCTTTCAGCAAGTCTGGATAATGAATGTTACAAATGCTTGTGAGTGTGATTTTTTTGGTGTGTTTTTGGTTTTTTTCCCAAGGAAGAGGAGTCTTACAGATGAAGCATTTGTGTACTTCTTTTGAGAGCTAGGGTTGGGTCCTGGCTCCTCCATAGACTTCTTGTAACTTTGCTTTCTTCTTCCCACTGAGGCAAGAAAAAGAGACTCTTGGCAGATCTGGGGGGTTAAATCCCCCCCCAAATAGCAGTGCGCCTGGAGGGCACTGCCCTCTAATAAGACCTCATTGCCCAGTGGAGGGATGCTTCTCCTTGCCAGTCAAAAGGAAAAACTGGGGATGACGTTGTGCAGACTTGGACTCTCCTGAGCACCTCTTGGCTCACCAGCAGCAGACAAAGCTGCTTGCCAAGAGCTGGAGGAAGAGGTAAAGCAGCACAGAGCTGGCCAGGCTTGCCAGGGAAGAGGCTTCAAGCACGACTGAGGCTTGGGACCCTGGGACCACGGTGCCTAGAACCCAGCTCTGGGACCCCCAAGGCCACTGGGGCATCAGGTGGCTCTGCATGCCTTGTGCTTGATGGGCGTCCTCAAAAGAAGTCTGAAGAGGAGGCATTTTTAGGGCTGGCTCTGGCAGAGGGAGCCATGCACCGTGTGCACTTTGGTGCAGTGCCCAGCCAGGACAGGACCCATGAGTTTCCCAGGATTTGTCCCACCTGTTACTACTCACAAATAAAGAGCTATTTTGTAGGAAATGTAATTCTCACCTTTGAGTCTTCAAGTCAAACAGAGATCCTGTTTCCACCATGTTTTTCCAATAATCTTCTCTGTCCTCAGTGAGTGTGGGGAGAGTTTTAGACAGTGTTTGTTCTTTCTCACCCCATTCCCCCTCAAGTTTTGCCAAAAGCATGCTGGATGCTGCATGCTGGAATCCAGCATGCCAAAAGCATGCTGGATTCCTCTCAGTTCCACTGCAAACAGCTTTATAACCTCATGCGCATCCCATCTCCAGCTAATCACACTGTGGCTAATGCATTTCTGCTGTCTGTGCACATTTCTCTGGAGCAGTTGTGTTTCTGACCATGGTGCCGGGGGCTGCTGTGCCTCCTGAAGCAGAGGACGAAAGACGTGTGGTTGGAGAATGGAGATTTGGAAGACTGGAGAATGGAGATTTGGAGATGTGGTTGGAAAATGGAGATTTTTCACCCATTTCTCTGTTTTTATGCTTTTGGGGAGATGGCGACAGAGTTGCTGGACCACAAATGGACAGTAAAGCAATTTCCATGTGGGAGTACATTGATGGTGGAGATAGATAGATACCCTGCAGGCAGCAGAGCTGCTCTGGAGACAGGAGCAGACTCCTGCACCTCCTGCCTTTGCTCCTGGTGCTCAGCCCTGGCCACCACTTCTCCCTGGCCCTGGTGTGCTCAGCTCCAGCTCAGCATCTCCCGGCTCTGCATGCTCTGCAGAGCACCTGCTGCCTCTCTGAGGCTGGAGAGTGTTCAACATGTCAAAGGATTTGGTTAATTGTCCACTTAGACCAGCTTCTGATTTTTCCCTGTATTAAAAGAAAGGCAGCCAAAGTGGCCTCTCTCTGACAGCTATGAAAATCCTCTTATTTTTGTGATCTACTAACTTAGCAAATAAGGCCGGTCAGAGTAACTCATCTTCCTGGCACAAACAGATATTGAATTACTATAAAACACCATTACTGTCACTGTCTCTTGGGGTCACGCTGGCCTCTGTAGGCATGATAATGACATTGTTCCTTCTGCTTTCTTCTGGCACAGCGGCACATTCCCCTGAACACCCTCTTACCTTGGTTTTCCCACTGGGAAGGAGGCAACAGCTGCTCATCTCAGCATGACAGCAACAGCCCCCACGCAAGCTACCATGGCCTAATAAATGACACTGGCCACTGAGGAAGGAGACCGGCTCTGAGGTGTCCTGGGCAATTTTGGGTGCAAAAATATGAATGCTATTGGGAAGGCCAGTGTAGATTGTGGCCAGTCATGGTAAACACTGAATTATCCATGCAGTAAGGCTGGTGGGAGCTGTGAGTGCCACTGCACTGCCTTGCCCAGGACTGAACTGCTGGGGAAAATCCCTGGCTCTGGGCTGCTGTGGGGACTCTGCTTTAAGAGGAGGTTAAGTAAAAGTTCACTGAGGAAAGTTATAATTTAACACTTTAGCTATTCATTGTCTTTCTGTGCAGGAGTTTAGGGCAGGAAATAAAAGGACACACTTAAATACTTAATAAATGGGGCACACTGTGCCCCATTGTAACTGCAGAATATGCACATGCAGTGGGGATCCCTTTTCAAGAGTAAACGACCAGAAAGGACATGCTAATGTCTTTGAGGTTGCTACCTTGGTCATGAGCAAAGGCATGCTGTGCTTTCCATAAAGTGGTCAAGCTCCCTCTTGCAGACGGGTAGGTTTCTCCCCACTATTCCTCTTAATATGTAGTCAGAAACTTTATTCTATGCTCCGACATTTAATTATTCATGATAGTTTGTGCCAGTTCATTCTTCTGCCAACATTACCTTGCCAGTTAAACAACTTTCCCCCTTCCCGTCTATTTACCCCTTATGCATTTATGGGGAGCCGCTCCAGTAGCCTCTCTTTTTCCAGGCTGATCAAGCCAAACTCTTTTCATCTCTTTTTGTGTGAATGCCTCTCCACTTCCGTATTGAAACTGTCCCTAAATTGTCTTTAGCAGATTTCGTCAGGCATTTTCTGTGCCCAATAAAAATACTGGTCTCAAGACTGTTTCTTAAGGAACTCTATTAATAATTTCCCTCCAGTCTGATCCTTACCTTTGCAGCAGTATGTGTTTCCATCTCCCCTTCAGCCCGCAGCACACCCAGTTTGCAGTTCACTTAGTTTCCACCCTCCCCATCTGAGCTAATCTCCCAGATCGTATTTAATCAAATGCTTTTTTCCAGCCAGCATGGATGAGCTCTACTGCACTCTCTGCATCCATAAAGCCAATTATGTTCCTGAGCTAACTTTGATAAGTCCATACTGCTTGTTAGATCTTTTATCTCCATTATACTTTTCTTCAAAATCTGATCTTAAATCTTAGATGTTTTTGAGGTCAGACATAAGAGCATTTTACTCCTCTTTCTTTTCTTGCTTTTAAATTTGCTATTCTCCAGTCATATGATGCCATTCCTGGCTAGCTAGATTAGCTTAAAATGCTTGTTGTGGCCCAGAGGCACCACATAGGACTCAGGAAGGGGAGCAGGTCCTTCTGGCTGCTGGGTGTGAAATTCCTGGAGTTTAGGGTCAGCCCAACTCTGCCATGCTCCTGCTCTTGTTTCCATCCTCGTCCTTCTTCTGGCCCATGGGTAGCATCAGCACTACCTGACTGAAAATGGGGCTGAAGACAAGCATCTGTTGTGCAGTTGTGTTTCCATGCCTCTTGTTGCCTGTTTCTCTGTGTTTATGTCCATGTATGTGCCAGCAGAACGTTTCACTGCTGGCTTTAATGTTTGTAACAAGGCCTGGCTAAACATGACTGGCAATTTTTGCTTTAATCACTACAACTCTTCACTTTAAAGATACAGCTTTCTTCTCTGGCTGCTCCTTTATACCACTCCTTGTCATCTCTCTGCTTGTTTCCATTACTGTTCTTGAGGTATCTGGAGCTCTTTCCTACAGGCATTTCTCCTGGCTGGTGGGACAGATTGCCAATTGTCCTGCCATACGGGGCAAGGACATCCAAAGCCTTCACCATATTCAAGTCCTCTCAGATACTCCTTCCACCTCTCTGAAGAAACAACCCATCCTAACATATCAGAGATGTGTTCTTGAAATAATTAAATTCAGCTGCAACCTTCTTTTGCCTTATCCCTCCATTTAATTTTATTGACCTATATTTAGAGGTGTCCAATGTGTTACTTAAGTTTCCATCTTATCCATGCTGGCTGCACTCTTCCTTCTCTTCTCCGTTACAGTGCTGTCCCCTGCTGTCCTGCCATGTTTGAGACACCTTCTGACTCTAGTGCAAGAGCCTCAGGTACCAGTAGCCTAATGTCATAAGAAATCTGACTTCTAGAGGACAAAATCTTTCTTACAATGTCATCTTTTCTAACTAATGCCTTCTAAGGATAACTGAAACTAGTGAAACTAGGTCAGACCAGGTTTTCTAATAGACTTCTCATAATGTTCATGCTTTCACCTTGGGAGAGCATAAAATCCAACTATAAAAAGTTGAATTTTCAAACTCTGACACTGGAAATCTAGGCTGAAAAACCCCTCTGTATGTCCACAATAAATTTAGGGGGACTCTTGTGCCACTGTGACCCCTTGGAGGATAGCAAAAAGAAAATGTGTGTCTACGCTTTACATTTTGTTTAGCCCCCTTCTTCTGTTAAGATGCTGAATTTTCTAACAGTGTCCCAAATACATGGTAGATAAGGGAGATATTGACTCCCTGTCAATAAGGGAGTCCCAAAAATCATTGATAAGGATGTCCAGAAAAATAGTGGTTCTCCAGTTAGTATTGGAAGATCAGGTGGGATTCAGGTCAGAATTGAAGGCACCTATATTCAGGTGTCTACATATCCATATTTCTTTGTGAGCACCATGGCTAAGCTCCCATCATAGTCAAAGGAAATTGAGTTAACAGATGCTAGAGAGCTATCCAGCTTACACTATGGTGGATACCCAGGTGGGACTTAGGTGCCTAACAGAGTTGTCTAAAGGTTTTGGGGGTGCTCTAACATACCCTGCCCGCCTTCCAGAGAGCAGTGAGAACCTGTCAGGTGCTGTGCCACGTCAACCTGCACCATCCAGACCTCACAGAAGCCTGAAATGGCAGTAGATGTTTACATCTAGACAACTGAAACCCTTCTGTACATTTGTTCACCTGAACATGCCTGAAAATCTCCCAGATGTGAAGACCTTTGATTTGCATTATCGGTGGATCAGCAGGTGATTGCAACTGGAGGTAACTGAGACGTTTCTGGTGGCAAAATCAACAAAAATGTTGATTTTGATGTGCTTTGGCTGAAATGCAGGTGAGAGAAACAATGGAAGTGCTGCTCCTCTGGAGTCCTGGAGTTCTCAGGGTTCCCAGCTCTCAGTTGCAGGCAATGTTGGCAGAAGAACAAATGGGTATAAAATTACCACAAATACATTTAACCCGGAAATTAATTGGAAGTTTCTAATTATCAGAACCATAATGTTCCCACAGCATTCCCACCGGACCAGTGCCAAATACTTTCAAGATAGATCAGTTTATTAAACTGAAGTGAAGATAAGGTTGCTATGATACTAAAGGAAGGAGCTTCATGATGTGGGAAGCCTCTTTAATGTCTCTGCAAAGTGGGATACACAGGACTTCTAGGCATTTTACAGGGCAGTTTGGGGAGTCCCAGGGTCAAAGTCGTTTCTTCCCTTCAAAATGGCAAAAATGGTTTGGCATTCCTTGGTTTCTTTTTTTCTTTTTTTTTATCTGGTGAAATTAATTTTGTTTAGGAATTTCTTCTTGAATAGAAATTTAAAAAATATATCTGCTTTATGAATCAAAAGAAAAAATTATCAGAAGGGACAATGGTTTCATGTAGCAGAAATTCCAACATTTAACTCGCTCTAGCTGTAACCACACACTAAGAAAGGCTGTGATATTGCTGCTCTTTCATAGAATCATAGAATCATAGAATAGTTTGGGTTGGAAGGGACCTTTACAGGTCATCTACTCCAACCCCCCTGCAATGCGCAGGGACATCTTCAGATAGAACAGGTTGCTCAGAGCCCCGTCCCACCTGACCTTGAATGTTTCCAGGAATGGGGCATCTACCACCTCTCTGGGCAACCTGTTCCAGTTTTTCATCACCCTCATTGTAAAAAATGTCTTCCTTATATCTAGTCTAAATCTCCCCTCTTTTAGTTTAAAACCATTACCCCTTGTCCTATCGCATCAGGCCTTGCTAAAAAGTTTGTCCCCATCTTTCTTATAAGCCCCCTTTAAGTACTGAAAGGCTGCAGTAAGGTCTCCCTGGAGCCTTCTCTTCTCCAGGCTAAACAACCCCAACTCTCTCAGCCTTTCCTCACAGGAGAGGTGCTCCATCCCTCTGATCATTTTTGTGGCCCTCGTCTGGACCCACCCCAACAGGTCCATGTCTTTCCTGTGCTGAGGGCTCCAGATCTGGACGCAGTACTGCAGGTGGGGTCTCACCAGAGCAGAGCAGAGGGGCAGAATCACCTCCCTCGACCTGCTGGCCATGCTGCTTTTGATGCAGCCCAGGATACGGTTGGGCTGCAAGCGCACATTGTCGGCTCATGTCCAGCTCTTCATCCACCAGTGCCCCCAAGTCCTTCTCTTCAGGGCTGCTCTCAATCCCTTCATCCCCCAGCCTGTACTGATGCTGGGGGTTGCCCTGACCCAGGTGCAGGACCCTGCACTTGGCCTTGTTGAACCTCATGAGGTTCAGATGGGCCCACTTCTCCAGCTTGTCCAGGTCCCTCTGGATGGCATCCTGTCCCTCAGGCGTGTCAACCGCAGCACTCAGCTTGGTGTCATCTGCAAACTTGCTGAGGGTGCACTCGATCCCGCTGTCTATGTCACTGATGAAGATATTAAACAGTACTGGTCCCAGTACAGACCCCTGAGGGACACCACTTGTCACTGATCTCCATCTGGACGTTGAGCCATTGACCACTGCCCTCTGGATGCGACCATCCAACCAATTCCTCATCCATCGAACAGTCCACCCATCAAATTCATATTTCTGCAATTTAGAGAGAAAGATGTTGTGGGGGACCATGTCAAAGGCCTCACAGAAGTCCAGATAGACGGCATCTGTAGCTCTTCCCTTGTCCACTGATGTAGTCACTCCATCATACAAAGCCATTAGGTTGGTCAGGCAGGACTTGCCCTTGGTGAAGCCATGCTGGCTGTCTCGAATCACCTCCCTGTCCGCCATGTGCCTTAGCAGAGCTTCTAAGAGGATCTGTGCCATGATCTTCCCAGGCACAGAGGTGAGGCTGACAGGTCGGTAGTTCCCAGGATCCTCCTTTCCACCCTTTTTAAAAATGGCTGTGATGTTTCCCTTTTTTTCAGTCACCAGGGACTTCACCTGACTGCCATGACTTTTCAAATATAATGGAGCTTGGCTTGGCAACTACATCAGCCAATTCCCTCAGGACTCTGGGATGCATCTGATCAGGTCCCATAGACTTATGTATGTTCAGGTTGCTCAGGTGGTCACGAACCTGATCTTCTCTTACAGTGGGAGGCGCTTTCCTCCCCCAGTCCCTGTCTTGCAGTCTATCCACTCGAGAGGTGTGGGAGGGGAGGTTGCCAGTGAAGACTGAGGCAAAAAAGTTGTTGAGTACCTCAGTCCTCTCTTCAGCCGTTGTTACCAGTTTGCCAGTCTTGCTCATCACGCTTTCTTTGACCTTCCTTTTCTGGCTGCCATACCTGTAGAAGCCCTTCTTATTATTCCTTGCATCCCTTGCTCCAGCTGCACCTTGGACTTCCTGACCCCATCCCTACACAACTGGGCAGCGTCCCTATACTCTTCCCGGGCTACCTGTCCTTGGTTCCACTGCCTGTGCATTTCCTTCTTGCCCTTTAGTTTGACCAACATGCTGGTCTCTTGCCTTCGTTTCCTGATTTCTTACACCTGGATATCGAAAGCTCTTGCACTTTATGGAAAGCATCCTTAAAGATCTGCCAGCTCTGTTTTGCTCCCTTGTCCCTGAAGGCAGTTTCCTAGGGGGTCCTACTGACTAACTTCTTGAAAAGCTGGAAGTTTGCTTTCCTAAAATTCAGGGTCCTGAGTTTACTCATCACTTGACCCATATCCCTCAGGACTGCGAACTCCACCAGCGCATGATCACTGCAGCCCAGGTTGCCTCCAATCTTAATGTCACCAATTAGCTCACTTAGGTTGGTGACCAACAGGTCCAGTATCGCATCCCCTCTGGTAGGGCTGTGTATTACCTGGCTTAAGAAGTTATCCTCAATGCATTCCAGGAGTCTCCTGTATTGCCTACAGCTCGCTGTGCTACTTTTTACAGCAGATGTCAGTGTGGTTGTCATCCAGCAGGACGAGAGCCTGCGAGCACGATGCCTCCTGTAGCTGGAGTAAGAAGGCTTCGTCAATAGGCTCCCCTTGATCGGGCAGCCTGTAATAGACACCAACCACAAGGTTCCCTTTGTTGCCTCAGTATCTAATGCTTACCCATAAGCTTTCAATCTGCTTGTGGCTATTCTTCAGAGACAGCTGTTCACACTCTATCCACTTCTTGATGTAGAAGGCAACCCCTCCACCCCTCCTTCCTTGCCTGCCCCTTCTGAACAGCCTGTAGCTATTGATAGCTGCACTCAAGTCATGGGATTCATCCCACCAAATTTCAGTAATGGCAACTAGGTTGTAGCTTTCTAGCAGCACGGTGGCTTCCAACTCCTCTTGTTTGTTGCCCATGCTGCGTGTGTTGGTGTAGAGGCACTTCAGCTGGGCTGTTGGCCGTGTCATCTTCTTAGAGGAACACCCCTTTGTTCCTTTGAGGTATTTCAGTGGAGTTTTCCTGTTGGCTCCTATTACCTGAGGAGCCCCTCATCTTCGTTAGACTTCCAGCGTGCTGCAGTGTACCCAGCACGTCTCAGAGCAACAGGCTGAGGGCCCTCGCGAGCACCCCATCTGTCTAACCTTGGTGTGTCATCCCACAGCTTGTCATGGGCAAGCCTGATATTATCCCCCTCCCCCTTCAAGTCTAGTTTAAAGCTCTGTCAATGAGCCTCGCTAGCTCGTGAGCAAAGACCCTCCTCCCACTTTGAGAAAGGTGAATCCCATCCGATGCCAGCAAGCCTGGTGCTGTGTAGGCCATCCTATTATCAAAAACCCCAAAACCGTGGTGGTGACACCAGCCACGGAGCCATGTATTATATCGTGGTTTAACCTCAGCCTGCAACTAAGCACCACCCAGCCGCTCACTCACTCCCCCACGGAGCGATGGGGGAGAGAAGCAGAAGGGTAAAATTGAGAAAACTCGTGGGTTGAGATAAAGACAGTTTAATAGGTAAAGCAAAAGCCGCACATGCAAGCAAAGCAAAACAAGGAATTCATTCACTGCTTCCCATGGGCAGGCAGGTGTTCAGCCATCTCCAGGAAAGCAGGGCTCCATCACGTGTAACGGTTACTTGGGAAGACAAACGCCATCACTCCGAACGTCCCCTCCTTCCTTCTTCTTCCCCCAGCTGTATATGCTGACCATGACGCCATATGGTATGGAATAGCCCTTTGGTCAGTTGGGGTCAGCTGTCCCAGCCGTGTCCCCTCCCAGCCTCCTCGCTGGTGGGGTGGGAAGCAGCAAAGGCCTTGACCCTGTGTAAGCACTGCTCAGCAGTAACGAAAACATCCCTGGGTGATCAACACTGTTTTCAGCACAAATCCAAACCATAGCCCCATACTAGCTACTGTGAAGAAAATTAACTCTATCCCAGCCAAAACCAGCACAATTAATAGACTGGGCCTGTCTGTTTCTTCCAATGTTGCTGCCCGCAACTGGAAGGAGAGAGGAAAAAATAATCCAGATTCCCTTACCAACCATCCCAAGGCCCTGCAGTCTCTTTTGATTGTCCTTGGACTATGCATTGCGGCTTCATCACCACCCACATGGAAGAGCAGTAATGGGTAATAGTCCCAGGGCTGATGCTTTCTCTGCATTCAGTGTAACTTGCTGACAAAGCAATAGTTTGACTTGTTCTTATATATCTCCTTGATACTTCTCTGCTCCAATGAGTAAAATATACACTAAATATTAAAAGTGGATAAATTAAATCAGTTATTTTTGTGGCTCACAGAACTTGTGAGTCTTTTGTGGTTCCTTGAGAAGGATTTGCTTGAAGTGAATGTAGTGGAAAGAACCTTTTGAAGGATACCATTTGCAAGGGGTTGTACAGGCTTTCTTTGATTTCAGTTTCTGGGAGTACATGTGATTCAGATGAGAATGGAACTGAAGCTGAAAAAAAGAAAATTATGTTGAACAGATTCTATGGAAATTATGAATTCTACTGTCAGTGGAAAGATATAAATAGCAAATGCTTCAGTTATCTTCACTAAGATTTTTCTTAAATTGAGTTAACTGCAAATTTCAATATTCTTTCCACATCTTGCCCATTATAGAGCTTTTTGAACCCACTCCTGTTTGATTCCTGTGGTATTATCACAGCCCACGTATTTTTCCTCCTTGCAAGACTCTTAAGATGTAGTTTACAATATTTTCCCTGACCCTTTTGCAGTACCATGCACCTGGTATTTCAATAAAATTTAGTACCAAAGGTGCTGTTTAATGGAGTCATTGCCTTTAGAAAGGCTCTGCATTCAATGTAGAAATGGGTTAAATACTTTTTGATATGGAGATACTGAACAAAACTTAAGGTGTTCAAACACAAATTCAGCTAAAAATTATCAACATCTCAGAAAAAGCAGAGGCCTCATATCTCTAACTTTCTCTGATTTTTTCAGAAACTATCTACTGTTTCTGTAGCCTTTGTGGCCCATTCTTGCTCTCCTGGAGACCTGAGATCCTTTTGGAAGTAATAGTAGGTGTATGTTTAGAGATGACTTACGTTGGGTGTCCCACAAGGACCTTGAAGCCCCAGTGCTCTCCATGAGGCAGCTAGTTTAAACTCTGCTAGTTTAAAAATGAAAGAAGACAGGCTAAAAAGTGTTTGAGGAACAGCTTGCAAAAGGCATCAAAATAACAATATATTATACCATTTTTTTAAATACTTGAGGACAGGAAGCCTGCCCAGGAGTGGTAAATCCCATAGAAGACTGAGGTATAGAAGGAGAACTTAGATAAGGCCATTGCAGAAAAACTGGATTAATTTTTTTCATCTATGTTCATCTTAATGTATCTTGGGGAGCTCCTTTACTTGGGGCTCATCAGAGGCTTCATCCCAAACTGAAGTGTTGGTAGAAAAGCTTATGGAAGAAAACTGCAAAATGAACAGTAACACTCAGGACTGGGTGATATTCATCCAGGACCTCGGCGGGAAGCCAAGGATGAAACAGCTGAACCGCCACCGATCATGTATTTCCCTCCTTAAATATGCCCCTTTATCAGAAAACTGAGATCTGGTGATTTTAATACCAGTTGTTACAAAGATTGCCAGGGAGGGCAATGCAATAGTAAGTTTAAATCTGTGTGGTGAAACTTAACAGAAACTCAGTTTCTGGTAGCCCCATGTCTGATGTGCCCTGAAAGGCAGGTACATCACCTGCGTGTTTTCTTCAGAGCCACCGGCAGATCCCAGTCTTGCTCCAGGCAAAACCAGCTCAAGCCCTTCAATTTCTCTGCAATATCAGGGGCTCGGTGAAGCCTCCACCTGCCCAGCTCGCAGCCATCCGCTGCCCCTCCGCTACCTGCTGCAACAGCATCCGCCCTGGCACCTGTCTTCCATCCCGCTGTCCTTCGCCTCGCATGCAGACACCTTCAGCTTCGGATGCCAGGGAAACACCGAGCCTGGGAGAAGGTCACTCAGTTTTGGGAGTCACAGCTAGCAAAAATATTTCTGCAAAACATATTTTAATTGGTAGGTATAAATAAGTGACAGGGTGTGTGACCAGCATAAATATTTCCAAGTAAATATTTTGGGGGCAGAAAAATCAAATATCATACAGAGATCATTTAGAAAAATGCTGATTAGCTTCAGAGTATCAGTGAAGCAGAAAATTGGCTTGGAACATGATTGTTAGCAGCTATCTTGAGAGCTTTATCCATTTATATCACTATTTTCTTTACAAATGAGCCGAGGGATTAGCTTGCACTAAGCAGACTAAGGACACATCAAATTCCATTCAAGAAGGAGCAGAGGAGTTTTTCAGTGTCTTAAAAATGGTCTTTCATGTTAACTTGCCCGTTCCCAATGAACCATTTCCTGGAACTGCACATACCTGGCTGCTCCCCACAACTCTTTCCTCCCTAAGAAAAACTTTATCTCCATTTTACTGGTGGGGAATTTTACATTTCACCAATGGGATCTGCAGGAAGGGCATAGGAAAGGCACCCTGTTCCCACCATATTTGGTTTGACAGGTCTATCTACACCATTTTTTCACTCTGGTTACAAGTTTGCTGCCTTCCCCTCCGCATGGCTCCAAGCACCACGTCTGTCGCGTAGCAGCTGTGTACCCTGTGCATGGCAAGGTACAGCTGTCTTAGAGAGAGATGCGTGGGAATCCTGTTATGTCTTTAGCCTTAGAGATGATAATTTGTAATCACAGTAACGTCCCAGCCAATGAGCTCCGCAACATTAATTTGGAAAGCAGCCGTGCTGTAGTTTGTGAAGATCACTCATCTTTTAATTACTATCTCAAAATCTTGAGAACCTTTTAATAATTCTTTGTTTACAGTTGAAGACAAGAAGAACACTTGGGCACATAGGCCTCTTTCAGGTAAACAGGCCACTAATTAAGTTTGCTTTGAACCCGAAGGCACAGGTTTACAGAGTCCTTACAACCTGCTAGAGCATCCTCGCCGTAGCTGCTGCATACTCAGACCCAAAGCAAGCTGTTGTGGCACGCACGGTGCAGGACGATGCTGGTATGTAAGGAAGGGAAGGCATGACGGGAAGGCTGAGAGCCCTTTCTAGCTTCACCATTCATTTGCCATGTAAGCCTTGACTATCACTTATTCTGTGCCTAGTTTCTTTGAAAACTGACATTAGCCACGCCTGCCCATTTTACAGGGAAGCATGAAGACTGTGGCTTGATTCAGTGGCCTAAACACTGTTGGGTTGAAATCAGTTGATCATCTGAAGCTTTCCCATGGACACCAACGGCTGCATGGCATGGCAGATATAGCACAGGTCCTACAGGAATCCTGTGCCCTTCCAGATGGGAGGTCAGGCAGGACACTGAGGGGGTTGCAAATGGTGCCTGTGTTGAGGCAATTGAGGTGACAGTGTACTGATTTTTAGGCATGAGAGATTTTCTAATGTGAGTCATGTCACCATATTATCAGCCTACCAGCAACTGCACAGAGCAGTTTTCACCAGCTGACACAGTCCTATTCAGAAATTACTTACCTGGTTGCATCTTGGATGACCATAAATACAAAGCTGTATACATCTCAAATGCTTTGCTCTCATTTTCCTCTCTGAATCTTCATTCCTGCTCAGAACCTGCTGTATTCCTCTATTCTTCATCTGTAGGGTGCATAAATTTAATTCATTTGTTGACTCATTGACTTTTTTCCCATTGACCTAGAAGCTTGAAGAGCCAAGAGATGATTGAATATCTGCATGCATGTAAAAAGGCTGATAAGTAATCGGAGCAGTGTGTAGAATAAGCAAGTAGATTCTGAGAATAGCAGGGGGGACTCGCTGCGTTTTCACTGCAGGCTGAACTGTAAACTCCAGTTCTTTATGTGCCTTGATTTTCAGGATGCAAACAAAATTACCGTCTGCAAGCAAACCAGCTCTTATTATTGTAGCCTCTGGGTCAAACAAGACCAGTGCTGAGCTGTACGGGTCCAGCTGAGCTGTACAGTCATTCTGTACTGTGTATATGTATATATTACAGAATTGGCTGGGGTATGTCAGTGTTTCCCAGTGTGGATGGACCTTCTTAAGAAAGTTGGGGGGTAGCGTATGAGAAGGAGCAAGGAGACAGGTGGCTTGCAATGTGCTGTGAAAGATGCATTTGCTGGAGTTGGTTCACATTATGACACCAGGGCAATAACTTCCACCTGGAAGCAATATAAAAATGAGCATATTTGGGAGCCCTGTCAGACTGTTGATCCTAACAAATAGGAGGGAGAGGAGCTGTATGGTTTCTGTAGGAGGGATTAGGGGAGATAAGAAGTACTAATGCTGCATTACATTGTGTGGGATATGAATAGCTGGATTCATGGTCTAAGTATCCAAAAAATGTAAGAGAAGCTAAGTCAGATTAGACCACCCAGCTCAGCAATGTATCTCCAACAGAGGCCAATAGTGAACACCTCAAGAAGGGCAAAAGAGCCATACATGCAGTAAGGCTTCCGCAGGATGTTGTCCTAGACTCCAGTTACTTGTGGCTTATGGAGCTGCTGGACTAAAGATGGTGACCTTCATGAATATTGATCATTATTTTTGAGACGACTGTCATAGATCCTCTCAGTCGTTTCTCACCCTGGCTGAAGAGTCCTTGTCTATTCAGAAATTCTTTATGCAGAAACCTTACTATGTATTTGAACATCCATCACCATTCTCCGTAATTCTTTCATTTCTACAATATTAATTTTATGTGATACTAATTTTCAGCAAGAGGATCAGCTCTGTATTTGATTGTGCTAGTGTAGCATGGTTTTTTTGTGTTCTCTGTTCCTTTCCTAACCATTCCCAATGTACCCTTTGCACCAAGCTGATGTTTTCATATAACCATGTATTATAAACCTAAGATTTTTCTCCTGGTTGGTAATAGCTCACAGTTCACCATTATACAAGCAAAATTAGAATTATTTTTCCATTTGCATCACTTTACATTTATCTACACAGAATTTCATGTGTCATTTTAGTGCTTGGACACCTAGTGGCACGAAGTGCTTTTGCAATTTTTCACAGTTAACTCTTATATCTACTAGCCTAAATTTGTCATCCTAGTTATTGACCTAGATTGCCTTCCTAAGATTTGATTCACAAATATCCAAAGCAGTTTAGTCTGGATGCGGCAGGTCTGCTAAAGCAGAACATGGGTGGGTCCGTTCATCACTTATGCTGATCCAAAGGCAAAATGAAAAGCATCAAACTCTAAGACCTGTACCTCACCTCTGATATTCTAGTTTTGTGCTTCAACATCAGTATCTCATGATGTGAACAGGATTCCTGTGATCAACATGTAGCTTTCAGACAATAATATAAAAGAACAAGAGGCTTGAACCAAAAGGCATGTCAAGTAAGAAATCTTTTCTTACACCAAAATTGTTCCAACAAACCATGTGTGCGATTCACCTCCAGCAGAGAAGTATTCCACTTCCACTTTTCTCCAGATATGTCACAACAAACGTTTATTCTTGACACAGCACATATCCTTCTCCTATTCCCTTAGATGTGTTCATTTTCCAC
This sequence comes from Ciconia boyciana, assembly GCF_034638445.1. Lineage (NCBI taxonomy): Eukaryota > Metazoa > Chordata > Aves > Ciconiiformes > Ciconiidae > Ciconia > Ciconia boyciana. The sequence continues at coordinate 159,876,395 of NC_132935.1, forward strand.
CTAAAAAATGGTAGTTGTTCTTTTAAAGAAAAATTGCTTTCAGTAGAATTTTTTTCTTGCATATTTGTCTTAATCTATTGCTGTCCACAAAATAAACTACTTTAGCAGTACTCCCCTGACCTCTTAGATTGAATCCTTCTGTCTGTTCATGGCTGCTCCAATTCAATAGCTGTCAGTTACTCCAGATGCATCTCTCTTGCTTATTGTTGCACTGAGATCATGCACAGCCTTTTTCTTCACCTAATGGTTGGGAAAAGCTTTGTTTTCTCTTCTGTCAGGGCTTATATCATGCACAGTATTTGCCCATCACTCCTCTATTCTAGGAAATGTAATATGAATCTTCCTCTCCTGTGTAGTACCTTCAGCCAGAGCACCAGGGATATCTGAGTCACAGCGGATCTATGATAAAATTTTTGGTTTCTCTGCTATTCTTTGTGGGGTGTGTACTACTGCTGCTGATAAATGCACGCTCTCCTCTCTAGACATGAGCAGTCTGACGTTTGAACAATGAAGTATGTTCCCTTGGTCATTTCCTAAACAATTTCTCTGATGAAACTGTCAGGTCTTAGCCTCTGCTACCTCTAAGCAAACAGCAGCTTCATGCAATTTCCACAAGGTATTATTTTCCTTCCTTTGAAATGCCTTTCTTTGCTCACCACCATCCATCCCTTTTCTTATTAGAATAGGCAATCTCTATTATCATTTCTCATCCACTGTCCTTCCATGCGTAACGACAATTTTATTACAAGGCACTATTTCACCCTGCTTACTCCAGCAGCTTGCCTCATGGATCCAAGATTGCTGGAACAAATCCCTTCCCTTGCATAGTCAGAGCATGATCATGGGCTGTATTTCATTTGCCTGAAGCCTGGCATGTCCTGGTGATTACTCTTGACTGTGTATGGACACAGGGTGTGTGCAGAGTTGGGCACCAAATGTCTAGAATGACTGTAACCTCTTATAACTAGCAAAAGCAATGCAGGAGCTGTGTATCACCTATGCAACACTATCAGTAACTCTCAACAAAGCAGTGGCTGAGTCCTTTGAAAATGGTCTTGATTTTGCATCCTTAAAGCCCCTCTGCAGTGGGGATGAGTGATCCCTCCCTGGAAAGAACAGAGATGTTCGAGGCATAGCACACTTAAGGGCTGTGTGTGATACAGAAATGTGGATCATAGGGCTGGAAGGGTCCTCAAGAGAGTACAGTGTCTTTCCCACTGCCCTGAAAATGGATCAACTACATATAAAATCCTGGCAGCTGTTCCTAAAGCCCTCCAAAGGGGGAGGCTCCACTGCCTCCAGGCATGCATCACCCTGCAGCATTGCCCTTGCCACTTGCTTGTTCTTCCAGGGACACATAGAGCTGATTATTATTCCCTCTTGTTTTCTTCTTCCAGGAGCTCCTACTCTGCAAGCTTCTGGCTGTCCAGACTGCACAGTTCAGGGACACAGACTCTAGCAAAAGTTTTCTTTCCTATCCTTTCATCCCAGCTTGCCAGGGGCTTTGGTGCCTTTTTAAAGTTGCCTCTGGAAACTCATGGGAGAATTGGGCAAATTCTGTGATCCTTCAAGTGATGACTATGAGTAGGCTGATGAAGTGTAACAACCCCAAAACCGAAGATGATGAGAGCATCAGTAATTGCTTATGCATTTCTTCAGGGGACGGCAGGTTTGGTATGTCTGTGCATCTTGCGCTGCATTTGTACCCTCAGAAGATACTAAACTGTGGCAAATCCCTCAAAAAAAAAAAAAAAAAAAAAAGAGAGGAGTTCTCTTCGGAAAGCCCAACACCCAGCAGAGAAGACGAGCTGTGCTGTTGTCCCCATGGGGGCAACAGCCACTCTGCTGCAGAGGTAAAAGGTGCCATGATCTGCAAGGCCAAGGCAGAGAGCTGCGCTCCTGTGCCACTTGAGGGTCCTGACTGCTTCTGTCTGTTTTTTTCTCCCCATCTCTCTTATTTATTTGGTTTGATATTGACGGGCTATGCTAGATCACAAGTAGAGATAATAGAATTCCCCCATTGAGGGAGAGGAATTCCTTGTGGTCCTCCCTAAAATTGCTTTCTGTTCTTAAGTGCCCATGAGAAACGTACGGAGGTGATTTACCTCCTAATACTTCGTTTGGCTTGGAGCTGCAGACACTGATAAAACCAGGAGCCAGATATATGATGGTGGCACTTTTTCATTTTGGGATGGGCTGCTCTAATAAAAGTGCCTTTCCTGCATGCAGGCGGTCAAGTTTTAATCTTTGTGATGCCACCAGTTTGCAAGGTGATCAGCCATGCCAGGTGGAAAGCAATGGCCCCACAAGTTTATTAATTGTCCAGTTTTGAGGTTTAGGGCTGGTCTAGAGTGGGTTCAAAACCCCATCAGATACCATGCCTCGCCATCCCCTCTGTGGCAGTGGTGATGGTGAGGCGAGTTACCCGGTGTGCACAGAGGTGTTCGGATGGACCCAGTGCTGCTTGAGAGATGGACAATGTCCTGGAAAGGGGGTCCCACCTGAGGGCCACCAACTGAGCATTTTGGTAGGTAGAGTTTCTCTGTCCTTCCTACTGCTGTTAGCTGCTTTAAATGTTGGAGTACTTTATATATTGAACCACACATGAGAATGAGTCTGCTGTCTGCTGGTTAGGTCGTCCCTCTGGACCGCAACTCTCCTGTCCAATTAATATCCAATGATTTACAGGGTGTGTGCCTCACAGGCCACCAGATCAATGAAAATTTGGATCTGAACATGAATTAGGGAATCCACAAAATGCAGCTACATGTGCTGTAGCCCAGCTCTTCAAAACATCTCAGCACTGTGCAATTTCTCCCCTAGGTCTTGCTGTACACAGCACTGGTACAGCCCAGTTGTACTGCAGCAACAGCAGGATCCTGGTTGGCATGTCCCCTTGTATTGAGCTACCCACTAGTCTTGTTCCAGGGACAAGGAGCATTTCAGTATCTGTCATAACTGCATTCCCCTTAGTGGATCATCCCTTAGTGAGGATGCAGGTAGATTTTCAGTAAACACTCCTCCAAGGTGGTTTTAGTGACCTGTATTAACATACCAGATGATTTTCAGACAAAAGCACAATGTGCACAAGTTCCTTTTTATGCAGAAGATTTCAAGTGTATCTGCAATAAATTTTAACTCAAGAGATGCCTGTGTGTCTGACCTTGGTTTGTCTGTGGAGGAGCTGGGAACTAAGCACGGGTCTTCAAAATCTGAGGCTAACCAGTAAATGCCCACTCCTCTCTTTACAGGAAAGCAGCTTTCCTATGGGCTGGAGGACGACTGGCTGGCTAGATCATACTGGCAATATTTTCAACAGAAGGGGCTTTAAACTGAGTTTAAAACTGCTTTTGGAAACACACCTCAAATTAAAATGCAGGCAAGGCTTTAGCAGATATAAAACCATATGCGTGCTTCGCGAATCCCTGGTGAGGAGCCCCACCAGACCCCATCAGCAAGAGGACGAGCAGAAGACCTCCTCTCCAACCTCTCACTCCCACCACTGCACTCTTCTTTCTCATGCTGCTTGACTTCATCACCTCGGGGCATTATTTTTAACTAACACTTTTAATGCTCTGATTTCGCAGGTTCCTGGTATATAATTAGAAGTCCTGACATCCTTGTCTTCTTGCTCCCTGGTGTCACAGACCTGCAGAGAGAAGGAGAGAGGCTTTACTCCCTCTCTTGCGGCAGAACCAGTGGCAGGTCCTTCATCAGGACAATACATCTGTCAGCCTCTGTCAGCCTCGCTGTAATTAGCTCCAAAGTTAACTGCTTTCCATCTCCCAGAGAGGCCAACACCTTCGTGTTTACTTCTCACTGGAAAAATTCCTCCCACAGCCACCTGAAAGTGTCTGAAAGGTGCCTGCAAGCTGAGAAATGTGCAAATTCACAGTAAAGTGCAAATCTCCCCTTAATATCCCTCCATCTGACATCGTGACATTTCCTAAATGAAGTCCGTCTTTGGCAGGAAAGGCACTAAGCTGTGCAGCATTGCCAAGCCAAAGGGCAATTAATTTAGACGAGTTTTCAAACAAAGTCATGGCACGAGGGCTGTATTTTTAAAATTTGTGTCTTTCGTTTTTCTCCCCGTGGAAGGAATTATCACAGTTGCGTGCAACTGTGAATAAAATGAAAAATAATTGGGGAGTAGGAGGAAGTTTCGCACAACAAGCCAAGGCAAATTTTCAAGCAGAGCTGAACTCCAGGCACTGCACAGCCCCCGTCTGGAGCCCTCGTTTTCTCTTCTGTTTTCTCCTCTGCTTTCTGGAAACGGAATTAGTCCAAGTGGCAGAGCAGTAAAGGAGGATACTGTTACTCAGACTTGCATTTATTTTCCTTCTGCCACCTATTGCAGGAGATCGTAAACAATGATTATAGTTTTCAGACATCCATAAGACTTCCACAAAAAGGCTTTAATGCTTTTTTTTTAGCATCTATAAGAGAAATTATTTACAGCACTCACTATGGACAAACTGAGCTCTCACCAGAGTTTAATGAAAATTTTACCATAGACTTCAGGGCGGCAGAACCAAGCCAGAAACAGGAGCCTTGGGTCCAATGTATACGAATGAAAAAAGTTCCACTGACTTTGGAGTGACCTGGGTTAGACCGTAGATTTTTATATTGTGGGTCTTAACAATGTCTACTCACATAATAATTTCCTTCTGTTGTTCTTAATAATTGCTTTTGTTATTGGGTTTTGGGTTTTTTTAACCCAAGATGACATTTCTTTCCCTCATTCCTCTTTGTGTGTATAAAGCACTTGGTATGATGCTGCCTGGGACAGTTGATAGTGATGCTTGGAGGGACTATAGTGACTGAAAAACAGGTAATATAAGGAAGAAAATGAAGGCTGGGTTTGGGATTTAAGGTTATGCTCCCTGTGTCCTCTGAACAGGAACAGGTCTCAGTCTGATGAAGAGCACTCTTTGTGCTGGATGCCTTACAGGACCAGCACAGCCACAGGGTTACAAAGTTTATTCCTATTTTGCCCTTGGAATCCTAATGACTGTGGAAATGAGTAAGACTCAGATAAAACAAAAGTTGGCTTTCTTCAACACATTTTTCTGAGCCTAGAGTGTTAATAACCCTTTTTGGCTGTAAATCTGAGCTGCTCTGAGATTTCAGCCATGCCAGGGATCTATGTGGAAAGACCTGTCATGCCATATCTACAGCTCCTCTGAAGAAGACTCCTTTATTTGAATTAATGAAAGCTTTTATGCATAATTTTTATAAGGACTGGGTTTGAGATTCACTTTCTGCTGTGCTGTGGAACCCCTGTTTTCTGCATTTATCCGTAACAGGTTGGTCGGTGAGAGGGTGGATTTGTCGGACCACATTTGTGTGCGTGTGTGCCCAAGTGAGAGGGAGGTAAATACAGTTATGCTGTTGCTGGATAACTTGCTCTGGGGGTAATTTGTGGGACCATTGGTGGTATATTTCCTGAGACCATCAGGAATGTCAGTGTGTTAGATAGTCATTTCTCTATTCAACCAACAAAATCTAAATAGCTGTGAGTTTAGCAGTGATTCATTACCTATTCCCCCACTTTTCCAAGGCTGGCTTATACTTCTCCACCTGCAATACTTCTCCTTTCCTGTGTCTTGTAGAAATATCCTTAATAAAGTAATCTTTTTGGGAACTGTGATCATTAGAAGATCTATGCAGAAGAGAACTGGTTCTATGAGCACAGCAGCAGCAGCCTGGCTTTATAACTTGAAATAGCTCCTATTCAATTTCTATTTATTCCTGGTAAACAACAGTCAAACTTGCAAGGGCTTTTAGACATAATTACTATTATTACTAGAAAACACATTTGTCCCACTGAAGGATTGATTAGTGCTTAGTTAGATTCCTGGGAATGCTCACTTCATATTTTTAGAGGAAAGCCATGCCTCAGGAGTCTGAGTTCTCCAGAAAGAGTGAAGGAGTGTAGGGAAAGGTGGATAATAGATGATATCTGGATTTCAGGAAGCTTTTAGCAGGACTTTTCCCCTAAGGTTTTTAAGGAAGGTACACTTGTCAAAAGGGAAGGTCCTCCAGACAGGGCTGTTAGAAGAACCTGGATGTATCTGGTGCCACCTTGATGTCACAAATGCAATAGGTCTTGATTTTACAAGCAAGCACAGCAAAAGTGGATGTTACGCTGTGTGGAAGGGCTCTGGTCACCTGCACAACCTTGGACCTTGGCATAATAATGTACTGGACTTATTGTCCTTGGGTGTAATAACTGTCTTAGCAGTGGGACAGAAATGATAGGAAGAAATGCTTAATTTTCACAGTAGAGGGACACTACTTGTGGGATCTTGTGCTAGGGATCTGTGGGATCTGTGCTGGGCCTTGTGCTGTTCAAAATAGCTTAAATTATTGGGAAAAAAAGGGAACACAGGGTGAAGTGACAGTGATGGCTGATGCCAAACCACTGACATTGCAGAGTGTGTCTCACCATGTCCTCCTGAGTATCCAGGCAGTGAAAAAGCTGGTGAAATTCAGCATCACTAAATAGATAGTAATGGACATGGGGAGAAATGGCCTAAAAATATGCACAGAGATGGGTAAATAACATTGTTAAATAAAGCAGAGGAGTTGTCACATAAGGAGGAGGGAGCTCAAACGTGTCCCCGCGCCTCCTGGGAGTGGTTCCTGGTGCACCCTGGCCCCAGCTCAGGGTGAATGGAAAATTGCACACTGAGACCCTGTTTTATTTGCTAGCACAGACCAAGGTTTGGATGGGCTTTCATGTCCTTCAGATCTACACTCAGTCTAAGATTGTTTTCCCCCAAAACATAGGATTAGATTTTAGCCTTCATGTGCTCTTACCAGTCAAAATTCAGCCCCACCCTGAGTAACTCCATAGTGGGAGAGTCTAATGATGATTTTCAAAAGCACCTGGGTAATTTTGGAGACTAGATCCCATCCTATATTCTGTCCTTTATCCTTGCAGTGCAGATGACCTTCATATATAAGTAAAAAGAGTCAATATTCCTTACACCGCTACTCAGCAAACCCGAACGCTCTGTATTTCAGAATGAGTCCTTTGTGGCTGGTATGTTTTTGCTCATAATAAAGGTGCTGAAAAATTCTGTATTATCTTGAAGTTTTGCCTTCCACTTGTGTGATTCCATTGATTTCAAGACTGTTAAGGCAAGGGAGGAAAAAATCCATCGAGCTAATTCTTGAAAAAAATGCACTGAGTATTCCTAGGCAGAAGCCAGCTCAACAAAGCTGTGCCTGCAGTGCTATCAATATTGAAATCTTGTTTTAAAAGTGGATTTTTCTTCTTGTTAAAATAACAAGATATAACACTAAGTACACAGAGGAAGTTAAAAACACTGATGAGCTGAAGATTTTGCTGTGTGCCTTTCGGAACACAGCACTGAGAGGACCCTGACCTTTATTTCAATGCAATTTGGATGTTCCATATATATATAACCTCTAAGAGATGGTACACAAATGATGGTACATTTACTCAACATGTATCACATAGTTTAAAAATCATGGTCCTTTTCAGATAGAAAGGCCAAAGAAATGTTAATTAAGTGGACATTTAATTTGCTTTTTAGTCTTTTTACAAAGGAGTAAAGGAACAGGAGGGACCAGAAGTCAGGAGACATCCTGAATTTGGGGGTGGGTTTTCTTTTCCCATTTCCACGTGGCTCATTCCCTTCCCATCTTAATTCCAAAGCTAGAAAAATGCTGCAGAGGCAATGACATGAACATATGTGCATGGTTATAAAGCAGGTTGTGTTATTACCTTTTTGCATGGATATTCCCATAGTGACATAACTCACAGGGTTTCTCATGAGCGTGGAGTATTTCAGAATAAACAGGGAAATATTTGTAAATAGTTGGCTTAAATGAATACGTGTAACAATTTCTATGGGAAACCAAATTTCTACTTGGCCATGACAAGACTGGCTTCACTGCTACTCAAGGATTAGGGTGTGGAGGATGGTTTTCCACCTGCAAATGAGTCAGGGCAGTGGATGGGTACTGGCTCTAGGCCTGAGCTCTCCAGGCAGTGACCCATGAATCTGTTCTGTGGAGACATGGTAAGAGGGCTTTATGAGTGCTTTACAGGCTGTCCGCTCAATGAACAACATATTTGGGTTTAGAAGCCCAGGGTGGCTTTCCATGGTACAACCAACACCCTGAAAAACCTTGTTCCAAAGGATGCAGCTGTCATAGGGCTTCTTCACCCTCCAGACAATGGGGGAACTGGTACTCTGTCATCCTCATCCCTCTGCTCTGCTCCTTATGGCATCGCATTGATCTTGGCTTGGGTGAAACTCCGGCCCCGCGTCCATCGGGGCCGAGACTGTCAGTAACCAGCCAGAACTGCTCGCCGACAACAGCACTGCAGCTATCGATCACGGGAAACAAGCTGTCAGCATCATTGACTGAACTACAATTACGGGTAGGAAGTAGCTGAGAAATAATGTCAAATCAGTGTGATACTGTTTGTGCCACACTCCAATCTGCAAACAAAACAGAAATTCTTCAAATAAATGATTTATTTAATGAATTATTCATCCAGCTTTAATCTACTAAATCAATCAGAAGCCCACCAGCACCATGGGACATAAATGGACTAATGTTTTTTTCAGACATCCGTACAGGAGGTAACTCCTGGTCAGCAGCTTGCACAAGTACGTAGTGTTTCAGGCTGTGAGCTGTGTTCTTGGATGTAGCTGAATCAATGTCTTACTAAAGCACATTTCAGCTATCCTACATTGAGAATAAATCCATTTTCTTCTTTCCTATTTATTTATCTACCCTGTTATACCCCAATAATAGGTCAGCACACGTGGACAGCTACAGATGGGCCCATTTTGTAACGTCAGCTTGAGCTTTGGTGATGTGCAGGCAGTTGAGTTGTTTTGCACCATCCACCTGAGAAGGCAGGTGAGAAATGGGGTCTGTTGTTCCCTCTTTGCTGCAAGGCTCCAAATCATTCCTCGTGCTTAGCTTCTGTGTTCAGGATTACCTTGAGATCTTGTTTTGCAGGAACTCTGTATTCTCCCCCACTGCAGTAACCATGCACCATCTCATCATTTACAGTGATATTTACATCCCACCGTGAACTTTCTGGAGCTTTCTAGAGACCAAAAAGGTTCACGGCTGCTCTGTTTGGAAATGGTTTCTCCTTTTCATTAGAGACTGAACAAGCTATCTCATTTGCTCCTATTTGTGTGGCACTTTCAGTGTGATTAATTACTTTGGCCATGCATAACTTAGGAAACTATCCCTCCTGCTGCTTAACACTGAGGCTACGCCTGCTCCCAACACCCGCCTTGGTCTGGGCTTGTGGAGTATTATACCTGCAAAGTGCATTTACTGTGAACAGAACAATTCAACAGGGCTACATTTTATGCAGGAGTAGGAAAACCTTCCTTCACCAGGGAAAGAAGCCACATCACTGGGAGTGCAGTTTTGCCAGGATGATGCATTCACTGCCACGTTTCCCTGGCAGGGCACTGTCGATGGGGCCACAGAGCGGTGCAATCACAGGCTGACACAGCTGTCAGCAGGGATTGCTATAAAGACGTAGCCAGGTTTTATTTTTGGTGTTACACCTGGAAACTTCAGTGCAGTTCCAGTAGCTCAGGTCTGCTCGTGCATGCTGCTTAGTTACAGGAGAGCAACCTCATCTTAACACATGAGCAGTCCCTCAGTGAGGGATGCCTGCAGTACCCAGGCAGCTGTTGCTTGCTCTCCTTCTCTCCACAAAGCCAAGAGGCACGCTGTGATCTTGCTCTTTACCTGGGGATTAGTTTGGATATTGCAGCTATTTAGGAGAACTCAGCTCCAGCTGGAGATCCTCACAGAGGTTCATAATGGGCCCAGGCTCCACAAGCCTCACTCATTTTTGAGTGAATCAAAGATCATGGCGAGATAACAGGCTCTCCTGAGCGCTGCCGTGGGCTTGGTGTTCATTGAGAAGCTCATTAAGTGATGTCAGCTGAGGACAGACTAGCTGGGTCACTCGCAACCTCAAACCTCCAAATGACTCACACTCCCCTGCCAGACCGAGAGGCGTTTATTGGCTTGTTTTTGATGGTGACAGTCCCGGGTCTTATTTTCTAGGGAATGTTTTACCAGCTCCAAATTGCACAAGGACAAACCAAAAAGAAAAGCAGCCAGGAGGAAGGAACGATCAGGCATGGTGGCTGAAGCATGGAGAGATGCGTTTCTGCCTTTATGATTGTCAACAAACCCAATTACTGATTGATTGGCAGAGAATCAGGGTAAAGCAGTTCAGCTGGGATTAGATGGAGAAGGTTAATGAAGTGTCTGAAGGTAGATGTTAGTTGCTCGTGTTGATTGGGTGCATACCTGCCTTCCCTTCATCTGCAGAAATTACTGTGGTGCTGCCCTGGCTGGGCATTGGAGATATGGAGGATACCCAGGAGGCAGAAATGGAGCCAGGCAGACTCAGCAGCGGTGCGGGGACAGGGCAACAGAGGCTGAGCCACTGCAGCAACCGGGTTCTGAGTGCTGCGAGCTGAGTTTGTGGGTTTGAGGGGAAAAAACAGAGCTTAAGAGCCTTGTTTGGAGTCCATCTTGTGACTTCTGCAAAAACCACAAGGAATAAAAGATGTAGCCGTGCTGCAAACAACTTCTCTGCAGCTTGGAAGAGATTTTCCAGTTCCCTTGATGCTAGAAGCACCACTGTCCCGTGGCTGAACAGCCTTGCCACCCCCTGTAAAGAAATTCTTCAGTCTGAACCTGGAAAAAAACTGTGTTTCAACTGGAACTTGTAGTTTCATTTAGAATTGTGCTGAAGCAAAATCTTTGCTATAAACCCCAACAGATGGGGCTAGATTCTCCATTCTTTCACTAGTACAAATCAATAGTTACTGTATTAATGTTAGTGAATTCACATGGTACAAAATCAATGCAAAACAGAAAGCAAACAAATCCGTGTATTAAAGTAACAGGTAGTATTTTGCCTCTCCTCATATTGTGGGTACTATTCCATATCAAAGGTATTTTTCCCCTGCTGCTAAGCCCACTCAAGTATTCATGATTTGCTTCTCATAGCCAAAAAATGTATTAACCTTTTAGATTTTCAAATGCAGCATTTCAAGGTGTTCCTGCAAACCAGAATTTAAGATCTTACAAGTTATCTTGAACTTCCTATTTTTTTGTTGCTTAGCAGGACAAAAAAATTGGCAAAACAAGATGTGATGCTCCACAGTAAATACAGAAAAGAACCATTCTTTGATACGTGTTGTGCTCGCAGCAACATGAACAAAGATGCTGCCTCCCTTTATTGCTCTCAAACTTTCCTAAAAGAAATCAACTTTCATGTGAACAGTTTTCCCTGTCTGGAAACTAGGTGGAAGAAAAGGAAGACAGTATCAAGGAAGAAGCGCAGCAGTGAAAACAGTGGGGAAAATACATAGTGCATCTGGGGCATGTTTTGTTTAGAGTCATGCAGAAACAACCTGTAGCTTTGGGACCTGATTCATCTTCTGCCGAAGTCAATTGGGATTTAGCCGTTGCCTGTAACAGGATAATTCAGTGGCTCAGCGCTGGCGATACACTCAGAGCATCCTCCTTGCATCTGCTTTGTTGTCTCTGGCCATGCAAATGCTGTTGTGCTCTGCCCTCCCCCAGTCTGGCCCATAGGTCTGGTCACCTTTGCCCATCTCCGTGTCCCTCTGCTGCCTTCTCATTTGTATCAGGCTGGAGCCTCTCATTTCCCTTCACTTTTTCAGCCCTCCTCTCTCATGCCTGCCCCTTCTCACCCCCGCTGGCTGCTGGCCAAGGCTGAGCCCATCAGCGATGGTGGAAGTGCCTCTGGGATAACATATTTAAGAAAGAGTAAAAACTGCTGTGCAACATCAGCTGGGAGAGGAGTGAGAATATGTGAGAGGAACAACTCTGCAGACACCAAGGTCAGTGAAGAAGGAGGGGGAGGAGGTGCTCCAGGCGCCAGAGCAGAGATTCCCCTGCAGCCCGTGGTGAAGACCATGGTGAGGCAGGCTGTCCCCCTGCAGCCCATGGAGGTTAACGGTGGAGCAGATATCCACCTGCAGCCCGTGGAGGACCCCACACCAGAGCAGGTGAATGCCCAAAGGAGGCTGTGACCCTGTGGGAAGCCCATGCCGGAGCAGGCTCCTAGCAGGACATGCGAACCTGTGGAGAGAGCAGCCCACGCTGGAGCAGGTTTGCTGGCAGGACTTGTGACCCCATGGGGGACCCACGCTGGAGCAGTCTGCTCCTGAAGGACTGCACCCTGTGGAAGGGACCCACACTGGAGCAGTTTGTGAAGAACTGTAGCCTGTGGGAAGGACTCATGTTGGAGAATTTCATGGAGGACTGTCTCTTGTGGGAGGGACCCCATGCTGGAGCAGGGGAAGAGTGTGAGGAGTCCTCCCCGTGAGGAGGAAGGAGCGGCAGAGACAACGTGTGATGAACTGACCGCAACCCCCATTCCCTGTCCCCCTGTGCTGCTCGGGGGAAGGATGTAGAGAATTTGGGGGTAAAGTTGAGCCCAGGAAGAAGGGAGGAGTGGGGTAAGGTGTTTTAAGATTTGGTTTTATTTCTCATTATCCTACTCTGATTTGATTGGTAATAAATTAAACTAATTTAATTACTCCCAAGTCGAGTCTGTTTTGCCCATGATGGTAATTGCTGAGTGATCTTGCTGTTCTTATCTCAACCCACGAGCCTTTCATCATATATTTTCTCCCCCCCATCCAGATAAGGAGGGGAAGCAATAGAGCAGCTTGGTGGGCACCTGGTGCCCAGCCAAGGCCAACCCACCACAGTGCATTTTGTTCAATTTATTTTTTTAATCAGAAGTGTCTTCGCAATTTCTACTTCCAGCAAGAAAGAGAAGCGACAGCAAACAGTTCATCCTGTAACGCCTTGTGGTCCTGTGGTCTCCTTAACATATATCTGATGTGGTAGACTGAAAGGCTTGGGTGTTGGGGGAAGTTTGTGTCAGTGTGAGATCATTAGACAAATATTTGGACAACAAACGTGTGGATCTGAAGCGGGCTAGAGCTGAGCCTCTCAACCATCAGGATTTCCTTTATTTTCAGTGAAGTGGTGTTTTGGTCACAGTCTGTGAAAGATCAAAATCTTCTGATGTAGCAGAATGGAGTTGCTCCAGGGACCTGCTGCCAGGGACTTCAAAAGATCCTGCAAATAAGGCGAAAAGAAGAATTAGAGACCAGGGATATAGAAAAGGATAATGCTGGCTTCTGCCTGGGCTTTCTGAAGAGCTACAGGTACAGACCAACGCCAAGCACTTTGGTCTTTCTTAATCTGTTTAAAAGGGTTAGCAGCAGGCAGGAGTCTTGTATCAAGGTCTGCTTTTGGTGCCTCTAACAGGGACATTTGCAAGGTGCGGGCAAGTGCTCAGAGGACTCGGGAAGATGAAGCATGGATGTTGCTCTGCAAATCTTTAGAGAAGATGCTGGGTAATTCATGTGGCTCTTGCATTTCAGCCACACTTGTTTCTCAAAGGTATTGCATGTCTTTCATCTTTGTATTTTTAATAAAGAACAAATGAAAAAAGAACAACCAACAAACCCTTTTAGTCTCCATCATTTTTATCTCCATTAGATGTGTTATCTGATTACTTAACCCACATTCTCTTTGATTCCTTTACCATTATTTCCCCTGTATTAGTCTAAAATAATTCAATGACAAGCCAGAAGATGAGCCCTAATCTCCTCTTAAAGTCCAGGCAGCTTTAGTCCTCTGTAGTGCATATGAGATGTACTGAAATGGCCTTTTCATCTCTGGGTTTGCATAAAGAGCAGGCTCTTGCTTGCTCAGGTGGTGATTTTCCAGCAGCATGACTGTCTCCAGCATTTCCACTCCCAGTTTTCTCTGAGCTGCTCATGGTTTTAGCAGCAGCTCACCACTGTCGGTGCAGAAGCCAGAGTGATTGTATGGTCCGTGCTGAAGTCCAGGTTACCCCCAGCTCAGTCAGTGCAAAGCTGCCCAAGGGATTCTTTGTACAGGGGGCAGAACCAACACTCTTCAACAGCTCTTTGCTTAAGCTATTAGAAATTGCAATTTAAAGTCTGATTCTCATCAGCAGATTGATCCCTCCACCCTGTTCCAGCCCTAGGCATGCCCATGGGCTTTATTTCTCTTCCAGAGTGCTTTCATGTCCCTTGAGTAGCATATGGGGGAGGGACTGGCGTAAAGGCAATCTCTAGCCCTGAAATTCATGGGTGGGCATCATCTGTGTGAGCCACTGCTAGGTGAGCACACTCATTGCATGTCTGTAGGGTGAAATTCAAAGCCATGAACCTCATGTTTTTTACTTTGCTTCTTGTTCTACAAGCAAAAAAAGTCACAAAGTGGGAGAGGAACTAATCTGACCACAAAAGTTGTTTCCCAGATGGTAAAAAATACACAATAAACCATGCCTGCCTGCTTTCTACAAATTCACCAAACTCAAAACTGTTTCCCTTGGTCCTCTCGCCATGCTTCTTTCTTATTCATTATTTCTCCAGAATCGCTTCTCCATTTGCTTGTCAGTCCTTCCACCCACCTTTACCTCCTGTCCTGTGTGTGATGAATTTCCTTTCATCTTTTTCTTCTTAGATTGAGCCTAATAAGATGTGGGACAGAGAAGGTGTTCCTTGCTTTCCAGTAGTAAACTCTTCTTCCTCTCACTCCTTGAGCTGTCTGCACTAGTGTGCTGTAGTTAAAAAAAATTCCAGTTTGCAATTGATACACATCCAGAATTTCCTTGAGGATATTTAATGATACACAGAAGCATTCACTAAGCACATAACATTAACTCCACTGTAATTATTTTCTCACAATTACAGGCTTTTTTTTTTTTTTAAAAAGGCAGATAATCACTGAAAGTAAATGCATTTCTTAGAAGACTTGAATGTTCCAAAGTAAAGACTGGAAGTTCCATATCCTGAGCATTTCTGCTTCTGCAGTCTCTTTGTTCATTCCAGTTCTCATTTAGAAATTATTTCTAATTTCGAAGTGCAGCAGTGAGTGAAAGTTCGGTTCCCATCTGTTCTTGCCTTCATGGTTTCTGCTTCATGAGATCATTTCCAGAAGTGCATTAGTTATACATTCTTGCAGAGCAAGTGTGGGTATTGTCTGCAAAAGCACTTACTGTAGCAGCCACTGAACATTAATAAACATGACACCTCTCCTGTTTTCTTTATGCAGTGAGGTTTCTGCATTAAGTCATCCACCAAATAGGATCACTGTTTCACAGGTACTGCTGTGCAATAATTATCAGGCAAAAGCATCAGTTAATGAATGAACCAGTCTTTGGAACAACTGATAAAAATTGTAATGCAAATCCCAACCCTGCATCCAAAGTCAGTTGGGTACTATCAGGCATACTTTTTTATGGCACCCATTAGGTGCCAGTACAAATTTAGCAACAGGAGCTGGATTTCTGAGCAAAGGCCTTGTACCCCTCCACATGTGGAACAGCATGTGGGCTGGGATTAAGAGAATGATGTGCAGATGACTGAGGCTTTTTTCTTTTCCTTTTCTTTTCTTTAAGACCGATGTCATGGGAAGACATCTAGTACCACCTGCTGAATGCAGAAGGGGACCAAAGGATTTACTCTGTGATGAGATTCCTCATTTCTTCCAGTTTAGAGCTATAAAGCTTTTTCACAGCCTTTTTCTTGTGCAGAGCTAGTAGGTGGATACACATAATGACATACTTGGATCTGTGTGACATTCAATGGCATGCAATTTTGTTTGCCGTTTTAGAAGTAGCAGCTGTAATTTCACCCTCCAGACCTGCGGCTCCTCCCAGATGGGGCTGGTAGGAGGAACAAGAAGGGTGCTAGACTGAGAAGCAGCTCTCAGAAAGAGCTCTTTCCAAAACAAGTTTCAATGTCTGTAGCTGCATTCCTGAACTCAAGACACTGATGAGAACAGGAAGGAGTAATGCTGTGCATTTGGGACAATGTGTAGGTGAACTCCAGAAAAACAAGGTGGCTTTCACATGAAAATCTGTGCAGAGCTGACTCTGGAGCTGAAGGGACTGCATCTCCAGATGAAAACTCTTTCCTGGTCATTGTACGTGTGCTAGTGCTGTCTGGAAACTCATGGTCCTGAGCAGTGCTTTGTGATGGATGCAGGGTCTGCTCCTCAGACACAGCACCAATGTAACACAGTTGGCCAGCCTTGGCCAGTCAGTTAGGTTGCCGATAGCTTTGGCTTTCCACTTATTTGCAGTGGTATGGTTGATGGCACCATGTTTTTAATACTAGAATCATAGACTCATAGAATCATAGAATAGTTTGGGTTGGAAGGGACCTTTACAGGTCATCTACTCCAACCCCCCTGCAATGCGCAGGGACATCTTCAGCTAGAACAGGTTGCTCAGAGCCCCGTCCAACCTGACCTTGAATGTTTCCAGGGATGGGGCATCTACCACCTCTCTGGGCAACCTGTTCCAGTTTTTCATCACCCTCATTGTAAAAAATGTCTTCCTTATATCTAGTCTAAATCTCCCCTCTTTTAGTTTAAAACCATTACCCCTTGTCCTATCGCAACAGGCCTTGCTAAAAAGTTTGTCCCCATCTTTCTTATAAGCCCCCTTTAAGTACTGAAAGGCTGCAGTAAGGTCTCCCTGGAGCCTTCTCTTCTCCAGGCTAAACAACCCCAACTCTCTCAGCCTTTCCTCACAGGAGAGGTGCTCCATCCCTCTGATCATTTTTGTGGCCCTCGTCTGGACCCACCCCAACAGGTCCATGTCTTTCCTGTGCTGAGGGCTCCAGATCTGGACGCAGTACTGCAGGTGGGGTCTCACCAGAGCAGAGCAGAGGGGCAGAATCACCTCCCTCGACCTGCTGGCCACGCTGCTTTTGATGCAGCCCAGGATACGGTTGGGCTGCAAGCCCACATTGTCGGCTCATGTCCAGCTCTTCATCCACCAGTGTCCCCAAGTCCTTCTCTTCAGGGCTGCTCTCAATCCCTTCATCCCCCAGCCTGTATTGATGCTGGGGGTTGCCCTGACCCAGGTGCAGGACCTTGCACTTGGCCTTGTTGAACCTCATGAGGTTCAGATGGGCCCACTTCTCCAGCTTGTCCAGGTCCCTCTGGATGGCATCCTGTCCCTCAGGCGTGTCAACCGCAGCACTCAGCTTGGTGTCATCTGCAAACTTGCTGAGGGTGCACTCGATCCCGCTGTCTATGTCACTGATGAAGATATTAAACAGTACTGGTCCCAGTACAGACCCCTGAGGGACACCACTTGTCACCGATCTCCATCTGGACGTTGAGCCATTAACCACTACCCTCTGGATGTGACTATCCAACCAATTCCTCATCCACCAAACAGTCCACCCATAAAATCCATATCTCTGCAATTGAGAGAGAAGGATGTTGTGGGGGACTGTGTCAAAGGCCTTACAGAAGGCCATAACATCACATGTTATGACCTGGAGTTCACTCATTAAAACTTTAGGGTCTCTTGCCTGTTTTTCTGAATTAAGAATATGAGAGTTCTTAGTTTGGAAGGCTTGTTTTTGGTGTCTTCTGCTACTATGACAGTCTTACCAGGTGTTTGGATCATGGAGAGGAAGTAAGTGCTGTGCAGCAGGCTGAAAGGTCAGAGTGGATGGTGCCCTCAGGACACCGATGGTCACTGTCTGTAAGGCTTGATGCTGCTGAGCAATGCCTTTCTCTGGTTTCAGCTGTACTGACTTCTGCACAACATCTGCACAACATTTGCACAACATCTCCCTTCTGTTGTGTGCAACCAAGTGCACAACCAAGGGCAGGGGGCAGGAAGCTCAGAGATTTGTGGGAAACTGAGAGATGCACATGTAAATGACAGTCTTTGACAAGTCTTCACCTTGGGCGCTTACTTTGGAGACTGGATATATTTTTATGGTTTGCTTAGGTTATTGTCTGGGTTTTTTTTCCCCCAGGCACGTAGCACACGCCAGTATGGCACAGAGCCATGGTTCAGTGAATAGCATGGGGTGCTTTTTTGTGAGGTGTAGCTCTCGTGCTATTTCCACTTGTATTTTATGTGTTGGTAGAACAACAGGTGTTGATTAACAGGAGAATTAAGTACTAATGTCTTTCAGGCTTGTGCAGCTTTTTCACCTTCAATAGACAGCCTGTCTGACTGCTCAGCCCCCCTGGCCTGCAGCGGCCAAGCTGTCTCTGTCTGAGTCTGAGGTCTGAAGAGTGCTTGCAGTTTTGCAATCAGTGAAGTCAGGGTCTGTCAATGCACAGGAGGAGTGCTTCAACTCGAACATAAGACTCTTCTTTTTTTTTTTTTCTAAAGTGTGAATAAAGATTTAAATAGTAAGAGGCATTTCATTTTGCAAAATTTGAAACTTATTTTGTTATTATTTGAAACACTCTGCAGGAAACCTCAGGGTCATTGTGACCCATCATTCCTCTTGGTGCCTGCACAGGAATCTCAGGAGCTGGGATGGACCAGCCTTAGCTCCCTTTGAGCTCCTGCAGGGAGGTGTTTTCCTTGCTAGGTGGAGGGAGCAGCAGCAGAAAGGTTTAGTGGTAAATGCAGCACTCTCAGCTGAGTGAGTCCCACGGTCAGGGGACGTGGGGTGGGTGAATCTTGCACTTACTGTCCATGTTGTTGGCCAAAAGGAAGGAGGATGTGAGCTACTGTTTTGATGGACTGTCCTCTCTAGCAATAACATGAATCTGTGACCGCCACCAGCTGCCTGGGTGTTTCCATTCTTTCGTGACAGTCTGCTGGGCCAGAGCAAGGCTGTGCTATGCCTTCCTTCCACCCAAGCTTTCTCCACCAGCTCCGCACTGACTGCAAAGTTGCTCCTCCCAGGTACTTCCCATTACAGAGGCATTACTCTCTCCTTCTTAGACACTTCCATTTAAGTCACTGAGCATCTTCCTTCCACCTGCCCACTCTTTTCTTCTTTAGCTCCAGGTGAACAGCAGTTAGTATTGGTGTCCTAGTGCAATGAAAGCAGTCATCACTCACTTCTTGGTTTCTACAGCAGGAAACTGAAACACTACTTTTTCACCCCATACTGTTGGCATTTAATTTCCACTTCTTCCCATTCCTGGGAGCTTTTGGACCTGGTGAGTCCTTTTCTATGGGTTTTTTTTGCACTTGTGTGCTTTTGAACTGTAACCCAGGGAACAACTTCTGCTCTGAGAGTTGAGTGGCTGACTGTCTGTAGCATTGGTTGAGCTGCATCAGGCCTTTGCAGGGTTGTGGTTCATATTACCAAGTCTATGCAATGCTTGTAGTTAGGGTACTGATTAAGAGCATCCCTGGGACATTGTGGTCATAAACATGGTTTGGCTTCCGCAGTTTATAGAGGGGAAGGCTGACCTGGGTCATTCTTCTGAATTTCCCAGTTGTCAATGTTGTTGAGAGTTGGATCTCTACCCGTGACTGCAAGAACTACAGTTCCTGGTGAGTTTCAGTGAGTTCTTGCATTTGCCCTTCCACAGGGTGTCTGGACACTGGAGATGTGTCCCTTGTTTCTGCAAGGCGTTGTCTCCATATAGACAGCTCATTATGCGATATGTTTTTCAGTTTGCTAAAACATATCAGAAGGGATTTTAGTGGTTAAAAAAATCCATTTTGATGAAATTTATACTAATGGCTGCATATATTTCAGCTGAATGAGTTTCCTGTGCAGCTGAACACACTGTGTACTTTCTGACAGAGCTACAAAATGCTTGGCTCTCAGTCAGCACTTCTCGATGCAGTGTTAGTTATTTGTATGAGGAGATCACAGCCAGTGTCCAGATCTGCCATTTTTTCTGCAAGTCCCACAACATTCAGTGTTTTTAAAGCGCCACATCTTGGAGTAGTGGGAATATATGAACAACTCCTCCTCCCTCCCTCCTGGAAAAACCTCACCTTGATAGACATAAAGGAAAGCTTCACAGGCCAAAAACCAGGCTAAAATTCAAAAAGGAGAAACCACCTACAGCCAAAATTGATAAAAATTGGTTGGTGTATACATGTTGCAGTTCTGTAAACTGCAGTACCTGCGTATTGCACTACACTGGGCTAAGTGGCCCATCATGAACCATGTGCCGAATATAAAGATGGTCCTTGATTCAAAACATTTATGTACTGGTTTTTATTTTAAAACTCATTTTAAGTCAGTGCTATGATTTTTGGCTACTTGAGGTAGTTATGAATGGTGATGCTCGTACCCGCAGTGGAACTGGGCTGCTGCTGACACCCCTAAGTCCTGAGCCTGATATCCCGTGATCTCATGCTGAGGTCTGCCGTGACAAAAGCCCAGAGACCAGGTAGTGAACAGCTTCATACACATATTTGGTGTGCTAGTTCATTAGATGCACCAAGGGTTTGAAGGAAAAATCATTTAAAGTTGAACAAAAACACTGAAAAATGTCTAGAGAGAGAAGAGAAATAACAGGTCCATGAATTTCTTGAGGTTTTTGTAATGAAGTTGAAGTAAAATTTAGAAATGTAATTTAGAACTGCAAAATAGAAATGCAGTATTTTGAACACTGCAAAACAAAGCATTTTGACTCATTCCTTTAGAAAATGTAGTTTTGTGGAGGTTTTCCCTACCAATTCACTCTCCAGCTTCATTGGTTGATCACAAACCCTGACACGGTTTGGAACCAGGATGTTGTGGCCGGTCCTGGTGTTGTGGGATATGGTGGTGTGTAACAGTTCTGCACACACGGGCAAGGACCCTTGGTGTGGCCACGTGAAACAGAAAACCTACAATTATCTGGCCTTCCCCTTCACTCCATCACATGCAAAAGACTCCTCACCTGTGAGTGAGCAGGAGGGGACTCGTCCAGGTGCCTGCTGCAGTGGCAATGGCAGCTTTGATCAGCAACCGGCAGCCATCTCTGACGCAACAGGCCTTCACAAGAAATATTTATGGGTTCAGGGTTCGTTTGGGGTTGCAGAGTGTAAAATGCCAGTCAAATCCTTCAGTTCTCCTCCAGAAATGTCTTTGTTGACTGCCCAGACCCCACTTCCCTCATCAATGCAATGTGTGGGTGGAGCTGCTTTTCCAACGTAGAAGAGAGAGAAAGAAAACCCTTTAAAAACAGCCCACGCATACAAAACACGTCTTGGGCATAGCCAGTGTGAGCAGAGGCTGCACAGTGTCTGCCACAGCACTGCCGGGAAGGGAAGGGCTCTTCTTCATCACAGAAGTGTGGGAGGTCAACTGGTCAACCACTTCAGCAAGAGTTGATGCTAACAGGAAGACCAGCCAGAGGAAAAAAAAGACTTCCAGTTCTACCTGGTCAACTTTTTCACAACTTTAAGTGGGAAGGTTGTTCTGTGAAGGCCATGAAATTAAGCTTTTTATCCTTTGACCCTCTGTTTTGGGATTTCTGCCAGTGAAGTGAGATCCAAGTGAGTAGCTGTGGCAGAAAGGTGACATGGTACGATGGCTCTGAGACTCCCAAACGCTGTATTTTGTATTGCAATAGTGCTTTCAGCCTAGGCCAGGGCAGAAAAGAAAAGAAAACTCATTGCATAAGTGATCCAGGTATTATGAACTGGGCTGTAGGTGGAAGTGAAATCAAACTTGGGCATCCTGTGAGCTCTGTAGGGATGCAAACAGATCTTCCTCCTTTGCTGTGGAGGTATGCTGGGAAGAATCACTGCAGAGGGTGTTGGGAACTTCACTGATATGTTCATGATTTTTCTTAGGAGGAAAGCAATCAGAACTTGTTCAAGTATTTAATTTTTTTTGTCAGATATTCCCTTGCAGGATTCTTAACATCAAAAGAATCACCATGAGAAGGTAGGGTTGCTACAACTGTTACATATGTTACACCATAAAATAATGCAACTTTACCCTAACTCTATCCCTTGCCCATTTCCGCTCACGTCGTTGTTATTTTTCCTGAGGTGTCAGAGTAGCTGAAGGGGTTCAGTGGAAGAAGGCTGCTGAATAAAGGAATAAATCCAGGAAGGTTGTTACAGGGATGACTGAAGATTGGCTTCTCCAGGGAGGAAAGTCAAGGTCACCAGTGCTGTGCTGTGCACTGGCTGTGGCAGTGGTACGGCACGTGCTTGGGGGTGATTTTTTCTAAGGTGGAATAAACCTCATTGGAAGTGAGATGTTTAATCAGCAGCTTTAATGTGAGGCGGTGTTACAGACGATTAAGCAGGAGCTTGTACTCATAAAAACAAATGTGAAATTACTCAGGAGTGCCAGCAATTTGGAGCTTTGCAGAGCATAGTATTGGAAGGAGCATGAGTGGATGATGAGAAGCAATGCAGGTAGCAAAGAAAGCTTTAATGTCCCCTGCGATCCTGTGTGCCTTTGAGACTGAGGTTTGGGGCCAAGTGCTGGCTGAAGGGGAAGCAATGAAATTCTTTGTGGTTGCTGGTTCACTCCTATGCTCAGCAAAGCAGCACTCTGGATGTCTCTGTGCCTAAACAGTGACATCAAAGATAGATGGCTGTGCCTCTCCTTCTGCCTTGCAACCAGAACACCTTGCAGGACCCCTAATTTATATCACTAAAATAAGAAGAGATTATGGGTAAGACAGCAGAGGTAGCCAGCTTTTTAAGGAGAATTGTGACCTGGCCAAGGAAGAGCATAAAATAGAAAGGGTCAGAAACCTGGACGTGGCAAAAAGGATTCAAAGCCCAGAGATTGTGCCAAAGGAGATAAAACCAGATCTCTCAGTTTTCCTGGAAACGCTAAACAGCTAGACAGCATCTTTCTGTGAACAGCAACTGCTGAACATCTGCACGTGTTGGGAGCCCACGTGCAAATCTGTCCTGGTTTCAGCTGAGATAGAGTTAATTTTCTTTATAGTAGCTGGTATGGGGCTATGTTTTGGATTTGTGCTGAAAACAGTGTTGATAATACAGAGATGTTTTAGTTGTTGCTGCACCAGTCAAGGACTTTTCAGCTTCCCGTGCTCTGCCAGGTGCACAAGAAGCTGGGAGGGGACACAGCCAGGATAGTTGACCCAAACTGACCAAAGGGCTATTCCATACCACATAACGTCATGCTCAGTATATAAAGCTGGGGAAGAAGAAGGAAGGGGGGGACGTTTGGAGTGATGGCGTTTGTCTTCCCAAGTAACCATTACGCGTGATGGAGCCGTGCTTTCCTGGAGATGGCTGAACACCTGCCTGCCCATGGGAAGTAGTGAAGGAATTCCTTGCTTTGCTTTGCTTGCGTGCGCGGCTTTTGCTTTCCCTATTAAACTGTCTTTATCTCAACCCTCGAGTTTTCTTTTGCTCTTCCGGTTCTCTCCCCCATCCCACCAGGGGGGAGTGAGCGAGCGGCTGCGTGGTGCTTAGTTGCCGGCTGGGGCTAAACCACGACAAAATCTCCCTTTTTGGAACAGTGAACCAGCTCAAGAAAATGACCCACAACCTGCTATAGAAATTTTCCCATGAAATAGTGGAAAGCAGAGTAATATTGGCTGACCTGGGATTTGCTGAAAGATGTGAAGGGCAGCACAGAAGGCAAAAATTCATCACCAGAAGGGACTCAGTGTGAGCCAGAAGCTTGGCAATGCAGTTGGGCCACTTGGTGCAATTGGTAGAGATGTGACATTTACAGCAGTTCTGTGGACCTGGAGAAGACTTTGGGTTGGAAAGGACCTCCAGCAATCAGAAGTCAGGTCAGGTTTCCTACAACCTCTCCCCATTCCCATTCGGGCAACACGGGATCTCAGAGTCTGGGGAAAACACAGCAAGAGGAGCTTCTTTCCATTTTCTTATTCTGACTTTTGTTAGAAAGCAAGTGGTTGGTAGAGCGTGAGCTCCCTGTACAGCTGGGTTTAATACGCATGAGGACAAAAGTGATCCTCAGCTGGCTCATGACATTACTGAATGCTTAGAAAAAGTCATAAATCCAGTCTTCAATGCCAGGGAAATTAGTGATTATGGAAAAAATAAGGGAAGCAGTTCAGTTAACTGAAGGCACAGTGGTAAAATTGGCAAGAAAAAGGGCTACCACAAATATAAGACTACCCAGGATAAATTAGTTTAAAATTGAAATTACTCCTCAATTCTGTGAAACAGGGACAGTGAACTGAAGAAGCTAACGTTGGAGGGAGAAATATCACCTCTCCACCTCTGGTTTCCATCTGAGCAGGTTAACAACAACAACAGGAATTTGGCTCCTTTCATCATCAGATGTGTGACGGGAACGGTGTGCTGGATGCCAGATGAGCCATCTCTGAGATGAGATGAGCTGTGGAGGTCAGCGAATGGATCCGATGGGCAGCCACCTCTGTGGTGTCCACAGGTGAGGTGAGGTGACAGGGGCTACCACCCCAAAAGAGGTGGAGATGGGGCTGGGGAATTCAAGTGAGGAACCTGGCTCTGCTGAATGGCTGAGCAAGTCTTTGGGAGGGTTTTATTCAGGCAGATAGGGAGATCTCAGAGATGCCCTGCAGGTTTGTCTGTGGCATTTGCATTTTGAGATGTGTCCTGAATCTGTCTGTATGTGAGGTAGGGCAGAGCCTTCTGCGTGGGCTGAATGTCCATGGCAAATGGCGGGTAGGAGAGCAGAGACCGTGAGCCCTGGATGTTGGCTAGTGGGTGAAATCAGCCTGGTGGGAGAAGAAATGGGGTGAGGATGAAGCTGAGCTCCCAACATTACCACTAAGCACTGCTGAAGTGCCATCCAGCACTTGTTAAGGCTCCTCAGTAGATGGTCCAAGAGGCATTTTGATCGGGAATTGGGAGATGCTTTTCTACTCTAACACGGATACAACTTTGTTTGATACAAGTTGTACTGCACTGGTTCAGCCAAAAAATGATACTGGGGAGAAACAGATGGCAGCAAACAAAATTAAGTCAATTTCAAGATTCTTATCCATTAGCACAGACATATGGCTCCCTGGAGACTGTAGCAGGTTCAATTTTGTTTTTTCTGTATTAGATTTTAAACATCGAAAATAGAAGTGAATCCAGAGGATGGGGGCAAATCTGCCTTCGGAGCAGAACGAAGCCTGTGGCACCTTGAAATTATGGCTTTCAGCCTGTGCATTGTTCCTGGCACATTTGGGAAGCTCATGGAGAAAGCATTACATGGCATGCCTATTGAATTTCAAATAAATATAAAGCACCTAAATCCCTTTCAATTTATTCATTGAAAATATCTTCTACTTTTTCTGCATATTGAACCTACTACAAAATCTAGTTATATAAACTCTAGTTGGAAGTAACTGGATTTGCCTGTTGGATGCTTTGATGTGCAGGATTTGAATGCTTTGGAGGGGATTGAATAAGTGTCTCAACATGCAAAGGCAGCACAGATATACCTGACAGAATAAACTGAGAGGCAATGCAAATAGAAATTCTGATACAGAGATAACAGTGACACCAGGAAAGTCACAGATACAATGGGTGAAATCCAAAAGTGTTCCCAAAAGTGGAGATTTGAGCTTAAATGGTGGCTGTTTTCCAAACGACCACTGTCTGCTTGGTTTAACAAATGAGACTCTTATTCCCTTGATCAGTTTTGTCTCTAATGAGCATTTTTCTTTCTTCCAAATTAATATATTGTGTCCCTAGTTCTTGAAAGGCCATGTGTCCATGCCGTCTTTGAGTGGGCTTGATTCTTGCAACTGGACACATGCAAACATTCACAGTTGAAAGCATCCTCCACCTCGTCATTAGCTATATGCTTGAAATTTGGCTTGTATTCCGAAATTAAATTTGACTCCTTTTTAATGAATCCTTCACTTTTCTGAAAACAATTGAATTTGGAATCCCAAGGTTCATACAAAGACCCATCTGCACATCACCAGGCATCCATACATATGGCTGTTTTATATTATTTATAAATGTCAATAACATGGGAGTGCTTTCTAAACAGCATAGCCGTGAAGACCTCACACACCAGTTGGGCAATGTTGTATGGAAGCAGTAATGGGCATTACTATATATCTTGTTCTGAGGTTTATGTACTTTCCATGGCTTTCAAGGCAGCCCTCCTGTTAAAAAAGGATTTGGGGAATGAATATGTGCTAAAAGAGCAATTTAGAAGAGACGAGTTAAATGCTGCACTGGGTTTCCAAACTGGTGGGATTATTCTGAGACAGTACTTCATATGACAGGTTTAAAAAGTATTATTTAAAATGTATTTGGCTAAAATTATGGATATTCAGTACTATGAAACACCCCTCAGCAAATTTGATCCAAGTTTTTTCGTAAAAGCTTTTCACATAATAGGCAGAGCCTGCCTCAGTATCTTCAATAGCTGATTTTAAATTGCCTGCAAACTGTGAACAAAGTGGATACAGCATGCGAAAACCCCCACACTCCTTACTACAGAGGATTTCAATCCTTTTCTGTCAAAAGATAGCTGCTACTATGAGCAGTTCTCAACAAGAAATTACAGCCCTGAAGCAAGCAGTGGGATACGAGGACAAGTTGAGTGAAACGTGTAGAGTGATCTCATTTTGTGATATTTATTCACCCCCTCCAAAATATTTTATGAGGACCAACTGAACTTGTGAAAGGGGTTGCCACAGATGTACGTAGGCTATTTCGTGTGCCTGGGGGAGATGGTCTCAGGCAGTGTCCTCCTGCAATGATACGACTCTTTCTCATTCACCAGGTAGGTTAGAAGAGCATAAGCAATATGTACACTTTCTATATTGTATGCTATTTGTAAACATGAATACAGCTTAGATTAAAAAAAAAAAAGCATGTAAGAAAACTGATAGTGCCACCTAAGTGTCCATATGCTTCACTGGCCTAGGGCTTGTGTACAAATGACTGCATGTGGACTGAAAATACATGAGCAAGCCAGTATGAAAACTCAGAAATTGCAGGTGTGTGCAGATTTCATAGCCATTAGAGCCAGGCAATAAGCACGTAGGGCCACAACCTCAGTCTGCAATGCTCCTTCCAGCTAAACTGGCCACTCTTCTGCTGTCCTGCTGGTGTAGCAAGAGCTGCTGTATTCTGGGGTTTCCCCTGGAGAATTACCCTGCAGAGCAGAAGGCAAGGCTGTCTGGCACATCTTCTACAGACGTGGGAACTGAACCCCACCGGCCTCGATTATATTGGTAACACACAAGCGTGTGTCGTGCAACCTCGTGTGAAATCAGCCCATTCCTGCAGCGAGCACAGAAGCCCGTTTCCCTTCTGGGAGGGAGGCGGAGGGAACATACTGCTGCCTTGATCCGAGAAAAGAGCTCAGCCAATGTGCTATAAATTGCTTCATGCTGTTCTTACTCTGCACATTTCTCATCAGAAAAGGAGACATAATAAACCTGTTTAAAAAAAGATGAGTGTTTAGGAGAATGGGAAGTGGGAATTGCTTCTCTTCCTCCTCAGACGACAAATTTGATTGTTGATGTGCGAAAGTCTGTTTTGTAAAAGCAGACTGCAGCTGAGAAACATCAAACAACTTGAAAGGCAACAGATTTCTCTGAAGGGCCTTTCCTACCTTTGCCGGCATCGGGATTTGGACTGAAAACCCCAGCACTGGCAAGCACTCTGCTCCAGTT
Source organism: Ciconia boyciana (assembly GCF_034638445.1). Classification (NCBI taxonomy): domain Eukaryota; kingdom Metazoa; phylum Chordata; class Aves; order Ciconiiformes; family Ciconiidae; genus Ciconia; species Ciconia boyciana. Next base: position 159,903,824 of record NC_132935.1, read on the forward strand.
TGGACTGCTTGGTCATGTTTGTATTAAAACTGATTTGTTTACCTGTTTTTTTTCTTAATTTTTTTTTTACATGGATCTGATAAAATCACAGTAAATGTTATGGCCCCGGAATTGCCGGTGTGTGATGTTGGGAGTCATTGCTATGAAAAGGCAAAGCGGTGGGGTGAGAGCAGCTGGGTGCAGATCTCAGTATGCTTTACAAGCAGGAGGGACTCCTATTCCCAGGCAGTCCTGTAAGGAAGCAGGAGGGTGAAAACAAAACGTGCTATGTGTTGCCGCCATGCCAGTCCTAAAGACAGCACCAAGGACATGGGGCATGCTGCCTCAGGCTAAACCATTGTGGACAAGCTCTGCCCAGCCCTGGGTGCAAACTGATGCAGCAGATAGAAACCAGTTTGTGTCCTGGCTTGGGTTGAGAAGCAACTGCCCTGTGCGACAGTCAGGACACGTGTCCAAGAGAGGAGCTGCCTGACCCAGCAGGGCCAATCTGTAGGCAAGTTTGATGAAGAAAATTTTAGTGCATAAAGTCCTTCAACTCCCTGTAGAATAGAATAGAATAGAATGGAATGGAATAGAATAGAATAGAATAGAATAGAATAGAATAGAATAGAATAGAATAGAATAGAATAGAATAGAATTTCAGTTGGAAGGGACCTACAACAATCATCTAGTCCCACTGCCTGACCACCTCAGGGCTGACCAAAAGTTAAAGCATGTTATTAAGGGCATTTTCCAAATGCCTCTTAAACACTGACAGGCTTGGGGCATCAACCACCTCTCTAGGAAGCCTGTTCCAGTGTTTTACCACCCTCTCTGTAAAGAAATGCTTCCTAATGTCAAGTCTACTGTACTTCTCAGTATCCACAGCAAAAGGTCATACATTTCACAGGGGTGTAAGTTATGAACCAAAGTTAGCTCACTGCTAACTGATAGGGGAAGTTATGTCCCCTATCCTGCATCGGCACTCTGCCCCTTGTTCCTCTTCATCCTCTGCAGACCTTTTACTCTGGGGACAGCCAGCCCTAATTAATGCACTTGCATAACTGCAAGGATGCTGGTTTCTTCACAGGGACCTGGAGGTAGCCTTGCCATTTATCTAAAACAGTTCAGCGGTGGTCAGAAAGGTCAGATTAAAAAAAGAAAAAACAGAGCTTTTGAAATGTTCCTTACCTCCAATATTGTTACCAAATGCTTCTGAGCCTAGTTCAGAGTGCTGAGGAGCAGGTCTGCAGCTGGTGTCAAACCAGCCGTCTTTGGGTGGTCCAGACTGACTTTCTGTCTAAGTTGACTTCCTTGAGTATTTAATTAAATTACTTGGTGTTTTAATTTCAATCTGATTAGCAACATTCTATGCCTCAAATTTTTGCTTATTCCTGTTAATTTTAGACGATGATATTCAAGAAAGAAGAAACTTTTATCACTAATAACTATTACTTTAAGGAAAAGTCAACTGAAATGTACTCTAGAATAACTCTTTGGTATGTAATTTTTCTGAAATGAGTTTTGGAATCAGAATGCATTACAAAATGCAAATGTGTTCATTTGGAGGCAAAATAATTGTAAGTGTATTCAGAAAGATAGTGTAGACTGGCTGATGGATCTCCTAAGCGGAAAACTCTCTTCTTGCTGAAGACTTTACACTGGAACAGGAAAGGAGACATGGAAACACAGATTAAAACAGCAACTCATTGCTTAACTGAAGAAAGCCATTCTTTTGCAGAGATAATATATAAATAAGAAACGTCTCAATATTTGATGTCTCTCTTTTCATTGGTGCTTCTTAGGCATCAGCTGAGAGCCACAGTGATCACTTTATGTCTGCAGTATAGGGAAAAAGTGCAATTGAAAATGCCAAGAAATTATGTTCTAAACACTTTATTATTTTTAAAGGTAATTAGAAGTCTGTACCTGGACCAGTTTATGTGTGATAATGACCTAAGTGAATGCTGCTGAATATTTCCAGACAGGCCTATAAATCTGTAAAGTTCATGCTTCTTCAGGGAAGGTTTGGGAACATAGCACACATTCATCTTGACTTTATTTCTCATTTAAACAAAAATAACTATTTCAGATCAAGATGCTCTCTTGCTCTCACATGAAATTCTAAACTCAGCTTCTGGTTCCTTTTACAGTGTGTGTAACTTATCTAATATGCTAATGAATTAGAGATATTTATCATTTTTATCTCTTTTCTAACTGGGGTAACAACCTCTGACAGTCTAAACCAGCCACCTAGACTCCCCATGCAGATAAAATGATGGCCACCAGCCGGGTCTCCAGGCACATCCCCAGTGACCAGGTCCACGACCAAGCTGGGAAGGTGAGGGTCAGCGGTGGAGGATACCCATGGTTGGAGATGAAGCTGCAGAGCCCGCATCCCTCACCTGGCCCCTGGCCAGGGAAAAGCTCAGAGTTTCCAAATGCAAAGACTCACCTCGTGGATGGGTCTGCCCACACAAACTCGTGTTTTTTGGTGTTTTCCAGATTTGTATCTACTGTTAAGGCCACTTCTGCTGCTGCTCCATCAGGACAGTAACTCTTCCAAAGAATAGTGGAAGAAATTGTTCCTTTTTTCCAAACTTTTTTTCCCTCTCTCATTAGTTTTATCTTTAGTGTGCTTCTGAGTGCATTTTATTCCTTCATGGCCAGAGAAGAGCCCACGACTGTGGAGCTTCAGGAGCATCTCAGATACGTGTCCTTGATCGTGGATTCAGTCCAGGTATCAGGAAGTAATGAAGGGGAAAAAAGGTGGTCCCTGTTACCTCAATGGATAGTTTCTCTTTTTCTTTTGGTAAATCACCTATTAGCAATGAGCTAACATGCCAGTTTTCATCCGTATCCCAGGCAGTAGCTGACTCTATCACAGCGCTTCAGCTTAACACAACCCGACAGGCATTCTTTCGGGTGATTTGTGGGAAGTGCAGCCAAGGCTTAGTGATTAATTGTTCTAAACGGAGAGCGAGCTGTAAACAAGTTTTCTTGGCTCCTGCTCAGCAATGAGCATTCCCAAATTTTTGAGTTGGATTTTTTTGGTAATTTTCTTAACTATAGCTAAATTTTAGCAGCAATCTGAATTCTGACATTGGGATTTAGATTAGTGTCATCTCCATAGCTTTCATACTAGGATGATGAACAGTTTGTGGACTATTGAGGGTTTGCTCTGGGCCTTGAAGCTATGTTTTGGGGGCAGGTAAGATCTTGGCAGTCTTCAGGTCTTTATTACCCCATCTCTCTGTAACAGCCCCAGGCACTGCCCAAATCCAAACACTGGCTAATGCGGGTTTCTCCTCCTGCCATTAACATGCCTCTGGGCTCTTGTTCACCCTAGGATGTCTCACTGCAGTTTTCTCAGTGCATAACATTGTCCATTTGGATCAAGCGAGTGGCTTATTGTGGGTTTTTTTGGATTAGCAGGCTAGGAGTCCAAGGCTGCATTAACGTTAATGTGAGCATCTCTCAGATTCAGTCTTCAGGGCAGTAATTTTTAAACATGAGGAAGAGTATCGAAGCCAGTAGTATTTGAGGGAACTAAAATAAGAACTCAAGCAGAAGCTGGAGAAATAATCCCAGACCTCTGAGTGACTATTGGGATCATCCCACAAGACCCCCTCTTATTATAATTTCTACAGGTTTCCACCCTGTGTTTCCTTCACCAGCCTCAGCCCTTCTGCCTCTCCTGGTCTGAATCTTTCAGAAAAAACAGTTATCTGCTTCCAAGTAAGGGTAAAGTGCTTAGTTAGCTCTTCCCACAGTTAACTGCCCTGGCAAAATTTGGCTTCTTTGTATGTGGTTGGATTTCACTTCAGTCCCTATTGAGGAGCGTCCCGATTGTCAGACTCCATGTGAGAGAGGAAACAGGAGGATGTAAAGCAGGCAGTGGGAGAAGCTCTGATCTGTGGTTTGCTACAGGAGAGTCATGGCAAGAGCCTCATGAAGCTCCACAGTGATCCTCAGGGACCTTGTACTGAGAGAAGGTGACTTTTTCCTCTACCAACCTCATATCTTGACATGCAAACAGGGCTTCCACATTGCAGGACTGCAGTGAACTGGCCATTCAAACCCAGATCTTCTGGCTTGCAAACAACCATGGGTGACACACGAGGGAGGGTAATACAGATGCTCAAAGAGGCAAGGAATGTGTTGCTCCATGGTACTACACTTAACCATTACTTGCTGGGATGAAACTGTGAATTAAGTGATTCCACTTAGTATAATTCAAGGAGATATAAACAGCTCAACACAACCGCAATTGAGCATGTGCTGCAATATGTCTCCATACCAAGACTTCAGCTCATTTCCCACTGAAACCGAGTGTCAGCCCAGAGCAGCAACACAGATAAATCCAGCACTGAACACTGAACTCAGATCCTTAACTAAAACTGCTGCAAACTCTCCTAACCTCTCAGAATTTTCTCCTAAGAAAATATCTTCTTGTGAGCCTCCTAAGCCATGGTGACTTGCTTTTCAGTTCAGCCTGAAGGTGATGTAATGAAGGTTCTTGCACGAGCAATATCCACAGTTGCTTTACTTGCTGCATGCTGCTCTGGTCTGACTGGCCACATGGGGCTGTTTTCTTGTCCCAGCACTTTTCCAGTTGGACTCACAGAATGGCAGGAGAAGCTTTTTGCTCCCATTTCTCTGAAATCTGTAGAATGTTTTGAGATTTCAGAGTAATTAAAGGAATTCAACTGGGTGTTTCCTTTCTAGGATGCTTTGAAAATATGAGCACAATTGTTCAAGTCCCTCCAAATTCTGTATTTCCTGCTTCACCCTTTGCTGCTTTTTGAAAATCTAAATCCTGGGCTCAGAACAACTTGCTAGTGCTCCTGTCACTGCTGCCTACATTTTTCTTTCTGCCGATTTAGCCTCAGAAACCAGTGGACCATTCAAGCAGCTCTGACTACATTTTCTCTTTGACTTCTCATGTCAGAGCCCTTTGGGGTTTGCAGCCAAGAGCTGATTCCAAGGAAGACCAGCACAGCACCTGACCAATACTCTTGCCTGTCCTCCACCATTCACTATTATCACATTGCAGGGCTACCTATGGAGCTGTGCCCCCTCACAATGTATATGTGGGTCTAAAACAAACATTTCCAAGCCTGGATGAGAAGCTCCTACTTCTTTAAGCATTAAGGTCCTCTGGCATTAGGACTCACTCCCTCTGTGTCCAGTGTTTATTTCTGAATTATGAGTAGGACCAGGCTCCACCAGATCTATGGGCGGATGAGTGCCCAAGCTGGGATCACCCACTCGCAGGTTATTTCCATCCCACCAAACCACCACTTCCCCACCCTGGGGTGGGTTCACTGCCCTCCGCTCTGCTTGGAGGGGCAAGTCCTTGTCAACCTTTACAGCTTCCTTCTTTCTTCTGCGCCCCCCCCTTGTCCTTTTTCCCACTTTTAAAGGCATTCTAGATGAGTGGGTTTAAAAAGAATGTATATAATAAAATGTAGAATGATGACCCCAGAACAGCCCATGAAGTAGGAGGGTGGAACGAGCTGTGCTCAGATCTCTTCTTGTTTGTTTGTTTTTTTTTTTTTTTTGGGGGGGGGGTGGGTTGGGTTTTATTTAAATCAAGCAGTACCTACCATGAAGCTGAGCAGTATACCTCACATGCAAAAATTGTCTTCAGAAACATTAAAGGCCACCTGATAGGTGGGTCAAAAGAGGACAATTCATACTCTGTAAGACTGCAGAGCTTGCTGGAGCATCACTTCCGATTTTTACAGCACAGGACAGAAAATTTCCTGCAAGAGCGACCCTGCTCTGCACTGAGACATCGCTGCTTAATGTCAGTGCATGCTTCAGAGATGCACACAATTGCAACTGGAAGCTTTGGGCAATGGGAACTCACCATTTTCACAAATAGGTTATTCCTCAGGGAGCGATGCAGTCTTGCTGTGCCCCTTCCCCACTGGTCCGGCTCAGAGAGTCAGGTCTGGGGTTGCACTGAGGAGAGGTTACAGCACAGTGAGTGCTGGGAGAGGAGCTCTCAGCCCTCGCTTCATGGAAACCTGAACTGCAAATGCAAAGAGTGTTTTGTTCTCCAGCACTGCCAGTCCAGCACTGCTCACTGAAAACTGTCTGCACTGAGAGCTCCTCCTTTGAGCCTTTTTTTCAGCTTGCACCTCCCATAAATCCTTTTGGCATCTGCAGCAGGGAAGCAGCAAGAAGCTCTAGCTGGGATCACAGCCCTTTTGAGGGAAGGACTTTACAACAGGTAGTAAAAGAGATGGTGCATGTGCACAGATCAAAGGCAAGATCCACACTGCCTATCTGCGTGTTTTAGGCATCTAACTGCAATACTTAAAACTTAAGGCTGGTGTCTAGGATTGTCCTGGGTATTTATGGTTGGTTCAACAGCAATAAAAAGGGAGCTCAGAGGAGCAGCCCATGTCAATGGCCAGTGGGGAATAGCAGGAAGCTTCTGAAGTGCAAGCCTTGGCCAGGACCTGGCACTTGAAGCTATATATATTAATTTCACGGGAAGTGAGAAACGTGGTTCTAGACTCTCCCCACATTCAACAGCATTTCCCAAGCAAGTGCTTTCAGCATCAGCCCAGTGATGTTGGGCACCTCCATGGGAATGGGGACAGGGATGAGCCAAGGCCAGGCGGGTCAGGGTTGGGGTGAGGGCCCATATGGGGCCCATGGTCAGGCAAAGGCAGGGTAGCAGTGCAAGAATAGCACCAACCCAATGGACATTTTCATGCTTTCAGTCCATAATATGGGCAATAAGAGGGTCATTGCTTCAGCCAGGCACCTTCTACCATTTTGCAGTGCAGAATTGCTAGGGAATAACCTGACAGTAGCTAAGAAATGCAAAGTGCTACCAATAGACAATACTTACCTAGGCGGTGACTTCCTGCTATTTACCTGATGGATTTTCAAAAACCAAATAAGCAGCACGTATGACCTATTTAATACTAGTTGATAGCAGGCATGTTTTGAAGTACTGTTCCCACCCATAAGCAGGGTGCATCCATGTCTCACTTCTTGAGCAGATACTCAAAAATCCAGCTGGTAAATCCAACATCCATTCCCACTGACTATTGAAGGGCAAAAAAGCATAAGTTCTGGCATCTTTAGGATGGGCACTTTTGACACAAAACTGTGAGTTGGAAGTTCAGCCTGCTGTTTTGTCTCCAGGCTCAAAAATATGTGTAACTCTTGCAGTTGCCAGTGGTAAGGCTTTTTGTATTTATTGTAATACTCAGCTGCAAAAGAGTGATTTCCTGTTGAGACCACAGGAACCATCACTTTAAATGGCATCAATATTTTTGCCTTTGGACATTCATGTTCTTATTTACAAAGAATGGCCAGTAGCCAAAGAACCAGTGTGTTACCTGTTAAAAAACATACATTTCCCCATTGTCTGGTGATGTAGCTGTAGCAAATCTCCTATTCTACATGGATTTTATGAACTCACTCCAAGGAGGTATTTGACTAGCAGGATCTTCGGCTAAAGAAGAAAGTCCCGCTGTGCTCCCTCCCATCCCACAAAGTAAAAAAACCCAACATCTAATTAATGCTTGAGCTATTCTTGGAACAATGGTTTATATCATCTAAGTCTCATCTTGGATGAAGAGATGCTGTATTTCCCAGATCCTCTTGCTAACAGATTTATGGAGTACTTTCTCATGCCTGAGATGTGCTGGGTTATCATCAAGCGATAACCCCTGTTCATACACCTGAGCTCTGTCTCGTTGCAAACTTCATTTTAGCTGTCTCAAGCAGAAGCACCACGCAACAACAGCAAGGGGCTGCCAAAAACTCTTCCTGTCTGACCGGATTAACCTTCATTTCCACGAGCCAGCACTGAAGTGCCACAAGACCCAAGCAACTGTTGGCAAAGGTGCCACACAGCTGCCAGGCACGTGGGGCTGCCTCCTCGGCAGTGCATGGGGGTGGCTGAGCATTTTTGAGCTCCACAAGGCATGTAGAGCAAAAAGAGTCTGAATACAGAGCAACCCGATGGCAAAATGGCAGCTTGTCTTCTTCCCAGACAGATCAGCCTTACGGCAGATATTGCAGAGATGCGTTGCAGTATCAGCCACAGCTGAACATTACTGTCTGTCACCTCCACATTTCTGGCTTTTCTTTAATCCTCAAACCATTGGCTTTTCCCAGAAATGCCAGTCAAATGATCGGAAGGGAAGTTTAAGTTGTGAGCAAAACTCTTCACTCTTCCTTAGCTTTCCCATGGTGAGTTTGACATACACATAATACAGCCGCACACCACCAAACAACTTCCATACAACTCACGCTACTTTTTCTAAAGGAAGACAAAGAAAAAAAAAAAGAGGCTATTATATGTTTTTCTACTTGTGAGACATGTAGCTACAAGAATTCTCTGGATGATCCCTGAAGGCAATAACAAAAAGGAGACAATAAATTTTTTTTCTCTATTAAAAAAATATTTTTCATTAATTCCTAGAATACTGTATGTCAGAGTACAGGCTGTATCCCTGCTTCCCACATGCAATCAGACATTGGAACAATACACTAGATTTAATTGCAATAGAGGATATGAATGTGAGGAGATAAAGTTATCTGTCATATTGCCGTCCAAATGACATGCTAGCCCCTGCAAGTTTTTCTGTCCTGCTAGTCTGAAGATAAAGACCTTTCAAAAGAACCCCAGACCTCACTCAGGTCATTTCAATAGGTTTAGACTAACAGTCAGTTCTAGCTCTGAAGTCACAGGCCGCTGAAAGTAAGAGTGAATTACACAGGTTACAGAACAGGGGATGGAGAAACCAGCTTTGCAAATGCAATGTTTTTGCTAATATCAATTTCTAAACTCAGAATAGAATTTGAAACATCCATGGTAAAGGATGCTTTTGTTTTTAGCCAGTTGCTCAAACAGGAGCATCATGAATACTTGGACCTGTTCAAGGTGTAACTAGAGAGCCTAAGACTCAAAGCACATGAGTCAAAATATTTTCCTAGAATGCAACCATGCACGGAAGCAAAAAGGATTAAATGATGGAGGTTTATAATGGCAAAGGATAGCTGTGGGTACTACAAGCTTCAGTAGTGGCTGCCGTTTTATTGCTTCCATGCTATCATAGTAGTAATATACGTTGCCACCTGCAATGATTTGAAGACACGGCAAAATTTGAAGATGACAAGTTTCTTCAGGTTAGCTGGAGTCCAAGGGGCCTCAGAGAAAGCAAAAAAGCTTGGCAAATGGACAGCACAGCAGCAAGCATGATACAGCGGTAAAAATTGGTTTTCACAGCCCAGATGCCCTAGGCCCACAGGACCAAAACTGACCCTCCATGTATCTCCTTATTTTTATGTGTGAGAGGAGAATCAAAAGAGGGAAGAGGGGAAAAAAGCTCTGCCAGCCTCCTAGACTTATCCAGTTATCAGAGAGGAAAAACTGTACTTCTCTTGGTTTTAAATTAATTCATTCCCCAAGTAAGATTCATCTCACCTACCTGGAAAAGTCTTCAAGTGTACTGTTTGAATGTGAACTAGTCTCTGTAGGCTTTTTTCATACTCAGTGGAAAAATACGTATTTTTAACAATACCTCACTTCTTTTGAATGGGAAGTTAGGCATGAAGATGCTCTAGAAAATACCGCTTGGTGATGACCATATTCATGAACTGTATTGTCTACTGGGACTTCAATAAGGCCTTTGCCACCGTCTCCCATAAGATCCTCATTGAGAAGCTGTTGATGCACGGGCTGGATGAGCAGACGGTGAGGTGGATTGAAAACTGGCTGAATGAGCCGGCCCAGAGAGCGGTAATCAGTGGTGCAAAGTCTAGTTGGAGGCCAGTGACTAGCGGTGTACCCCAGGGGTCAATACTGGGTCCAGCCCCGTTTAACATCTTCGTTAATGATCTGGATGATGGGGCAGAATGTACCCTCAACAAGTTTGCAGATGACAGCAAACCGAGAGGAGTGGCTGAAACACCAGAGGGTTGTGCTGCCATCCAGAGGGACCTTAACTGGCTGGAGAAATGGGCCAACAGGAACCTCAGGAAGTTCAACAAGGAGAAGTGCAAAGACCTGCACCTGGGGAGGAACAATCCCGAGCACCAATACATGATGGGGGACACCTGTCTGCAAAGCACTTTGGTGGAAAAGGACCTGGGGGTCCTGGTGGACACCATGTTGAACATGAGCCAGCAATGTGCCCTTGCAGCAAAGAGCGTGAATGCTGTCCTGGGCTGCATTAGACAAAGCATGGCCAGCAGGTTGAGGGAGGTGATCCTTCCCCTCTACTCAGCGCTGGTGAGGCCACACCTGGACACACACTGTGTCCAGTTCTGGGCTCCCCAGTATGAGAGACATGGACATACTGGAGAGACTCCAATGAAGGGCCACAAGGATGATGAAGGGGCTGGAGCCTCTCTCCTACGAGGAAAAGCTGAGAGAGCTGTGACTGTTCTGTCTAGAGAAGAGAAGGCTCAGAGAGCCTTGTATATAAATACCTGAGGGAAGGGCGCAAAGAGGATGGAGCAGGGCTCTTTCCAGTGGTGCCCAGTGACAGGACCAGAGGCAACAAGCACAAATGGAAACACAGGAGGTTCTCTCTGAACATCAGGAAACACTTTTTTTACTGTGAGGGTGACTGAGCACTAGCACAGGTTGCCCAGTGTGGTTGTGGAGTCTCCATCCTTGGAGATATTCAAAAGCCATCTGGACACAGTCCTGGGCAACCAGCTCTAGGTGGCCCTGCTTGAGCAGGGGGCTTGGACCAGATGACCTCCAGAGATGCCTGCCAACCTCAACCAGTCTGTGATTCTGTGATTCTGTGAACTCCTGGTCCCATTTCTTAGCTCTGTCTATAACAGCCTCTGTCTGTAACGTCAACCTTTCATGCATAATTATTAATAAAATAGCACTCAGTCTTGAGTGATCAGAGTGATTTCCAAAACATTTTGCTAATCTCCTCCAGAAGGAGTTCTGGAAATGTTTTATCTCCTCAAATCACATATAATTGATGCAATAGAAAAATTCAACAAGCTAACAGAATTTTCCTTGGTAAAAATCAGTTTACCTTTGATTCACCTTTCCTTCTATCCTTGATCAGAGAGAGGCTTTAGTAATTAAGCTTTTGCTGAGAGAGATTTTTGTCCTTCATACATTTGCACAGTCTTTCTAGTCAAGAGCAAAATAACCAAAACCCAGCTAAAATGCAGCATGAAAAAGAAGTATGCGTGTGCTCGTGTGTGTGTATGTTTTGTAGGAAAACTGTGCATCTGTGTTGACATTTTCCAGTGCATGTGGGCTGATCTTTGTGCCCAAGAAGAACACGTTTTCTGGGTATATTTAGGTATGCAGTGCTGTTTGCTTGGTGGGAGCACTCAGAGCAATGAATCTGGGAAACTGATGTGTGTATGTGTTACACGTCGCCTATGCTGCTCTCCTTAGAAGGCAAAGGACAAAAGAGGCTCCCGTACTCACCCGTCTCTTTAAAGTCTTCTAAGAACATTTGTGCATGAAAAAGTTGCTTCCTGGCCCCATAAAATAAATCAGCTGTTCTTCAGAAACATATCACCCTACAATCTGGGTAATTCTGGTTTTCTTGCTTACTCAGTGCTGTGGGATGTTTATGTAGTATCTGGGGCAGCTAGGCTTGAGTTAATTCAGAGCTGCCTCTTCCCTGATGCTGTGCAGACGTCCCAAAGCCCATGGCTCTGAGCAACATGCATCACCTGGGACTCCGGCTGGCAAGAGCCAGGCTGGACAGCTTTGCCTTTGCATGGAATAGAAATGTTAGAGGGTGTAAAGCTGGACAAAGGAGTCTGGAAAGGTACAGTGCTAATCCTACTCTGAAGCATCTCAAAATTCAGAGCACTCAAAAGGGAAAGGGAAGGAGGACAGTGGATTTGCTCTGGTTCAGAGGGCTATTATAACAGCTGTGGAGGGTAAGCGAGAAAGATGTTTTCCACTTACAAAGGGCTGTACGAAGCTGAGCATCCAAGTGCTGAACAACATGTACATGCTGCTCATTTTGCACAGTATTGAGACATTTTGCAAAGCTGGAGGATACTTGCTCAGTGGCAGAGAGTGTACTTTTCCTTTCCTTCCACTGTCTGCACTAAGGTTTGAGTTATCTGGGTTATTTAGGTGCTTCATTACCATTCAAATAAAAAAAAAAAGTCTAAGCATCTCACTGTCTCTAGGACCACATCTGGGAACAATAAAAGGGATATTGCTCTTTTTTCCCCCCTGCATGGCAGCTGGCAGAAGGAAATGAAAAATAATCCGTCTCTTTCTGCCTTGTGCTGCCACCCTCAAGCAGATAAGAGCACACTCAGCCCTTGACCTCACGTCTTGCCAAACAGACTCTTGTCTTGCCACAGAGGAGCGGAAAGGTGAGTGGGCCAGATGGTGCTTTTGACCTCATCTCCTTCCCTGCAAGCTAGCAGAGTCATCTCGCCGTCTGCCTGCTGCCAAAATCCGCGGCGGTGGAGCCGGGCAGAGCGTGCTGTCTGTCGCCTGCAGCTCCTGCTCCTGTGGGGCAGAGCCAAGCCACGGAGCCCGCGGGAGCCAGCTGCTCTCTCCTTACCCTTCTGCCATGCCTCCAGATCCGCCTCTTTTCTTTCCGGCAGGCTCCAGGCTGCGTGCAGGTCCACATCATCATATACAAGCTGGGGTAAAAGCACAATGCTCTTCGTCTTCTTGGTGGCACTGATGCTGGGTGCCTGTGATGGATGGGGGTCCTCCTGCATTGCACAGGGTGCATGCAAGCCCCTCTGTAAGAAAGGGTGTCCTAAAAGAAACAAATGCCTCTCCCATTAACAGCGCTGGAGAGACTGGGGCTGAGACAATTCCCTCTTTTCCTGAAAGAAGTCTCCCTATGTGAGGATCATGCCTACTTTATGGTTTTGAAGTGCCTAGAGCCCATTGCAAACAGGCATTTCAGAGGGATACCGGTGCAACCCACCAACTTTTTATTATCCCATTTGATCTGGGACATGGCTCATTTGGTTTATGAAGTGATTATCTTCACTATGAGCCCTGGAGTGATGGAGCAGCCCTGACTCCAGGGGCACCACCATGGCAGCGTGTATGGAAACAGGCTCCACCAAGCCGTCGGAGACCTCCTCTGGGCACCTCTGAGAGCAAGAAGGGAGGCAGGAGGAGTGGTGTGGGGTGGGAGCTGCTGGTTAGCTGGGGCTGCTGGCCAGAGGGATGAGGAACAGCAGGGTGAAAACCAGCCCAGCTACTCCACACCCAGATGAATTATCCAGTGTACCCTGAAGGCCAGGCCACCTGGGGACAGGAGTCTGCGTGGTCGGAGGTGTTGCCTTGCACCTAAAGCTGGGGAAACCAGGGCATAGCCCCATGCAGGACAGTCACGTGCCAATGATTCAGGAATCACCCAGGGAAGACGCTGTAGTGCGCACACGGCGGGTGGGTACATGCCGTCTTAGAGATACGTGTGAATAAAAGTGGTGGAGAAGCTGATCTGAGGAGCAGCAGCAGATATGTTGTCAAATAGGTTTCATTTAAAAGTTATTTGCTGTGTTCTGCAAGCAAACACCAGCCACTTCTGGGGTTTTGGAAGGAATTTAAAGGGTTTATGCTACTTACAGTCTTCTCCAGGTGCCTTAAATGCTCATTTTAATAAGAAACAGCTCTGACACTCATTTTGGTTGGCAACTTTGAACAGCTTATAAAGTAGCCCTAGGGCTTTAGTCAGAGTAATGTGCTCTGAAATCCCCGGTAAGGCTGAGGTCTGTGCTGCAAAACTGTGGGAAGCAGAGGAGTGTGGCTGAGTGCCGCATCATCTCGCCTCGGCATCTACCTGCCTCCTTTTAAAAAGCCTCAGAAAAGCTTAATTACTTAATACCGTGGGCTTGAAGTTTCTTTTTCCGTTCAAATTCCAGATATTGAGTAACCTCTTGTGCCAGCAAGTGTACTTGCACTTCGCATCTGCTGTACTCCTCCTGTCTGTTTAATATTCACCCCGACGCCGTGATGTGCGGGTGGAAGGTCCAAGATGCACGGCGGGGGCATCCTGCCTTAACGCACCTGGAAACTTTGGCACTAGGCGAGCAGCTGAGGAGAAAAAAACATCACAGACCTGCAACTCCCAGGCAATTGTGCGAGAGGCTCCATATGCTCCAGTGCCCGCCAAAAGAGCCGAGTTTGGCATCGCATCAGAATTATTTCTCCCCCCGCCTTGAAAGCAGGTCTCCATTTAAACTGCGAAGCTACGTGACTGTGAGCTCTGCTTTTCCCCTATAAAGTCTACCTGACAGGAGCACAGGTAATCTGTGGGGCAGGATATAAGGCTGTTAGAAGATCTAGAAGGGGGTTGCAACGTGATCACATTAATTTTCACCATGGTCTATGTGCCACAGGCTCTTATGGGTTGGAAACAGCCCTGTTTGGTCCAGCTGTGCCAGGCCTGGGAGATGTTGCAGAGGCAGCACCCTGACCAATGTGTCAATGGCTTCCTGATGTCCAGAGCTCCAACACAGCATCACGGGAGAGCGGCAGAAAGGTGGGACATGTGATGGACCTTAGCAAAATGAGTCAGACCAGGCATGGTTTAAGGTTTGGGACTGCCCAACCGGGTGTCTTGTGAAGAGCCAGGTGATTCAAACATTGAATCACGGTAGCTCAGGCAAGAGAAAGCAGATCTTGGGATTTTGTGGCACCTCAACTGTTGGTTTGGCACCTTGAACCCAGAGACCAGGGGGTTTCCCTGACAAGTAAAGATGCTAATTTTGAAAGGTTGCCCTCCTCTGTACCAGCAGCCAACGCTGGTGGGACCTGTGCGTAACCACGATTTGGTGACGGAAAGGCACAAGGAAGAAGCACGGACATCAGGTTGCAGCCCTGAACTGATGAAAAATGCAACGTTTCAGGCCAATGATTGAATGAACTTGGGGACCTGGCCAGCAGCAGGTAGTTTGGAATGATACAGAGATTTCCACCCTCTGCAGCTAGCAGCGGGAAGGGTGATTGAACTGGGCAGGGTGGATGCCTAAGCCATGTAGAAAATGTGTCCTCTCTCAGAGAGGCAATCAGGGCTGGGGAATTTTTTCCCTGCAATTAGGGCTGCAGTGGGTTGGGGAAACTTTTTCCCCTCCCTTTTGCGTTCCTGCAGAGATGACTAGAGCCATGGCAGGGGCAGCCTGGCCAGGTTTGGTCTCACCAGAAGCAGGGAGGGCGGCTAGAAGCAGGATTAGGAGCTGGTTTGTCAGGAACGGCTCCAGCAGAAATCCGAGGTGAGGGTATAGCTCCTGTTTTATCTTTCCCATCCTAGTCGCTGTCAGAGAGCAGTGGTGGGGCAGTGCCTGCTCCATGGACCAACCCCTGGAGCTGCACCTAGCCCTGCTTGGTCCCATCCACCGAGCAGGCAGCCGGGGTTTGGCGTTGCAGAAGCTGTTGTTCCCACCACCGAAACTGTTAGTTAGACAGAGGAACAACAGCAATGCACTGGGGGATCCAGAGAAAGGGCCCATCTGTCTTGCTTTTTAGGATGATTAGGGAAAGTATTTGACTTGGCCAGCATGGGAAATTACACGGCCGAGAGAATTGCAATGCTGAGACTGACTGCCTGGCAGCGGGTTGGAGGGGGGGAACAGCAAAAAGGCAATGAACTGAAATCGTAGCCTCCCCTCCAGTGACCAGAATAAAATCCATAGCTGAACACAGCCCGTGCACAGGTAAGAAATAAGTCTGCTTGTCCCCCAAATGCTGAACAGTCCTGTATGTTCAGCTCCTGATGCACCCTGATGACGCGGCCGTGCCTCCCCGCCTGCAACAAGGGTCCCATCCCGCTGTTCCTGGGCGCGTGCCTTTCCCTCACGCTGGGCTAAAATGCCCCCAGCCGATTTGCATCCGCATTTCTCTGTACAAGTGACTTAATTTTCTGTCTTTACACCTTTTCCAGTCCATGAGTCATTAGCAAATATCGTACAATTTGAACCTCATATTGATTTCTTCCTCACATTTTTCATGGAAGTGTTCAGTGTTGTCAAGTCAGATTCATTATTGAGGAGTGAAGACTTTATATCACCATCAGCAATGAAGCATGTGCGCCAATCAAAGAAAGACATCAATATGATTTATTTTAATTATATTTATTTCCTGTAATTTTTTATTCATTGAGTCCTTTATCAGCTGTTCCACATTTTTGCCAAGGATCAATTTCAAGCTGTAAATCAGTAACAGTATTAGCCTTATAAAGACTTGGGTCTCCCAAATTGCACTTTTAAAATACTGGCACAACTTAAGCTCTCTTCCAAACTTCTGCAACTTCCTCAGCACTTCAGTGTTACTGAAAATAATGGTGATTTAAAGAGCTCTTTGGCCACCTCTTAAATTCAATTCATATGCTGGCAGTTTTGTGATGTTCAGCTGGGGTGTATCGCAGTGGGGATGCAGATTTTGCCATGGATGTCTTACCCCACTGTTCCCACATGGAGCATTAACGATGCCCATATCATGTTCACCATGACTTTGCTGGTGTCCCAGTTTGCTGCTGTACCAGTGCAGGTAAAATAAAGGATCCAAGAGTAAAATGGTGATGAGCCCCTCCCGAACAAAGCAGCTCAAATCACTGCATTGCAAAAAACACTTTGACACTTGTCAGTCGTACCTCACTGCATCAATCGCTGGAACTAATACTCATTAATTACCTTTGTCAGGTGAAATTTCCTTAATTGCCTGCAACTTTACTTCCAGGAAGCTCCCACTTTCAGCTGCCACTGCCAGTTTAAAGGCCACGTTCCCCAGCAGTAATTTTTAGGAAAAGTCCAGGCAAATTAACAGGGGATGAAGTCATGCATGGCCCACCTCTGGCTGTCCAGGATCGGTACGTTGTCCTGGAGTCACCTGCCTGACCTGCCCGCATCGAGAAGAAAGGTCAGTGGGATGGGGGTGGAGGAGGAAGGCGGTCAGCCAACCTGTCATATAATCCAAGGGCATTCTTTTGTGACCTTTTCTTCTCCCTAAAAAATAAAGGAAACACGGTAGCCGACTGCCTGGAGAGCTGCTGCTCCTTGAACCTTGACAATATGTATTCAGCGTTGCGAGGAGACATTCAGCAGACAGCATTCAGCACATGCCATAGCTGCCCTAGCTATCAAGCTCCCGTACAGATGTTCATTGAACTGTCAGAGCATCGAGAGGAAAATAAATTAATTGTAAGTGGAAGAAGGCTAGTTAAATCTTTTCTGGAAGTATTATATAGCCATTAGATTGCATAGGAAACTCAATAATAATGGGTAATAATGTTCTTCCCAAGAAATTAAATAGAAGCCCAATTTATAATGCTGCTCGTCATTCAAACCAGAGTGTTCCACCTTCCTGGTACACGATAAACATTTACTAATTAATCCTCACAAAGCCTTGGTGAGGCAGATCTCTTCACACCACTGATTCTGTTTTATAAATGGGAACAAGAAGGTACAAGATACATCCTTTGAAGCTGGAGTTGTCTTCAAACATGATTTGGGTCTCTGGGAGCCATCTCAGCATCTGTGTTTGAATACCAAGAGGTTTGTGAAAAGCCTCAGAGCCA
This sequence comes from Ciconia boyciana, assembly GCF_034638445.1. NCBI lineage: Eukaryota > Metazoa > Chordata > Aves > Ciconiiformes > Ciconiidae > Ciconia > Ciconia boyciana. Next base: position 159,921,331 of record NC_132935.1, read on the forward strand.
GGATCAGAAGTCAAGGTTTCTTTGTGCCCCTTCACTGTGCTCGGGCCATCTCGGCATATTTTGATACAATTCTTCAGCACTATCTCTAGAACACTGCTATTTTTCCTGCATGATCATATTACATTGCAGGAATGGTATTTAGAAGAAAAGCCAATAGTCTTAAGTCCCGAGTAAGAGCAGTAGGAATTGGTCCATAATGCAACTGCTAATTATGTCGAGATTCAAGGAACAGAACTTATCACCAAGCGGAAGCTGTTATTTGCAGAAGATCAGCATGGATTGTATGGGATGTGTGTTGTCAAATAAATGTGGATGTAATTTACGCCAGGATGGTGGACTATTCATGACCATAGGCAAATTAGAATTTAGTGTCATTTTAAGATTCTATCCCGTCTTCTTGTCACCGCTTAAGGCATAGCATGAATAAACACAGGATATAATGAAAGGAAGCTTCATCCCAGCACCGAGCTGCAGCAAAAGTAGGGATCTTTCCCATTGATTTCAGTTTAATTTTTGTCTGCTTACACAGGATACTAATTTGAGTTTGCAGTTGATTCCACGACCTGTGCAAGGATCCCACACAATACAGATAAAGAATCTGCAATACTCATCAAAGAGCAAATAAAAATGGGGATGAGCACAGCCTGGACTGAAACAGAGTTGTGTAGACCTGGTGTTATGTGTTAAAACCGTGGACTAGAGTCCAGCTTCCTGGTTAATCCACGCTTTAGTGTTTAAAGTGTTGCCGTGGTGGCCTAACAGGTCGTCTCCTACTTTTGGCACTACTAAGCTTAGATAAAGGTCTGGCTTGGACAAGGAAGCATTTTTTCCACTCATTTTTGGCTGAAAAACCTTTGACACAACAGAAGTAGTAAGTTCCCACAAAGAACAACTCTGCATTGGTGATGGACCATCCAGAAAAAGCAATGCAACCTTTATATCCTCAGTAAAAAAAAGTGACCCAAGAGTTTATTACAATTTTTGATACGTCAGAGATGTCACTAATACTTTAAAATACGTTACAAAGAAAGAAAACGCTCTTTACTAGCTGTAGAGAGATTGGTCCATGTTTAGTGCAGATCAGAGACTCTTTCAGGGGAGTTAGAAGATTGCTCCCATCCCACCCATCTTCTCCTTGAGTTAATTAACATTAAAACTATGCTTTTACAAGACAAGACATGCTGGATAAAATCCTGATTTGCTTGAAGTCACTGAGAATTTGTCCACTGCTTTCAGTGAGGGCAGGATTTTACCTAATATTTTTAACAGACTTTTATAAAATAGTGTTGAAAAAGATCTCAAGGGCCATCCTCTCTCTCTTCTTGCCGCAAGGCAGGATCAGCTACATCTATGTCAGGCCTGATGGATGTTTGTCTAACTGGTCCTGAAAGAGCTGCAACACTTGATAGCTCAGCTTCCATTTTCACCTGCCCCAAGATATGAAAAGAAAAAGGCCTTTTTTTACCGACTCTATCAGGATTTTTGACTGGTTTAAAGGACCAATGACAATTTTAACAACTGATGTTTCACGATCTGCTAAGGATAGGAACTAATTCTATCCACCCCCAGGGAGCTTTCCCATGATTTATTGACATTTTTCCCTTTTATCTCTTCTTCTTGAGATATCTGACATGAAATCATGTAATTCACATTCCCATCTTGTCTTTTCCTCCACTGTTTCAGTTCTGGTCTGATTTCACTGGCTGCCCCATAAGAACCAGTAGTTAAAACTAACTTCTTTATCTGAAGGCCTGTCAGTCTTCCAGCGGTGCAGCGTGAAGTGCATAATTTTAATTCTAGGAGTGAAATGCCAACCACTATAATTATGTTGGCAACATGGAAAGGCAGGGAGGAAGCAGAGCAATAACGACCAGGCAGGACTGGAGCCTTAAGGGGGAGGAAGAGAAGGAGGGATGGGCAAAAGAAGAAATATTTAAGTCTCATCCTGGCAGCAGAGCACCTCTATGGTTTGGTTATGCTTCCAGAATGAAACATAACTGGTCATTGACTGCCCCTTGCCTGCAATCTAGAGTTCACAGAAACAAAGTGGGGTCTTTGCTTTGGTTTTGAGAAGACCTGAATCGCACTCAGAAATGGTAAAACACAGCTCCTCGTTGACAGGCAATTTGAAATACACTCCTTGCATCCCCTGCAACTACAGGAAACCTGTCCCACAACTGCTCAAAATACCTTTATGGTTTAGAATGGGAAACACAGACAGAAAGATTAACATTTACAGCTGGTATTTCTGAAAGTAAAGGTCTGAGGCAGATGCTCACACGTAGCAGTCAGAGAATGAGAGGTGGATTTCCCATGCATTCTCTCTCATTCCAGGGCACACCATGCATTAAGCTTTCACAAGAAATAATTTTTTTTAAAACTTGCTACATGGAATCCAATAGCAAATAGCACTATTCGTTGTTGATAAAGCATGTGAGAAAAGGCTTTGTACTTAAAGTCTGCTTTTAACCCTTACTGAAGGTTTTATTCCCCAAATACAAACACTTAATCTCTACCGGTGAAAGCGAAGACAAAGAGCCCTTTCACCCAAGCCATTAAATATCTCGTTTCATATATAATCCCAAAACCTCCTGACATTAAAGGGTCCCAGCTTTGCACATGGGACAAAGTTGATTAATGCTGTGAGAGACTAGCAGTGGCCAAACCAGAGTTTCAGATATGACTCTTTGCCAGAAGACCCCTCTGCACCATTACTGCCACCAAACAGAACGTCACTAGGAAGGCAGGAGGAAAGCAGTGGGGCACTGGAGGAAGAATGCTGTGCTGCTGGCCAGAGAAACCCTTACATGCTGTTTGCAGGAAAAATAGCAACTGCCTTAGAGGCTGGGATGGAGAGTCTGCATAGGAACCGGGACCGTTGCTGGGACATACAACCCACGGGGATGCATCTTCAGCATCACCTCGGTATCTGTGGCTTTGAGCTTCCTCAAGAGCTTGGTAGGATTCATTGAGAGTTGAAAACAGCTTCCTGGGGCAGTGGGAAAGCTTTTTCTGCTCAGTGCTGTCTAAAGAATAGGTTCCTGAAGGCATTGTTGTAGTTTTTGTTGAAAGCAGTGTAGATGAGTGGATTAAAAAAGGAATTTGAATAGCCTAGCCATAGAAAAATACTCTTCCAAATGGGTGGGATGTCGCATGAGCAGAGGGGGTTGATGAGCTCCGTGATGAAGAAGGGGATCCAGCAGAGCACGAAGACCCCGATAAGGATGCCCACCATGAGGGCAGCTTTCTTTTCCTTCTGCTCTCTCCACGTGTCTCCGTCCGTCTGGAACGTAACAGTGGCATGACGGACAGTGAAGACCATCTGTGGCTGCTGGGCAGCTTCTTTTACCTGCCAAACACAAACACAAGTTGCACCGTATGTGCCTCAGTCAGCTGATCCCACACAGCAGGTACACAACCAAACTACGCAAGTGATGGCCAGAGCTCACGGGGAAACGCGGGCCATCTACGTCACGCTCTAATGGCGGGGAGATTGGTTGTATGACCCTCTTCTGGGTAACAGAGGCTATTTTTAAGTGAGGCTAGAACCTAAAGAGAGTAGTGATATATGGGCACATGGAATTGCTCACACAGCATCGCAATAAGATTATTTCCCCATTTACAATCAGATCAGTAGAACAGGCACACACCTACACGCCGTGCACAAAAGTCTCCTTGCTTTCTCGGAACCCATTGAGTTTAAGAGTCCTTGGTAGGAGAGGCAAAAAAATGAGCATACATTTCCTTCCTCCTCCCAAGAAGTCTTTACAGTGCACAGTCACCGTGCCTGGGATGAACTGACACGATGCAGCCACAATTAGGAAGGATTTACAAGGACGCTCTGCACATGTCTTCTGTGTGGGTACATTCACAACCACCTCCCCAAAGCCACAGCTGCTTGCCAGGTTATCATTCCCAGTGGAGACGGGATCCCATCCATTCACACCCCCACACGCCTCCCCACGGGAAGAACGGTGACCCCTTACTCATGCTCGCGAGCACTGATTCAGCATTCCACGGGGGGATGTCTGTGAGTCACCGCACGCCCACGTGGAGCTCAGGCTCGCAATCTGGCCCAAAGTTGCTTTAGCTACACCTTGCGTGCTCACAGCTGGGGACTCGGAAGGAGTCAAAAGACCGGACTTGCAAGCTTTGCAGTCAACTTTCCCTTGAAAGCCTTCAGGATTCACCGGGCTTCAGTGGGATGCTGCTTCCTTGCACGCTTTAGCTCCAAGTTTCCCCCACCGCTGCAAGGGCTTGGCTGCTACCAGCAGTTGACTAGAGCAAAATACAACCGAGCTGACCTACCTCCAGGGCTTCTGGTGTAATGGGGGTGATGGAGTTGCTCTTCCGAGATCCAATTCGAAACTTGGCAGCCTTGTAGATCTTCCAGTACACAAAGAGCACCACGCAGAGGGGCAGGTAGAAGGCGCCGAAGGTGGAGAAGATGGTGTAGGAAGGCTCCTGGCTGACTTGGCACTCCTCACTGTCCTCTGAGTAAGTCTCTCCCCAGCCAAAGAGCAGTGGGGCCAAGGAGATGAAGGCAGAGAGTGCCCAGGTGAGGGCAATCATGATGTTGGAGATGCGGCGCCGGATGCGGAGCGTGTACTCCAGGTGGCGGGTGATGGACCAGTAGCGGTCAAGGGCGATGGCCGTGACGTTCCAGATGCTGGCGGTGCAGCACAGCACGTCGAAGGAGATCCACACCTGGCACAGCGACCGGCCTAGCCGCCACCGCCGCCCAGACAACTCGCGCACCAAGCTGAGGGGCATGACGAGGGCCGCCACCATCACGTCGGAGATGGCCATGGAGGCCACCAGGTTGTGGGGCACCCGGTGGAAAGTGCGCACCCGGAGGATGGTGGCCAGGACCAGCCCGTTCCAGAGGAACGTGGCCACCACCAGCATGGCCAACAGGGTGAGGACCAGCACGCTGAAGACGGAGAGATGCGCCCGGCCGCCGTCGGGGCCGCCGTCGGGCCCGCTCCGGTTGCCGGCGTCCGGCGTCGTATCGGCGAAGCAGCTGAGGTTGAGCGGGCGCTCCATGCCGGGGGCTCCGGGGCACCCGGGCTCCTCCGGGCGAGGCGGCGGTGCTCGGCGCCGGGCACTCCCCGCGCCGGGGGCGGGGGGCGGGGGGGGCAGCGGCGCCCTACCGCGGGCGCGGAGGGTCCCCGGCCGCCCCGAGCGGCGCCGGGCGCGGCGGCTCCGCGCTGCCCGCCGCCGGGGTCTTCATCCCCGGGAGGAAGAGCCCTGCGTCAGCCGCCGCCTGACGGCAGCCCCCGGCCCGCCCCGGCGCGCCAGCCCCGGCGGCGGGAGGCGGCGGCTCCGCGGGCGCGGCGGGGTGCGCGGCTCCGGGGCGGCGCGGAGCGGGGCGGCGCTGGCGGCGGCCGCGGCGGCGGAACCCGCGCGGAGGAGCGGCTGCCCCTGCGGAGGAGTCGGCGCTGCTTGGCTGGCGGGGCTGGGGCGGGCAGGTGAGTGTCGTGTGTGTGCGTCCCCCGCCGCCGCCGTGCGCGGGTGCGGAGCGAGCAGCCTCTCGGCGGGGAGCGGCCCGGGGCTTGCGAGTTCGTGCTTAGTCATTTCAGCGCGCGGATTGTCCCTCGGAACCGGCGCCGGTCGGAGCGGAGGGAAGGCAGAGCCGGCAGCCGCTGCCCGCTGCCCGCGCCCTGCGGGGCGCAGCCCCTCCGGCTTTGTCTGCGCCGCTTCTGCTCGGGGTGGCTTCTCCCCCTTGGGGCGTACGCCGTATCAGACGCAGAAAGTTAGCATCCCTGTGAAATTGCGCCTGGGCTCTTCTAAAGATGTGTTAGTTGAGGTGCCGCGGGGATTTCGTAGCTCCCATAAATGCTCGAGTCTGTGGCCAGCAAACCCGTTCGTAATCCTGGTTATTCTGGGGCGGGGGGGGGGGCGGTGTGGCAGGGGATTATTTCTTTGAGAACTTCTGCTCTGACATTTCCTAACTTGTTAGCAATTGGCAGGCCTTTTATTAGAAATAATCTATCGCTTGGCTATGGCTATTAATCGTGAAATTCGTAACATTTCATTAAACATTAAGGAAATGTTTGAGCATTTCGCCTGTTTTTATCACGCTGCTTGTGATGAGAAGTGGGATTCTGGGCCTCACAGTGGAAGGCAGAATTTAAACCCACCGAGCAGGCTTCCCCGTGCTCCGGCTCCATGCAGGGGTGCCAGCCAGCGCCAGCCTGCCAGCCTTGGACGGCGTTCAGGCGGGGCTGTGCCGGCGCTGGCACCCAGCTTCTCCGGACGGTCCCGGGATAACGGGTCCAAAGAGCTGTTGGGTAGGAGCTGACACATGATGTGAGAAGCCGGCAGGCGCTAACGTGGGGCTCAGAGTCTGCATCCCTGGGGGGGGGAGGAAGGAAGGGTATCGGTGTTAAGAATCGGTGACAATGACACTCGCCGGTGAACTGCACTTTCAGAGAGTTGGGGAAGAAAACACAAATGAAAGAGATGTTCAGGGGAGTACCCGATGCATACTGTGCTTGTGGTATACGGAGGGTAAAAGCAAACGGGTGCTTTCTGCTGTCTCTTCAGAATCTCTCTGGACTTATTAATGAAAAACAGCAAAGTAACAGTAAGAAGGGCTAAGGAAATGAGATGTTTTCTAGTGCTGTTACTTGTTTCTCCATGCTGCCAAGTGAAACACAAGGCAGCATATCCAAAACAGGTCCACGACCTTGTTTAGGTGGGACGGGAATTTCCCCGTATGGACTCATGCTGTGCTGTGATACTTGTCCTCAGAGCCAGAGAACAGGACCTGGCCTATTGTAGTTACTAGAACAGACGTAGCCTTAGAGACTATAACATAATTTTGGAAATATACTGCCATCTTTTTGGGGGAGAGATGATTATTTTATCTATACTCATGAATACTGACAATTTTGGAACGGGTAGGTTTTTTACTTACAACACAAAGGATAAATGGGGTTTGCAGGCTTTCATAAAGCCTCCTGATTTAAAATTCCTGGTTTGCAAGGTGCCAGACATCCTTGACTGTCATTCAATTGATCAAAACACTTAGTAACTGCTAGGACTGAGAGCTTTTTGTTGCGTGGGGCCTTCCTAGAGAAGTCTACGAAGCCCAGAATTAACAGAATCAACCACAAATTATGGGATATGTGCTCCTGAAAAAATAGTATTATTTTTTGCTTCAGGAACAAATAAGACAAAAATTACATTTAAAGGGAAATGGAAATGAAATGTATTAAAGCTGAAGAAGTAAAACTAGATTATGTTCTAATGAGAAATTATGAATATTTTCATTATCTTACTGGACTTTTAAAAATATATATTAGCAGATTCTGGAGTTGAATGGGTCAGTTGAGTACTACTTGGAAATAGAAAATTGTAGACAAATACATATATAAATATATATATATATAGAGAGAGAGCATATGTGGAAATGCAAAGGTCTGCACCTGGGATGGAAGAACCCTATACAACAGTACAGGCTGGGGACTGACTGGGTAGACAGCATTTTGCAGAAGAGGACCTGGGTGGCCTCTCGGGCAAGAAGTTGCAGTCTGCAATGTGCCATTGCACATCCTGGAGCATCCTGGCCTATATGAGCAAGAGCGTGGCCATCAGATCGAGGGGCGTAACTATTTCTCTCTATCCAACAAACCTTGGAATTTTATGTCCAGTTTGGGGTTCCTCAGTACAAGACACTGACATACTGGGGGAAGTCCAGTGGAAGGTCATCAAGATGATGAGCGGACTGGTATATGATGTATAAAGAGAGGGAGAACTGAGTTTATCAATCTTAAAAAGAGAAGGTTAAAGGGAAAATCTTACTGCTGTCTCCAGCTGCCTCAGGGGAGGGTGTGTAGAGAGGGTGGAGGCAAACTCTTCTTAGAGGTGCACAGCGATAGCACAAGATGCAATGAATGCAAGTCACAACATCAGATATTCCAGTTAGAAATTAGGAAATAAATATTCACCTGGAGAGTGGTCAAACACTGAAATGGGTCTGGAGAGGCTGTGAAATCTCCATCCTTGTTGATGTTCAAAATTCAGCTGGACAGCACTGTGAGTGACCTGATCTAACTTTGAAGTTGGCCCTTCTTTAATGGGAGTTGGACTAGGTGACCTCCAGAGGTCCCTTCCAACCTCGATTGTTCCATGATTCTGATTCTGCAATCTTTAAGCACGTTGGCTGAATGCACCAGATTCTGGAGATGACTGAATGTTGTTATTTTTAAGGACAAAATGCTGTTTACACAGATTAGTAAGTGAGCCCATTGATTTCCTCAGAACTGTTGATATTTATAAAGTGAGTGGAAGGCTGGGATCTGTAGCGAGTGTATAATGTTTGTGGAATGATCACATCTATGAAAGCCTCTGAGAAAAAGATCTACGCTACAAAGTCAGGATTATCTCACATCCTCATTGATGGAGCCAGAGGAATTCAAAGTGACAGGACCTCCCTAGAGTTAGCAGGGTTCCCTTCAGTACAGACATTAAACGCTGCTTGCTACTAAATACCATTTACTGGAGGTACCTTCCAATTCAAAATATGTAGCTGATGGTTGGAGGCTGGGAGGGAATTCCCAACACAGTCACTGCAGTGCCTACATGCATGTCCAAGTAGTATCTGCTCTTGGGGACAGGGTGAATGGACTTACCTCGTGAATCTGCATGCAGATCTTTTGAACCCCTGCACTGACAGCTGGCAGAAAAGGGAGAGGAGACGGCTCAGGAGGTGTTTTTGCTGAGCATACGTAATGAATACATGAGAATGTCAGTCTACAGGGTAGGTGGAGCTGCTAGTTTAAACAAGGATTAAAGGAACAGGTTTACTCGCTGTATATATACACCAACACTGAGAGCTCTGCTCAGTTGCCAGTCAGACTGCTCAGTAAGTGTGCATCCTGTCAAGGCAATTTCCTGAAAACTCAGGTAATCACTACTTAAACTCCATTTAACGTTCATCAACTCCAGCTCACACTTTTTACATCCAGACACGCTTTTTGAAGACACTTGCACACCACCTGCTCCTCTCCTATAACAACAAAATGTTCAAATACAAACAGTTAAAATGCACAGACTGCGAGGTTGTTCTCACACCCTCAGAGCCCATCCACACTTCCGAGTCTCACTCTAGTCTTCCAAAACCGAGGTCTTCAGAGATGGCCAATATCAGCACTGTGATAGACTCTCACGATGCTCTACCTCTGGCTCAAGTGTCCCATGGTGTTAGGACTGTAGTTTTGGGAGTGGAGAGGGGGAATGGACACGCACCAGCTTTTATGAAACTCATCTCTTTGTCTAATTCATCCCATAAAAGCTGTCTCAGGTGCAGGGTAGTAGCTCTAGTTGGGAGGAAGGCTGAGTGATTCCCTCCCTCTCCGGTGGTCTGTGAGAGCATATATTTGGGGCATAGGCAATCAAGGTTCAAAGCATCCCAGCTCAGGCTACGGGCTTGAATCACGATGCCTCATATCCCATGTAAGCATTTTAATTGCCAAGTGGCTGGCTATTCTGGGTAGCTATCTCTCAGGTTTCTTATGTTGAAGCTGTTTAATAATCACATATGTACTGGCGCATGGACTTACCTGAGGTTTTCTAACATCCCCGCCAAGTGCCACAGCAACGGAAAGATGGAGTCAGCCTTTCTCTCCCATGTAATTACCTACTGCAAAGTGGAGCAATTCCTACTGACTGAGAAGCAGAGATTCATCCTGCCGTGTGTTAGCAGGACACTCAGCAGGACTGTGGGAGTACGTCGGAGCAGGAACGAGGAGGACCTGAGTGCCCCATGTCCCCAGGGTGCCCCAGTGACTGACCTGTTTGCCAAATTGGGTTTTCTTGCTCCAGATGCTTATGAGAAACTTTGAAAAGTCTCTCTGTCCTGGGGCAGAAATGAAAACAACGAGTTGAAATTCTGTTGTCTTTTTATTTGTATGGCTGGAAAACTGTTCCTCATCCAGCCTCTAATGGCAGGTCTCATTTGGTTTCGGGCATGCAAGCTTTCCTTTAGAAATTGTCACCAATTGTATAACTTCAGCGACATAACTAAAGTATTGTTTAATTCTGCAATAGGAACAAAGCAGAACAAGAACAAAAGCTGTTCAACAGAGCAGCCTCTTTGTGTATCTGTCTTGCCTAGAGCATAGTCTTCTTATACGTAAGCTCTGTGGTAAGTGTCTCAGTCCTTGTGTCTCTTGAACTTGGCCACAATCTATTACGCAGCCAGCCTGAAGGGAGGATGGACGCCGGTACCTTGCATTATTGTGTATGTCTCAGTAAATGGACTGCCAGGAGTGTTTATCTGTCTTCTGCCCAACGTGAAGTAACTCCTGCTGGAATTAAACCCTTCATTCTTGCATAGCAAAAAAAATGTTCATGGTCAAAGGACCAGATGGAACATAACTTCATAAAGTCTTACAGGCAACTCCTGCATCATTCACTGCCGCAGTTAAAAGTTGCGCTCTGTGTAAATAAATGAAATGTCAATGATTTTATCACTTCTTGCATTCTTTAAGGGACAACATTAATCAGCTGTGCAATTTCAGGGGAGTCGGCAGAGTTATGCTAGGTGCCATACTGGCTTTTAGTCAAAGGTGCTTTGCAGTGAGTAGTTACGACAGTAACGCAGTAACTTGGAGCCTGCCTCACGGGGCACTGCCCTCATAAGGCATCCACAGTTTTCATGTATTTCTCCCGTGACAGCAAACACTTAACACATATGTACACCAGCACCTGTGATCTTCTTTACCTGTGGCCAGTCCCTGAGAAGTAAACCTTTCTCTGGGCTCTGATGGACTTGGTCTCTGCAGGTTGCTTACAAATCACAATAGAAAATCATCCATATTTCTGATTTAAAAAAAAAAGTTTAAAAATATCAAAATATATTATGCTTCTGGGAGTACATGGTATCTTGCAGTTCTGTCAATCATCTAGAATAGCAGGCCTATAGAAAAATAATAAGAAACTGTGTGTGGGAAGACTAGGTAACTCTAACTTAATACATGAGCTTTGGCAATCAAAGCTGCCAATGGAAACTATCAGGACTCTGCCAGGGAGACAGATGGCACGATGACAGCAAATGGATGGGTCTCTAAAACTCAATTATCATTTCAGTTCAGACCTTTTTTCCGTATGCCAAGTTGTGGAAGAGATTTGTTTATCTTGAGCTTTATGCATTTTGGCAGATAATTTGCATAGGTGTGAAGCTATAGGGAAGGCTGTGGTAGTGTTAGGCTGAACACGGCTTTTTCTGTTGTGTGTTGTTTTCCAGATTACCTTTCTGCTTCCTTGCAGGTGGTAGGTTTCTGAACCTTTATTTACATAAATCCATCTGTAGTCTGGAAATGTTCTTTCAGAACTCTGGAGGCAAAACATTTTAAGATCCATTTACCATAATAAGGAGAGAAATAACTCTAAACAGTTTTCCAGGCCAGCAGTTCTTCATCTTTTTTTCTTATACCTCCTTCCATCCCCATTCTGCTCCCTTTGGCTCCTTGGCAGTGTGTTCCCATGCCCATGTCTTTCTTGGCTGGAGTACCTTATCCCCAAACCACCACCAACTGTAGCATTCAAGACTGGTTTTCTAATTTTAGCAAATTGGCAGTATGTGCAAAAATGAGACCACTGATGCCCGTCATCAAATGATGTCTTCAGTGGGAGATTCTCTTCTCTTCTTCCACCCCAATAGCCTAATTTCTTTATATGCTGTTGGTTGCTGCCTTCTTCCCTGGAGATTTCTGAACAGCCACAGCCACATCTCTACCTGCCAAAGGAAGCATTGGCATAGTCGTGCTGCTTTCTCAGCTTAGGTATCGCTGATGAGTGTCTCACATTCGTATTCACATGCTGCTTCCTTCCAGCTGTGGAATATTTTCCTCCCCCTGATTATTCGGCGTACCTGTATGTTTCCCTGCCCCTGCCTGCCCAGGTCACGCAGATCAGCAAAACTGCTGTTCATTTAAGTAAGGTAAATTCCCAGTATTTTCAAGGTGTGTAATATGGCAGGTCGTTAGAGAAAATGGGAAAGCTGTGGAATTTTATTTCTATATATTTCATATCCGTGTTGCTATTTAAGTGAGTGAGAGGCTCATACAGATGAGAGGAATTATTTACAAGTTAGAAAAAGTCAAATGGTAGGATATGACCACACATTTTCTTTCTGCAACTAAAATGAGTCTGCTCCCATGCCTATGCAAAAAAAGTGTTTGCCGACATCTCATGTAGGCTGACAAAAAGCTTGCCTCTGGATCACAGGCAAGACAGCAAACTTTTTGAGCTATTTGAACAGAGACAGCCGTTTTTAAAGGACCCCAAACATCATTTCTCCCATAGAATTTGGCAGTATCATGTTACAAATATTTTATTTTGGTTCCTTCTACCGCAGCAGGCACCTGATCAAGCAGTGTCTTCTTGCTACTGCTATAAAATTCTCTGAACCCATGGGATGAAAGCAGTTGTATAAATGTGTCTAAATGTCTCTCTGTTTTTCACAAGGATTTTTATTAGTAGCATCATTATTTTTGACAATCAGTATTACTTTGACAGCAAAATGTTGCCAGACCTTTCTTAATTGTGTAGCAACATATTTTCTTATAAAATAGCTGATTTTGTTTTCTGTCTGTGGGTCTGTGAGTCAAGGTTGGTAGACTGTAACTCAGAGGTGGTGGCCCAGTGGTTTGTGAGCTGCAGCAGCTCACCTGCTATTCATGTGTGGCTCCCACACCGGGGACATGACGTGTGACAGTGGGAATATGCTCACGCAAGAGCTGATGGTGGGAAAACCGATCCAGCAAGAGCGGCTGAGGCCAGCATCTCTGAGTTACGCTGGGCTACAGCTGTGTGCCCACCCTTGCCTTGTCCCACAGTGAAGCCACCGGGCTCAGAGGGAGCTGCCGGCCTCTGCCACCAGTGAGCTTCTCGTTTCTTTTCGGAGCCCTCCCTTCCAGCTTTCTTCAGGTGCCTCCAGGTAGATGCAATGTACCATGGAATTCTTGTCCCTGCGGAGATTTTAGTATGTGGCCTGAAAGGCAAGGGACCTGGCTGGCCTTGTTAAGCTGGTGGCTTCTGTAAATTCATTTTCCGTAGTTCCTTTTTCTACCTCTTCTGTGGTTACCTTCTACTTCCAGGTTTCGACTGTATCCCAGTGGGTTTGAACTCAACTGCTAAAGGAACCAAAAAGGTGACTTCCCAATTTCAGTGTAAATTTAGTAAAAATCTTCTATTTTGATACCACTGAATTATTCAGGGTCTCATATGAGCATACTTCATGGGGTGTCTTCATTAAAGAAGGTATTGTCCATCTGCACAGAAGATGGCTCATGTATTACTTTAAAAGCTGAATCTCATTTCGGAAACAAAGAAATCACTATGTTTTATAAAAGGACTCCTCATCTGACCTGATACCTCTTCGGAGCTTTCTGTGCAGACTGTCAGTGTCCTTCCTCCTCCACACATTTCACCATCTTCACTGTATGCTTATGCCTCTCCTTTCTTCTAAGCTTTATTGAACGCTAGAATAGTTAACATGGTCAGCTTTTAAAACATCACCACTAGCAGCTGACTTGACAGTAGGGTTATAAATGCAATTTTGTAACCACGACCAATAATTCAATAGAAAAATGAGAAAAAAACCACTTAACATTTTCATGTTTTAAAGCCTTTCATCCAACATTCACACATACAACATCTCCTGTCCCCTAGGCTTGACTCCTAGCGCTATTCCCTGTCTTGCAGAGCTGCCCACACACACGTACTCCCCATCCCTCCTGTTTTGCTCGCACTCCAGCCAGGCTGGCTGCCGGTGCTCTGTCCTTCTCCTGCCATCATCCCTTCTGCAGCATGGCCACACCTCGACAGGAGTCTGTAAGTGGAGTCCAGGGCTTGATTCATTGTGAGGAAGAGGCACAAAGACAAATGGTCTCTGCCACAGTGCACGTTCTCCGTTTCAAGGAGGTTTTCTTGCAGCTTTTCTGTTTTTATGACAGCTGTGACTGTAAGGAACCATAAATCCTGATGTGCTTGCCCCAGATAATCCCTCCTGCCCAGTGAGAGGCATGCCCCATTAAACACTGCATCACAGCCTCAGATTAATGACAAGTGTTACAAAAGAGCACCCACTGTGGTCATGGAGAACCACAGGGCGTTCATTAGGGTGCATCTTGCAAACAATTACTGATAAACACCCAGCTGGACTATTTTACACAGGTGAGGTTTAGTGCAAGGGCTTGGGTTGTGTAAACAGAGTTAGCCATCGATATGCCTAGCGTTTATTATAAAAATTTATTGCAGCTGCTTTCTGTGAGCATCAGTGAAATAGGTGAGGAAATAGATTTTCTTAAGCAATCTATGGCTCTGGGTGCATCTCTTCCATTCATTTCCAGGAGGATTATTATTTAAAAATGTAATAAGATTTTTTAAATAAAATTGAAATGTCTACAATGTAGATATCTAAATCCTCTGGACTGCTTACTAAATCTCAGAAAGACATCCCTATCTGAATCAAGCTTTCTTTTCTTTATCTGAATAATAATACTCCTATAGTAGCTTTTATATCCTTTATCCTTCAGAGTGAAGAGAGACATGGGTGAGCTTTTGCTGTACAAAAGAAAGACCAGTCTCCAAGGTATGTTCAGTAAGCAATCAAGTCAGCCTATTATGAGAAATTACCCTCTGCAAATTGAGATACAGTAAACGATGACATATATGCTTCTGTTCTTGTTAGCTTAACGTAAAGAGAGTGAGATTCACCTCCCCGCATTGCTCTCTTCCTTCCCTTGCCAGAAGGGAGTGCGCACACAAAAACAGTGAGGATATGTAACCTTTTGGTATTTACCAACTGGATTATTTATGAATGCGTGAGTCGACTCGCGGCACGTAGGAGAGCCACGTGGTAGCTAGGCTCTTCTGGGGAGGGCAGATCTTTATGTGTCCTGCGGTGGACCTAAATATTTGCATTGATTAGATCCAGTTTGGTGCTTTTATCATTCAATTGTTATGAGCACTGTATGAATCATAAATTATAAGCAGGTACATATAAAGCATAAAATGTGTAGAGCACTACAACTAGATGGTGTATATGTTAGCCATTGGAACGTGCCCAGTGGGTCATTTTTTACATGGACTTATTTCAGGAATGCATCCTCATTCACGACTGTGTTTAATTTCAAGTATGTGCTTTAGTCTTATCAAAATGAGCGTGTTTAAGGATGTGCTTAAAGCTAAGAATGTGATTTTGGAGCATCCCTGACTCAGAGACAGAGCTTGGGAAAATTGTCACAAAATATAGGAGGCAAAAAGCTTAGACTGTAGACAAATGTAACTATGGAAATGTCCCTTCCCTTTTAGGAAAAAAGAATAGAAATGTATCCAATTCTCTGAGTGCAAGCAACACTAAGGAAAACACTATACTACACATTTAGAATGAGTTAAATCAATTGACAGCTATCCAGCCACGGAGAAAAATAATGTAATTGTAACTGTGAGCAGCAAAATGGTTCTGCCTAATAGTTAAACATCAGTAAGCACCACTGTGTCTAATAAAATGCAGATCTCATTATCTGTTTGTTATGTGCATCGTGAGATAACTGTTCAAGTTGAAAAGTATAAAAATTTGATTTAATTCACTGACATTTTGGATACAAGAGGGTCAGGTTGGTCTGGTAACAAAGAACAGCTTGGGGCACATGGAAAGGAGTGTAATTGAAGATAAGGCTCTAGCAAGATGAGTGGAAAATGTAATAGAGTTCAAGGATACATTAAACAAATGTATCCTGGCCTTCACACTGTAATCACCTACGTGTGCCATAAGGCAAACAGCAAATGTAATTGACACCCTGAAGGAAGATCATTACAGCTTTGGTGCTTGCTGCCTCATGCCATGATTTCTTCCATTTGCAACACTGAGAATTCAGCCTTGGCAAGTCCTGGGACCCTGAGGCTGCTCTAATTTATATAGGGAACTCATCAAGCTCTAAATAAACTCAGAGAAGTTTTCAGTGGCTTATTTGAAGGTTAAACCTGTATCTGTGAGTGTCTACCACACAGTGTCATAGATTAAAAATGACCAACATTGACATAAATATAGCAGAAGCCTCAGTGACGAAGGAGGGGGACGGTCCTTTAAGCACATTTGAGAGCTAACAAGTTCAGGCTCTAGTAGACCAAAACCAAAAGAGGCAGCTTCTTTGTAGTCTGGTGTCCCGGAGGGGTTCAATACGATCACGTTTTCTTGCGTGTGCTATGGCAGTTGTCTCTTTTCTCCAATTCCTGGGCAGTTTCAACCATATCTGACCGGGCCGTAGAGGCATCAGGGATATGGTAGGGGTGAAAGACCTTACTAGACACTGAAGGAGCCACACTGTGAGCTTCAACCTTATTTGGCCTCAGCCAGTTCACAGAGGAATTGGACCCTGAGACATAAATCGATTGTAGGCTTTCTTGGTTCAGAGAACTATTTGTTCACATTGAGGGAGCTTCAGCATATCACAGAGCGTATCTTTCAAGTAACCAGAACATTTAGGGACTTAGAGAGCCTTTCTTTCCCTGAAAGCCTCCTGGAAGCAAAAAAAGAGAGTTAGAGCCAGGACTGGGCTGAGAGTATAAGCAGTATGCCTGCATTCGTCCTGAGCGTAGCTCTAAAGAGAGAAGTCTTGACAGTGAGACCTGTTTCTTTGAATCCCAACTCCTGGTAAGTACTGAGTAGTTGAGATCATTAAAACAGACTTACTCGAGATACCCAATCAATAATTCTAATTTTTTTTTGCATTGAAGAGTGGCAGACAATTAGGGACTTAAGTAACAAATGTGTTACTTCATAATGTTTTCTGCTTGGCATACTGAAGAGGCAGAGAGTTCTAGATATCAATCTCTCATTAATTAAGCTGGCTCCAAGGTCATGTTAAAATTATTGATCAACGAAGAGCAGCAGTGGATTCTTCATCTCTTGATGTCTTCAGATAACATTCAGTATCTTTCAGGAAGTTCCACTTTGACTAACCAGCCACTCAAGATACTCAGCTCAGAGCAAGAGTATTTTGGATGAAATTTAAAGGCAAATTATAAGAAAGGCTGACCAGAAGACCTACTGGTTTCTTCTGGCCTCAAGGCTGTTACCAGAATGCTATCAGAACATATTTTTCAAGAATGTCAGTGTAAGTTCTTCGTTTCATTTGAAAATACGTGAGAAAGAGAAATCAGGTTCCTTCCACAGAAAAAGAAAGTGGGAGTCCAACCCGGCAACAATAACTACTTGTCTGCATAGTACAGTAACACCTACGTGTAAGTACTGGGAGCCTCCCAAAGCTGCAACCACAAATGTGTGACAAATGCAATCAGCTTCTCTGTATGTATGTATGTATAAGTATGTATACCTCTGTGTCTATGTTTAAGGATGTGCAGGCATGTGTCTTTTGGCTACCCTGAAAATGCTGCTCTAGGCTTCAGCATTTGGGAAGGCCATAAAGCAGAAATGTGCTCCCAGACTGGGGCTGTTTTTAGAGAAAAACAACGGAGCGATCAGTTCTGGCCCTGTGCTCCATGTGAAAGGTTAATCTAAGTTCCCTTCTGGCCATACACTCTGTAAGTTGGAGGAACTGCTCCGAAGATGATGGAGTTGCTGTGAATTTATGTCAGCCAGGGAAAGCTTCCTGGCAGAAATATTTTTCATTGGTTTTAGCACTAAGACCCCATGGCTACATACGAATTTCTCTGGCAGCACAAGCGGACAGACGGGCTTGTGTAGCTGCTGCCCTCCGTCTCCCACTCCACGAACCCCGAGTCGCTGCCCGCGCCGAGCCAGCACCGAGTTAACGGAGTCAGGAAAATGACCTGCGGAAAAGCCAACCATTTTTAGTAGGCTATTCTCAGCAAGATCAGTGTGGGTCACCTCCGAGGCACTGAAACTTTTGTGTGAGCACAGTGCCGAAAAAAATGCAGAGGCAGAAATGAGCGACCAGAACTAGGGGAAGTTTTGGGGTGGTTTAAGTAAGTCAACTTGAGTGAGATTGCAGGTTGGAGGATCTAAGTTAGCAGCAGACAACTCCTCCCATCTCAGCAGCATGGACCTCTCCTTCATGCTGCTTCAGGCCTTGCATAAATCCAGGCTCAAGGAGCTAGACCATATGATTAGCTTTCAGTGAGTTTGGCTCCATGTTGGTCAGATAAGAGTCACAACCTATTCGAGAGGAGCCACAGAAGTGTGGCAAAAACCAACCAACCAACCGACCGACCGACCGACTGACCGACCGGGCTGCCAGGGAGAGGAGGGAGGAAACCTGCCCCTCTTAGAAGCAGCAGTGAGCCAACAGAATAGCACAGCTGTGATGCGATGCCACATCCTCGGGCAAGTGTCTTCTGTCCATTCCTCTTTCTGGATGAGTAAAACAAACATTTAACTTTCTGGACAACATACAGAAAGAGAGCGATGTGATGTAAAGATTTTATCAGCACAAATTTAGGGGTTTTAGTCTACTCATAAACACAAAGCCATCAATGAATAATGGAGATCATCTCAGAGAAGTACCCAGGCTGAGTCTTCACACTGTTCTGTAACATGCTTTGGAACGCCACCAACTTCAGTTGCCTTTTTCTGCATTTATGCATTAATAATGTAAAATTAAATACAAGTATTAGCATCCTTTGAATGACATAATAAAGATTTGGCACAAATAATGCCAAGTTTGTTCCGTTCTAGAAAAACTCATTTTAGTAACTCCAGGTTTCATTAACTTTTTTTCAAGCCTGCATGAATGATAGCCCAGGCTTAAAGGGAAATTTCCATTCTCCACTGTTTGGCTGATACTCATTTACCCAAATGGAAAGCCTGTAAATGAAGGAAATCTTGACAGGCTGCAAAGAAGGGCTACAGGGATAATTACCCACCACATTTCACAAACATTTTTTCTCAAACTCAGAAAATATACAGAAATTGGTAGGTACCTTAGCAGGAGCAGAAGCAAAGACTTCTCCTGAGGTGCAAAGAATGGAGCCTATAAATTATAGTATCACATTTTATTTGTGGCAAATTATTTGTTCTTGCCCAGAGCACTGGGAGGACTTGCATTCTTCTTTCCTGGTGCATTACAATCAGGTCCAGAACTCGTTAAGAAAGTATTACAACGTTATACATATGTATTTTATATATATAAGTATGTATGTATGTATCTAGAAAATTTATATAGAGAGGGTTATTGGTAGTCTGAGGGAAAGATAGAAAGAAAGAATCAGCCTCATTTACAGAACAGAAGATTTAGATGAGATCTTAGGGAGGACTTTCTAACCATAAGGAATTTTTACAACACTAGAACAAGGTATCGGGAAGGTTGTGTAGATGTTACCACTGGCCGTTTTAAAGGAGAGGGATTAACTAGGGATTCCTTCTGCTCTCCCCCATCCATGCTGGCAGCTCCTTTCAGCTCTATGTGTGGAGACTCTGCAGTTTTGAAGAGCCCTGCATCAGTCTGCATATCAGTCTCTCGTAATTAATTCCTTCATTGGTTAAAAACTACTATGCAGCCCACCCAGTAGACCTGCTTCAAGCAAGC
Source organism: Ciconia boyciana (assembly GCF_034638445.1). NCBI lineage: Eukaryota > Metazoa > Chordata > Aves > Ciconiiformes > Ciconiidae > Ciconia > Ciconia boyciana. The sequence continues at coordinate 159,940,854 of NC_132935.1, forward strand.
CCTGTAACATGTGGTGCTATGTTACACTTGTTAGAGAAGATCTGGGAGCAGGAGTGGCTTTAGACAAGTGTAACTAGTGCAATTACACTATGTACCGCCCCGCCAGCTATATTTTAATAAAGGCATACCCAGCTGCAGCTTAAGGCTGGTTTTTTATCCTTGCAGTGTAACACAAAACATCTCATTCACCTTTCCTTGTGGGCTAATATGCCAGACACATTCCTTAGCAGGTAATAGAAAGGAGTAGATCTCCTCCTTTAATACTATGTCTCACTTCTGATAAAAAATGCCCTTACGTTACATGTGCTAATGAGAGCATTCTCCTCCCCTGCTCATTTATGCACAGTTATAGTAAAGGTACACCTTGTTACTTGGCACTTGCAAAGCATTTTGTAACTATTATACTAAAAAAGAAAACTGTCAAGCAAATGACAAGGCCTTCTCAGTGCAGTTCTGGAACTGCAAGAGAACTGAAAATGAAACTATCAGTTCCAAGAGAGCCTTTTAGGATTCAGTGTTGCAGTACAGATAAAAAGAAAGTTTTTAATTATAATTCATATTTGCCATTGCAAGTAGTCCCACTGAAGGAAAGAAGAAAAATGCATAGACAGTTCAAGCCAAAGCAGAGCCCTCTGTGTACCTGTTTTGCATATTTTGGTTCAGATTATAAAACTAGATTCTTATTCACGTTAAGAAATCGGTGTGGTGATAATGCAGGAAGCATGCCTTCTGTGACTTCTCAACAACTTTCCAGACACATTGAAACTAACATCAGCTTTCTGTAAAAAATTGGGTACTTTGTGAAGATATATTTTATTGGAAAGCTAACTTCTAGAGAGCCAGCTGCTACCAAATGAGTATGTATTATTAACAAAGGACTCGGAAAGTCTTCTGTTCACTGGAGTAAAACAAATGTACAATTTAATCTAAGCTCTGAATTTAATTAACTGCAAGAAAAAAACCAAACTGTTGTTTTTTCACAAGCAATTATGCCTAAATATGATATTGTAGGTGCATATGAATTTTTCATATAATCATTTGTGCACACAAATAAGGCATTTATGTAAGCAAAGACTAATTGTCTGCACAAATCTTGTCAACTCAGTGGGCTTTCACTATGTGCAAGCAACACCCATTGCAAAATAAAGATCGCTTTACAGCTTTTCTGGAAATGTGGTCATAAACTTCTATGTACAGAACTCTTATAGTTAAGACACATTAGATACTGTGCTTGGTGTGTTTGTAGTACAGATAACGTGCTGTTCAGATCATTGTGGGCTATGGTGATGTGCACAATCTCTGTTCAGTCTATTCACTAGAGTAACTACACCCAGAAATAAACTCGTATTCAGGCATAATTGATCTCTGCGAGTGGTTGCTCCCATGCAATTACACTGTTGCGGGGGCATCAGAGCAGAGACGGTACTTAAAGTAAGAGTCCAATCTTGGGTGTTTCTTGGGTAGATTAAGGTTCTGCCATGTGCTCAGCACCTCTGCAAGAGTTAAGTTCCTCTGAACTAGTCTCATCCCTGTGTGTTGTGATCAGACCTACTGACAGGACAGTCGCTTGGCTTGACACACGAGCATCCCACCATGTGACTGAGCATCCTATGTTACGAGATGGGCACAAGTCCAGTGATGTGACAGGGAAACACTGCAAACCCTTCCGAAAGAGGATGAAATGAATGGGGAGAATGAATACTGTTAGAAGAAAATGTATCATTCCGGATCCTATAGCCCAAGAGAGACAAGGCTGCTGCTGCTCTGTGTCTCCAGGTCCAAGCAGTAGCGAGGCTGAACATACTCCCAGCTGGCACACACAGAGAAGCACACATATACACTACATACATATATATATACATGGCCAGCCACAACATCACAGACACACTCAGAGCACTCACACCAACATGGACAGCACCAATGGCCTTATCCTGCTCCCCCTCTGGCTGGACAGTATGGAAGTCCACTAGTGAAAATATATACGTATATAACATAGGTCCCTCCAGCAGATGCTCTCAGACACTCAATTCTGCCCAGTAGCTGGCCCCTCGATCCCAGTCTTCCCAGTTGCTGGCATCTGGACATATGAGCCCTGAGGCTGCAGCCCCACGCCAGTTGGTGGTACAGAGCGTCAGACAGCTCTGTGTGCTGACCTGTGAGAATTTATTTCTGGCAAATGCAGGGGATATTTTTCTTGTTCAATAACATACTTTTTCAGTCTAGTTTTCTGTTCTTATGGTTCTGTTGTGGTTTAACCCCAGCTGGCAACTAAGCCCCACACAGCCGCTCGCTCACTCCCCCATGGTGGGATGGGGGAGAGAAGCAGAAGTGTAAAATTGAGAAAACTCGTGGGTTGAGATAAAGACAGTTTAATAGGTAAAGCAAAAGCCGCACATGCAAGCAAAGCAAAACAAGGAATTCCTTCACTGCTTCCCATGGGCAGGCAGGTGTTCAGCCATCTCCAGGAAAGCAGGGCTCCATCACGCGTAACGGTTACTTGGGAAGACAAACGCCATCACTCCGAACGTCCCCTCCTTCCTTCTTCTTCCCCCAGCTTTCTATGCTGAGCATGACGCCATATGGTATGGAATAGCCCTTTGGGCAGTTGGGGTCAGCTGTCCCGGCCGTGTCCCCTCCCAGCTTCTTGTGCACCCCCAGCCTCCTCGCTGGTGGGGTGGGGTGAGGAGCAGAAAAGGCCTTGACTCTGTGTAAGCACTGCTCAGCAGTAATGAAAACATCCCTGGGTGATCATCACTGTTTTCAGCAGAAATCCAAACCATAGCCCCATACTAGCTACTGTGAAGAAAATTAACTCTGTCCCAGCCAAAACCAGCACAGGTTCATAAACTAGATCACACACACGATGCAGAAATTGGAGCTATTAATTTTTGTTAGAAATAGTCTAATTACTAGAATTTAAAGAACTTGTTGACAGGTGACTCATGAAATACATAAAGAAGTAAAAAATAAGTTAATTTAATTCTACTGCTTATTTAGAAGATAATTAAGGGGAAGAATTTGTGACTCATGTGAGTAGTCTTTTCTCCTGGGAGTGGTCATCTTGAAGCCAACAAAACTGTGGATAAAAAAAAGGTGCTTCCGTGTGAGAAGATGAGTATCACTGCTGATAATACAACAGCCACTCTATGTGATGCTAAATCCAATACTGAGATTACAAAATTACTTCTCAGTGTAGACACCTAACACTAGAACTGTTAGGTGTCTAAACTTCTACCAGGCAAGGTTTCTATGGACATGCTGCTGCGCATTGTTTCATGGCACATATAGAAATGCCTTTGCTTTGGCTGTGCCGCACAGCTGGTTACCTACCTGACATCTACTCGAGCTCAGGCAAAATTTTCCAAGTCCTTCTTTCACCAGGCACAGCTACGGGCCTCTGTCAGGAGCTGCTTTCAGGGCTTATTCATTTGGTGGAAGGAGGATGTGAGGGCCTCATTCTTCCCATTTTTATCAAAAGCTCTGTGGTTAAAGAACTTAGAGAGGATGTAGGCATCCAGCAGCCATACCTACCTTGTGCCTCAGTGAAGTTGCTTTTACTCCATTCAGGAAGAGAGGGACAGACCCAAATGTCCATGTCCCACATCCCAGGTCAGGGCCCCAACAACTTTATCTTTGCTTTCCAGGACTGAATTTATAAAATCATTTTCTTTTGGTAAAGCTATTTTAGTTAATTCTTAACCTCTCTTTTTTTTTCCACATTGCATTATACTTACATACTGTGGATGGAATTAAACTTTATTCTTGGATTTTTGTCATAATTAGTCCAAAAGAACAATTCTGGTTAAGGTTGACACCTTATTAATGGGTATGTTTTTGTGGAAACCTGCTTTTGCAATGAATTTCAGTGATTTAACGTAGTAATCTGACCTTGTATTGCTAATATGTGATATATTTAGAGAATTTTCAAATTGTTGGGATTTAAATACCAAATGTATCTCATATTCTTCTGATTTGACTAGCTGAACAAACAGAAGATCCAAAGTGGCCCCACCTGATGCTGCAATAGCACAATTTCATCTGAAGATTTGGGAAGGGACATTATTATTAAAAATCACATTCAAAGTGTGCTGGTTGTTTGCATTATGCTTCTTTGTCAGTATTAGCATAGCGCCTGATTTGAAATACTTGTAATCCTGGAGTTGTACGAAGAACTAAAAATAATGTGGCTATGGTAAATCCAAAGGATAGGAAGTCCAGGGGAACTCATTAGTGTAACAAAGAAAATAGGCTGAGCAGAGAAATCAAGAGGACAAATCACTTTGGTTTTCTTTGTGTGGAGTGGGAATATGCAATAGCTTATGAGATTAGATATAAGGAAAGTACTCTTGTGAGAAGGGGCAATTTAGCAGTCACACTGAGAAAGAAGATGAAGACAAGTAATGAATGACATAATGAAAAGAACTCAAGAGAAAAATGTGGAACAGAAACCTGAGAGACAGCGATACTTGTGAAAGGAAAGAGGTGAGAATTACCAGTGCTGGAAGATGCAGGTGATTACAGAGGCACTGAAATCCAAAAGGAAAGGAAACTCGGGAAGCAATAGTGTTAATGATATCTGATAGATCAAGAAGAATAAGAAAAATATTTTGCTGCAGGTGAATGAAGATTGTGGTAAAAGTAGTTCTAATTTAGTGGGAAGAAGTCAAAGTGGATCAAAAATGGAGTTAGAAGGAGTGAAAATTATGGAACAAAAAAAGCAAGGGCTGGACTTGGGGGGCCCGGACAGCGGCTATAAAGGAAGGCAAGGCTCAGAGAAGTGTTTTACAAAGACAGTCCAGGAAATACTTGGGGCAGAAGAAAATGACCCTAAACAAGAATTATTAGAAAAGATAGAAAGTGAGATGAGAATATGAATTATTGAATGAAAGGGATAAACAGATTTAAATGGAGATGGTTATTTCTACTTTTTTTCCTGTACTGTGAAAAAAAGTGTACCATATAAAAGTTTAAGGACTTTTTACCTTGGTTTTCACTAAAAAAGTAAATTGTAATTGGGGGGCAATACAATAAAACCTGCAACCAAAGGGTAAGATCTCTTTCTGTAGTAGGAAAAGAACAGGTGATATGTTGGGTATTTCTTACATAGCTGGAGTAGCAAGGGGTAGATGTCATGTGGAGATCCAGGAGACCAGGAGAAAGGCAGATGAAGCACCTTCCTTGAAAAAGGACGAGAAGGAAGTTAGGAACTTGTATACTACAAATTTCACTTAAACTCCCCCCAAAATACTGGATAAATAATAAGTTGCTTGTAAACAGATTAATAGTCTCTACCAGCTATGTTTCAAGAATAACAGGTTAAAGAAATCCAATGTTCTCCTGAGAAAGTGTGACAGGCCTTGTAGCTAGGAGGCAAACAATAGGTGTCTTGTATTTTTATATGAGTAAGCCCTTTGATGTCATCTCGTAACATCGCTCTTAAGTATGGGAGGGAAATATTGTCCATGCAGAAGCATTATGAGGGGTCCAAAACTCCTTTGGAAAGCATAATGCAGGGGCAAGATTTATCTGACAATGCACAGATGTTTAAAATACGCCAGATGAATCAGGCTCTGAAAGTGCTCATTTCTCTCTGTTGACTATAAAGGTAATTTATATGAAGGTAAAGTGATGATTTCTGTTTTCTGATCAGTTATCTAAAGTTAGGTAAGATACATCCCCCTCTAGGTTTGAATGGTTTACTATCAACATAGAAGGATGCTTTGAGTAGGCTTTTGAGAGAAATGTCTGATTTCGGTAGTAGTCAGTATGTTCATTAATGAGTTGGATGCTGGAATACGTATTACGCCTATTGGCTTTGCAGACACTCCCAGCTGGAAGGGCTAACGTGGTTTTTTTTGGGAAAGGATTGGATTCTGAAAGGTTCCTGATGAATTGAAAAAATGGCTTGATACTGGACTGCAAAATGTAACTTGTGTACAGCGTATCCAGTATATAGAGTGTATTGTCTGTCACTGCTTGCAGTGGCAAGTCGCTGGCTGTTGCTTGATCTCCCCCGATTAATAGACGAAAACCTGGAATAGCGAAGAAAATGGGAGTACCACAGGCCTGACTCCTTGCTTTCCCCGTGGCTTTGAGTACGAGGAGTGCAGCTCCAGCCGCGCTCGGGCCCTCAGAGCCGCGCAAGGCCCAGCTCGGGGACCAGGACTGAGGGGGGACACTGAAACCTGCCATCTGGGAGGGCCGTTGGCCGTCACCCCCTGCTCCCCTCGGCCCTGTGAGGGCCGGCCGGGGTGTCCACCTGCGGGGTGAGGGGGCAGGCGAAGCGGAGCCGGGGCAGGAGCGGGCGGCGGCGGCCAAGGGGGCCCGCAGCGATCGTCGTCGTCGCCCCCGCGGCGGGACGGGGGGCGGGGCCTGGGGCGGCGGGGCGGGGCCTGGGGCGGCCCTGAGAGGCGGGGCTGGAGGGCGGGGCGCTCCCCTCCCCCCTTCCCTCGCCTGTTTGCCGATGGGCGGGTGCGGGTGTCCCCGCTGCCCGCCTCTGTCGTTCGGGGCGAGTCCATTGCGTTCCGTACGGGGGGGGGGGGAGCGTCGGACCCGGATGCTGGCTCCCGGTCCGGTTCGGAGAGAGGGGGAGGAGCAGAGATAGCGCCCGTGGATCAGGAGCGGGCGCTGTCCTGCGGCAGCGGGGGTGGCTGATCGGGCGGGGGGAGCCGCTTTGTCCGGGCGGCTCTCCCCTCCCCTTTCCACCTCCCCTGCGTCCCGGCGGGGGATGGTGTGTCCCGCAGCGCGCGCCTTGCTCGCGCGGTTCGGCGGCTCGGCGGGGGGAGGGGACGGGACGGGAGACCCGGGCCCCGGCCGCTCTCCACAGTGAGCGTGGGGGATATCGGGGAGGGGGCGCGGTGCTGGCGGCCGGGACCATGTCGGCGGACGAGGAGGAGCTGAAAGTCCCGGAGGAGATGTTCAAAGATGTCAAGTTCTTCGTGGTGGGAGACATCGACCCCAAGGTACCGGGTCACCCTCCCCCTCGCCCCTTCCCTCAGCTCCTTCCTGCCCCCTCCCCCCGGGGGGGGGCACTGTGGCATGGCCCAGCTCCTCTCCCCCCCCCCCCGCCACTTCCCGCGCGGGCTCGAGGCTCACGCGCCACTTCGCAGCACGCGCCCTGCCGCCTCCCGGGGAAGGCGGGCGGGGGGGGAGCGCGCGCGCCTGAGGGAGTGCGGGGAGGGGGGTTGGGGGGCGGGGCGGGGTAGCGGCCGGTAACGGCCGTGCCCGCGGCCAGCGCGCCGCCACCCGCCATGGGAGCCCGCGGCCCCGGCGCGCAGGCCCCGTAGCCGCCTGAGCGGAGGAGGGGCGGGCGAAGGGACTTCCTGTTACAGCCCGGGCCGGGCCGGGCCGGCCGCCGCGCGGGGCAGGGGCTCCGCCTGCCGCTCCCCCGCCCCGGCCGCGGGGCGCTCCGCAGGGCCGCGCGCAGCCCCCGCCGGCCCTCCCGTCCTCGGCGTCCCGCCGTACCGTGCCAGCCCCAGCCCCGCCCGTCCCCGCCCCGTCGCTGCGTCCGGATTCAGGACGGGGACAGTGACAGGCCGCTCTCGGCGCGGGGAGGCTTCGCGAAGGAAGGCTCGGCTGGCTCTTCCCTCCCCACACGGACGTGCCCGCCAGGCCGCTCCCCGCCCCTCCCGCCTGGGTGTGAGCCCCACAGGAGGGCACGTCCCAGGAGCCCCGGGGCTCTGGTGCCTGCCCCAGGACCTTCCAGACCCGCTGGGTGCACAGAGGTGCTGATGTGGTTGGAGGTGTCATCTCTGCGTGTTCTCTGCCCTGATCCAGAGGAGGCGAGGAGCAGAAGGTGCTGACAAATGACCATCCAGCCCTCTGGCCTAGGGCGATACCCTGGATGACAAGGTTGGCCTACTGTGGCCTAGGGCCATACCCTAGATGACGAAGTTGGCCCTACAGTTAATAACACCCAGTCATGCTGGGTGAACGTGGTTAAAAAAAAAGCTTCTGTGGCATGTCCAATTAGACAGGTGTTCAAAGTGTACCATATCTAGCTTTAGGACAGCACCTTCGTGCGAACAGATTCCTACATGTTTCACACTGAAATTGAAGTCTGGGCTGCTTTGGTAGTTGCTGCAGTTGCATCTTTGTTCAGCATTGGGCTCCTTGAATCGTGTGTCCTGGCATTCACGGAGTCTTGTAGGCCTTTAAGTGAAGTTGGGATGTAGGCACTGACCTGTTGAGGTGGTTTTTATTCGTAGGAATAGGATTATATGCTAAAAGAAATACAGTCTAGGAATATAGTTAAAGAGCGGGGAAAAAAACCCCAAGGTCCTTAGGCATAAAATTTTTGACTGTGTTAGAGGTTGAATATTCCTGCACTTCCTCCAATTGCAGGAATTCCTCCAAATATTCCTCCAAATATTCCTCCAATTTAAATTGTATTTAAAATAATATTTTAAATACAATTCCTGTATTTAAAAAAAACTTGTAGCAGCAATATTATTATGTGTATGAAGATGAGTGCAAAAAACCAATAGAACTTGTGTATATAATTTATCATATAAATACTGTCCCAAAAGGCATGTAGTTAGTTATGTGTTGGTATAGCAAGACAATCAGCGGTATTCCCATAGAGTGAGTAAATGAGCATGGTCTTAAGCTAGTTTTCTTTCTTATGTTAAGTTTTATTCTTCTTAGCAGTTAGTGTCATTGTCTTAAGGCTTCGAGTTGCTCTAAATTAGGTACACTAAATGCTCCTCTGTTTCTGGGTGGCTTCTCTGGGTTGTAGGCAGACACCGAAGGTGGCTGTGGCGGAGTTGATAAGGTCAGGCACAGCACTGCACAGAAGTAGTTACACTGCTTCCAAGATCAGGTCGTGCTGGAAGCTGCTGAGCCACTTTGTCATCATGAGCCATGCCTGAATTGAGAAGTCTCGTGCATCTGAGTTGTTTTGGCTGGCCTGTTTAAACATGGTTCCCTCCGGTGCTCTGGTTTCTGGAATGGCTTGCTGGTGTGGCACAGCGTTACACGGAGGCCAGGGCTTGCTCCTGTCCGCTCTGGTGCCTGCGCTGGTGAGCCCTTGGGAGCACGAGGCACCGGGGAGGGCAGAGTCCTGCCTGGGTTGGGCTGCAGAGCCGAGTCAGAATGAGGAAGTGTATTGTGCTGAGCTTGGGGCCCGTTCTTCGTGGGTGCCCTTGCCCTCCCTTCTGCAGGTGCCCCCTGTGGTACCCTGGGAACAACCCGAACAAGAGGGGTATTTACCGGTTGTGTTTTGAACTGAGACAGAATGGAGAAATTCTAAATTGAACTCCACAAATAGCTTTTAAAAACAGTTCTTATAGTGAAATGTTGTTCCATTACTAATACAAAAAATACAGATGTGTTTGGCGCTGTTTACTTCTTCATATACAAATGGATGCTCGCTTGATTTTTGAAAAGAAGTTTCCTCCTTCATCTTTTGAGGAGGAGCACGCTTTGATCAGCGTAAGTTTCCAAATGGTTTCATGGAAAACCAGTTATCTCAATAAATATTAAAACAGGCCTACCTAGCACAAGTGAGCACTCTAATCAAAACAAATCCAAGAGTAAGAAAAAAAAAAAAGTAATATATTCAGGTGAATAACTGCATACCCACTACCTATTAAAACATGTGCAGCATGAACTAGAAGGGAAACAAAAGTCTGGAATTGTGCCTAGATGCTCTTTGGCAAATGAGGGAGAATTGGGCTGCTGGCTCTCAAATCCATTCCATTGGGATGTGCACTTGGCTGCTCACACCTTACAGGGGGTGAGGAGTAGATGTCAGCTATTATTTTTTTTTAATAAATGCTTTTCGTGCTTTTCTAAAAGATGTAAACCCAAACCATCATGCTTTGGTAACACCAGTTAAAACCAGTATTTCATACAGAAAGAGATAAAAAGTAATGCAATACAGCATAAGGACTTTGAGCAGGATATCTGGTTTCTGTTTTTTTCTTATTGTTTTATTATTATTTCAATTTTTTAATGCCCATTGTCTTACTTCTTAGTTTTGAGCTTTTCCTCTTGTTTCTTCCAACACAGATTTTAGTGGGAGAGAACAAAGATAAAATTTATATGCTCAAAAAAATTACATTTCATTTAATGGATTTAAGGTGACACCTAAAGTGCAGGATTTTTACAATGATCATATTAGGGCTTTTCAGCATTTTGTTTTCCCGTGACAGGTATATGGTTGATACTAGTATAGGTGGAGTTCTTTAATTGTGCCAATACAACTTTTCAGTCTAGGCACTACTTAAACTGAAGAAGTCGTGTGTTCTGAGAGGAATTTTGAAGTTGGCATGAGCTAAATTAGGAAAAGCCTTTTTCGTACTACTTTAAATAATCATATGAAGTTACTCTATTGTATTTATAGCGTTTAAACTTGCTACCTGAAACTAGTGTAAATTTTTGCATAAGTAGACTCTTTCTTTGCACGAACTCTTTAATGCAGCATTGCTTTGCTATAAAAAAATTCACAGTTCTAGCTCATTAGTTGTAACTTCTTTCTCATGCTATCTGTCAGATTTGGGTGCTCAGTTTTCATTACATTCATTCCTGTTTTTAGCCTTCCCTTAAACAAACAGTTGAATGGGGCTTGTAACTCAGGGAGAGCTGTGTGAGACAAGGGGCTTGTGTGGTGGAGCTGTTCTTAAATACCTACTGTTTTCAAAAGTGCTTTATTTTCATTTAGCTTTTCCCATTGGAATTATAGCATCTTGTATTACCTTGCAGTTTTCTGGATTTCATGCAGGAAGGTATCCCGTGATTTAGGAGACTGGTGTGTAAAGTGGAAATATTCTCTCCTGTTCCTGACTGTGTGGTGGCAAGAACAGCAAGCTTGTGATCAATTTTCTTGGTTATTTTAGAGTAATTCTTGTGTAATTTGATAATATCACATATTCATCCACTGCAGAAAAAAGTTGATTTTTTTTTTTTTTAAATGAAGTTTTAAAGTCAAGTACTTCGGTCAGGAAATGCCAAAATTGTCTCCTCACTGAGTGGCGACTTTTCCATCCTTATTTTTCTGCTTAGCATAGATGCTTTATAAGAGCCCGATGCCACATTTTGAAATCAGCTCTTTTTCAGTGCCTTCTCTGTCCTGTTCAGGGTACAGGGTAGGTAGTAATTGCTTAAGGACCAATTACTTAATATTTTTTTTGATGAATGCAGGGCCTTGCTCTCTGCTGTTCACTGTTGTGAGGAGAGCGTCCTGTTACGAAGGGAGTGTCCCTAGCAGGTTTTGAGGGAGGGACAGACCATCTGTCCCTAGCAGGTTTTGGAGGATGAACATCATACCAGTTTCGTTCTGCAAAATCATTATGAAGTGAAACTCTATTTCCAAATAATAAAAGGGAAAAGGAAAGAATAATCTTAATTGGCATTTTTAATATTTGAACTCTAGACCTTATTGTTTTAAAACATGTTTCTCTTCCTCCCTTCTACACCCCACTACCTTCTCTGTTACTTTTATTCAAATAAAAGTGAGTTCTGCTTTTGGGGGGCAGGGCTGGATTCATCACACAGACCTCTACAATTGAGCTGAGAGAATGCTGAACTCTTAAACCAACATCCACTATATGGGCCTTGCAAAAATAGGTACAAGGTATGCTTTGTGAGATGTTTTGCATTTTCTGAGGACAGAGTGATGGAGTGAGACATTTCAATTCCAGCTCTTCAAGGTAGTAACTTAGGGGGCATGTGTCCTACTTTTTTTCTTTCTTATTTCTCTAAACCAGTCTTTGTCCTCCATCACTTCTTTTCCCAATACATCAACTCTTTGTTAGAATGTTTTCCCTTCTTAAGGGTGTGGTTACAACTTTTTTTTGCTTGCAGATCCTTCTAGTACCAAGGGGGTATTAGACACGTTCTCTCCTCGGTTCTTCTGTCTGGCTGCATTGTTTTGGAGCAGCTGGACGGCTTCTTCAGACTTACTCATACGCTCTTGGATGAGGTATATTGATTGGATCTAGAAATACTGGAACCAAATGCGTTTGGTGAAGGTGGAATTCTTTTCTTAGCTGTTAAATGAACATTTACAGAAAACGCATGAACATCTTTTTTTTTTGTTCTCTATTCAAGTAAATAACTGGCCAAATCTGGAAGAATTCCTATGAAGACTGCAGTGTACAGTCATGATATTACCTTTTCTAAGGTAACCATTGGGTTACCTTTTTTTAAAATTCAAGGTCTTCTTTTAAAGTATATGCAAATGCTTCCAAAGCTACCATATACAAAAACAAACACTGAGGAGAAGGGTTTTCTTCCCCAGCCTGAGAGAAAATTACTTTGAGATGTTTTTTGAGGAATATATGTTTTGGAAAAATGTTGACACTTTCCACATTTCTGCCCCAGCCTGAATTATTTTGGAAAGTAAATCTTCAACTTGTATGATTAAAATATGGCAGAGCTGTAAACCATCGGTAATCAGCTTTTAAATGGGATGTATTTGGCCACTGCGGAAAGAGTGCTAGCCACTTAACAGGAGAACAAACAAGAGAGGAGGTCGTATTCATTCCTCTCATGTGTTAGTGTGTTCTTGCATTAACGTTTTTCTCAAATAAAAGGTGCTAAAAATTGTTGAATTCTCCCTGTTCTCTTTTGGCTTTAGGTTATTCAACTTCTGAAAGCTGGGAAAGCAAAGGAAGTTTCTTACAATGCACTGGCTTCACATATTATTTCAGAAGATGGGGACAATCCAGAAGTTGGAGAATCTCGTGAAGTTTTTGATCTCCCTGTGGTAAAGGTGAATGACTCATCCATGATATTGTCAAAGTACTGATGTGGATACTTCATTATTATAACAGAAAATGTTCATGTTTAGATGATGACCAAATGAAACATATCTTTAAAAATTTTTTATTCTTGTTACACAAACTTTTATTGTGACCGATAGACTTGTTTTATAATTCTGTTCTCTTCATTCTCTTGTTGCTCTGTATCTGTCAGTGGTTTGGGCTTTTTTTTGTTTTCTGTTTTGTTTTGGTTGTTTCCAGATTCTTCCTTTGGTCATCTGTGAGATGGCGTTGTATTAGCTGTACTTTAGAAATGTTTCTGATGGGAAGGTTCTTACAAGCTTCTGGCAATGGAAAACCTCAGTTTAGAATAAATAGACTGCTGAGGGGTTTTTTAAAGCGCATATAATTGGCAAGGTGCAAAATGATATTGTTGATTCTGCATATGTGTGCTACGCTAATTTTAAACAATAGGAACATGTATAAAAATAGATGTTTTTCTCTTGATTTTAGTTTTACATTTTTTTTTTTCCTTACTCCTACTGGAATTACCATTTTGCAATACTGGGTTATTTTTCCCGTGAAAGATTCTGGGCTTCATGTTTGAAAATGTGAACTTGTCACTCTGCAAGTCATGAGAGTGATTAGAAGAAAAACCACTAGTATTTCACTGCCAATACCTTTGGGTATGTGATTTTGGGCTATTTTTTCCATATGGTTGCAGGTGGCAGTAGAGAATTTTGATAGCTTATATCATGAGAGTTCACCTGATGGTGTAGAAGCATGAATTAATTCAAAAAAATAAAAGGTGCTGAGCCTAGAGACCTTATGGTTATAGTGGGTGTGCTGATTAATTTTTAGTTCCTTTTTCTGAAGTGTTCTGTGGCATAATTTTAATCTTATAAACAAGAAGACTGCTGCCATTCTCATGTGAAGGAAGGACATCAGTGTCGTAACAGTGCTTTCTGCTTTCTAATGCCATTTACTTAAATAATTTAATTTTCTTTATAACTGCTACTAGATAAACTCTTTCGTTTGCCAAACGAGAACAAGTCTTTCAGTAATGTCACCTAGTTTGACCTGAAAACCTCACAGCATGATCTGTAATCAAGAAGATTAGACTAAGTATTAAGGGAATGGAAGTCAGAGGCAAAGGTAGCTTGTTATCGAGAGAAAAAGCATAGAGAATAAGGAAGAGGAAAACTTGAGGGAGGAAAATCTCCCAATCTTTTTGTAGAGGATTGAGGAATTATGAATTAGACTGTTTTAGTTCATTATTTTTTATGCCTTTTTCTAAGGGAGAGAGAATAGCAAGATTTGGGACACCATATACGTAGTTACCACAATATATTTGTTTGTTTTTTTGAGGAAAAGTAATTTCATACTGAATGTAATGCCACTCTTTCCCCTTTCTTCCGTATATGCTGTATCGGGACCACTGTCCTACGTCTCTTCCCTTGTCCACCACCTCCCTCTCTCCCAGAGGGGGGAATACCGTCCTAGAATACTGTCAGTTAGGATTCACCACCTGTGTGCTCAGCAGCCCTCATCGCTGTGTGTTTAGAAACTTCTTTCTGTATAACGTTATGGTTCCTGACCCCTTGGTGATAAGTGTAAGGTAGGGGATTTTTTTTTTAGAGCATGGAAAACTCAAAAAAGGGAGAGGATAAATAAATACTGTAAATAAATAGTTTTCCTGGCACAACAGAAGGACAAGAGAAAGGGGTCTTGCTCCCATATTGCTGCATAACCTTTGAGCAGTCTTTATATTAACTCTTACAAATAAATCAGAACAGTCTTTTTTGTAAAGGCCTAAGTACAATGTCTGTGAAACATGTAGACTTTCAAAGCTTGGAGACTTTCAAAGCTTGGAGATGTATATTGAAACTGACTATAGAATGAACTTGGAAGGTAATTCATATTTCACACATGCAGACCAAGGTTTTTAATTTCTTGTGGGTTTTATTTTTCAGCCTTCCTGGGTGATCTTGTCTGTTCGCTGTGGAGCTCTTCTGCCGTATCCTTTAAGTTCAAATTTGAATCAATTCTGTAGGAAACATGTTAAAATAGATACCATCAAGGGATTAAAGACTGCTTCAAGTATGTACAGCTTAAATTTTTAAAATGATAGGATGTGTTTTGCTTGCCAAGATTGCAGCATGCTTGGAGTTTCTTTGTCTTACTTCAGTTTTCCTGCCCCTCTGGCTATTTTGGATGCTTAATAGGCACTTGCAAGAAAACTGCCATCAAATGCACTCAAAACATTTTAACTGGAAGTTGATAATTAACTGTGAGGATCCAGGAGAAACACTGGAGTGCATTAAGTGGGCAAATGTTGGTTCAGAGTAGAATGGCCTATTCTGCCTTTTCTAGAAGCGGAATTAAGTAAGGGATAAATACGCAATAACTCATATCAACACTGTATTATAAATAACACTTTATTAACAGATAGTGTTAGTATTCCCATTTTTGGGATAGTCTGTCCTTGCCTTTGGTAGACCCTTGTTGTTCATGTTTGGCTAGATTTATGTTTCTTAACTTGTTTGGAGTATATATTCTTGCATAGGGATGGCATATTCCTTCCTCCTCTTGTCAGTTATTACTGTTTCATCTTCATTTATGTTCCCCTCAATTTTTTCTTTGAATCATAGAAATGGTGACAATAGTGACAATGGTGACAATTATTATAGAAAAAAATTAATGCATGTTTTTCTCAGACCATTCATGATAAAGATTCTGTATATGGAAAAGCTGAAGCAGAGCAATACATTTCAGTACAGATACGAGCAGATGATTACAACAAACAATGCCAGGACTAGGGAGGTATGCTGTCAGGTATGAGAGCTCATTTTGGAATGAGGTTAGCAGGTGGTCGTGTCTATAATGGAAAACAAGAGGTGGTAGATGCAAGAATCCAGGAGTTTGTATTAGGAATTCAGGTCTTAATGTGCTTCAGTGATTCATAATTCGTGTTTTATATCCAGTATTTCATGGTATGTACCTTTGCATCTTGCTGTGTCTCGACTATTTTGGAAATAGCCTGTATATTCTCTACTTCCCCAAGAGAATTCAGTTCGGAGTGAACTGTAGGAAGAGAAAGCACTGAATTCATCAGATAAAATGATATAGTGAGGTCTCTGCAGCTGTTTTGATCACGATAATCAGCACATTGGATAGGATTCAGCAGTTAGTGTGAAACACTTGCCACAGTCATGGATAGTTGTCTGACCTAAGCAGAAGAAAGTTTTCCATGAATGACTTGGCTTCCAAACAGAAGAAATGCACCAACCATTACATGGCAAAACCCAAATTAGCAGAGCTACTGTGATCTAGGCTGGTGATTTTTGTGTGTTGCATCTGGAAATAATAAATGTGTTTATCATCCTTTCATCATCAGGATGGGAGTGTACGGTTGCTTATGTCACACGTCTGTAAACCTTCTCCTTGTTCCTGAGGACTGGTTGAAAAAATAATAAAATAGCTTGGAATTAGCTACATTTTCAGGCTAAGTAATCTAGCATTGCATTATCAGTGTTCTTTCCCAAGGAGAAGTTGTGCTATTAGAAAATTGGTCTTCCGTCTGAAACCACGGGTTTTTAAAGGGATGCTCTAAGAGCTGATGTTACTACATACCCAGAAGAGAAATCAACAGATAAAACCATTGAGAGATGCAGTCCATAACTAAATTGTGGCAATAAATGTGTGAATGTAGTCCTAAATGGCTATTGCTCAGAAGTCTTTATTGTGGGTATATAGGAATGGCCAAATGAAAAGACCAGGTCTCAGTAGTATCATATTCTTGGGTTGCGTGGAAGAAGGACGTTTTGTACACCTGTCAGCAATAAATGTGTCCTTGGACCTTTGACTTCATTCTTTCTAGCACGTCATGTCCTTAGAACCTGGTGTTTTTAGATTTTATTTTGAGCCTTGTAGTGCTCACTAAAATGGGTTGTTAAGTCTTAACTGTGTTCTGTTTCAGCCTTTACGACTTCTAGTGCAGTGGCATCCGGCCTTTCGTCAGGCTTTTAGGTAGTACCATAATGAAAAAGATTTAGTTAAAAGGAATAGCTTACTTTTTCCAGTTGATTGGTTTTGGACCCTATTTAGGCAGAAGTTTGAGATTTTGCATTTTTGTCTCTTGTTTATGTTTTAATTTGGAGATGCAATACTCAAAGTTGTCACTGAATTTAGTGAATAAGCAAGTCCTAGAAACATCTTTTGTCAGTTAGATACATGGATCTAATAAGAGCTTTAAAGATTTTATGTTTGCTTTACTAATTCCGGTACATTTGATGGGCATTTGCCTGTCAGTTGTTAAAGGTGAAGTTTAATGTGGAACGATTTAATGCAATATAGAAGCGTAATAATTTTGCCTGTTTCTTATAAATACATTTTAACATTCCACTGTGAAAGTTGTTTTCATCAGGGGGAACTTCAGAAGGCAGAGTGTTCTCCTGTTCACTGCTAACTGATGTTAGCAAAATCTGACTAACCTGCAGTTGAAGGGAAGTAACTGAAAAATGAATCTGGAAGCAGCCTTCCTGAAGAAGGAGATAGGGTTTCGTGTGTGAAAACCTCAGGTATAATGCCATAAAGAGGGTTGGTAATTTCTTTCTTAATTCTCTTGATAGCAGCAAAAGCAAGAATGAGGAAGGATTATTTTTCCATGGTCTTGTACAGATGAAAGAGGGTCAGAGCACTTCTGAATTTTTGTTGTTGGGAGGGGGGAAAAAAAAGTGAGTTTTGTTGCATTCCCTCTTTTTTGTTTTCCAGATCCACTTGTAACCTTATTGTTGTGCTGCTTGTAACTGTTCTAAGAGGGCCTATTTCACTCCTATTCTTTAGAGAGTGCAAGCTGCAGTCAAGCTGATGGACCTCTTAAAAGTTAAATACTGAGCTGTTGCTGCTTTATGTGCTAGGAGCGGATGTTAAGGCAGGGAGTAGACAACTGTATGCTTTTGAAAGATCCAGTACTGAATCTCTGCCTAAAAGAGATACTGAGCAACACAGTGAAATTTAGGACATTCGTCAGACTTGAACTTCTTGGAGTATTCTGGATAATGGCAGTAATCTATTCTTAAGTTTTAAAGTGCTCTGGGCTTTGTTGTCAGCTTGCTGTGTGTTGTCTCTTCTGGCTCTCAAAATTTAAGTATTGCTGATGCATCTGTCAACAGCATGGTCAAAGTAATTTTGTTTCATTCCGAAAATCTCTGTGTGTATTTGTAAAACAATGCACATCCGTTTCTGTAGCCCTTTTTTCCAACAAGGTGTGCCTGTATCTTAAACACCAAATCATATGAAAGTGTACAAAAGGGAGGGGAGTTACAGAAGTCAGCTGGTCCGTCTGTCTTTCCCAGGTCACTTCTGTCAAACTGTTCTTTTCTGTTTCACAAAGCCCCTCCTGTAGTGGAGATTTCATAGTCTCCCCAGTCACCTTACAGTGCCTCACTATTGTGTTGCTAGAGTTTAACCCCATTACCGTGCTGCAGTCTAACCCTGTTTTGATTTATCTGAGACACTCTGAACAGGGAGAACAAATTACTTCTCTTTTCATTTGGCAGCCTTTAAAGGGTTTGAAGATGTGTTGTCTTAGCTTCTTAAACACATCAATTCTGGTCTTTCAGTTTCCTCTTGTAAGTTGTATTTACTAGGTCTGTAGAAATTCTCACTGCTCTTTTTCGCATACTGTGCATACTGATTCATTTATCTGTCTCTTTCATGCATCTGAAAACAAATACGCATTGCTACCAGAGATCTTGTTGAATTTTGAAAGCATGGTGGAAAACTTTGTGTTAGTTTCAGGCTGTGTTTCTGTTTTTACATCCCAGTGTGATGTTTTCTGTTTGTGTTTCACAGTAGCTCCTACACCCCCCCCCATCTGTTGCCTAGCCAGCTTCCAATGCAGTGTTACACCTCAGTAGGAAAAAATCAGCTGCAGAAGATTTGATACTTGTTTATAGTGACTTGCCTACTACTGTTTGCAGATAATCTGTCTAATACTTTGTTTGGTTTGCCGTTTTTCTTGATATATGAACTTGTCCCTTGATATGTTTGTTGTTCAGTGCCTTTTGTGAACTTAATAACCATGCTGTAAGCTAGGAAGCTGTTTCTACTTTTCCAGTCTTTGTGAAATGGCAGAGGGCAGGTTAGGTTCCAAAAGATGTCTTCAACCAAAAATTCTACTGTTTGGTTACCAGACTTTGCCATTTTTGAAACCTCTGGCTTCTGTATTACTTTCTAACCTTTTTTTTTTTTTTTTTTGACACTGTGCTTTTATTTCTTACTGGTTTTAAATGAAGTCATCCACCAGATTGCCATCTTTTTAAATAAGTGTGCAAAAAAGGCACTGTGACTTTCTACAGGTGTCTGCTATTACCTTTTATTTTAGAAAAACGCACTTTTCTTGGTCTGACTTGTTTTAGCAAATTTCTTGTGCATCATATTCCTTCTATGTTGTCTGTTGCTGACTGTAGCAAAAGTTTTTTCTTCAGATTCTCCTGTATTTTTAAACATGGAACATAAGCACTTGATAATGAAAGGAAGCTCTTGGTAATGACTTGATTCCTATAAGCTAAACTTGCTGTGTTTAGCATCCTGAGATGGGCTGAGGGAGATGTTCTGGGAACAGGCAAGTTTGTAATGTTACCAAAATCAGTCATAATATTTGGAGGTGTCCTGATCCAGTTTGCACCTCAGTTTTTTCCTGACACATACAACTTGAATTGGAAACAGACAACATGCTTTTAAAGATAAAAGTTTTTGAATGGTCAAATACTTGATAATATCTTAGGAGATACACTGTACTATGCAAACTATTTAATTTCCTCCTAATGTCCCTCAGGAAACTCTCATTTAAATTATTTTGCATCCTTGACACCTGCTTTCCAGCGTAAATGGCTTTTCTCCAGAATCGTGTCAGATCTTTTTTGGAGTCACTGCCTGTCTCTCTCAGGTAAGAAGTGAACCATATTTCAGTCTGCTCCAATGTACAATATGTGTGCGATGCTTTGTTTTTTTGAGGAGGGATACCAGTCTTTCTGTTGTACTATGACTTTTTTTCTGTGTGTTAGGTGAATTATCACCTAAACCAGTTTTTCACTGAAAATGAGGGCATGAACATTTCAAACTGTGAACATTCAATCAGTGATTTATCTTTTATTCAGCTGTATGGTGATTCTAAAATGCAGAGTACACTAGACTATAAAGTCTTTGCTCCTATTCTTCTATTTCTGCATTAACACAATATTCAGTCAACGTGTTTTACCTACATATGCACTGAAACCTTAAGGGTGCCAGTGACTAAAGTAAGTGGAAAGGTGATGCTTCAGTTGCTGGTGTTCATAGCTACCTCTATAGATCTGTGAGTAGCCTGTTGGTGACCAGTGTGTGTGTACAGATGGACAGGATAAGGCCCTAGGTGCTAATGGAGTATATGCATATATGTGCTTTAGACTTTTTAACAAATTATTCCTGTAATACTGTCAATAACTCTGAATGGTAATGGCTTAAATACATGTGGCTTTCTTGGCAGGGGAGGGGGACATTGCTGTGACATAAATTGTTAGAAATAAACACTTCATGTGTTTACACAGGCTATTAATTTGGTCTACTTGTTAAAAATCTGTTTAATGAATTTAAACAGGTTGTCTAAGATAAATAATTCTTGTTTGCTTGATCACTAACTTTTTTATCTTTTGGAAGGTGATATATTAGTGTTGGGTTTTACAGGAGTGAAGACTGTTTTCTTTTTCTCTGTGTAGGTTAAAAATGATCATTTAATGTCTTTGTTGTTGCATCTCTTTGTCACCCTTTTTGCTCTGTAACTTTCATGCTAATTTAGTGTTTAAAAGTGATAGGTACTACATTAGCCAGACTTGTAAATGGTATGTCATGGATTGTACTAAAATTCTTCAAGCAGAAGGCAGCTGGTTGCATAGAACTAAAGGGCTTATTTACCTTCCTTTTAGGTTTCATCTGAAGACCGAAGTACGCTGTGGGCTTTGATTACATTTTATGGCGGGAATTGCCAGCTGAGCCTCAATAAGAAGTGTACTCATTTGATTGTGCCTGAGCCAAAGGGGGTAAGAGTTTATTACATGTACAATTCTTCTTCTTGTAGCTCTCATTTGCTTTTGAATAATCAAAAATTTTCCATCTCCCTGAAGTTAGGATTTTTAAGACTGTTTGTTAGTCTTGAACAGCTAAATTCAACACAATTATGCATTGCAGCTATTCAGTTAGTATTTATTTTCTGCATGGCTTTAAGCCTGATTAATTCAATAGATGTCCAATTTCATATTGGTATTTGTATTTCTGGTCGAATAAAGCATTTTATTCTTTATTCTGTTTGTCTTAACCTAATTTTAACATGGCATAATCATTAGTGATTGTGATTTGTAAATCTGTAGGTACAGAATCAGGGAAGAAAAATGAAGGACAAAACTGAAAAATTGCATAAAATGCCCTTCAATGTTATGAGGGAAAAAGGAATAAAGAGAGCAGAAGGAGGAACAGGTTATTTTCCTCTTTGTTGTTGTTCTTTTTTCTTAAAGAAAAGAGAACTCTCAAAATCCCTCAAGTCTTTCCTCTTAAAGAGAGATGGTAGGATAAACAGCACACAGCATTCCTGTCCAACTGCTGATAAACTAGTCATACTTCAGATCACTCCCATCATAGAATCATAGAATATCTCACGTTGGAAAGGAGCCATAAGGATCATTGAGTCCACCTCCGTGCTCCTCTCAGGACTACCTAAACTCAACTATATGACTAAGAGCGTTGTCCAGATGCTCCTTGAACTCTGACAGGCTTGGTGCAGTGACCGCTTCCCTGGGGAGCCTGTTCCACTGACCTCTCCAGCTTCCCAGCCTCCAGCCTCTCAGTGAAGAACCTTTTCCTAATGTTCAATCTGAACTTCCTCTGACACAGCTTCATTCTATTTCCTCGTGTCCTATTGCTGGTCATCAGAGAGAGGAGATCAGCACCTCCCCCTCCTCTGCCCCCCTTGAGGAAGTTGTAGACTGCAATAGGGTCACCCCTCAGCCTTCTCTTCTCCAAGCTGAACAACCAAGTGACCTCAGCTGCTCCTCATAAGGCTTGCCCTCAAGACCTTTCACCGTCTTGGTCGCCGTCCTCTGGATACACTGGTAGTTTGACGTCCTTTTCACATTGAGGCGCCCAAAACTGCACACAGTGCTCAAGGTGGGGCCATACCAGTGCAGTGTAGAGTGGGTCAATCACTTTCCTTGACCGGCTAGCTATGCTGTGCTTGATGCATCCCAGGACATGGTTGTCCCTTTTGGCTGCCAGGGTGCACTGTTGACTTATGTTCAACTTGCCATCAACCCAGACCCCCAGATCTCTTTCCACGGGGCTGCTCTCCAGCCTCTCGTCCCCCAGTTTTTATGTATAACCAGGGTTACCCCGTCCCAGGTGCAGAATCGGGCACTTGCTCTTGTTAAATTTCATACAGTTGGTGATTGCCCAGCTCCCTAGTCCATCCAAATCTCTCTGTAAGGCTTCTGTACCCTCAAGGGAGTCCACAGCTCCTCCTAATCTGGTATCATCATCAGGGAGAAACTGAATCAGAAAGATCAGATAAATGGCTAAAAGCAGCATTGAGCACATCAGAATAGCCTTTCTACTATAATGCTAGTAAGGCTTTGGTTATAATAGTTCACTGAAACTTCATGAAGTGTTCAGGTGCTCCTCTTCCTGAAGAAGAAATACATTTGTATTTGATTTAGTGTGTTTGTTCAGAGACTGAAAATACTTCAAACAAATTGAAGCTCACTTAAAAATGATTGCTTGGATGCTTTTAGTTAATGCGCTGGATGGAGCAAATTTTTGGTTTTGTTTTTGTGTGTTTTATTTTTTGTCCTTTAATAACATGAGCACATTTCCATCACTATTTTTTTTAATTTCCAGTCAGTGGGAGGGGTCACAGAGGTTAGTTATTTGAATGTGAGTAACTCTAAGATCAGGTTCTATACACTACCTCCTTACCTAAATCTGTAAAACTTTGTCAAGTTTGAAATGTTGTTTTATACAAATTGAGTATATTATTGTCCCACCAGTGACCCTTTTAATATTTTGGAGTTAATGTAAACTATCTAATACTAAGATATAGAAAAACGTGGCTAGTAGGATGACAATAAACTTATGCGTGCAATACATAGGAAAGTGCTTTAGAATAAAACATGGGCTGGCATTGGGAGAAGAGAAAGTGTGGACATGGGAAATGCTTTTTCTTCCCTGTTTCATTTAAAACTATAAGAACCTTTGTAGGGTTTGGGGGGGGGGGGCGGGGTTGGTGTTTTTTTAAGTGCATGATCTTCTGTGGAAGAGTTGTGGAAGGGTGTACCAAACACCACCCTAGTTGTTTCCTCCATCACAACAAGATGTAATGCCTGGATGAAGAGCTTTGCTACCTAAAATAGTGTTTTTAAGAGGCAATGATACACATTTAAGAAGTGTTGCCTTAAATTATAAGCTTTTTAGAGCAAAGGATGTTGTCTGGAGCTTGCCAGTCAAATGAAAAAAACACATTAGCATTTCATATCTGTAGGATAAAATAAATATCTTGTTTAATTTACATAATCATTGAATGGGAACCATTTTATAGGATGATTACTTAAAATGCTTCTAGTCCTGCTGCTCTGACATACTACTACAAGGGAATCCGCAGCAGTTTGTAATGAGAACAGTTTTGACAATTGTGAAAACTTAAATGATTGCTTTGACTATACACAAGATGATACAACAAGATTCTTAATAATTCTCACCACAAAGAAAGAATGAAAACTCATATCTGCAAATAAACTTGGTTTCATCCGTAATCTCTTTATTGTGTATGAATGACAGTTTCATTGTAGGGAATAACTCTAGAGAATCATTAAATTAAATTAATTTCCTCTAAATGTGCTGGTTGTTAATTTGTATTGTTTGACATACAAAGAAAATCCCAGTTCAATCACTTTTAAATATTAGATCCTGAAATTAGTTTCAAATCTTCTAAAGAAAGTTTTCTTTTTTTTTTTTTCCCCACTGTCTTGATATTTGTGAGGGGTTTCCATCAAAGAGGATGCTTGAATACATAGAGCACTGATCCTGTGCTAGTTTCTTAGGAAAGGAAACAGTGAAGTTTTACTATTTGTATATATCTTCAAATGATGAAATGATAAGGAAGGAGGGAGGGATAAAGTTTTCTACTTTGTCAGCATTGTAACCTCTAATTGAAATGGATTTAGTTAATATTTGGACAGAAGTGTAACTTTCAAGTTGAGGGCAACATTACAGTTTGCAGCTTCTGAGAAGGTGTATGGGAAATATCTGGCTGGTTTCTGATTTGTATTCCTGCTGAAATGCATTTTTTTTCAGTGATCACCTTGTAAATATTTGTCTATACTTTATTGTGAAATTCTGATTTTTCCCTAAAAGCTTTTTCATGGTGGTTTTTTTTGTTAATTTGTTTTTTTACTTTTTTTAGTGGAGAAAATGTAAGTGTAAACTATATTTAGACTCGCCTTAACGTCCACCTAAAAATCAGCTGCATCTTAGTATTGCCTGTGATGTTCTTAGCTGCTGGAGTTCTGAAGGCTTTTTCAGAACCAAATTTCATGATTTTAAAATCCTTGGATGATTGGGTTTGAGAAGAATTTGGGTAGTGGTATTTTTGCAAGTGAAGACTTAATCTTCTGCAGTTGTGCCTCCTGAGTCCTTTATATTGTCAATGTGGAGGTTTTTGTTTTAATCTCTTGGAACTTGTGGTTATGCACAGCAGTGTAGTTTGTCCTGTTGGTTCTGGGAGAGATCACTTTCTGTTATTGGACAGCCTCTTGTGATCTGCCTCTCCATGCTCTAGCTGTGCCCTCAAAAAAGTTAATTGGGATTTTTTGTCTTTAAATAAAATCTTTTCTTTTTTTTTGTTTTTCCCAGGAAAAATACGAATGTGCTTGTAAACGGGACAGCATTAAAATTGTGACACCAGACTGGGTACTGGATTCTATAGCTGATAAGACTAAAAAAGAAGAGACTCCTTATCATCCTCGCTTAATTATATATGAGGAAGAAGAGGAGGAGGAGGAAGAGGAGGAGGAAGCAGAAAATGAAGAACAAGATTCTCAAAATGAAGCTAGTACTGATGAAAAATTATCAAGCCCAGCATCTTCTCGAGAAGGATCACCTTTGGGTGATCAAGTTTTTTCACCAAAATCTACTAGTGCTGATAAGGCAAAAGGGGAACTGATGTTTGATGATTCTTCAGATTCCTCTCCAGAAAAGCAAGAAAGGAATTTGAATTGGACACCAGCTGAAGTCCCACAGGCATCTGCAGCAAAGCGTAGGTTGCCTCAAGGGAAAGACTCTGGGTTAATTAATTTATGTGCCAATGTCCCACCAGTGCCAGGTAATATTTTGCCTTCAGATATGAGAGGCAATCTAATGGCTTCAGTACAAGGTGCCCAAAGTTCTGATCGACAGGAAATGATGGCTACGTGGAGTCCAGCCGTGCGGACGTTAAGGAATATTACTAATAGTGCTGATATTCAGCAGATTAATAGACCATCAAATGTAGCGCATGTAAGTGTTGGATTTTTAATTTATAAGATATTGGACTTTTTCTTAGGAACTATTGTATCCAAGAACTTCAGTTTCCTTTTATTGTTCTTTAAATGTACAAAGGATTAAAAGTTCTCCATGTTACTTAGGAGGTGTGGCCAAATTAGTAACCTCTCCATAATAAGTAACTTCATTTCTAGCAGGTTCACAGAAGTAAGAATGCATTTGGAAAAATGTTTGGAAGAGTGAAGCTGTGTTTAACTGTAGTGTGGTTTAGAGTTTCAGTATTGATTTCTTGCTAAGATAAAAAAAAAAAATGCATTAATTTAGAATTATTTGGCTAGTTCAGGAAACCGGATTTCATACCCTTCAAGCTTTTTATTCAGTGCAAGGAATTATTTGTGCGATAAACACATAAAACTGTGAAATTGATTGTTCTCACAGTAGGTTCAGTTCTATACTGTGTTGTTCTGCTGGGCATCATTAAGTTGTTATATAGTATAGTCAGGATTATGATGCAGAAGTCCTAACTTACAAGTTCTTATGCCACTCGTATAGTTGAAATAATTGCAGCTTTTGTATTGGATTTATTTTTAGAAGAAAATAAAAAGCAAGTGAGCATGCACTGAAATAACTTGCAGCATTGAAATTCCAAGATATTCATGGGAAGGGAATGTGAGAAAAGTAGATGCTGGTAAATGTTAGACGTATCTTTTACTTAAATAATTGTACTGGTGCATTTATTTGGATGTTCATCTGAAGGTAAAACTTTCAAAGGTGCCTGAATAATATAGAAGCTTACAGCTAGTACTTAAACACAAGAAGTGGAGTCACTGAGAAATGTTGGTTCTTTGTTGTCTATATGACTTCTGAATATGAAATGGAAATGCAGGCTTCCTTTTAAAACTGGGTCTTAGATTCCTCTTCTCAGTGCCTTGAATTGTTTAAGGACTGAGACTTCAGGGTAAGGACTGAGCAGAACCGCCAAAGCCCTGGTTGGTTGGCCAGTGCTGGTAAGTTGGCTGATGCTTTCACGTCTGAACACCACAACATCTACAACCCAGTCATCATACTATCAAATACTCTATAGCGGTGTCCCTGTGGAAGTATTTTTCTGTAAGTAATATTTGTAGAGCTACAAGGCAGTTGATGGTATCGTGCTTCGGCTAGGCTTTGTTCTCCAGAAGTCTGTTAGACTAGGGACTTGGCTGTGGTGTGCAAGGGCTGTTCTCAAGTACCATATCAGGCTGCTGTGTAGGTTGCTGTGCTAGCTCCAGCACGTGGAGAAAAGCTTTGCATCTTAGAATTGTGAATCTGCTTCCTCGAGGGAGGAATACCAATTCTACCTTTTTCCTTATAACTTCCCTCTGGCTAGGGTAAATTGTACTTTGTATCCTGCTTGGGTACCTGTCTTGGGTGGATTCCATGTCTTGGTGCACAATCTTGGAAAGTTAACGTTTAATTTGAACCTCAGATGTCTGCTGAATGGCAAGACCTGTAATAATAAGGCATTTTGCAGATACAAAGTTACTTTCTGAATATAGCCCTAGGATACTTTTGAAAGTTTTATCCCTTTATTTTGAAATATGTGTCCTGAAGCTTCTGTAATTTTGAGTTTTGGGACTTCTTGTGGAGAGCAGCATGAAGATCTCTCCTCATACTGAGCCACGGAAACATTCTTTTTGTGTATGTTATTTTTAGTTGTTGAATGTTTATACTGTGGTGCTGTCTAGACATTAGTGATGGGTGATGCATTGATAATTGTGGTTGTAAATGTATTCTGTACCAACAGCATCAAAATTACTTAGATGAAACCTGAGATGTTTCGAAGTGCATTGCAAAAAACACTTGAGCCACCTCTGATGAAGAGTTGATGGATGTCTCATTGAGAGGATACAGTTAATTGGCTTTGTGTTTTAGTGATGTGCTTTGATTCCTCTCTCGCACACACACATCACTGAAGTTTACACTGTATGTGATGAAATAGTGTGGGTGAAGTAAACAAGCTTTGCAGGATTCACCAAAGCTAATTTCATGTTTAAAAGACTTTATGAATGGCGAGTCTAGAGTTTCGTATTGCTCCTTCTAATTTTTAATGAGTAGTTTATATTAAAATATTTTAATAAATATGTAGAACTAATCCTAATCTATTAGGAATTTGCCTAATTTTCCCTTTTCTGATAACAGTGAGTTATACATCTAAAAATGAAATCAAACTCCAGATTACTTCAGCACTCTTTACAAATCTAAAATCTATTATTGGTATGGGTTGGTTAGGTTTTTTTTTTCGCCTCCAAGAAACTATCAGTGCTCAGCAGATCAATGTTTTTCTTTGTATTTTGGGACTCAGTTTAAAAAATAGAGCTAAATATTCCTGAATTGGTTCAAAAGGAAGCAAGGTGGTATTAAGTTTCAAACAGCACTAATTAGTAGAGCATTATTAGCAATTTCTAAGTTAAAAACAATAAGACTATGGAACTAAACTTTGAACTTAACAGGCCAGCAGGATTGTAAAATGAATATTACAGTTGATTGAGCTGATCTATGTAATTATTAATATAGTGTTAATAGTCATAATGCTATTGGAGCTATCATCAATAATACAGGGATGGGTTTTAATCTTAAATTTTGCTAAAAATGTTCATTGCTTTATATTAGGAGCCACATGTAGCTCCATGCTTTTCTATGTGTAAGTCCTGTCTTTTCATTTTGCTATTAACAATTAAAGATTTTTGTTTAGCTCACAATGTATTTAAGCATAGGGTTCTTTTCTTTTGAGAATTGTATTTTCCCAGTAGTTCTTTAAATATTTTTAAAACTGAATGACAACAAAAAGGTCACAAAACTAATCTTTGTTTTCTAGATATTACAATCACTTTCAGCACCTACAAAAAGTTTAGAACAACAAGTAAATCATAGCCAACAGGGACATCCAAATGCGGTGCTGTTTAGTCAAGTGAAACTAACACCAGAGACACATTTATTACAGCAGTCACATCAAGCACAGCAACAACAGCACCATCCTCTTTTACACCTTCAACCTCAACAACTTATGCAGCTACAACAGCAACAGCAGCAACAACCCCAGATTTCCCAGCAGTCTTTCCAGCAGCAACAGCCTCATCAGTTTTCACAACAGCAACAGCAAGTTCATCAGCAGCACCAGTTCGCACAACAGCAGCTTCAGTTTCCACAGCAGCCGTTACATGCGCAACAGCAGCTACACCGACCTCAGCAACAGCTCCAATTCCAACAGCAGCATGCTTTGCAACAGCAACTTCATCAGTTGCAGCAGCAGCAGCTACAGCAGCAGCAATTGCAGCAGCTACAGCAACAGAATCTGCAACAACAACAGCTGCAACATCAGCAGCAGCAAATACAGCAGCAGCAATTGCAGCAGCAGCACTTACAGCGATTGCACCAACAGCATCAGCAACAGCAAATGCAGAATCAGGCAACACAACACTTAACTCAGACATCTCAAGCACTACAGCATCAAGTTGCAGCCCAGCAGCCACAACACCACCAGCAGCAACAACTGCAACAGCAGCCGCTTTTTGGACATGATCCAGCAGCGGAGAGTTAGTAATTATTGCATTCTGATCCTGGAAAAGAGTCGCTAATGACATGACATAATGTGGGTTAGAATATAAAAAAATAATGCTGTGTTTACAGTATGGGATTGTAAGACTTAGAAACGCCATTCATGGCTTGGCACCCGTTTTACTAATTTTTAGGCAACAGATTTAAATTATAACTAAGGATGATGCGGAAATCTGAAAAGCCTGAGAGCACTGAGAACTTTCTCTTTTCAAATATATACTTTATGCCACTAGCGTATAAATTACGCTATGAGAACAGTGTTGGTCTATGCATACCATAATTTTTTTAATTTCTTTTTTCCTTTGTAAGAAGGGAAAGGGGAAGCTTTCAAAGAGGATAACAACTGGAAAGACAGCTTAAATTTTGGAAATACTAGCACATTAATGAGGATTCAGTATCAGATAGAAAGTTGTCATACCTTGCTTTGAATTCTGTCCATGCTAGTAGAACTAGAAAGCTTTTTGATTGCTTTGATTCTTCATAGCTGATCTATGTAAGAGAGTGAGTTGTTGTCTTATGCTTTCCTTTTGGTGCTCCTTCCTTCTACCCCTTTAGCCCCCCTTCCTCCAGGAAAAAAACCACCCAGAACAAAAACAAACCCTGGGCTGAAGTGTGCCTTTAGATGTGGCTGTCAGCTTTGACATTTTGGATCCTACTTTTTCCAAGAAAGATTTACTTCAAAATTGAATGAAGTTTATAACCTGGTTAGGAAAGATTAGTGTAGAAAATATGTTCTGAGATGAACTCTTCAGACTTGTAAGTATTTAATTTCTTATTCTTTTATGTGCCAAACTATTCCAGTTCCAGAAGAGTATTTCCTACTGGGCTGTGTCTTTGCAATTGCCGATTACCCAGAACAGATGTCTGACAAACAGCTGTTAGCGACCTGGAAACGGGTAAGATTCTGCTGTATTTTTAAAAAATTATGGTAAGATAATGTCATAGTAACTAAATCCTAAAAGGAATGATTTGAAGTATTTCAGCACGGTTCACTTTTCTTTAGGCATCCTTTTGTGTAATGTTTGTGTTACAACCTAAAAAGCATTACTCAACTGCAGCTGACCAGAAAAAGTAATCAAAATGATTTAGATGTGCAACCTGGTTGAATTAGGTTCTTAGTCAGAACACTGGCTAAATAAGTTATAGCCTTAACTATTTCCCAACTATTTATGCTATTAATCAGGCAGCTGTAGTGCAGCAAACGTAATATTGCATTGCTCTCTATCTTTAACTTGATTGTATAAAAAGACTATTTTTTTGCATATAATTTTGGCATTTAGTAGCCTGTTGAGGCATCCACCTGAGTGAATAAGATGGAGGAATAGAGTGTTTCTATTTTTTGCCAACTTCTATTTTTCAGAAAAATCTGATTGTATCCTTTCCTAAATGAGAGGACTTTGATGTTCTTCAGAAACTTCTGATGGATTTTATAGTTGAATTTTCCCTACAATTTTGCATAATCAAGTAAGCTGTTGACATTTTTAACAGCACTTGTGTTTATTGCTGAGATAGAATTGAATAGTTCATGAAAAATTGTTTAGTAGTTATACTGCAAAAATAAAAAACATGAGAAGGGTTACTTTTGTTTATATATCTTTATTTGGTTTTTTAATTGATTCTAAAAAGAATAGACTTTTTGTAGCTCAGTGAAAAGGTGCATATTTAATTTTGTTTTCTCCATTATTTTTTTTTTTCCCCAAAATGTTTTTAAGCTAGATAACAAACCTTTTTTGGGGGGGTAACTCTTCAGTGAAATCACGCTAATGGTGGCAGTGTCCTAAAGGGTAGACTTTAATTTCAGACTGTTTCTTAGGGTAATTTTAAAATTGTTATATATATTAGAAGTTTTGGGTTTGTTCTGTTACCAGATCATTCAAGCACATGGTGGGACAGTGGACCCTACCCTTACAAGCAGATGTACACATCTTCTTTGTGAAAGCCAAGTCAGTAACATGTATGCTCAGGTAAGCAAACTAGTAACGTGTATTCATGCATGCTTTCATTTTATTACTGGAAAGGTAAGGCTTTTCAGTAGGTACTTCATGCTTTAGATTGTAGGTATAACATGAAAGTTTTTCATGACGTGCTTTTTTATGATTTGTGGTTTACGGTATAACAAATTTCCATAATGCATGTAGTAGATTTATTCCAGAGAACACTGAGGAAGATGCTATGAGAAGAAGGATCCTGAAAAAGTAGAGAAAAACAAACTATTAAAATTGATGCTTTGTATTGTAGAAAAAGTTTAAAATAAAGGTGTATTTTGATTTTTTTAAAAGCTGTTTATGCATGTATTCATAGGCTTTAAGAGAAAGGAAGAGATGTATTACAGCACATTGGCTGAACTCAATCTTGAAGAAGAAGAAAATGGTACCGCCTCATCGAGCCCTTCATTTTCCAGTGGCATTTCCACCAGGAGGAAAGCCATGCTCTCAACATGTAAGAAGCAGCTTACTTCTAACAAATGCATGGTTCATTACATGAGCAGTATTAAAACATAGCTAGAAAGTGCTTACTCAAAGCAAAATACACATTTCTTTTGTCTCGGAGGAAAAGCTTCTGTTAATCTTAAGGTCCTGTGTTGATGAGGTGCGTAGTACTGGGTGATTCAGAGTGCTTTGAAAGTCTTACGGTGTTCCAAGTGGTGAGGAGTAACACCTGTGTTTGTGAATTATTCTCTTAGAAACTGAGGTGCAAAGATTATGTGAGTTATACGTAGCAAGATGACAGGAATCCAAGCTGCGTAGTTTTTTACTAACAGCATGTCTAATGGTATACACTTCCTTTACCATACCCCAATATTTTGAGGGGATTTTTTGAGGGTTTTTCTTTTTCTGGGTCAATACCTAGCAAATATCAGAAAAGGAAGCCTGTGCTGTTAGTCGGAGAATAGGAGGTCACAGTTCCAGTAGCCTGTGCAATGAGGAGCAATGGGGAAGCTGAATTTTATGGGGTTGAAACATAAACTTGCAGTTGAATCGGATGCATCTTGAAATACTCTGTGCAACATAAAACAAGATGCCAAAGTATGTCTTGGCACTGGATTTCTTTGTGCTGGATGCAGCCATACGGGATGACAGCCTTGCTACTAGCCTGTTCTAAAAGGCATAAAAAGAAATACAGGTTTGGGAAAATAAGAGTATAATAATATGCATGTGAACACAGTGGTTAGTAGTAAATGTAATATGTAATGTAATAAATGTAGTTTATTATCAACAACAAAACTGCTGTTGCCTTTTCCTCCATTCTCTCCAAAAGGAGAGAATGGCAAAAATGAAAACTTGGCAAGACTAGGACAAGACTAAGGATAAGAACGGGAGAGGTGGAATTACACTTCACCACCTGTAATCAGCTGGCACAGTTTATTTGGCTTCATGGCAGGGTAGAGCAGAGCGTTCAGGAGATTTTTAAAAGTAGAGTAGGGCAAGGAAGTGTAAGCGTTTCTCTGTCTCCCTGAATATAAACAGCAGCAGAAGAAAGAGCTGATGTGTGAGAAGAAAACTAGCTGTGGGCTCTTTCATAGTAAAACTGTAGTTTTCTAAATGAGAAAAAGCTGATCAGCAGAATGAAAATGATTCTTCCTGAGTCAGAACTAGTGCTGGAAACCTGAAATGTTCATGTATAGACAAATCACTTTTAAATTGTACTTTGTGTTCTACAAGCCATGTTTTAATTAAGTGCCTATACTCCATGTTATGCGCCTATGCCACGTTAAGTGCCTATATGCCAGTTATGATACTATTTCATTGTAATGTAAAAAAGTTAGGAACAGAAAACTGTTTTCAACAGGAGTGTTTTGTAAGTACCATCTATGTTCAGTTATTTGTAACTGTCTCTTTCTATCTGCAGATAATCTCTGTGACAGGATTTGTTGATAGTGACAGAGATGACCTCAAACTAATGGCCTACCTAGCAGGTGCCAAATACACAGGCTATCTGTGTCGCAGCAATACAGTTCTCATCTGTAAAGAGTAAGTGGTTTATCTCCACGTTGCCTGTTGCCAGTTAGTGCTTTTCGTAACGTGAGGTGCTAATTACATCTCATTAGAAGAATGTTAATTTTAATAAATTTTGCGATTTGATAGCAATAAACTTAGTGATGTTGTTTCTTGAACTAAGTTACTGCACACTGTTACATGATAAATTTGGCCTTCTGAAGACAGGCAAAAGAAGAGACATTTCTAATTTCACTGTTTTACAATATTTTGTAAGTGATGCTGACTGTTATATCATGTCTCAGTAAAATATATATTTTTTTAAATAATTGTTTTAAAACGTTGAGAGAGGGAAAACTAAGTTAAATCCAGGTCTAACTTGATTCCATTGGGGCAGGAATACTCCCCTAATTGACTCGTTTTAGCACGTAAAGCAAAAGTATTTTTTCAGAGTATCTACTTTGTCACAGTTAAAATAGATAATAGGCCAACACAGAAATACTGGTATTTTAGGTTTATTATTAGAAACTGCTATTTGACCTGTTTTATTGAAATATGATATTTTTTTCTTCATCTCTGAACAATAAGGCCCAGTGGCTTGAAGTATGAGAAAGCTAAAGAGTGGAGAATACCGTGTGTAAATGCGCAATGGCTCTGTGACATACTGCTAGGAAATTTTGAAGCTTTACGGCAGATACAGCACAGTCGGTATACAGTATTCAGTCTTCAAGATCCACTTTCTCCTAGTCAACATCTAGTTCTAAACCTTTTGGGTAAGAGTTTCAGTCCCAAAATCCTGTTTTCTGTAGCATTTATATATGTACCTGTTTAATCAGTAGAAGCACATGTCTTCTGTTATAAATAACTTTGCAGTGGTTTCATTTTTGTTTTGTTCTTCATTTCCTAGATGCTTGGAGAGTCCCATTAAAGGTATCACCAGAACTTCTAATGGTATGTTGAATTATTGCATATATACAGCTATTTTTATAAGATTATACTTCAGTGTTTTTCATGTGTGAGCACGTGTGTATATGATGTGAGCGACATACCAGAGGGACTTACACAGACCTGACTGAATCTCCTGGCTGTACTTCTTGCTAGTGTTCTTCTATTTTATTTTGAGAAATCAGAAATAATGTTTTGCAGAACTAAGAACCTGCACTGAGATATACAAAATCAAGTTACTTCTGAGACATCTTGGCTAGTGCTTCACTCTTCAATTTTTACATCAGACCTTTAGAAAGGGCTTCATATTTTTTGAGTCAGTACCTAACACTATTTGAAAATCAGGCCACATAATGTTTTTTAAGGCAGAGCACTAAAAATCAGTAAGAATTTTGTTAGAATATTGACTAAATTTTAAATGGGATAGATAATGTAAATTAAGGGTAGAACTACTTTATATAATCTCTTTGAAATATTCTAAGAACTAAAACCATGGGCATATATACCATATCTTTTCTAATTTAAAATATATCTTGCTTTTAAAAGTGTAGTTGATAATCCTGGAAATAACAGCAGTGTAAATGAACAACAGTAAGGATACGTGTGCCTTAAAATAGATAGAAAACATTTAGTTTTTGTGGTGTAATGTTTTCTGTGAAACATGCAAAACATGAGACAGGTGTAAGAGCTGAGGTGGAAACTGCAACTTATCTTCTGAACTGTTTCCTTGTTCTGAATATGTAGAAAACTATTTCAGTTTTTGTATTGTAAATTCTCTTCCCATTTCAGATTTATACTTGATAACTGTTTTCACAGTGTCTGTCTTGATGTAGGTAAATCCCAATTTGAGCTAGTGAGCTTTCAGTTCATTTGTACAACAGATGACTGTCAGATAACATTTTATATTGCACAAAAACATTTTGCCGTATGTCTTGTGTTCTGGATCACTTCTTATCTCAGTTGTTTTGTATACTCTTCAGAAAAGAGGAGCTTAGTAACTGTCATAACTTAATTTGTACTAATACTTTAAATGGGGTCTGGGCACTATTTGTTGTTTTAATACCTTTCAGCTTTAGAAATAGCCACTACTATATCCCTGGGCATAAGTTTGAAATTTTCTTCTACTTATAGACCCCTGTGGAATTGTTTTGTGGGCCTGTAGGAAACTAATTTTTAGGAAATTAACTGCCTTTAAAAATTTGTGTACTTTGTATTTTCCTGAAGAAGTGGCAAAATACTAGTGGCAAAATAAAATCCTTGAAGAGGTTCAGTAGGCGCTATTAGTATTTAAAATAGCTTTTAACTAACTCACTTTTGGGTTTGTTACCACCACTCTTTGTGTCCACACTGCAGATGAGCTCATCTTAAAATCGGGCATGTGACTTTGTGTGACTCAGTCAGACCAGGTGGTGGTCCATGTTTTGTCTTATGTGGCAAATGGAGAGAACTTAGGGGTCAGAAAGCCTAATTTAGTACCTCCCTTTCTGTGTTTACTATATGGGGACCCTTCTTGCTCATGCGAAGTGAGAATCTTGTAACTTAGATCGAAAGGGACTTCTGGAGGTAATCTTGTCCAGCTCCCCTCAGGATGCCCACGTATGATTTGGTAATAGAAAATGCAGGGCATGCAGAAGTGTCAGGCAAGGTACTTCACTGCCTTCATAGCAGGTATTTCTATTTGTCTTGGGATTTAAAGTATGGGACCCTCTTTTGAGGACAGATGTGTGTCAGACAATGTTGATGCCATCTACCTTTTGCATTTTCATAGTTGAAACATCTATCAAAAAGTGAGCATGTGCGCTTTTCTTTCCAGCTGCTCTTACTAGTGATTGTCTAGCATAAAAATGCATGTCCCTGAGAGCAGGGAACAAACCCCTGTGGCCAGTTCCTCCCAAAGGACCATCCTCACAGCGAGGCTGGAATAATGCCGCCTATCTTTCTGGTCATGTGCCTCTACCATTTGTCATTAAATTTCAGGTGTAGATTTGAAGGTTAAAAAGGAATAGATGTCACATGCTCCTGCAAGTGAGAGCTGTGGTTTCAAGTTACTCAGGCCAGGGAGAGCCGAAAAGCTACATTTCTCTACTCCTGGGCAAATGCTCTAGTGGCTGATCTGGTACTGGGGAAACAGGAGTGTCTATCCAGTGAGTACCTGAGCATCCGCTGGAGTTTCTGTTTATGTAGCCAGGGAACTTGAGTGTTTAAAACACAGGTGCCAGTATTTTCTGTTGGTATTTAAGCATTTGGAAGAATATTATAGTCTTTGTGTATTTAACAAATGGACAGGTTTTTCAGTCTCTTTCTCATTTAATTATTTGGGATTTCCATTGATGATTACCAGCTTTATTTAAAGGAAAAAGAAGTCCCACAATATTTTATTTGGTGTTCACCTAAATGATTACATAACTTTATGGAGAAGCTTTGGTTAAATGCTCAGGTTTGCTTTTGACTCAGTTGTGTAAGCAATAGGTACCCCAGTATGCATTCAGTAGCATGTCTTTTTCATTTGTGTTTAAATTTCTTTAATATAGTCTCAGAATATCGGTGTATAGTTTTCGTCTTTCAGAATAGAAGTTGGTTTCCCTGCTCAATTCAGATACAAACATGTAGATGATCTAATTTCAGGGTGTGAGGTTGCCTTTGAAACCAAAGCAAAATGAATCCAGTCTTCAGCCACCTTCCAAAAGAGCAAGGTAAGAATAGCGAGCAATCAGTGCCAGTAGTCCTTAATTTACTTTTCTGCAGAAAAAGTTCCATCCTGTGCCCTGCGAATTTAAGTAACTAGCAATGTTTTTTGCATATTGCCAGCTACTCAACTGGCAGGAATAAAATAATAACTAGCGAGTGAAGTAGCAAGAGAGTTGGGAGAGAGAACAGGATAATATGTCCTGTTCTCAGCTTAGAAATTTTTTCTTCAGAAGAAGATTGATCCTGCCTAATTCTGTCATCTGAGTATTTCCATTGGTAAAAGTTGCAAGAATGTGCTTGTCTAGTTTTACAACAATAACAACACAACTTTGGGCCCAAACTTCAAGTTCTTCTCTATTTCATGTATTTTGTAGGATTGAAGACCTACCACCACCTACTAAAAAACTCACCCCGGAATTGACGCCAATGGTGCTCTTCACAGGGTTTGAACCTATGCAAGTTCAACAGTACATTAAGGTGACTTTCATGCTTATCTCCTGTGAACTACGTTGAAACATCTGATGACTTTTTTCTTGACATTAAATTTTTGCTACCTAAGACTTGATTGGCATACATCTAGTGGATAAAAACCCGTACTTACTGGGGCTGAGGTTAGAGTGTAGATTTATGTGAAATGAGTTTTACTTGGTAACTGTTCTGCTTTAGTTAACTGCTTCATACGTCTGCGCTACTTGTTTTTTCTTTCCATATGATTGTTTTAAAAAGCAAGAAAGCCCCTTCCACATTTGTTTTTAAATCAGCAAACTTCATGACCAAATTTAGGTGAGAAAAGTAGTGATGGTTGTACTGGATGAGACCCAAGATTCTTCTAGTGTAGTTGCTATCTGTAATGCCAAATGCTTCAAAGAAAGCTGATGACAAAGCTTATGGCAGGTGAGAGATAATAAGTTTCCATGGAGATTTTGTTCTGTTCCCTAATAATGCTGTCCCAAAACTTAACTCTAAATAATTTATAACGTTCTTTTAGCGGTATAAAAATCCAATAATTCCTTGAACCTTAGTAATTACTAAATATTTTTTTCAAAAGAACTTCTCATTTATGTTGTTTTTCACTTGTTGGCTGAGGTTTGAGGCACAGGGATCTTTTTAACTGCTGACCTCAGTAGTGCCTGAAAGATCCTGCTGCTGATGCCTGCTCCAGATAATCAAAAGTAAGTGAGGCCTAGTTTTGAGTCCGCTACGTCTTAGAAATATGCATCACTTTGGTGTGCTCAAAAATATCTACTATCTTCTTTATTATACCTAAACTTGTTTTTAAAGTAGTTGGACTTTGGAGTTTTTTTCCCTTGCAGTGTTTGCATTTGAAGCTTGATACTAAATATTTTGGAACATAAAATATTTTTTAGTATATCCTGTAAAGTTCCGATGTCAGCTCCTCATTTTCTGTCATGTTGGTACCGGGTTAATTATATGGAGAATCTA
This sequence comes from Ciconia boyciana, assembly GCF_034638445.1. Taxonomy (NCBI): domain Eukaryota; kingdom Metazoa; phylum Chordata; class Aves; order Ciconiiformes; family Ciconiidae; genus Ciconia; species Ciconia boyciana. The sequence continues at coordinate 159,978,730 of NC_132935.1, forward strand.
TTTTGGTAACAGCTATGGCTCACAAATATAAAAAATGAACTTGAGCCTCAAGGCTTGTGAAGTTTTATCTAAACTTGGCAGTGATGATACCATCAAGACCTTTCAGAGTTTGGATACCTAGCTGAGGCTGGATACTTCTCGAGATGGAGGGGTAGTCTTTTTTCCTATATGCCCAAAGGGTTCCTTGAACATCAGAATGGAAATCTTGCAAGATCTGCGCTCATAGGTATACAGTGTTTGAGGTGAACATGTATTAACTGTGAAAATAACAGCCTTTGCCTTTGATAGGTGTGCAAGTGTACTATTTGCAATGTGTTTATACATACCCTGAAGGAAATAAATAGTAGAGAGGTTCAGTGTCATTGAATAATACTTTTGTGTATCATCTCTATGCAAACCATCAAAGTAAGCCAGCACAGTAAAGAGAAGTTTAAAACATTGTCCCTGTCTATCCTCCTTGTTCTTTCTTATCAGAGTAGTAGGGTACAGAGGGATGCCAGAGATCTTCTAGGGTTTCTAATACACACAGTAGCCTTCCTGCATTTGTGACTCCTGATGACTGATATAATAAAATCACCCTAGTATGTTCAATATTTATACTTAAATGTATTGGTAGGTTTTTTATTTGTACAAAATGCTTGTCAAAGTAAATCAGAAATCCATGGTGCATAGATACTAAAGTTGTCCAAATATTTTTTTCATTCTTTAAATTTTTATGTGAGGAAGCACTCTTTATTTGAAACTAACATCTATGGTAATTTGATATGCCTCACCAGTTGATTAGTTGTATTACTAATCCCTTCAGATAATGATTTGTATCTTAACTGACAAGATAGCAGCTGTGATGAATTAGTTCAGGTTTGGTAGTTTAAACCAAGGAAGAAAGGATAGTTGTGCAGTATCATGAAAAATACATGTGGAACTAGTGCTTTTAAAGAATACATGTTTTTCATGAGATGCTTTTCTTTTTGAAGAAAAGACTAGCAAAACTAAGATTACCGTAGCTACAGTGTATACTGTACTTTCTATAGAAAAGACCAAAATTATTAAATTTTCTGCTTACTTAAATTTAATAGCATGTTTAACTTAAAAAAAAGATTTTAATTTGTATCTTACAGTTATTTCCTTGCTTAAAAAAAACACAACCCAAACCCAAAAAACTGCAGAAGTGGAATGTAACTTTCAGTCTTGCCAGATGAAATTTATGTCTGGAAATACCTGGATTTTCAATGGCTGTAAATTCTGTCAAAATTAATCAGCTTTAGGAATGACTGTAGTACAGAAATCTGTATTTACTGTTTCATTAGGAGCTTAGTTTTATTTGATGGTGATGTTATGATTCTTCATTTTTTTTTCCTCCAATTTTTAAAGGACTATTCCCTTCTGATTTGTGTTTTGTACAACTTTCAGAAGCTGTATATCCTTGGAGGTGAAGTAGCAGAATCTGCCCAGAAATGCACCCATCTAATTGCCAGTAAAGTGACCCGAACTGTCAAGTTCCTGACAGCAATTTCTGTAGTCAAGCACATAGTAACTCCAGAGTGGTTAGAAGAGTGTTTCAAATGCCAGAAGTTTGTTGGTAAGTTAAACTAGTATCAACTTCTATAGTAAACATAAAGTTTGTTGATTTAAGTAGGTGAAGATGGCATGCATATTTAAATACTTTGTTGTTTTGACTTCTGACGTTAGTGTCTCTTGCCAGTTTTCTAAAGAGTTCAGTTTTGAAAGCAGAGATTTTAAGTCTACAGCAAGCCTGACTAGCCTAGTTCATAACTCATGTTATGTTTAGACAATTGTACTAGCAGCTAGGTTGTATTTCACTTGAGGTAGAAGGTTATGTTGGTATCGTTAAATAAAGCTGTCATAAGAAGAAATGATGTATTATTTTTTTAATTAAGTTCTCTTTCAGCAGAACATTTTGTTTCATTTAGTTTTCATCTGATTGAGTACAGTTTCTTTGCATTAAATTAACTAAAAAAAAAACTTTAAAAATTTGCTTTCAGGTGATTAAATGGTTGGATGTTAAGCATTGTATTTTTCTTGTATAGACATTTGCAGATTTTTACCTCTGGATACATTACTTTTTAAACCCCAAATGCTTTTGGTTTCAATAATTTTTCTAAAATACAAGTTGTAAAGCACTAAACCACTGTTGGAAATACATACAAAAATGCATTTGAATAATTAAAGTTAATTAGTCTAGTACTGTAACTGTGTTGGAAGATACCAACTTTGTGTTTATACTGCTTTTCTGTTGACAGCTGAAAATAACAAAATAGATGGTTTTGGTCTGTTTGACAAAGATGTTGGATCTGAAGAAAATCTTCTTAAAGGCTGATTATTTGTTTTATGATTGTTTTATGCTTTTTACATAATTTGTTTGTAAGGAGTAAATATATATCATTGCTGCATAACCATCACAAAGACTTAAATCTATGGATAATTAACCAATAAAGCAGCAAACATTTTTATAAATCTGGAGAAGGCAACTTGCTTGGTTCAGCATCAGTGAACTGAGAAATCAATCCGTTTGAAAGCTATTAGAAGGTAAAGAAGGTCTGGGGATTTAGAAGGATGACTGTTTTGACCTAGGACTTGAAGTGTTTTACTTGTCGCCTGAAATTCAGTAGATTTGTAGCTAATGGGCTGCCTTCACTTTTGTATGTAGTACAGTGATGGAGTATATGGCAGTTGCTTAGAAAAACTGTCCTACTGGTTTTCTTTATTTTATGGAAGAATACTAACACCATCTCTTGCAGGTTGTCAAAATTGTCCTTGGAAAGATCGATTTGTTCTCCATATAACATTTTTTTGTTCTTTAAACTTAGGTGTTTTGAATTAAATCTGATGTAGAAATATGTTTGACATAGCTTTTCATGGAAAGATGAAGTTAAGACTGAAATTCCATCCCTAATAAAAACTGAAAGATCAGCTGAATAACAAGACAAGGGAAACAGATGGAAAGTTTGCTCTGTTAAGGCTGTGTGAGGAGTTGAAGACAGTTTCTGGGCTCCCATAGGTTGTCACGGTGATTTGAACTTAAACTTAATAATTCTGCTCCTTTTTGTAGAGAATCAACAAATAAAAGTTTGCAAGTTCCTCCAATAAGTTAGAAAAAGGGACTTTATAGGACAGTGGTTGTTGCTAGATACACAAGTGTGAAATACACACACAGTTTTATTCTATGAGTAATGGTGGGTCATCCTTGTAAGGCGCCTAATAAAAGTCAGTATTATAATCATGTTAAAATTAGTGTTTGTTTACCATTTAGAGTCACTCTGCCACCAACATTTTCTGATCAGATTAGATCCTGGGTTATGTGGATGGTTTTGTCTTTCATGCGTTACATCATCAGTCTTTCTTTTTCAGATGAGCAGAACTTTGTGCTCAGAGATGCTGAAGCTGAGGTGCTATTCTGCTTTAGTTTAGAGGAGTCTCTAAAGAGAGCACAAGTAGCTCCACTGTTCAAGGTATGCAGTTTAAAAAGGCATTTAAATACTTGGAACTTTTCAACCTAATTTTTTCAGCATTGGGACCACAGCTTTTGTAGCCAAGGCCAAAAAAACAGACTAGCATATAGCATGAAGCATTTGTTATAAATTTGATTTTTTACTTTATGCCTACTTCCTGCCTAAGCATTGCTGGGATGGATCTAAGCCTGCTGAGTGACTGGATCCTGTAGATGTGAACAAAACATGCTCAGTATGTGCTCAGTATACTTAATGGTATTTGTTCCCTTACAAAATTTAGAACATTGCTTTGTTATTTGTAAAATGCCACTTACGGAAGGGACTTTTTTTTTTTTTTTAACACCAGCCTGGTAGTCAAAGCACTTGCCCATAAAAATGAGAGTCTTAGAGCAAGTTTGCACTTCAGCCTCAGGGAGCTGTGGTCTGATTCTCCTTGAAGGGTGCACTTAGCACCAGGCTGTTTGCGAGGATGGTGCAAGATGGTTTTCCTGCCTCCAGTTAAAATTATGTTACAGTGCAGAGAGGTATCCGAAGATCCAAGTTGCTAGAGATTCTTCAGCCTAACTGAATTTGAGATTCTTTATTGAGGCAAACCACCTAAAAAGGGTATTTTTACACCCTGTAATGAATAAGAATCTATGTCTTTTATTATAAAGTCTAAGTACTATATTTCACTGAGTTTTGCAGTCTAAATAGCAAGGTGGTTTTTTTATTCCTAACTGGTGAACAGAGATAATCTACTTTGTGATCTGATCACCTGTGTCAGTCTCAGTCAAGTAGTAGGATAGTTTTTGTCAGGAAGTAATAAATTGGCTATTAATTAAGAAGTTCTTTTGCAGTTGCAAAAATTAAAAGTTGAAAGTTCATCCCTGTGCTTGAAGAAGCAAGGAGCACTGTTGTTCTTATATGCCTTACCAAGCTGCAGTTACCTTTTCTTTTTTTTTTTTTTTTTTCTTTTGAATCATAGTTTAACCAGTGGTCATTTAAAGGTTTCCTGGTTGTTATTTTACAGATGTTGAAATAGGCACACCCAAGCTGTTCAAATTTATCAAAACTGTGGGTTTGCCCTTCCAGGGAAAACATCAGTGGTAATTAAAGACAACGCATCAGCTGACGAATTTGTTACCATAAGCTGTGAAATCTAACACCAGCTTACAAAGCCTGCCCCATGATTGTGTAAGAGAAGAGTCACATGATAATAAAACTTAATGTGTTGCAGAAATCAGTTAACAAAATAATGTTTTTTTCTTATTCTTTCTTTTCTCTTTTTAGGGAAAATATTTTTACATTACACCTGGAATTTGTCCCAGTCTTTCCACCATGAAAGCTATTGTGGAATGTGCAGGAGGAAAAGTATTATCTAAACAACCTTCTTTTCGAAAACTCATGGAGCATAAGCAGAATAAAGTGTGTAGAGTGTTATTTTCTAAAATTTACTGGTAATATCTTACTGTGTTATTCTGAGCTTACGATTAGTTTCTTTCATTTAGAGTTTGCCGGAGATAATCTTGATTTCCTGTGAAAATGACCTTCATTTATGTCGAGAGTATTTTGCAAGAGGCATAGGTATGTATAAGCTATCAATGTAATTTGAACAGTATAGCTGTTATTTTGATTTTTAAAAAAAATTATTATTATTATTTTACAAGTACAGACATCTTTTGAAGCTTTCAGATAATAATAGAGGAATACATGGTCTGTCCTGCAAACCATGGAGAAATCTGAGCCAGCTGTTTGCTAGGTATTTCTAATAGAGGTAATTTATAGCCAGGTCACCGTAAATCTGGAAGGGTAGGCTTGAACCTGGGGCTTCAGTCCTGCGTGAGGCAAGATTACTGTCTCAGTATTCATCAAGTTAGTTAAAGATTTGGGGTTTTTCACTTTAGGTATTTTTACTTCAGTGTAGAACGCCAAGACATGCTGTATTTATTAAGAAAGACATGCACGGGGAAGTCTAGTATTTGCGGAGTGAAGTGTGTGATGGTTAACAATAGGGCCCTGGTAGTGGTGGGGCAATACTCCCTTACGCCTTTGTGTGTCGAGCAGAAAGGTACAGAATGGCCCCTTCTGACGCACATGCAGAACAAGGAAGAATGTCCTTGTAGGGTGTAAACTGTATGCATGTTTTTGATATTTTCAGATGTCCACAATGCTGAGTTTGTCCTGACTGGGGTTCTTACTCAAACACTGGATTATGAATCATATCCTTTTTGTATAAAGGCTGTCCACTGCTTTGGGAATTGTGATTTACCAGAAGTTTTTTTTAATTAGGAACTAATTATAAATAATTTTTTAGGATGTGTAATGTTACCTGATAGGAGGGTAGTTTAACACCCAGAAACCTGGCTTAAATTCAAAGTGGAATTACTTTTTGATAGGAAATACTTCCGTGGCGGTGGGAGGCAGGGTTGTCAGAACGTAACAGTAGTAGAATATTAAGCAACAGGGGAAAAAATTTGTCACTAAGGAAAAGTATTTGTCACGAGTTGCTTGCAGATGAGGAAGATAGCTTTTTACTGAACAAGATTATAAACCCTGTTTGATAAATGCAGTGGAGGGACCAGTAAGGGTTCTGTGTCTTTATGCATGTGTTTTATATAAGTTCTATTTTGCAGTCATTTCTGAAAGTTGTTCTTTCTTAACAAACATACATATAAATTTACTTGATGGATAGTAAAATGCCTTACTGCTTCGGAATCCTTGGAGCATTAAATCTAGCTGTTCAGCCATTGTACAAAGCAACTAAAACTTCCTGTGGATGCTGTTTTCCAGCTGTTTTCCTAGGGATGATGAGCAGTTTAAAGCAGGAAAGCAAAAATAAACTGCATCTTTTTTAGGATGTGTAACTTTATTATGCTGAAACATAATTTACTATGTTTTGTATTATACTACCATTTTAAAAGAGCCCACTTTAGCTATCATGATCAGCCCGTTTTTAAACATTTTAACGTAAATGATGGTACTTCAGCCAAAAGTGTAATTTGGATGTAAAAATAAAAGGGCTTGCTATCTATTAAATTATGGATGTTGAAGATGAAAATGTTTTGTACTTTATTTTTATTTCTTATACTCTATTTTCTTTTATATTGATATTTTGCCCATATTTTAAATAAATGTACTTTTAAATGTTTTACTCTATATTTTAGTGGTGGTTCATTTTTTTGAATACTGTGCAGCAATGGCACTCTGGTAAGAGTAAATTACTCAAATCTTTTTCCAAGCAATGTAAAATTATTTTAAGCTTATTTTACCAGGTATGTTTTAATATATGAAATCCCAGTGCTTTAAAGGGAGATCGTTGTAAATGTATATATGTGTTTTTACTGCAACAAAGAAATAGCTTGAAGGAAGGAGAAACTATAAACCCACATATTATGCTGTTGTGATAACTTTTGTTTGTATAGTGAGTTTTACTAAATAAATATTAAAAACCAGTCTCCCAATTCTATATTCAGTTGTGTTTCCTAATACACACACAGTTCTAATAATCTGACCTTACCATTTTTATCAGTTTAGATTCTAGTAGATGAAAAAGTCATCCTAAAAGCATTTATTCTTTGATCAGCAAGTCATTAAACTCTGGTTGGGGATTGCAGTTATTTACCTCTTTGTACAGCATCAAGTGTATTCTAGCACCTTGTGAACCATTCACAGAAAGATTCAAAATACAGGATTAAAAAATACTTTAAACAATAGCTTATCACGCCTTTTTTTTTTTCCCCAAACCTTTTGTAGTTTTATGCAGAACCATTTTACAGAGAAGCTTTTACAAATACAGTATCATTGAACTGAGGTAAGCTGCTATTTTTAGCTTATGCAAAGCTTTCTACAGAGAAATTACTAATTTCAAATATTTCTTTTGTGCTATGGCTTAAAATGTAAATCCACCTGATACTTGACCACTATTTCTGTTGCCTTTCTTCTCATGCCTCAGTTCAACAAAGTGCTTAAGCAAATGACAAATTCAAGCTGTAAGAGCATAGTGGGAGTAAATTTCAAGATGAGTGAAGTCCCACGGAGGTCAGTATTGTGCCCGTTACCTGTTACTGCTGGCTCTGGGTTCCTCAGCTATCCTGATTTACTCCTGTATTTGGTGTTTCTATTGTCAGTAATAAGGGGCTACATGATGATAACAAGAATGGTAAAATTTCTATCAGCGTGACTTTTGGTAAGGTGTCAAAATGTAGTAAATGGGTATGTTATACTTTGGCTCAAGATGGTTTTAGGTGCATTGGAGGTTAAAAAGGTATGGTACAGGGTGGGAGAAAATGGTACTTTTCCCCAAATGCCATTTACTTGTAACAGCAGTTACATGATTTTTCTTACTGTGATGTTCAGCTCTCCATAATACAGTTTCCTCTTCATTATGAGATAGATTAAGAAAAAGTCTTTAATGTGGAGACCTAAGGTTGGAAGCTGATGACATGATTTTGTGCTTTAACTTCTAAAAATAGCAAAAAAAGAAGGAGGGACTGCAGTGGGAGTTAATTGTTGGCTGATGAGTTGTGCAAATGACTTAAATTGTTCAGACATGTAGACCTGGCAAGTCTGGTCTCCCTTTACTGTCAATGGAGGGAGAGAGTATCTTTAAAACCTGACTTAGTTAAAGACCCCTGCAGAGAGCGCTTCTCTTAACAGTTTAGCAAACTAATTTAGTTATCTACATCTTTAGAACAGAAAATAGGTGAGATGAATCCCACCCTAAAGAACTTCAGTAATGCATTGCATAAATACTATTTTTTTAATGGAGAAAAAAGTATGCTTTTTTTTTCCCTTCAAATACACTTCAGAATGTGTAATACTGAAATCATCTAAATCTGTGTTAATCTCCGTATGGCTTGAGACTTTCTTCATTATACTAGTTACCAGGATGCAGAAAGTTTTTGGATGCCTTTTCCTTTAAAACAAATATCAGCTGTTGTAGCTTTTGGACTTTTGAAAATGTTGTGATACACAAAACTTCTTAACTTGAATAAATGCTTTTACCTGTCATGCATTCAGCATATCTTCTGTATGCCTTACAAACGGTGAATTGCTGTATCAAATGTAACCGCTGGTTTCAAAAAGAGATACACGCATATAATGAGTCAGTGGCACTGTTAACTGTGCATGAAATCAAACACAAAGCATATGAATTTGCAGGACTGGGTTCTAGAAGCTAACAAGACCTGCTAAAACAGCTTTCTGCAGAATAAAACTTAATGCTAAGGGAGGAGAGGCAGAGAGAAACCAGGTTTGAATGTGTTAGCAGGTTCTGCCTCAGCAACATAAACTGCTAGACTTGACAATGCATTTATGCCTCAATAAGAGTTCTCACCTTTTTTAGGATTAACTTCTTCCATGTTTTCCACAACCAAGCAGTGCTGAGGATATGTAACACCTTTGCCAAAGACTACTAGAGTTAAGAGACATGTGAATGCAATAGCATCTGAAAGGTAAATTTCCTTATGAAAACTATCCAAAATGCTGTCAGATATTGCATAGAGAAGCTTGAAGAAAACTGAATGCAATCATGGAACAAATGAACCCTGTGGGAAACGTGAGTGGTAATGCATCTGTTTCATCATCAGTGGAGACAGTGTGTTTATTTAGCCAACATACAAGTATGACTGATTTGATTAACCTTTCAATTAGAGTAAAAAACAGAACCTGCCAAGAAATAGTCTTTCAAGAACCACAGGAGCTGTCCAGAGCCAACTGGCTTGCACAGATGTTACTGTGTGTGTGATTAGTGATAGAGAAAGGGTTTGATGAAGTATGCCGATACTCGATTGCTGTTATGAACATGCTTTTTCTTTAGTGGAAGGTTATAATACTTAAGTGTCTATTTGATCCTGTCTCCTGTACTCAAAAAAAAAAAAAACCAAAAACCAAACCCTTTCATGTCGTTTTGTTGCTTGCAGAAGCATTAGGTCCATAATATAAGCTTGTGTTCTTTGTAGAAAATCTGTCCCGATACAGCAGTTATTTAAAGATAAATATACAATATGTCTGTAATAGCGGAGACATTCCATCAGTTAGGGATCTGCTGGAAGTCAGGGAGACATGGTCTCCACTCATTACCTTGCAGCTTGCTTTGCCATGAGTCATAAAGCAAATTGTGGAACAGAATTGTAGAAGTGCATCTGGAAGAGACCTCTGGAGGTCCAGTCAAGTTTTCGGTATCTCGAAGGACAGAGATACCACAACTTCTGTGGGCATCCTGTTTCTGTATTTTGCTGCCCTCAAGGTAATAAATAAGCCATCCTCATATCTAATCAGAATGTCCATTGTTCCACAAGTGGCTGTTGACTCTAGTTTCAATCCCCATGCACCTCCAAGACGAGTCTGGCTCTTGTCTTCTTTATACCCTCCTGGTAGGTAGTTGTAGACAGCAGTAAGACCTTCTGTTCTTAAGGCTGAGCACACTCAGCTCTCAGCCTCTCCTTGTGCATTGCATACTTACACCCCCTAATCATCTTGATGGTCTTCTGCTGGACTTGCTCCAGTAGGTCGTTGTCTTACTGTATGGGGGGGCCCAAAACTGTGAAAAGAGAAAAAAGGTACTGGGTACCTTGGCCTTTTTCATGTCTTTCATCACACTGAGCAGCAGACTTTCCTTTTTCTTTCTTTTCCTTTCTTTTTTGCTGCTGATGTATTTACAGAAGCCTTTCATGCTGCCTTTCACATCTCTTGCTAGTTTCAACTTGGGCTGAGCTACTCCTGAATAAAAAATCAACTGCGCAGTTCACGATGTGTAAAACATCTGAGTGGAGCAGATAAGCACTAGAATGGATGTGTTTAGGAAGGTTGTGCAACTTTAATCTTTACACAGCTCTACTATTAAAAATTCATCAAACGTTTTCTAAGCGCAGTTTAGTTAGTTTGCCCTACCTCAAGGCAAAAGGGTAGACAAGACGACAGCTCTGTTGATGTTTATATATTTTATGTTTAAATATCATGATGCCTTACAGGGTCCTAGGAGGTTACATAGACTAATGTATGTTAGGTAAGAATTACCCTGGAAATTAAGATTGAGAGAAATTTGCACTGGGAGTGGTGAAGCAGGGAATAAAAGCTAGGGTAGCTATATCCATAGTTCACATCTTGACAGCCAGTCAAAGCCTGTTCCCTCTCCCCTTTCTTCTGCCTGTCCTATGCTGCTCGCAGGAAGAATAAAGAAATACCAAAACAGCGGAGCTAAGGAATGGCAACAGAAGAAAGAGAGCACACAAATGAAACAAGGAAAGAGACTCACAGGCTGACCCCTCAAAGAACAAACTTTTGCAAATTACTCCAAGGTTTAATAGGGGTAAGTTTTCCTAGAATTTCTATGGAACAGCAGTAATGAATACAAAAAAATGTTAATAAGGAAGTTGCAGATGTGTTTCGTTTTACCTGCAGGGCTGTGAGATTGAGAGTGACTATCTCCAAAATGGTATCTTTTGCTAGAATTCATTCTGCAGGAAGGACTGTAGGTTACAGGCACTTCCTTCTTGTTCCTTTTTTAATCTTCAGAATCTGTGCTAATGTTTAAGAAAAAATACTTTTCTAGTTGTTACGGTTCTCAAATGTCTCTGAGCCTGGCTAGTGCTGTGGCATGTATTGGGCCATGGACCAGCATTTCTGACACAAGCAGTACCTACCCAACCCGTTTCATTCTGATGCTAATGATGATGCTTCCACTGTCAACATCGTGAGCTTGCTGCCCATCCAGGCTCTTCGGAAGAGGGAATACGATCTGTGTACTGGCTGTTCAGTGCGGAGCACGTTACACTACCACTAGGCAGGTGGGTTAGGAAAGTGCCTTCCTTTTCTTAAAAAAGCAATCCAGTGTCTCTTTGAAATGCAACAGGCCCCTCTCAAGGGAAAGGCATGCTTGAAAAGCTTCCTCAGTGGGATATAGGAGCTTTCCCTGGAGGAAGCCAAGTGGAGAGCTACTGTCTAAGCCCTTGGGAGATGCTTGGAGCTCTGCCAAGGGAATTTTAACTTACAGAGTACGTATGCAGACAATTGTGAAGAGTGAGTGACGCTTGGAAAAATATTCCCACCCTTATCAATATGGTACATTTCTTTGATCCTCGAGCAGTGTTCCGTCAGAAGGACACCAGGCTATGTCTGCCAGGGAGAAAGCATGGTAGTCAGGGGGCACAACAGATCAGACACAGCTTTGAATGGGCCTGCCTGGGATGTTTCCTCATAACAAGCCATGCCAAAAAGAAAAAACAACCCTATTTTAAGCTTTAGAGGTCAAATTTTACTAACATGTCAACTAAAACACTTTTAAATGAAGCAGCTACATCAAAGAGAACGGAGATGAAACAAAGGTTTCCCTCCCTGCTCTCTGTGGCTTTAAAGGACTGATCCTCGCTTGATTTCATTCAACTCGGGGTGTTGGGGTTGTGGGAAATTGCACAGTCCTTTCTGTTTCTTTCCAGGTGCTGAAAATATCTTACTAAGTAATGATGCCTCCTCACTGTTTTCATGGCTTTTGGAATTTGACATTTAAATTTGATAAACTTGCAGCTTTTTATGGACAACAACTATGTCCTACAATCCCTGCCTGCTGTACAAAGAGACTTTGTGAGAGAAGATAAAGAAATGGCTTTGTCAGAAAAGATCTGTATTTCAGCTACATTTGGGAAGTCAAGGTTGATCCATGGGGCCCAAAACAACTGGAGCCCATCAGCCTTCCAGAGGCCAGGCTGGAGCAGAGACAGGAAGAGGAGCTCAGTGCTATACCGGCCAAGAGACCAGGCGAAGGCAGTTAGTCTTCGCAGGAAGAACCATCTGAAGAAAAATACATGAGTGTTTCAAACCTGCTCAGACTTGTCTGTGTTCTGTTAAAGCAATAAATAAAATATTTTCAAAGGAGAAAAAGGGGAGAGAAGAGTTTGATTTCTTTCACCTGATGATGGTGGCTTCTAGCCCTGCATGGAGAGAGGCAGAGTGGAGCCACTAGGCCAGCTTGGAGGAAGGTCTGAATTGCAGATGAGTCAGGAGGGGTTAAAAACTTAGAGAGCACTGGCTGGGCTGGGGTTACTGCTGGCATGCGTGCTCCAAGGCCCTGACAGAGGTGAAGTAAACCAGCTTCATTTTGACTGCAGTGGAGTTTTGCTGTCTCACCTTTGTAAAGTGCATCCATAGACCCCTTCTGTGGTAACTCACTCCAGTGTTCAAACCTGGATATTGCTGTAGCTACAGAAATGTACAGTTGAGTGCATTTTTGTGCTCTAAGCCCAGCTGGAGGGGAGCCTGCGGGAGGGACCCTGCAGACATGACTGAAATGCATTGGGAGGAAAAGAGAGGAATCAAAACACAGACATACTCTTCCTTTTCTAGCATCCTTTAGCTGAGAGGCTTGACGGTTACAGCTCACATCACCTAAGGGGAGAACTCAGAGGAGCTGCGGTCGAGGCATATTTAAGTCACCTCTTCAGCAGAGTTTCAAACACAGCAAACCCATCTTTCCTATTTCTGACTGCCTGGACTGAATGAGAATGAGACTTCCATCTCCCTCGCAATACCAGCATCTTTCTGGTATCTGTTTCTCATGCAGTGTGTTTTTCAGCCCATGCTTCTACCCGCTCATTTCATGCTGCTTTCGCCCCGGCTCCTCCTTTTCCCTCTCTGTCCAGAGAAGGCAGCAATGGCCATGTGTTCGACCTTCCAGACTCACTAGCTCTTGCTGGGCTGAAGACTGCTTTACCTGGCCTCCCTAATCCCACCATCTTTCTGACAGCCCAGCGCAGTATATAAACCATTCAGGATATTAAAAATGCTACTGAGAGCATTAGAAGTAATATATTTTGTGTCCTCAGTCTCTAAACCCTCCAGGTTGGTGTCTGCAATGTGAGCAGCAGCTCTCATTTCCTCCTGTGCTCTTTGACTTGTCTGTTCCTCTCATGAGTGCGGGGTCATAGCATTGCTCCGGAGAGGAAATCAAGCAGTTTGCTCACTAGTGAGTTCCCCAGAGTTTCTTTGCAATTAACGTCCCAATGTGTCTGGTTTATAGAGCCTTTCCCTCTCGGTCAGCAGTGACTGATACGGCTTCATTTCCTCTCCTACCATACCAAGAAGTTTTTTATTGCAAACTGCAAATCTACTTCCGTGGAACAGACAATATAATAAAGTCTAGTTATTAAAAGAATTATCTCTCTTGATCTTGGAGACAGAAGTTAGGTAGAAGAAAACATTTGTAAACCACTCTGATTTGTTTTGCCATAAGGTACTGAAATACCTGAAATGCAAATTGATCACATGCAAGCTCTATCAAATATCCATTCATTTACATTTGTGGTGAAATGTCAATATTAACAAACCCTTGGAAGCACTGTTACAGCTGTGATGACCCAGAAATACTAGAAAAAGCTTTACAAGGAGGGCAAGTATCTCTTTCTAGGGTAGCTGATATGGATGATCAAAGTGGCCAAGCTCTGGATCATGTGTGCACCTGGAGAAAGGCTTTTGTGATTGAAAACTCTTCTATTTTATCGGGTGATATCATCTAATTAAGTGAAAGACATCATCCCTCCCAACACACGTGCTCACCGATGTCAGTGAGCTGGGCTATGTGAACCCCTGGGAGCATCAGTCACTCGTGAGCAATACGACAGCAAGAGAACAGAACCTGCCCATGGGCTGGAGCTGCGGTGCTTCTCTCTGCAGATCATTTCAAATGATAAACTATGTACAGAGCCATTATAAAACCTATTTTCACATGCATGTGAGACCCAGGGACTTTCTAAGAACCAAGAAAGGTATAAGGGCTAAATGAAATATTGAGCTCAATAGTTGGGTCAAGGAGATGAAGGGACTGCAAGACATGTGACAATACATGCTGGGATGGCTCCGAAGAACTGAGTCACTGGTCGTCAGCCCGAAGCTGGAACAGCTGAGCATCCTGTGGACGCATAGTACTACCATGCTTGCTTTGAAAGAGAGGCAGGGATAATACCAAGCAAGAGGGGAAACTTCGTGCTAGTGCCTCCGAGCAATGAAGGAAAATGTACCCTGCCCCCCCAAAAGGTGTGTGCAGGGGATTTGGTGAGGCTAGGAGCCTCTGGGAGCTGACAGATTAGTAAATTATTCCATTTAAATTGAAGTGTTTTGCAAGAAGCCGCCAATTTTGATGAAACTAGTTTGGGACTTCTTGACTAGGAAAACAAAATGAATTATTAAAGTATCAACTAATAAAGTAATTGGAATGAAACTAATTGAGAAAACAAAGCAGAAACAAAACATTTTATACCACTGTAATCAAACCTGCTCAATGCAGGGAAACTGAAATGGGAATTCACATTTCCAGTTTTGCAGCAGCATCGCTTGATAACTGCCGAAATGGTGCAGAAGTCTTGCAGTTTATCCAAATTCTGAGCATATAAGGAGAAAAACTTTTCAAGTTTATTTTTTCCTCAAGCACCGCACTAGGCGTAACTGCTAACTACCAGCTACTTCTTGTAGCACCTCTAACGAAATTGCTAGCACGACATCATGCAGCACTTCAGGTTAGTTCAGTCGTTTATTTAGGTGACCTAACTGATGTTGTCAATTGTTTAACCTTCACTTACACAGACCTTTAGAAATTCATCACCCACCCTCCACATACAAGCTGCAGACAGCCTTGCTAGCCCCTACCCAGTGAAGGTGAAGTTTCCGTCTTAAGCATCCTCTGTGTGAATGGGCTAAGAAAAAGGAGGGGCAGAAGTATATGGAGAGGTGTGTCCTTCGAAGGACTGTCAGGAAAATTACAGCTTTGATAGCACCATCCTATAAACTTAAAAAGCACAGTGTGGGAAATATAAAGGCAGAAACCGAGCTCTTTTTCTACCTATAAAGAATTTAATTCCATTTCTTCCCCTCTGAAAAACACCTTTACAAAAACCTAACTTGCACTGGGTTATATTTTATAGTGGAAAAAACATGATTCCTGGTTATCAAATTCAGAAATGACAAAGGAGGTTTAAGGAGCTGTTGCACTCAGTGCTACTTTGCTTTGCTTCTTTCTGCAGATGGTCTGTTTTGCTTTGCCGTGGTGAATACGTCTCCCTCGATTTTTAGCAATGCAATATACCCCTTTGTGTCATTAAAAGAGAATTTAATAGGTCAGCAAAGACTGAATTGCTCTCCCTGGGCTTTGCCCTTTAGCTGCTGAATCCAGTGAAGAAAGTCCAGGTAACTTCAGTCCCCGGGGAATGAAAACATGTGTTTAACATGAAGTGTGGAAGTAGCTGTACTGACCTCTCTTGCGATTATCACCAAATTTAAACCCACATCGAAAGCACCGAGGCCGAAGATAACCAAGTACCAGATGGACAGCCTACCAATGAGCAACACAGACAGAACCACGGACATCTAGTGCCACCCTCCTGCATAACACTGCTTGATCCTTCCCATTAGTGTTACCCAGCATGGCAATTTTCTTCCAAAATGTGTGTTTTGTGGCTGCAAACACGCAGAGCCAGACCTCTGGTTGCATTGCTGACTTGTCTCTTGCAGGTCTGCGCTTTGCCAGTTTGCAGTGAATCCCAATTCCAGCATGGATGAAAACCCATAATAATAACTCAGCAGCATTAAAAAAAGAGTAATAATCCCTCCTTCACTTCTTCTGCCTGTAAACCACACAGAATATGCAACTTGCTTTGATACAACAGTGAATCTGTGTGACAGTGCTAGTTATTGTGTCTGCACAGAAGAAAATACTGATAGCCTTTACAGTGCGATCTGTTGCCGTGTGCTGTTCGTTCAGTCCTGGCCGAGTGTTTGTCACCTGTCCTCTTCCAGACGTAGGTCAAGACACATTCCTGGTGTCTGAAAAGTTCTGCGCTGTCATCCATCACCCGCAGCTTCAGCCTCTTTGAGTGATAAATTACCAGTTAACGCATGTGGCAGAGGTTTCCATTGTAATTATTACTTACAGCTCCTCAACGTGCTGTTCCTCCTACACAAATAGTTGCTGCCAGGCCCTTTTAAAAACAGGTGACAATAGAGGCAAGACAGTGTCACAGAGTAGATGTTACAGGCACACCAGCGTGCTGCTTTCTCAGCAAAACTGTCTGCAGTTTCAGGGTCCTGTGACTTGTAACAGGAAAAAGAGGATCATTTGTGCTCTGTGGTCACAGCAAGGGCAGGGATGCTCCCTTCTGGAAGGAGGAAGGGAATGGCAGCGTGTCTGTCTGCAATCTGTCACCTACGTCCCACCTCTCCGCCTAGCTGTGCTCTTCATGTTTGACTTGGTGCTGCTTGGGCAGAAGCATGGCCAAACCCTCAGCTTTAAAGACAGCACTGAATGCAAGAGGGTTTTTCTTCAGGATGGCATGGAAAAAAGTGCTTGGAGGGACCAGACTGAGTAGTGGAGTCTTGCTCTGGCACGGCTGTAACGAGCCTGTTAATGCCAGTTTATTTTGTTTGTTGATTTTCTTGGGCTCTGCAGCCTGGCAGAACACTGTGTTCCTGATGTTCGCCTCCTGCTTCACCTTCTAAAGGTGAAAGCTGGGGAGAAGCAAGCCATTCACAGACAGTTTTATTAACTGAGATTTATTGTTTATATATCCATCATCACAACAACTTTAAGTGTGTGATCTTTGCTGGACACAAATGTCCCTCCTGTAAGAATATATTTAGTAATATCTAATGCTCTATATTTAACTCTAATGGGCTGCTGAGACATTTGTACTCTGAGTCTCCCAAAGACACATCCTTGTATCTCATGTTTGAATTCACCTGCCATATAGCTCTTGAGCACAAAGCCATGACCTTAGTGATGGAAAAAGTCGTTGTAAAGTTCATCTGGACCCTCCTGTCCACTCTGTTGGTCTGGCAGCATCATGCAGAAGGGGTTGTCTGTGCAAGGACCATCTGAAATTATGTGAAATTATGTGTTCACTTGAGTGACGTGAACACCAACACTCAGTATCGCCACTCCAGAGGGCTTAGGATCCAGAGGCTGATTTGAGATTTAGGACATTTAAAACATATATTTCCATCTAATTTGGGGGGGTTTAAACTTTAAGCATATTTTCAAGCTTTTCTCATTAGTTACAGGGTTAGAAACATGCTTTTAAATAGGGAATTGGATAACTAAGGGGTTTGTGTTATTCTTAGGATCATAGAATGTTTTGGGTTGGAAGGACCTTTAAAGACCATCTAGTTCCAACTCCCCTGCCATGGGCAGGGACATCTTTCACTAGATCAGGTTGCTCAAAGCCCCATCCAACCTGGCCTTGAACACTTCCAATGATGGGGGATCTACAGCTTCTCTGGGCAACTGGTTCCTGTGTCTCACCACCCTCTGTAAAGAATTTCTTCACCTCTTCACAGGAGAGGTGTTCCATCCTTCTGATCATTTTTGTGGCCCTCCTCTGAACCTGCTCCAACAGGTCGATGTCTTTCCTGTGCTGAAGGCTCCAGAGCTGGACACAGTACTGCAGGTGGGGTCTCACCAGAGTGGAGTAGAGGGGCAGAATCCCCTCCCTTGACCTGCTGGCCACGCTGCTTTTGATGCAGCCCAGGATATGATTGACTTTCTGGACTGCAAGTGCACATTGCCAGCTCATCATCAACTTTTCATCCACGACTGTCCCCAAGTCCTTCTCCGCAGGGCTGCTCTCAATCCCTTCGTCCCCCAGCCTGTATTGATACTGGGGGTTGCCCCAACCCAGGTGCAGGACCTTGCACTTGGCGACTCCAGGACCTGGAGCTGTAGTTGACAATAAAAGTGCCACCCAAGGCACAGTGAGCTGCGGAGATGCCAGCTCTTGCGATCTTAGTATCTACTTAGTGTGCCAGGCCGAAAGGAAAGCTTTGAAAATCTGACCCTGTGTGCTGAGCTGTCATTGCTGGGCGGTGAGCTCTTCATAACACAGAGAAAGCCAGATTCACGATTGTAATAATTGACTTCTTCAAAAACATCCTGTTGTATCCAGGGTATGAAATGCCTAATCAAATCATGTTTACCGCTTGGTGCTAGGCTGCTAATTTGCTTTGATTTAGAATTTAAAAAGGTAATTGTGGATGTACGCGTCTGCGTAGGTTGCTGTGAAAAGGCTTTTCTCTCCGTTTAATAAGCAGACCATTAATATGGACTGCGTTAATTTTACTTTCCTTTCTCAATACGATTGATTTTAGTCCCTCCGTTAGAGGAGGAGATGGAGACAGGGAATGCCGTGTGCTCACACCAGGGGCGCGGGGAGTCGGGGAGCTGAGGAGCAGCCTCCTCTCACGGGATCTGTGGGATTCCCCTTGCCCTAGAAAAACCCTCCTGGGAAAAGCAGGCACAGATACTCACGCTTTACAGCTCTGCTCTTAATATTCTTGGTGTCAATTTAACAAAGCCACTTAAGCATTTTTACTCCTGTTTTAGCGTTAATAAAAGTGGAATGAGCCGAAAGTTGCAGGTAAACGTGGCATCAGCATAACAGAGACGAATAATTCCTGTTTACCAGATCACTTTTCTTTGAGCTTAATTCCTACCTTCAGACGGTCCCGTATTGTGCCCTGATAGCGTTTGTTGCCGACCCTTGCAGCCTCTCGCACAATCAAAAGCTGCCCAGGCTGGCCTACTGCTGCTGGAGAACAGCTCATCTGCCGTGTTTTACTGTTTATTTTACTTGAGGATGACTCTGAAGATCACCTTGCCTCGACCTGCATCCAGCCAAGGCTCCCTCCCAGGTGCTGGTACCTACCTGGTAGACACCTGTGGGTTTTGAGTCCAATTAATCAGATCAGCTTTTAAAGGTGAGGGAGTCAAGATAACATGAGATCATGTGCCTGGTGTGGGGAGACTTCATGCTAGGCTGGTTAGCCTGACCCCTCAGTATCCATGTTTGCAAGAAAACAATAACTATAGACATGATAGCGCAACACAGATGACGACTCGCTGGCTGCTCTTGGCAGCTCCTTCTTCCCCACTCATAAATCAGCACCAAAGATCATGTCAAATGGACCAGTGCGGCAGTTCTGGGGTGGAATTGCACCGGCTGTGCATCGTTGCAAAAACCCAGAGCTGAGCTCAGTTGATGATGCTTCCATGTGCGTTGAGAACAAAGGAGATACTGTAAAGGACATCCCTGGATTTTGCTGTAACCTTTGTCTGTCCTCTCCTTCCCCTGCCAACAGGAATCTTCAGTTGTCCATACAGGCAGCAGCACTGCTGCCATCTTCTCCCATGGGCTTAATCACATGCAGAAGCATGCCTTAAAATTCAGAGATCTTCTTCCTTCTGATCTTGCTTGCAAAGAGACAGGAATCAGTTTTTCTGATCTTCAGGGATGGAAACTTTCTCCAGAGATAGTTGTCATTTTTTTTCCATTTACGGAAATGGTAGTGATAATTATTGTAAGTTTCCTGAAGTGGCTTAAAATGACTAGGGGTTCTGAAATATTGTTCAAAACCCCAAGTATTAGGGCATTCCAGGAGAAATCTCATAATCCCAGTGTGTAATCTCCAAGGCTACTGATCATGGGAATAAATCAGGATGGTGAGATCCAGCTCCTCTATAGAAACAGCAGAAGGAGGGTGCTGCCTACCAGGGTCCTTCAGCCTGTTTGCCGCGACACCAGGCTCCTCCTGCTCTCTGCTTCAGCGCTCTCTTTTGTGGGTTTAGGATTTCTAGGCATGGATTTAGCCATCTGAGTTGTGGGGTGAAAGATTGTCCGAGTTCAGACTTTGGTGCTACTGCTGCATTTTTAGCTATTGCCTCTCCCTGCAAATGACGCTTTATCTAAGCTGATCTTGTAGTATTGTTTTATACAAAATGCAGTGTTACCTGAGGAGATGCCTTGTGCTGGGTGGTTTGGCTGCTCTTGTCCCAGGAGCTGCAGAGAGCAGCCTGGGCACCGGGAGGCAACCGGGGGCCAGGACACAGGCAGGGCTGCAGCTGCCAACCCCAGGGACGTCGGCTGCAATCCAGACAAGGACACCAGGAGCAGTGTCCAGGGTATGCTCAGCAGGTGGGAAGCCAGATGTAGGTGGCTGGATAGGTTCTGGGGTGTGAAGTTTTGCCTTTATCTGCTTTTCTGTTCAGCTGGGAACATCATAAAACACCAAATACACCATTTACGGTGTCTGCCCCCTTCAGCTGAGCTCTGAGCTCAGCCTGTATTAGGCAGGATTTTTGTTTGACACCAGTAAAAGATGTGCAGACACAACTGTGTCCTCCAAGCCTGGAAAAGAAACACTGGAAAACACCTCTTCATTTATAGGGAACATGCATTCAAAGGGACAAAACACAGAGCTCTGGGTGGCCAAGTCAGCCACGAGTGGCTTTGCCCTGGAGCATTCACCTGCAAGACCACGTCCATGTGTCCCTCGCAAGGGCAGAGCTCACCTTTCCCTGCATTGCCCCTTTGTGACAGCCTGATGCCAGCCCAGAGGTAATGGCAGGCCAGCTGCGGCCAGCAAGGGACGTCCCCAAGTCACCAAGTGGCAAAGCTTGTTCACCATCAATATGGATTAAGTCAAGGAGCCAAGAGACTCTTTTGCCACATATTCAATCCCTAAGTTACAGCAATATTTTCCCCTTGAAATTCTGTTTCTCATGTTCATCAGCACAATATTTCCTGAATTGTTTTCCCCTGCAAGTATGTTTTGTACAGGAGATACAGCATGTGAAGCAGATTTCCCGTACAACGAGAGGATATTTTGCATACATTTCTTTAGGGACCTATTGCTGCACCTCTGGGGATCTGGAATACTATATCTAATAATACACCTTAATTAAAATAAATAGTGCTCCTAATTATGTCTTGTCACAGAGTTTGTACCCTACAATTTACTAGTGCGATGCAGCTATGATAAAAACATTAAAAACATGCTCGTATGTAATTTTACCCATACAAATATACTGCTGCAGTGCTTAACAGATTGCTCCCAGTCTTTTATGAAGATGCTGCAGGTCACATTAAGGTTTCCTTAAACTATTTTTTCATAACTTTAAACAGTTCTGCTTCAAGAAGCAGTTTTGTGACTGTAAGGATGCTGAGAGCCACAAGGACAGAGTCTCCTAACAAAATACAACCATGAAATGAAAATGGGAGAGAAGAAAATGAAGATAAAGGGAGCTGCAATTTATAGCTTATGCCAGAAATAAGGCTTACTCTAAAACAACAAGATCAGCTTTCACAAGAATGAGCATCTTTGAAGTGACAATGAGGGAATCTTTCCAGGGGAGCTGGGAATGGCTGGCACTTGTGTCTTCAAAAAGTTGTGGATTCATTCTGTTTATGTACAGCTTTGCAGAGCATCACTTCACATCTGGAGTCTCTAAGTGAGCACCCACCCCGTACCTCTGAGGCACAGCAACATCTGGGTCACTGCAATTGTTTGCTTTTATTTGGGTTTCAGAGTCAGTTTTGGTTCCTCAAAACTTCTGGCTACCTGAATCCAGGCCCATCTGGCTTCTTTCTATGTAAATAAATTAAAAAGCTCATTGTACCCGTTCAACCTAAAAAGGAAAATGAAAAATGTTGTCTGCCAAGTATCTTGTCCCTTATTAGTCCTCCTGTTTGTGGAGCAGGAGGGACTTTTCAGTTTTCAGAGTCACCCAGCATTGTTTTTTCTTAACTGGAGTCATTGCTTGTTTAGTACTCAAAGCATACACTGTAATACCCACAGCACAGCAGCCCTGTATGCAGTACAGATGGGATTGCTCTCTCAGATGAATGGGGAAATGCACAGTGGCTGCTGGGGGTGATTCCCCACAAGAAGAAAGGATGTGCTCCAAAATTGGCACTGATGAGGCAAATGGAGCTGGATTAAACAGTGTCTTCAAAATGTAATTCAAACCTGCTTCTCGGGAAGAAAGGTAACACTAAAAGATATAATAAAGTCAACTGTTTTTCATTGCATCAGTCATTAAGGTCTGTGGTCATCTCCATTAAAATGCCACTAGAGGAGAAACCTGGATTTCTGCTTAGCAGCCCCTGCATTTGGAGCTTAGATCACAAATACCAGCAAAAAGTCTCTTCTTTTATCCCCTCCACCTTGACTGATGTTTTTAATTTTTTTTAAATTTTATGATAGGAAATTAAGAGCCACAGAAATAGGAAGAGCTGGAATTTGTTTGGACCTCAGGTCTCAAAAAGACAACGCTTTACCGTAAGGGCAGAAAATCACAGCACATAGAGCTGGTACCTGGGTCCAGATCCCTGGACCTCTCACCAAGGGTGACTTGCAGAGTCTGAAAGTTATTATGGCTCTGGGCTGGAAAGAACAGTGTCTTTATGAATGCCTGCTGAACTAAGGCCAATGGCCTTCTCTGCAAAGGTGCCAGGGGGCACTGCAGCAAGGAGCCTTCATTGTATAACACTGTATTATGCAGAAAGGAAGAGGTGAAAACACAAAATGTATTTCACTGCTGGGAAGCTTTAAACTGGGATATATTGCAGTGGGAACTTGCAGTAGTCTATGTTCCACCTCCTTGCTCCCAGCTCTCACAGTCTGTGTCTGAAATATTTGTCCCTCCTAGACTCGCTGCAGGGGAGCAGCACGGAGCTCTGGGTGTGCATCCCCTAAACCGCTGTGCGCGACTGGTCCCAGAAAACTGGGTTTAGAAAAAGGAAAAAAAAACCCAAAACCCACGACAAGGTCCTCTCCAGACGTTTGCTGACCTGGACCTGGTGCCTGCCTTGGGGACATCGCCTACCGCGTTAGAAACGCCTTAGCGGGAAAAGCACCCCGGGGGCAGGGAGCGCGGCGGGGCAGGGAGCGCTGCGGGAACCCTGCGCTGCCGGGCGGCCGCTCAGCGCGGCCTCTGCTGCCATCTGCCGCCCGCACCGCCCGGCTCCCGGCCTCGACACCGCTCAGGACACGGGGCTCTGGCGCCCTGTTTTTTCCTTTTCTGACAATGAGGCAAATTATTATTCCCGCCCTGTCCCAGCTGCCACAGCTTCCAGGGGTTTATGTCCAGGGAATCTCTTTCCAAGGGAGAGCTGAGGGGGTGGTACTGCCACTTGCGTGCGGGAGTCACCCCCTCTGCCCATGTGTCTTGTAAGGAAGGGCGCCTTGTCCTAATTTTGCTCACCCCAAGGGCACTTAGATAGCGTGAGGCATTTCTCCATCAGGAAACACAAAAGCCCAGGCCACTTTTAAGGCTAAAAAAAAATAAAAAAAAAAAATCCTGCTGATGCCTCCACCAACTGATGCTCTTTCCAGTTACAATTTTGCCTGGGCGGCACTCAGAGAAGTAGCCATGTTTTGGAAGAGGGTCCCTGCTGAGATGCTAAGCCTTCAGTTGAGAAGGCTGAACTGCCTTCTGAGAGTTGCTGACACAGCCGCTGCCTTCGACGATGTGATTGTGAAGTGGAAGCTGGGGGATCCGATCCTATCCCCATCCCTGCTGCACAACCCCTGTTCAAACCTCAGCTGAGAGTTCTTGCCTGCCTGTGTCTCTCCGCAAGTTTTCCCAGCGGTCGCACAGGGCTCCCAATGCTTCCCACGGAGGGGTGGTGCGAGACTCGCTTCATTAATGTGTGTGGGGCTCCTTGAGGAAAGTGCTATATATTATAATTACAAAGTGCAGACAGTGATGACAGGCTGAGTCACTTCTGCTGTCCTCACGTAGTTCCCTCCGACAGCACAGCAGCATCCTGAGGTTAGAAACCTCTTTCAAAACACTGACACCAACCTCCATGCCAGAATGCTGGGTACCACGTGAGCTGTGTCAGTGAATTTGAAGCTTTTATGCTAAGCCTGAGCTTTACCCAGCACTGATGACCATGAGCTAGCAGCCCTTGCAACTGTGCAAGGCCTGGGATGCGTGGAGCACGAGTTTGTGAACCAAACCAGCAATGTCAGTCCTACACCAACATGATATTGCATTCATGACTTTGATTTATACTTGTATGACTTTTCCCTTTCTATTCAAAACGAGAGTGATGGTACTTAGCCAGGTAAAAGCTAAACTAATCTCTCTGCTCTCTCCACAAGAAAGAAACAGTTTCTAGAGCAGCAGAACAAACACCACCTGCTTTCCAGGGACGTTCTCATGTGTAACTTCACAGATGTGCAGTAAATGTTTAGTCTTTTAGTTAGGACATTTAAAGCTATCATTCGATGCAAGCGCCTGTTTTCACAGAACTTGTAGCTTGGTAGCTTTGGGACCGTTATCTCCGCTAACACTGAGCAGTGGGTTAGGGAGCTGGCAGAGCTAGGGAAGGGAGGAGGACAGACAAGAAAATGGACATGTGCACCTGCAAAGAACGATTGCATCAGCCTTGCTTAGCTAAAAATGTGAGTAAACCCACACCCCAGTTTCTCTCTCTTTCTCATGGGATTTCTTCCAGTTCTTCTTTTTTATTTTTAGTGGAATAGAAAAATGTTCTGATTCTGTGGCTGAAGCAGACTTTAACCTGTTTGTTTGGCTGTTAGTGTGGTGGTGGGGAGTTATAGAGCAGCCAGTGAGTTGTAAATACTCTGTTTTTACCCTGAGCTTAAAGACTTTCTTTCTGATATAATTATATGTTTTTTCATGATTTTTTTAACAAAGATCAAAGGAAATTTGAAAATTAAGGGCTAAACTTAGTAGGAAGGTGCATCCCCAAAATGGGAGGGGAGGGAAGGCGTGGGCAGTGACTGGCTCACTGGAGCACGCTCGTGGAAGGTGGAGAACTCTCCACTCAAATCCTTGCCCGAACTTAAGCAAGGCACGGTTTGCAGTTTGCCTGCATCAAGATGGACCAGGAGCACATCCTCTGTGAGTTCAGTGGTTTTGTGAAGCCATTTGGAGCTAGGCGACTGGTAAGATATGAATTCCTGCTTTGCCTTTGCCAGCTCTCGTGAGCATACTCCCCGTCTGCCCACAGCATCTGCGGGTGTTGCAGCAGAAATGAAGGTCGGAGCTTGGCTGCCTGCGTCCTTTGGCCCCAGAAGCAACGTGAAGCCTGCGGGACGGCTGGCCTGGAGCCTTCTCTGTGTCACACCCCTCCTATTTCACAGCTCTGGTCTTGCGGGGGTCCTTGTGCTCCCGGAGGTGGCACTTAGCAGCAGGCTGCCACTAGATGGAGTGGTGTCTGAGCGCTCAGCAAAGCCAGGGAAAGGCAACTGCAAGGGAAACGACCGATGGACATAAAAGGTTTTTCTTTCCCTAAGATTTCTTTATAAAAGGAACGTTTGCCAGCTGAGATTTGTGAGGAAGAGCTCTGTTTCCCTGTAGGGAAATGCAGCTTTCTTCCTACAACCTGGAATCAAGTGACCTCCTGGCAGCCCCTGCTGTGGGAGGAGTAGCCAGCAGCACCGGTGGCCCTGTGTCACAGGATGATGACATCCTCGTACCATGTCCCCAGGCCTGCTCACTCTCCTCAGAGACTGTAATGTGTGAGTCCCTCTCTCTACCCCCCATCTTGGTGCACTGCTCCTGTGACCATCCTTGCAGCCAAAGCCCTGGACCAGCTCACAGTGCCTCCCTGGGTCTGGCTTGGCTTTCAGCACCTAGATGTTCATGAGAGCCTCTTGCCAACCAGCTGGAAGCTCTCACTTCAGCTTGAGGGTCTTAGTTCACCCAAGTTGCTGCATGAACTGGTTTCACCCAGTTGCACCCCCATCCTGCAGAGGCAGCCTAGGGAAGCCTGGGCCACGTGGCAAGCAGGGTCTGGGCAGGGCAGCCTGGACCTCAGGTGTCCAAATGCTGCTTCTCCTTCAGTCCATACTGGGGCTGGAGATGGTGACACCGCTCACATCTCCCTCCAGCGTGGTGCCTGGCCACAGACAAGGCATTTACTTGTCTGAGGGAGATGAGACATGCTCCCAGGGCTGGTGCTCGGGGCACCGCTTGCCTGGATCAGGCACATCCTCCCTTCCTGGCTTTGCTGCCACTGAATGCGCACGTGTGTTTGCCAGAGTGCAATGACCGCACACGGCTCTGACCTGCATGGCCCCACGGTGCGGGTCAGAGATGCCAGGCTGCGTCCCTGCTGGGGTCCATCTCACTCATTGTGCCTTCTGGGGTGGCCAATGCCAACAGCTCTGGAGGAGGGTACCAGCAGAACTGCCCGTGCCAGAGCCAATCTGAGAGAGCCTGCCCCCGCATCTCCTAGCCCTGCTGTTAGCTGCATATTGGCTTGTGCTCTGAAGTCCTGACACGTCCACGTGCAGAGGCATCCTGCGGTGTGCGCATATGTTTCAGGCGCTGCAGTGTCGGGTGCTCGTGCAAGGCAGTGTGCATCTCAGAAGTGGTCTGTTGCAGAGATGCAGACACAAGGCTGCAGAATCCCAAACCCAATGCCCCACCATCAGGAGGACACATGCTGGTGTGAGGTGAGGGCGTGGGTGGCGATGCTTTTGTTTGACAGCAACCCTTCCTTTCTTAGAGATGCACTGTGAGAGGAGATAGGAAGGGAGTGACAAATGGATGACCGAAGATGAAAAGTAAACAAATTAGGATGAGTTAGAGAGGCACGTCCAGCTGCAGAACAGCAGCAAGCCTGAGCTGGCTTTACTGCCAGATTTCACTGGACAACGCTCCCTCTGTCACTTCCGAGGCACTGCAATCCTGAATAACGTTGTATTTCGTAAGGCTAAAGGCTGTACGTGTCGACGTTGCAGACAACTCTCCCCTCTTTGTAAACAGCAGCGGTCAAAAGATAAATGTATCTGCACAGCAAAGAGGGTGAAAGCTGCAGGTAGCCTTAGCCCACATACTGAATAAGGAATAACAAGAGCTTGGGCAGCCTGAGGCAACATATTTCAGAGCTGACAAGCTGGAAGACTTGGCTTCCTTCGAACATACCTGGTCTCCCCAGTGAGTAATGATAATAGGATCCAAGCAGGGAATCAGACATCAAGACAGGCTGAAGGTTACAGCACGCTATTCAGATGAGCTGGGGCCCTGGAGAGGCGGCCGCTTGCTAAAGCTGCACAACTTTTGTCAAGTGCGTTTTGAAAACTTTAACTGACCTTGAAGCGTTGGGATTGAAGAAACATTGATCTGTGGGAAGTGGAGACCGTTTCTCTTGCTCTGCAATGCTTCAGCTAATCATTGGAGCAGAGCTTTGACTCATGGGCCTTTCAGTTTGATGTTGTGACTCTTGTCCCAAAGACCTTTTATGGCTTTTATGGATGGCGATTGTTTCACCCACCAGGGGAACACAGTAGATTTAGGGGTGGTTATTCAGCAATGATTGGGTAACACAGAAGCAATCACTTCGGCGCTAGAGAAGGACTTTTTTAGGCAGTGCATATAGACAGACCTAAGAACATGCCTGGGAAACTGGGATGCCCCTTCCTGTGGTTCATCGTGGGGTCTGTTCTGGTGTGGAGGTACACCCTCTGAACCCCAATGTGATGATCCCTCCCTGTATGATATCTACTCTTTTGGGGGAGGTTTGTAGTGGGATGAAGATTTCCAGGCTGCCTGAGCTTTTCATTGGGTTGCAGACCCAGCTGGACTTCGCTGAATGTTTTACCTTGAATCCTAATGTAGAGGGACAAAAATGCATGATGGAGAGCTTTTCAGTCAAGTTTTCTGGTCATTTGTGATTTAGCTGCAAAGGATGGAAAAAATTCCAAAAAATTCACGATAAACCTACATACTTCAAAGCTTTAAGTATTGATTAAGAATTGCATCATTTAATAAGGGAATGTGTATATTATCTGACTAAAATTCAGAAAAAATAATCTAATCCCTTCTGTCTCTAAAATCTAGAATGAGGTTCACTTTTAAATGAAACATTTGGTGTGATTCAGCACTTACCTACGGCTGAACTTCAGCATCGTGCTCCCAAAGGCTCCTTAAAACTGAACTGAAGCAAACCAGAGGGGACAGTTTTCCATAACAGCAGCCGTCAGCTCCTGCGTGGGTACTTTTCTACCATTAACCTCTAATCCTTTTCTAAAAAGCAGTAATTGCCATTAGGGGTGTTGCTCTTTGGAGGTCTTATGAAGGCCCTTTTGCCCATCTGAACGGTGTCAAGCTGTGGCTGGTGTTATTTAGTTGTGCCCACGGATACGCTGAGTGACAGAGATGAGGAGGTACCCTAGAAAGGTGAAAACACAGATATGGTTCCACTCAGCACGTTTGCTTTTAGCCTTACCATGGTGATATGGGAAAACAGACCTGCACTAGCAGGATGTAAAACAGGGTCGGTAACAGAACAGTTTCCCCATCTAATTCTTGGGCTTTCCAACATGGTTGGCTGCTGTCCACCTCCTGTTCCTGGCTCAAACTACTAGGATGTCTTTTCTGGGCTCTGCAGGTGATGCCAACCTCCGACTTTCTGCTTCTAGAAAAAAGAACACTTATAACTGTTTAAAGCCTGAAGTGCCTTAACTTCTTGTGTGGAGTCTATCCCACTTTAAGGGTAAGAAAGGCATGCTGGGTGTGGGGGTGGGTGTGCATAGAGAGAGGTGTGTTGATCTGTTGTCCTAGAGCTATTAGCATACAGCTGTGGAGAGCTGTATCCCAATACAGCTTAACTGTCCTCAGCAAAATTGCTAAATAATGAAGCTCCAGCCACAAAATAGTCCTGCTGGTTACCCATGAACCAGAAAAAAATTTGATTTGACTTCTGCGCTCCAGCTCTCATGAGCAGGGTTGTCAGATCAGAATAACATTTTCCTCGGTTCACAATCAGAGCACGCCTGATCTGGAGCCACTGAAAAACCAGAGCTGAGCCTCAGCATCCCCTGCAGCTGACCCTGTGCCTTGGCTAACCTCGGATTTTGGCTGCACTTCGTGGTGGGTATAATGTAAAACAAAGCTGTCTTGCTCTACTCCTGTGGCATTTTTCTTGCTGCTGACGCAAAGAGTTTTGGCTAATGCGAGTGCAGTGAAATGCCAGTTGCAGCTCAGTTAATGTATGCTAAGTAAGCAATTTCATTAGCTAGTAGTCAGTCTTCAGGATAATTTCATTAGTTTGATGTGCACCATTACCTCTCCTTTCATTTATATGAGAAGTATAAATTTCACTTGGATGTGTATTTTTTTCTTCCTTTTCTGTTTACAATTTCTCCTCCTTGCTTCCTTTCACTGCCATCCCTCCTCTACTTGCTAATGATATCTTAAAGTGAGCTTTGAATTGTCCTAAATAATAGAATAGAATAGAATAGAATAGAATAGAATAGAATAGAATAGAATAGAATAGAATATTTCACTTGGAAGGGATCTACAACAATCATCTAGTCCAACTGCCTGACCAATTCGGCGCTGACCAAAAGTTAAAGCATGCGATTAAGGGCATTGTCCAAATGTCTCTTAAAAACTGACAGGCTTGGGGCATCGACCACCCCATATCCTTCCCTTTCGTACTTCTTTTCAAAGATTCTGACTTTTGGATGTATGTTTACACAGCCATGTATGTAACCATGCCAGTGCCTTGCCCTGCATAAAGTCTGTGCCAAAGTATATCCTGAGCCCTTGCCTGTCTGCTCTCCCGACAGCTTGTGATGTATCTGTGGTTGCGTGGTTTTGAGGGATAGATAGACTGTTGAGATGTTCCTCTGGTGAGGCCAAGCCTGTGGCAGCCCAGACTTGTTAAAACTTGTCTTTTCCATGTGCCTCATACTTTGCATTTTTCAGGGGAGGGTGCAGATAATGTCTATGCTCCTTGAGAGGGGCTAAAGAGGTCCTGCCTTCCTTACCCTCCTCTTCTTCCTGTTGCTACTGGATGAAACTTTCCTGGGTAGAGGATGCTTGTGGTTGTCATGTGGCTGCTCTCTCTGTATGATGGCATTTCTCACTGACCATGTTCATGGACCACATCCATCCATCCATCCATCCACTCCAGCCAGCCAGCCATCCACCCACCACATCCATCCATCCATCCATCCATCCATCCATCCATCCATCCACACACCACATTTCTTCCTCCCTCCTCTTCTCTGCTCCATGCCACGGGGATGGGACCATGCCACTGCTCACTCATCCCTGCTACTTTGAACCCCTTTTTTTCTTTGCCAAGCAGGGGCTGCTGATGGGGGCTCATTTCTGGGCTATGTGCTGCCTCACCTGAAGTGGAATAGGCTGAGGCGTCCCATTCAGAAAGCAGAGGCAAGTTGACTGGTGGTGTTTTACCCCTCTCTGAAACTCAGGGTCTGCTTTTTGGAGGCTTTTTCAAAAGCTATTCATGCACTGTTAGTTTGAAATTGTATTTGCAATAACTTATTTCTGGAGCTTTTCTATTGTGCTGTCTGGGCTGGCAATTAATTATCGAGGCAGCTTATTTACAGGCAGCACTTACTTTCTTCTAACACCTCCAATGAGATGTGAATAGCAACATTTTTCGTTGCTGGCACAGAGAGGTAGATATATCCTCTTTCAGGGCAAGACTGTAATCTAAACAATAACTCTGAGAGAGATTCAACCTTGGTTTAAAAAAAAGAAAGAGTCAAAATTCAGCCTTTGATATCACATGTATTGGCCAGTAACCTTGGACTTGTTTGCTGCTGCTTTTTTGAAGGGCTTTTTTTTGTTTACACTTTACACAAAAGCAAAGATTGTTCTCAGCTATTCCCATGCTTCAAGGTTGTAGTCTCTATAGCTCTTGCATTGGAGCACTTTGCAGCAGACTATTAAAAACCTGGCAAATGTGAGTCCCTCTTCCTCCCCCATCCCTTGTCCCTGGGAAGGACACATATGCAGCTTGGTACTGATAGTTCAGTTACCTTCCAACAAGCTGCATTTTGCTGTGCGGCTGCAGGTTGGGGACAACGTGCTGGCTCCTTCGTCACCCCCTGGCATACAACAGAGGCTGGACAGAAAGTCCTGGTGGATGTATTTAGCATCAGCCTTCTCTATCCCAGAGCTTTGGAAGATCTTCTGTCCCAGGCTGGGGGAAAAGGCAGGACCTGCACCATCTGCTGCCCAGGAGGGTGGTGGGGGAAGCCATCTGCAGTCCTCAAGGGCTTGTACAAGTCAACATGACAAAGGTGTGGCCCATGGTTTCCTTAAGAGCTGGTTAAAAGTCAAAACCACACTGGGGTTTGTGATTTTGTCTTTTCCTTCATGGTACGTAGAAGCTGTCCCATGAAAGCCAGATCCAAACCAACCAAAACTCTACCTGCATAAGCACTGGCATTTTTTCTACTGTTTCTTCTTCTCTTACCCTTGTGTCTCTCTGCTTTGCTTCTGCTTAGAAACTTTAACCAAGTAGTCACAAATCCATCCCCTTTGAGACACCAACTCTGCTCTTTACCTGCATTTTTCCAGTCCCAGCGACAGTCATGATGCTGACGAGGTCATGGCTGTAACCATGTGCTGGAGGTGCCTGATTCTGCTCAGAGAGATTTGGGTGATGCCTCTATCCACCACCTTCCCCACAACCCAGCAGGATGGAAACCCCACGGCAGGCTCAGTACTGGGATCTTGCTTCCACAATTGCCATAGTGCCATTATGAACTTACAGCTGGACGCCGTATCTGCAGGAATAGGTGTACGAGCTCTGCAAGCTGCCCATGCATTTATGTACTTCCTTAATGCATGATAAAGAGCTTTGAAATTTGGCGTGCCCAGATTCAGGAATGACGCCTCTCTCCTTTCATCAGTCTAGCCTACCTTTATTTATGTCCAAACATATCGCTGCAGTATTGAAGCCCCATTACTGCCGTGCTTCGGAGCAGGGCACGTGGGCCTGTCGCCAGCAGCACACAGGGCCAGGCAAATATTGCTCCAAACATATGTGCCCGTGAGCACTGCCGGGAGCATCTCACACTCCCAGCACCTGCACCAGTGCACAACCTGGCCACTTTGAGTTCACCTTCTACAAATCACTTAATTCTTCTCCCTGCCTGCTGCTGAAGTTGGTTGGGAGTGGAGCAGTGGGAGGGATAATGCTTTCCAAAATCCCAGTCCTTTCCAAAAACCTTGCCTTGCCTTGAGGGGCAATGCAGAGCTGCTCCTGGCATTCACCTGGAGCCTGGGCTACCCATCCTGTGCTTTCCAATGGCCCTTTTTCTTCCTTCAGATGGTGCCTTTGGCAATGAGCAGCACACTAAAGCAAGACACCCATGGTTTTCCTGCTCCACTGTTCCAAATAACATCTGTCTCCTTGGAAGGCTCTTTTTCACTCAAAGAAGCACCATTTTATCCTGTATTTCGCTGCCCCGCAGCCACAGCTCTGAGGTCTGCACCTGCAGGACAAGGGCTGCCAAGAGGGACCACAGGGCATGTGTGTTTGCACCCCGCCGGCGCTGTACCCGGTGCTTTGCCTCTGGCACCCAGCTCGACCCTCCGCTGAAGCATGTCCAGGGGCTGTTCTCTCTCCCTGTATTTTAAAGATGTGCTTTAAAACAAAATGAAAGCTGGCCATGATGTCCCAAGGAGACAGATGCTGGAGAAAGTCCCTTGCTGATTTTGGACAACCAGGAGGACAAACAAATCATTTCCAACTCTTGCCGAAGTCCAGAAGCACATGCTGCAAAAGAAGCATTTTCTGAAGAAGAAGGCCCAGCTTTCTCTCACAGTCTGCACACCTCCACAGCTTTCCTTGGCTCAAATCCCCTCGAACCCTGCAAGGATAGTGCTCTGGATAAATGGACAAGGAGCAGGTTTCAGGCCCCCAGGTCCCTGCTGTTCTGTACCTTCTCTCACCTTCTGAAGCACAGTGGAGGTCACTCCTATCAGTCACGATTTTGTGCCTTTTGCACTTCTTTTTCCACCCAGCATCAAAAGGTGCTGAGCAGAGGAAACTTCTGAAGGATTCAGTGACCTTCAGCAGGTTTTAGGTTGAGCCCTGATGTTCATCGTGGGCTGTAGCACTGGAGGCTGTTTTAAACATGGTCCTGCCATTGCATGGTGGGTAACCCCACTCACCCCCAGTGCTCCCAGGTCACCTCGCTTCGTGCAACCGGTTTTGCTGGCTTTGAACATAATGCAAAGCACTTTATCCTCGCCATGCTCTGCTTCCCCACCTGTAGTGCGGAGACAAGGGGAGTCCCCAGCCTCCCGGGGATGAATGCTCCCAGCACTGCGGTGTGTGGGTGCAAAGAGACCTTCAAAGTACGGCGCTGCTTCTCTGCAGCCTCCTGAAGCCAGGCTGCTTGTGGAGGTGGATGAGGACCATCTGGAAAGAAGCACTCACCGTATAAAGTCCTTCAAGTCCATCTCTGCTGCAGATATGTGTCCAGCTTGTGTGACTTGCTTTGAAATTTGCTCCAGTGTTTTATGCCCACAGGGAGGAGCAACCTCACCTGGACAAGGGCTTTGCCTTCGTTTGTATGTGGACAGAGACACCAGGGTTTAATGTCTGCAACAAAGCAAGGGTTTCAAAGCTATGCTGGAAATGTTTAAATAAATAAACAGCAGGGTCAGTGTTTCCCTGTCTTAATAGATCTGAAAAAGGCCATATTCAGTGCCCGCTGAAACCAATGCGTGTTTTCCCAGTGACATGGGCTGTGGTCCAGGCTGAAAGTGAGTGTGCCGGGGTTATCCAGCAGCTACGGGAGATCTGCAGAGCTGTAGCATGAGGGAGATGCTGACACATTATCGTAACTGATTAACGCCATCCATCAATGCCTGATTAAAATGAGCAGAAATGTTTTTTCTTCCTCTGCAGCAGAAGAGCTCTCTTATGCAGAAAGTGCTTCTCTTAATTACCACTCTGTAAACCCTCAGTGAGACAGAGCATCAGCATTGTAGCTTAATTCCTCTCTGCTGTAATAATCTTCTCATTTCATGTGCATAAGGCAGGATAATAGGTGTGGGTTTTGGTGGGTTTTTTTTTCCTTTCATTTGTATCAGAAGTGTCCTTCATCCAGTAGTGGAATTGCAGAAGACGTAGACAATAAGACGGCTATTCATACAGCAATTAGAAGCAGAGCCATGCTGTAATCTTTGCAGGATGGGGGAGTTCAGGCTGAGATTGCAGATCCAGCTTTCACAGCTGGCTTGTTTCTATTATCGGCTCATCTGAGCTCCCTCGCTCAAATTCTGGGTGAAACCCTGGCTTGACTGACATCAGTGACAAAACTCCCATTTCCTTGAATAAGGTCAAAATCTAATCAGCTTTTTTTTTAAATGTCATTACACATTTAATTTGAATAAAGTTACTTTTTAAAGTGTTTGCAGCACGGGTACCTCAGCCACTTAAAGAAGTGTGTCAATGGGCACCTGAGAAAGTGTAACATCATTGCAAAACCTGATTGTGACAAGGAATCCCATAGGAAACTTAGGCATGGCTGGCACTTGTACCTAGTAATAACAGTAAAGGGTGTATATCGAATAGGGGGGAGTGTCTAATGCCATATGGTAAGATTTGGGCAGGATTTGAATTGTGTGAGGGGGAGAAAGGGATGGACAGATTTACTTAGAAGATGCTATGCCCCTGAAATGCTGGCAAGCACTCACCAAAAGATTTCAAAGAATTTTCGTAAATCAAAATTAAAAGTTAGTTTTGGCTGGGATAAATGCAAGAGAGTGAAGGTAAAATATAAAACAATGACAGTCACAGGAGGGGCCGGGGAGCAGGCACAGGGGGAGAGAGGAGCAAGAGCCGCCCTGCACATCCCCTTTGCTCTGCTGGCAAACGCAGAAAGTGGGAAGCGAATGTTCATGATGGTTTTCTAGCTGCCTGCTGAGTTAAGAGGGGATTATTTCAGCTCAGCCTGGAGGCTGGTGTGGTGGCAGGACAGATGAACACCGCGGCACCTTGCATCGTGGTCTCGTCGGCGGGGATGTGCTGCAGTGACAAAAAGGCTGCGTCAGGCTCCTTCCCAAACATCAGGAATTCTTCCAAGGCAAAACCCAACAGAGACAGTGAAAACCAGAAAAGCCCTTTTGCACTTAAAAGTTGCTTTTTTCTCCTTCCATCGAGAGTGGTACAAAAAGCTGGGAAAGGCTGGTTTAACAAGCCAAGGCAACAGGGGAGAGGTGAGCTGAGGATGCAGAGGCAGGGGCAGGCGGAGGGGGGGCAGCCTTAGCAGGCGCAAGTGGAGATGTGGTGCAGGGTGAGAAGGCTGGGAAGGTGCTCACTCTTCTGCACTGGGCGATGGGAGGTTGGAGACCCAAATGTGCGAGGCAGAGATAAATGCTGAAAAAAGCCTCAAGCATTAACATCAGCAATTTGAGCCTTCCTGTACTGTTGCTACGAGAAAGGAACTTCTACCTGTGCCAAAGTGGTTTTACCTATGGGCTTTGACAAGGAGAATCAGTACCACTTTCCACATCTGTGGGGATCAGTGCCTGGACAAGCCAGAAAGTGGTCAAGGATCTCCAGAAAGCCAGGAGCAGAGCTATAAGCTGCACCCAGTTACCTGAATTCCAGCCCAGAAAACCAAAACCAACCTTTAGCTCCACATTTCTGGATGTGATTTTCCAGATAGCAAGTCAGACAAATCCAGTCCCTAACCAGAGAGCTGGGGCAATCTTTGAGCATCTCTCAAAGTCGCAGTCTGGAGAGCCACAGTACCTTCTCTGTACTGGTACCAGATCTGGTCCTTGCGGTGAGAAGCAGAGTGGTTCCTGGCAGGCTGACTGGCAGGGCTATTGAAGAGTTGACTGTGTGGTGTTTGCTGTGTTAAGCTTCATGAGTTCTTTAGCCCTGCAGATGCACCTTCTCTTGGTTGGTGCACACAAGATGTTGGCTCCTTTGTAAGGGAAGGAGGACTTGTTTCTTGTTGTTTCCAGGGTGACCTCTCTGAAGGTCACCACTGTATCCAGCTACAGCCACATCCACCCATGCATGGTGGTCAGAGCTGGGGACAGCCAGCACAGAGCTCTGTCCCAGGGACACCACTGGCATGAAGCCACAGCTGCAGCACCAAGGCCTGCATAAGCATGGGAAATGCTGCTTGCCCTGCATGTTTGTGCTATAAGGAAATGCAGGGCATGGGCAGCCAGTATGTCCATGCAAAGCTGGAAGACGTTCAGAAGGGTGGAGACAACTGACGAGGTGCATCTCCATTCACCTCTCAGTCCAGCTCAGGAATATGCCTTTGAAACCATAATCCCAATTGTCTCCGCTTACCACACTGGTTCTCATCAAAGAGGGGTCTTGGAGCACATGTGTGAAACAGGTCCAATGCCCCTTGCAAATATAGACGTAAACATTAAATCCTTGCAGTGTTGCAAAGACCCGGCTTATGCAGCCAACTACTTTCCTGATGTGGCAGACTGAGGTTTCGTCCAAGCCAAGGTTCACCTTGAAGCTCTTGTGCGAATGAGCAAATTAACAGCCTGGAAAAAGCAAAGACCAGAAATGACTCTGTGATCAGTTTTATCCAATTCTGATAAGAGCACATTTTGATCAGCCATGTACGAGACATGAGAGACTCAAAAACCTCAGGCAGACAAACCAAATTTTATCCCCCAGAAGAAGAAGAAGCTGTTGCAGCCTGAGAGGAGATACGGCTCCCCAGGGAGATGCCCAGAGGCAGGACTGTGCTCTGAACGGTGGCTCTGGCTTACCGCAGTATCAAAATGTTAAGGTTGCAAAAAGTCGCTTAATGGCCTCAAAGCCCAAATAACGAATAATTGGTTTTCTCTGTAGGTTTTTGATTGATGATTTTGGTGAGCAAAATCAACCAGCTAGGAAATCGCAGCTTAAATTGACAGGAGCAACTATTAATTTTTGGATGCCCTGCCCAAGAAAACTTACAGCCCACAGCTCAGTGTCTAATCTGTCTCCTCCATCTCCTCTTCTCTTCTCTTCTCTTCTCTTCTCTTCTCTTCTCTTCTCTTCTCTTCTCTTCTCTTCTCTTCTCTTCTCTTCTCTTCTCTTCTCTTCTCTTCTCTTCTCTTCTCTTCTCTTCTCTTCTCTTCTCTTCTCTTCTCTTCTCTTCTCTTCTCTTCTCTTCTCTTCTCTTCTCTTCTCTTCTCTTCTCTTCTCTTCTCTTCTCTTCTCTTCTCTCTCCTCTTCTCTCCAGCTGCTTGCTCCTGCATCACCACCATTTGAAAAACTTCCAGAGAAAAAAACCTGCAAGAATTTTCCTGTCTTCTCTTCTTCTTTGCCCTCATTTCTAGACGTGGTGTCTTCTTAACATTTAATTGTTCTAATTGCCTAATTATCTGCCTCACACAATTGTGATTCACAGCTGTAAAATGTTCTTTAGTTTCTGGATCAACATCTCATTCTATTGCTTTGATGGAAACCAAGATGAAGTTGCTGTGCTTGGAGGGGAGGATGGCCCAAAGGTAGTGCACCAGCTCCCGCTTCAAACTGAGCTGGATTTGCTGTGGTTTTGTCCCTGTGGAGATGTCCGCAAGACCTCACGGGCCACATCTCTGTGTTCCACCTCTGCAGGCTGGCAAAGGTGTAGAAGGGGGAAAGCTAGTGTGCAACAAGCAGGAGACAACTTCAGCATCCCTTTGGCTCCTGGCAGAGCCAGACCTCCCTGTACGACATTTTTGGGGGTCTACCCAAAATGGTCCCTAC
This sequence comes from Ciconia boyciana, assembly GCF_034638445.1. NCBI lineage: Eukaryota > Metazoa > Chordata > Aves > Ciconiiformes > Ciconiidae > Ciconia > Ciconia boyciana. The sequence goes on from NC_132935.1 coordinate 160,016,477, forward strand.
CATCCTGTAGGGATGCAGGGACAAGCTGTTCAGGGCTTAAGGAGCAGAAAGGTCCCAGCAGGGCTAATTTCAGAGGTGAAACAACATGAAAGCAGGCAGAGCTGAGGTCTGTCATTCCTCTGTCTCCTCAATAAACTCAATATCCAGCTAAATACTGAACGTTTCTCTTCAGCAGCTCCAGAGGGCTCCATTAGCCATTTGAGGGACTTCGTACTCATATGACTCAACTTGTTTCAGTCTGAATCATGAGTTCTGCACCACAGCATGACGGGGTAAGTTAGTATGGATCTTAGCCTGGTGCTTTTCCAAAAGCAGGAATAGTGCCTGAAACTGTATTATTATTTTTCATTACTCCAAGTGTTCCTATCTGTGTTGGGCAACAGGACGTTAACAGCCCAAATGGCAGCAGCCCCGTGGGACTGGAAGTGTTGAACACGGCTTGTCCCAGCAGCAGGGACACCTCCCCAGATAATCCAGATCAACTGAACTGTTAAACAACCATAATCCAGCAGTTGTGAACAGTTTTGTGATGCTTTTAAAGAGCAGAGTGTTCATCTGCTCCAGCTGACTGTGCGCAGGGATGTGTTCAGCTGGGGACAGAAGAGGCGTTTGCCTCTTTCCGTCTATATACTATTGAAGTTAAAGCTGTCAGAAAAGTGGCTGTTTACAGTACTCTGCAGAGCTGTCAGAAAAGTGGCTGTTTATAGTACTCTGCAGAGTGAGAAAGCTATGAAGTTTAAAAGCAGACAACCTCCGTATGTTCATATACTGACTGAAAGCCAGGGAATTACTAGTCTTCATTTCTTGTACTAGGCTTTCCATATTTATGTTTTCCTTGATCACAGCTAGACTCAATGTATATGCATTGGATTTACCGAGCTTTTGCAGTAAAGAAGGTGCTGAGAATCCCTGAGAAAATTGTGGGGTTTGAAGTGTGTGGTAGAGACTGAATGTGGCAGGTGCCACCAAATGTACTTCTTGTGAGCAAGTGGTCAGTCCTGGGGAGACACATGGCAGGTGGGTCTGTTTTTCCATAATTTTGTCTCGCTTTCAAGAACATTATTACTTACAAGTTAAATAAGTTACAGCACAAATACACCAACACTCTGCTTTGTGGCTTCTGTATGTGGAACCCAACCCATAAATGTTGTAGCCTGGGAGTGCTCAGCAGACGAGCAATGTCCGTGCCAGGGTATGACTTGAACTTGGAGAAAGGGCAACACTCATATGTACAAAAGATGTGAAAATTTAAAGCTGACATCAGAGTGACAGAGAGTTGCATTTGGAGGATTTGAAATTCCGGTGAGGATTTCCCAGGCAATGCCCATGCCTTAAGGCAGGCCAGTGTCCCGTGTAAATGAAATGCTGGAGCGCTGGCTGACCTGCCTGTTCACCAAGGCGTGCAGGGAGGGGAAGTTGTACGAGAAGCCTTTTGCTTCAACACAGGCACTTTTTTGTTGCATGGGCATGTGCTGGATGATCTCTTGCACACCTTAAATTCCTTCCCCCTCTTCAAAACGACCAGGCCCATTCATATCCAGGAACACGAGACCTCTGCTCTTGAACCAGCACTGCTGATGCTCCTCCTCCCTTTTTGTACAAGCCCCGTGCAAGGACTGAGCTCCCTCGATATGCGCAGAGCCAAGGCTGGATTCAGAGATGGACCTCTCTCTGCCACACCGCCCCATCCCAAGTGCCTGGTTAGGAAAATGAGACCCTCAGCTGCTCTGAAATGTGAGTCAGTTCCAGAAGATTTACTTCTATTCCTCTTTTTATTTTATTCATGAGAAAGGAGGGAGAAGGCAGAGCTGGAGGGAGAGCCAGACTGTGTAGCCGAGGAGCAGCGCCTCCTGGGGAATGTGAACGGGCATCAGAGTGGATGTGTCAATCCCTCTTTCAACGATCCTCTTGTGCAGCATCACAGGTCCTGCTTGTGGAGCTTCGTGAAGCACAGCCCAGAGTCAGAAAGGCTCCCGCAGGACTGGGCTGTACAACAGCCACGGGATGTGTGTTATGGGAGATGCTTGAGCTACTGGCCTTGCACAAAACCCCAGGGTATGCCAGTGCACGGGGCACCGACTGATGCCTCTCTTGCAGCTCACCAGGCAGCGGCCATCAGCCCCATCAGCTGCTGGTGCTGGCTGTGCGCTTGGGTCGACTCCAACCAGACCAGGGGAGATGGGGCACGAAGCAGGGCATGCTGTGCTCACCGGGTTTCAAGGAGGATGGGGAGGGCCTGCGGTACCATTGCTGCAGGCGCTGGGGACGTGTGGGGCTGATCCAGGCTGCTCCCTTGGCTGTGCAAACATAGCTGTGCACGCAGCCGCGTGATATTAGATTTATCAGAGCTATTTCAAGAGGCCGTTTTCAGAGCCCCTTAGTTTTTGGTGCAGTACAAAAGCTCCCCCCAGATGCACATGGCATCCTAGAAGAAAATGCCAGTTCTCAAAAGTCTTGGGGAACACTTATACCTAGCAAAAAAAAGAAAACCCAAACAAACATTAAAGAGCTTCACTGCTGTGGAAATGGTTTGTTAGCCTACTAAGGGCGAAAAAAAATCTTTCTGAAGTTGGTGTCTGAGCAGCACTTATATCTCAATTGTCCCCATGTTGCGTCGCTGTGCGTGAGATTATGAGCTAATGCGTTTTTCATGTCTTCTTCAGCACAAGTTTAAGAGCAACATTTATCTCTGGTCACGTCAATTCTCTGGTCAACTCAGCAGCAAAGCTGCCCTCGTGCTGGAGACTCCACTAACGAGGCTGAGTGATTTATTCATTAAGGGCAGGGAAATCTGGAGCTTTATTCAAGAGGCCCTGGTGGGAAATTTGCATGAAAATTTCATGCTGTTCGCTTGCAGGAGCCCTGCCTGGCAGCGGGTGCCCTTCCCTGCTGGCTGCCCTTTCCCTTACTGCAGGAAACAGCCCTGCTTTGCTTCAGTAAACCCTTTAATAGAAATACAACACGCAAAGGGGTTTTTTTTTGTTGTTTTTGGTTGGTTTGTTTGTTTGTCTGTTTTGCAAAAGTCATGGGACCAGGAAGGTGTCATCTATTTAAAAAAAGAGCTGGACTTTGGAGACCTAGGAGACTTTTTGACAGCTCTGGCCATGTTGAAACACCAGGAGTTTGCTCTGCTCCCATTAAAGATCAAAATAATCTCCTACAGACTTTGGAGATGCAGGAAAGCAGCTTCCCAGTTCTGGAGCAAAGGATTGGACCAAGCTGGGCTAGCAGGTCTCTAGTGTCTGGACAAGAAAATAAATTTGATTTTAATTTACAAAGTTTGGCTTCAGATCCTCAAATGGATTTGCTGAAGGTCTCGTCATGCTTGTGTTTTATCTGACTTTGTCCTGCCTGCTTGACTAAAAGTATTGCAGGCATTGGCCAGGCTAAATCCCTTTCCTGGGGTACACTAACATCTGTTCCAGATAATATTCTTTGTTTTGTTTTGTGAATGATGGGGGGACCTGAAACCCACGCGTGCGTGCAGGCTCTGTGCTGCTCCGTGCTGGGCTGAGCCCGTGATGGTTTCTGGCCCCTGGCACTTCCCTTTCCCCCCACCCCCTGGCTGCCTGCAAAGGGAAGTGAGGCATACAGTCTGAAGACGTGCTAAATCTCCGCTGGCTGCAGAGAAGCCAAGGGGCCAGTTGCACTGAGATGTCTAACCACAGGCATGCTTGTAGATGCCTCTCAAAATCCACATTCAGGATTTCCCAGAGGTGAGCTGCCATGTGACTCTTTGCTAAACCCTCTGGATAGAGGACTTTGTCCCCTTTTTTGCCCCCAGTGTTGCCTCCTGTGCAGCTGGACCCTTCCATGGTTCTCCTGTGGGTTGGGCAGATGGTGCCACTGCTGTGATGGTGCACCTGGATGGCAGCAGGACTGTCAGAGAGCACATGGACACTTTGGACACGTTGGGTCAGGCCGTGTCTCTGCACTGAGACAACCTTTGGGATTACTTTTGGAGGTGATAATGAGAAGAGGAGGGAGGGGTTTTTTACATCATTACATGATAGCGATGGCCATAATCCCTGTGAGCGTGACTCCCATGAGATTGTGCCTCTTTTTTTGGTTGCACCATCAGCTGGGCAGTGGGTTGTGAATGTTTCACACAAGTGCTCCCCATGAAGCACAGCCTGGTGTGAAGAAGCTGCACTTGCCTGCATCCAAAACAGCCCCAGATATTTCCTTCAACAGAAGCAGATGTTCCTCTGCAGCAGGAATAATTTTTTTCTGTAACATTTCCATGACAGAGACCAGTCCTGTGTCAAACTTTTCCTAGATTTTTATCTATTTCAATATTTTGAAGCTTGATTTCCTCCCTTGCCCCTGGAGCCCTGGCTCATTTGAGACATTACTCCCCTGCTCTCTTTTCCAAAGGTCCCTTTCCACCTCTCAGACACTGTGTCCCTCCTCAGGTTGCTCCATGCTTTCTCCTGTCCCTTCTCTCATGGGGACAGAACCAGGCCAGGCTGCCCTGTACCTGGGGTTCACACACTGCATCTCACACTAAAGAAAAGTCTCCACAGAGCGCAGTGAGTGAGACCTGCTTTCCTGTCCCTTGTGTTTTTCCATCAAGCTTTTCCATATGGCTTCTTTGCTGTCTCATATAGTTCAGCTCAGCCTTTCCTCTTGATAGGGAATCTCATCATCATCTCCTGCTGGATGCCTATTTTCCTGAAGCTTGCAAATACCTAATTATCCTTGAGATTCTTCTTTTCCAGCAGCAAATGACCACTGGGTATATACCTTATTATGGGGGAGCACTGGCCTGATGCCATCTGCTCCTTCAAGCATCTTATCTTCACGTTCCTAGTTCTTTGCAGGAGGATGGCACAGGACAGAAGTTAGAATTAAATTGATCTTTTTTTTTTTCAGTGGAAAAATGTGTTGGCCCATAAAACACAACTAGCACACGGACATTGTGATTGAATCAGTCCAACCTGGAAACCTGGCTTTAAACAGAGGGGTTGTGATGTATGAACCCCAGTGGAGGGGGGGATCTGCAGTGTGAGCATGGACAGAGAGGATGTGGCTGGGACCTGATGCCTGTGCATTAGCCACCATGCCATCTGGTAATTGTAATCCTGACCTCAACCCACCAAGCAGCTGGCCACAGTCTCTGGTCTTGTCTTTGGCACCCAAAAGCCATTGGGAAAGGAAAGTGTCTTCAGGAGGGAAAGCCCAGGATAGCTTCAAATGGTGGTTCCTTGCTGGAGAGGTGACTCGAGCTGCTGGGCTTCATCATTGCAGCAAGTCTAGCTTGTGTCCTGCATGGAGGGTAAATTTAGGAGTGCAAGCTTTTGGGATTGTTGATTTAATGATTATTTCTGCAGCCCCTCAGAGTGAGATGCTGAAGAAGAGACCCTTCCAACGGTTATAGAGGATGGCACATGGCCCCTCTGAGCGCTGCCACCAAGCTGCCTGCATCCCTCCCTGTGTGGGGCTCAAGGCTTTAGGCTATTATTGAGGGAGAGGCAATTTTTCTTCTTGTTGGTGGTGCTCCCAGTGCTCCCCATGCCAGCTGCCCTGGGGGCCCAGCCATCAACTGCACTGCTGAAACTCCCGAGTAATTGATACCTTCTAAAATTGCACCTTCGAAGCAGTCGACTGGCTCCTGCGATGAGCTCCTGAATAATTGAAGCAATATTTGCGGGTTTTGCACTGAAGTACTAACAGCTGTGGTATGTTTTGATATTTATGAAGCCCAATAAATTATGGATTAGTCAGTGCAGTGAGCCCAGCGTGATGCTTATTACTGCTGGAGTGCCTGAGCTGATGATGTGCTATTCGTCCCATTTTACTTCCATTGTGTGGCTGAGTATGACTGGTGTCTATTACTGGACTTAATAGAGCTTGCTCACAGGTTTAAGTTCCAGTCCCCGAGAGCTGACAGTGTGTTTTAATTTGTTCTTCACTCCACAGATTTTAGAAAGACATGCTGGGACTATATTTCAGGGTCACAGGGCATCGCATCGACTCACAGATGTGGAGATGATTGTTTCTGCGGTAATGGAGATGGACGCTAGCAGAATTAGCAGCAAATCTTGGCATTAAACTGGAAATTATACAAAATTCAATCTTCTTTGCAAGCCGGTCTGTGGGTAAATATTGCATGTCTTCTCTGGGATGCCTCATTCATTGCACAAACTTTTCTTCATAACTGTGCCAGTGCTTGTGAGATTAAACTCTTCACTCTGCTTTCTATTATCTGGGAAAATGTGGTTTCATGGGTGAAAATATTTTCACTTTGCAGATGATCCAAACATATTCCAAATTTCCCCCCATTGGCACAAGCTGCCCGCTGGGAAGGGATGGGAAGGGAGGAAATAACCGTTCGGAGCAGCAGATGGCATCCTACCACTCGAAAGCTTTCCTGGCGCTGTAAAGTATAATATATAATAGCAAGTGTCTGTACTCTGCTTACAGCTGCAGTAAGCAATTTGGTAGAAAACTGAGGGGTTTGTTCATTTCTTAGAAGTCATTCCTTTACAATTCTAATACTTTCTTTGCTTTCCCTGTCTCCTCGGGTGAAAAGAGATCTCTACAGCTGATCTGCTCACCCAGATCCTCCTGGTCCACGCAGGCTGCACAGCGCATGCCCTCCCAAAGCGGGCGTCTGGAGCTGGCTGGATAAATTGTGCCCTAAAGTGGCTATTAGTCTTCTGCAAAAAAACCTATAAAGAGAGCTTAGATCAGATGTCTCAGCTGCGGAGATATTCAGTGTAAACAAACATCTACATTTCACTCCACGAAACCAGCTGACACTTGCCCAGAAAAAACTGCGGCACTCTTAACTTTTTCTTAAAAGCATCTTGGTACAGAAGTTCCCAGAACAGATAACCCAGAGGCTCTGCAGGCAAAGCAAGCCTTTGCATCCAGTGAAATGCTTCAGACAGGGATTTCTTCCTCTTTAATGTCTTTTCTGAAGGTGCTGAGTGGGGGAATGAAGGATATGTTACCTTTAAAATCCTAATGTAAGCAAATGCAGTGCTTTTCCACCTGATAGTTATTCAGCCAGACATTGCAGATTTTTTTGGGCAAGTTCGGCCTGAGTTTCTGGCTGCTGTTGCTATGTTGCATGATAAATTGTTTACAGTCTGCCACTAGAGGCAAGTGAGAAAAGTTTCTCCCATCCCAATTTCCTCATAAATTACATAGTTATAAGAATCATCACAGTGAAAACAAAAGTCTACTGGTTCACAGATAAATCCTGTGCAGGTTTGAATTTAATGTTTTCAGGGCTTCTACCTTCAAAAAATGCCTCTTCAAGAAGAACTGCAGCCCACTGTGCAGAGTTGATAAGGGTGAAAAATGCTGACTTAGCACCAGCTCTGGTTTCCACTCAAAGCTGGGACGTCGTTTGTTCCTTTCCCCTACAACACCATCACCAACAACAGCTGACAGCCCAGAAGAGGGAATTTCCATCCCTGTTACTGCACCAGACCCTTTGTGGCTTTCAGTGCAATTCTTTGTGCCGCTGATGTGGTTACTGCCCGCATTGCCACTGCCCATTTCCTCAGTGACCATTAACTTTCATGAATGCAAGGTGCAGGATAAAATTGCAGGCACGTTTGGCAGCTTTTTGGTGAGAATGTGCCCCTTTCTGTTCCCCCCTGGTGTTCTCAATATCTCCGTGTATGCACCGCTTGCTGCTCCTGGCAGCTCCGAGGGTGCAGGCTGTGATGAGCAGCTCAGAGCCTCTGCCTTGGGGCAATGGCTGTGAGCCAGATCTCAGCCATTTTCAACTCCCTTTGATTTCTAGACTCCTAAAGATTTCCCACTGAGGCTCGCTAGCTAGTAAATTTAAGCTTACTGGTGTTAGGCTTGCTTTTCTCATCTGCCTTTCATAGACGTCTCTTAGTGCACAAACTGAAAATGTCTGGGGTGGAGGGTCTCTGTGTTTTTCATGGGCATAATTCTAACCATGTCAGCGGAGGGACTGCATCTCAGGATGGGCTGTCTCATCTCTGGGCTCTCCTTTGTTTCTCTTCCTTCCTCTGCAACATTTTTTAACAGGTGGCAAACTTTTGGGTGCATGCCAGACTCATGTGATGGCTACATTGCTTTGATGAAGAAAAGGAGCCAAGTACAGGTAAAACAGCATCCTGAATTTTCAGCTTCCTATGCATCCAGATGTGAATTTAGAGGGAACAAAAATCAGCTAGAAACTATCGCAGAGGACTGCCCTGCTGGGCTCCTGAGTCTCCGCACTCTTTTTCTCATGGTGTTTCAGAGCAGAGGATTTGGAGCAGAGGATTTGCCTTGTTCATGTTTTTTGTCCATGTTTGATTTTCCAGGTGAAGGACTTACCCCACTTTGAGGTGCTCCCAGACAAGGTGGTGGGGAGCAGGTACTCAGGGGCTTGTGCAGGCTGGTTACCAATGCTCACTACAAATTGTCAAGTTACTGGAAATGCTCAGTGCAAACTACATTTCGGGACATTGACAACAGCTGTTGCAAAGACAGCGTAAGGCCTGGATGCATTTTCCAGCAAGGATGAGAGCATTCACATCAGCTCACTGAAAGAGCTGTTCGTTGCTTTTAAATGACCCAAAAGGTACATTTATAATGAAGGAAAGAAAAAAAAACTGGAGGGAAACCTTGCTATTCCACAGGAATACTGGAGCATGCTTTACTTTTGTGTTTTCCTGGGGCCTCGTTACGTCTAAATTTGCTTTTTACTCTTCTCTCGCAGTCATGGAAATGGACATTTTGATTAAAGCTGTTATCCTAGCAAGGAGGCAGAATGTAGCTTCATTTCATATGAGGCTTTTAATGAATGTCTCAAAGCAAAAAAAATAAGAAAAAATCCATTTTAAAAAGGATTTCTGAATCTTCCTCTTCACAGCTGCTGGCAACACAACTGCTGTAGCAGAAATTGTTGCTTACAATGGACATTGATTATTGTGGCCAGATAAAGACCAAGACTGCACTGGGACGGTGGTCTTGCATTCAGCCACGGGATGGAGAGAAACCGGTTCCCCCATCCTGGGGCAGGTCCAAGGCTGGGGGGTTGGAGACCTGTTGGAGACCTGCAAGAGTGACAGCAGCAGTGGTTTCTCCTCTCCCACTCCTCTCTGTCCCTGGAGGTCTCTCCACTTTCCCTCTGTCCTCTTTGGAGATGGTCAGCCAGGGTGATCCCAGCTGAGGGTACTCAGAAAAAAGGTGTCCTCGGCCCTTCATTTCTTGAGCTGTGATGGAAAAGCCAGAAGCTGTTTGCAGGTTGTTACAATCACAAAAAAAGCTGCAGACAGCAGTTGACTTTTGGGTCTTGTTTTGGAAATGAAAACTCTAGTTCTTATATAAACACCTGAGTCCCACACTGGGATGTTTTAAGAAAAGACACAGGGTCACACCGATGTCGTGACATTGAGACAGTTGAAGATTTGCCTCTGTTAACTCTTAGCAAAGATGTTGGCAGCCGCTCCCAGAGAGCAGGACCATCGCTTACCTAGTTTTCCTGCCATGCAGACTAGACGTGTCCTCCTTTCCCCTTGGCTCTGGAGCTGAATTAGGTGGAGGATGCCAAAAAAGAGGGAAGACCAAAGCCTTGTTTCCACATACGTGCTTGCTCAGTGGCTTATGTCACCGTGGAGGTGAGCTCCTGGCACCTGCCATAGGTGATGGGAGATGTCTTGCTCAGGGCTATACCAAACTGATGGATTCTTCCAACAGCAGAGGCATGAACTCCCCGGGGTTTTAGTGTTCCACCTGTCTGCAGCAGCTGCAGTGGGCAGCGGGAGAGTAATGTAGGACCCTTCACAACTTGAAACACTACAAGAGGACACGTTGGTTGGCTACAGGCCTTGCCATGCTCATCCTGCCCTTTGTCAAAAACCTGAATATTACAATACGGTCTGCTATTCTTACCAAACACCCCCTTCCTTCCCTCTGTGAGCTGTCTGATTCTGCACCCACCACAGGTTGGGAAAGGCTGAGGCTGCAAGGCGGATGGAATGCCGGCTGAACTGTGGGAGTGGGGAGAGCCAGACCAGCACGTATCTTCATAGCAGGTGGCCTGGTGCAGTAGGAAGGATGAGTAATTAATCTTTGGGGATCTTCTCTTCCTTATTCCCTCACAGCAAAAGAATAAGCACCAAGCAAAGGATGGTGGTCAAGCATGAATTAGCTATTAGAATAAATTCTTTATTTTGGTTATGGCTTACTGGGAGGGCTCACCATGCTGTTTTTATATTTGTCTCTTCCTAGTTTCCAAGGGGGTGCTGGGTTTGCTTTCAGACTGTAACCACGCTGAATGGGAAGAAGACAGAAAGATGAAGTGGGAAGAGGAGACACATCTTAGCAAGTGGCCTTAGCTCTGCTCTGAGCCTCCAGCCTGGAGCCTAAGTTGGGAGAGCAAAATAGAAATAAGCAACCAGCTGGCTCAGTAAGAGGCAATGATTAAGGAATTGGCAGCTGAGATCTTGAGCTTTTTCTGTTACCTTTTCCATTTTTGCCTTTTCCTCTTCTTTTGCAAATGGAAAGCAGATAAGAAGTCCAGAGAAGAATGAGCACCGAAGGGAGCCAGCATTTACCCAGGGCAAGGAAGAAAGTGTCCTCACCCCAGCTCTCACCGAAGCATGTCTGGCAGCTTTTCTGCAGCCCCAGGAAGGACTGCAGGGCAGATGTGCCCTACGACCCAATATGCAAAGTTAAAACATCCCACGCCTTGCCACTGCCAACCTGACTGAGCTTTGGAGAGACAAGATGAGCATGAGAGCAAAAGCAAGAGCACCTCTCCAGGTACCAGCACAGCTCCATGAGGGTACCAGCACCAGCCTTGTTCCTTCGGTCTCCCCCACTAAACACCCGTTTCTCCCCACTGCTAATAGCACTTTCCAATGGTCTTCCCATGGGAAAGTTGTTATGAGCATCCTACTTATCCTTTCCCCTTCACTCATTTTTTTTCCTTCCTGCCCTTCAGAGATGCAGCATTTATTTGGCCTGAGCTCATGGGCAGAGCTTGGAGGGGTTTATATGCTCCATGCCTGAACCCATAGACATTTACAAACATGGCTGGCTGCCTGGTTTTGTTAATTAGGTCCCAGCAATGCCTCATTTTTCCCTCTGTGGTTTCCTTCTGAATTAGGAGGCCACCGCTCATTAGTTCTCTTCCGCTTTGGGATGCCACAGTTGAACAATGCAGCATCCAGAAATGCCAGTTTGTTGAGAGTATGAGCTTGATTTGTTCGGACAATGAAAAAATATTAGTTACATTTAGGTAATTAAGCAAAATAATAGCAAAGCTACTTTGTACTAGGGCAATCTGCCTGCCCTGTATCAGTGCTAAAGCTTCTTGTTTCCTGATTTGCTAGCAACAAAGATTAGAGTAAGTGTCCACAATAATTTATTGGTTTTGCTATGAAATATTACATTTCTGAATATTACAATCCTGTGAATTCAGTTCAGTAAAGTTGGTATCAGCTGATGGGACATCACCCTGGACACTGAAGAGGTGCAGCAAGTCAGCACGGTGCCATTGGAAAGCATCCTTGTCATCCTTGTACCTCCAAGTGGCTGCTTAGCGTCACAGCCTTGCTATATGATTTAGTCTTTTAAGGTTAAAAGACCTTTCGTGTCTTTATTAGGCCTGGAGACACAGATGTCTGTGCAGATTTAAATCTTTCCTGAAGTTATTGCTTGAGATGAAGAGGACAGCATACTGTAGGGTACAGTCATAGCCAGGATTTCTAATCTGAGCAAAAATCTCCGTTTTTCCTAGGAATTCTATGAAATGAAAGGATTTCCTTTCCAGGTGTAACAAAGGTATAGGAACATCCAGATGATCTTGCAGCCCACAAAGTGCTGTTACAGGGGATACCTAGGGATGGCCCCAACTTGTCCCCCAGCTGTTTCAGTCTGGGATAGTTGCTCCTGTCCCCGCAGCCAGGGGAGCGAAATGCGCACATGGAAAAGCTGCCGCTCATTCGAGGGAGGTGTCTGAGCATGGCCCTGGCAGGTATATGGCTATCCTCTTGGCTTGAAGGGAAACAAATGTCTGAATTCGGGTGGGATGACTCCCTCCTCTCGCTCACCCCTTTCCTGATGGAGAATCATCTGCAGAAAATCTGCTATGGCAGACTCAGTAAGTTTTAGTGCTTTCTTCCCACTTCATAACCCACAAGCGACTTTTGGGAGCGGGACAATGGATGAAATGCCAAACCCCGCTTTGGTCAAGCTGTCATGCCTGGCTGATGCCCTTAGGAAGCCCATGTGCCAGGTCAGTAGGTATTCCAGCACTGGGGTCAGCAGGCAGAAAGGGAGGAAAGGTGCATTTTCACCAAAGACTAGAGGGTGATAGCGGTCTTCTCATGAACTGCTGCTTTGGGATTGAACCCACTTTGTGCTACCTCATGTTTTCCTCCAAAGCAGTCACCATTTACCATGGTGACACCGTTTACTGAGGTTACAGGCAGACTAAATGGCAATCTGTATTTATTTATAAAGACTTATTTTCATTTTTCTGATCTGTGCCCTGGAGTTTGGGCTCAGTTCAACCAGGAATAGCACTTCCAGCAACTTGATGCTTATTTAAGTACTTAACACTAAATAACAGCAGTAGCAACCAGGGTGGTAAAATAATGTTTTATTCCATGAATGAACAAACACTACCATGCCACATCCTAAAGTTCTTTCTACAAAAGATTGTGGACAGAGCAGATTTTTACATTTCTCGGGTCAAGTCCATTTGAGGCTTTTGAGCCTGTTCGGTGTAGCAAAATCTGGGCACGCAGCATTCTTATTGTCTATTTGGCATTTTACCGGATAAAGCAGATTTATACCGTAGTTCTTGTTCACACAATGTCGATGCACTGTAAATTAAAGAAGATAATCAAAACCAAACTAGGTCATTTCTGTGGTTTATCAATATATTTTTCATGATGGTCAAAGTACAACCAACATTCAAAGCTTAAAATAATGATAATAAAAAAGACACACTAAAGAACACAATGGAAACATCATCATTGCTGTCAGGATGTGAGTTTACCCACAGTACTATGTAAAAAGTAGAAACCGGCATTGACATTCAAGCTGTCAAAACAAGAAAAGAAATTACATTAATTGTTATATTTCCAAGCTAGTACTTCTAAAGAGTCCTGATCAGCAAAGAAGTGTTATTGCATGCAGGCTGAACACAAGACTAATATTGGATCGGGGACCTGACGAATAACTGACTTACATTCCTTTATATACAACAAAATGAAATATACAGTATTAATACTGGCTGTACATTTGGTCAGAATATTTTACAAGGAGCAACACTAGTCAAAATTCTTATGACACGGTAAGTGGAAGTGAATGAATGTCGGGTTTCTTTCTGAGAGTTGAATTTTTTCACAAGAAGTTTCAAAAGTTGCTTTGCGCTGCTATAATGAAGTGTTAGATATTTTAAAGCAAAAATGCTCCCATTTTTTTCTTTTATGCTAGTGTGAGCAGAAGAGATAATTAAACGTGTTTGGAATGTGCTAATCATTGACCTGGAATAAAAGTAAGCCACAGACAGCATGTGCAATAAATCTCTGCACATTGGTTCTGTTTAAATGGCTTTATGAGATGATCTGTGAAGTATCTGGTAGAAATTCCTGCTACCATAGCTTCATCTAGCCGTTCCCCAACAGGTTCCCAACCAATTGTTCCAACACTAAAAGAAGAAAAAAAATAATTGTGACCATCACATATTTTTCTATAGTACAATAAAAATATCTCAATGTTAAGCTGATTTAGCTTATTTATGTGCATATTTTTCAAAGCTGTCAAAGAAAATACTCAGTCTTGCAGGCAAAGGCTATGCCGGGAACATGAGAATGAGATTTCCTTTGCTTTAGTCTAATAGATTTTTTAATGTCTGGGTACCTCGACCCCCATTGCCTCTTTAGACCCCTAAGGTCTAAAGTGAGTTGGTTAATTCAGTGTATGTTTTTTCCCCATCCAGAACGAGCTGAGAAGCATGAGACCCAATGTAAACAGAAGAAAAAGCTATACAAAATTAAGGAATAATTACAGGAAGGTAAAGATCAGTGTAACTATAGCAATATTTTGTACAACTGAATTTGTGTGTCCTATAGCAATAAGAAACTTTCTGAACATGGGAAAGAGCAGGCAAGTATATATGAAGTATATATCCTTTAAAATAATTGTGCTATAATCTTTTCCATGTATTAGGTTAGATCTTTTTTCTGACACAGGGTGATGCTAACTATAGTAACCTTAGTATGGATGACGGATTTCACTGCTACTGCTTGATTGCTCGAATGCAAAGAGACATTAAATCTTCCAGTCCTCAAAGCGGTTTCTTGGGGTGTTCCTTCAAGTTCCATGTCTTGCCACTTTCACGCTAGAAGTCACTTTGTGGCAAACAAAAAAAGAAAGAAAAAAAGGGAAAAAAAAAGAAAGAAAAAGAAGATGTTGGTTGCGATGGATTAATTTCAGACAGCAGTTTCTGCTGAGTTCACCATGCTTAATGTTCTTCCATTTAGGAAGGAGTTGCTGTCAAGTAAAGCAGATGAGCTGCTTTCAGTTTTCTTTAAATACATGCTAACAACGTAACATCTCTTTCTTCAGGAAAATGATCCAGTTGCATATTGTTAGAGAGATCTGCCTTGTGCTTAGCACGGACAAGTAGGGTTAATCGTCGTCCTCCTCCTCTTTCAGTGGGACTATCGGGAGTTTGTCCTGAACTTGGAAACATGCTACAAAGAAGTTGACAATGGAGTTGTACAAATGCTGCTCCAATGCTGCATTGCTAAAGTAATGGCTTTCGTCAGGGTAAATCTGCAAAGAAACAAGAAAATACACACCGTTAGGTGCTTAAAGTCTCAGGATTGACCACCCATATCTGCAGCTCAAGATGGCCTGCAAACCCACTGCTTCTGCTCAGCACCATGTGTCTTCCCATAGATGCACATGAGGTCTAGGGTGATGCAGGCACCACAGTGCTCTGAGTGCAGACTTGCATCTTCCTTCAAAAGGAACTTTTTTGGGGGAGGATTTTCCATTTAATTCCATTCTGAACAAGTTCAGGCTAAGCAGAACCAGAACACACTTAGAAATAACAGTGCTTGCTCCTTGTGAAAACTGAAAAAAAACCAACCAGTGCAAGTCTGTGGAGAGAAAAAGCATTAGGTTTTACTGACTAAAATGAGGGCTTTAAAGAAAAAAAAAGTCATTAAGTAAAAAATTGAAATAAAGCTTGCTGGAAAAGTAATTAAACAGAAAAAATGTGGGAAGATAGAAATGAAATAGTTTAAACACAACTTTCCATTTTAATGAAACAGATAACTTCTGCATGTGTTGAAGGAATGCAAGAGGATTGTAATGGGTTGTCTAGACCAGGATACTAAAGGGGGAAAAATTAGTTTCTAGGGCTGGATCCTTACAGGCAGGACTAAGGTGTCTCACTGTTGAGTACCTCAATCCAAGACGTAGATCCCTCAGCCCTCTATTCAGTCCTCAACTAATCTTTGAGGTGCCTCAAGCCCATCGGTGGCTTCAAGCTCTAAAGTACTAATGCTTCTGCATGGGGAAATATGCAGGGGCGCCTCAGTCACTGTAGTGCTGACCCAGTCCACGCTGGGCTCATTGCTTAGCTCCTGTGTCTGTGCTCCAGCCTATCTGCCTTTGGAACATGATGGAGTGAGCATAACCATCACGTGAAGCTCCGCAGAGATGCAGCCAGAGGGAACTGGTATTCAGTAAATCAAGCCTTAGTAGGACTTGGGCGCTGCAATGCAACCATCTGTACTGTGAGCTGTAGCATGGTCCCTGGTTTGGTTTGATCCTGAGCTGATTGCACTCTCCTGGCCATAGCTTGAGATGTAGCAGAGGTCAGGGACCATCCCCATGGCTGGTGGATGAGTTAATTTTGGAAGCTTTAATGGCTTGGACATGGGCCATTCAGCAAATCAGAGATGTAATTCGTCAGAAAGAGGGGCTTTCCAGACCAGAGCATGTTGTTCACAGCAGGATGTCAGATTTAAGAGACATTTCTCTGCTTAACTTTTCTGGTTGATTTAATTTAGATCCCTGTTTCCCTGTAATTCATCCTGAATTTAGCCTGTTGTTCCCAAAGAAAGTAAACAGGCACCAATTCCTTAGAGATATGTCTCTCAAAACCTAATTTTCTGTAATTTAATAACTGTTCAACAACTGTCTAAACCAAAATAGTGGTATCAAATAAGCGCGGGAGTACATAGGAGCACATTATATGCTGGTGCTATTTCTACTGCCAGGCTGAGTTTGCAAGTGGCTTTTCAAAGCTTGCTTCATAACAGCAGTTTGAGTTCAAACTGAGAAATAACTGTTCAAATATGAAAAAAGGAAACACATACTGTACCTGCAAGCTGTAATTAGCCTTTGCCCTAATTAGGTGTGTGATAAGGTCCGCAGTATGCTGAAAATGGATTTTTTCTGTAAAAACAGATTACAATCATTAAACAGGCAAATTTAATTAAGAAAAATCAAAGCCATCCCAAACATATAATGAGCTCAAATGATGGGCTAACTTACCATCAGCAGTAGCATGAATGATCAAAAATGTCTGTTCCTTCAGTAATGAGACTCTATGTGCTAATTTGGTGATCTGTGAAGGTAAAGGTTGCAATAAGATTAAAAATCTTGCTAGAAATTAGCAATTTATATGGAGAAAATAGAAGCACTTAATTCCATTTGATACTTCATCACAAGGATAACAAGCAGACACCAGTACAGTGTATTCTCTTGGCTACTTGAATCAGTCTGGAGGTAAAATAGACCCCCCACCCTGTCCTTCCAGGCTCAGTATCAGCAGCAGGGAGAGTTCAGAGACCCTCGCCTGTTCTGATAATGTTCACCAAAAGCCTGAACTGCACAATACATGGGAAATGTCAAAGTGAATTTCCAGTTAATACAAAACACTGATGAAAAGTGTGCCCAGGTGCCTATGCCTAAGAACTCTTCAGAGAGCTGGAGTGACTTTGGTATGGTTTGAAAGCCAGCCACAATGAGCTTTGACAGCCCGGGGGAGGATCTGATACTAAATTCAAGTGTCCACTGCTGAGAATGCCTTTGCCCCCAACTGTCTTTCAGATGCACAGGGGAAATACAAATCTGAGTGACTGCAAATGGTACTGGGTAAGAGAAATGAAGAACTTCTTCACTTTTTACTGCATTGTTCAGAAGAATACAAGTCTCAAGAAGACTCCAAAAGACTCCAAAAAAGTCTTGGAGTGGCAAAAGGAATGTACATCTCAAATCATAGATGTTACTGCTTTATAGGGGGGCAGGGAAGAATAGCTGTTTCAACTTAAATTCATGTTTCCCTTCACTGTTTAAATGCATGTGCCCCAGCTCTCATTCACTTACATGAGTTAATGTATTTTTCAGTTAAGACACCCTTGTATCAATCCTATCTTATACCTGTTTTCATCTTCCCACTGTCCTCCGTGGTTTCCACAAAAGATAGACAAGTGCATCTCCAACAGCAACAGGACCTTCCATACCTGGCTATGGAGGTCGAATTAGCTGGCTAAAGACATTGGCATGTATTATTAAGATATGGTCATTGTCATTTTACATTACAGATTACGTGTATCTCTCCTTATTTAAAAGATAACGCAACCCTGAACATTAGAAGCGGCCCTGAATGTTTCCTTGGTGCTAGAGGCAAGTTTTTGGAAATTTTGGTGGATGCAGGCCTGTTCTGGCTTTCTTGCAGCTCCACACTCTGTATAGACTTAGAAAGTGTTTGCAAATTTTGCAAGAGTGCCCTCTGATCTTCTCTCTGTTGTTGGACTTAAATAATGAATTCTCTCATCCTTAGATTGCTGGCTGTGATGCTTAAGTCTTGTGATGGTGTATGCATATATCTTGCACTCTGTTCTCCCCCTATAAGGCTCCTACCTTTCTACTCTCTCAGTTGTAACCTACCACATGACAGCTTTTTTGGAGTCCACATCAAGTCTTGAATTATGTGACTTTTGTAAAGTTCATGCCTGGTTCATGGGTTAGGAACAGTTCTTCTCCCTAAGCAATTCACGGTTTAACTGTGGCGTGTAGGAGATGTATATCAGTTAGGGTCTGTGCTCAGAACAGTGCTATGCTCTGCAGAGAGCTCAGGTGCTGTTCCTAGCAGTTAATCCCAAGTCAACCAGAAGTACCACTATTTGCTTAGGCCAGCTTTTCAATGAACGAAGAGCACATGGCAATACAAAGCTCTCATTTCTGGAACATTTTCTCTTGCTTTCACCTCTACTGACCTCCCTTCAAATTCTAAAAGGACTAAAAGAGTTTGCAATGATCTAGAGATCATGAGTGCAAAATCTGAGCGACAATGAACTCAGTATTTAGATAGCCAGGAAAATCTTCCACTGTCCACTGCAGGGGCACAGGGTGCGACCTGCCTTCTCTGTAAGAAAAGAGTTTCCAACCTTTGCTGCCTTCATGTCTTCTAGCTGAAGACAAGGCTTAGTAGGTTTAACAATGTTTTCTGTCTAACAAATTTTGTTTGTGTGACTATTCTTTATTAGGTTTTTCCTCCAGGTAATTGAAGGAAAGAAGACATGAACCAACTGATCCCATCATACATATTAAATAATATCTTTGTTAACTGGTGCCATGTCTCTTTTTCCATGTCCTGCCCAACTCTGGCACAGAGTTCTGCCTACCTGAAATACCACATCTGTGCTTACATTGAAAAAGCCAAGAGAAGCTGAACTTCACTTGACTTTGGGTCACAAATTGTACCTCAGAGAGAATCAAAGTGGCAAGACCATTGGGATGAACCTTAAAGGAGGTTGTGACATTGTGTCCATTTGGGCACATCTGAGTCACTCAGGCTCACCTCTTTCAAACTGTAAAACTGGAATAACTGTATTTACCCGATTTAGAGAAGCAGACATGAAGGCTAATCAATAAATCCATATTCATCATTACTATTAGGACAACAAAAGTAGTAAGCAGGCTGAAAGACATCTTGCTGCCTCTTAAATATAGAGTTTTACTAGTGAGTCCATCTTGCATATCCCTTTTCCGTCCCCAACAGAGAACACCTTGAGGAAGAGTTAAAACCCTGTTCACATTTTATCAGGGAAATGCAGTGTCCATGCAGTTACCTCATATGCTCTGTTATCAATCCCATGCAAGCCCAAGTATCTTTCAGAAAAGGCTGAAGCTTGAAAAGAAAAAAAAGAAAATATCTGTTTCAGTCATAAGTGAGTACACTGGTGCTTCTGGGTCAAATATTGCAAATACTAAAAAAGATCTTCTCTTCTAATAATGCCTTAGTTACACAGGACATATTTCTAAAAGATTTTGAAAATGCACTAAGAATATGCATGATACTACAGTCTTTCATTATCACCACCTACTTATGGTTCCTAAATAAGTCACAGAAGAGCCTTTTTTTTTTTTTCCTTAATGCAACCAAGGTATGAGAGGAGAAGAGCACTATCGTGTTGTGTCCCTTTCTCCTTTCACATGGGGCCATCTCCATCAACAGTATACTGCAAGTTCCCATTGGTCTCAGGGATAACTGTACGGGACCTAAAGGCTGGCTTAACACCACTGACTTTCATGGCAGTCCCCTGATTTTCACTGGCACTAAGTACAAAGGGAACTGGTGTCCCTGAGAGAAAGGACCACCATTTGCAGTGGAGTATTGCCACCAGAGAAAGGATGAGGGGGCAGGCTGGACCACGGATGGATGGTTCAGCAAGAAAGAAGCATGTTCAAGGCAGTGGTGCAAGTTGGTGTCAGAGGCTGGAGGGGTTTAGAGCCAATTATCCTTTATTTAAAAGGAGTGAGTAATAAAAGTTATTTTATTACTCTGACCACCGTGGTTGGTCCCACTGGTGCCAGCAAAATTGCTCTTGAGGGGGAAAAAAGGTTTTATAGCTAGTCCTAAGAAGACACACAATACAAAACAGGCAGGATCTTGGGGAAGAAAGAGAAGATAACTGGGAAAGGTTAGGGCAGAAACATCATTTGTGGTCAGCAAGAGGGTCTGTGGGCTCTGGGATGGGGTTTACCATATAGTTTGAAGTCTGTCAGCGGGGAAAGAGCAGCTCCACAGGCGAACACCTGGTTGTCTTCGCCGGCTGGAAGCATGTAAGTGCTCAGGTAGCCGCCATAATCCTGGAACACAAAAGGGACAGGAGTGTCAGCGGTCCTGCCATGAGGCACTGCTGCTTTTGGGTACAGAAACAGGGCAGCTGAGACCTTGCAGCAAACTCTCAGCCATTACAGAGCCCTTAATACCTTGCCCTGAAAAAACATGAAACAAGGGACGTCTCCCTGGCTTTGGCAGATGTGGCTGAACATGAGCTCTGTGCTTGAGCCTGCCTCTTTTCATCCCACTTTATAGCTGTAGGTCTAATCAGGTATGTCACCTCTCCAAAATATTACCCCAGTCTTTTGCTATTTATAATGGACATCACAATTTCAGCGTCTGCCATCAGCCTGTTAATTCCCTGCAGAGATGCTGCTGTATGTGCAGCTCTCTTCGCCCACTCTAAGCCTGTATCCACCACAATAAACAATTTCTACTCGCAGTCCCATTCTCATTTCAAACCGTGTGTACTTTGCAATTGCTGTTCCCCAGCCAGGCACACACTGTGGTGCAAATCAGCCTCAGAAATCAATATTGTTGTTGTACATTTGTATGGCATGAGCTAGATCTACCCACATTCCCATAGGCCTTAAGGGACAAGATGAAAATGAAATTAAAGTTTGCAAGGGGAAAAAAAAAATAATTATCTGACAGTGTTTTCTGTTCTTGGAAGTCACTTTCTGCACTTGGAAGTTAATAAAAATAGTCACTTTCTGCACTTGGAAGTTAATAAAAAAAATTGACGAATACATTGATAAAATGAAAGCTTTCATCTTTAACATCTCTGAGCAAGAAGCAGTCTACCTCAAAAATAAATAATAATAAAAAAGTCACCACTGACATATTCAATAAATCAGGATTTAGCTCAGCTACTTAGCCACATCAGCCAACTACAACAGCACAGAGGAACAACGGGAAAACGTTACCTTCCCAAACACACCGACTCGCATTTTATCAATGTAATGCTCCTTCAGCATTGTCCTAGAACATGAGAGAGGAGAAACAATGGGTTAAAAATATTTTTCTCTTAGATATAGCAAACATAGTGTGATTTTTATCAGCTTGAATTTGGGGTGGCTGCAGAAAAATTATTCAGACAATCTAAATTCACGCTGCTACCTGCTGCTTTCACATGAGTCTCTGCTCGATTTAATCTTGCAACCTATTGTGTTGGATTTGACCAAGCAATGGCAACAAATAACCTGCACTACCTCTGAAAGTCATAATAAAGCTGATGCTATTGCACTACTCTGATACTGGTTTTAGTGTGATTATGTGCAGAATAAATCTAACTATATGGAAGGACTTGACATTTAGGGTTTTATGCTGTTTTTTCTGTTTTAAAAAGTTTTAAGGGTTTAAAGGTGGATTTTTTCCAACTACCAGGCCAGCAAAATTTAATGTAGGAGCTGATATTCAAGCTTACTTGTTTGTAGCTGTATGACTGTACAGAGCTAAAAATAAATAGGCTTTGAACACGTGATACAGATAAGTGTGTTCTAATTTAGCTCTGTTGAAGGCTTGTTTTTCTCCCTCTGCACTGGCTGGCATGAGCTCTCTCTCGCATGCCATCACTTGGTCACAGCTGTATGACTACTTTGTCCTTCCCTCCCATCTACCTGCTCTACCCTACACACCATTAAAGCAACCAGGACTAATGACAGTCTTGGGTTAATTGTCATTAATGAATTAATTTCTTCAATAGCAGTGTCATTCACCGGACAGCTTCCAACTGATCCTTCTCTTCCAAAAGGCCCAGCCTCCTCTTAACCTCGTGCAATAGCTTAGTGCCTTGGAAGCCACTCCCGCGGCCGTCGAACTTCAGCACGATGGTGTTGTGAGAGCTGACCATGACGCTTTCCCACGTCACCTCAAATCTCTCCGTTACAATCTGGCTGCCAGGCGTCCCGTCTCTGAAACAGAAATAGGCATCAAGCAAAGGCAACGGCACCAAGTACAGGCCAAACACCCTCCCCAGGGCCGTGAGCTTGCCACGGCAAAGGGGATCAGCAGCTCCCGCGTGCATCGTAAGGCAGGGCAGATTTCAAGAAGGAGAGACTGGTCTCTGCAACAACGATGTGCAGAAGGCTGGTTGTGTGTGATGGGTTTTGAGGCTGGGGTGGAAGCTGCAGACTGGTTTCTGCCTCCCTCTTTGCACAGCAACTATCACTGCGCTAAGCTGAGCTTTGAAGAAACCCAGCAAGCGCATCCCTAACTGGGCAGGATTCCTCCTGTGAGTAAACCAGAGCAGTGACGCAGAGGTCAGTTGATTTTTCCTCATTTATGCCTGCTCTAATCTATAGCTATTTTCTACAGAGATTTTTCTGGTGAAGGGGTTTCTGTGAAGAGCCTGGCTTTGGGGAGTGCTGGTGCTGCCAAAATATGTTGGATGAAACTTGCAGACATCAATCGCCCTTTCCTTTACTGGCAAGCATTTGGGTTCCATTTACTGCCCCCATTCACCCAGCCCAGACCTTCCCTCTCCTGTGGGCTTCTCCAGAGTGGCTGTAGATGGGCTGTCAATCACTTCTGTCATCACTGCTTAGCACAAGAACACTTTTAAAGTGATAAAACTAACAGCTTAAAAATGCCCAGGCTCGCCCCAGATTGGTGGGTAAGGAGAATGGGTGGGCAAGACTCTCTCTTCACCATTCTGCTTAGGGCCCGATCCTGCACAGGGGAACTGTCTTGGGAAATATTGACCCCACTTCAGCCAGACAGCTCAGAAAAATCAAGAGATGATGGTGACGGGAAGTAATATTTTAGGACTGGGATTACTGTAGAGCCATTGGCCCTTCCATCTACTTGTCCTTTTTGGGGTTCTCGGAGACATCAGGCAACTCACTGCAGGACTTTAATGTGCGTGTGACTTCAGTCATTTGCATTTGTTCAGGCGAGACCCAGGCACATCCAGCTTCAGAGGCAGCCTAATCAAGTGCTGTTAGCTTGATGAGTACCAATCTTCCTCAAGCACTTGTATAATGAAGTACATTTTCTCTGCAGTAATTTTGTGATGTAACGGCATGCTTATTGCAGTGTTTTTGTCCTTCATGGAGGGATGTGCAGGATGGTGTTCAGGAATTCATCAGGCATTCATCACTCCTGCATGAGGTTTCTCTCTTGTGGGGTGTTCCCTGGCAGGGAGCAAGCGATGCAGTGGGATGCAGCCAGGGCCAAACAGGTTCTTCCAAGGTCAGTGACTTCCCTCCCCCAGTTTCTTTCCAAATTGCCAGAAAAAACTCAGTAATGTGTATTATTATTGCTAAATGTTGCATAAAGAATACCCATCTGCTATGCCTGCCAGGAGGATATCCTAACTACCTAATATAAAAGCTAACATTGAGAGATCTCCAAAGGTTTCTAGCTCTCCCTTCACTGTCACTTCAGGGAACACCAGCATTTACATGGGAAGGACTGCTGCATGAGGGCATCTAAAATTTAAGCTGTAGTAGGGCTGACTGCAACCCACTCTAAAACTACCTGTTAAGCACAGGGTGAGTGCTCTAAGTACCAGGACAGAAAGTCAATGTCCATCTTTTATTCCTCTCCCTCCTGTTTCTGCCCTCAAAATTACTGAATTGCAAATGTACATGGAACAACTTTACAAAATCCTACAATTTACTCTGCAGGATTTCACCTGGGCACCCTCCTGGGAGCTGAAATCCTTGGCTCAAACACAGGAGAGAAGGGACCTACATCTAGCCTTTCCCAACTCTGAGGTGAGGCAAGGGGTAGGGACCAACGTGCTGGACTTAGCTGCCAAAGCGGTACAAAACATTTCATTGTACAAAACATATCTTAAAAGGCTCTGATCATGGCTGAGGTTTCCATGCTGCCCTAAAAACGTGAACAGAAAGAAAGGATGAGCAAGAACTTACACAACCAAAAGCAAGGGGTAGTGCGCAGTGTCCAAAAAGGTTGCTGGCTTTAAGATCTGCATTGGCAATTCTAGGCGAAAAAACCAAATAACAGCATGTGGTCAGTGTGGGAACGCTGACATAACTCTAATAGATTTTTCTGGTGTTTTGGCCACTTACGAGCAGGAATAAAATGGCATTTCATCAGATGCACTGGTAAATAACACCGTAGGAACACAGATGTTGTCAAAGAAAAGACCCATATTATGATAGCCGAGGTGACAAGAAATGTAAATCGGGAGTACAGCGCGAGCTGTTCAGTCATGCATCACTTTTACAGCATTCAATTAACATCTGGCAATAGCTATAATTTTCCTTTTTGGCAGCTGGATGAGTGACACAGCCAGAAATCAATATTTCAGGGCAGCAGAGGAGGGGGAAAATCGGCAATGAAAATGATAATTTAAAACCCAATTAAGTATGGTGGCTTGGGGAGAGAATAGGATTATTTTGCAATAATGGTGTGAAGACAGATAGAGAAACATGTACTTTAATCCTAACTTTTAGAGGGCTTAATTTTGCTGTAAAATAGGTGATAACTGTGCTGAAACCCATGTCGTTATACTGGTACTGAACCAATGTAAGTGAGAGATGCGCTCACCAAATCTTCATTTAACTGCTTCCTATGGCCTGGTATTGATAGCCAAAAATGCTGCTGTACAAATGCTTTCAACATTAATGAGAGCACATTTATTTTTAAAATGTTAACTACAATCCAGATTAGCAAAAGGCCCAGCAATTAAATCGGTATTAGGAGCATTTTCAGTAGATTAATACACAGATTAACCACACAGTTTAAGTGGTTTGCTTTGCAATCATTGTCTGACACTCAGCCTAATTAGTTATTCCATCTGAATGCTAATAGCTGCAAATTGGATCAATGGCCCAGGGACAACCAAAAAGGCCACTGCTTGACTTTAAATATAACTAAAAGCGCTACGTGCAGTGTTCCCAAGGCTGTTAAGCCCAAAGCCTTGAAAATACAGGGAGGGCACAGAAGAATAGCCACATGGCTGTGGCCAGCTTGTGTTTATTACACACACACATATATATTTCTGGTTAAATGAGCAGAATCACATTTCAATGATACCTGCAGTTAAGAAATTTAGCATCAAGCTGAGTTATTCCTAATAAACGGCCAGTGCCACTACGAATTGGCTCACAGTGGGGATAGACACTATCTTTATGACAGGCTCTTTCCCCATCTTTTCCTGCCCATAAGGCCTGGAAGCGCACGTCTGTTCTTGTTATTTCATGCCCCGGTTTATGTTCCTAATGCCCTTGTGGCAAGCAGAACGCTTTAGGGCCATTATGATCCTTTTCAATCGGCAGCTGTCTCTCAGCCTTTGCTTCACATTTTGTAACACCTGGCAATGGTCAAAATTAGTAACCTGCCATCCATCACACCTCACTGCTTCCATTTCACTGCATCCAGTCTGAGAGGTACGCTCCTTTTTGGCATGGGAAATATTATGGGTCATACTTTGAACCCAGGGTGGGTTCTTTGGGGTTTTTTTTAGAGTTGCCACCATACACATAAACTGGGATTTTTGGGAGCCATTGCACAACACTGAGTATGTGGATTTTACACATATAGGTAAGATATCTGTTTACAGCCAGAGGAGATGCTTTTTAGGTTGTTTCAGGTACAACTACGGAGACAGGCAGAAAATGCTTACACTTTGGCTGTTTGCCATTAGGCTTTTCTCTCTCTCTGTCCTGTTTGGCATATAGATTTGTGGGGAATGATTACACAAGGTGTGCACATAATGCACCAGCTGCAGACATAAACTGCTCCAAGTTTCTGCCTTCTTTACTCCAGGTGAAATCTCTTTTGGCTTTTCTCATAAAGCTGTTTTTTTCCAACCCTATCAAATGATACGGCTTTCTCAAAGAATCCTGAATGACTCCAATGGGCAGTCGTTGGCAAGTCATCTTCATTCACTGCAGGTGAGTATTGTATACTGAAAGGTGGCCACAGCTATAGCCAGCAAGCACATACAGTACCCCACTTCAAACTCATCTCAAATAATACTCCAGTCCGGCTAGCACAAACGCCCCGAACAATGGGGGCACCACACCGTGTCCTTTCCCAGAGTGTTTTTTTCTCTGCAAAGAGAATTCTGAAAGGAGAAAAACCCCAGCCCTATCATTTTGCCTTTCTTCAGCTGCATTCTCATCAAATCCTGTCTCTGTAATAACCTCCTTATGTAGCACATCCTAAGAGAGTGCTTTGCAAACTGTGTGAGTTTATTGAGAGCCAAAGTAATTTTTCCTCCTGCCAGTCTAACCAAGATGACTGTATCATTTCACAGCAATAGCAGTGAAAAAGAAAAATAAGAGAGAGGAAAGGTGCTACTTACTGTAATCATCTATCTTGATTTCCATGTATTCTACCTTAGGCATTTGCCTGTCATTTACAGTCAGCTGCACGTTTTCATTTACCTCCAGCTCAAAAATTTCTGAAAGAAGAAGGACAAGATCACAAAAACTTTTGGCATTGTTTGTGAAAAAATTTTTTAACATTTTATAGCCACCTTAATATTTTTAACACAAGTTTCCTTATGAAAGAATTTCCTTCTAGTCCTCACAGATGTCTAATTCAGTTAAGTCTTTGAAGCCTCTTCCAGGTTCTGTGTTGGCAAAAAGCTATATTCCTGAAATCAGTGACATTCAGCTGATTTACAGCAAATGGGAATGTGACCTTCTGTGTTGAGACACTGTCAGACACCTACCTGCCCTGCAAAGCTAGATATCAAATGAAGAATGTCTGTGTTCAAGTTACATTTATTGTATTGTATTTATTGTGTTTCCCCAGTAACTGGGGAAAGGGAGGAGACTTTGGAGGGCTTCAGGACAATGTTGTGCTGCTACACAAGAGAAAATCCATGGGAAGGAGAGCCATGGGGAGAGTTGAGTGGGCAAAGATCATACAACCCTGCAGTGTCAGGTTTTGGAGGAGTCTTGGCTTTCAGAGTGTTTCAAGAATTGTTAATTTTGCTTGTGTGTCTTATCCAAAGACTCTCTGGGACTGAAATAGAGGATTCCTTCCTCCTTCCCAGGATTTAACCTTTATACCCCACATCCTGGCCATATGCTCTAACTGCTGAGCCTCTTTAGAAAAAGCAGCCACCTCCAACAGCAGAAAGAGTAAGTCCTCCCCAGCTGGTATGGAAAGGGCCCATCTTTAGGAGACGTTTCAGGTTGTATGTCCTAGGTGGTGGGAAATGGCTCCTGGTAATGGTGAGGCTCCTGAGCCCCATGGGGGAAGGATTCAAGGGTTTGGGGGATCCCACTGTGGTGGCAGTGAATCCTGGTCTGGGGAGCCTCTTGCAGTGCTCATGTCCATTGCAGCAAGCTGGGTTTGAACCAGGGGGATCCAGGGCATCATCTCTGCCACGTGAACCCAAGGAGGGTTTGAGGGTTTTGCACCAAATTATGTGTTTCATTGACTGTAACTTCCCTTTCGAGACACACTGATAAATAGACGTGTAACCCCAGCTCCTCAGATAATACTTACAGTACCTGATTAGCATGCTCTCATTGCCCATGTCTGCTGAATAGGCAGGCACAGCACAAAAACATGCCCTTCCCAGTTAATACATTTCACGGATCTTTCAGCAATAGTCTATTGGTTCAATGACTATTCACCCTGCTTCTGAAAAGCCTGGCTCATCTCTGTTGAAACCACAACCCCCACAAAAGTGCCAAAGCAACACCCTATTACGTTTAGTTAAATATTAAGATTCTCATTTAATTATGGCACACACAAGTAGCTTTATCAGCAGAAAGGGGCTTGCCACGTAGGGGAATTTAGTCAAGCCGTTTTATTTGTTCATATAATTGCATTCACAGAAAGCCAGGAAGACTGTGGAGGAAATAAAAAAGATTGGCATATCTCCTAAAGGACTTTCTTTTCTGCTTTAGGACCACAGGGAGCTTGAGTCTGTGGAGTACAAATGGTCATTGCTTAATTAAATGTAAGCGCACTATAATATTCAGTGTAACTCACTATTATCAGATTATTGCAGAATACAGAGGCAAACTCCCTTTATAGAGTAATGGGCTCATATTAAATAAGTAAATTCAGTAACATGCAACTGTCAGTTGCCCTTTATTCAAAAGCAAAAGAAAGAGGGGGAAAAAAAGGAACCAGGGGAAATGATAATCCTATGCAGAAAATAATGAATTTCAGTAGGGGATGTGTTCTGTGCCTGACTAGATCGAGTTCTCTATGTAATAAATGCTACACATATATATCTGTCAAAATAAAACTAGTCTCGGTGTGTTTTATGTTACTTTTCAAGCCTTTCATTTGCTATTTCTGTTTTATAGTATCTCTCATTTTATTCACCCAAAAATATTTAATAAAACTATACAGGAGGCTATAACACAGTTCATGAGAGCACTACCCTGTATATGCTGTTATAGGCAGTCAGCCATCTCCGTTTTTATGGTAAAATTACGGTATTGTGTTTAAGGGGGAAAAAAAGAAAGCCTCTTTGGAGCTGTAGGTTAGAGCTAAGAAACTCTCCTGGCCCTGTGGCAACATCCTCTGTGGGCTGAAGAGCCTTGCAGGCATCGCCAGGGCTGCTCTGGAGTTATGCTCAGCGAGGGCACTGCCCAGCCCAGGTCTCTGCGGGGAAGAAGAGCTGATACACCCTGGTGCACAGACTGAGATACCAGCGGTCACTCGTGCAGAAAGACTGGAAAGCTAGGAGCTTGCAATTCGCTTTCAGTAGTACTTAAAAAAGCAATTCTTGTATTTTTGTAGGCCGGAATAACTACAAATGCTTATTTTTTTTGCTTATTTGTAGCAGAAGTAGTGTCAAAAGGGACCAGAATGGCACACGGAGTTATACCTCTATCCCACTATTGCCAGCAGCAATAACATGAACATGAACAAAAAGTGAGAGCCTTCCTCTGGGCAGCAAAATCAGTCAGCTCTCATGGCACTTTTACCCAGAAATTGTAGACCAGTGGGGAAACTGAGGCATAAGGAAATGAAATATTTATCTCATAGTCATCCCATAAGCAAGACGATGGCAGACGGTCTAAGCCATGGTCCAGGGTATGTTGTGCTGCTTTTTTTTGGCAGCAAAGATCTTTCTTGCTGCCCTTACAGGACAGTCACACAGCAGTACATTGCTTTAACCTAACTTGTCCCAGGATGCTGCTAAATTTTATGCATGCCTTTCTCTGCAAAGGAATTTTTTAATTGGAACAAATGAATTCAAAAATATGAGAGGATAATTAGAGTTAAATGTACAATGCATCTCCTTAACAGTATTGGACGCTGCTGAGTATTTCTATTTTAATGGTAAAAGATACAATATGCCACAAATCTGATTTTAAATTTGATTTTAAAAAATTCAATCAGAATTTAGGATTGCACTCTACACATCCTGCTTACAAGCAAAACTTTTCTAGGTGGGGTAAGGGCTTGAAATGCATGTTGCCAACAGAAATTGAGAGAACGGGGAATAAAAAGTCACACACTGAAAATGTATAAAGCAAGATGGAACCTGTGCTTTTTTCTTACATGTCCTGGTGCCAAAGGAGTTTTTCCTTTGACACTTACCACCTTCAGTGGGAAATTAAGCAGCTCAGCATTTCACAGAAAACCTTTAGCTTGGGACCAAGTTCCCTGGTTTGCTCTGCTCCTTTGCAGATACAAGAACAATAAGTTGCCATAAATCCAGTTAAGGTAAACTGATACCTGATAAATTGGCCACATAGAGAGCAGCTAGAATAAAGGTGTTGCTTATTATTTGGATCACAGTAATGCCTGAAGTCCTTAACTGCAGGTTAAGGCTGGGCTAAACTGTACATTAAAATGAAAGATAAGGGTCTCCCATCAAAATTACGGGAGCAGATAAATCTTGGTTTCATGTGCCACTCAGTCCCACACCCTGCTATGAAGTCTTTTGAGACTCATGAAAGAGAGAAAAGGGCACCTTGGTTTAAGACCCCTGTAGACAAGGGACAGAGAAAGGCTGTCTCTCTGAGGCTCTCTGCCTTGCTGACCTGGGGTAAAAAATTGATCTTTCTGGATAATTTGTATTGCTACAGGTGTGAAGGAGGAACCTCAGAAACCTCATGGCTCTCTGGGCTCTACAGGGAGTCCTAACCAGTCTGGCAATGGCTACAGCCAGTACCAAAGATTATGAGGGAAGAAACCTGTATTTGGAATAATTCCAGCTTCGCACTGGTGTAGATGTGAATCACTAGCATTAATAAAGCTATACTGAACAAGTAAGTGCTACAATTCCCATGAACAGATCAGGAAACCAGGCAGAGGTACAACTTGTGGGGCTCATTCCTCTGTGTTATCTCTTTCAACCTGGTAATCCATATCAGAGTGATTTTTTTAAAATCATAGATTAAGCTAAATATTTCTTATTTTTGAGTAGGACTTAAATCAGTATTTGTGAAAGACTAACAAAAAGAGAGAGAGAGATCTGGACTGTGCATTTTTTTGAGAAAGCTGATAACAAATGTCATGCCCAAACCACTGTCTTTGTACCCCAAGACTTGTGGCTCAGCAGAGTCTGGGCTAGTGTACGTTTACTAAAAAGCAGCTACATCTCAGTGTCCTGCCTGGCTACTTTGCTCTGAAGAATTGCAAGGCTCAAGCCCATTCTTACTCTGTGCATCAGTTGTGTTGTGAACAGTCACCATCGGGACTCGGGGACCTTGAAAAGAAGAAGAAAAGAACTTGGTTAAATATCTATTGAAGCACACACAGACACACGTGAACCTGGTTTTGAATTCCACGGAGCTGAAGACTCCTGGGACTCGCTTTCCATGCAAGAGTAATCTAAAAAGCAAATCACCCTGGCATTAGAAAGAGTCTATGAATAAATGACAGTACTGTAGACTCAAAGACATGTGAGGTTTCAAAGCCCTTTCCCAATGGATCACTAAATGCATCTTTCCCTAATTTGTAAACATTATAATTAGCACAAACACAATTAAATAACTTGCTTTTTAAATTATTCTAATGACACCCAAACATCACAGCACAAAGCATTTACATTTTATATGCTGTGGATAACTCTTGCTGTTTTGCAAATGTTTTGTTTTGTTTTTTTTTTTAAATGAATGAAACACCAGTTTGGCTCTTACATTGAAAAGACCACATATGCTGTCTTAAAATGCAGCATTTCGGTATTTAAATCGGTCAGTAGTATACAAAGAGGATTATCATTACTATGCAATGCACATAAGTGAACCACAGAATTCATTGCCATAGGATGCTACAGTCTTTAGGATGCTGTAGTCTTTACCACAGGATGCTATAGTCTTCAGCACATGGTGCTGTAGGATGCTATAGTCTTTAGCACAGTGGTCTGGATTCAGCTTCTTGTTCAGAAAGTCACCAAGTGGCTGATTGATAGAAAAATGGGATGGGACATGAGATTAGGTTCATTTTGTATCTGTCAGCTTCTTTCTCTCTGTTTTTCAGTTATCATGTGCTGACTGCTCTTGGAGACAGGACGCTGAGCCAAAAGGAGCTTCCGTCTGACCCAGCACAGCCACTCGTAGGTTACTACCATACCTGTTTGTAGCTTTTCCAATGAGTTTGACAATACTGCTCAGGAAGGTGGAAGAAGCACTGCAATGATGAAACGGTTAATCCTTAACCTCAGAGAGAGTGGTTATCTTTCTTTCTTTCCCGTTCCCCATAATGTAATATGATGTAGCAGCAGCAAGTGTGAGCAGCTGAGGAAAGATCATCTGTACACCCGGCAAAGATCCAAAACAGCAGGGCCAGAGGGCTCCCACTCCATGTGTGGGTGAAGATCATAGATCATAGAATCATTTATGTTGGAAAAGACCCTTAAGGTCATAGAGTCCAACCATAAACCTAACACTGTCAAGTCCGCCACTAAACCATGTCCCTAAGCGCCACGTCTACACGTCTTTTAAATACCTCCAGGGATGGTGACTCAACCACTTCCCTGGGCAGCCTGTTCCAAGGCTTGACAACCCTTTTGGTGAAGAAATTCTTCCTAATATCCAATCTAAACATCCCCTGGTGCAACTTGAGGCCATTTCTTCTTGTCCTATGGCTTGTTACTTGGGAGAAGAGACCAACAGGCATCTCTCTACAACCTCCTTTCAGGTAGTTGTAGAGAGTGATAAGGTCTCCCCTCAGCCTCCTTTTCTCCAGGCTAAACAACCCCAGTTGCCTCAGCCGCTCCTCATCAGACTTGTGCTCTAGACCCTTCACCAGCTTCGTTGCCCTTCTCTGGACACGCTCCAGCACCTCAATGTCTCTCTTGTAGTGAGGGGCCCAACACTGAACACAGTATTCGAGGTGCAGCCTCACCAATCTTCATGGCAGGACTTCTCTTTTGTATATACTGTATTTCCAGTTGCAACTTACTATGGAATGAGGTTGTGTAGCCGGTGGGGGTGTCAACATTTGCAACCGTCTCTACAAATGACCCGTGGAGGAAATGTTGTTAGAAACCACATTTCCTACTTTCCTTGGTTTCCTACTTTCCTACTTTCAGTCTGGTGGCATGCTGCTGGCACACAGGGGAAACCTGCCGTTGAACTACATTGAATATCAAAAGACCCAATATTTTTTAAGCTTCAAAATTAAGACAGCTTAAAGAGGCTTGATATTCACTGAGATTCAAGCCCTTTAAGATGTCTTCAGTCCTCCAACCTACAAGCAAATCCTGAGTGATCACTGGTCATGTGCACCAGCAATTTGTGTAGAGGTGGCTGAGAAAAAGCCCCTGAAATGCTGTAACTGGCAGTATGCACACAAATGGCAACAAAAATGGGTTACTGTGAGCCGTCCATACTGGTTTGGTAAGTGAAATAAGTTCTTGAGAGCAAGAAAGGCTTTAGGGCAGTATAATTGTGTCAGTGGTTTTCCCCGTGCTGCCAAGAAACTAGATCCCATGGCATACAATCAAGAGTGTTACATGTAGACCTTACCTATACAGAGAAGAGGTAGAAAAAGATTTTCTTTATAATTAAGCTGACTGATATGGCAGCCTGACTTTTGTTTCCTAGTAATTGAGAATTTTCTTCACTAACAACCTGATTCCTTTGCACCATTTTCTTTGAATGCAGCTAAGTGGGTGTAATGCACAGAGGAAAACTGTGTTTTACTTACCAGGATTTAGCTGAATTTACCTTTCTACTACCAATATACATTGATATGCTGACCATATTTATTTATAAATCTGCCCTGCTTTTTTCCTGCAGTCCCAGAAGCCAGTCTGCTGGAAAAGCAACAAACCTAGTAAACAATTCATCATGGGCATGATAAAATCATCACTGAAAATAAAAGGAACCCTCCCAAATGACTTCAATCAGAGCTAGAGCAGTCCTTTAATTAACACAAAAATGCCTAACAAAAAGAAAGGGATAAAGAGAGAAATACAACGTATACAATCCTTTTATTTTCTAATTTACTTTTTCCTTTTTGTGTTGGCACTGGAAAAAATGTGAGAAACTAAATAAAGAAAAACTAAATAAAGAAAAAAGCCAGTATGTAGTTTAGAAAATTCCATGTATTATATATTGTGTTCCTTAGTGTCTCACCACCTTCCTGTCATCTCCCCAAATCAATATTTTAAAGTGAGGTCACATACAAAGATATTCAGATTGAGGTAATATCGAATAAAAATATTTTAAAATATGAATCAGTATTCTTGAAAAAGTAGACTTTTGAGTTTCTCAATTTTTATTTTTTAACAAATGAGGAAAAATGCTACAGACAGAAATCTACGGAGTAGAATCATCAGGTTTGTGTGAAAGATTACTCTTGATATTAAATATTCCTAGTGATGACATTCTAGTTAAACAATGCATTTCACTTGTGAGCAGGCTAAAAGTCATTAAGAAGAAAAATAGCTTTTTATAGGAATGATGTAAATTGCTTATTTCAATGCCAATTTTTAAAGTAAAACAGCCTAGTTACATGCTAGCCTATGTCTCTTAATACACACACATTGAAAGTCTTTCAACACTCACAAGTCGAGTGCCTAATGCCTGACAGGGATAGAACGAAATTCTTGAAATTAGGAAGTGTATATTCATTAGCTGCCTCCCATACTTTATTTTTAAACCTATAACGGTGTGACAGTCCCATTACACATGCCATCTGGTAAATGCCATCCACTGTCATTTGCGGATCTGAGAGTGAAACCTAATTTGTTCAATGAACTGCTGGGAGCTGACAGAAGCAGAGTGAGGACATCCTCTGCTCTGTGTCTCCTCTCTCCAGAGCCCTTCCAAACAGGCTTTGATTGGGACTCCTGAGCCCTGGCACATTCTGCTGCTTCTGCTCTTTAATCAGCGCTGATGAGCGCCTGTGTCTACCTGCCCCCCCCCCCCCGAAAACTTTGCAAACGCTCTGCCTCTTGCTTAGAGAGGTCCTGAGCACATGTGAGCATCAGGTGCAGGCTGAATTTAAGCGTTTGCTTGTGCTCCTTGCAGAACAAAACACAAAGTGATCCACTTTAAGAAAGTAAAGCAGATACTGAGCTGTTTTGCCCCCGATGTGAAAGAGTAAGAGAAGCCCAGCACATAACCCATAACATGGGTGACTGTTCCCAAAATCACAGTCAGGCCACCTTTCTGCATGACGAGGGGATGATGATGCTGTCGGATTTCTTCCCCCGGCCCCGGCTGCAGAGGGGTAGTTACAAGCAGGGCTGTGATACGCTCCAATGTGTGGGCATATTTAGGATGCTGGGTGGCACCGTACGGGCTCTGTAGCCCCGTTATCCCTCTGCATTCCTCTGGCAGGAGCGGGATGGGGTGCGCTGGAGCACTATCAGCTGGAACCGCTTCACCTGGCTTGCAGGCTCCACTCCCCTCTTCTTGGCTCCAGCATTGCACCAGCTAACTCCAGTAACTTGACAGCAGTTTTAATGCTGCTGCTTTATTTATAGCTTAAGAGAAAGGACCAAAACTATTGACAGGAGAACTTCTGTGTGTATAGACATACTCTATACATTCCTGGATAGATGCAGAGTCAGTAATGCTGCATAAATCTCTAGTTACAGGAATAAGATTTTCAATTAATGCAGCTGAAAGTCTGGCTTTATCATAAGGCCTTTGACTTTAAAAACGTTACTGTCATTATCCATGCTAGAAGTAAATTAAGCCATATCACTATAATGACACAGGCAAATTTATCATCAAGGAAGTACTACCTGCCATGATCTGAAAGCGCACAGAAACTCAGTGCCTCAGTAATTTGACAGGAAAAAGCATTGGCTGTGGCTTGTCATCAATTTTTTAAGCAGCTTTTGTTATCATTTTCAAGAGGCTTCTGCTTAAACACTATTAGAAAGAAGCAACTCTAGATATTTAGGTGGTAAGGTATAGATTTCCAGAATAAAAATGAAAAATCATAAAACTTTGAACAACATATTTAACAGACATTTGTTATGTAATACTTTTAAGAGAATATTCCAAAGTATTCCTGATGTTTTCATGATCTAAACAGCATAGGGAATTATATCAGCTACAACTTTAAAATGGAAGTAGTGATTATAAAAGGAATATGAAGTAAAATTGCAAAAAAGGTAATCAAAGTTATATAAGTGTTAAAAAAGGAAAAAAAGAGGAATTGTCTTATTCTTCTCATCCATATTCTCCAAAGGCTTCAATGTGGCAGATAATTTCAGACCAGAAGCTAAATTCACAGTGTGTAAACAATGAAAATTCAAATACTCTCTGCCAGCGCCACTAGCCTATCTCTTAAGCACTGATGAATGATTTAAAAGAGCAGCTGCAAGCAATGGGAGCTGAGAGGGTCTGGCTCTGCACAAGTGAGATAATTGGCAACAGCCATCTCTGTGTACAGATTCCAGATCTCTTTATTTGCTAATCCATGAATTATTTATACGTGCTGCATAAAGTTTATGTATTGGGGTGATATTATCATCCTAATAAATAAAGACATGGGGAGTTCTGTGAGCCACTTCTTACAATTAAAATATTTTCCCATTTACAGTATTTTCCAGTCGATGCTACAGACAGATGTTCGTGCCGTTTGCTTTGGCAACCTTGTTGACACAAATATCAAACAGATTTGTGCTGCTACTCACCCTCCCCAAGGCATTTAATTTTTTAATCTAATCTTTACTTCTCAAATGTAACTTGTCTTGTAAAATAATCAATACTGTCTTGTTCTCGGGCAACATGCAAGATTGCACAAACCACACCGATGGTACTGCTTGTTTCTGCCCCATCTGATACTAGTAATAAATTTCATGCTTACTTTATATAAAGCAGAAATAAATCTGGTCATTCTGAGGTGGCTTCAGTTAGCAGTGTCTAGAGGGCAAATGAGCAAGAGATTTGTCCTTAATTATACTACACAAAATAGGTCTGATGAGTTCTTCAAAAGGTTGCTCGAGTGAATAAGCATGGTCAGGTCCTCAAGTCAATTCCACAGGATTTTGAGAGGTGCCTACAAACAGTGGTGTGGGAAGCTGGGCTGACACTAACCAGCTCCATCCCACTGTCTGTCCTATGGTCACTGAAACACAGAAGGACATGGGACCTCTGGGTCTGAGAAGACCCTCCCTTGCTTCTTTGGGTAATTGTGTATTATGAAAGTATTGACAAATGCCCTCTAAATATAACTCTTTTCACTGATGTAATTCCTACTGGTGTCTCGCTCTTCTGGTAGGAGCTGCCTTCTAACTTGAAGCTACACTGGCTGTCACTCCAGTTTACACCTTTTTGGGTTTGTTCCAACACGCTGTTTTCTACTAATCATGAGTATTCCCATTATAGTTAGAGCAGTCATGTGTCTCCAAAGCTCTCAGCCAGTAGGATAAACTAGATGATTATTTTAGGTCCCTTTTGTAAGACAAAGTTTCTCTTCCTCTTATTATTCAATGCAAGAGCATTTCATATTCAGTTCCTCCTTCCTGAACAGAAATGACCAGGATTCTACCACTGTTGCAGAGGACATCTTAACTGGTCCTTATACAGTGAAAATGTTACTTGCCCAATTATACGGAAAATTGTTTGCTTGATCCATCCTAAAAGAGCATTTGCCTTTTCCATGACCACAGCCAGTAGGTGGTTTGCAGACATCCATCGATCAGCATTGCATGCCCAGGCACCCACCTGCTCTTCTGAGGCATTTGTAACTCTTGAGCTTCAAGCATACAAGACAAATTCTTGCCCTGAATCACCATGTGCTTAATTTTGCTCTTTGTACCATTAATTTCTCCCACTCCAGCCCTTCAAGACAGCCAGATTCTCCAGTATTTCTCTCTGCCTTCTGATGATGCTTATCAGCTTTGTGGCCTTAACAAATTCCATTAGCTGCGTCCAGCTTTGGGTTCCCAGGCTGCCAGGGAACAATCTAAGTAAGGTCATTCCCAAGACCAGCTCCTAATGAACCCTGCTGCTGATCTCCAATTAGCCTCATATTTCTCTTCATTGTAATCTACCGCCTTCTTTCATTTAGCTGGTACTTAACTTTCCCTTACAATCCTTTCACTAATCCCCATCCTCTCCTTAATTAATATCATCCAATGAAGTATCACATCGAGTGGGCTGAGTGAAAACATTTCCTTCCTTTCACGAGGCTTTCGCTAAGGTTTTCAAAAACCATAATGCAATAATGCATGTGGATGGTTCCAAAGAGGAACGTGGAAAACCTATGACCTTCAAGAAACGTTGCAGGTACATTCATCCATTATAGTGATAAGATCACCTGTAAAAAGGAGGTAGGTTAGAAGAATTTGCTTGCAGAGTTCCTGAACCTGATAGTGCACCATGACTGTGTACCTGGAGACGTAAGTCTACCAGACCTCCTACCAGAGGTAGGAGGGAACCACTCCAGCTCACGTGGGGATCACTGACTTCCCAGAAGGCTAAGGTATTTTGTTCTAGTATGCTGGTTGAGATCTATGGTTGGAAGAACAAATCTGAACAGAGAAATCCCCATACCCAACTCTCTTTTTCTAATTTCTGTTCTATTTCCTGCTATATCTAATTGAATGCCTCATTAATTTAACCTCTTGCAATTCAATTTTAATCCAGGCTTTCTGCAAACTTTGAAAAGAGATGAAAGCAAAAGTTTAACATGTCTCCCTTTTTAAAAAATATACTTGTTTCTTATTGGATTAGTATATGCTAATCCTAAGAGAAATACCATATGTGGAGGAACATGCCTGACATTTTTTGTCTTCCCTGCCTACCTTGGAAAGTCTCTGGATAACTCAGGATGCCCAGGGAGGTTGTGCACTCTCCATCCTTGGAGGCTTTCAAGAAAAGACTAGACATAGCCCTGATCGATCTGGTCTGATCTCTTCTCTGACACTGCTTAGAGCAGGAGGTTTCACCAGAGACCTCCTAAGGTTCCTTCCAAACTGAATTTTCCTATGATCTTGTGATTCCGTGATTAAAAATTATCACAAATGGCAGTGTAGTCATGATGGAGAGATGGTACATCCATGTCCTGGTAGAGCTGTGGAAGGGGAGGAAGAGCATTGCAGTCTCTGTTACTCCTCCCAGCTCCTCTAATAAAAATACTGCTGATATATTCAAGGGAAAAGGATATTTCCTTGTAATTGTAGTATGAAAGAAAATACTGTCTTCTCAGTGCCATTTACAACTCATTAACACCAACAGAATAAAACCCCATTGCATATTTTGTGTTTATTCCATTAAAAGCCTAGTATAAATTGATTTAGATAATCTTAATTTATTCTTTTCCATAAGTAAAATTCTCTTGCAACAAAATAATGATATCCTAGCTATCTAAATAATAACTGATGCTGGGTATTAACTTAAAAAAACCCCCCAAAACAAAAACATTGCTTTGCATTGTCTAGTTATTAAGCTGTTTTCCTCTTGTGAGTTCTCAGGTTTTAATATATCCTTAATGTACTGACTGCATTAATACAGAACTAAACAAGTATCATGCAAACAGAAAACAAAAGCCAGCAATAAACCTTACAGCTGGTCCAGCTGGCAAACAAGGTGAAAGAAGCACTTTTCCTTAGAGGAAGCTTTAAATCTTGAGGGATGGTAACATCTGTACTATCCACTGCAGAATAATGAGTTCAACCAAGGTCGCTCATATAGCTGGAAATAACGCACATGCACCCTAGTCTCAACATGCAGGAGGCCACTGCCTGATTTGTGAAGCTTCATTATTTGAAGCATCGGAAGAAGCCTGTTGTCATGGTCATTTATCTCCTATGAGTGGAGTTCAGACAAAATTTTATATGTACGGAATGACCAAATGACAAGGACCCTGTCTGCAAGCAGATGATAGATCACCTTCCTCTGGGCAATGCCAGACAGCTTATATCTACAAGCAAGAATCAAAATAAGAACAAGATCAAAGCATGTAAAAGCAAGGAACACGTAGTGCTTTGCAGGATGAGGTAATTTTAAAGGGGATAGGAGTTTCACTTTCATTTCACAATCTTTTTTTCCCCCATGCACTGGAAATCACAGGTGTTTTCTATTAATTTTATTATTAAATATTCATGCATACTTTTTTCCACTTGTTCTATGTCACTGAGTATTTATGGGTACTTTACACCACATTAAAGATGTATAAGAATACAGTGGAATATTTTATAACATAAATGAATGGTCTGCTTAAAGGAAGACAAAATGTGACTGGAACATCCCAAAAAGCCACCATTTTAATTAACCTCAGACTACATTAATAACTACGTTGTTAACAGCCGATAGAAAAGAAGTTCTCTTTCAAATTCCAAACCACTAGTAGCATCCTCTCTTCTCCTGGAGAAAAAGCTCTTGTGGTACCTTCTGTTTGTGCAAAAGGGATTTTTCCTATCAGTCTGCTATTTTGAAGTCATACAAGCATGTGAGGGAGCGAGAGTGAGCTCTCCCCATCCTGCTTCTACCCACGGGATTTCTGACCCGTGAGTTGCGCACAAAGGAGTTGAGATGCAAGAGCCAACCTCGGCTGTTAAGTAAGAAAGGGAGTCAAGTGAATGCAAATGTGAATTATATAGTAATTATAATGTAAATAGGACCCAGAGATTAAGTCTGTGCATGCTTTCAAACAGCAGAAACTAATTTAAGCTTCATAAGCCTCAGGAAAAGTTCCAAAAAGTCACAGTTTGCCTGGAAGCACTAATTACAGCCTCCCGCTACTGGATATACAAAAACCCAAGCATTGTCATAATCATCCTTGTATAGGAAACCATTCTGGTCACAACAGATAAGTAACCCTGTGACCTAATATGTGAGCAACCACCAGGAATGCCTTCCAGGCACGAGCACGGCTGCTGTGCTCATTTAGCATTCGGCTGGGTGGGAACCTGCACCCACACTGTTGGGTCATTCCTGGTTCCTGGAGGCTGTTATCACATTGCAGGACATTTAGCTGCACTTCAGCGTTACCTCCATGTTTCTTATGCATCTTGGATTTTGTTAGCCAGGTATTTTGGCTAGGATGCCTGCCTTGTGCAGTAGCACAAGGATAGCATTCTATTCGGGATTGCCTGTCCTGCTCTACCCAGAAAGACAACATCATGTTCAGACCCCTACAGCACAGTGTCAAACACTGGCTTTCTACCCCTTGCTGTAGACACCAGATCCAGGCCAAGGATAGCTCAGATGGTTCAGAAAATCTGAACCCCCATGAGCTGCACATAAGCCAGTAAGTAGCAAACCTTTCTGTTGATGCATATCATAACACTTGATGTGCTGGAACATAATGTAACTCTGGGCTAGCAGATGAAAACCATAATTTAGTTGTGAATAATAGAGAATATAGATACCAGTCTACTCTGGGGTGCAGCAATAACAAGCTGCAGTCATTGGATGGCCCATAAAATATTCCCAAATCCTCGCTCTGTGGTTCCCTAAAAAATTTAAACTAGTGTTGTCCACTTCCATCCCCACCTTGGCCACTTGGTCCCATCCCAGTATTCCCACTCCCTTGCGTGATCAGAAATGTTTGTACAACCATCCAGCAAAACAGCAGAAGAGCTTCTAGAACTGACCCCAGCAGAAAAAAAATATTATACTTAATATTCATTCAGTTCAGTTCCTGGACCCAGCTCAGAGTGAGCCTGTTTGTGGCACAGGTAGCAGACTGGTGAAAAAGCCCCCGAGGTGGACAGAGGATGGAGTTGCCTCTTTCAGTGGCAGCACTGACTTTGTCTTCCAGTCCTTGTGGACATACAGTGCTGTGGTCCTCCAAGACGTACTGATGAAAAATACTATAAGGTGCTTTATAGGGCTATTGCATTTCATAGCAAGGCGAGGTGGGGCAGAGAGAGGCACGATCAGTTGGGACAGCAGGTAGAAACCACCTAGAGCCTCCTCCTCCCGGTCCCTTCCTGGGAGCTATCGCTTATGGCACCTGCAGTAAGGAAAGCATCTAAAGTTGGCTTTCAGCCTTGGCTGGGGTCTTCAGAGCTGTTGATGTGGCTACACTGAAGTGTGGTGGCAGCTGGTGCATACCCTATTAGTAAAATCCAGGAAGCAACCTTTCACGTTTGTTTAAACCAGGGTGCGCCTATTGCACTTCTCTATCCAAAATAAAACTCCTTTTCAGCGCTAGTAGTTATTTCAGCGTCTAATTAAGTCTCTTTAGAGTACCTCAATGACATCATTTATTATGCTCCTTGCCAAAGGTCACCTGAATTGCCAAGCTCTGGCCCTCTTAGCAGGACCAGCTGCACTTAGAAAGCATTTACTTGAATTTCAGTAAGAAGTGCTTTGGAGACTCTCTTAGATACTTTGCCATTACCGTGATGGGTAGTTTTATGATATTATTAGTTGACACTAAACCCACGTTCTTCAGAAATATTGCCAGGTAGCAGGTTTTCTACGTAACAAAGCTTATGTAGGGATTAAATGTAGGTATTTCCCCTCTGTGTGTTTAATGTTTGTTTCAGGCCCTGGAGTGAGATACTTGTAGCCACAGCAGCAAGCTTGCCCCAGCCATCTGCCAGAGATGCCCCAAACCACATGAAGTGGTTACCTGGAGAGGTTAAATAGGAACTTCAGCTTCTTTGTCTCTCAAAAGCAAGAAAAAGAGTTTCTTCCATTTTAACCTGGGTGTTATCGACAGAAAACACTCCTAATGAAACACTGTGCCTGTAGCGTTTGACAAGCAAATGCTTTTTTCCCTATTCAGATCCTTCTTAGAAGATCAATACTTCCATATCACACACAAGGAGCAAACTGCACACATATACACATCTAAGAACCCTCCAAACTGAAAAAGCTGCAGGGTGATATTGCCCCTTGCAGCTGCACTGGGTCTCCCAGTTCCTAACACACTCACAGTGCTATAAAAACATGTAATACATAATGACGTGCTTTAAGCCAAAATGGGCTATTATATTTTTCATAACTGCTTTACTGCTGCTATAACTCAAAATTCAATCCCTCGTTCAAGAGTTCGTTGCCTATCTCTAAAGGCACTGAGCGATGCTACAGTGGCATGGGAGGCTGGAGGCCCGTCCTGCAACATGCCAAGGGGCTCCTCTGCTGCACTGAGTAGCTCCCGCAGCGGCTGGTGGGAGTTAAGAGCATTCAGCACCTGGGAGGACTGGCCCTGCACTTATTAAGGCCTGCGATGTAATTACAGACTAGTTATTGAACTGCTATTGAGACGAAACATCGCGCGGTGCTGTGAGCTAACAGCAAATGTGTGCAGCCATGCCTTGTTAACTCTTCACTCCGGTATGATTTAATCATTTTACATGCTGGTTTTGTTACGGGAGTGCTCTCCTGCATACTAATAGCTGGGTTTCTGCTAGGAAGATTTCTCTGCAGTGAATAGATGGAAGATTCACTGAATCTTTCAAAACCACTCTGGTAATTTATCCATCTGTATGCCCCTTATTGTCACTGCACATCGCATTGCAGTCAGTAGTGGATTTTATTTTCACAACATCTCTAGGAAGCTGGAATTACAAGACCTGCTTGAGTTCTCTAAAGGAGCTTGTGACAGAGAAAAAAATCAAACCCATGTGTTCTAACTAGTATTTTGCAGCCAGTTAGGACTTCTTGGACCACGGTTACCAAATGTGTCTTTGAACTCTCCATGTCTAGGTACAGGCCAACAAACTAAACCAGCTATTATAAAAAGAACCTGTTTGTAAATATGTGTATCATAGGTGTCCACGTTCAACACAGGATTTAGAGAATCCAACAGTACTCTACTAATAACATGATTATTTTGTTACAGAATGGGACCAAAGAAAGCAATCCAGCTACTTTTTTTTGCAGATATATTTGCCTAAATATTAAGTTGGTTTATAGTCCATAAATAGCCAAATGTATCCAGGGAAGAGCTAAGCCGCATACTTTCATTATTGCTTGCACTGATGTTTACCTAAGCATAACGACTACTAAGAACAATCTGGTTCCAGGAATGCTGCTGATGAGACTGTGATATGCAAGATTTCTATGTGATATGTAAGGCAATCCATGAGCAATGTAGTTAGGTTTTGTAGACAAAATGTTGCTTTATGAACTTGTGCTGTTGAATGGTAGACATCTTACACTGATTTATGGCTCCTGGCATCTCCTTGTCCATAGTTAGTATAAAAAATCCTTGTCTTCCAGTTTTCCATTGCTTTCCAGGGATGGTAGGTCTGGCCCAAATGGCACAGGTTAAAAGGTCTGATTAAATGAAGGAACTGAGAAAGATGTAGAAAGAGGTTCATTATTCTCCTGCCTAAAGGCATGAGCCAACCTCTTATTGCAGGAGCTGGGCAGACGTGTCCCTGATGGGTACATTATTGCAAAAATCCTGAAGAGGGTAATTATGCAGCATCCACTGATGGAGACAGACTACAGAGCTAGACACATTCCTGGTCTGTTCCAGTAGCCAATGGCGCTTTTCCTTGGAGTGCTGTCTTGCAATATGAGGAAGGAAATGGGGGTCACGATACTTGACTCAAGATGTGGCCATAGGCAAACCACTAATTCTCACTGTACCTCTGCTCCCCACTTGGTAAAAGCATGAAAATGATCAGCTGGGGAAAGGTTGCAAAGGGCTTTACATGCCTTTCCATAACTCGAATTAAACACTTAATGCAGTATTTATTTTACCAACAATAAAACTTCTATTCCCTCTTCCCTGATAAATTTCAATATAGAATTATCCTGTGATATTAATAATATTAAGCTCTTCCTGTTCAAAGTGACATAGATGTACAAATTACTGCCCGTAATGTCTCTGTGATGACCCCATGGCCCCCTCATATTAATGGAGAAACCGAAGCAAAATGTGGTTTGATTCACTCATGGTGAAAGACAAATGTCATGATCTTCT
The DNA here is from genome assembly GCF_034638445.1 of Ciconia boyciana. Taxonomy (NCBI): domain Eukaryota; kingdom Metazoa; phylum Chordata; class Aves; order Ciconiiformes; family Ciconiidae; genus Ciconia; species Ciconia boyciana. The sequence goes on from NC_132935.1 coordinate 160,060,767, forward strand.
TTACTGATGCAGAAAGGATTCAGACACTTTCATTCAGAAAGTAAGTCCCTGGCAGTAGAAGCCCCTGGTTTTTTGTCACGAATATTACAGACAAAAATTTCTCATGACTGATATACTAAAACTAGTACATCTTTGCAAAGATGTTTGTTGATTAAAACTCATACTTCTAGGATTTTATGGGATTTTCAGGGAAAAAAGTTCCCTAAACTCAGCGTTATAAAAAGTGCAGATGAAACTGACTGAATCCATAAGAAGATGGGCAAAATAAAATGTTACTTTATTACAGTGAAATTCATCAACAAATCCAAGCACTTCATTGGTTTTAATTTAGCTTTTCTTTGGAATGCATTCAAGTCTATCCAAATCAGCTGGTAATCCCATGAGATAATAAAATACTAGATGATTTTCCAAAATATATATATCTGTCGTAATGGCACCTAAGTATAGACACAATACTAGAAACAATGCCCAGAATTTAATGTTTATTCACATTTAAAAATGGTCTTTAAGTCCTTGAGCTGAACGATGCCAATGGTAATGGTGCTGGATGCTGCCGTTTCAAAGGATGTTCCCACCCACCTGGCTGTTGGCTGAGTTTATCTCACGCCGCACAGCACTGGGCTATGCACCACACAAGGCAGCATTAATGACCCAGTTTTCCCACTTTTCTGATGACCTCCAGCCTCCTTTAAAAGTTCTTTTGCACAGGAGTCCTGGCTAGCAGGTTTTAGTAAAAAGCCCTTGCCACATTATTAAAAGAAAGCTGGAGAGGTGCTAGTTAGCAGTCACTAACCAGGTTTAGAAAGATTGCACTGATCAAGGACATGAGCCCTCTTTTGAATCCTGGTCCCAACAAACATAAATGCTGAGCTGATGCATTGTCCTAAAGCAGCCCTCATTATAAATTAATGATTTCACTTAATGTCTTTTGTACCTTAGACTCGCCTACACTAAATATTTCTCTGTATATGGTATCCTCTGGAAGTGTAACCATACATTTCAGACTTGTATCATCTGTGTGGGCAGGAGCTTGTGCTGCGATCACATCAGAGGGCAGAAAAATCTTGATTTGTAAAATGATTCCAAAACGTGGTTTTAGACCTCTCCATACTGGATAGGCTGAACCTTGCTAAATTGTGCTCTGGACTCTGCAGTGTTAAAAAGTGATTAAAACCAAGCTCAGGACAACCTGCCACGAAGCAGAGCCAGATGATTTGATGAAACTTGGCAGTGAAAGTCTTTGCTGACTCCAACAAAAATCTGGAAAATAAAATAAATGTAGAATAATAAAAGGACTTTTCAATACTCAGAATAAACCTAATAAGTGGAAACAGCAAGGAATGCTCCCTAAGTGTTCCCATGTCTAGGTGGTGCTTCCATATTCCACCAAGAGGGAGGAAAGAAAATAATTACATTCTCAAGAAACAGTTTAAGGAGCTAAGAAGTTTATAGCTACACGTTGCTTCTATAAAAAATGAACTTGCAGCACTTGTCTTTAAAACTCATAAATACACAGACAGAAAGAATTACATGTACAATGGTATGTGGAACTTGACTCAGATTATTACTAATTTGGTTGCATTGCTTCTTCATTAGTAACAATCAGTCTCAAAGAAAATCTTTAAATTGCAACGTTTTCTTACCCTGTGCTTTTGCACCACTTGTTCTCTGTTTATGGACCAAACCAGAGTTTTATCTGGCAAGACCTAAGAGCTATAAATCCTATTTTTAATTATTTCTCAGGCCTATAGGCATCCTTCAGCACTGTAGGGCCAGGAGTGCAGTTACAGAGCTGTTGTCATCGTGGCTGCTGGCTCAGAGGACATACCTGGCCAAAAGCAGATGTATACCCAGATAAATCGTTTTCCCATTGGTTCTTTAGTTATTTTATCAAGCACAGCTCAGTTACAACATATCATTTTGCTCTACAGCTACAAAATTGCCTGCTAGGAAAGGCAGAAACGACTTCATTCCTGTTACCTGTGATTACTGATCTACAGCATCTAGGGCTAAGCTACTGATAACCGTAGTGCTACAGAGGACATCCAAATCAGGTGATAATATTTTAACATTTTTGTTAGAAGAGTCTATTTTCCTTTCTCCAAAGAGAGAGACAGCTTAAGTGTCATTTGACCTGCAAAATACTGACAGTAAAGACTTCCAGTCAGCTACAAACATAGGTTCCAGCAGAGATAATCTTCAAAAAGCTAGGATAAACTATAGCGATTTTATGGTATTTTGAATCAAAACAATCTTACTGGTTTTGGAAAAGAAGGAAGGACTTGACACCTATAGAAGAAGATCGTATTCCCTGTTCTAAGTTACGCTGTTGTCTCTTTTCAAAGTGAAAGCTGTTTTTTCCCAAATCGGTCAATGAATGAAAGGATACTACACAGTGCAGTGGCAAAGGCACTTCTCTATCACCAGCAACCATGCTGAGCATGAGACAATAGTTTTCTCTTAGCCCTCATTACAGTCCTCTCCCCTCTGTGTAACTACCAATTTTCTTTGTGCCATCCCTAAAAATGATTAATCCCTTCCTGATAATGCGTGATTATGGAGAAGTTTAATTAGCAGGCTGGTAGGTATTCCATGAACAACACATCCTCCTATCATTTTCATCATGTATTAAGTGGCATTAATTGCAGTAATGTATGCATGTGCCAGAGGTCTTCCTCACTATTCCTCTTGTCTCAAAGCTAGAAGACATTAACCCTTTGTGGGGAACCTCATACTTCCCCAAGTGCATTGAGCAGGCCAAGATCAGCTTACGGCTGAGGTCAGTTGATGGAGACTGACCAACTAATGTCAAGGATGCTACGATGCCGCTGTTGGCAATAGCAGGGACTTGAACTCCAGGATCCAGAAAATCTTTGCCAGTTCTGTGTGTTCAAGCAAAAGTCTCAGTGACTTCACAGATTTTTTATGAGTGAAGATGCTGTAACCGAACCTGCTACACAGAGGGTCAGAGTACTAGTTAGCCTGCAATAGAAATGGTTGCACATCCTTTCTTCCCCCATGAACAACCTCATTAGGACTTAAGTTTTAATATTGCTGGCAGGTTACACTAGGGAGCGAGGGAGGGAAGGAGTCATGGAAGACAAGGTGCACCTATTTAAAATGGAAATACTAAAACACTACACAGCTGACTACAGTGGTAGTTGTTGATAAGGCTTCATCCTTCAGGGGAGAAGGAGCTATCACCCAAAAATGGGCTTTGGTGCTTTATTGTCTCAGTGTCATTCAGCCTTGCACCATACATGTCTGAGCCCCACTAAAGAAACAGGAATAAATTGCTTTCCACAGCCAAAACTTGTAATTTCTTACCTTTTTCTCTATGCAGTTGAATTTTACATCCCATTCCAGATGAGAAAACCCCGTCCTCAATTAAATTTATGTATAAAGTAGCAAAACCCTTCTATCCAGATCTTCTTTCTGTTTATCTTAGAGGAAATCAGTGGCAGTGCCTGTGCTGGTTTATGAAACAGAAGCGTAAGCCCATATTTTATCATGAAAATGACAGTAGGAGTGACCTTGCTGCAGCACATATTGCTTTTTCGACAGTGTCTAGAGGAGATAATCTAACAGCAGTCTGCAAAGCATCATGTTTCCTTAGATCCTGCTACAGTAATTCAATCATGAGCATATAAAATTAGATGAAAAAGAAGGTAACTAGCCTTCTGGGACTGAGTGATTGCAATAAATGTTGCCTCCTGACAGTAAGCATTACATTGTCCTCTTGAAAGAGAGGTTACCTTTTATTATAGCATACTTCTCTCATTTCAGTCTGTGCCAGGTAGCACTGCTGTTAAGCATAGTCTGCAGGACAGCAAAAAATCCTTTAAGACAATTATATGCTGCCTCTAAGGTAGCAAAGCAGTGAGTAGAAAACTTCCAACTCTTGACGTCTGGGACCAAATGAGCAATGCTAGACCTTTCTTGTTTGTCTTTTTTTTTTTTTTTAAAGATGTCTGTTTTCCCTTTCCTTTGCCTTTCGTTTAAGTATCACAGTGTACTTTATAAGCATTGGTTGCTTAATCAAATCTTACAAACCTTGCCATCCATTTTAGAATGGTTAAGCGGAGCCACAGTCATGTCTGTGTCTCTAAACTCAGCAAAGTTTGCAACTGAAGATCACAATGCAAAGTTAATAAAAGGAATAGAGTGAAACTGAGGTATGGTAGAGGTTAAATTGTTTTCAAGCCATAAATATTTGCCTATGCATTTGTCCTGTAGAAAGCTGAGAAAATACAATTTTTTTTTAATTATTACAGGCTTGATCAAAGTAAAATCTTTTGTTTAGCTACCTTTGAAGATACATATGGGTCTGACATAAAGTCATACACCAGTTACTGCTACAAACACACACTTTTATAGGCAGACGCAGAGTATACAGCAAGACCTGAACTCTGCGTGCTTTTATACAACGTAGATGGAGAAGAAAGCACCAAACAGCAATAGGTACTGTCTGCCACTGTCTGGTCATTAACATCGACTGCAACTGTGATTTTTTGGGGAAGCAGAGGTGGGAACTCTTGGCAGAAGCCCTTGGACAGCAGACGTTGTAAGACAAACACTTGTCATAGAATCGTAGAACCATAGAATCACAGAATCGTTTTGGTTGGAAAAGACCTTGAAGATCATCAAGTTCAACCATTGACCTGGCACTTGCAAGTCCACCACTACACCATGTCCCTGAGCACGATATCTACATGTCTTTCAAATACGTCCAGGGATGGTGACTCAACCACTTCCCTGGGCGTGGAACACAACAGCTTTACCCTAGTTGTGTGACCAAAGTCTGAGGGGACGATTACTTTTATCCAGAAGTCTGCATTTCAGCCAGAACAGATGTTTCCTCTGACCTGACCCACATCAGCTGTAACAGGACCCAAAGGGAGTTGTCTCTTCTGTAAATGTACCCATAGCAAATATCTGAAGTTAGATGGATCCTACACAAAATCTGCTAAAAATAAATGTTGTTCCTGTAAACTGCTTGAAAGCAAAGGAGTTGAAAAACCTCTCACTTTCAGTTAAGTAAATAAGGAATAACTCCACAAAACGTAATGGACTGATATTTTTATAAAATCATTGAAAATGGAAATCCTACCAAGTTCTCTGTATTTTCTCATGTATACATATTTTGCAAAGGTATCTGAATGGAGACATTGACATTAGGTCCATAGTACAAGCTGTGCTGTATTTGTGCTACACTGAGATTACAGTTTGAGAATTTAGTCCTATATAATGAAAATTCAGACAAAGATATATTCAGCAGATATAAGCAGATCTAACTCTAATGACCTTATAATGGAGGTATTGTTTACAGCAGCTGAGAATCTGGCCCACAGTTTGTTATGCAAAATCATTATCTTGTGTACTTGGATTAATGTACACAATAATAAAACCCATTAATCTCTTCAAGTATCACTGCAGGTTTTTGTGAATGAGATATAATGTAATACAAACATATCACCTCATAACTGTTGATAAGACCCTTAGAAACCTTAATCTTGTTATTCATAAATGCTTCTAATTATGGTAAAACAATTATCTTGGTGTAAGGGAAATGGACACTGTCTCTAGTAGGTATTGACAGCTTTTCTTGAAATGAAAACAAGAAAAAAATACAGGGTTTTTCTTGTAAAGAGACAAACTTCATAAACTTAATAACATTTACTACAGAACTGAATGTTTAGCGGAAAATTACATTTTTCTGCATATGTCTGCCATAATTATAGGCTCAGAGATTTATACGTAGTCCATTGAGTTAATTAGTCTGTCGTACCGTCAATACTATTTCACTGTACTGTATTTCAAGCTATTTTTTTTTAGAATACCTATAAATGACCCCAAAATACAGTCTATCTTTCCTTCTTGGGGCAGAACACGTTTTTACAAATGTCCATGTCCAGATGTTTTTCTTGGTATCAAGTTAACCATTCTACTTCTCCACTTTATCTTGATTATCCTGGTTATTTCCCATTTTGCCATCTCAAATACTTCTTCTTTATCCTTGGTGTTCACCACAAACAGTTACTGGCACCAGAGAATATTTGCCAGTCAGAGAAGGGGCAGTCTGTGCATTGCCAAACAGACTGCTGACGTTCAGCAGAGGAAGTACTTAAAGCTGCTGTACAAGAGCTACTTTTTTTTATGTTACACATGTTTGTTTGTTCCTGAGCTGTTGAAAGTAAGGCATTTCTTGTTGGCTTGCTGCTTTGCGATAGTTGCTTTAAAGGGCCTGCAGCCATTTGAGCAGCTTCAGCCATAGCAGCAGATGACCAGGAAGAATAACGCTTGCCACGGGGGGCTGCAATCCAGTTCTGCGTGCATGCATTGTATATGTGCATTTAGGATAATTAAGCAGAATTCAATTACATAGGATTAAATGCTATGGAGTTCTGCATTTATTCTTGACAGAGCTGGAGAAAGCTGACTTTTACAACTCTTCTCCTGAAATGCCCTATATCCTTAGCCCTTTGGATACTGTAAGGCATTTTCAACACTAGAAAACTCTGTCAGACCTATAGATTGCTCCAAGCTAAGGGAAATTTATGATGAACAAGCAGTGAAACACTAGATATTCTGTACTCACACTGTCCATTAGGTAGCTTTCTGCAAACTGCCTTTTCTTGGCAAACTGCCTTTTCATTGTAAGTTATTTACTTTGAATCCCCCTGCTCACAGCACTGGTACAAGTGGATGCATTTGGAACTCAGTCCCAGTCACCCACAGCTAATCCCACCACGCTGGTTTATCTCTCACAAACTTTCTGAGGTTTTATCTCCTCTAGGTTTTGCTATTACTTTAACTTAAGGATGCTTGGAGTGGCTAAAGGAATCTATCTTCAATAGTCGGATATGCACAGAAAAAGGTTGCACACATCTGCTTTCTAGTTAAAAATAAAAATACACAAAAGAAAAAAAATGTTAAGAATAAAGCTTTAAAAGCAAAGTGACCCAGATATTTATAGGCAGTCTTTCAAAGCTGCCCACAGGTATACAGGATATCTAAAGATATCAATGCTGGCTCTAAATCCTATCCTTAGGCACAACAACTGCAATAAGAAAACCCAACATACCTTCACATGTCAGTAGGAAGTATTCCAGATTGTGACTGAAGGATGCACTGAAATAAGTACAGTTTTCAATCAGATCACAAGACAGACACCGCCTGTTGAAGTTTCCATTTGTGCTTGCACTGAAAAAGTTAATACAAGTCCATGAAGGTCACTGAGCAAATGTTATCTGGAAGCAACATTACTTGAACCTTACTGTACTGTAGAATAAGAAAATAAATATAATATGTCCAGCATTAGTAAGAGACAAAGTATTTCCATTTGGTTGAGTTTAAATAGCAGTAATGGCTTTTTTTTTGTCTGAATGGAGAATATATAAAAGGATACTGATGTCTTTTTTGCAAGGTCAGGTGGTTATGAAGGAAGGTATAGTTTTTAAAAGAAAATGATGGTTGCATTTCCACAAGAGGAAGTAATAATTCGATGAATGAAGGCATGAAACAATGGAGCGGTATTTCTACACCTACTTACATTATAACAGACAATAAAGAGTTGGAATTGCTTTCTTTAAGTTTCTTACTGGTTGCCTCACTGGTCCAATTTGCTAGCAGCTGCCTCAGAGGCCAAAGCCCTTTTTTTGGGTTTAAATAGTTGCTCTTACAACAGCCAAGTAGAAAGAAAAGATTGTGTTTAGAGGTCTGTTTTTTGAAGAAGGTAATGTGGCCTGTCCATATGCTCAGAAGTGTTTTGTAAGAGTCTACTGTAAGTTGAAGAATGAATTACAGATTATTAGCAAATAATAAATAACATTTTGCACTGCTATAGCATTTTGAAACTTCAAAATGCTTCAAGAATATTAACTAATAGGTATGTCCAGTATTACTGTAAAGCAGATTAGTGTTTTTGCTACTATTTCAAGGTAGAAAGAGATGAGGCTGAACAACCTCTTTCAAGCCATAGAGACTGAACTGAGTAGGTCTTGAGTTGTTGTTTAGGCTCAAGTCATGTCTCTGGCTTAAATCCTGTTTACAAGCTACTAAATCAGACACAAAAAGGAAAACAAAAAACAAAACCCAGATCTTAATCTGATATAAGCTGTCAGAGCTCCAGTGGAGTTCTGTCAATGAACACATGCCAAGGATGCTGCTGAGCTGACACCCTTGGGCTGGGATTAGAGATGGTCAAACTACCCAATGCAGGAAATCAAATACCTGAAGTGAGGCCAAGACCACTGCGTAATCAAAGTAAGGTCAAGGACATGGAGATTTTGGGCATCTCTTTCCCTGTTGCCTATGTGGGGAGGTGAGGTTAATGAGGCACCAGGGTGAGTTGCATGCCAAGACGAGCGAGGGGTGGGAAGCACTTTGACTCATGCCAGCAGCTCTTGAGCAGCTGTGCCTGGACTCAGCTTTTAAAATGAGATTTTCTTCCCATTTCAATGGAAATGAATGGTCAATATAATTTTGATTGTTTTTTCTTCGAGAAAATAAACACTGAGCTGAGCTACTCTCAAAAAACTGTGGAGTGCAGTGAACAAGCATAGAGGTCTCAAAAGGAAAAAAATAATTCAATTACAGGTAATTTAGTTTGCTCTAGTTTCCTTCCCACTGAGGAAAAAAAGGTATGACATCATGTTAGAGAAGGAAAACATACTGACTGTCCCTTATCAACTGATGCTATCACCAGCTCTGCCTTTCGTTGCATGTGCTGAGATGACAGCAGAGAGATTGAGGAGAAAAATACGACAAATGGAATAATGATTCCAAAATGATTATTTAAAAGTTCGGGTTTCCTCCCCTTTGTAATCTGCTCCCACAATACTTCGCAATAGCTACACTACAAATAGCTTACTATACACCAGCCTTTTATTCATCATACAGTTACGGAGGACACTAAAGTCATCTGGAATTGCAGAAAAACATTTGTGAACATAACATATTGTTATTTCTTTTCAATTTCATGAAGAGGTGAGGTTCTATCAAATTTCCATGAAAACTGCTATCTAGAAATATAAAAACAGTTTATACCATTAGTTTAGGTAATTCTGAATTCTTTCAAGTGTTAAGCAGTTCTGTTGGAAAGTTTTGTGACAGTTTAGCAATCTTGAGACCAATTTAAAATTTTCAATAAAATGAGAAAATTGCTAAATGTAAAACATTTCCAAATGTCAAGCATTTTGTTCACCATTGTTATGCTGTTCTGTCTATTCCAGCGATACATTGCAAGATCTTGCAATGCCATTAAAGACAAACACATAAGAAACTGTTTCTATTGCAATCACTTATGTTATGATTCGCACAAGACTGAAAAAATGGGAGATTCTGTATGTGAAGTTAGTAAAGCACATACCTATATAAATGTCGCCTCCTTGGCAAATCTTCTGTGCTGTGGAAATAACTGGGAAAAAAAAAATAATCAAAAGGCAATTGTATCATTAGAAGGGTGTTTACAAGTATCTCAAACAAAAACAACTTCATTCACATCACCATTTTCCTGGTCTTGTAAAGGCAAGGAAAATTTAAGCTGAATTAGAAAAACATACAGAGGGACACATCACTGCAGAGGCTCAAGCAAGTATGTCGTAGGCTACACGGCAGTTAAAACAAGGATGGAAATGTTTGGGTCCTAGACTGGTCATGTCAGCAGATCAAAAAAAATAAATCAAGTGATGAAGTGAAAGACCTTCACAGTTTTACCTCAATATTTATGGCTCAGAATTTCCTTTAAACACCTTTCTTTTTGTCTCTAGAACCAGTTTTTACTTCTCTGACCACTTTTTATTCTTTGCCCAGATAGATAGCTAACCGGGGTCTGATACAAAACCCACTGAAACTCCCTCTTTGAAAAAGGAGTTGGACTTTCAGGAAGACAGAGTATGAAGCTGAAGAATACTTCATTGCCCTCGTTTTGTGCTGAGACTGTGGTGAATTCTTTCTGGCTAAACAACGAAAGCCCTGTGGTGTGGCGACAGCTTCTGAGGGCCACAGTGAGGTAGTTTTCTTGACCTTGGATCAGCGGATGTTGCTGGAGGTGGCCAATCTCAGTCCCACACGCAGGGTACAGACTGATCCCCCAGAAGCATTTCACGTGGATAACGACAGACTACAGGGGCAACTGTAGTGTCTATGTGGTGAATAATGCGTCAGGAAGGATATTCAGCCCAGCTGATCTGCTTCCAATGAGCTGCACTTGCCTAGATGTACATTTTGATTGCACAAATTGTACATGGTATTATCTGCTTGACTGGACAGTTAAAATGCAAATAAGACTTTGGTGCTAGTTTGCTACTTAGCTCTGCCAAGTGGTAAAGTCCCTTATATTGTAGTGAAGTTATTGGTAACTGAGGGCATTCAGAACCTGGAAGGAGCATCGTGCTCTTAATGATCATTCAACGTTTATCATATTCCAGAGTCTTTTTACTCAGCTTAAGAAACTGAGAGGTGAGAGCCTTGTATCTAGCTGAAACTTTGCCTGGAAAGGAATCTATATGGTATTTGATTCCAGAAAAACTTCCAAACATTTACTTATGTAATTTCTTGAAATGTATTTTAAAAAGTAAACATTTACAGAAGTTATTTTACAAGCATAAAGGGCAAGTATGAAGAAGGGTTTTTTTTGGTATTCTAACTAAATACTTTTTTTCTAATGCATTGATATTTTTGCAGGTCAATAAAGGATTCTTTCTAAAACTGACTGTCTAGGTAGTCAATGAAAATAGACTTCAGAGGTTAATATTAGAAGCTGCAGCAGGGGAAATCACTCCTCTACACAAATGTATTTAATAGTCACAGAAACAAAGGTTTGATCTATACAGAGAAACCCAAAATAAGACAAGATATATGGAATGGTGTGAGATGTTAAGCCAAAACAGTCGGCTTCTCCTGCTCTCTTATCCCCATCTCTGTATGCTCATACATTGCAGATGCATATACAACACCATTGTAACTAACCCCATAGCCCAGGGCTAAACAAGGGAAGACTGATTTGTCAGACCAAAGTTTACTTACATTTTATGCTTCTTTTCATCATATGCCAATATCTTTGTCACATCCCAATCGCCAGATGTAATAGACTGCAAGTTATCACTGCTACTATTGGGCTGCCAGAAAGAAGAGAGAATTACGTTTTTTATTCTTAAAAGAAGATATCTGAGCAAAGCTTCTCTTCTGAAAAAGGGAGCTCTTTGACTCCATTACCTATTAAAGATAAACTATGCACCTGCAATCTCCACCCTTCCCCCTGCTATTTCTGTGAATCTGCAGGCATAGAAATAATACAGTCAGAATCATCTTAACCACAACCCCACTGAAGATAATGGGATGAATTCAGCCCAGAACAGCTTCAAACACCTTCCTGTAATCCATCGTGCCCACGAGCTTCTGATTAATACTTTATGGCAGTGCAGGGATTTACTTACTTATGTACAACTAAGAAGGCATTAAAAAACCAAAACAAAGCAATGATATTGTTTGGAAAGAGACAGTTGACTGACCTTTTTCTTCTCAGTATCTCATTTGGAAATTCATGTTATCTTATGCCCAATAAATCATCACTGAAGGTTTTCTTTTATGCACAAGACCCACATTCTACATTTGCACCTTCCAGTCTCACTGGTACAAGCACAGATGCTACTTTTTATTGCTTTCTACTGCAGGTGAGACCCAAAGAAGTAGCAGCAAGTGAGTCACCTGTGATGACGACATGGCAATGTGGTAGAACTTCCCACGTCCTCCCTGGGGAATGGCTCGGACAAAGAAAAACTTCCGACCGTCCTTGGAAAAAATCGGCTCTTCATTCTGTAAACAGCAAATTTAATGGTATTACCATTAATTTGTTTATTTAAAATTGCTCAGTGCTTGCAAAACCCTGTGAAATTAATTCACAGTGAAATAGAGAGTGCTCTTTAACAGCCACCTGAGGCAAACAAAAAGCCCACTGAAAACTAGAGAAAGTTTTGAAGGTTATTGCTTCTTGCTCTCCAGAAAGCAGATACTTTTCAGCTGTGGGAAGACAGGGAGACAGGCAGCAAGGAGAGTTCCTTTGCTATAACGTCAATTCCCATTTGCAAAGCAAAAAGTGCACTTATACAGCTGACTGCTCGGGGCAGTTGGAATAAAGCCTTTAGAAATGGTTTGAACCTTGTTGGCACAAGTATGACAAACCCTGTTTACTCTGCTGGAAGAACTGATCTATTCCTGTCCTCAAGGAAACACAGCTAACAGCATCTAACTGCTGTCTTTTCCTACGCTCTTACAAATGCTTATTTCACTGAATTATTTACGAAGGGGAGGGTATCTTGCAAAACTGTCTTTGACACAGAGCTCCCAGCTGAACATGATGATTGACTTTTATTGGGTGACTAGAACTTTCAACCAGAGATAGAAGAGGCTCAGCAGAAGAAAATCAAACACCACATATGGCAAGCAAGCATTTCCTGGGAGGGTCTTTGTTTTCTTTTTGTACAGGAACCCCTAGGCACGTGGGAAGTCTGCACTGCAGGAGATGGTTGAACAGCAGATTACAAGGGAAAGCAGAAGGATGGTCCATACGGTGTGACACAGTAGCACTGTACCAAGGGAACTGGCTAGATGAAGGTCCTCTACTCTGCATCTTAAAACAAGAGCTGAAACTCTGCTGAACCTCTCCTGTGATATCACGCTTTTTTGGAGAGCGGCTGAGCCCGGCCTGCCCTGGGCTACCTTCATGGCTCCTTCTTCTTCAAGGGCAGTCAACAGAGAGACTTGCTCAGCCTCTTCTGGGCCCTCCTTTGGTTCAGTGTTTATCAAACACCCTGGCTTTCTGCTTGGCACATGTCAAGATACCACACTGAACCAGCGAGAACTTGATTCTACAGGGAGACTTATGGCTAATGCAGACAGCTACAGCAAAGAAATAAACATTTTTATTTCTTATAAGCTAACACATTATTCTTACTGTATGTTCCTTTGATCCCAGTTCTTTACTGATTAATTCTTTTCTACTATTTATCAGATTTATCAACACTGTATTAAGTGTTCAAACTGTTTGGTTTTCCTGTTATTTTCCCCTGCTTAGGTTTTCAGTATATTTTAAAACTTGCCCATTTACAGCTTGTTGCAGCTCTATGAAATAATGGTTTCATTTGTCGCTGACATTGTTCTGAAACTTGAAACATGAAACTCTATATTATTTCCAAATATCTTTCATGACAGAAGAAAACTCATTGAAAAAAAACTATGATAACTTGGGCAAACCTTCTGCTTGACAGGTTTTCCTTTACTGAGGTAAATAGCAATGAGTTCACCCTACATTTCTCTATCCATGCCTACTGCATTATATATTCCAGCAATATGTCTCTGCCAGGGAGAGCAGGCATTGTGCAGATTAGTTTGAGATTAATTCAGAATTACAGGGGAAGGAGGTACATGGCACGGATGACAGATGCGAGGCTTTAGCACTCGGCTGATGTTATGAGACAGCCTGTTTGCATGTTCCTGTTGCTGGAAAGACAACACATTAATACAGAACTTTGTTTAAAACCTTGACAGAGATCGTGACATATCCTGGATGGCAAGTGGGGGGGGAATGTCAGGCTGAAAGGCTTTTGGAACAGGATTTTATACTGTGGAGAGCTACACTGGGCATGCAATTAAAATATCCTGCATGTGATACAAACAGTTTGAGCCTTTGGCTGACTATTATTGACTGAATCCCACAACACTAGAACAGAAGAGCCCTCCTTGAAAATAACAGGAGATCAGTTTAATACTGGTAAAAGAAAATACTTTTCCTATGCAGCAGGTAGGGAATTTCTGGAAGTTTTTGCCACAGGAGGCTTATGGAAGCAGCTCGTATCAGAAGGCACAGAAAAGGATTGAACAAACTCATGATTCATTAACAGATCCTAAAGGGAATAGACATTGATATAGTCTCAAATGTCTGTAATCTTCCTATTGTAGATGGTGGTGAAATATGAGAGGACTGGACTGCGGAAAGCAGCCAGCTCACACACTGTCCTTAAATACCATCAGCTGCTGTGCCTGCTAAAGACAGAATGACAGAGCAGAGGAAGCAGCGGTGAGACTCAGTAGGGCACTTCTTAAGTCCTTATGGCTCTTCTTGTCTTTTTGCTCAGCTAGATCTCTGTATTTAGATGAATTCTACCCAAACAGTTAAGTCCAGTTTCCAGAAATTCCCTGCTTTGTGCAGATGAAGAACAAAGCTGTCCTCATGTCAGCTACACATAGCAATAACTCAGTGCTCTCAGACTCAGGTATAAGGGGAAAAAAAAATAAGGTAACTCTTGTATGGTTCCACAGCATCTTAAATTGAAGCTTAAATCTGACTAAGTAAGTGTGGCTCCCTGATCCCATTTGCCTTTCTGGGACCTGTGTGTACAGACAGTGGCCTGGTTCAGGAGGCAGATCTACTCAGAGCTGCTCACCTGCGATGGGTGATTGTCCCCAGGGTGGAGAAGGAAAGAAATAGGTGGTTGGAGCTGAGGAGTACCCAGTCAACCTCAGAGTTGAAGGAATAATCACTAAACAGAGGATGACCCTGTAGCTGGAGAAGGAATTGGTGGGACTAACCAACCTGCACCACTATCAGTAAAAGAAAGAGGCAGCGACTCCATTTCCAGCAACCTGTTTATTGCTGTGTATCAAAATGATACCACCAAAGACTTCAGCTTTGGTGGAAGAGATAAGGTGATGGGAGGCTGTTGGAGGGTACTGTGACTCCTGGAGGGATCAGTGCTGGAGTTCAGAGTTGTGCAACACAGGTCAGTGTATCTGCAAATGGTCAGGAGAAGAAGAAACCAAGGAGTGCCTCAGAGGCTTATCCCAAGTTTGGCAGAATCAGGATGAATGAGGGGACAATGCTAAATGTAGTCTGAGCTTCTGTAGGTCTTAGAGAGGGGCATGAATTCCTGGAGTAAGGAATAACAATTAAAAAAAAAAAAGGTAGAGTATATTCATTTGTGTTTGGAGAGGGGTCAGTGAGCATCACTGGATCTGCAGCCACCTGAGGAAGACTCCTCCAGTGAAAGAAGGAAAGGCAAGGTGCATGCAGGATGGTGGGGAGTACACAAGTGTCTCTGACCTTGAGGATTTGCATGATCAAACATACACTGGGACAAACATTTGAAAGAGAAATTACCCACTTTATGGTGGGTTGGAGCGTGTGAAAGCCACATGGACCCATAAGTACACGAAAACCACCCACACATTAACATGGGTCAAACGCTTATCATATTGCAGCACCACAGGTTGCAGCTCCAACCTGGTCTGTCTGTGCTCTCATGGTTCAACACACTCCCTGCCTCCTGCTCTTCTAGAGTACAGTGCTTCACACACTTTTGGCTAGGCTCCACGTATATCCTCACAGAAATCAGTGGGAAAACAGATTCTTTGAAATTTGGTTTTATTACTGACTGAGAATTATACTTCCATGAGAATTATGTTTTTCTGGTTCATCCTTGAGTTTTAAACAGGACACCAATTAATCTGAATAACCCAATCCCTCTCTAATCTCTCCTCTGATGCCTTTTTCTTTCCTCAGCAGAGCCTTCTTCCCTCTCTCTCTGATCCACCTTTGCCCAGATCCCAGAATTAATGATTTTGCTCTGTAGTATTTATTCTTTCAGGGAAAGATCCCAATACTTTAAGTGTCACAGGGCAATAGCTCTGATAAAGAGATAGGTGTGATGTAAATCCCTTTCACTCTTTGCATTTTGGTAAAAAGTTCATTGAAATCCAACAAAGTATTATAAATGTCCATCAGCATTGCTGTGGCAATGAAGTCACCTCCTCCTTTGGGTGCAGGGAGAAGATCTCTTTCCATTCCCTGCCACACCCAGCCCCTGGGTCAATGCTGAGCTTCATCCTCCATCCCTGTCCCCATGCTCATCTGTGGTTGGGTGCACCACACCAATGGCCATCTCTGAAGCCAGGGCACGTGCCACCAAAATACAGGGTCATCAACTGGAGCGAAGAGGAGAGGAGCCCATGCCTCTGGGTATCAATCCCCTCCACAGGATGAAATCAGGACTCTTCATTTAAGTGCCAAAGACTGTTTGTAACCAGAAGCTGCTTTGTTAGCTCTGGCAGATGAATTTGAGTATTTGAATTATGGGGCTTTGTGTCCTATTTCTGCTGCATCCTTTGTCTTTAGGGCAATATCAGGTCAGTTATGGGCTTCTTACATGACAACAGGGCTTTACAGGGTGCAAGAGTCAGTCCTGTTTGTAAGGTTCTCTGAGCATTGTTTTTATTTAAAAGAATCTCACTTCATACTGCCTATTAACTACATGTAAGAGAATCATTACTGGGTTATCATGCTGTCAGTTTTAAGACAAAGGAGTTGTAAAAGAAAAATGGTGTGAGGTTTTCAACATCTCAACCTTTTGATAGAGCAGAAGTCTTTATTTTCAGACTGAGGTGGTCTGAAACACTAGGGAAATAGGAGGACTGGAAAGAAAAAGTCAGCTCAAAGGAACTGTTATCAGGGGAGGCCAGCCAGCCCATGCAGGCAGTTTTGGAGGTTATATGTCTCTAAACAATTTTCTGGTAATCTCTTGGTCCTGCCGATGTCAATGTCAAAGCCCACAGCCTTTGGTGTAGTTGGAATTGCACCCTGGTTTATAATTAAATTTGTTCAGGCCACATTCACAATTAAACAAATAAGCCAATTAAAATGCCAGTAAAGTTTATCTTCAGCAGGTGCTCAGAAATGGTCTTATTTCTCCCTTGCTGACTCATTGTCTGTATATGACCATCACCAGCACTACTGGGAAATGGCTTCTTCACAAAAATTGAAACAAAATTGTTTACAGCTATAATTACTGTTTCAAAGAATTTGTATATTCAAGCAAAAGTATGAGTAAAGTTCAGTCTGGCTTTTATGCTCAGAAGTGCACAAGCAAATAAATAAATAAAAGCAAATATATAAGTAAAATATATAAATAAATAAAAACTTCCAAAATCCCTGGGCAGCTTCAGTGAACATGTGCCTGTTCTTATTTCTGCAAAAGGTTTGAAAATTCTGGTCGTACCATCTGACAAGGACTGAGAGACACTTTCTAGCAAAACCTGTATAAATACTGTATATTTCTCACTATACTTTGAGTAATTTTTCCTATTTTTCAGCTACACAGACAATGACACCAGTATTTGTCTTTGCCTGTGTTGGAGAGAGGCTCTCCAAAGTTTTTGAACTTGAATAAAATTAATTCATGAACCCAGAAGGGAACACAAGATCATTTACTATGACCGCCCATACACAGACTATTAAGTCTTACTGAGGTACTACTACAACAACAAAATTCTAATTCATGGGTCGTATGCCCTATCTCAGAACTCCCAGTATTTCAGACAGCTGTCATCCTTGGAGACTCCCTCATGTCCCTGGTGAGTATCTTCTGATATTGATGTTTTTCTCTCCTTGTCTCCTGCTCCCAGCCTAATGTGAAGTTTGCCCTTATTCCAAGAAGATCAGATGTACTTAAACTCCCAAGAAAAAGGTAAAGCTCTTGTATGGTTTTTGAACCAGGTGTATGGAGTACTTTGAAGGAGTATTTTAAAGAATTAGGCAAGCAATTACATTCCTTGGTCCTATTGATTTAAAATTGGGGTACTTCTTGAAAGGAGGTCTGGTCAATGGAGCATACAGAACAAGCTGGCCAACCAGGCAGTGGGTGTCTTCTTCAGGGTGGGATGAATCATGCTTAGGGTCCATTGACTGTGTGACCAGACTGCTCACCATACTGGCTGACTACAGCGGGGAATTGGGCACCTGGCTCATATGCGTACACTTATATTAAAATGTCTCAATCAAGGAGTCTTCATCTTGAGCTGAGTCACACTCCCGAGCTCCTTCAGTAGCTGCCTAATGTGCAATTCATCTCCTCCTTAAAGAGGTCAGGGGACTTGCACTAGCATTTAACATTTTCACATCATTCTCATAGACACACATGGCATGCAAATAAGTTTCCAGCAATCTGGATTAATGTGTCATAGAGTAAAAGGTAAATATAGAAAACACAATTATCCTAGTAATCATATATTCAGTCAAAACTAGAATTTTAAGTAATTTTGTTGTCAGAAATACAGACGAAAGAGCTCTGTAATTCCTCAGACTCTTACAAAAGCTTTTGAAGAGTAGTATCAAATGTCTCCAAAGTCCATAGCAAATGTTATCTTAGTTTAGTACTGAGATGTCTGACTCATTTGGCTGTAATGAACGTCCTTCTCTAACCTCAAACTATGTATATGATGTTTGGAGATGCAGTAAAACAAACTATATTTCCCTGGAGCAGGATTGTTAGAGACTGACAGATCATTTGCTACAGTTATTCAGGGCAAAGCACCATCTTTTAATGCCTGTCCATGTAGTAGGTAAATGACTAAAGAACCGCAGCAGCGTAAAATCACAAGTTCTACTATACTATGTTAATGGAGGTCCCAGTAAATAGCAGTGAAAGGATTAAAACTATAAATATATGAATCCTTTGAAGTACTTTTTTTTTTAAGATACAAAATATGGACAATTTAATTTTCTCTTGACTTGGCTTGTCTTTGAAGCTTTTGTTTTCTACTCAAGCCAACACTGCCCTTATGAATCTAAGCAGCATTTTTACTCTACACCTGAGTATACCAGCAAAAGATTATTTGAAATGCTTGGAGCACAAAACCTATTTCCTCTGTAAAATCAATTTTTATCTGGATCAGACATAGCCCTGTTGCTGTAGTACAGCCACTGGAACAGAAGAGATCATTGTTCTTGCTGTGAACTGATGTAATGCAGTTTCTACAGGTTCTTGGATCCTCTGAACAAGCTGTGACAAAAATGTGAAATGCTTTAAATCTGGACTTGGAAAAATATAGTGCAAGATCTTTATCTGACATGCTACTCCCTGTCTGGCTTTCATATATCCCATGAAAAACAGTTCAGTGTTGTGGCTGAATTGGTATCAGCAGCTTCTCTGTAAAGAACAGCTTAATCAAATCTGAGGTCACTTCACAAACTGACTGCTGCAGAAATGTTATAAATGATCTTCCAGAGATTTAAGTGCCAGAAATCTAGAGGTTTTATATAGACATATGTTGAAATAAAAGCCCTTTTCGGGGGGGGGGGGGGGGGGAGAGAATAAAAAAAAGAAAAAAGAAAAATCTCATAACTCAAAACTTCTTGGGGGTTTAAATTTTCTATCCTATTTTCTATTTCTATTTTTTTCAGGGTTTATTTTTATCTTTGCTTTATTTCATTTGGGGGATGGAAGCACATAGCTGTACAAAGTAATAGAGTTACGCACAAGTTACCGTGTCAGAAGAATTATGTGACACAGTTGTCTGTTAAAACAGGACATTAAATGGCATCAGGTAGTTTCTCCCCCTTCTGTGCTCCATATAAGCTCTTATTGTTTTAACTGCCCCATCGATAATTTAATTTTATTTTTCACCTTTCTTACATGTGCAAATAGCTGCAGAGTAACATAGATGATTTTGTCAAATTTAGCTTAAATGACTTAAAAGTCCTATCTGCATAATTTTGTCTCCGAATGGACACAGGCCCTTTTAATAAAATGACCTTTGATCTTCTGTTTTCAACAGTGGACTTCTTTCCTGTCTAGAATACCAGAAAACAACCCCTGTACTGCTTAAAATCATCATCGGTCTCAAAACAGGGTATGAAGGACTACCTCTGAGGCTGACGACTCACACAGATACCGTCAGTGGGTGAATTTCCACCAGCATCAGCTTTTTATTGCTTTTAAATCCAAGTAAATTGCAGGCTATGAACTGTGGGACCTACCAGACAAGGTGGCATCTTCAATAAGTTTATTCAATAAGTTTATTCCCAGTTTATTACTGGGAAACTGTTTTCTATAATACAAACCACGCCATCTTCCAAGTATCTTTCTGAGGTTTAAAAATCATTGTTTCTCTTTGGGGGAAAAACAATGAAACAAAAGCCTACCAAAAACTTGACCACAAAGAGAAGATCGCTATTACCTGTCTGTGCAGCCAGCCTTCACTTTCATCTTCATGTTTCTAAAAGAAAACAAGATCATTAAATACCATACTTCACATGTATTACATTTTGCTTATTAGTGCAGGAAGCAGTTGGACTGAATCTGAAAAGTTGTTCAGAAGCACAAAGAAGCTGCTTAAATATGTGCTTCAGGAGTATAATCCAGTGACTGCTCTCCTTGACTTTCCTCTCTGATGAATAAGCATGCACTCATTCAAGAAAACATTTTACTCATACAGACAAACCACATAAATCCACAAGGTATATTATTCCCCGAAGAAATAAAGCATGTTAAGAAATAAATAAAGGTTGAAATAAAAGTTGTTAAGAAAAGACTACCCTGTGCTCTATCAGTATTGCATCATTTTTTCAAGAGAGAGATATATCAGAACACTTTTCTATTACGGAAACACCTATGCCAGTTTAAAAGATGGTATCTGCTAATACTTACACAGGTTATATCAATATGCCATTTATATTAGTGTCTCTATAGAAGGGATTAATTAACTACAATTAAAATGTGGGTAGATAAGCATGAGCCATTTTAAATGCCATTAAATATATATAATGCCATTAAAGTAGAATGTTGCAAAGATATTCAGGTTACAAACTGTTGATGTGTGTGTGTACTTGTGCATGTATAGTTATTTCAAGACAAATAATCACACTCTTACACACACACACACACACACACACACACACAGTGTTCCTGGCTTTCTAGAAGGTGTATAAGAAAAAATAAAAGGAAATATTGCAAATATTGTTTGTATTCTGTGTCTGCCTACATAAATGTGTGCCAGATGACTTGTTGCCAGGTAAAATAATTGAAATACTTTCTCCTTGTGTGAGTTATGAAAACCGATGGCACGCGCCCGTTTGGCTCATCTCTCCCACCTTTGTGCAGACCCCTGTGGTGGCATCGCACAGCGTTAGGATAGACACGTTCTGGGCCCTGTTCAGCCAGTTTACTGCCACCTTGGTGCTGGTTGCCCATTTCACCATGGTTATGTAGTAGTCCCTGCAAACAGAGACATACATAAAACAAATCACAATACTGACATCCTAATGAATTGCCACATGGCAGAGCAGTCGGAGGCTGCTGCGGGCAAATGGTCTAGGAGAGATCTCTGGTTATTAAGAACGCTGCCTCTTGATGTCTCTAGGCTTCCTTATGCATGGATTTCAACCCCCAAAAATGACATTTTTAGGGCTGTGCAGGTGTTTTATCTGCCACTTCTGAAAGCCATTTTCAAAGAAGAGATGAATGCAGAGATAAAGAATCTTTCAAGCTATTCAGTCTTCCAAGAAGGACTGAAATGCCTGGAGCTACAAATTTATGCACAGGTGGAAAAGAAATTGCAAACAATTTCCATTCTGAGCACACAAACCGGCTGACTCAGACCCATCACTGCCAATGGTTGGATTCTTTATGCTTATGAAGAGTTAATGGCTTCTAAATATGCCTACTATACACCAAAATATCCACGAGTGTTGCATTAGAAGGAAAATAGCAAGAAGGATATAGTTTAGAGAGACACAGGGTTTCTGTAAAGCAGATGCAGCTGGTTGCCATAAAGACGTCAGCAGAGATGTGACAGTTTGCATTGGCAAAACCGCCATCCCATACTCCCTGTACCGTCCTCTACTGCTGGACATATTCAGGTTGTGATAATACTCGGAGTAAATCACCAGCATGGGCTGCACAGTCTTGTAATCAATATCGTTAGGAAAAGTCCTGTGCAATAGTGAGCAATGGAACCACCTGGGCTGGGCTGGGCTGGGCTGGAAAATACAGGATCACAAATAAATACACCGATGGTCGCCTTCTCAGAGCCAGTCTCTGGTGGTACTTACAGATGTCCACCTCTGCAGCAATTCAGGGCTTCACCACCTTATCTGTAGGGTAAAACTCTGGCTGAGCTGACAAAGCTGGTGATGTTATAATACACTGCTGGGCTATGTGGGCCAAAGACATCCTTAAATCATAATATGACTTTTCACAGTATACAGTCTATAAAAAATTTATTAGTTCATTTGTTTGCCATAAAATATGTATAAGGAATTGTTGCTCTCATTGGAATTAATGTGCTGTGTCACTGGAGAGTACTTTGTGTTCTGGCAGGCGTTCCTGCATATACTGAAGAGAAAGGGCAAACGCAACAAAGGCCCGTTTGTCTAGCAAAATAACAAGTTGGACATTGATTTTGTAGTTTTCAGTAATATTTAGTGCATGAATTTGGCTGGGGAAAAATAACAAAAGACCTCAATGATTGCATCCACTGCACTGGAAGGAAGGATACTTCCAGGTGAGACAACAGCAGTCTGAAAATTCAGTGCCTGAAATAAAATTGTAATTTTACTCTTATCAGCAACAGCATAGACCCTAAGAGGAAAAAAACAAGAAAGCAAAATTAAACTGTATAACCTCCTCTTCTTTCTCTCCAAAATTAACTGAGCAGATTCAGTCTCCCCAGAAAAGGAATGTGAATTTAGTACATATTGTGGCTTGGAGCATTTTTTCCATAAATCCAATTTAAAGTTTGAAGGATATATATTCAATTTTTACATACCTCTCGTTTGAACACAGGAGCCACAGTTCTTTCTCAGGAACTTTTAATTATTATTTTAGGTCAAACATTATCTTCCCTACCACCCTGGAGATGACATGGAGTCTCAATTTCTCTCTGAAGCCTCTCCCAGCCATCAAGCCCACAGATACCCCAGACAGCAGACAACTGCAGATACTTGTATAGTTATTATTCTAGTCTCAGAGTAGCGTGGAGTCTTTAATTTACTTCACTTCACATCTTTTCTGTAGGACAACCAAGTTTTATGTTTCCCATTTTGCAGAGGAAAATGAAACAATAAGGTGTGATTAATCTCAGTTAATTTTAAACATCTGCAGCTCTGGCAGCTGCACTGGTTGAGCAGCCAGTGGAGAGAAACAGGGAGTCAGTGCATTTCCTAAGCCCTCTTTGCCTGACCTGTCCCAGCTTTTATATGGAGCTGATTTAAGGAGAACCTATTTCTTCCCATTGAATGAAATCTAGACCAGGAGGTACCTGACCACTTTGTTTGCAGACATCCACATCAGAGCAGATTACACCCTCCCAAAGGAAAGGAATAACTTGTCTGAGCCCCTTCAGGAAGGGTGCAGTTATGCTGAGCTTTGCAATGTATTTCCCCATCCCAGTAAAGACATTGGTGGTTGGGTTTGCAGTCATCTGAGACTGGTTATTGTGCAGTGCCCTTATTCGTACCCTAACTTTACTTGGCTGCTTTCTGGAGGTATGAGTCTAAAATATGAGGTACGAATCTACTATATGAATACTTAAAGTATGACAACAGTAATAAAGCCATAAACACAATAAAGAATAGACAATGATGTATTATGTGGCCAAGTGACAGGCAGCAGCCCAGCCCATGGTCCCTGGGGCGCAGCTGGCTCCAGACTCCAGTCCAGACTCGAGTTGTCTGAGTTTCTCCATTATTTATTTGTCCATGACCTATGCAAGGACCAGTGATGATTTCTGCACTCAGGAGAGATAACATCTTTCTTTAATTTGCCACCGAGAATGCAAATATGATGTGAGAAATAAGTTGGATCATGGTCCAATTCTGATGACCTGCTGATGTAACTCTTCGGGTCCAATGGTTTTCACCAAAATAAAAAATGCCTGTCAGGCATTAATTGTTACAATACCTTTTTTTCCCCTGCAATTTCCACCCCTTCCCTTCACTTTCTTTTTCTCACAGAAAAGCATGGCACTGGAGAAAATTTGGCAAAAATACTCAGAATGAAAGATTTTTAAAAAGGAAAAATTATCAAAATTGTACATGTTCCCCAAAAAAATGTTTTCCCATCTTCAGCTTTGCTTTCTTTTTTTTTTTTTTTGGTACTGAAAAATAACCCAGTTCTGTGGAAAATTTCTGACTTCCTTTAACGCTGAAAGAAAAAAGACGCTGGCATATCTCCACTTTATTCTCAGCTTTATTAATTGTACTAAACCACTTTGCTCCAGATAAAAAGAACACCAAGAAGTACTGCTCTGTCCATATATCATCTGCGTGAACAGATTGAGCACATTGAAATGCTTCAGATAGGACTGCTCTGCTTGAAGATCCTTATCACCAGCTTCCCCTGCTTCTCTGAAACTCCCTTCTGTAACTAACGGTACGGTACATCCCTCTTGTCTATTTTAATGAAATGTTATCACACTAATCCTCTCATTTCAGAAAACATATGCATAATGAAAATGCACCCCTATTGCTCTAGCAGCACTACTTATATCATGCCCTAGGGATGGAAATTGCAATGATTTTGATGAAATATACAGAGACTAATTAATTATGATATATTTTGCATCGTTTTACAATATTGATTGCAACCAAATAAATTACAGCCACCCATAACCACATAGGACAAATTTATTAACAACACTTGGATCTTGCAGTCTGAAGTTATTACTGTAATTAAAACGTTTCTGAGTCTCTCTGTTTACAGAGTATGCTAGCAGCAGAAAAATTATATTGTCCAGGAGCCGCAGTTCTGATACTGCGATTGGGATACTGGGATGGGGATACTGTGATCCTGAATTGCTGCCAGCTGTATACAGATCTGAAGCTGTTTTTTTGAAAGCCAAGTGCAGTTATGCCCATTTGGTTTGGTCACAGGTCATACATCTTTTGTTGCATAAATGGATTTGGAGTATTTTAGAGTTATTCAGTGAAAACATTCTGAGGCTGACACTAGCTTTCCTGGTAAAGAAAGGCAACTCCCACCATAAATAATCGCACTGGTTTAGTATCCTCTCATCAGATGACTACACAGTCTATCTACAGGCCTTATATATTTACCATGCATAATGAAGATCACCCCTGCACCCTCCCCTGCCTTCCAAGCTGCCCTGTTTCATTAGCTCTGTGCTGTATCTCTATCTTTATTGGCACTGGAATTACAGATCCAGCAATCTAATTTAGCAATCAGTTAAAAAAGGTGAGCACACATGTTGGATGCTCCTACAAGAACAAGTGATGTGCCTGGGAAAGATAATCTTGCGGCATTACATTTGAAGGGGTCACTATGGGAACTTTAGATGTAGAAGCAGTCTAATTTCTCTTGGTCTGCTATAAAGCTGTTTCAAGTTTAAATCAAAGTTACTGAAATCTGGATTTGGATTCTAATCTCCGAGCTTTGCAGGGAGGTATGCCATGCATTATCTAAAGCTGCTTCTCTCCTGAACAAGTGATCTTCCTTTCAAGTGTTCACAGACCCATAAACATAGCTCAAGCCTTGAACACACACTGAAGTCCAAGCCAAACTTTTAAACTTTTGCTGAATGCAGACTTAAGCGCTTACTTAATTAGAAATGGGTGTCTAAATGGTTGGCTGACTTGCAGGCCAACTTCTAAAATACACTTGCCCTAAAAACAGCAAAGAGCTTTCCTTTTTATTTTTAATGAAGAATGGGCAATGTATTTGCGGAATGTCTGCCTGGTTTCATTCCTGTTTTCATGTCATGAAACAGTGAGCTCATGTTTGCTGTATTATAGAATCATAGAATCATAGAATCATAGAACAGTTTGGGTTGGAAGGGAACTTTAAAGGTCTTCTAGTTCCAACCCCCCAGCCATGGGCAGGGACACCTTCCACTGGACCAGGTTGCTCAAAGCCCCATCCAACCTGGCCTTGAACACTTCTGGGATGGGGCATCCACCACTTCTCTGGGCAACCTGTTCCAGTGCCTCACCACACTCATAGTGAAGAATTTCTTCCTTATATCTAATCTCAGTCTACCCTCTTTCAGTTTAAAGCCATTACCCCTTGTCCTATCACTACATGCCCTTGTAAAAAGTCCTTCTCCAGCTTTCTCGTAGGCCCCCTTCAGGTACTGGAAGGCTGCTAGAAGGTCTCCCCAGAGCCTTCTCTTCTCCAGGCTGAACAACCCCAACTCTCTCAGCCTGTCTTCACAGGAGAGGTGCTCCATCCCTCTGATCATTTTTGTGGCCCTCCTCTGGACTTACTCCAACAAGTCCATGTCTTTCCTGTGCTGAGGGCTCCAGAGCTGGACACAGTACTGCAGGTGGGGTCTCACGAGAGCAGAGTAGAGAGGGAGAACCACCTCCATCGACCTGCTGGCCATGCTTCTTTTGATGCAGCCCAGGATACAGTTGGCCTTCTGGGCTGCAAGGGCACATTGCCGGGTCACGTTGAGCTTCTCATCAACCAACACCCCCAAGTCCTTCTCCTCAGGGCTGCTCTCAATCCATTCTTTGCCCAGCCTGTATTTGTGCTTGGGATTGCCCCAACCCATCTGCAGGACCTTGCACTTGGCCTTGTTGAACTTCATGAGGTTCGCGCGGGCCCACCTCTCAAACCTGTCAAGGTCCCTCTGGATAGCATCCCTTCCCTCCAGCATTTCGACTGCAGCACACAGCTTGGTGTTGTTGGCAAACAAGCTGAGGGTGCACTCAATCCCACTGTCCATGTCGCCGACAAAGATGTTAAACAGCACTGGTCCCAGTACCGACCCCTGAGGAACACCAGTTATCACTGGTCTCCACTTGGACATCGAGCCGTTAACTGCAACTTTTTGAGTGCGACCGTCAAGCCAATTCCTCATGCACCAAGTGGTCCATCCCTCAAATCCATGTCTTTCCAATTTAGAGACAAGGATGTCACGCAGGACAGTGTCAAATACTTTCCACAAGTCCAGGTAGATGACATCAGTTGATCTAACCCTTATCCACCAACACTGTAACCCCGTTGTAGAAGGCCACCAAATTTGTCAGGCACGATTTTCCCTTAGTGAAGCCATGTTGTCTGTCACCAAACACCTCCTTATTTTCCATGTGCCTTAGCATAGTTTCCAGGAGAATCTGCTCCACGGTCTTGCTGGGCACAGAGGTGAGACTGACCAGTCTGCAGTTCCCGGGTGTTCCTTTTTTCCCTTTTTAAAAAACGGGGGTTATGTTGCCCCTTTTCCAGTCAGTGGGAGCTTCACCGGACTGCCACGACTTTTCAAATGTGATAGATAGTGGCTTAGCAACTTCATCTGCTAGTTCCCTCAGGACCCACGGATGCATCTCATCAGGTCCCATGGACTTGTGCACCTTCAGGTTCCTTAGATGGTCTCCAACCTGATCTCCTACAGTGGGCATTAGGGCATCTACTACATTCTCCCAGTTCCTGCCTTTGCCTTCTGTGACTTGGGCGGTGTGGCTTGAGCACTTGCTGGTGAAGACTGAGGCAAAAAAGTCGTTGAGTACCTCAACCTTCTCCATATCCCAGGTAACCAAGTCTCCCGTTTCCCTCCAGAGAGGGCCCACATTTTCCCTAGTCTTCCTTTTATCACTGGTGTATCTATAGAAGCTTTTCTTGTTGCCTTTGACATCCCTGGCCAGATTTAATTCTGTCAGGGCTTTAGCTTTCCTAACCTGATCCCTGGCTGCTTGGACAATTTCTCTGTATTCCTCCCACGCTACTTACTTCTTACCTCTGTCCTTACTCTTCTTACCTTCTGTCCTTACTTCTACCCTCTGTAGGCTTCCTTTTTGTGTTTGAGTTTGTCCAGG
Source organism: Ciconia boyciana (assembly GCF_034638445.1). Lineage (NCBI taxonomy): Eukaryota > Metazoa > Chordata > Aves > Ciconiiformes > Ciconiidae > Ciconia > Ciconia boyciana. Next base: position 160,088,371 of record NC_132935.1, read on the forward strand.
AGCTCCTTGTTCACCTATGCAGGCCTCCTGGTGTTTTTTCCTGACTTCCTCTTTGTTGGGATGCATCGTTCCTGAGATTGGAGGAGGTGATCCTTGAATATTAACCAGCTTTCTTGGGCCCCTCTTCCCTCCAGGGCTTTATCCCATGGTACTCAAAGCAGATCCCTGAAGAGGCCAAAGTCTGCTCTCCTGAAGTCCAGGGTAGTGAGCTTGCTGTGCACCCTCCTCGGTGCCCTAAGGATCTTGAACTCCACCATTTCATGGTCACTGCAGCCAAGGCTGCCCTTGAGCTTCACATTCCCCACCAGCTGCTCCTTGTTGGTGAGAACAAGGTCCAGCAAAGCACCTCTCCTCGTTGGCTCCTCTATCACTTGGAGAAGGAAGCTAAGATGAACACATTCCAGGAACCTCCTGGATTGCTTATGCCCTGCTGTGTTGTCCCTCCAAAAGATATTGGGGTGCTTGAAGTCCGCCATGAGGGCCAGGGCTTGTGAACGTGAAGCTGCTCCTATCTGTCTATAGAGGGCCTCATCCACTCAGTCTTCCTGGTCAGGTAGCCTGTAGCAGACGCCCACTATAATGTCACCTGTCCCTGCCCTCCCTTTAATCCTGACCCATAAGCTCTCGGTCAGCTCCTCATCCATCCCCAGGCGGAGCTCCATGCACTCCAGCTGGTCACTGACATAGAGGGTGACGCCCCCTCCTCGTGTCCCCTCCCTGTCATTCCTAAAGAGCCTGTATCCCTCCATTCCAACACTCCAGTCACAGGAGCTATCCCACCATGGCTCTGTGATGCCAATAAGATCATAGCCCTGCAGGCATGCGCACGTTTCTGCTTATAGGGCTGCCCTGTTTCTGCTTCATGGTCTTTCATACGGGCTGCAGACAATGTGCCCTTTTCAATGCCTGTGATTACATGTGAAATGATTGTGTTTTGGATTTTGGGACATTCTGCCAAGTTCTCTAAAAATCACCTTACACTGAAATTAGTCTGGGTCACAGGGATTTCAAGTAAAAAACTAATAATGTTCTATAAAAATACATGTAAGAAGAAAAATAATTTGAACAATTTTAAACAGATTTACACAAAATGAAACTCCTTGAGAGTGGCACAGAAATACACTCTAAAATGATCTTGAGAAAAGTCAGGGACTGATTTAAATCCCTGACAGAAATGGTGTCCAGCATCCCAGGGCAAGAAAACACCTACCTCATTCTCGGATCATCGGGGGGAGTCATTTCCAGGTCATGGGTAGGTCCGTTCAGACCAATCACATGCAAAGAAATAGTTGGATTTTCCATTCCAGCCTGGATTTAAAATAAGAATAAATGACCATATCTTATACAACACAGAATGGTTTTGATTTGTTATGTCCCCATGGATTATAAAAATGCATTCCCATTGTATGGGGTTACAGACTGGACTGCTGCAGTCGTTCACAAGAAAACTGCAACTGTAGTGATGTGGCACAGGGGTGTGGAGAGGTTGGTAGGCACAACCAAGGGGTAATTTTACTTAGGATACCTCTAGCCTTGGTAAAAAATGCTACTTTTCATGGCGACTAGAAATATTGCTATTTTATGTACCTTTTGATAAAATGTTGTCTAACAGGATGATGGTAGATATAGTAAAATACTGATTCATTTTGTATTGTAGGAAAGGGCATCTCCTGCTGAATCACTGTTACTTTCCACAAAACCTGCATATATGTGGATATCTCTCCTGTTAAATCATGGTTCAATTTGGACCGACATGTGAGGTCTTAGGTAATCAGTGCATAAAGCAAGATACCCAGAAGAAATGACTGCAGCACAGCACACTTCTGTACTGTCTTGTAGTAGAAAATTACAGCAATAACAGCAGCAGTGTATCGATACTGGTAGAGAGCTGTGCTGGTGCTATGTACTCGCTGCAGGACTGCTGTACAGATCTCTGCAATCAAGGAGAGATCGGCTCTTAAGTCTTTTCTGTCTTTCAGTGTGTTCTTTGTAATGCTCAGGCACAACATGTCTCCAAAACCAGGCTATCTCCTCTGACATTAGACCATCTGGATATTCTAAGGAAGCCCAAATACTACAATTTCCTTCTATATAAAAGGAAATGTATCTAAATGTAGTAATGCTGGCTTCTAAACTCTCAGACACCTATCTAGCATGGAAGCACAATTGCTTTTGTGTGGGTACAAAGCCAGAATTTTTAAATTTCATTTTCATTATATTTAGAATGACTAATACTTGAGTCAGAAAACTGCAATTTTACAAATGCAACTAAAGAGTAATGAAGACCACATTCACCGGGGAACAGCTGATCTTCCCTTAGATCAGTTTATTTTCATTGCTTATGAATGTGCACTATTATACAGTCTCCTGTGTGAGCCTACTGGAAAAAAAAAATATATTTTTTTAATAGAACAACAGGACTGTTTGTTTTATTTTCCCTTACCTTTGGATAATGATACGTTTTAACAGTAGGGTAAAGGCTGCCAGTGTATACCGGGATTTCCATGGTGGGGACTCTGGAGGCATTAATTGTTGCATATGCTAACCTGGTGCCATCAGGAGACCACCAATGAGCAATATGAGTCTTCAAGATCTCCTCTAATTAAAAAAAAAAAAAAAGGAGAGACAGAAAAAAAGGCTATTAGATGTAAATTACTAGTTAGCAATAAATGAAACAGCGTAGATATGAAAATCCCAGTCTAATCACAGCACAGGGAAGATGCCACAGGAATATAAATTAAAAATATTCATTAAATTATGCCATATACAAAAATGAACACAATTGATAACAATTACTCTGAATATATAGGTTATTAAGCATAATTATCTTGCTCAAGAAACATCATATTATTCATATTAGCACACATACTCATGACAGCATAAACGGCCCTGCTGCTCCTACTATGTGTCCTGTACATGGATATGCGAACATATGTACGTGCACGTGTTGGCAGAGCTTCCTCTGCCCGATGTTCCTGCCTGCCCAATGGTAACATAACGGAGGCTCCCTTGGGGCTAGCGGAGAACTGCAATGACTGAGATTTAGTTCTCCTCCATAAAGAGTTCACAAAGTCATACTAGACACATATCAATGGATTCAAACAGCGTTTATACTTACATACAAGTGCTTCAGCTACAATTTAAATCCTCCTAAACTCTGTTGCCAGTTGGGAATAAACAAAAAACGCAATTTTCTGTAAGTTATGCAGTGCTGGAACTTTGTAACACTTTACAAGATACTAGGCTTTAGAGTCTGGGGCTTGGATATCATCTTGACTTTTATCCCTATTTCATTTTTTAAATCACTTTTGCAAAGCAATTTTCAATAAATAGCCAGGGTCAGAGACTGATCCTTTTTACCACTGAATTTGGGGATTACAGATTTTTTGGTGATTTGAATAATGTAGTTGCTATTGAAAAGGTACTCAGAAAAATGCCAATACAAACATGTCAGAGTTCAAGTATGTAAGGGAAAACAAGATTGCCATCATAAGAAATTATTTTGAAGGTTGGCAGAACCTAATTCTTATTAAACACAAATTCAAAGAACTTCTAATTTCTAACACTTTTTCTTATCATTTACTATCCTTCATTGCAAAGATGACTTCAGCTTATAGATATCCAGAAAAGCTGTAAAATTCACTCTTTGTCCAAAGTATCTCCAGCTACTGACATTTGGAAGACACAAACTTGGCTTTTTAAACCTCCCATTTTGCAAAAGGCAATAATGTAATCCATTTTCATTAAGAGGCTTAATATCATATGAGTCATTCCTATTTAAACCATAGCAGAAGGACTTGCATATGCTGTACAGATTGATGGGCAGGAAGACAGGTCTCATTACTTTAATGTGAGAATAAGAATTAAAGAGGCCACAGAGTGTTTCTAAGCCTTCATCGCTGAAGTCCTGCTACAGAAGTCCAAGCAGCTCCAACATCTGCTGTTATCGCTGGTCATTGCAAAAACCAATGAGGATTTTCAGAGTTCAGACCCATCATGTTTGTACACCACCCTGTGATGACCCCTCAATCCAACCAGAATGTCCCCCTGGTCTGAAGAGTAGAAACTCACCAAAGACTGTTTTATTTCTTTTAAAAAAATATTGGATGAGTGATCCTTGGAGAATTATATTCATCATTCATCATTCATCAGGCCATTATATTCATCATAGAGCAAATGAACACCTTTGTTTATCCAGACTTGCATATGGCTTGAGATAAAACTCAAGGTAACATTAGAAAGGGTGCAAGGGAAAATCACCCTCAATAGTTATGCCTTCTACGAATAACAAATTAATTAATCAATACTTAATGGCAACATCTAAGTGGAGTTTTGGAAAGATGTCTAGGAATTTGCAAATATTACATGGGAAAGCACGTCTGGCAAATTTGCTTTGCTGCATTGTCCCACCTGTTGTGTGTACATTTAAAAGATCCTGCTTTTGACTTATATTGGTTGCTCATTAAAGAGATAATTAAGAGCATAAATGAAAAGGAGTAAAAATGGATGGCAGATGAATCCTTGACATTTTAACATTAATTAGGAATGACTTTATTCAGCAAACATTTTCTCCAGAATCTCAGACTTAATGAAGCAGTTCTGCTGAAGGTCACATGCCAGGAAAGGTTTTAGTGCAGGTTTTGTGGTCCTCTATTAATGAGATTTAATTGTGTGAACCTTTGCCTTGAAACAAAGCCAGGACCTTGCCATTATTAGAGAGATCAGTTAGTTTTAGCAAACTAGAGAACATTGTTATGAAATATAAAATGCATTAATACCAGAAAGTTTCAGCTGAAAATAAAATGCAATTTTCAGACAATTTATTCTTGGGGACACTTTATTCTTTGTGCTCGCATTTACCACATGCTCGGAAAATCAGTTGCATTCAATACTCCTGGGTCTTTCTAAAGTCAGTTCAGAACCCAACTCACATATATAAGAAACCAGGTTCTCCTTAAACACCAAAGCCCCCTTCCACATATACCTCATGACCTCCTAGCTAAGAGTATAAAGTGATAATTGATCAAAGCTTTTGCTCTCTTCCTCAAAGCCTGCAGTTGCTGGGTGTGACATGATGTAGGGATGATGCCAGTGAGCCGTAGAGATTCCTCAGTCAGTTGCTGGTGGCTCTGTGCTTCTTCTTTCTCCACAGCTTTGCTTGCCAGCCATCACCCTGGAGCATGCAAACCCCTGAAATAATGAGAATGAAGTGTGCAGTTGCCCTAACTGAACAAGGACTGTGATGCTGCCTGTTCAGACTTGGTGGCTGGGTTCAAGCACAGTGTCTGAGGCAAGTCAATGCTTATTCCACGTTACCACATTCAATATCGAACCACTCTGAAACAGCTAGATGACCTTGCTTATAAGTAGTGAAACTTTGGTGGGGATACGTATTAGCCAGCTGGTAATCCAGTGAAATGTTTATGCTCAAGGAGTGTTACAGCATGTGTATTTCAATTCCTCTTCTAGCTGAATAAGACTCAATTGAATGATCATTTCAAAGCTGTGTGAAGCTGTGTGAGTCTTCTAAGCTAACAGACCCTCAGGAGCATTTGAAGTCCTAGGTCGGAGTATATTCAGTGACAACTGGGTATATATCCATTTTAGAGACTTTAATATCACTGGATGAGAAAAGAAACTGGAGGTAATAACAGAGGTGTGATGAGAGGAATCTTTCCTGAGCTGAATTACAGGTTGCCGCATTCAGTGCATTACGTAGGTGGTAGTCTTTGGTATCAAGACCTGAATAGCATCCAGAGTGAATCAGGCTGCCCTCAGCAGGAATGCGATCTCTTCAGAAGAACGTGTTTCCTGATGCTTTCCTGCTCACCGTCAGGAAGCAGAAAGGAGAAGTCCCTTGCTGTGGTTCTCAGCTGCCAAGTAACAAGATGCGATGAATCTGCGTTTGGATATAGCATTTGGCCGTGATACCATAAGGGCAATCCCTGGATGGACTGCACAGTGGATCAGACCTTGGATGAACATTCCTACTAGATGTTATCCAAAACTAGCCCAGCATGTGTATAAAAGCAAAGGAAGCATCTGCTTGTTTCAAACTTTGAGTTAATGCCAGCAGTACTTGCAAGAGCAATGAAATGGGAGACTTGTATCTTACTTTAGGTAACAAACTTCTCAAGAAATCATAGGAAATAGGGCTGGAAGGGATTTAAAAAAATTATCTGGCCCCTTCCTCCATGGACAATATCCACCCCAACCCTGTAAGAATCTTCACAAGTGGATTTTGCTATTCCTTTTGATACTTGTATAGTACCTTTAGCAGAGTTTTGGCCATAGAAATCAAACACTTTTAATTTTATGTCCACCTCTGCCTAAGCACTGAACAGTCCTACTGAAGTCCATCCAGACCTCTACCTTCCCTTATAGAATCAATGCAGGGAAAAGCATCAGGGCTTTATCTTCTGCAACCTCAGTGGCAACCAGCAGATTCTGGATAAAACCTGTCATATGGACCACATTTGGAAATCCACACAGACGGTTTTAATGTTGTGAACCATAATCTGCCATTATGGTATTTCTACAGACATTTCCACGACAAATCCAATTCCCAGGCTTGCGCAGAGTTCTAGGCTGTCAGAGCTCCTCTTTGTTAATAAGTACATGCAAATGCCATGGCCATGGGGGTATCTTAATGCATTTCTGAAAATCTAACTAGTTCTGCAGCCTTTGTCCATCCCGAGTCATATTTGTGAATCATGCCTTTCTGCTGAAGGTAGCAAAGTTCTGGCTTGCTGTTAGGGAAAGGACGAAGCCTTCACCAATAGCTGACTGGGAAACCCATTGGTAGCTTAGAGGTTGTTTCCAAGTTTTGAAGTTGCCAAAAATAACTTGTAATTTGCAAGTATGAGTTAACAGAAGCACAGACGTGCACAAGAAGATAAGGATGCTTGGACAGACCAATTCTCTGACAGGTAGCATTGCAACCCCTTTCTATCACTTCCAAAAAAAATGAATGAATATGATGCCAGGAGGAAAAACTGAGAAAAAGGAATAAAGAAATAATTTTCAAGTCATCACAGTCAACAGAGGCATATAGCTGTACTACCTGTATAATTTACCCACTGAAGCTATACATGTTACAAGCATCAAACCCCAGTTCCCATGTACAATGAAAATAGCTGGAGACACCATCCGGATCAGCCACTTTCCTTTGGCTGCCCACATGCTTCTGCTCTGTGCAAGGCAGGATCCCATCACTCCACGGCCATCCTCCAGATGTGCCTGTGCCCATGTGTCCACATTGCCACCCCTCGTTGGGAACACAGTGGTAATCATACCAACACAGCCCCACTGGCGATGGCACATAAAGCCCTTCCACAGGAGTGAGCAAGTCAGTGAAAGACTGGTCCTAAAAGCTTTTCAATCTTTAACTGCTAACACCTTCTAATAAGAAGGCCGAGGAAAAACATTACAATGAATGCAAAGAAACTAACTTTTTCTCTTCCAAGAAAAAATGACTCATAGATCCGTACTGCAGTTAAACAAGAGATCTGGAGATCTGAATGGTGTGTCCACCTTTGGTGAAGTTCCTCGTGTTATACAGATGAGCTGCAGTTAACAACTGCAGTGTCATTAACTTCAAAAATGTAACTTCCATTTATAACAGCTGAGGAGGTGTCCTTGGAGACTGAGCAGAAAGGTTTTTTTAACTGCATGTAGAAAAGTAGAGGCTTTCTGCATCTCAAGAGGTCAAAAGAAGGGTGTAATCGGTAGAGGCACTTAGGAGGTTTTACCTATTAAATAAATCAATTTCTTTTATACAATTAAAATTCTCTTCTTGTTCCAGACATTGCATTTTCTTCTTCAGTAGAAAATCAAAATAATATTATCAATGTTGTGCCCACAGAAGACGAAGACAGAAAATAGTTTGATTCTTCTCTGAGTAGATATAGATACATGTACGCACACACACACTTCCCAAATATATCTAGTTTTCTCTCAATAGACCCATTAATTTCAGAATATTTTAATTTTTACACAAAGAATTATGCAAGATTTTGTCTGACAGAGGGAACTTCCTCTTCTATGTTATTTATTGCTGATGTGGTAAAGTGCAGCAATCCCAGGACACGTAATCAATGGTTTTGTTTGCGTGATGTATTGTAGGTGATGCTCAGAACATTAAGTATTTGGTGCGCTGAAGACATTTTGCTTTTTATTAAAACTGTTAATAAAAAGGACTTTTAAACAAAATGAAATTAAAGCCTAACATAAAGGCCATGGCTTACATTAGGAAAGAAAGCTCAAAAGAATTTGTCAGTAGGAAGCATTAAAAGAACATGAGAGGAAAAGAGAACAGGGAACAGAAAGGGGGTCTAGGAAAAGAGAAAACAAAGACTTCTAAGATAGCGAAACCCAAGGGTTCTCATAGAAACATCAAATACAAACAAATGTTTATTTGACAGCTGCCATCTGTTTTAAAATCAATTACTAGATCATCTCAAACCACCAACCACACGTCCAAATCTATTACTATTGTATAGTTTGAAGGCAAGTATTTTTACATGGTTAGGGAAAACACATTGTTCATATCAGCCTTCACTGATGTGTTTCAGGGATGGCTTTAGAAGACCACCCTGCCATCTTTCATACATATACAAGCAAATTTTTCTCTCAGTTTTTGTAGTGTAGATTTACCTTGACTTCCATTAAGTCATTGTAATAGGTATAAAATGGGTGTAAAAGTAGTTATGTGTATGCAAATAGTGTAAAACTGTTTTATATTACTATATCCAATCTGCATTTTCCTGTGTTGACATTATTTTATGCTGATGTCAGCAATAGCCCTGCAGTACCATTTATTTCAGTGCAATTAATCCTCTTTCACAGTTGTCTAATTGAGTCAGGTGAAAAAAAAAAAAGTCATTTTGCAGGGCCAGTAAACAATTCAACAATCTTTTGTAGAAAAAAAAAATTTTTTTTGACTGAGCCCAAACTCCAGGCTCAGCCCTACCCCACAGTCCCTGTATGCAGACAACCACCATTCTCAAGGTGTCCATGCCATCGTCCAAGAGATCCTTAAGAAAACCTGAGCTGCAACACTCACCCCAGTGACCCTTTATTCCTACTTGAAACACACTGCCTCCTCTGCCACTGACAGGCAACAAGCTTATGAAGAATAAAATATTACTTGCTTTCATGGCGTTTTTTAGGACCTGCTTTAGAGAGCACGTTTTAAACATCAAATCCTTGATCCAGAAAGCTCACTGCCCAATGGCAGTAGCATTATGCAGCCATGGAGCCGAACAGATGCAGGCGAGGAGCTCCCATGTGTTCAGCAGTCACAAAAAGGTGGCAGCCCATCATCTTGGGGAAAGGAGCCCAGCCGGAAGATTTGCACCTCCTCAAGCACAGGGAACGTGTGGGCTGCAAGTGTCATGAATTTCCCCTTAGTCATGCGGTTTAATTGCTTGAACACATGTTGTTTTCTGCTCACGCAGCCTTGCAGCCCCTTGCTCCCGCAGAATATTGTGTTGAGACAGTGGGCAAGGGTTTGGCCAGTGCTTTCTGCATCCCTGTGCCCAGATGCTGAGGGCCAGGACAGAAGCTCATTTCAACGGGGTGGTTCATGCTGGGTGCTGAGGACAACTCCATGGGACTCTTCATGTGTTCTGCATGGTCAACAAGGTCACGTCTTACATTCACATCTCTCAAGAGTTGCTGCATGGCCTGAGCCAAGCCCAAGCTCAGCAAACAGGCAAACCCCATGAAATCTGAAGGCAAATGTGAGATGTCAGATGTGAGCAAACCTTTGCTTCTGTGAGATGAAGGTGTCTCTGTGTAACACCACCACAAGCTGCCATGCTCTAACAGAAGACGTCACCTTTGGATGCTCTCTGATACCTGGCAAGGACCCCTGAGGGAAAGACACAGGGACAAAGAGCAAACAGCATCCAGCAGAGCCAGGGTGCACACATCAGAGGCAGCTCTGCCAGCCAGCCTGGCCAAATCCTGACCACAGCTCCTTATCCATAGTCCCAACTACCAGCAATACCCACCATTGTTTCTGAGGACAATCTTTAGGACACTTCTCCCCAAGGAGAAGGACTGAGATCATGTTAGGATGGCATCACGCTGCTCACAGACAGAAGAGACTTTCTGTGGCTACTCATCTCGCCCACATCAAAACTGCTGGTTTAACACTTGTGGTTTTTTTTTCCCTGGGTCCACTGATTCTTCTAATTTGTTGTGTTTCCAACACTAAAAGATCCTGTAGTTGTTATATGAGTCAGGACATTGGGGTGTTGTTTACAAGGTTATTGACAAGTAGCTGACAGACCTTCTTTGCTGTCTGAGTGCTTGGGAGCTTCAAAATGCTGGCGATATTGACTACAGGCCTGATCCTGTCCTCAGGTACATCTCTGCAGCTCCTACCAGAATGCACACAGGAGGCCAGGCTCAGGCTGTAGTAACTAAGAAATCACGAATGTTTAAAATCTCCATCATTCATACAAATGGATTTGTTGAAAAAAACCCCACCAAACAAAATAGATGCACACAAGTGTGTGATGTCATCTGAGAAGTACAGGTGGATTCTCACAAATAAGAGAAGAATTCAGCTACTCAGAAATGGCCAGTGGGGCAGGGGCTTCTCCAGTCCATCTTCACGTCCTGGCACAGTGACCACACGCAGCTGTACTCACCCATGTACACACACACCCAGCTGAGGTGCAAAAAGCCACGGAGAGGGGCTGTCCCTCAGATCTCACACGGACCCTGTGTCTTCACCAGGAGCAACAAGCAGCTCCCCAGGAGGTCTGGCACTCCCTTCAGAGCAACCACAGCAGGCAGGCAGGCAGGCAGGGTTACCATGTGCCATACACAATACCATACTATCCTGAGGGCACACCAGTATTTTGGAACCTGTTTTGCAGTAAACACTGCAAAACATAAAGGAAGTTATAGACCTCTTTGGACAAACATGGCAGAACAACACTGAGTTGCCTCCACATCCTCCTTCTGCTCTTTTCAGAAGTTTCCCTTCTCTGTGCTTCTAGCTTTTTCTCCCCTGTGCACCATTTTAGCAATCCTTAGCTGTTAGCTTTCAAAATCATTAAAGATTAATGCTCACAATAGCTCCTAAAAATTAGCAGGTTTCCTTATTTCATGGTGTGAGTCAGTTGCAGCCACAGTAAAACCCTCTTGAACCATCCTAACTAGACTGACATGTAGACATTTCATCAACACAGGCAAGTCTGTGATCTGTCAGGATGCCCAGATGTAATAACAAAAATGGGGACTGAATTATGAAAGTGGAAATATTACTTAGAGATCATATAGTCAGATATCCCTGTTTCTAACACTCACTCCAAAGAGCAAATGCACCTAGAAAATCTGTCTTGGTGGCACACTGCTGTACGTCACTAATGCATAATAAGAATGTATTATTCCATCACCTGGCATAAACATAAACCCACAGCCTGTTGTCAGCTCTCCATGAAAGCCTGTTAGCTAGAGGCACTAAATCTGTAGAAACTTTTGCTGGCAAAAGTCTTCTGAGTAATTTGCACTGCAGCTCATTGCTGTGAGTAAATGTTCATTGCAAGGTCGTATCATACCTTTTCAATTTCTAAGGACCTAGACAAGACAGAATTCATGTTGCCCAATTGACTGGATGCAGTAGGGCTCCTTATAGTAAAATTCTTTTTTTTATTTCTTTTTTCTCCCCCTGCCACTTAGCAGGTTGCTATGGCTGGAAATACAATTTGCTTATCTGTGCAATGCAGTGAGACAAATCAAGGCTTTCATTATATGCTGAATATTACTCTATTCAAACCTGCTCAAGTAGCTTCCACTTCACCTTTCCTTTAAATTAAAAGTTACAGGTTCTTCCCAACTAATCTGTGGGTTTTATGATAGCAGGAAGATGGACAGTCAACCTTGACATAGGGGATCCATTTCAATAGCTACAGACATATCAAGAAAGTTAGTGATCACAAAACCTTCTGAATTTGACTATCAAAAATTCATTAGACGATTGCAATAGTTCAAGAACACAAGTGCCCAAAAGCAATCTTTTTTAATGTTTCATAAAGAAATATGAGAGATAAGAAGACTGAACAGCCTGACTTTGCTATTAAAAGAACTTGATTCTTCAACCCCATGGACTTCTATCAGCGCTTGCGCAAGCTGTCTTTCACGTGAATTGCTTGCATGATTTATTCACCCTGAGCAGCACCTGCTAGTCACCCAGCATGAGTACTAATAAACGTCAGTTAATATTGCAAAATATGGCCCTGCTTTATAAAATGGGAACTGTAGCACATTGACTGAATTTAGTTTAGCTCCAAATTTCTTACCCAGTTTAAACTGCTACAGTCATTGAACAGCCATTAAAAACCCACTCAGAGTTTATATTGCCCTACTATGGCAATATTCCCAGAGGTTTCAACCTGAACAGTGATTCAGGACCTGGCTAACTGAGAGATTTAGCTCAATAATGACTCAGAGGATGAATCTGATTTTACAGTACTGAATAATCAGAGGAACTACTGAGATCAATAGAGTTACCCAGGAATAATAAAAAAGAGAGCAGGATAAAAACAGAATCCAAATTAGCTTATAGCAATATTTCAGAAAAACACTCTTATTAAATAATAGAAACATTTATTATTAATAAAGGTAATGGCATATAATAAGGTTATGCCACTGATGGATCAGTGTGGTTTGAGTGTGTTTATCAGAGTGGTGGCACTTGCATGTTGAACAGAAATTCTGTTCCTCCTAGGTGCAAGTCTTGAAGGACTTCCATGATGGACTCAGGTGAGCACACAGAAAAGAGAAACATAACTGTATGATAACGTCCACCCATCAAAATATCTTTTATCTCTACTATTAGGAAATACTTTTTTATATATATGTATTTTTGAGCTGTGGACTACTGCATAGTAATTTTAAATCTACTGGCAAAAGCTTGCATAGTCACCTTCCTTGGACCACTTGGAATTACCCCACCTTTCTCCAGGGAGCTGCAGACCTCAGTCTAAACCCCACTGATGTCCAGAAGGTAGTTTCAGATGCTTTGGGTACAGGTGATGTCTCCAGCTACACTATGACAAGAGGGAAAGCGGCATGGTACCCTGCACCTAGGGCAGGGCCACCAGGTCTGTGTGACTCCAATTAACATCCACAGCCCCGAAACTCCCATAAGTGGGATAGTAAATAAAACCCAATGTTTTGCGTATGCAGAATGCCCAATAGGGAAATGCTGGCAAAGCATAAATCAGTTTACACTGAAGAACATTTCTGCAACAACCACTTAAAAGCCCTTTATATTAAGGCAATAAGCACATGCCCAGACAAGGACAGACAAATTAGGGAAACACCTTCTCTTCTAGTGAGATGGAAGGGGTGGAAAGAAAGATGCTGTGAGTGTTTCCCTTCAGATTTGCAGAGCAAGAAGGGTATGAAGGCCTTCAAGGTCCCTGAAAGGGCAGTGGCGGGGTGAGCAAGGCAGTATCACCCAGCTCTTGCCCACGAGAGGGGAGATGCTGGGGTTTGTCAGGCACGGAGTACTCAGTGCCTTGCCCAGCGAAGGCCTGGTCCATGACACGTTTCTCATCACAGGCACTACCTCGACATATATCTACATTCACTAACATTTTTATTTTTGAATTTATGACCATTTTAATTTCCTTGGAGAGTCTGAAGTTTGTGTCTCTAACGACTGTTGGTTTTACTTTAAAGCTACAACAATTAGAGTCTTCTAATGAGAGTTTTAATTGGATAGTGAATTAAATACCAGATGAGGTTAACTATTCATACTGGCAATGGAATTCCAGAGATTTAGATTTTTTTTTTAATTTTGATGTATTGATTTGGGTTTTCTATTCCCTGCTGTATATTGTTTCTCATAGTTGTACACTGATTCCATTATTTTCAACTTTTAAATTTCATCTGACAAAACCCCCATCCAATAAACCAGCACATAAAAATTTCTGAAAAAAAAATACCAAAATGCATAGAGAAATGTACATATAAACACACACAGAGCCATGCAGTAACAGCAAAAATAAATTGTCTGCATAATTGGATCTAAAACTGGTAGGAAAAAACTTATTAAAAACGAATATCATAGAAAGGCAATTAAGAATTTTAAGGAAAAAACCCCTGATTAATTAACTGCATATTATAAGTATTACTTTGAATTGCATTGTACAGAACAGTATCAAATTACTAATTATCCTTTCCCGCTTTGTTCAAAGATCATGAATGTGCATTTTAATTTACACTGGAGTAAGCTGAATACACTGAGAACCAGCATGCAGAATTTTGCAGAAATCACTGGGGATGAGGGGAAACTCCCCCATTACCATATAAATGACATGCACAGAGTTATAAATGACACGCACTAGATCCAGCTCATATTGTTCCTTAGGATGTAGCAGGCAAATACCGGAAATTATAATAAAGCTTCTAACCTATCAGATAATAAATGTAACCCATACCCCACAAATCCCCATCTACCAAAGATAATTTTGTCTGCTGTTTTTTGCTGATTAAGGGTGGCTTTGAAAAAAAATACCCTCCTCCTTTCCCCTCTTTATCTGTTGCATTTATTGGCAGGATGGAGATGGCTCCATTTTTATCTACCTAATAGCTCACAATATCTAACGTAGACTAATCTTCATTTCCAAGGCCTTCATAGCCTGCTCTACCCTTAAATACTTCCCATTTAGTTTCGAGGACAATTCCCACATAAAAAAGACTCATTATAGCACCTCCTTTTTCTGCTGGTATCTTTTTACTGTGACATCCACAACATTAGCAGAGCTGCTGTGTTGAGATCACGGCTGACCAATATCTCATTATTCCCTGCAGCAGTCTGGGGACTGGGTCTGGTTTTGTGGGGTGTTTGTTCAGCACTAGGCACAGCCAGGCCACAGGACATACCCAGCTGGCAAGTACTTTCCCACCACCAGACTATGGAAAGTATGTTTTGAAACGCTTCAAAATGTTCAGATGGCAAACATTATCAAATTGCAAAAGAAGTACCATCGTCCTTGCTGAACAGGACCAGAACTGCTGAGTTGTACTCCTTGTCCTTTATTGTTCATCACTAAAAAAAGTTGTTTTCTAAGTCATGTTATTCCTGGAGTATTCGGATGTGGGTTACACTCAGAGATGCCAGTTTTAATATATATTGTTCTTTCTTTCTAAGGCTTCCTTGGATGCCTTTCATCTTTTCATAGTAACTTTCCCCCTGGAAAACACAGCAGCTCTGGGGTGGCTGAATGTCCCTTCCCATCGATGACACACGGCTGTGGCAGTCCCTGAGATGGGTACTCTGCCCTGCTCCTGCGGGGACGGAGACCCATGTGTGAGAACGCCCATCAGAGAGGGAGGCTGTGATTTACTCTTCAGGCTTCTTCAGAGTGGTATTTCTCTGTTGTTCCCTCCAACCCCTGAAGATTTTGTGCTCCAGTCTGTGGCTATAAATCCCAATTACGTTGTTGGCATGTTAGGTGTGAGGCTTCAGCTTCATCAGGCTTAGCAGGATTCCACCATTACGTGAAAATACTCAAAGCGTGGTTACATCATGATTACACAGATTTTTATTATTTTATAGTGTCAAGAGCATTTCTTTAAGGAGTGCTAACAGGATGTCTGGTTTCTGTTTTGCAGATCTGCATTCACCAACTGAAAAAGGGACCATGATATACTGTTATAAACGCAACCACCTGGCTGACTAATTGCCTGTGAATTATCTTTCTGTGCCTTGTGTACTCAGAGAGCTGGCTTAGTGCAGCTCTAAGTCCAAATTCATAACTGGTATAAATAATATATCTAGTGATACTTAGTAAGGATCCAGTTCTTGTTTTTCAGTGTAGTATAAAGAAATGTAACAGTGTTATCCTTGTCCACTAAGGCCTCACGTGTTCAAAGGAGCCAAATCCACTCCTTTCATACTTGTGAATGCACTACATGATTCATTATTTTCCACTTGAAACCAAAAATAGACATTTACCCAGGAAAACTGTGCAGTGAAGCAACCATTTTATGCTTTCTTTCCTTTTTCAAGTGGTCAGCAAAGTGTACACTATTTCCGCTAAACCAAACTACAAGATTAAAAAAAGGTAAAAAGTCGGACAGGAGAAGTGACTCTTGATCTTCAGGCACATTTTAGCTTCTGCGTTGAAGGCAAAGGGTTAGTTTCTCCTCTAAACCATAGCTCAGCTGTGCTTTCAAATGCATACTTTCTCCTAGAGGAGAACAGGTCAAACATGGGACAGAGATGGTCAGGAACAGTCTCTGGATGTCCCAGGAATGTTATTTTGCTGGAACCGAAAACAAATGCTTTGTGATCTGCTGTTTACTACCAAGCACTCAGTGGACTTGCATTTGTAATTTCTATACACTGCAAGCAAATAATTCATACAGGAGAACATCAGTTCTGGGACGGGAACAGAAAGGTTGGCTGTTTTAACTCTAATATGCTTAGTCAGAGATGGTGCTTGGCCTTTGAGCAACATGGCTGCATCCATCATGTTGCTGCTTTCCTCCTCTGCCAGTGAGAGGAGCTGTGCCAGGACTGGATTCTGCAGCAGCCCTTCTGAAGCCTAAATGGGATGGAGGAAAACATACCTCTTGGCTTCTCCTCTCTTCCTGCAACTTCCTTTCAGGCTGAGGCACCATTCAGCAGCATTGTGCTGTGTGATCTGCTCATTGAAGATAATCTTGGGCCTCGGTAATGAGTAGATCATGTACTACGACACTTCCAAATGGCAGTTCACACTAGAACAAAATTGTTGTTACGTCTGCATTTCTGTCTCACTACTCCTACCTCTCATCTGACACTGCATGCTCTCTGCTAACAGAGCCAGAACAACCCCATTAAAGTTACCTTTTCATCTTTCTGGGGTTATTATTCTGTCTTGCATCATTTTAAATCTCACAAAAGTACTGAAACATTTCTGATGCATGCCAGGCTTTCCTGGTTCGCTATTTACCAGATCAGAATCCGGTTCAAATTCTTCTCACTAGGAAGGTCAAAATCAGATGTCCAAAATTCAAAGGTAGGTTCTTAAACAAAAGGTGCCCCATATGCAGACTTGTGGTGTTCCTAAAAATAACATTTTAACCGAGTACGGCATTCCCAAGAAAGGGTTTTTTAAAAGAACCTCGAGTTCGTGAGTGGGCAGAAGTGAACTTCTTGTTTGCCACTTGAGCCATACAAACAGAAGGATATCAACTTCTCCCACCGCTGCTCCAGGTCTGGTGTTTATCAATGGTACCCATGAGCCAGAGCAGCAGCTTCACGGACAGACCTTGCTAAAATGGGGAAATCCACAGGGAAATTCCCGAATTGCTCCCTGCTCCGTAGTGCCAGACAATAACCGTATCAACTCCCTGAGCCTTCTCCTGACCCTCCCATCCCACCAGTTTATTTTTATCATCAATAGTTGATGATACCTCCACAGTTGTTCCAGATGCCAAATGTTAGAGAATAGAGCCAAGAAGCAAGAAAGGATCCTAAAATTCCTACGTTTGGCTGGAAAATGATTTCTCCTGGGTATCATCGCTCATGATACAATCTGGGCAAGATGTGCTAAATCACAGGGCTTTTAGACCCTTATCAAGAGCCTCCACACATATCAGGCTCTTCAGGCAACGCACAGAGTGTTGGGGGTAGATGAGTAGAGAGAAGGGAGAGAAAAAACCAAGATAATTTTAAAGCACCATAGTTAATCCTTTTCCTCCTCATGTGCTGCAACTTTGCCGTGCCTCCAAGGGGCAGCACAGCCTCAGTTACCGCACCTGAAATTGTTAAGCTATTGGGGACACAGCTCTTACCTCCTCTCCAATTCTGACGACTTCTAGCCTGCTGGTGATACTCCAGAATAACACATAACAGTCTCTGGGTTAGTATGGGTCAGTTCAATAATCAAGTGAAGTTTAATTTTTAAAATGAGATATTGAATCCGTTAAGTCATCTCTGTGCCTACAGTCTGAGGCAGAGACTGGAAAATCAAAACAAATGCAATAAATACAATGATCCAGATAATTCCCATCAAGTAAGATTTATTTTGATGTCTGTTTTCAGGCTGTTGCCTTCAATTTTAAAAGCACAATAGCATGAAAACATAACGTTTTGCTTTTAGGAGCTGTTTTTCTTTGGTTCTATTTCTTACCAGTTTCCCAAATCTTTAATCTAGCTATCTTGAAAGCCTCCTTTAAAGAATTGCTTTTGATCTAGTCTTATGCAGTAGCAACCGATGCTGGTTTTTTTTTTTTTTTTCTGCTATTGTTGTTAAATCAAATACAAGACAATGACTCAACTTTGAGGAAAAGCAAAACTAATGTAGGAGGCAAATGCTTGTGAGTCATATGTGCAAAAAGGGAAGGACTGAAGTGATTTGCTCCTATTTTCTGAGATTTGCAAGTCAGGTAAGAGTCCATCAGCCCCTCCGTGATGCAGAACAGAAGTAATAGCCTGGCGGAGCTGGGGCAGCTTTAAGAGCAGATGTTTGCCTTCTGCTCGTAGGGTGCCCCATGGATTGGAAAGGCTCCTCCTGCTGTTGAAATGACTTGGGACCAGCCCAGCCTTCCTGCACAGTGACTCACATAGACACATCTCTCCAGTCGTGCATCCCTCATGCCCTGTGACTAAACCTGAAGGGGACCTGCCAGGGGTCTGTGCTGGAGGTGATCCCAGGAACGTGCTGAGAACAGCCAGATCTGGGTTGTCATGCGATGCTCTGCATTTTATTTGGTGTCTAGGGGCCAAGGTGAGACTCTCACCTCAGTTTTGTGTCCTAATTTCTCTCATCTTATCTAAAACCAGGTCAATAATTGTGCCTCCATTTGCCTGTTTCTAAAAAGATAGCAATAATTCCTGTTCTACCAGGACATTATGTGAAGTTTTATTAATTGACGGTTGCAAAAGGCATTAAGATCAAGAGAGAATAATTGCCTCAGTGAAGGTCGTAATTAGACATGTACCAAGAGATACAGCTGAGCGTCATCTGTGATGCTCATTTAATCTCATTCTTGTATTTTAGCTACAAGTGTGTGGGTGCTAAGGAGGAGAGCTGTTCTTACAAAGGCGACCACTGCGTGAAGTTTAAGCACTTTGTTACACTGACACCCGAACAACCCTATGCAAGTGATGGTATATACATTAGAGACAAGAGAAAGGTTCACTCTACAGTGAAGTACAAGAAATGGACCTTGCAGTGGAGCAGAGTAGACTTGTCTGAAGCAAGGCCATCAGCAATCCCTGGTCTGAGAGGGTTGTGCTGGAGAGGCTCGCCTGGCTTTCCTTGGCTGCGGGTCAGCTCAGGGGCCAGCATTAATCTGATCAAAAAGGGGATTGTGAAAATCTCATCCGAGTCAGGCTGTGAAATCATTCTCTTGAATCCTAATAATTTCTACAGCAACCAGTTGTCATGTCACGAAGAATTACGGTCTAAAGTTGGAGGAGTGGGGGGAAGAACAAGTTGACACTTTCATGAATCCCAAATCCTGCTGTAGGCAGAACTGGAACACTTCCTGTTGGAAAAATAATTATGTTTCTATATAGTGTGCTCTAAAAAGTTCCTTGTGAAATGTTAAGGCCTTTACTTCTAAATGTGATAGAACTGGGAAGTGTCCCAGGATTATCAGAAGAATTTGAGAAAAATCGAAGTTCATGCAGAAACTTTGGAGACAATTTCAAGAAGATATGCAACAGAATGATGGATTTTTGTACTCATAAAAGATTATAAATGACCTCATTTTAAAAAGAGCACTTTTTTTTCTTTTCTGCACTCTGCTCACTTTTCCACTGAATATTTTATGTAACAGAGTTTTGAATTAAAATTCAAGTCAAAAAACCCCCCACAAACACACCACCAAAGAACCACCCGTACACACTAATCAAAAGCAAAATGGGATTTCATTTCGCATTGCTTCTTTCTAATTAGGATGCTATTTGCATACGATATTTTCACAGCAAACCATGCAGATTTCTGACTGTTTGCAGCACTCCTACTCTGTGTGAATCTTGACAGTGAAGCTAGCTGCTCCTAGCTCGCCACAGTCTTACCACATGGTGGCAATATAACTTCCACCTTCCTGCTAAGGAGGTGAGTTGCCTCTGATTTCTTCCTTCATTACTTCTTACTCACTCTAATGATTATATTTGTAGGTGGCAATTACAGTCCTCTGAGTTTCTGCTTTCCATTTCCTCTATAAATTTAATAGAGTATTGTTGGGTTTATTTTTCAAATAAACTCTGCAACATTTCCAAGGACATTAAACCCTGTTATATGAGAGTTTTTCTTTTAGCTAATGCAATATTGCATGTTTCGCTGAGCTCTAATGAAGTTTTGAGGACCACTCCGGAATTATTCCTTTTTGCCAACACACATTCATATGCCCTTCTGTATTAACTCTTTCCCTCCAAGATACTACCTCTCTCCTTTAGCCTATGTTGCTTTTGTTGCCTCATTGGAATTGGAAAAAAAGAAAAAAAAGAGTCTCAAATGATTTAAAACCAGCTTAAAAATAATGCATAAAAGCAAAAAAGAAAAATTAGGAATATTTACACAACAATAATAATAATAATAAAAACAACAGTAAAAGATCCAGCCTGGAAAGGAATAACAGATACATAAGAAAAGGTGATCCATGAGAGATCAGGCCTTTGTAAACCACACTAAGAAGTAAACTTGTAGTCTTCATTTTAAATGACTGTGCTACTGAAAAAAATAATTTAAAAAAATCTGTTACTACTTCGTTTTAAAATCAGCATGTAGAGATAGTCTAGATCTAAAGTACAACGTAAACCTTTTTTCTGCATTTTTTGAAAAAGTGTTGATACTTCTCAGACTGGAACATAATAACTATTACCAGGTCTCAGCACAAAGGTATCATTCTCTGGTCCCTAGCCCAGGCATCACAGATTTAAGGCTTAATTGGTTATATTCAGGAATAAAGTACTATATAAGTCAGTGGAAACACTCAAAAAATAAAATAAATCTTAAAGCAAAACTCAGAGAAGGTAAAGGAACATCTACATTTGTTAGAGGTATCAACTTCTGCTTCGTTGTATAATTTTGCTCTGGTTCTAATATATAAATCAAGGTATTGTACATACTAAATGAGATTGTAATTGTGAATTTTACATCTACTTTTCTGGCACATTTGTGTGAATTATGGGAAATATTTTTCTGCTAATACATTGGAATTCAAATACTCTCCCTGACAGACTGCAGTGGATGTGCTTCGCTGTATAATTAGTACCAGATGAGACAAAGAGTGAATGTTTTCTTGGTGTAGCTTACACCCATATGGCCACTACAGTTGCAAAACCATCTAGGAAACCTAGCTACATCACAGGAAATTTTGTGGATAAAAACACAGAGCACTTGATAGCTTGCTTTGGTACTCTACAATGCTTCCACTCTCATTAAAATCTCAAAAATCCTTTAGAAGTGAAAAGAGATTCCTTCAAAATGCACAATTAACGAATTTGTTAATAAGAAGAATTTTAAATAATTAAAATAAATTACAGTGTTTAGCTCAGCAGCATTTTGTGTTGCCATGCTGTTTGATCTGACTCAAAACAATAGACTAAAATTTTCCAGTGCAGAGCGACGTACAAGAACTTTCATGGTCTTAAAACTTCTTATGGTTGGGGATTAGGGCACAACAAATTTTCAGTCTTTATCCAGAAGAAAAAAAAAAGGTAGTCTAATCATAATTTTCTGGCACTCAAACAATAGCTTGTCAAGCCGGTAGCACAAGCTGGCTGAAAGTGTGATCATTCAGCACCAAGATGACACACGTGACCACAGAAATGGCTGTGACCACTTTAGAAGAAAAGAACTGGGAAGAACAGAATCAAATCCAGCTCTACATGCCCCAGCTGTGCTATGGAAATATTTCTCAAAGTAAGAAACCCAGTTTGCAATGGAAAGAGCGGAAAGCAAGCAAAGAGGCTGGGGAAAACATAAGTGGTTGCTACTGTTCTTGCTGGAGGCTGCAGAGCTGAGCACACCTAGAGACACTGGTTTATTCTTCAGTCTTACGCCGTTGCAGTAGCTATGGTCTGGCTCTGCCTTGGCAGACAATGAAACCTGGCTCTTGATGTATCACTCCACCTCCAGACCCTGAGACATCTCAGTGGCTGTGGGCGAGGGCTGCAGGGAGGCAGCAGCAGGGTGCCAGGCCAGAGCAGCACCTGCTGTCGTTTCCCACGGGTTTGAAGGAAAACAGGTCCCACCAGTTACCGCGTTGCTCAGTCCTTGCAGTCCTCAGCCCGCATCCCAGGATACCAGGACATGATTAAAGGTTTCTGCTGTCCGCCTGGTTCGGTTCCTGCTGTCCCACGCTGGCTGCTTTGCACCGCTGCAGACCAGGAGCAGCCGTACCCACTGCAACCCGCCCTGCTGCAGGCACGTGGTGTTTGCAGGCAGCTGGTGTCCCCAGCCTGTCATGCAACGGCCAACACGTACCTCGCCACTTGTATTTTACTACTTGCGCATCTGAAAGATTTAAGATCACATTTAAAATATGCTATTTCCCTCCACTTTTCTAATTACTGTTAACTCTGTGGCATAGTTTCCCCTGTAGACCTGTACCCATTGAAGATTGGAAAACAGCTGCTGCAGAAGCTATGCCATATGGTAGTTACTTATAGCAACATAAACTAATTGAGTGTTGAGGGTGATGTAATCCCTGGATGCTTTACCTTTTAGAAATTGCTGGTATGTCAATCTGATTACTTTAAAGATCTGCCCTAGTTCTTCAGTTCTCCTGATCCAGAACAAAATCCAGGTATAGTCGCCTCCGTGTCCTGGTTGGTATTGACATTGCAGTCACCACTGATCTTCTTTTCCCCAATTTGAAAAATACCTTGTAGTGTAACACCCATATCCCTCATGTACTAAAGGTCTCCGGACTGTCCAGTGGAGAGCTGGCAGCTCGAAACACTGGTGCAAAAAAAGAGTCTTGTTTTCCCAGTACCAAGACCTGAGCATGTTGTTTATCATTCCTCATGCAACATCAAGCACATGCAGCACAGATAGGAATATTGAAGGTCGCTTTTCACATACAAAGATTTAACCTCCTGCCTGTTCTGCTGGAGGAAACGGTGGACTGCAGCTCTGCAGGGGCATCCCTCGTCCCCAGCCAGCCTTCGGCTGTAACTCACCCTTCGCGTTTCGCAGGTCATTACCTCCTCTGCTTTTCCGGTCAAAGACCCGCTCTGACCTCTGACTGTTTCCAACCGATATTAGGATTTGGAGTTGTAGTTTTTTAACTGCACTTCAGTTTGTTTTTTTGTCTTTTTTTTTTTTTTTCATTAGGAGAGCTGACATACATACACAAATTATGAGCTGACTTCTGTCATTATTGCTGATATTCTTTTGATTTTCCTACTATCATACAACAATGAAGAGGCCAACTCTCTAGTGAGAATCACATATCTCAGCAGAATTTTCATCCCTTTCATGTAGCTGTCACTCGTTGTAATTTGGACAGAGTACATTTATTTTTGTTTTTTTTATTTCTTACGGCAGATACTCTTTATTCAGGCCAAGGAGCAGTGAGAGAAAGAGGATAGCTATTTAAACAGCCTGTAGTTTTTGCACTGGCCCCTGAATTTCCATAAGCAAGGCTGCACCAAGGAAGAACCAGTACATCAAGAAAACAAACTACAGAAATTTACTTTTCAGGTCAAAGTCATGGAATTATGCACTAACATAAAATTTCTATGTCTATCTTTCAATTTGGTTGTTCTTTCTGCCCTTTTAATCACTTCTTGACTGCAGCACGTTAAAAATATTAAGCTTGGTTTTTTTCTTTAAAAGATGTTTTTCAACAAAAATTTCATGGCCACCCTCAGAAGAAAATCACCAATTTCGCTCAGGGGAATAATGAGGCAAATGTAAATTTATCAGGATAGAGAGCTCCATTCCCTACACCTATCTTGTACAAGCAGTTTATGTGTATTTACCCTATTGTACATAAAACCAGGTATTCTGTAACTTCTGAAGGGATATTCCAAAAGCTCTTACAGTGACTTCGTAATCTCAGAGCCAACATGTCTAACTGCAAAGAGATCAGAAAAAGGCATCAAAACTATACATAAAATAATATAATTGTAGGTCTAGAAGAAGCCCAAAGAAATCCTGTAATCTCCACCTTGCACTGAAATAGGATTGATGTTTATCTCAACAACCCATGACAAAAATCTAATTCACTCTTAAAAATCCCCAAGGACAGAGATCCCTACAGTATCCCTGGGCAACATGCCCTAACAGTTAAATTTTCCCCCAGTATTAATGTACATAGTTTTTGTACAAATTAACCCAATTCTTTTAATCTTCTACAATATTCTACAGCCTGGAAGATTCTTATGTGTGTCACACCCCCAAGCTCAATTCTACCAACAGAGAAATGATGCATTTTTGTTTTATCTGCAGTGAACCTGATCACCTAAATGTATTCTCTGTGTTTTGTCATATCAAACCACAGATATGATTTTATGGAGGAAAAACATAGCTCTCAAATTTGAGTGAATTTGCAAATACTCTCTAACATTCACACTCTTTTTTCTGGGAATAATTTTAGTTTAAGATATTTCCTTTGCAACCCTGGTAGTGGACATAAAGCATGAATATTACAGCAAGACCCTCGCATTCAGCGCCCTGGTGCAGATCCAGAGCACTGCTATTAGCTTCTGTGGAGTTATTCCAGACTTCAGACTAGCATGGCATAGGTCAAAATCTATTCTGCAATATTTAAAGTGCTAGTATACTAATTAGTTATTAAAAATACCAGCATAATCAGAAAATGGGGACACAGATCTCCAATAGAGTATTTAACCCAAGGCTACTGTAAT
Organism: Ciconia boyciana; assembly: GCF_034638445.1. Classification (NCBI taxonomy): domain Eukaryota; kingdom Metazoa; phylum Chordata; class Aves; order Ciconiiformes; family Ciconiidae; genus Ciconia; species Ciconia boyciana. The sequence goes on from NC_132935.1 coordinate 160,113,218, forward strand.
GAATTTGGTGCAGAAAAATAGAACTCATGTACAAGCAGAAAACTGTAATAGCTCTGTTACAGAACGTTTAATATACCATTTTTTGGGAATATTTGACTCAGTGATACATATCTATTTTCAGATACTTACAGGTGCTACTTTCATATTCTGATACTGTTCTATGTATTTTATTTGTCAATTTTTCATTTTTATTCACATACTCTTGCTTAAGCAGAACAGTAGCTAACTAATTGGGTTTAATGTGGTTGCAAACTGTGTAGCTCTTTTCTCACATAAGGTAATTGAAGAGGTAACTGTATCCCTGACAAAGCAGTGGCAGTGAAATAACAGTGGAAAAGAGAAGGATTCTGCCACAGCAGCTGGTTAAATTTTGTGGGAAGTTGCACATCTCAACTAAATCTGCAGAGATCAAAAGATTTAGTCTGGATTTAAACTGCTGTAACTGAACACAATATGTGCTCTCATGTTTGCTATATAGACTGCAAATCTATTTTCAGGAAAAGCTTCATATAAATTTCAATAATCTCTTTAATCACATAGCCAAGCAGACCTGAACACTCACAACACTCACAAGTCACTCACAATTTGTTGCAATGCAGACGAGTGCTGCCTTATCTTAAAAGATTAAAATACTGGCCACAGCAGAGTATGACATTTTTATTTTTACTATTACTGCAAGTATATAAAAATCATCCACTGCTGATTGGGTGATTTCATCCAACAAAGAAACAATTTCATCCAGCAAAGAATGAATTGCAAGAGTCTGCATGGAACTATAAGAAACTATCTAAAATATTATAAAACCAGTTCAGACTTACTTAAAGTCTTCCCTCTGACTGTGACCAGGCTGGCATTGTACCTGGAAGTACAGTACCTAATTCTAGAAAGGAGAATTTTCTTTTCCTTTATCGACCTGAGCTGAGCTAGCATCGACGTCCTGCCTCCAAGCGTGATGCCAAGAGAAGCACGAAGACTCAGAGCTCTTCCTGAAGAAATGCACTTTTAAATAGAACCTCTGTGAAAGAAGAGTGCAAGCTTCAGGGCAAACACAAACAACTTCACTTGCTGAACACCTCTTGACTTAGAGTACTGGCAGCTGCTGGCTGACCAGTGACATCAGGACAGACATCTGGCTTCCTTCCACTGCCCCAAGGAGATCTCTGACCACAGTAAATAATATTCTGTTTTCCTTCCAAAAGCCATCCTGAAGCCTGAATGATGGCAATGCAAAAATTAGAGGATGACAGGTGTTGTGTTTGGCTGGCAGCCGCCTTCCAAACAACCTTCTGCAGAAAGGGAAGGTTAAAGGCTGGGCTAGAGCTGGCAAGGTTTATCGTGGTACGGTGCTGGATTTTGAAGCCAGTCCAGATAACAGCACATTTTAAAGTTTTCAGGAGCTTGCTGATTTCTAGGCAGGCATTTGCAACGTGCATTGTAAATGGTTCATTTTTCCCTGACCTTAGCCAACTGAGAAGGGCCAGAAGCCTGTTCCTGGTGATGCAATCTATAACGTGAGCTTCCCTATGACAGGGGAACCTCCACCAAAGCAAGAAGGTGAGGTTCTACCAAACCTTTCATGACATTATCTGGTGAAATTTAAGGCTCTCCTTTCCTCTGCTTTAACATGAATAAGGCAAAATAATGTTGCATCTAGTTCGTCTTCCTTGCAACAGAATTATGTGCAGTGGAAATATCCACTTCAAACACATGGCTGAGACCAAGAGCTCCTCTTCATTCTTATTTTGACTGCAACTGAAATGGCCAGATTTTACGCACATTTGCTATAAATGAGCATGCTAATTAAGGTGCACCAAAAAATAGTCACCTACATTTTCACATTTTCAACAGGCAGCTGAATAATGGCTAACTGGGAATTGTATGGCCCCAAGTGCTACACAACAGCTGCATATACTGAATGGGCAACACTGAATGATGTCCAATATGCAAAAGAGAGGAAAGCTTTCTATTTTAATATGGTGACAATGTCACTAAAGCACCACACTGGCTTTGCTACCTCACCTGAACAAGCATAGAAATGAGTGAACAAATTCCACGCAGCTTCCCCAAAAGCCCTGAATAACATCAGCACGTACTTGAGGACAAACTAGTGATTTTTAGACTTGGGGTACATTTGTGGCACTATCTGAGACCATTTCCCTGGTCCAAGTGTTTCCCTACGCTCCTTTACCCCATAGAACATGTGTAGAACTGCAAACGTATCCATGTCCATGAAATATTTTCTTTGTGACTGAAAATGTGAAAGTTCTTAAAAACAAATTAAAATCTGTATTCACTGTCCCAGCAATTCTTCACGTATCCTGTCAAAAAGGAATTATCTGTAGTCCCATTAGGGCTGGCCCCTTTTACTGTCTGGAGCCCTGGCTTTAGCATTATTTTGGGAAGAGATTTATTTATCCAGAATATCTTAAAAACTTCAGTGATGACTCAGTCTAATTCTTCATCTCATCCTCCCCCACCAGGTCTTGGAGCTACTAATTACTGGGAAAGGTTAGCCCTACACTGTGAAATATTAGGATATCTGATCTCCTTTTCTGGTGACACTGAACAGTAATTTTAGGAGTTACTTGCTTGCAGCCTAATTATGAATGTCCTTTTTCAAATTCAGGTATAATTTGATCATCAAAGTTCCTGTTTCCAAGCAGAAGTTCAGCGTTCTCATATTATACAATGCAAATTGAGCACATGGACAAATTAGGTAAGGCAGTGTTTCAGCAGACTTATCTAGCTTTTTTCCAATATTAGGACCATTTCTAGAGTCCCAGGATTAATACTTCTAAACTTAAGAAATAGATCTACTTCAGTTGCTTGAAATACTATAAGCATAAAAGATAGTGCTTAGAATAACTGCTATTTGAGTTGGCAGCTGCTACCAGGCACTGCACTTCTGAGACCAGCCGTACATGTTCTAAATATACTCTCTGATTTTTGTGAGATGCTGATTAAATTATGGAAAAGATTTTTCTTTATTACTGTGTTCTCTTTCCTCTCTTTATAAAGTCTAGAAAAGGAACAGAAAAACTATTAGCATGAATCAGCCAGTAGCTTTGGATGTGTAGTTCCCATAAGCTCAGAGAGAGTTTCAGGGAAATGTATGTGAGGGGAAACTGGGAGCCTTTACTAGATCTTGCAGCAAAAAATTCTGCAGTTTCATGGTCTTAATGACGGTGACATCCTGGCCTCTCCCACCAGGTGTCACTGCGAAGTCACATAAGAGGATCTGTCGGTGATAACGTAAGACACAGGCAGAATGAAGATTAATAAAGCATGCGAATCATAGCTGAAAAGGAGTCTTTTTTCACTCCTCCTCTTGCTCCCTAGGTAAAAATAAAGCATAGCAACACTGCTGTGCATTAACCTCAACAGAGCAGAGTATCAATTTTAAACGATGGATACATATAGCTCATATTGCGTAAGAGTTTTAAACTCGTGCCATGTGAGCTGGGGTTGGTGCTTGGCTGCGAGATGTGGTTCTCTGTGACATGAGGATGAGGAGACGTCCAGATGAGACATCAAAGCCCCAGTGTCAGGACTAAGTCTGGAATGGGGATGCTCACGTTGAGAGGATCTTTAGAGACTTACATGACAAACCCTCTGATCCCTCTGACAGTGACATGAGATGAGGGAGTAACTCACATGCATTTCTTCCTTTTGCAACCAAAGTCCCTAAAAAACAAAAATGTGTCCTGCAGACCAATTTGCGAAATAGCTTCTAAGGGACTGCTCTTACATCTGAGGGCACATGCAGCAAAACACAAGCAAAACCCTCAGTTTAACACTCTGTGGATGGGATAGGCCCATCTATAGGTGAAAATCCTTCCTCCCCCTCCCTCTGGAGACAGGAGCACAGACCACCATGTTGCATCCTGCTCCCCCATGATTTCCAAGCACGCACCTAGCAGCAGAACATGACTCCAGAAGTCATCTACCTCTATCTGTGAACACAGACTTGCTCAAAGGAGGTCACAGTAGGACTTTATAGCAGTGCAGCCCAGAAAAGGTCCCTGTCCTGCTCAGCAAAGCCATGTAAAGGGACCCTGAATTACCTTGCTGGGGTGTCCCCAGTCTGGCAGCAGCGTGCCAGCATGGAGGGAGGTCCTCCTGCCCCATTTCCCAGGATTCAGCATCATACAATCCTAAACTCAATGAGCTTCCAAACTGCAACACAGGGACACCACAACCTTCTCTTTGTTACTTAACAGGACCACACAGGCAACCGCTGGCAGAACGCCTTGCTGCCACCCTTTCTCACAACATCTGAACAGGCTCTCCGAATGCCTGGTAGCAAATGAAGATACTTTAATTACACCATGACAGAATTCATTTCTGTTGAAGAGTGCTCTAACAAAGTGTTTAGATGAAATGAATTTTACCTGCACTTTACTTTTTAAAATGCACATTACTTTTATTAAAGTACTATATATATAAAGAACATATAAATACTCTTATCCTATCACTTTGAAAGTACTTCGTGCTATACCACCAATTGTCTTAAAATGATCTTTAAGCCTCATTGTTGCTAAAACATATTCTCAAACCAACAATGATCATACAACAAACTGAAATAGAAAAGACTCTTTGCTGGTGCTATGCATTTAAATGCTTAGCTGGTTTCAGCTGCAGAACTTTAAACTCCCATTTATAGGATATCACTCCATTTTAGTATAAGCATCTATCAGGCACAGCTCCGAAAATGTTAAGTCAGACTATGAAAACATTGTCAATGCTTATTTTAGTAATAAAAACCTTGTTTAATCTATGCTTTCATGTTACAGTAATCTATGTATTAATCTATAACCTTCCAGCTAAATGCACTAAGTAGATTAAGCTCTGATTGATTTGAAATGTTTTTCACTATATTATCAAAAGTCTACAGATCAGCATAAATACCTCGAAGAAATTTTTTCTCCTTTGGCAGATTTACAAAAGCAGAGCTTAACTTGAATTGAAATGAACTTCTGCATTTTTCCAGGGCAAAACGCCTGTCAAATCTACTCTAGATCTGCTCTGCTTCCGGACTTAGTAAAAACCTGTGATTAATAGTACAGTGCATCTATTGTGTTATGACAAAAGCAATCACGTTATGAAGAAAAGTGTTCCCTCTGGGTCTACCATTCATATGAAGCGTCAGGAGTTACCCCAAATGGTGGCACTGCTGGGACTGCCATCTGCATAGCGTGCTGTGCAAACAGCTCTTGGAAAGGGTGGGGGGGATTTTTGTTGATGTGTTTTTGCCGATTACGATAAAAGACCTTAAAAATTGGCTTCCTCAAATAGAAAACACCAAGTGGGTTGGTTTGGGTTTTTTTTTGCACTGTGTTTAGGGAAAGTGAGAAGCAGGTTGTGAGCTGTCACAGTAACCCGGCTCGGCTGCCGTTGCTGGAGGTGGTGAACTTCAGCAACAAAAAGAGCACACAAGGGAAGAGGAGTGCGCTGAACTCTCTGTGATCCCTTTTCAGCATTGCTCACAGCTTCTTTGCAGACTATCTGCTGCTGATGGCTGCACAGATGGAACGAGATTTCTACATATGCTCAGCGTGCATCCTGGTAGCTCGCTGAGATGGCGGCAGTGCAAACAAACATGGGTTTGGCCAATCCCACCCAGCTCCATTAGAGAGGTGGGGAAGACTCATCTACAAACATCAGTGGGAATGCGGGAAGAGGAAAAATAGCCCTGAGGTGGTAAATTTCAATCTTTGCCCAGATTTCAAGCAATTCCAGTCAGGTAAGTTTGGATTTAAAATGTTGTTCCACTTTATCACACCGAAGAGGAGGCACCCAAGAAAAGGAGAGAACTTTGAAGAATAAAAGCGCCAGTAACAGTTGTTGGCAGAGCATCCCAGCTGCTGCTAGGGTAAAACTTCAGCCTCACTGACAACGATGCCTGAATTCCCATGGACTTCAGTGGGGAGGTGCCATCCATCTCCCAGTGGTTCTTACCCATTTACCACCACACAATACCCAATTTCTTCTAGGATCCTGCTCCATCCATCCATCCATGAATGCACAGAGCTGACACCTGAACACTACAGACCCATCCAATCCCGTGGCCCTACAGCTTGTTCAAGCATCTGCCACAAATCCTCAGTCCTGACTCCAGTCCCAGGTTTACCTCCATGAGGACTGCACAAGTGATGTAGTGCAAGAGAAGGAGGCTCAGCTCATACAGTCCAGCTCTGGGTTTGATTTTGGATTCTGCACCCCACCACTTGGGAACATTTATATCTCAGGTTTTCCTGTGGGTCCTTCTACACATTGCTTGTGAAGTAAGATAAGGTTTTATTTCACTATAAACTGTACTTGGAGACAAAGTGACATTTCCAAAGGGATGCTATATCCTAATTTCTGCAAAATGTACTCCCAGTGAATAGCAGGTTCAGTGGTCATACTCTGTACATGCTGCTCAGAGAGGTTACAGAACCTGGCTTGGTATAACCAGACTGTATTTGATCATACATTCATTTCTTATCCCAGCACATTAACATAAAGTTAACAAGAAAGTTCATTATAAAGGACAAACCTGAAAGTCAATGTCAGCCAAGAAAGTGCTTGAGCAATCCCGTAATTGAATAAAAATATGTGTCAGCAAAACAAGTGTCATCATGGGCTTGCTGGCGTGCTTGGAGTTCACTGGCTTGACAAACTCCTCTCAGCATGGTGCTTTGTGTGAGACTCTACGAGAAGACCTTATGTACTAAATGATGTTTATCAGCAAAATATGGGTACTAATATGCACATTTGACCTACAGAGTCAAGCAGGCCTGCCCACAACTTCAGCAACAAATTAAGAAAGAAAGAAAAATTAGCATTTTGTAACTTCTTAGCCACTCCTCTGGTTACAAAGTGCTCCACAAGGAGGACATTCACTTGCAAATATTCTGTGGTACAGTGTAAACACACATTTAAATATGAAAAGTAATCTAAACTGCTATCAGATTTTTCCACTGATGTGTTTGATGCGTTTGTACACTGATTTATGGGACCAGCTTCGCTGGGAGTGGCAAACAATTTATTTTATTTCCCTCACTGTTGAGTCCAACACCCCCAGCTTAGCTGTGGTACAGAGTAATTTAGGGAGTGATTCATATTTTTACACCAATTAATGGTGAATGGCATTTTGCAACCTATTCTGTTCCATTAAGCCTCAGGAAACTGGGAGCAGCCAACGGGGTACAGTCAATAGATGTATCTGGACAATTCTTTCTGTAGAGGTAAGAAAAGCTTGGGACTGTACTGGGACCTGCAGGAGAAAGTGTGACTTTAGAGGGAAACTGTGTCACAGGAAAGAGACACTGCCAAGTCCCAAAATCATGATCCTTGTGAAAGGGAACTGCTGGCAGCATTAGCCAGCAGCAGGGGGAGGGATGCATGTTGTGTGCATGTTATATATATATATGTATGCTCTCTCTATATATATTAATTTTAATTCTGATAAAGTATTAGCTTAAAAGCCTATAACATCCTCCAGAAGAACCGGGGATGGCTGGGATTCTTTCCTAAGCTGGTGAGCAGGTGAGAATATTTTGCAAGCAGCTGCTCACAGACACCTAAATGGCCATTTGCCAGCTGAAAGGACCAAAGTAAAGCAGTGCTCCAGCGATGATCCTCTACCCCATGAGGCCCATTTTCAAGGGAAAGAAGCCAGTTACTGTGAAGACCTGTCTGCTTTTAGAAAACTTTTAGGTAGCAAGATCTGGGCAGCTTCCAGGGCCCACATAGTGCTGTGGAAAACCACCAGTCAAGTAAAATTGTTTTCTCACTTCTTCCTTTAAAATAAAACCCCTTTCCCTCCCCTTTTCTGTCCTTTTCTGTGATTTGAAAACTGGCACGTCTATGAGTGATTGCAGGTGCCATTAAATAATGAAGCAGTTCTGTTCATTAAAGCTTGGTGATTTATTACTTTTGGACTAAGGGAAAGAAAAACAGCTGAAAACAGAATTCTTACATCATTTCACATTATTTCCAGTCCAGCACTTCAGACAACTGCTAGAATAGCAGATTTTCAGCTCCATGGTCCACCAGTCCCCAGTAATGCAATGCTGAACATCTAATTCCAGCCAGTTCTGTAAATCTAGGGTGTAACTTAAACTCATAACTAACTACTGCCCTAAATGTCATGTCCTACCTTCGTACAGCCAGTCGCTGAGCCCATTGAAAATAACACCTTCCTTTCCTGTGGAGACCACTCGGATGGCTTGTTTCCCCACATGGGCACAGTAATAGATGTTATTCTCAAAGATAAATATCTGATTTAAAGGGAAAAAGAAAAAGAGAACAGCATTAAGCAGTGGCTCCATTATAAAATATTGCATTTTGCTTTTACAATAATTGGCAGTACAAAATCACATATCACATTTTTGTAGCATCTTTTGTCAAAAAAGAATTTCAACAGCCTGCTTCCAATGCCATCAACTAATAGAAAGATGCTAATTTACAACAAACTGAAGCCTTGGTCCTTTGATATAAGCTTTATTTTTCTCGCTCCTGTCTTCATTTCAGAAATTGAATAGTGCAGTTAGAGGGCATGAAATGAAGAATGCCATCACTCAGGATTTTGAAAAAGTGGTCCAGGACACAGCAGCAGTTTGCAGAGCTGATGTTGATGCTATGTGGTGACTGAACTGGCTACTGGAAATGGCTTCTTGCTTTTTTCCAGCTGCTCCTGCTTCCTTAAAACACAGCTGGCAACCTATTAAATAAATCTGAATCCAGTTTTTAATGCAGATCCAACAAGACATGTGCTATTGAATAGGAGGCAGTCTATGTGACTGCAGCACGTTGGCCAACAAAGCACAAGGAGGTTGGTGTTTCGGCTGGGGAGCAGGTGCACATGCTCCAAGGACCCAAAGGGGTGTGCTAGACCTCCCGCCTTGCCCCGGTCCCCAGGTCACCTTTCTACAGGAACCAAGGTGGATGGGACAAAGGCACTCATGGGGTCTCACCTCCCTGCCAGCACGGATGCAGCTGCCATAACCCCCAGCCCGCCTTTGGAAACCTTTCCCCTCCTGTTGCAAAAATCTAGTGGATCCAGGTTGCTGAAAGATTAGATGATCAAAATGTCATGGGACCTCACAGCTCCTCAGGAGGGCAAGGGCAGGCCCACACCAAGGATCGCCATTGGGTACCTAAGCCTGCCTCTGCAAACACCTGCTCACACAGCTGGTGCTGTCTGTGGGAAAGCAATTCCAACCTGAAGAAGAATTTATAAATATAAAATTCTTATCAATCATAAAAATTTAAATCTGAGATTGTCAGGAAAGGAGCCCAACATAAGACTCTCAAATAAGCCTCCTGGTTTTTTTTAAAGCTAATTTCATGCGAGTCATTAGATCTACTGCTATGAGAATGCTTTTGGGAATCAGGCTGTTTATTTAGGTGTTTAAGTGCTGCTCAGTGAGCAAAACTTTAGCTAATCATTCAAAAAATACTGGTCCTTGGCATCAGTCTTTATCATCTGGTTAAATGCATTTTTCTGTGTTTTGCTGTCATTGATGACACAGATATTGTCCCCTCCTCTCCCCAAAGTGAACTGCATCCTGCTTAACTGGCACTCTTGTTTTTAAAATATTTTTAAACTCCATTCAGACTGCAAAGTTGTACTGAACAGGGTATCAGAAAGCCATTTAGACTGAAAGACCAACTGTTAACATAATTTAGTAGACATTTACAGATGGGGTTTTGTACACTTAAAGATATTGGAACAAATGTTAGGTATCTTTACCATGATACTAGAATGCAATTTCTCGTGTTACACTCATGAAAACACAGAATTGGGAAAAATATTTGCTTTCAGCTTCTGTTTCACATCCTATTACGGTATGTGTTTCACCTAAAGATGAGCTGGAAAGATTCCAGAAGAAAGTATAGATCCTAATTTAATTTTGGCAGCAGTTATAGTGAGTTTCCCTAAGGGTAAAAAGTATGACTAAAACCGTAGCTTGCTTTTATTCCTTTTAGCCTGCATGGATTTTTAAACTAAGAAAAGCTGCATCCAATTAATATTTTTTGAAAGTAAAAAATATGTTGTGGAAGATACTACATTCTCTTGCCTACCTTGATTTTTAGTAAGCAGAGGAGCCAGATGAGGGATGCCAAGTAAAGAATGTTATGTGTTAGCTAGTCTGCATATGGGAGGGTTATTGAAGCTTAAATGTACATAAAGGCCAATAGCATCCTGGCTTGTATCAGAAGTAGTGTGGCTATCAGGACTTGGGAAGTGATTGCCCCCTGTACTCGGCACTGGTGAGGCTGCACCTCGAATACTGTGTTCAGTTTTGGGCCCTTCAGCACAAGAAAGACATTGAGAAGGGCAGTGTGTCCAGAGAAGTGTCCAGAGAAGGGCAATGAAGCTGGTGAAGGGTCTAGAGCACAAGTCTTATGAGGAGCGGCTGAGGGAACTGGGGTTGTTTAGCCTGGAGAAAAGGAGGCTCAGGGGAGACCTCATCATCCTCTACAACCACCTGAAAGGAGGCTGTAGCAAGGTGGGGGTTGGTCTCTCCTCCCAAGTAACAAGTGATAGGACAAGAGGAAATGGCCTCAAGTTGCACCAGGGGATGCTTAGATTGGATATTAGGAAAAATTTCTTCACCAAAAGGGTTGTCAAGCACTAGAAGAGGCTGCCCAGGGAAGTGGTTGAGTCACCACCCCCAGAGATATTTAAAAGACATGTAGATGTGGTGCTTAGGGACATGGTTTAGTGGTGGACTTGGCAGTGCTAGGTTAACGGTTGAACTCAATGATCTTAAAGGTCTTTTCCAACCTAAATGATTCTATGACAAAAGTCAGGAAGAATAAGCAGAATAAGATACTTTGGGCCCAAATGAATCCAAATCTTTCTGTCCAAGAGCTAAATGTGCTGGGGGTGCTTGGGTGGGGCTCATTTGTGACAGGCACACAATCAAGCGGAGTTATTCAAGCAATGCAACCCTTTCCTTGCCCAGCTTCTCCCAGAAAATGAAGGTTTTGCAATATTTTGTAGTGTATTCAATTTTAAATGAATTTACAGGAAAAATAAAGAAGGTGGATTGACAACCTGTTCCTGCCCTTCGCTTCGTAAAGCATTGCAATGTTTTCTGTCTTCACTGCTTTGTCTTTCAAAGCTTCATTGCACTAATCAGGCTGCATGAGGTATCCAGTAGCTGCAATGGAAAAATAACATAGTGCTCTGACTTCAGACTGTCTCCCATGTAATTCAGAGCCAAACTGCAGCACCTCATAGAGAATTTAAAATTATCCTCCTAACTACAGTGCCTTGTACCCTAAAAACATCAACCATAATCAAGATAAAAGATAACTGAAGCAGCACAAGGAAGATTTCTGGGTAATGTATCTTATAAATTAAGAAAAAGCTTTTGAACTTCCATTATTCATCAAAAAGAAATGTCTTTGGATTACTTCACATTCTGGGTTGGAAAGACATTAGATGATATGATGAGATACCTATATAATATTTTTTACTGTTTTGGTTTTATGACATCAAAGCAGTGCTTTCTACCAAATGGTCAGAAACCTTAGAGCTAATTAGAGGATAAGAAATTTTTGTAAAGAAAAATAATTAAAAAATGTACAGACATCACTTTCACATTATTTTATGCTTGCTTTACATAGCAGTTCTAGACTAATGTAAAATGACAACAGAAGGGGTCAAGCTCAGTTTTATGTCTCTCTCTGTACAGAAGACAAAGATCAGACGTAAAATTTCTGGTGTCTTCTCTTTTGGTGTGCATATTTCAGCAAGACTTTACCCATGACATTCTTGCAATATATATGCCTTTTATCACAGACAGCACATAAAGTCCAACACTGAGCACAACTAATGGCATGGAAAATAAACCTGTGCTATGTCAGGAAGATATCCCCACATTGAATACCATGTCCATTTTCATCATGACACATTCAACGCAGAGGAAAGAGAAGATATTCTGAAAGAAGTAAGAAGAACGGAAACATCCATACATAGATTGAAGAAACTAAAATTGCTAACTCTGTAGAATAAACGAAGAAGACATAAGCTCTACAAGATAATGGAGAGAAAACAGAAAAAAGAAAAGGATGTTTTCACCCTTTCATTTCTCCAAAACAACAGGGAAACCAATGAAACCTAGAAGAAAGCTGTTTAAAAGTGGATAAAAATATTATTCCTAATGAAATCAGAATTAACTTGTGGAACTCCTTGCCACTAGATGTAACAGAAAACAAGAACTTCATTCTCTTCCTGCTGAATGTTCAATAGATGCTCAAAAGATGAAATACTTAACAAAGATAACTGGAACACCCAGGGGGACTAAGAAAAAGTGGGTTTTTTTTAAAATGCATTGGCTTAATCCCAGGGTAATAAAAATCAATGGGGATTTTCCTGTTGGCTTTATGTCGTTCAGGATGTCACCTGAAACTTTCAGCATAAGATATAACTCTTTAGCCTCAGGTATCAACACACCACTAGCTCATGTGGGCTGGGAAGAAATCTCTGCCTGTTTGCAACTTGTATTAGAACTGATTACTTCAAACCTTTTGACATCCTTGTATGACACAACTAATAGCGGAGAAAAAATACTAGACTGGTTGGACCACAAACCTGAGACAGGAGGAGAACTTTAAGCCAAAGATTAAGTATTTATCCAGTAAGATAAATTTATACAGTAAGGTAAATGTTTAAACTAACAACCAAATAAACTTAATTCACTTAAAACATACAAGAGCCTTAACAACACCGATTGATTTAAGGAGGATTCATTTAAAATGTTTTTGCAACTGCTTAAGGGCTTCTGAAGTAATGTTCTCTACCAAACTGACCCGGAATGGTACTAAGTAATTGTGCTGCAGTAATTAAAATACTGGTACTTTTAAAATGATTAATTTATGGACCTTTTCAGGAATCTAATGAAAACAATCTCTTTAAGACCACTGCAAAAGTCACAGTGACCAACTATTTTGAGCAGATGAATACTACACCTCCTTTTATGGTTGTTCAACCCACCTTCCTTCCAGCCAAAGAGGTGAATTAAATTCCTATTTCTTCACAGACCAAAAGGAAATAAATTCATATGCATTAATCTGCATTTTTACTGCTTCTATTTATTTTCCAACTGTAGGGTGGCATTCTAAGTTTATGTTCTCTTTACCCCATCATTTCTAACATGTATAACTTGTCAGCTGAATGAGCGACATCACTCAAATTTAGCATCTCCAAGCACAAAGTTAATGTCTGGGTGCTTATTACCTTAAATTATTAGCACATTGTAGAAGTGTGAATGTTTCCTACACATTAGAAGGCAGCCTTCCACAGTGCAAGGCCAGCCCACAGGATTTAACTGCGAGAGAGTAGTTAACATGGAAAGGTTGGCCATTTAACATGGAGAGTTTGGTCAACAAGAACTGGCCTTCATGTATAGACAGGCACAAAGTCTTGCCTTGACACTGTTTTAAATTCCAAATCAGCCCAAACTTCCTTGGAGGCTGAAAAAACCAGTCACAAAACGGAAGACTCAGTGAGTGGGGAAATATAACTACAAATCAACATGCTACCCTCTCCTCATCTGACATAATGTACTACAATGTTTTCTGGTTTTAATGTTAAAGCCTTCTTTTATTTTTTCCTCCCTGTGTAGAAGTCTGCTCTTTTGCTGGCAAACCAGTTTACCTGAGGGTGTATTCTGCAGAATAAATAAAATAACAGATTCATTTTATAATTCTGTGCATATCTCAGAAATGCTTATATTCATTTTGCAGAATCAGTAAAAAATATCTCTGTAAAGGTAATTGTCCATGGAGTTCACTGTTGTAGTTGCTGAACAAATGCACAGAAAAGACAATCCCTACCCCCACAGCATATAATTTTAATAGACAGAGAGGAACCATTGTCCCCATTCAACATGTGAAAAAATGAGAGACAGGGACAAGATTCAGGTGCCCAAACATAGGCACCTAGAGCCACTTTAAGCCCCTTCATGCATCTAAAACATCTGGCAGATATGATACAGGACATATGGGAAACCTCTGCTCTCATAGAGTAGCATCTAGAGGCCATGTACATTTAACACTATTCAGCTGAGGTGCTCTAGGAACTTATGTTTAAGCAGGCAAATCCTATTTTAAATGTCACACAGGAAGACTGGCAAAACCATGAGTCAAACTTGGGTAGCTTGAGCTCTATTCCAATGCCTTAACCATAAAAGCATCCTTACTGTAATTATTTCACATCAGGTAGGCTATTACAAGCTTGTGAAGACTGGGAGAGAAGAGATCTAAAATGTGCATTGTCCTGCCATGAACTGCATGTCTAACTGATCTGTTTATTGGCAGAGTCATGGTCAGCTTCAACATGATACTTACTTGAACTCATACTTCCTTCTGCAAAGGCAGACCTATGGCTACTGTAAAATCCCTTTTGCTGAATAATAAAGAAAAATAGTTCTTGTATGTATCCTGCTCTGTACATCTGCCATTGTACATTGCCAATGTACATTGATTGGTAGGATTCAATACTGCCTCATCTTGTGCAGGACTTTCTGTGGCCTTTTGTAGATGGCATGATCCAGTCTGCTTTAGACAGATGTCAAGTAGACTCAGCAGAGAGATGCAGGTACCAATGAAGACATAAAGGAAGCTAAAATCTGCCTAACTTCAGGGGATTATTCTTCAGCAGCTTTTATGGTGTGCTGGGTGCTCCCAAGTCCCAGTAAAGTCAATCAATGCAGTTCATGTAAGTTAGGTATCTACCACTTCCACTGAGTACAAACAGCCAACAAACAGTCAATGTCAGATGCCTTCATCCACCCAGGATCTGGTCCATTAGCTCTTTGAGGGTAATGGAAGCACAAGTGTGCATTCAAATTCGATCATCAGTAGATTAATATGGGAATAAAAAAATAAAATGCACAGTGAAAACAATATAGGAGAAGAGACCATCTGCCCTCCCAGCCCTACTGATAAGCCAGACTCTGGCTTCCTCATGTACATCCTTCAAATTCTCTGAAAGCCCTCTCCTCCTGCTGCAGGGCGGCACAGCCCCAAAAGAAAGACTGTAGCATATGTTCAATGATTATCGCCTTGATGCTGTTGCTCACAGTCCTAACCACGTCCAAGTCCTTGGGCTCTTCTACGTAAACCCCAATCACATCAAATTTCTTAAGCAACAGCCATCCATTTTGCCACACAAGCCCTATGAGAACATATTTGGGCAAATTAAATTAATCATCTGAGGTAAATCCAGACTTCTGTAAGGTTGGGCAGTCCTTGAATGGTGCAGAGCCGCATCACTCTTGTATATAAATGGGGATTCTACTGCCTGAAATCAATCTACGTCCAATTTAAGGTTCCTACCTACTTTCTGTCAATTATGTCTTCAATCAAGAGTGCATGTGAGCACTTGTATTGGGTTTACATGGCAAGGTTTTGGTAGCAGAGGGGGAAAGAGAGCTGCAGGGGTGGCTTCTGTGAGGAGACACCAGGAGCTGCCCTCATGTCGGACAGAGCCAGGTCCAGACGGCTCTAAGACAGACCCACTTCTGGTCAAAGCTGAGCCCCTCAGCAATGTTGGTAGTGCCTCTGTGACAATATATTTATAAAAGGGTAAAAACGCTGTGCAACAGATGTGAGAGGAGTGAGAAAATGTGAGAGAAACAGCCGTGCAGACACTAAGGTCAGTGAAGAAGGAGGGGGAGGAGGTGCTCCACGCACAAGAGCAGACATCACCATGATGAGGCAGGCTGTCCCCCTGCAGCCCATGGAGGTTAATGGTGGAGCAGATATCCACCTGCAGCCTGTGGAGGCCCCCATGCTGGAGCAAGTGGGTGCATGCTGAAGGAAGCTGCAGCTTGTGGAGAACCCACACTGGAGCAGGCTCTTGGCAGGACCTGTGACCCCATGGAGAGAAGCCCACACTGGAGCAGGATTTCTGGCAGGACCTGTGGCCCATGGGGGACCCACACTGGAGCAGTCTGTTCCTGAAGGACTGCACCCCATGGAAGGGACCCACACTGGAGCAGTTTGTGAAGAACTGTAGCCCGTGGGAAGGACCTATGTTGGAGAAGTTCGTGAAGGACTGTCTCCTATGGGAGGGACCCCATGCTGGAGCAGGGAAAGAGTGTGAGGAGGAAGGAGCAGCAGAGATGAAGCGTTATGAACTGACTGCAACCCCCATTCCCCATCCCCTGCTTTGCCTGGGGGGAGGAGGTAGAGAAATCAGGAGTGAAGTTGAGCCTGGGAAGAAGGGAGGGGTGGGGGGAAGGGAAGGTGGTTTTTGTTTTGTTTTATTTCTCACTATCCCAGTCTGTTACAATTAACTGGCAATAAATTCAATTAATTTCCCCACGTCGAGTCTGTTTTGCCCATGACGGCAATTGCTAAGTGATCTGCCTGTCCTTATCTTGACCCATGAGATTTTCATAGTATTTTCTCCCCCAGTTCCGTTGAGGAGGGGGAGTAATAGAACGGCTTGGTTGGCATCTGATAGCCAGCCAAGGTCAACCCACCGCAACAGTCCCACAGTTTAATCAAGGACATTTTTTTAACTTTTCAGTGTAAGATACTTCCTTAATTTTTTTTAACTTCTATTCATTTTTTTTTGGGTGTCAATGATAGAAAAGTTTTGTGCTGAACTGTATATTAACTATCTACATATTCATATGGTGTTACACTTCACATTGGTCTGAAAGCCTCAGAAAAATACACAGATTTAACTTCCCAATATGTCCATGAAGTAGAAAGTATTACTTCCTTATTTATATGCTAAGTAACCAGTTGAGGTCTGTACCAGAGCCACAGCATGTAACCGGGGTTTGGAAATGTCAGATCATGAACACAAATAGTTTTGAGCATGATCAAGCTCTTCCTGGAAATGCACACAGAGAAATACATCTCCCTTCTCCCTTCCATTTCTAGTGCTCTCTAATTCCATCCATATATTTTGGAGATAGCCTTTCTCAAGCCAGCTTTCTTTTTCCACTGCCATATGAAACTTGGAAGCTGGGGACTGTGAAAATGAAAAACTGCAAAGAGAGAAAGATTCCCTGCTGTTTTGTCCAAGTTAAAACTTGTCCTTACTACACAGAATTAGCATGCCTATCCTTGTCCATGCAGCATCTTGAAGCAGATATGATAATTGTGTTTTCACTTCAGGATATCAAGGAAATCTGGTGCAATCCTGACGAGCATTGTACCAGAAAGGTCTTGGCATTATGCAGTTACCTTTCTTACATCAACTGCAGCAGAAAAATGTGTGATCAATTAAAAATCAGTTCTAAAGCTTGTTGCTGATTGACTATGTATTATTTAATGAATACTCTGCCAATTTCTTCTTTTGAACCTCATAAAATGCAAACTTTGATGTTCAAATAGCTTCCATTAATGCATTCTGTCATGAGTGTTGTTCTTAATGCATATGACATGATTACGCCAACTCTTATCAGTTCTTCAAAAAGGGTAATAAAACCATAAACTGTTCCTCACCAGTGAGCTTACATAATAAAAGCTAGTATTTTAATTAGTCTTTTTTTGTTGTCATTTAAATATAGCTTGATAGCAGGTGGGGAAAAATGTAAGACAAAAAACTTCAAAATATTTTCATTCTCTCCATCAAATGGCTCATGTTCACAATTTAGGAAAGAGACAGATAGCAATTACGACAGAGGAGTGAGATAAAGAATTTTTAAATCAACTTTTTTTCTGTATGTGCTGGTTTTGGCTGGCATAGAGTTAATTTTCTTCACAGTAGCTAGTATGGGGCTATGGTTTGGATTTGTGCTGAAAACAGTGATGATCACACAGGGATGTTCTAGTGCCTGCTGAGCAGTGCGTACACAGAGTCAAGGCCTTTTCTGCTTCCCACCCCACCCCACCAGTGATGAGGCTGGGGGTGCACAAGAAGCTGGGAGGGGACACGGCTGGGACAGCTGACCCCAACTGACCAAAGGGCTATTCCATACCATATGGTGTCATGCTCAGCGTAGAAAGCTGGGGAAGAAGAAGGAAGGAGGGGACGTTCAGAGTGATGGCGTTTGTCTTCCCAAGTAACCGTTACGCGTGATGGAGCCCTGCTTTCCTGGAGACAGCAGAACACCTGCCTGCCCATGGGAAGCAGTGAATGAATTCCTTGTTTTGCTTTGCTTGTGTATGTGGCTTCTGGTTTACCTATTAAACTGTCTTTATCTCAAGCCACAAGTTTTCTCACTTTTACTTTTCTGATTCTCTCCCCCATCCCACCATGGGGGAGTGAGTGAGTAGTTGTGTGATGCTTAGTTGCCGGCTGGGGTTAAACCACGACACTTTACAAAACCAAAATGTCATTATTAAAACCGGTGATGAACCAATGAAACTCTTCCACACGATCAACACATTGCAGAGAATCACATCTTGATAAATTATTAACAGAAAAGGCTACAGTTTCAGTTTTTCATATCAGGGTTTATCCTTGCTTGAATTCAAAGTAAGAAGCTAACTCCTTACCAAGCCAAGGATTTAGAAGACATAGCAGTTTCTGAAGGTACGCAACAAATAGATAAGGCTTACTTTAATTCAACTTCACCCTGCCCAGAGATGGGAAAAGGTGGTGTTTAGAACAAAGTGAGGACTACACCACTTTTAAAATGATTCTGCAGGAAGGCTTTCAGGACAGAGAAGCTGAAACCACCCCAGGGGACCACTAAAACCAGAGAATACAGCAGTACAGATTGATGCATGTAAGAATCATGCTGATCCATAAACACATCAAAACCAGTATTCATGACTTCTCATTGGAGATCGAAGGCTTGTACACATCTCCTATCAGTAGTGTAAGAGATTAACTGCATGGAAATCAATGCAATGAAAGGAAATGTAATTGATTCTGCAAAGGAAAACCATCAGAGTTACTGTAAAAGACAAATGAAAAATCTGCTGCCTTCAGTGGCTTTGATTACATATCTAGGAAAGGAAGTGTAGAAGACTCACCACTTGTAAATTGTGCAAATCTCCTGATTTTAGCCATAGAACTTGGACATTGTTAATATCCCTTGTAAAATAAACATTCAGAACTTAATTTTGTTTTCATCACATGTGATCAACGAAGAGCCTAAGAAGTCAGAGAGAATGGAAAAGCATTCCTTCATGTCTTCAAATAAAGAATTTTTTTCTATTTCTATGAACAGTGTCTAGGCCCTGTTCAAGAGCTTCTGAGAGAGGATGTGGCTCTCCAGGTCTGGGGGTGACTTCTCTCTGAGGCTGGGGGAGATGATCACCTTACCTGCAGGAGGTGGGCAAGGGTGGAGTAAGTAAAGGAGCAGTGGGAGAAGGTTAGAAGACCCTGCAACATCAGAGGTGTCAAAAAGGATTTTGAAGGATCTTCCCTGAGACCCTGCATGAATGGAGGGGCAGGCAGAGTCTAAGTTGATTGGGCTGGTAAATGGAGACTCCTGTAAAGGCAAAGGCTGGAAGCTGGTGACTTCTGGCACCGTGAGGAAGGGTCCTGCTCTGCTGGCAGATCTGCAGCAACACACCAGGTTCAGTGCCTCGGTTCTGGGGCTGGGAGCTCTGTCCTGCCTGGGGAGGAGAGCTTTAAACCCAAAATAATGGGGGAGGGAGATGATGGCTTACAGTCAGGCAAGTAAGTGGTAGACTAGGCTAGCAAGAAAAGGGAGATGTGGACAAGAGAGACTCTGGTGAAGAGGACTAAAGGAGGCCCACCTCAAACGATGCACAAAAATAAGGAGAAGCTGAGCACACAACTCCGTGGGGAAAACTTTCATACTTTGCCTGGGAAACCATCACAGCTGGGTGCCTCTCTGTGCCTGTACACTAATGCATGCAGAGTGGGGAATAAAGAGGAAGAATTAAGGTTTGTGTGCAGTTGTAGAGCTACAATCTCAATAGTATCATAGAGATGTGGTGGGACAGCTCATACGACTGTAGTTCTGTGATGGATGGATACAGGCTCTTTAGGAAGGACAGGCCAGGATGCTGAGGAGCGGGAGTTTCCCTTTACGTGAGAGAGCAGCAGAGATGCATGGAGCTTGGCGATGCATGAAGAGCCAGATGAGAGTTTATAGGTCAGGATTAGCAGGCAGACCAATGTGGGTGGTATTGTGGTGAGTGTCTTCTACCGACTGACCAGTCAGGAAGAAGTAGATAAGGCCTTCTTCATACAGCTGGAAGAAACCTCACATTCAAATGCCCTGGTCCTCATGGGGGACCTTAACCATTATCTGCTGGAGGAACAACAGCTTGGGCACAAGCAACCCAGGAGGTCTGTGGAGCGCGTTGATGACAACGTCCTGACACAGGTGATCAAGGAGCTGATGAAGGGAGATGCTCTGCTGGACTTCACACTTTGAAACAAGGAGAAACTTCAGGGGAAGGTGAGAGCTGGGGACAGCCTCGGCTGTACACACCGTGAGGTGGTGAAATTCAGGATCATGAGAAGAAAGATCATGGCAAAAAGCATTAAACCCTGGACTTCAGGAGAGCAGACTTTGGCCTGTTCAGGGACTTGCTTGGAAAAATCCCATGGGATACAGCCCCGGAGAGAAAAGAGGTCCAGGAATTTTTTGGATTTTCAAGTATCACCTCCTCCAAGCTTAAGAAGGGTCCATCCTGATGTGTATGAAACCAAGAAAAGGAGGCAGGAGTCCTGCATGGATAAGCACATTGCTCCTGACACAACTCAAACATTACAAGGGAGTATACAAGAGGCAGAGGCAGGGACGGGTGACCTGGGAGGAATATAGAGACATTGTCTGATTGTGCATGGATGGGGTTAGGAAAACCAAAGCTCATCTGGAGCTGAATTCAGTGAGGGACATGGAGAGCAATAAGAATGGCTTACATTCTTATTGTAATAAGCAATTACAATAAGCATTCTTATTGTAATAAGCATGGAGAGCAATAAGAATAGGTACATCAGCAGCAAAAGAAAGTCTAGGGAAAATACGGATCTGCTGCAAGTAATATTATTTAGCTATTAAGCATGTTCTATAAACCTATATATTGCAATTTCTTGTTAGGAACAGTTAAGGTTTTTCTAAGATTATCATTCTTACAAAGTCACGTTTGTGTTGTGTCTACAGTATTCAGTAAAGCCTGGAGACCTTTTCTCCAAGAAATATTAAGGCTCCCTTTGGAAAGCAGAAGAGTTTGTAAGATCCTGTGTTTTTTAAGGTCTTCAGAGGCAATACAAAATTGGCAAAACCAATACTTGAGATAAAGTCCCATATAATGGGCTATAGGAGTAATGACTGAATTGTATGATCTGGAGACACATTCCCAAACTTTTTTCCTTTTAAATTGGGCACAGAAGTGATTTTTTGCCTTGCTTCTGCCAGCTTAACTCCTTAAGTGCATTAATATTCTTCTCAGGTTTCTACAAGCTACTCTACATTTTTGACATTGCATCATTACAAACTCAGTGCATTTCCATTTGTATTCTGTTAGCAGGCTAGTCCAAAACAAGTACAGATTCTAATCACACCTAGAATCTGCCAGAGTCCAGCCAAACAAGCAATAATCATGACTCTGGAGATTTAAAAATATATGTTTCAAGAAAAATATGCTGTCCTATTTTCTGTTCTTCAGGGAAGAAAAGAGGATTTATTTCACCTCAACAAAGAGAACCATGTCTGCTTGGACTTCCTTGCCCTGGATTCTAATGGGGTTATTTTAATTTATAACTGCCTTGTTATATTAAAGAATGTATCAGTAAATGTACTATTTAGTATGGAACTCTGATTCTGCTTTTAAGTTCTGCTTGATGGATTATCTTGTATTCTGTAACCTAATATCACTGATGGTTATGTAGGGCATCACTATAAATTAGATTATTTAACGTAAGATGATACAGTGTTTCATTTTAAATATTTTATTGTGTTATAGAATGAATATCTGCCTAAGGAGAGCACACAGATTACTTGTCAGCATAAAGAAACTGGCAACTGGGATTCGGGGTTCCTTGAGGTACACATCTGACCTTGGACAGTGAGCTATTCAGTGTAATATTCCTCTTTAATACAATGATTAGTAACAGAAACCATCAACATCTATTCCAGCAGCTGAACAGTAGAGCTAACAATTGTTCCTGAAGCTTTCTCATGGCTCTGATGAATGGCAGTTTCTGGGGAAGGTGAGACCACCACCACAAACGAAGGTGAGCTACTCCACAGTCCCTTAGATGGCACTGCTTAGTCCTGCTTGTGGCATCCTAACATCTGTTGCTTAAACCTACACTCACCAATGACTGCTGCTATCTGAAGTAAAAGGTAACTCTTTTCATGGCACAAAATAGCAGCTTTCCAAGAACAACACTTTTCATAAGCACTTATTTCAATGGACATCATCTACCAACCACGGTTTTGTAAGATACCAGAAACCCTTATGCATAGACCTAAAGTAGATACTTCCAGCTGTTAGATCGCTGAAATGAAAAATGCCCTTAACAAAGGATACATGTTCAATATCCATAAAGCACAATTGAAATTAAAGGAATATCAACATTTTAGATCTCCGTAATAGGAGGGAATTCTTTTCAGTGGAACTGACCCTACCCTAGTGTGTTGCACTGTTAGGAATTTTGCACTTTGTGTGGCTGCAGTAGCATATAATGAAATGTGCTAACATATAAAGGTAGAGAATTCAGTACTAGCCCTATAGTGCAAGTATGGATGTGAATCGCTCTAAGCTATCAAGTCCATCAATACATGCATTTCTTGTACGTACATAGTCAGTTTCCTTAATGCAGTGTCAATGACCGCAACGTTTAATATATTAATTCTGTAAGTCCACTGTAAGGTATGAATATATTGCCATCTTCATGCTGTAACTTAACCAGAAAACAAAGTGATATATATGAAGTCACAGAGGAAGCCTATGGCAGTGTCTCACCTCCAGGGGCAAAGCCTTAAACACTGTGTCAATCTATGTCTCTCATATTTGGATGTAAGAGCAGTAACTTTTTTTCTGATTTATTGGTAAAACTTCTATGGCAAATAATCAATTTCACTTTTTCCTCTGAAATCTTTCATGCCCACAAAAAGAGCAACATCTTATTTACAATAAAATCACCTA
Source organism: Ciconia boyciana (assembly GCF_034638445.1). Taxonomy (NCBI): domain Eukaryota; kingdom Metazoa; phylum Chordata; class Aves; order Ciconiiformes; family Ciconiidae; genus Ciconia; species Ciconia boyciana. The sequence goes on from NC_132935.1 coordinate 160,136,264, forward strand.
TATCTTCTTTCAGTAACATTTATTGTAGCATCTTCAGTTATATTAGATATCTTGCTCTTTTGCCACTGATGAAAATGCACTACGAAGAATGCTGAGATGGGAAGGGACACAACCATTCTCAGCAGAGCTCATAACACTGACTGTGCCAAAGTTTCCCTTTGGTGAACGAAGACCAGACACGTCAAGCCCACTGATGCCAAAGGAAATGACAAGGATGTGCAAAAATAAAAGTCGGACACTATGGCCACTGTAAACAAAGAGCAGAGCATCAAAGGAAAAAACAAACACAACACTTTTCCGGTGGAATTCTTTGAATAAAATGGGGGGAAAGGGGAAGGGGAATCCCTAACCAGAGTAACCTGTCCAGGTATTCAGTGTACATGTAATATGTCTTACTGGGGTTTCCTTAAAAAAATCATATTCTGACACTGGAGAAGGGGATGAGGGGGAGACAGCACATAATTATTCTGAAACTCTTGCTTTTCCCAGAATGCAGGAACCATGTAAAAAGCTGTCTGAATATTCCCCACCATGCTTAAATAGGGCTTATATAGACATTAGGAAGGGGGACGGGGCTTTTCTTCCTTGCAACTGGCAAGATAACCAAGCCAGAATAATTACATACAGCAGACCACAGCTGAATATTGATTTGGATGTCATTGCAAAAAGAAAAGGTGAGAGAACAGAAGCTTGAAAATAATGATGTAAAAATCTATGAAATAATGGTGGAGACAAATAGACCTACAGCAATTATACACGCAGCAGTTCAAAAGCCCTGCTGGATTAGGAACAACAGCAGATGATTCAGTACCTCCTGTGAAAATGGTCCCCCTCACTTGATATCTATGCAGCCCTTCTGCCTGGAACTAAGCTGGCATGACAGGCACGAATTCAGGCAAGGAGAAACCTGCTAATTAGAGGAGTCACTCCAGTTTAGTTCCAGGTGTCATCACTTAACCAGCTTTTTGCATCTAGATATCCTAGTTAGCAAGACATTGTGCTACAGTGTTAAAAAAAATTGATAACAACAAATGAGATGGATAGGTTCTGGCCCCATGCAGCAGGATCTATCATTCAATTGTTTTATATATGAATGAATTCCAGTATTTCTCTAAATTGTATTGCACTTTTTACACAGTAATATCTATGACAATAAGCTGTTTACCAGCATCAGCACTCCTTGTTTGAGGGCACCTGCAAACCTCTAACATGGTAGGGGCTGAAAGACTTACTCCTTTTTTTCCTGGCATTTACATTTCACTGAAATAGACATTTCTTAATGCAACTTCTGCACCTGGTGTGAAACATAACTTCTATTACTTTAGAACCAATTATACACTCGATTGCTGCATAATCTACAAGAATAAGATATAGTTCCTGCTCCAGAAGAGTTGACACCGGAAAAGGTTTATTGACTATGAATGCAGGAGAAACCCATTTTGACCATTCTGTGGGGTTGCAGTAAGTGTGAGGGGATACAAAACTTCCAGCAACTATAATCCTCTTCCTGTATGTTTTAGGTACTTTAAAGAAACAGTGGAAACAGTAAAAGACTGACTGTCCAGAACCTAAAAAAAAAGTTTCTCTTTGCTGAAGAATAAATACTATGACCTATGAGAGATATTTTTTTTGAATTATAACTGCTGCCTCTAAAGTTGTGCAGAACTGCTTCCCCCAGCATCTGATGTGTCACTGTTATTATTAGTATCTGTCAGGGCTGTTACAGATTCTGATTTTAAAAAAAAGAAAATAGCAGCACAGCAGAAGTTCTTCTGCTTTTGAAACTGGAGTTTAACAACCCCTGTGAACTGTACTTTAGTGCTGTCAACGCACGCAAATATTCACTGCACGTTATTAGAGCAGTCCTACTGCTTGCTTCTTCCTTTTGACAATAGGGCCCGCGTATATATCTAGCTTGTCCTTAAAGCAAATATTTTGAACCTAGATGTGCTCATTTTGGGATAACTTAGATAAAAGCCTCCTGAAAACTTCAGGTTTTTTGGATTCCTTGAGCACTTCAGCTACAAGTATGCACTAGACAGTCTCTTGCTCCTGAAGCATTCCCTGACTTCAGCCATGCTGCCAAGCAAACCAGCAAAGGAAACGTCTTCACACTGTACTTTTTTTTTTGGATAAATAGAGGGGTCCAAGCCTGTCAGCCACACAATTTTTATGAAAACTGAGTTCATCGTCCTAGTAACTCTTAACCTTTGCATAGATACTACTGGGGCAAATGTACGTCGGAAACCTCACGTGACCCCTCTGCACGTGGGCAGAACCTCACTCAAACAGATGTAACATGATGAAACTGGTAAAATATTCCAATAAGATCAATTAACAGAAGCTTTTTTGTGACAGAATTGAAACTCCAAAAGTGAGTAGCTGTTGAGTCATAAATGGCAAGATCAGAAAAAGAGAAGAAATCTAAGGAATGAAGATTTTTACAAAGATAAGCATACACAGAACAGGGCAAAGGTACAGCCTAATGCTTTTTTCCAGTCCTATCATGCCACCAACATCCTCATATTGCTCGAAAGTATCACACAAACTGTTTGAGGATAATACAGCCTATTCACTGAAAACCACCAAGCACCATGCTGAAGGCCAGTGGGCTGATGCCATCGAATACTAAGGGAGACTTGGGCTGTCAAGTGCACCATAGAAAGGATGGATTTTTTTCACAGACATTTTGCATAGTCATTTACACCCACAAAAAGTGAATATATCTCACTGCTATTCCAATTTAACAGTGTTTTTCACTCATTCTACAAAGGCATAAATGATGGCTTATGTTGTAGGACAAATGAGAGGAATGAGCCCTTTAATAACAGCCACATTTAGGAAATGTGTTCCCTCTTGCACTGAAGTTAGTGGCTCTCTTTCTATTGACTCAGGAGCCCATACTGCTAAGGGCCCAATTCTTCCAACAGCTTTGGAAGACTTAATTTGTTAAGACTTTGGCTGAGATCTGAGAAAGGCTGAAGCATTTTTCTGAGGTGCCAGAAGTGAGGGCTTTTTTGCATTCTGATCTTCTGACATAGATTTTCTCAGATCCAATATCCGCCATTATTTTTACAGCTCTGTTGTCATGTGTGGCATTCTCCAGGCTAGTAATAAGTCAAGAACCATGCTCTGAGGAGTTCGTCATCTAAAAATTGGCATATAATTCAATGAGTAAGGACAAAAGAAAACAAGATAAATAGAAAATTGCTCCTGGGAAAGTTCAACTGTTTATTTTTAATCGCAAAGACTGCAGATCATTCAGGCTGCTTCTGTTTCAGATTTGTTTCTTTTTTGAATGATTAGACATGCAAGAGAGAAAGAGGTCAGACACAGCGACCAAAAGTTCCCCTAGGAAGGATGAAATAGAAGCTACAAAGGGAATAAAAAATTTCAGAACCAAACCCTCTTACTCTCCTGCTCTGCCTCTCCTTTGTGTTGACAAAGAAGAACAAACCAGGAGATTTCAAGGGGAAAGCTTTTTATTTCCTGAAAATTGGGGTATCTTCAAGGTGATGCAAAACTCACCCACCTTTTGCTCCCACCCTTCCTGGGAGATGCAGCGTGAAGTCGGGTGCAGACTGTGCACAGAGCGGGGCTGCTGTGAGCAGCACCAGAGCTGGCACACGCCTATGCACCTTAGTGCAGTTGTAGGACCACCCTAAAATAGTCTAAAAAGTGTTTGTCCCTGTAACCACCTAGAACCAGGGGAGCTGATATGTAGTTCACAGCACATTACTCCTTTCCATCCCACTTGACATTTTTTCCCTCCCTTTCCTGCAACACAACTCAGCCTACATTTAGCAAACACATTCACACCATCAAGTTTAAAGAGACTTTAATTCTTCTCTGCCTTTGTCCCCACAGAAGGAGACATGAATTTCACTGGCAATTATATTCTGAGTAACTCAGTTAATCCTGAAATACAGAACAGTGAGCATTGTATATTTTCTCTATCTCATTTATAATGCTTGTAGATTTTTTTAAGAAAGCTTCTTTTTTCTCTGCAATTCTCTGCTGATCGTTAGCTTTAAATAGATTATATTGATGCATGTAAAAGCCTGTTTATTTTATAAACTACAGCTATAATTTTATTTTAAGGTAAATGACTGGCAAGGAAAAGAGCAAAATGGCAGATATGTTAGAAGTATGCAAGATAACATTTAAAACTACCAGTCAGGTTCTCCTCACCTACCCTGGTTCCAAATGCAGGAACAGGGAATACAGCTGAATTACAGGCCAACAGATTTACTTATTTGGAAGAAAAAAGAAACATACAGATCAAATCCACTGTTGCAAGAGATTTCCAAGATTCATATGGAATTCAATAGTAACAGGAATATTTGAAGTTACTTAAAAATCTGCCATGTGTGCCACAGAAGGGACATGTACTAAACTTGATGTCTTAGGGAATTCATAGGGAATTAAGTTTTCACTGTGTATTTCTTAATAAAAATTGGTGGAAAGTGGTATCAATTATTTCAGCATTAAAGGATAAAGCTAGCAGTAAAGAAGACTTTTCTTCTCTTGGACTATGTATACTGTCCTGTTGTATATTTTGTTTATCCATTTTGATATGAATATTTTTCCTTTCTGTATAGTTATGTTACTTTGGTAGAGAAGGCAATGGAGGAAGTGAATTGGTTGTCTTGACTTTGGCAAGAAAAAAGGTAAATCTTTCTAAGATGGAAGTTAAGTACACCCATTCGGCTTGGTAAAACTAACATGAATGTGAATCAGTAACATGCTGTGACTCAAGGTATGCAAGTTCACAGCAACACTGTATTAAAGAAAGGAAGATTCACTTGTGAAATGGAGAAAATCACTAATGCAACCCGGTATTAGCTTTCAATTAGCAGATGTAGCTTTTGCTATACATTGTGAAGCTCAGTCTGTTAGACTCAAAATACAAAAAGCCAGGCAATGGTGAAGAAAAAAAATGCTGGTCTATTTTTGCTTTCTTTGCCATGTCCTAAAGGCAGTCTCTAGTTGTTGAACATAATGTGTTATCAACTGATTGTACATTATCAGCTGACCAGAAGCCCAAAGAAGAGAACACACCAGTCTTCCCAAATGAATATAAAAGAAAGAGTTTGGACAGCATCAGACCCCAATCTCTTGTGAATCTGTACAAACTGCTCAGCAGTGATCTGTTGGGCAGCAGACTAAGGAATTTGAAATGGCACATGTTAGAAATGGCACATGTTAGAGGATGAAAGTGGGGCATGTACCTATGTGCAATGAGAAAAAATGAGCTCCTCAGAAGTCATTTTGCATAGAGGCAAAGGCTGCTGCATCTCCACTCCTATCAGATTTGAGGTCGATGACTCTCAAACCCAATTTTCCTGGTGGAGCAGAGGAGAGACTTTCCTGCTCCTGTATCTGTTACGTTTCCTCCAACCTGATTTGCAGACTGGCAATGATAATGTCTCCTATTGCTGTTTTTTAAATGACAAAATTTGAAAACAATCTAGTTAAGGACACAGACAAAAAATCCCCAAGAGAGCACTGGGGACAGGAGACATATGCCAGATTTTCTCAGATAATGAGCTTTTAAAGCTCATTTTTTGGTATAAAAATTCCATATCAAAAAAGAAGTTGCTACTTTTTCTTTTCTTGTTACAGTAGAAAGAGAGTGTTTGGCATATGCAAAATCTTAATATTGGATTTGCACCAGGAAACAAAGCCAGGGGATCTGGCCAGGAAATATGTGCTCTAAAAAGTGGGCAAATTCAAGATGGCAATGGCCAAGGGACAAAACACTGGAGATTTCAGGATTGCTGCAGTATGAAAGGCTCCATGAAACACAATGAATCCCTGACAAGTGTTTTTTTTTTAAAGCCTGCTCTGAAAACTTTCCAGAATACACTTCTACTTTTGTCCATTTTGGAAATAACTACAGGGCAAATTCAGGGCAACTGTTCTAGAAAGATGCATTCTCCAAACAGGGCTGCTAATATTAAAATATCCCTAGTGCCAAGTTTACAAGTCTGAAGACACCCTTGTGAAGCAAAATGATATGCTAACTAGATCATACTGTCTATTATGTCTATAATCTGTCCTGTGTCCAACATTGGGAGAAGCAGGTGCATCCTCTCAAAGAGCTTTCATAAAGTGTTCTTTCTCTGCATTTTTAGACACAATTACTTTGCAGTAAATTTATATATTTGGGAATTTTAGAAATAAATTACATGATAAAACAATCCCAATAAAGATGCTAGAAGCTACCACACAGGTTTCAAGAAACTAGTCAATAAAGTATTATTCTTTCTTTACTTCCAAACAATAGCAGCATGGTCTCTAAATTCATTTGCACACTTGTTCTTTCTCTTACCAGCTGTTGCCCTTTTGGACCCCAACCAGCATACTGAAGCTTTGCATTGCTGACCTCAGGGGGATACAAATTCTGGGGATCCCTGCAAAAAGAGAAAAATAAAATTTCAGCTTCAGGAATGTCCTTATTTAAGCTGGTGCACACCTGTTCTGGAAATCCACCATGATCTTGTAAGGCGTCTTTCAGCTGGAATCATCTAATATTTAGTGACAGATTTCAGTAGATTTTTTTTACTGTAAGGTAAGCACTATACCACTAGCAAGTGTTGGTAAGATCAAATATTTAACTGACAATTTCTGGCTCTTATTAATACAAAGTTAAACACATTAGTTCTACTGCTGACTGCCTAAGCCTTAAGAATTAGTCAAGGGATGGTAAACAAAGTAATTGTATTTATCAACACTGATGATGTCCACAAAGGATAAACAGTAATTATATTTTTGAATCATACTGCCACAAGAAAAATATAATTTCATCTTCTTCACCCTATGGCTTTTCTGCCTAATAATTTTCCTTTGAACATGACTGCAGGAAAGTTCAGCCACTGTATAACAAGTGATATGCCACCTGGCTTTGAAGGGAAAAGCGACTTTTAATACCAAATATCTCATTTTTTAAGAAAATAAAATCAAAATGCTCTTCTTGTTCTTTCATCCATTACCTTCATTTTGTAGCAGAACATCAGTGAGACATAGCAAATGCAATATAGAAAAAGGAGGCTTTTTTTGTAAATGTCAGAGCAGCATAATGTCATTTTATCACAGCACAGACAGCATTGCCTTGACGGTATTTATACTCAGCATAAATAATTACATTACATATTCTGAAGTCACATTGCTACAACTCTGTGTATAGTAATATTCTACAATCAAGAACACTAATAAAGCCTACATAAAGTATACCTCATTAGCAGATCTCAAACTGCTTTAAAAAGTAAGGGCATTATCATCACTTGTCTACAGATAGGAATAACAAGGCAATTTGAGGCCAACATCACCCAAAACCAGAGAAAAGAGCCAAAGCCTGCCTAGCCTTTAAGCAAAAGGTCTTCTCTACTTGTACAGAGTTTATTTCTTCATTAAAGGCGATATTTTCCAGACCATATTTTCAAAACAGAACAAAACTGAATGTAATAATTAGACACTAACTGAATTCTCTTTATTGCCTGTTTTGTGACCTGGTGCTGTACCACGGTTACACTCCGGCTCTGCCCTTTCAGGCAAGAACTCCCTTGGCTGCACATTCCCACTGCACTGGGGCTGTTGTAGCAAGTCCAAAGACAGCAGCAAGAAGAGTGTTTAGAGATTGATTTTGTGCAGTCTTTCCAGTGTGAAAACACTAGCCTTTCCTGTGAACTCCTGTTCAAAGAACAGCTAGAATCAGGGCAGACCCTAGATGAGGACACCGATGCCTACAGTTTCCCCCTTCCATAACTCCTGCAGCTGGAACAGCAACTTCTGCTCTCCTACTAGAAGGTAAGTATCAGTGGTTATAAACCATAACCCATAATGTCTGCAAGGCCCCTGTGAAGAGGTCCATGGAGCTGATTAAACGAAGTGCTCAAGATGGCAGGTTTGATGTAGATGGGATCCATTAGGAATGTGGAGGGGCAGGAGGGGTTCCATGAGCACTGATCCTTCAAGTTTGAAGGGTATGTGATGATAGCTTTTGGCTCTATAGGCAAAGTGTCACTCACAACTTCTGCCAGCAGTGTAAAATTATGTCTTTTTGTCTCACAGTTTTTAACCAGAAGATGTCTTTGTGGGTAGCCTAAAGTAATTTTTGTAAGGTATGGATAAGAGAACAGGTAAGTGTCATACTGAACTCCTACTAACAGGAGCCACAAAATTCCCATTCCAGAAAGCATAGCCCTACAACCTCTTCTGTATCTTTTCAAGCTTGTATGCATTAGCTACTTAAGTTTCAAGTCAGCTATTCTTGTTAAGACTCAATACTCAATCTCTTTGGTTAGCTATCTTGATTATCTCAAGAGAGAGTAACCTCTGAGTACAGGAAGAAGAGAGAAAACTAGTGAATCAAACCAAACCTCTTATGGGAGAAAAAAAAAGTACTTCATTATTTGTCCAATGAATTATCTAGTTCTTGGGTTTTTTTACTCATGTGAGAAGGTGAGCAAGATATTATAAATAGAGTGGGAAATATCCCCCCAAATAAACAGATTATACAATTGTAAGAATTCAAACCTGTAATACTTTGGATAACACAGGTGGAGTTAAGAGACAGACATATCAATTACAGCCAATAATTCAGACCAGAGTCCAGACAAGTCCTGTCAGTTCTGCTCACTGCATCATCTTTTAGAAGATGAAAACTCTAATGCATTAAGAAATGCTGCATAAACCAGCTTTGGTACTTGATAACACAGAAGGAAAAGCCCTCCATTTGGTCTACCAGGAAAGAGCTCTGCTGCAGACAAAACAGCAAAGTCATCTTCCCTTTCTCTGATATGGTTGGGGAAAAATAGAATTGCATCTCCTGAGTTCATTCTTAAATTGTTCAGAATGGCTGGGAAATTTCTTTTGTAGCAAAATCTTGTTTGTTTGCCTTGAAACCTTTTGATAAATATGCGGATAGAAAGGCTGACGGATGGAATTTTATATTGTCTGGAGGAAACTCATTTACAAACCTAGGTACCATAAACTGCCTCTATATTCAGCACGTAACAGCACGCACATCCAGGTTGTGATGTAGACCTCTGAAGGAAGGTGGCAGCCACCCATCCATCCTCATGCTCTGAGTTATTCTTTTCTACCACAGGCTATGAAAGCAGTCTAAGATCCTGTTTTTCCCCCACAAACACTCTTGAGGGATGGACATTTTCCTCTTGGTAGATTTTGGTTTTGTTCCCCATTGCTTCTGAAGAGAATCCTATTCTCTAGAGTAGCAACATCCGTTCCCTCACCTGCAGGAAACTTCAGTGTCACATGCAAAGGGATTGAGAAGACATCCCTCCTTGCCAAGCCTGACCTAGCAGGCTTCAGAGAAACTGTAGGAATGAACTGGAGATAGGCTATATAGCAGTGGCCAGGGGAGACCGGGCTGTCAGCAAGCCTGAAGGTGGCATGAAAATTGAATTCACCTACTTGTGAAACCTACCATGACAGACCAGATTCCCACATGCTTACTCAGGCTATGGGTGCATGGTCTGTGGTGGAATACACGTGGACACCCCCTCCCTGGCAGCCTCAAGCAACCCCATTACAAACCCATTATATCACCTATAGAGGAGGAAGAGGAGTTGTCTTCACAGCTGCTCCAGGTGGGATGGCCACAACCCTCTACCGCTGTCCCCAGGAAAGCTCTTAGTGATCCTCCAACTGAAAAACCCATTTGGAGAGCAACTATCAAACACATTTCCGATTATCTCATACTATGCTGGACCTTTAGTTCTCCTCGGTAAAATCCCTTAAGGGAGTCAGACCAAATGCACACCAATATCCCAGGAGCACTTGTCCATTTTCCAACTGCTGCATAAATGAGACCTCATGCCGGTCAACTCTTTCTGGGAGGTATGTTATTGCTGATAAGCTATACAGTCCTCCATAGCTACACCCCTGCTTCTCCTCCAAAACAGCCTGCTTAAAATTCTTGTGCATTTTTTCTGGAATCAATCAATATTATGGGTCATCTCAGCCTCTCCAAAGAGCCAGTGCTCCTCACGGACCCTCATAATTAGGCCTTGGTTGGATCTGAGCCTTCCCCTTGTGAGCTCATTTGTGCAGGATGCTGGCTTGGAAATGGGCTATTCTGAAGGCAGCCTGTATATCTCCTGTTATTGGTTTGCATGAAGAAATAGGTTCACTGCATCCTCACATCGTTTTCACTACCTTAATCTTCATTTCTAGCCAAAGAAATAGCAAGGCCTTATTAAAGAGTTGCTGTTATTTCTTTCATCTCTTAAAATGATTGATTTTAAAGCCTGGGAAAGAAGAGAATAATAATGTTGTTTTAGGGCAGACAGAAGATGCAGCAGGTGCTGTATAAACCCTTCCACGTTAAGACGACATTGCCTGGAGCTGAGGTTGTTAAATTGCTCCAGACAGGGGCATGATTTCAGCACACTGTTCACAAAACATGGAAATAGTAAATTGTGAAATTTGCTCATTTAGATGAAGACTTCTGCCAAAAAGTCTCCTCTCAAAATTTCTGAATAAGGCAAATCCCTGAGTGCAATTAGCGTGCTGTCTGCCAAATCATTTTTGCTTGTAATTTAGCTCAGAACATACATGTAGAATAAAACAAACTAATCCAACATATCGGGTTGCCTGGTTTTGACCTTAAAAACTACCATGATTAATGAGGAACTAGTTTTAAAGAGATTGTATTGTTTTTGCTGAAACTTTTACATCTATGTGTTCCCTCTTCTGACATTTTCTCCTATTCTAAAGAAAGAAGACCACTTTCCCTCAGAGACTTCATGGCACTGAGTGTCCCCCTGAGCACAAACATGACAAACTGTTCTGTATTAAGTTCTACAAAAGCAACTTAAAAAACAATAGAAATTTTCCACTGTAATTGGAAAATTTGTAATTGAGGGAGAGGCTCCTTTTTATTTCAAGAAAAATATTTTACAATGCCAGACTGAAAAAGTCTGAAACTGAAAAAAGCAGTCACAGTCTGGGGTATGGTATAGGCTGTTCTTCTAGGGTCTGTTTTAATAACTTTTAATTTTAATTTTAAATACAGAACAATAGGATTTGTATGGAAATTCTTTGCACGTGCTGTCAATGTGAGCAAAAATGCAACAATTTGCACCAAAGGCTGCTCTGACATGTCCATCCTCTAAGCAAATAACCAAAACTATGTATATGAGCTGGAGTGAGTTCTTAAGAAAAACTTTGAACACCCTTGCTATGGGGGGGGGTTCAAACTATGCCATAATTTTGGAAAATATAGAAAGTATATGAAGATTTCAATAGTACATGCAAAGAAGTTGAAGAAATAAAGATAGTTTAAAAAAAGTGTGGGGAAGACAGAAATATCCCCTCCTGTTATTTGCATCAAGCCAGCACTGAATATTTTGAAAGACAACAGCCCTAAGCACATCAGCTCCCAGTACTTTAAGACTTTTTCATGGTTAGCTATAAAAAACTATCTATCTGTCTAAACTATCTGTCTCAGCACCAGAACTTGGTGTCTTCACGTCTACTTCTAATAGCATAAAATCAGAGAGCAGCTTAGCCAGATTTCTTCTTCCTTAGAAAGAAAGAAAGAAAAAAAGATATATAAACCAGCATGTAGAGAAGAGATCTAGAAGGGTTATAAAGAGCTGGAAACTTCATAATATTTAAGAGTTTTTGATGCATGGTGAGAAAAAAGTGCACTGGAGAAAATTTGCAAAAATAAATAAAAGCACGTAGAACATATGTGTTCATAAATGTACAGAAAACCACAGATAAGGACTTGGAGAAAGAGCGAAATATTTCCAAGAAGAAGGAATGCCGTTTCTTGAGAAGCAAAAATGCATTCTTAAACAATTAAATGACTTGTTTACTTCAGTATTCACCAAGGAGATGAGGAGACAGGTGCCATTAAGAAAATTGCTTCCCAGGAGATACACAGCCCTGGAGAGACTCGCAGTGAGATAGAATAAAATATAATACAAATGGGAATCAAAGACTTGCCAGAACAGATAATCAAGAAATCAGACTGTCAGAAGATGCAACTAAAAGAATCCTCCTGGAATTCTAATAAAAGTGCTTAAATAGATGGGGAATGCTCTTCCATTCATCTAGGCTCGTCCGCTATTAAATATTTAATGCACATACGTACACATACGCATATTTTCCTTACAGCACTTTTCAGTGAACAAAAGTAGAAGGAGGTAATGAAAGCAATTTGAACTTATTAATTTCAACTACAGATATGCATCAGATCATTCAGCTGTTCTTAAAAACAACTGAGCTCACCAACCATTTTGTTCAACATGAATGAATTCTATGGATTTAGAGCATAAAAGACAAAAAGCAATGGAATCTAAAACATTTGTCCTTAATTTGGCAATCCAGTCAGATTCAAGCCAACTATATGACCTCAGAGGTCTTTTTGATTATAGTCTGCTCATGTGTGTAAAGCATCCATCAATGTAATATTTGGTACTGGGCCTGCAAAATCTTGCACAATACTAATACCACTTTAAAATCAATCATTTGTCAGAAAAGGAGCCACCAACTTCCATTGGGGATTATGTAAAATGATGGCACAGGCTTGCCTTTCCAGTGAAGGTCTGCAAAAACTGATTTAAAAATGCATTGGAGACTGGTACGTGGCTAGGAGTCATGGAAATGCAGGCTGGAGGACCGCAAGCAGTTGATCAAAATCTCTAGGTTTCCCTGAGTAAGCAAACAGTGGAAATGGTCCTTAGATACTGGTAGCATTACTTTTAAAATGATGACATTATCATGTTTCTCATGTGACCTCTCTAAATCATAGACGACAGAGTGAATTTTTACTGCATTTTTTTAAGGAACTTTTGTTCCTGGAGTCATATTTTGTCCCCTAAAGAGACAATGAGAGGTGATAGCATTCGGGTGATAAACACAACCACTTAAAAGTAATTTTGTCTTACTCATGTAATTTTCTCTTACTCTATAGACGTTTCTCAGCCAGCCCTGTTCTGAGAGTTACTCCAGGCATGAGGTAAGGCCCTGGATTTATCAGGATTTCAAGTCCATTTATCTACAACAGAGGCATGGAAAAATGAAAATCTAAATATTTGAATGCTATCAAGAAGGCTAGTCAGAACTACAGCTATCCAAAGATTAGCTATCCAAAATATGGGCAAAAAATACAGGTTGAAGAGAAACAACCCAGTAAGCATTGAGATGTTTAAGAATTAACTGGGAAGATCTCAACAATAACGAGCCTGGGATGAATGCACATGGTTCTTCAGAGCGACACTGCCAGTCTCCAGGAAAGGATGTTTGTGATTAAACCTTAGCATTTTCTATCCAACTGACCTTGTCTGACTTCCAAGCCCTAATAAAAATATAGCACCATGATGTGATGCCTGCAGAGAGCAATATGGGATTATTAGTACATAAAATGAGATACAGCTGTAATCTACTACTACCAGAGCCAGCAGAAGTGCCTCGTTACAATATGACTTCACTGGACACTAGGTCACAATTTTAATTGGGGCAAATAATTGATTCTCGGGCTTGTGCTCTAAACTAATCTAACAGTTTGTGTTACTGGGTTTCAGACAAAACCAGAATGACTCAGTATTCTCCGTATCTTTTTTGAAAACTAAGAGTCTTTGAGGAAAGACTTTGCCATAAAGAGACCTTCTCAGTGGTTGTTGTATCAAGGAAAGCCCTGCCTGTAGCACCCTTTCTCTACCCAAACGTCCTTTCTTGCATTTCCTAAATTTCCCCATTCTCTTCTTCCCCATATGTTCTGAGCTCCCCCAGGGGGCCGGATGCCTATTTTGGGATAACAAAAGATTTTCAGCCGATTAAATTTGGTTAGTGCCTACCTGTGAAGTGGTCACAGAACCAGGTAGCAAGGATGAAAGGGACCCACAGGACACCGCTGAGGCGCACAAGTGCTATTGCACAGACTGTTATATATTCCTCAGAGGTGGGGCACAGATCACTATATAGTCCTCAGTGACTGGGCACAGGTCCCTATACAGACCTCACTATGTAACCTGAGCCCAGGCCCCATTAAACCCCATGACAGCCAGGAAATGCCCATAATCTTACAGGTTTGGGTCCTCAAAACTGGCTTTTTTCTAAGGTACCCACAAAAAAATGAGTCTGTGTTTTGTAACATGCAGTGCACATTCTTTGTGCTGTGTAATCAAACAACAATGCATTGAGAGTTTAAGTAGGCTGAAAGAGTTTGTCACCCAACCACAGCAACAAATAATCAAGGCCCAGGCTGCAGGGTGTCTCCACAGCCTGATAGCAGCAGAGCAAATACGGCCCCCTGGGGAAATGCATGTTTCTTGTTCCTATTTTAGTGGAAACCCCCCCAGAACCTTGAACATTAGGACAAAAGTACAAACAAAAAAATACCAATCCCCACTATGAAAATCCACCTACAGAACAATTTTATTTCTGGGAAGGTGATGCATGGAAACAGCAATTGTACAGGCTGTGGTTAGTTGCCTATTCGGTGCTATGCACCATCATTTTATACATTCTCTTTCATCCAACTTCATTTCCCTCTTCTGTGAAAACTCTATGTATTAACTCAACCTTGTTGACTGTGAATAAGGAGGAGAACCCATGCCAACATGCCAAGTTTTGGTGGTGGTCAGTGTTGGGATGTGCGTGTACCCTGTGGCAGTGTCTATGATTTGGAGGCTGGCCACAGCCTGGGGACCAGAGGAGTTTCATTTGCACTGAGACACACGAACATTTCCAAATCCAGATAAGTTTCTCACCAGCGAAGCACATTTTATTAAAGAATAGAATTTAATAGGAGCTCTGCCTCCCTTTCAGGGGGTGCTGTTTCAGACAAACACTATGAGAGAGTTTGCTTCAAATCTTTCTTCTTTCCTTTTTTTTTTCCTGATGAGCCGTAAGCTATTGACCTTTTCTGTAACATAAAGAGGTTGGTTGCTGGGCTTTTCTCTGCTAAACTGCTAACATCTGCATCTAACTATTAATTACCCAAGATCTTTTTTTTTTTTTTTTAGTCTCGGCAGTCATTACTCTAACTCTTAATATCAAACCCTCCCATCAGGGGACTACTCGTTATTATTATCGCTATACATGGTTTCTAAGGTGTCCACCCACATCACAACTGATTCTGGAAGAGAGAAGCATGGGTAAGAATTGCTTTGCCTACACAGGAAAGGAACATTTCACATTAAAAAATGCTATGCAGTGACCAACATGGGCGAGCAAATGGCAAATCCCCTGGGGAAATGATATGGTGTTGAGCTGCTGAAGTGGATTTCCTCCCACCAGCACAGCCAAGAGTCCTGCCTGAACTGCCTTCCGAGGCTGAGCTGCTTTCAACCTGCCACTGCTTGGAAGTGAGTGATGCTCAAATAACGGCCTTGCTTAATAAAATGCTGGCTCTTTCTTTTTAAAGAGGTACAAAATGTATTCCCAAGCAATAAGCTGGTGTGTGATTTAACCACTGTTCCAGTGGTTTACAGAGTGTTTAATTCAGATAATTATAAAAAGCGAGAAGCCCAACAGCTCCATCAGGGCTTGAGCCAAATGGCAGTAAACTCAGCTGAAAGATTCCTATCCACTTCAGAGGATTTAAGGTCAGGCTCCACAATCAAGCTATCAAGTTTAACTGTTCCAAGGGCCAGTCTTCTGTTGTCAAAATACAACTGAAAAAGCATATCACATCATGAGGATGTTGTTATTTACAGTCTGGCATAAAAGCCACCACACTATGCAGCAGAGGTGTCTTAATTAACTATATAAACTATCTCAAAAATACGATGAAAACTATGGAATGGTAACTGGTAAAGAGGGAGGAGAGCGAAGTAGCAGCAAAAGCAGATTCTTCACGAACTGCAGAATATATTTTTCTACTTATTTAACAAATTTTACATTGTTATTTGGTTTTACATACCTTTTTATAAGGGTTTCTTTCAACCTCTATATATCATTGTTGGGGGAAAATATTCAGCTCCTCCAAGTAAAATTTAATTAGCTGAAAACAGACTTTATTAATTACAGTACTTTTTCCTCTTAAAATAAAATCTGGGCTCTAGTACAAGTTTATAAATGTTAAAGAGTGAAATTGTGCAGCACTCTCTACAGTAATTACCAAATATCGCCTCTGTTGGGTAAGCAGTATTTCTCTCCTTGCTTTCCAGAAGGGGACACTGAGGCATAGGAAGTTTCTTTAATGCTACAGAGAAGGGGCATAACAGGCCAGAACAAAATAAAATAGAAGAGTCTTGGTCAAATGGACAGATGTCTGCAGCAGAGCCAGTTCCCTGAAGTTTTTTTCACCATGATTTTAATAATGAAACACACTTTCCTTTTACTGTGAACATGGAAATGGGAGCATGTACAAGGAAAACCTTGTTGTCTTTCAAAATATTATACAATAGGGTGTGTACAAATCTGATTAAGTTTTCTTTAGTTAACTTTAACCTCCTTCCTGCCAGTAGCTTGTATAAAAGAGACAGGAGACAGGAACATTAGTGAGAGCTCTGCAGAGAGACCTACAGACATCACTTTGAAAATTTACTCACAGTAAGCACATGCTCAGTTCCTCCTCCTGTTATCACTTCTGTGGCTCTCCAAAAATATGAGTGCGTATTTTGCACTCACTCCACTCATGGGACTTCTCTTGAAGTTACTGGGAGCTCAGTGTGGGGGATGTGTGCAGTATTTTATGGACCCTTGGCAGTGTAGGCAGGAAGGGCTGAACTCAGCTTCATGATTGCTCCTGTGATCTACTTACCATGTTCCTCTGACTACACCAGATCAATTTGGGAAGAAATATGGATTCTGTTTAGGAGTAACTGTGTACAGTTCCCTCCTTCCCACACACAAAATCAATGAGGAGTGGGAATAACTGCTGATTTTCTCACTGATCCCTATAAGTATATTTGGAAGCTCCCATTGACATATCCCATCTGGATGTGCTAACACCGTGCTGAGAGCTCATGCGAGAGGGTCAGCACTAATCCCTGCCACTCAGCTGTGCTCAGAGGGAAATGGTTCATGCAGAACTGGATGAACACTAAGAGGTCTGAGGAAATGTATGTTTTATGCTGGGCTTTATTTTGGGGAATGCAAACACAACACAGAACTATAAAAAAGTGTAACATTTCTGCTGGCCACAGCACAAAGATAAAGATAGAGGTACCCCATTGGATATCAGTCCAAAATTAGCTCTTGTGTAGGACCTGCAGTGCCAGATCAAACCAGTGGTCCAGCAGCATGCACTGGTGTGAAATGACCTGAACACTGGTGAGGGAAATCCTGCAACAAGATTAGGGGAACACTGGTCAGTCATGGCCTGACCATGAAAACCCTGGACAAGGTTTTTCCCTTATTTCAGTGAAGGATGTGAATGACTACGATCATCCATAGTGGAATCAGTAGGAGCAACATTATTAAAACCCACAGAAGAATAAAACAATTGTCGGTGGCTGGATTTAATAAGCAGGTTGTTGCCTACGTTGTATTGCTAAATTTTTATTTTCCGAAGTCAGGAAAAATAATATCAGGAAATAACTGTATGTGGTATTTGTGTTCCACTTTTTCCCAGCACCTTGCACGAGAGCTCCCTGTTCCACATCTAGACCTGCAGATGCTATCGCAGTGCCTATAAATTACAACTAGCTGGCAATTACAATGCGCCAAGTGCAACTGTGGGGTTATGAGAGGAGCTTTGCAAAAATATTTATAATGCAGACAGCTGTAAGCAGTTATCGGCAGATATATCTGAAAAGCAGCACCGTTCAGAGGAAAGCAGATGGGGCGGTTCGGAGGTGTTCATACCAGGGAACACGAGCAGCAAGCGCAGAGGCTTGTTCCACTAGATGGCACCCGGCGCCAGCATCTCATTTTTGGGTGAACAGCAGCAGAAAAATGGGTGACATGCAGGAAAGCTGAACTGAACATAACCTCCCTACACACCTCAGTCCAGGAAAATGAAAACTGCGGATCTTAGCCGGCTCCCCCTGTGAAAACTGAAAACCATGGGCCACTGAAAACAGAAGGCAAATGTGGCAAAAACTGTAGAGGTTTCCACCCTGAGTTTACCAAGAGGCTGTGAGAAGGCCGAAGTAACAAAAAAGGAGAAATCTGTGCAGTAAATATCCCTGCAGGGGATATTTATATCCTGTAGGGATATTTATTCTTTCTTCTGCCTCGGGCTTATTTTCATTTTTAAATAAGATCCTTTGAGTCTATGTCATTGGCATATATTAGTTGTCCTATAGAGAGCCAAATTGTGCTGCTACTCCTTATGTGGGGAGTTTACTTCCACAACAGCTCTTATAGAAAAATGTTGCAGTCCTGCACCCTGTATAAAATACCATTTGTGAACGTATGTGCTAAGGACGTGCCCAAATTGGCTTGTCAAACTTATGGAGAGCTCAGAATGAAATCTGGAAAATGCTGGTACAAGCCCCTTTTGACTTCAGACACAGCCTGAATCTGGAGAGTCTGCAGAACATGGCAAAAATAATTAGAAATTTCCCTTTAAAAAGCAATTTATGCTGGCAGATTAATGTCATGTTATTTAAAAAGTGATGCCACAGATTAGATTAATTGGCTTCCTTATTAGTTGGCCTCAGCAGGGTGTAGCAAGGGCATGAGTGGGTATAAAGCCTAAACTGTCTGGCCTTCCTGACAAGGCAGATCATAGCTGAGGATGAGGAAAAGGGTAGAGAGAGCACAGGGAAAGTCACACTGTCACAGTCTGTTTCCAGGAGTGAGTGTCTAATGAGCAGGAGGGATATTGTGGAGGGGAGTGAGTTTGTTCACCAGCAGTCACTGCCTTGGCTGCTGGTTTGGAGGTATGCCGAGGCACCACTGGCACACACCAATGGGGTGTAAAGCTGGTGCCTATTTGCAGAAGAGGACTAATGCATGAAAACAGTTTGTAGAAATGGCACAGGGATTGTTGCTCAGTGCCAAAGGCTTTTGTCACTTGTGTTTCGTCAGGTGGAGGGCAAGGATGCTACCTGTGGTTTGCAAATTTTGTCGTCACCAAGGGACCTGGAACATCAAACTGAACTGAACCTTGTGTTGTGTCAGTGTGCTTGGTCCTGCCTTCCACAATCTTCATCCACACGCATCCATCAGAGCAATATGCCTGTGTCAAATATGAAATAGGCGATGAAGGGATTTTTACCCCTTCATCCAACAGGGGCTCTACTTTCAGTTGATGTATTTCATCACCTGTTACATCGTGTTCACCTGCTAAACCTGTCCTCTCTCTTCATGCACTACCCTAAAATATACACAGAACTCCAAAGGAACGATAAATGCCTATGTTCCAGGGAAATGGTAATGTGCCACCCGTTCCATCACTCACACACACTTTGATCACCTGAAAGATCAATGCAACTGTTACTGTACAATGTGGTTTGCAATGCCTGTGTATGTATCTACAGCCTAAAACACTTTGTAAACCCTACCTGTACCAACACGATATGCAGGAATCCTTCCAACCCTCCTCCTGCCAGCAGTCACCTGATCCAACACTATATCCTGCTGTGGGGACACCAATGCCTGACACATCTGCATGCCTTCTGGCACCCTCTCACTTTCCAAATCTTTCCCTTATAATGGATACTTCTCTGACACATTCAACCTTCCAACTGCCTGCACTGCTGCTCACCAAACACGGAGAGCAAGGTGAAACACAGCTGAGTGTGCAATATAGTTGAAGCTGGGGGGAACAAGAAGCTGGTTGTCAGGGACGAAGAAAGATCATGCAGTACGAGCAAACTGCCTGGGCCACTCTATTGTTAATTTTTAGCATTTCTAATACATACTGTGCATGATATTTCTATTTTTTCCACCTTTGTTTTGTCTGGAATAGAACCGTGCTGTCAGTCAAATGCTTTTGCTCTTAGCCAGGTTTACTGCAGATACAAAGCTTATGTGCTCATGCTGTGTGTTCATCCTGTTGCTCAACACCCTTTCAGCCCACAAGCTGATTTCAGATATATTGCCAGAAAGATGGAGTTTTCAAAAATTAAATAAAACCAGTAAGATCCTGGAAAAAAAAAAAAAAGAAAAGCAAAAATGAAGACCAGATTGAGGCAGGGAAGGAAAGAGACTGAAGAAGTCTGGAGCATGTCACTCTGGGACACCAGAGCTTTGACATGGATGATGGTGAGAAATCTCCCAATTCCCATGTTCCAGCGGTACATGGAAACAACTTAACCTCAAGCTCATGATTTTTTGTGGTGAGTCAATCACAAGATACAAGCTGTAGGGAAGCAGGCTTCACAGGCTCCAGGGCTCAAAGATTTTAAAACATGTATGTCTCTAGTACAGATTTTTTTGTACAAAGTATTTTTTCTCCATTGCTAGGTAGAAGCCAAAGAAAGTTATTTCAGCTTTTTGTTGTTGTTGTTTGGGGGGATTTTGTTGTTGTTTGGTTTTTGTTGGGTGTTTTTTTTTTTTGGTCTGTGTGTTTGTGGACAAGTGTGCTGAGACAAATCCTTGAGGAACACCTGAATGTAACTAGTATTTTTATGGGGAAAAAATGCTGAGAGATGTGTTTATATCTTGCTATTGAATCTGTACTTCTCTGTTGTTAAACACATTGGTTACTGTACCAAAGAAACTGTATTGGAAAGAGGGCATGGGCCTCAAAAATGTAGGTGTTGCAATGTCTAACTTCCAGAACTTTTGTCCTTAAAACATCATTCCTGTGTTAAACAGTGAGGTCCCCTGAGAACTACCCAGCGGGAAGGCTGCTGATCCACTGTACGTGGTCATAGTGGGAGCTGCCTGCAAAGAGCAGTAGGAAACACTGAGCACACAGGTATGGCCAGGATCCTGCCTTCTCTCAGGGACAGGCACCTGGCCCATGGATGCAGAAATCAACAGGACTTGCCCCAGTGTTTTCCTAAGTCAGAGACACAGTAATCCATTTAATACGGTGGTATGGGTGAGAGAGAGTGGATATAAGCTGAAAGGGGAGGTTCAGACTGGATATAAAGAGAAACTTTCTGCCCGTGAGGACAGTCAGGCAGTGGGACAGGTTGCCCAGCGAGGCTGTGCAGTCCCCATCCCTGCAGGTTTTCCAAACCCAACTGGATAATGGTCTGAGTAACCTGCTTTGAGCAGGAGGTTGGACCTTGGAAGAGCCTTTCCAGCCTGAGTTATCTGGTGATCCTATGATCACCCTGTGTATAAACCAGGTGGATTTTTTTAAACTTTGCAGATTTTGCCAGCTATTGCAAGGATCCAAAACATCTACTACCTGTTTAGCCATAATGTATAGAAATGACAACTTAGTGAAGAAACACAGCAGATACCGAAATTATATGTTTTATAACCAGTCATGTGCAATGTTCTACAGAAATGGCAGAGCCCAACTATATGGTTCCTTTTTACCATTCCCGCAGTTATCGCCAATATGATACTTAAAACACACAACCTGGAATCAGCTTCCTGGCTTTTAGCTTTGTATTTACTGAAAATGATTTGAGGAATTTTGCTGTGCAACTTATACATTTCTATTGGTGCTGTGGAAATGTAATTCTGAAACACCATGTATCATCATATGCCTACATATATCTTATTGGTATGGTGTCATCCCATTCCTGACCAGTTGGGCCAGTCCTTAAAGTATATTAAGAAAAGGTATCTTTTAAGGAAAAAGCAGGTAGAAACTATGGGCTAAACTCTAGAGAAACAAGATAGGTGTTGTGGTTTAACCCCAGTTGGCAACCAAGCACCACACAGCCGCTCGCTCACCCTCCCCCCTGGTGGGATGGGGGAGAGAATCGGAAGGACAAAAGTAAGAAAACTCATGGGTTGAGATAACAACAGTTTAATGATTGAAATAAAATAAAATAAAAATAATAACAACAACAACGAATTGTAATGAAAACAACAAAAAGAGAGAGAGAAAAAAACAGGAAAAACAAGTGATGCAACTGCTCACCACCCACTGACCGATGCCCAGCCAGTCCCCGAGCAGCGATCCCTGCTCCTTGGCCAACTCCCCTCAGTTTATATACTGAGCATGACATCATATGGTATGGAATAGCCCTTTGGCCAGCTGGGGTCAGCTGTCCTGGCTATGGTCCTTCCCAGCTTCTTATGCACCTCCTCACTGGCAGAGCATGGGAAGTTGAAAAGTCCTTGACTTAGTATAAGCACTGCTTAGCAACAACTAAAGCAGTGTGTTATCACATTATTCTCATGCTAAATCCAAAACACAGCACTATACCAGTTACTGAAGAAAATTAACTCTATCCCAGCTAAAACCAGGACAACAGGTGAGATGAGCTGCAGGATGATGGAGTTACCTGCGGCTCCACAAAGACAAAGCTGAGAAAGGGGGATTTAAAAAACTGCAACTAACCAAAGCTAAAGAAGGATCCCCTCAAGCTAACTGATGCCTGTGTTAAATACTGAGCCTACCTCAGGACCTCCAGTGGATAGGGGGACCTAAATGAAGACGCATTGTGTGATGGAAGTTTATTACTTGTGATGATACATAACCTTTCATGCTACATGCTTTAGGTAAAGCAATATGCTTTCATTATGTTTAGAAATGCTATGTAAAGCCTATGTGGCATTCTTGTTTCTCTGCACTTACCTTACACTCTCTGAAAAGATAAACTATAAACCCAAAGGCTCATAGCTTCAGTATAACTGTGAGTGCATGTATCTAAGCAGCATCGGGAACAGACTACTGGGAACAGACTACTGGTCTACCTTCAGATGGGATGCTAGAGAGAGCATTTGTACCAAGGCAATCTGCCAAGAGAACCAAAACTGAAGGGCAATGCCTCAATTCTGACCAAATTTAAGGGACTAAACACCCCTGGATAGATCCTCTGACAGTGCTCTGGTGAGTGGCCAAACGTGGCTCTCAGCCAGACACCAACACTGGAATATTAAATTCATGTAGTCTGACTCTCCGGGGAAGCTGAGTACTTCTGTTTCCAGACTATGTCATCTTTTGTACAACACACAGCTCAGTGGATGCTGCAGCTGAATGCCAGACCATTGTAAAGGGCTGTCACAGGAAACTGTTTGTCATGATACACATTATTTTGCAGAATTCTTAATGGCTGAGTTTTAAAATGAAGACATTGAAAAATTGCTTACCCATGAGGTATTTTGCTGAGGACATAATATGCCGTATATGAATGCTGATACACCTGCAAAACAAAATTAAGAAACAAAACATTAAAAAAACCCAGATTAGTAATTGTCACGTGTATTAATAGGGCTCTTTTTCTACAAAAACGATCTAGCATTTATGGCTAGAGAGCTCTTATAAACACTTCAAAATCTGTAGTGGAAAAGAACAATACATTAATTCACCTAACGCTGTTGTGTGTTCTTTTCATCTTGCACTTTATTACAGTGTTTGGCAAATCGTATACATCCAGATGCTCTGTGTCGTTACCATGACTACGAGGTCTTTGATTAAACTGGGGGCACATGGTCTCTGCAAGGGCTAAATATAGAACAATCATTAATGAGGATACCTTGGTCAGCTGGAGATATTCTCCATCATTATAACTAGACACAACAGGGATATAATGCTTTTTTTTTTTTGCTTTATTCCCACATAAATAAAACAGGGAGTGACACCGGGTGATCTCAGAGCTGGTTGTAAGACCCCTGTCAGTCAGCAAATAAAACCTTATTGACTTAGGGCGTAAAGCTGACCTCACATTTGTTTGACCTGCTAAGTTGCATCTTCATATTAATTTGCACTCTTTGGGGCTTGGGGAGGAGCTTGTCAGCTTGCATGCAGGTCATCTCAGAAGGGAGAGTTTATTACTTATTTTCTCAGTAGTAAGTAACAATATCAGAGCCAAGGTTGGCAATTTAAGAGTTGGTGATTTTCCGCTAGTGACAACGTTATCCCTAACAGTGATCTGTGGTTGCCCGAGGTCAGCAGTGCTGAGCAACACAAGAGTCAGGGCACTAGTCACTCATATTTAGACCTTTCACACTTTATATACATTTATACAGGCACTCGCTTTTGCTATTCTGTCCTGTTACTGTATGCTATTAAATAGATAAATAAATAAGTCTCCCAACAATCATTTCATTTGACTTCTACTTAAATCTTTAAGCCACTTGCTCTCCAGTAGCTCTCATAAAGCATCCTGTCCCAGCGGACAAAGGAGGAACTTCTTGAATACTTGCTTCACCAACCAAGTTTGTCTGATCAAAATTACTTTTCCTAGGTACCTCTGGTTTTAAACAATTTTCTTTTTTTACTTATGCCAAGAAGCCATGAGATGTCCTGGATGGTGGTGCCAGCCTCAGCGGTGGCCATCCCAAGCACATCGCTAGCATCACAGACAAGTAAGCATGATTTACTACCCATCACTCTTGAGGGCAAGCCTGCATAGTGGCGTCTATAGCAGGCTTACATCTTTTGGGGGCTCAGTAGAGAGGCAGATAAACACAAGGCACATCATCCTGTAGATATTAAAACAAATTTCTTTGTTACAATTTGAATTCAAACACTAAATCCTTACACTACTGCATGAACCCCCTGAAAAAAAGCTACCACCAGAGTATAGAGGTGAAAGCACTGGATTTCTACCTACGAAATGCAGAGACTGATGCCAGATTGATGTGATTCCCTTCTTCCCCTGTGCAATTCACTCCCTTCATTACAAGGACATCATCAGGTTACATCCCAAAATCATATCTCCTTTTAGGCATTCAGATACATAAAGACTACTCCAGCAAGGTGAGTCTCTGGTGTATTGATATCAGGGAAGGTCTAGGAACACAAGTGAATTCACTGCAAGCTAGCATTTATTTTAGTACAGGTGTCCTTTTTAGATCCACCTGTTTCAGATGATGTCAAATAAATTACCGTTATCTCATCCACATGCAGTCACATCAAAGAGCTCTTGAATCTTATAATGCTGATATTGGAGACCTGGCTGATGCATGCGGCCTTAGATTTTATTCCAGCCTTTGTGAAGTTCTAAAACTGCTAAAATTCCTTAAAGAAAATGCACTGGAAGACTAAATTAGTCTACAGAGCTGAAAAACCTAATAATACGCTGCTATTAAATACTGAGCAACTTTTGTCTTCAAATATCCTCTCAGTAGGATGTAGAAAATGATGTAGATATATAAGTTGTGATCTGAGGCAAGGACTGGTGTTCAAGGTGTTGTCAGCTATCAGAGGCAGAAGTCAGCCCCCAAAACGATTATGAACAGAAGCCTTAAGGGGAAAATAGAGAAATGTGGCAGGCTGGAGGGAAAAGAAACCGCCAGGGAAGTTTTGAGCAGGACATCTGCTGATGTCCCTGCTTGTGGTACAGAGTCCCCACACCCATGCTAGAGAGTTTAGAGCTGTCTTAGAGCCATTAATGGAGACCTAGGTAAAACATTTTCTTTGCTGAGAGAGTTTAGCAGTGGGGAAAACAAAAGCTGCGGGACTCTCAAAGAACTCCTTTATTTTCTGAACATCATTGTCATCCTCTTGGTCTTTGGCCAGACTCTAAAATATCTCACATGAGCTGTGCCTGTAGCATGTAGTCTTCAAAGGCTTGCAGCTAGCAGAGTTCATTCACAGGAGCAATCCTTTCTCAAATAAATTCTTAAAATCAGTAGGTTTGCTCATGTAAACAACAACTACTTGTATGAGCAAAGATTTCAGGATCAGACATTTATTATTATTATAGTTCTTAAGGACAAGAGTGCATGCAGCTCAAAAGTCCTTCTCATCCCTACTATTTCAAACCTGTTTGGAAAACACTGCGAGCAACCCTCCTAAGCAGAGAGGAATTCAAGAGAAACATCACTTAATGTCTTTCTGAGAAATGAAATGGCTGCTTTCCTCTTAGATATGCAAACCAAATGAAGTTATTTTAACTTTTTGAGAAGATGACTATGTCTGCTTAATATCTCAACTAAAATTTCTGCTGGGGTCAAGCTGAATTAGGCTATTCACTTACCAGTAGGAAAACCGCACACCAGGGAAAAGTGCAGGAAAGGGATGTGCATTCTTCTGAAATCCAAAGCTAAGACTGAGAGACTAGACAGTGCTTGAAAGTTAGTATTCATTTCATTTAAACTCTCTGTTTCGGAGGCTTAGCCAACAAAAATAACTGTATTAACTCTCTGTGTTCCCCTTCTCTATCCAAGGGGTGTGGTAAAAGCCATTGCATTGATTTGATGCTCTTAGCCCTGATTTTTGGCTGGATCCCAGAAGCACACAGCTCCTCTCAGTAGAGAGGCATATTTGAAGGTAGAAGAGTTTTTGGCAACAGTTTTGCTCGGTAGACCCTGTGTGCCAAGTCATCCCGCCAACATAAGTTAGAACAGGTTTGAGACTGCTCTGAAGGGTTCTAGGTATTACCAAAATCAGGTCACAAAAGCTCCCATGCCAGCTGTGACCAATGAGTGCTGTAAAAGTCATTATACTAAAACCACTGTGCCAGCCACACTCTCCCACTGGGCTTCTCATCCCAGGTCACAGCACAGATCTTGCTTACTTTCAATCTACATTATGCTCTGCAACATGTGCATGTTTACACTGAAATCATAAAGGGTCTAAGAGATGGATCTATCTGTTTCCATTTAAGTCTTGGAAAAGCAAATATCTCTCTAAAATTCAGAAAAATACAGGACTAATTATATATGACAACTCTTTGTTGTGAAGCCACTGACCTCATTTTGTGTCATCAACAAAAGAAACCTAAACCTGACCAGATGACAGTGGAAATGCAAACACTGCAGCACATATTGCAGCAGAGAAGACCATCCGCCTCTCTCCCACCACCAAATTGCAAAATAACAAGTAAATTGTGGTTCCTACAAGCTACAGAAATAAAAAGGAAGAAGCAATTTTTGTGCCACATCACTGCAGAACAAAGTATTGTGTGAATGGTAGAGTAACATCTCCTTCAAAGCACTTGCTTCATCTCCAAGAATATACGTTGTAGTCCAGCAGGGCTTACTTAAATAGAAAATATATGTTATTTAAGAATAGAATGGGTTTGGACTTATTTATTCATTGTGACTATTCATATACTTTAAATTAGAATCCATAGCTCTTGTTCTTGCCTGAAAGCAACTGCACAAATGCTTGACATAGGTCCAAAAAGACAGGCAGGATCCTGGTTACCTCCCTATATCTCACCTGGTTTGTCACAAGCTGGACACACAGAGCCTGCGCCTGCATTAACTTCTTGTTAAAAGCTTGAAATTTTCACCATTATTTTCAGTTTGGCACTGCCTGTGAAACTCACAAGGGATTAGGTTTTAGATGGAAATTAGAGAATTTTTAGAAGGAGATTGTGAAATGTGTTCTCAGCATATTTGGGCTGGTATGAGAGATTACACTACCTGCTGAGGATTTACCACTAGCATCAGAAAGAAAGGAAGCGTTTAGTTTACACTTCCATCTTCTGTGCTGGTTTCTGTCACGCTTTGTGGGCTGATACCATGCTAGCACCAGCAGTAATCAGCATTTATCGAAAGGCTTTCTTTTATGTTTGTATGAGAAGGTGCTGAATCAATACAAACAATAGGCACATGCAGACTTTCTTTCAAGGAGGTTTACAAGCAAAAAAGGGGCGAAAAAGCCCTTAGAAGAAGGCTCCCCAAATCAGCCCAATCCTCTCATCTTCCAACAGGCTGTTCTATCAAAACAGCTAATTTAGGGTCTTACCATTCAGCCTATTAAACAGTTTGTGGATCTGAGATTAAACCCAGGTGGACTGGCTGCCATGAGCTCATGATTATTACTTACTTGATAAGTATAGGAATAAAACATCCTTTGCATCCATTTCCTAAATGACTCCATAGAGCCACCTGGTCCTTCATGCAGTAGTGTTATTTACATTACAGAATTACCTAGAAAACTCACAAAAAACCCCATAAAACTTAGAGTTTGAAAGGGAACAGCTACAGGGCAGAGCAGAAGTGCAAGCTGTATTATAAAGCAGTTTACAAGGCTTAATACAAAATTTCTACTATTTAGTGTCTTCTTTTTCAGGAATCACACATTTAATCCAAAAAGTCATCTCAGTACCCCCAAATAAAAATGAACACTCTAACTAGTCATTGGAAATAAAACTGTACAACAGTTGGCTAAAGTCTTAAAATAGCAAAAATATATTTTAATGTAATTAATCATAAAGCACTCAGTAGTTATCTGGGTAAAAGGAATCACTTTTTATTCTGAAACAATAAAGTATATCTCCAAATAATAGATCCCCTCAGGATTCTTAACAGACCTAAATTGTCTTTATAATCTATTCTCTTTTGTACTCTATAGTAAGACAGTAAAAATACAGCGCAAGTAGCCAGTGGAACAGGAACTGCCAGATCCATAAAAAGGTTTTCCCATGAAGAGTCTCTAAAAAGACATTTGCTGGAAGTAGATTATATAGCCCATTTTCCTACCTGTGCTATGAGCAGACAAATCCCCAAATGCACATATGAATGTCAAACCAATTGAATAATCCCAAACATTTGACATAATTACATACTCCACCTTTCAAAATGGTCCTGGCACCCTTAAACGGTAATTCATGCTGTGATGCAAAATATGCAGGTAAAAGATGATTTGCCATTTGGCCTTTAATATCTGTGATATTTAACCAGGCTCTGAAGTTGACAAATTAAGAGAGAAAAGAGAATAAAGTAGAATGCAGGAAGGCTGCTGCTCTGCATTGGCAAACAGCTCACATATTTGGTACCCTGTTATCTAACGATGGCACGAAAGGGAGGGAAAAACAAGTTCAGAAGGAAAATCACAAGCCAATGTTAGGCAGAGGTTGTGTTTCCTTCTATTACATGCACATACCACGCACAGTAAAGGATGACCCAAGTCACTACCACACTGTCACATTGATTCTTCTACTTGTCAGTCACCAACAAACAAATATTGTGTTATCTTTACAGGGTAACTATGTCATTCATACAAATCTTCCAGTAGAGAAAAGGATAATTGTCTGATTAAAAATACCTCACTTCCATACTTTATGGTATTCTGTGGAGAATTAAAGCAGGTCACTGTACCTGTTTGGAGAATTTTCTGTATTTTTAATGAAAGTCAACATCAAAGACTAAATTTTCACTTAATGAGTCAACATCTTTTGCCTTGATCAAAATTCTTTATGATACTATTGGTTTTGTTGGGACTGTACAACCTGAAAACTGATGAATAACTTGAACCCTTCCGTTCTGTTGAGAGGAAATCCTTCTTTTCCCATTACATGTTGAACTGGCCCTCCAAACGGATGAAAAATCCATTCCTGTAACTGACCAGCAACTTCTTGGTAATGTTTTGTTCAATTTCTGATCTTTCATTCTCCCATGTATTTGTGATTTAGAGTACAAGGGGTTACCTCTGGCTGAGACATGGTTTGTGGGCAGTTAGGTAACAGTCTTTTCATTTTTTTCTATCAGTGGAGAGACTGGTCAGCAGTATTCTCCCCAGCCCAACTATTTTAGCAAAGTATTACCACCATTTTATTGCTAATAGGCACTCCCTAGTAACCAGCCTGGAATTAGATTCTCTGAAAAACCACATGCTATCTATTACTTTTGTGTCACTGTAATAAAAAAAAAAACACACCAAAATCCATACTGGTATTTTGTACCCCACACTCAGTGAAGCTCAATTGCTTGCAAGAACCAAACAGATCAATAAAGCCATATAATTTGAGGTCTCTTCAACATTCTCACCTTTCAAATTTGTTGTGATACTGACCTATTTTGTTTTCTTCTGAGACAGCAAATTCTCTTTTGTCTCCACCTTGAATTATCCCTTTATACTTTATCACTTCCCAAGTAATGTACCTCTAATACAGTCTTATGCCATGTGCCAACCTGTTTCTACAGCCCTCCAAGGAACACTGCCCATTTCTCTTTGTGCCTCTAATAACTTAGGAAAACCATAATGAAATGCTATCAACAAGCATTTCCTGTGCATTGGTTCAGCTGGCAGGCAAATAACCCACAGCTGTTATCAAACATATGATTTGGGATGCTCTTACCCACTGCACCATGTTCAGCTGATCAGCCACAGGTGTAATACAGTCACAGCCACAGAAGGTGCACACTGAGAGTGCTGTGCCACTCTGGGATGGTCTGGGGAGCTCAGGAAAGGGCAGAGATGGGGGAAATAGGTTTGAGCAGGAAAGGTGATAAGAAGAAGGGTTCTCTGGATCAATCAATATACAGAGCATTTGGCAACTGGTTGTCTTTGCTATAATTGTCTGTATTCCAGAGGAGCTAACTGAACGTTTGGGCAAAAGGAGCAAGACATATACCTGGGGAATGCATGTATTACAGTTGAGTTATGGGAGGAAACCATTTTTCTTGGAAAGAGGAGGGGAGGAGGGAGGATCCCAACCCAGCAGCGTAACTGTGCCTGGGCGAAATGACACAGCCAACACGAAGCAGTCAATGTCTCAGAGAGACCCAATGGGTCAGCGCCTCATCTCAGCCACACCAGTGTGAACAAGGAGCTGCTCCACTGCTACCTGATGTCATAGGAAATCAAGAATCAGCAACTGGGTATCTCCAGAACCAGGAAGACATTTTAGCAATTGATTTGGAAGAAGTGAATAAAATGCTATGTACAAGGGATAGAGAGTGGAAGAACACAAAAGGCAGTGGATCATCAGGTAGAGTCTTTGCATGGCTCTGTTCTTCAAATCTTTTAACAATTTAATCTCTAAGCTTGAAAATTAAATCATTGCAATACAAGCCTGGAGGAGCCTTTCTCTACAAGTTTGACCTTGGTGTGTAGCGAACAACCAGAACAGCACTCCACTCATGCAGTGCTGTGAACGCCCTGCCACCCACACTGGAGAGGCTTCCTCAGAGCAGCAACAATCTCACATCAAGGTGACATCAGGAAGGGACGGCACATTCGTGCCACAGGGACTTACATTTTAGAAGTGTTTGTAACTCAAGCTCAAGCTGATTGTAATAGGGTCGTGTGCTGCAGGCAACACGCACGGTTAATATGCAAATCTCTCCCACAAACATACCGGGGGAGTGCTGGGATTAGAAGCTGATTTTCCATCCAGCAAACCAAAGGTCTCTGAACCAGCAAAGCCAAGGAGTTACTCCTTTGCAAATAGTGTCGTCTCTAGTTTGCAAAATATCCATAAATAAAGTGTGATGGCAACATCCACTACGATGATAGACGGACTGCAGTGTTGTAAGATAATGCTGTTACTTCATGCTCCACAAACTGATTACCTATCTCAGTTGTTTCATGATAATAATTCTTTATTAAAAGATTTGTTTCCAAATTACACTTCGAGAGCCTTATACCACTGACGATGCCGAAAGCTAATTTCAAGGCCAGCTTTAGAATTTATGACTTTGTGACGTGGTGGAGGTAAAGTGGATGCTCTTTTTGTTACAAATGCAGCTCCAGAACCAAGTTAGGCTACAGGTATTAACATACAGCTCGTGTGCCAGATCTCAC
Organism: Ciconia boyciana; assembly: GCF_034638445.1. Lineage (NCBI taxonomy): Eukaryota > Metazoa > Chordata > Aves > Ciconiiformes > Ciconiidae > Ciconia > Ciconia boyciana. The sequence goes on from NC_132935.1 coordinate 160,167,699, forward strand.
CCCTAGGAGAGCGTTAATCCAATCTGCCAACTGCTGCTGCACTCTAATACAGCTCTGCCCTGCCAAGCAATTACAAAAGCCTCCTTTTGCTCCCGAGCCACCTGTCCCTCACAGCGCTGCACTGGCACCAGCAGCACCAGCAAGCACTGGCTTAAAGGACGACTGCTCCATTTTTAACTAGTAAATAAAATGGCAGCTACAAAACACTCAGTAGGATTTTCGCACGAGCCTTTGTGCACTTGTTGCTCAGGTTATTGGGAAGCATCTGCAATCAAGTTATTAAGAATGACGAGTGAGGGTGGTGAATAATGAGCTCATTTTGTTGTTGATCTTTTTAAACTTTTATTGGTATTCACATCACATGGTATACACTCCCAGGTTTCCCTCCCACTCTGCAGCAGGCATAGCGCAAGACTGGATGGAAATTCTCCAAGCACTGCACTTGCCTGTTTTATAGTCCTGTTCAGAAACTTGGAAATGAGAATTAAATTATCTAGTACAAAGTTAATGTTGCGATTCTAACATACCATACAATATATCTAAGGAAAAGAAGTAAAAGATAAACAAAAAACTTTGCGTTATTTTGTAACAAGGATAAGAGTACAAAAGTAGCCTAGGGTCAAATACGAGTTTTAGAAGGAGACAAGAATTATCCCAAACCTAGGAAACATAGAAAACCTTCAAATCCATACAAACACACACAAAACATACAACTGTGATTCTCTTGTAATATCTACGGTCATAATAATATCTGTATTGGGTCAGACCCAAAGTCCATCCAGTTCACTATCCTGGCTCGGACAGTAGTGCAAAGCTGATTCAGAAAGAAAACTACAGTTAGCTTATTTATAGTCATCCTTCCCCAAAATACTTTCCCAGGCTCTCACAGTTTGCAGCTTGGAGGCACCCTCTTTGCAGCTGTCTACCTTGAGGGATGTCCCTGCCATTGACCTCTCCAGTCATTCTTTACAAGCATTTACCCTTTTTGCACCTACGACCTCACGTAGCAACACCTCCTTCCCAGACAACGGTGCCAAAAGCCTGTTTGGGGTATGATTCCTCTGACCAGTCTTTGGTGTCTATTTTAGCCTCAGATTTACACCCTGGAGTACACTGACTATAAAGGTAGCCCGGGGTAGCTGACGCAGATGGGGAGTTTACATTGTTCACATCTACATTCACTTGACTGATGGTCACCTTCGTTGACTTTGGAGTTACAAGTTTGAGGGCTGAAGGATAGCATGAGAAATCAATGCTTAATAATCAATGCTTTTAATGAAACATTAGATAATGCCTTCTTTCAATGAAACATTTCTTGAGCTGTGCAGACTGGATGTGGAAAGATTCTAAAAACCTCTTTTTTGTGAAGTTTACAATCCAAATGGCACAGCTTTGTAGCAATTACGTGAGAACCAGGCCATGAAAATGGGCTGAATGCTTAGTATATCTAATTAACTTATTCATTTTTAAATAATTCACTTTAGCAGCAGAAATTAGCAGCTACAGAACCACAGCATATGTTCTTTCTATTAAAATTTACTCTTAGCGTATCAAAATTGCTTTTTCTACTATTGCAGTTGAGAGGGTAAATAATACAAAGAAGTTAGTACTGTCATTGAAATGATGGTCATAGGCTCAGGGCATTCTTAGAAGACTATTAGAAGACTTAGAAAAGAATCCAAGACAAGAGAGAGGAGACCTTCAAAAAGCATTAGAGAGCAGAAGTTTAAGAGCACCGAAGTGGATGTGAAAGGAGAATAAAAGTATTCAGATATATGCCAGAGACCTTGGTCAAAAAATGCTCTCTCTGCTCAGTGAAAGATTCATTTTCTAGTTCCATATGAGATCAGAAGACTCTGAGCTGTATCTCGATGTACACGTGGATCTAATTCACTGGAGGTGACATTTCTATTTTCTGACATAAGGAAAAATAAACTGAAATCACATACGAGACAGTGGGGCTTTTTGTCTGTGATCCTTATGATGCTGTGGACATCTTCCAAGGGTAAACGGACTGTGGTGATGATGGGCATCTCTTCAAAAAGTGGGGGCAGAGCAAACAGGACAGGAGGAAGCACAGAGCATCCCCTGTTCCTTGCCGGCTGCACAAGCCTTCACAGCACCACCATCAACAGCATCACTGTACAGGTACTCTTCCACTCTTGCACATAAAAATCTGAGGACTCATGCTTTTAAAGACCTGTCTAAAGCCCTATGATTCATTTCCCTTTTCAAGAAAGAGGGTTTTTTGAGCAGAGAATAAAAGAAAAGAGAATAGAAGATTCCATTTTCAAATCTGGGTCATTAGCTGCCCAAGGAGGAATGTAAACTACTGGTTTTAACATAGCCCTGATAAAAAGAGAGTTCTGCAGGCAGTTAAAGAGATAAAAGGCACTTGTTCAGGCTAAAACAGAGCTGCACACTCCTTGGATTTAGGCATGTAACTCAGCTAAAGAGGAGAACACTTGCATCAGAAGATTTGCATTTCTGAGTACAGGAATTTCTTTGGGGTGCTCTGCATAGAAAGATCTGGTTTTCCAGAAGAGGGCACTAAATATATTTTTTTTCCTATTTCAGAGATTAAAAATAAATAAATAAATAAATGACACTGGAAATCAGAACAATTAGATTAAAAACTCCTGCAGGCTGGGATTGCTTCCTATGTTTCTGCATAGACACCAGGATTAAATTCTTTCTGATTTTGGTTTCTAATGCCTTTTAAATCACTGTTGTTTTCCCATTTTGTGTCTTATTCATAATATATTTCTTTCCTTAACATTTTAAAACACCTATCTATACTTATCACAATCCAGCACAAAATGGGATTTTTATTGTCCCTAAAAATTTAGGAAGCAAAATTACACTAACACCAGGAACTCACCTCTAATGTAATTTTGAAGCTTCTGTATGTTGCAAGGAACCTAGTTCTTTATTAAGTTCTAGGTTTTTTTCAATAGTTTTTATATAGCTGCATTTATTTCATTCCTCTTAAAGCACAGAAGGTTCCCCTGTGCTTCACTAAGATGAATTCCCATGGGACTGCAAGAAAGAAAACTGCAATGATTTTACTGCTGACTGTCTATCTGATTTTGACTAGCTAGGAGACCTTGTACAATTACCTTAGCTATGTTTTATTCAAAAATAAATTGCAGGTTATTTTTAAGATGTTTTGTGAATTTTGTTAGAAAATTAATCTCTACCAGTCTGTCTGTTCAAGTTAGATCATCTATATACTCAGAAAAGGAAGCAGAATGAAAAATGTAATATTATCCAAGCAAAGAAAAATTGGTTATTTTTGTATCATAGTGTTTGCCTTGAGACTTTTTATTTTCCCTTCTCTGTTTGATGAAAACCTCATTTGCTAAAGAAAATATTTACAGAGGAAGACTGCTGATAGCTGATACCGATACATAATATAGCTATGTACTCTTGCATGACAGGCTAATTATTTCTGACTTTTGATATTACGCTAGTCTTCCCTGGAACTGTGGATTTGCTTTTCAGTTTACTGATGTATATCTGTATCTGCGGATAAATGTAGGATACAGTTTGTTGGCCTCTGCTACCTGAGCAAGGCTGTCCAACTTAGTCTGAAATACTATTTTGCACTCAGTCATGTTTGTGCAATTTGTGTTAAAGTCTCCCAGGTCAAATCAGGAGGCTTAAAATTTAGTCCTAACTCCATTTATCTACATTATTAGAAGAACAGCAAGAGTTTAATCCTTCACTTTTAATAGAAAATAGTTAAAGCTCAGAGGTGGCACAGCAGCTGAAGTCAGCATACTCCGTTTTTAATGCGCTCCATTTCATGCAGTTAGTATTTTGTTGCAAAACTCACACTAAACAACACTCCCTGGAATGCAGACGCAGTAAGAAATTGAGATTTGGTGCAGTTTTACTGAAACCATTGCTATTGAGGGAGCATGCATTAGCAAAACTGGAATGTGGGGACTGAGGACTGCAGGAAGACCTGCTGGGCAGAGCTTTGCCTCTCACGTCGGGCAAACACATCATACGTGTTTTAAGAATGTATCTAGATCATCATTTCATAAGCACCAGCTTCCTCCTGAAAGCATCCCCCAATAATGGGGAGCAACAGAGATAAAAAACTGGGATCCCAATTTGATTTTATTTTTTGCTCCAGGAAAGAGCTGCAGGCCACAAATAACCATGGTGGCTACCCACAATAAACACAGGGTCCCCACCAGTTCCTTCAACATTGAGATGATCCCACTCCTAGAGTACCTGCTGAGGATGTGCTGCTGGGGTGAGTACCCATTCCCTGCATTTAAGGGGTGCAAACACCTTTTTCCATGGACAATAAAGACAGGAGGGCTCCACCCACCCATTCCTCTTTGCTGAGATTCAGCGCCTATAATTTCCCCTTTATTAAGAATGGAAGATAAAGAAAAAGTATGCAGATTTGGGATACGTCATTTCACTCCACATTTTTTGTTGCTGCTTCTACCCAGAGTTACAATGACAGGCCCTTAATTTTAACTAGGAACCCCTTGCCCCATGGCCCAAGGAATTTAACTACCAAAACATCCTTGCAGTTCATGTATTTGAGTGCCTAACCCCACTCTATCTTCTTGTTTAAGCTGGAAATTTTTCTGTAATTAAACTGGGCTGTGCCAAAGCAGAAGGATTGCTGCTAAGAGCAAAGAATAAGGCTACATAAAGGAACACATTTTCTGCTGGAGCTTGTAGGGATTTGAAATGAACCATGAGGCTTCTCCAAAACAAATAAAACAAAGAATAGATTTGACCTCTTTTCTTCCTCTGTGTTAGTCCAAATTTGGTCCTAAAAGTTACCAACATGAAATTAGTTTCTGTAGTTTCTCCTTCAAAAGGGAAATCTAGGATTAAACTTGTCACCAATTATTGCTTCACCATCCTGTGCCTGCCTCCAAAAATTTCTATTCTAAACACACAATGTGACAGAAATTGGACAGAGCGATGACTGCTGAGCAGTAAGAACAAATATTCCCACCACCTGATAACATGTTTACTCAATTAAAATGGGTATCCACCCTCCCATAGCAAGAATTTTTAATTTTGTAAGCATGTGCAGCAGAAAAAAACCTGTGATCGAAAGGGCTCTGCTGCCAAAGGCACAACTGAGGACACCTGAGAAGACAATGTTTGCACAACGCTGTAATAGAGTTTTGAAAACCTATAAATCCCTCTAGAGTTGTGTGGCAAACTTCCCTCTCTCTCTGTGCCACTGCAGATATCAAATATTAATGAGGCTGAACCAATTACTGATACCAACATGCGACAGAAAAACTCGGTACATCGGTATGTCTGACGGAGATATTGCTACTTCTGCCTGAACTGAGATTCATTGGTAGGAAAATCTCCCAGTTGCTCAGACGTTCTTTATTAGCAGCTTTGGTGTATTTAATGCAAGGTGACTGTGAAGTGCTGGTGTCCTGAGTGAGCTGCACACCTCCAGGCCTGACAGAAAAGCAAATGGAAGCGTAGAAATGTTTTTGAATCAACCTTGTCTGATGCCTTTGAAAAATCCTCTTTTGTCTATCTTGTTGCTGTTCAGTCTGCATGGAAAACGGCGGATTAGGAAATTTATTCATGGTGGTTTTGAGATTAGAGAAGATAGGCAGTCTTTCACAAAGGGTATTTTAAGTCGACCAGATTCATAATTAAAAAAAACCCACAACACTCTCAATTTAAAATAAATTGTTGCCTCTAAATTTTGTCAAATAATAGCTGCTGCTTCAGTTTCAAATCCAAAGTAAACAATCAGCCAGAAAATTAACCTCCTCTATGTTCTCAGTACTTTCTTGTTAATACAATACTTCTGGACACACAAGCCTTAGCTTTTGTTATGTAAATGTAGCTGGAGCACTTCTGTTCTCCTTATCACTACAAATAGGATAAAAAGCACATTATTAAATGACCATATTTATTGATCTTGGCTGTTGAAATAATATGACTGAAAACAGGACGTAAGAATATGTAAGAAAAAGGAGAAAAAAAGCAGCCCTCACTTTCAGCCCTGGCGCGCCAGAATTACCTAGCTAAAACCCCACACAGGCACGCTCATAAAAAGGTGCAACTTTCAGAAGTTGTGAGCATTTCACTGAAATATTAAATAGTAGCTGAATGGTATTCGTATTATTTACTCTATGGGAAGCTACTGAAGTTGTTTTTTGCATGAAAAAGACCCAAGATTTAGCAATTCATAATGGATTTGATGAGTGGCTGGTCTATGTGGTTCCACTAATTCACTAATGGCTTGACTTCTGATCATTACAAAAGCACTGAATGACTACAGTCCTCTGGGGAATCAAGAAAAGAGAAGATATTTTCCTTGAAGATACACACACGCACAGATGTAATAACAGAAAAACATTTTAGCTAATATAAACTTTACATTATTAGGACTGATTTTTTTCTTCTTTTTATGTAGGAAGTGAAACTACAGTTATTTATCCCAATAATGGGTAACTAATTCTCATAAGTAAACAAAGTTAAAGTGCTTTAGGTTTGAAAATGTTGGGAAAATAGTTTTAGCCACTAGCCTTTGATAAGTCAACACTGCCCTTATATTGTGCAACTTTACAATAGAGAAGGACTCCTTCTGGTCTATGAGCAACAAAGATTCAAAACTGCATTCATATGAAAAAAAGGATATGAAAACTATAAACATAAGCTTTTCCCTTCAGAATGCCCCACTCAAAAATTCTACTGATTTACAACAAACACCAAAAATCAAACAAATCACTAAACCAGGTAGCATTATTTTATGGTACAAATGTTCTAACTGTGCTCACTTTACATAGTGTAATCATTATAAATTTTCATTATTCCTGAAAACAACATTGGGTGGGAATGAAAAAAGTATATTTGAAATATATTTATTGACACAGAAAGAAAACAGGTTTATGCAAACCTATTTCTAGCACTGGTAAATCCATTTCAATTAAGTAATAAATATCATAGCTACAATATTAGCTGTATTAATGATGATAGTTATGACAGTGTCTAATTTTCAGAGGCATATTTATCATAATAATAGTGCTCACCTAACTCAAAAGGATGTTGTGAGGATTCATTAATATTTATACCCATTAGTGTTTTGGAAGTAACAAGCGTTATATTATTTTAATTTTTACACAACTAATTAAAGCAGTATGAGGTTGTAATTGGAGCCATAAGCACAAAACCTGCTCATTCCACATAATAACCAGACTTGGACAAACAGTGAAAAATAGTATCACCAACAATAATAATATGCTGCTTTCTATAAATAATACTTTTTTACTTCATTCATGCTCTAAACACAAAGTCCAGGGTTTGGACTGGGTCTTTCTGAGGTCTCTTTGATCCCACCACTCCTGTGAGATCTACGGCAATGGGCAGGGAGAAAAGAAATACCAAATTCACCACATAAACTACTCTAAAAAAAAATAGTTGGGCCTGCTCTAATTACAACGATGATTAATTCTTTGCAGCTTTCAGCATTATAAAAATGCATTCCTTTAACTGCAAAATAGGTAATAGCGTCTGTTGTATCAGCAATAAAAGTCTCTAAGCCCTAATTGTTGTTCAGAAGACTTAGCAGTTTGGTCTGTATTAATCAGCCAGGATTTCCTGGGTGTAATTGCTCTTAACTAGCTCAAACACAGTAATGGACTGGTAAATTGGAAATGAAGAACAAATAGCTTTAAGAAGAATCTCGGCCACTTTATTTCCTCTCTTGCATTACGACAGCTATTAATAATCAAGGCAATTAAATATTCTCTATTTAATGTCTCACCATGTCACTCAAGAAAATCACTTTTCTTCTCATTTACTTTCCTCTATTTCTTTTATCACCATTACACAAACCGCACTGGTTAACTCCAACGACCACAGTAAGCTACACAAACCCATGGGGTTTGGTTACTCGTCATTATTCTTACCCCATCACTCTCCCAGTCACAGAAACGCTACGGAATTTAAGAGGCGGTTTGTCATTTGGCTATTTAGGAAATCCCTTTTGGAGACCACGGAGACCCGCAAACATGATTCCAGCCCAAAAGCCAGAGAACTCTGTGTCTCCCCGGGAGGCGTGCAGGGAGCATGGAGCTCATCCAGCAGTGCTGGTGGAGCCACGTGCTGGGCAAGAGTGGCTTTGACCCGACACCATCAGGGACAGCCTTGACCCTCTGCACCCTCTCTGCTGAGATGCTGTGGCTAAACTCCAATTTGCCTATGTGTTTTGGGGTTACTGAACTCTATAGCCAGAGCCCCACACACTTGTTTTGGGGAAGGATGATTTGAAATCAAAGTTTCTCTAAGGGCGCATTTATTCCCCAGCGCTTTCCCAAAACTTCACCCTGTGGTTTCAGCCTCAAGTTGGACCTTGCTCTACTGTAAAGAAACAAAAACCAAACAAACAACAGAAAAATTGCAAGAGTATTTTAAAGACAAAGAAGCCTGGCGTCTTCCCTATGACCTTTCCAGAAAAAGAACAAATCTTCTGTGTTCAAGGTTAGAAAAGCTCCCTATTAGCACAAGGCTTACCCAGAATATTGCTGCCTGAAAGATTAAACTTCTGTAAATATAAGCACTGCGAAAAAGCATTTAGAATGAAACCTGACAGCCCGACTAGCCACAATGTACCCACGCCAGTCTCGCAACTGCCTGCCAGGCTTCCTGGGAGAAATATATTTTAAGGAACATTCTTTAATTCATCATCCTCTGAGATGATGAAGTGATACAACAGGAAAACACACATTAGTTGCCTCAATATCTTTGCAAAATAGGTGTCTGGCAGTTCAGGGCTCTGTTAGTCCAATGTGGGTGTCAGTGCCGTTACCCAGATCCAACACTGAGCAGAGATGCTTCTGTGCAAATAAATAGAAAAACTTTAGAAGGAAGCTATTACTGGCAGGAGATGACTTTGTAGCATTTTTCTTAAAAATATTTCAGTTCATTTGAGTGACATACTATGCTTTTCTATTTTGATGTTTATTCCTAGCCGTTATTAAAAATAGAGGCTGAATCCACTCATATTAGAATTCAGATAAATGATTAATTCACATTATATATATTAAGATATTATACACATATGTAAATGCAGCACAACCGTATTGTGTAAAAAAATGATGAAAACACCTATACTCACAAGCAATTAAAAAGCAGCACATCACACTTTTAAATGGCAAAAAATAAAGCAACACTTTCTGACACCTATAAAATAAGAAGCAATAGTTTCAAGAAGTTTCTTTTTTGAAAATATTTGTAGAATTAAACTTTAAACAAACGTCCTTTGCCAATACATTTCCTGAAATTTCCTTTTGACTTTGCAACAAGGACAACTGCCCAAGGCTTTGCTAATCAATTTTTTGTGTTGCAAAAAACAGCGTAATTTGAATTTTGTCCAAGAATACAGTTTGAAATGCAGAAAATGTGAAAAGCTAACTAACATGCAATTATTTGTAGCTACAGTCTGCATACCAAGTGTGAAGAAAGCTGAATAAGTAATTTAACAGTTATTGCAACTTTAATAAACAAACAGCCACCCATCATGGCTTAAGGATGCAATATTCAGGAGTGAATCTTACTACCCCTCCATTACTATGCTGCTTCTTCCAAAAAAAATCTTTGTATCCTTTATAAGCACAGATCTTAAAGGAAAAAGGAGGGGGGGTTGTTTTGTTTTGTTTTGTTTCAGAAGACTATTTCAGGAACTCTTGCTATCATAATCTCCTATATGAATACTGGACAATTTGCAATGCTCTCTTACACCAAATATATGTCTAGTCATATCCTGAAATATTCCCAAAGGTCATGTTTCCAGTTTGCCACCTCAGGTTTTCCCTTCTGGAAGAAGACATGGTGTGAGGAATGGAGCACCCGTCCATGTGCTGCTCTCTCTCCTCCAGCCAGGCATCCAGAGCACCAAAACCCCAGTGTTTTTCCTGCACCCCAAACCCACAGATCTGCAAGCACTGAAATGTAGAGAGGAGGATGTGGAGGAAACATGTCCAGTCCATCCCTTTCCATCCCCATCCTCCTCTTCCTCCATTGCTTGCATCAGGCATTCCTCTGCAGGTGGAACACAAAGTCTGGGCTGCAAAAGTCTCTGTAACTGTGCTTCTTGCAGATATTCGGAATGTGCAGCCCTTTTGATGGGTAAAGATTGAGAATACAAAGGGAATTTCTTACTATTACTTTTTAGGAATGACATTTTTTCTCTCATTATAATTTTTCTTGCTATAGGAATTCTTCTCTCATTCTGAGGAGCTGAGGAAGCCCTCTCTACTCAGGGCTCTTCCAGCTTGCACAATGCATCTGAGCAGTGTCAGCACAGGGTTTCCACAGCCAAAGGCCAATCTCCACTAAAAGAACTGAATTTTACAAAACACCTCTGGTACACAAGGCAGGGGGGCTTTCAGGCAAAGGCTTTGCTTGCTCAGTGGCCACTAGGCTGTCTTCCCCATATTTAGATTTAACTTAACACTTCCACATCCATCTCTGTCTAGAACTCTGCTAAGCTTCAGATAAGGGAAGTTGCACCCACAATGATTTCCCAGCAAAAACTCGTTATGACTTATCCCTACATTTTCTGATACGGTTTTATTTCAACTTTTTCTAACACCAGGCATGGTTCTCCTGACTTTTATACCACTGTGAGTCAGGAATAACTCCAAAGATGACAGCAGAGAAATCAGATGAGCAACAGAGCCACAACCTCTACTACCTAAAGGACCAACAAAAAATTTCCTTTGTTTAGCAGCAGAAACCAGATTTATTTTATGGAAGAAGAATTACAGTTGTTGGTGAATGAATTATTTTCATTTTGAGTGATTGGTGCAATTCTAGATTATGGAAACAAAATGTATAGGGCTTATAGTTTATCCAAGTAGTACAGCATAGTTATCATTCAAACATTTCAGGTCTTACACCAGCAGAATTTATAAAGAAAATAAATATTATTCATGTCCAAGAACTGCTTCCCATGTGTCTGATTCTTTAGTCTTCATTTAAAAATGACTCATTACACTTTTCTCTTTGAATTTTGGTAGAAAATTCACCCTAATCTAAAACTTAGTAGTAACCCAATGGTGATTTCTTATGAATGATTTATACCTAACACTCTGAAGAAAAGAATTTATAATGAAAGTGATAGCTCAACCCTAACTGCAGCACTGGGAATGGTGACACCATAATTAATGTATTATTTCAGTTGTGGGAGACACTGACAGTTGCTTTTTGTTCTTGGGAAGAAATTTATAGTGTGACTGAAAAAGGCACCATGGAAAAAAAATTACACAGAAGAGGAACAGAAATCCTTGTAGCAAAGACATGTCCTTACAATCCCGCTCCCAAAGACTATAAAATCCTGGCAATGTCAGTGTTTCCTCTACGGTGTAATTTATACCTTTCTCCTCTACTAGATGGCAGTATGACATGGTCTCAGAACATCTAAGTGAGGGGTTTTCTTTCTTTGTTTCATAGGAAGCAATTAATTTAAAATATCACCTTACTGGCATAGCAGTGGGGAAAAAAAAAAGCCCACCACTGGCTGTATATTTTGAAATCGAATCTATTTACTTACTGGTTCAACATTAAAAGCAAAAAGTGCATATTCCCGGTCAGGTGACACTTCATATCGAATAGCCTTTAAGGAGACCTAGAAAATAAATCAGACATTGAATTAAATTTTTTTCAATTTTCAAGCCAATAACATCTAGAACTAATTGTTATGACCATGTTTCTAACTATGAAGAATACTGCCAGACTAAGTGTCTTGAAAAATAATACATCACATCTCTTTTCAAAACCCAGAAATGTTATGGGGGCACAAATATGCTCCCATAAGAGAAAGCATAACTGCATTGTGACTCAGAGCAGGCAGCTATCTCAAAAAATCAGACTTTTCCTTACAAACCTACTGCACAGTGGCTGGTGGGGCAGCTGTGGGCAGCAGGTAGTAGAAAACCCTGATAAATGTCAATTTATTAATTCCCTCTCATTCCCTGCAGTCACTGGCCAAAGTGCTGGAGATAACAAACAGTAAATACCTGCTGGAGCAAATTATTGTAAAGAGACAGCACTACCTGTCTCAATTAAGACAACACTGAGGAAAACCATCCCATTTTCCCCAGTTAAAACAGTCTTTGGGATGCTGTGGTGATAGAGCTTTCTAGGTGCACCCTGACCTGGGTTCTGCAAAAAGCTGCGCTGTAAGTCTTACTAACAAGAAGAGATGCCAAAATATCTCAGACTTGTCAGAAATTACCTTTTCCCTGCTCTCTATCATGTATATAGTGCAGATGCCCCTTCTCCTTTCCAGTGTGTTTCAATATAATACATTGCTGGTGCACTAAGGTCAAAGAGAGGTGCCCCTAACATGCCGCTCATCCACTGCCTTTTAAATCTCACCCTCTCACCTAACAGATACAAGTCCTTGAGAGATTCCCAAGGAGCAAACTGGAAGGGGGAATTTGGGCTGCAGGGAAATGCACAGCATCCCATTGGGAGAGTCCTCCCCAAGGCCAGCAAGGCTGGAGGCGGTGCGTGGGGAACCCAGGGGACAGCCAAAGGCAGAGGGGACTGATCATAGAATCATAGAATGGTTTGGGTTGGAAGGGACATCTAGTTGAAAGGTCATCTAGTCCAAGCCCCCTGCAATGAGCAGGGACATCTTCAACTAGATCAGGTTGCTCACAGCCCTGTCCATCCTGACCTTGAATGTTTCCAGAGATGGGGCATCTACAACCTCTCTGGGCAACCTTAATGGCTTGATGGGCCAGTGTGGATCAGGACGGGGGGTGCCAGGGGAGCGTGACAGCCAGCAGTGTCAGCATGAAGACAGATTTTATTTACTGTTATATTAATAACACGGAGAAAGGAAAACATGCCAAGGTAGCAAAAGTTTTTCTGACCCAGGGCTGGGAAAGAAGAGGACATAGGCAACATGCATGGATGAAGTGTAACAGCGTCTCTTGTATCAAGACTTTTTGGATTAATGTGGAGGTGATGTTCTGCAAATTTATTTACTGAGAGGGCAGAGGAGCAAGGGTAGAACAGGCAGTAGGGAGGCCATGGCTTGAAAGAGTAGGATTGTCTTGTAACACTGTGCTTTTCTTACAAATGGCAAAAATTAAAAACCAGGGAAATAAACAGAGGCCAAATGGAAGCAGTTTGACTTCAACAGACCTTGACATTAAAGGAGGCCAGCTCATTCCTTTACATTTAGCAGAATTGTAAAGAAAGGGGTTACGCTCTGGTAAAAGAGGATTGCTGATGTGATGTAGCAAAGGTTGAAGGTTGAATGGCAGCATATGAAGTTTAAGGTTGGGTCCTGCAATAATAATTCAGTGATAAATTCTTTGTCTCATTAAAAAAGAATTAATACTGTACTTGAGCTTTTTATGAGTCGTATACTCATGCTGCAAAATAAAATCAACCTGGGATGTGGTTTTATTGTTTTCTTGTGGATTTACTTTTAGCTTTTGAGTTTCTGCAGCTGTTTTCTGCAGATCTTGGGTCATTAAGATAAGTCTCTGTTAGCCACCCTCTGCTTTTGTAGTCTTGCAATGATACAGTACAACAAAACCACCTCAAGTTAATCAAAACCTTAGGCAGGTACTGCATAAGTGACAATTTTACCAGGATGACGTGATTCATATCTCATTGTTGGAGCAAACATAAGTGTATTTTACTTCGGAAATTAACTTACAGGAAATATTGAAAACACTCTGACACTTAATGTACTAGCTTCTGCCACATCTTCCTCTACTACAAAAAACAATGCTACAAAACACTTTCATCATTATAAATAATACTCTGTATCAGCTGTGAATTTATTTTCTTTTCATTCATTTTAATAGCCACCTACTAACTTCTTTTCCCAATCATTTCTTAGGGTTTCTCTCACATGCAACTCCACTTCCATTCATCAACACTATTCATTAACAACACTGAAATTACATTTCAACCATTAGGCAAGAAAAATCAGCAAATCCACAAATTAAAAAATAAGTATTTGCATGGAGGAAGGTGGAGAATGCTACCAACAGAGAGTAAATTGTATCAATTGTCTTTTCTATTAAGCATGCGAAGACGAGAATTATGCATCTTTCAATTATATATGATATGCAAGACTAGCTTCAAATATCTATATGATACTTTCCTGTAGTATGAAAGAAACTGAGCTTGCAGAATAATAACAAAAGCTGGAGTTCAATTTCACATTATCAGTCATTGTGTAGCCCATAGTATTACTGGTGTATTGCTTCTCTGACAATACATGAAGTTGAAACCCAAGTCATTTTCTGCTTTACTGATCCAACTGCAAGAGAACTTCTGCTACTCATTATAGAAAATACTTACAATTTTTTTGTTTTCTATTAATATTGTTGAATTGTTAGTTTCGACATTCCTCAGAATCACTGTGCCATTCCGGTTTCTATAAATGAATTCATTATCTGCAAGGAGGAAAAGAAAAAAATATTAAGGAAATCTGAAATTGTCTGTTTGTGTAGAACCTAATTATGGGCTTGAACCAAAAGTACTGCTGGGAACTTGCCTCTAAAGAACACAGATTATTTTTTTTTAACACAGTCATTGCTGTGATGTTAAAGTGGCTTCCAGGTCAGTCATTAAACAACATGGTTAGTGTTTGTCACATGTTTATTCTGCCACATGTTTATTCTGCCACACTTTCCCAGAGCTGAATGCAAGAGGACGACCTGTTTTGAATGTACATACACAGCTCGCTATATTGTTAGTGTAGAAAAAACCAAGGTCAAAAAACATTCTTTATGCTTAAAGGTTTCCAAGATCCTCAGTCTCCATAGGAGCTTAATAAGCCAGATGCCTAGAAAGTCTCTGAAAGTTAAAGGCCAATCACCCTCTAACAAAGCAGATTCTTGAACCTAATATTGTGCAGATCTTCCAGCTCTGCCATTTGTCCTGCAAATTAATACCAGAAGGAGATGCACGCAAAGAAATTGCCATTTTCACATGGAACAAGAAAAATCAGCTTGTTGCTGTTGCACTTTGGGATTACCCCAGCACTCAGGACATCTGGACAAGGACAAGAATTCCCCGTGGTAGCTGCTGCACAGGTGGGAGATAGTTTCCAGCTCAAAGCTCAAAACCTACTTGACAGAAAGGCTGGGGTAGACATATGAGGGAGACTGCAAATGAGGCTTGGGTGGCAGGTCAAAGGTTCAGTATGAAAAAACATTACAATAATAAAGGGTTGTGATCTTGTCAGAGGTCATAAACTGAAGTTCAAGTCTGATCAGTGCTTAAACACACTGCCCCACAGATAAAACACAAAAGTCGTCAGTCCCAAGCACATTGCCATTAAAAGCTTCAGGAGCTCTTCTTGACACAGGAGAAGGGTTACTGTTTTTTTGCAACCTGGCTAAACTAAGATTGAGAACTGACGGATCCTACCAAACTTCTGCCCCCAGTTTCAGCCAGGGAAGCAATTCCCCATTGCCTGCCTTCACTGTGGCTACCCCAGGGTGGCTACCGTGGTGCATCCCACAAGTGTTAGGGACACGTGAATGGTTAAACATTACCCATGGGTTGTCCTGGGATGAGTCAAAGGTGCGTTTAAATCCTACTGGATTCATAAAAGCACAGACCTAACTCGTAACCACAAACAGATGTGCACTGCCCAGCTCGGGGTAACCTGCTGAAGACAACACTGGGTCCAGAGACCCGGTTCTTCCAAAATTTTGGTGTACAGACCTAGCATACTCCCTCCTTATCCATGTTTCAGTCTTTTTTAATTTCTAAATGGGTGATGACAGTCCTCATCACAGTCATTAACCATCTTTGTAAAATGCTCTGAAAGTGCAGATGAAAAGCTTCTACACTCTACTTATTATCAATAAAAACAATCACCTCCTACGTATCACAGTTTTACATGTAAGTGTAGGAAGAAAAAATCTTTTCTGAGATTGGGATGAATCAGATTCTATGAGGCCAAACTGTTGCTGCAATACAGATGATCCTCGCCAAACAACAAGATTTTAGAGACTTCTCAGTGTCCAAATCACAGCAGCAGCCCTTCAGACTCATAGGCAAAGCTCTCAAAGCATCTCTTTCTTTTAATTATGGAATAAATTTTATCAACACCTTCAATCCTGAATAAAAAAATGCAGGATCTGAATTAGATTAAGACTTGCATTTGAGATCAGAATAATGAAGAGAGTTCCTGTTTGGATTTGATAGTATTAAAATTTTGTCATTAGTTCTGGAGTGTTGTCCAAGGGCATGGCATTTTCATAAGCATGCCTGATTATATTCAGGACTTTAAAATATTGCTTCATATGATTTATGACTGAACAAGCAATGATTCTTCAACCTGGAAAAGAACTGATTGAACAGAACTAGGACAGAAGTAAAAAAAATCATAAGCAGCATGGAGAAGATAAATAATGAATGCTCGTTCCCTGCCTTTTCCAAAATAAATATTGGGAGGCACTAAATGACACCAGCCAGTGGCAGGTTCAACACAAATAAAAGGGATTATTTCTTCATGCAGGAGTTAAACAAGCTGTGAAGTCACAGTCCCAGAGTAGAGCAGATGCCAGGATTGCATTTGGGTCCAAACAAGAATTAGAAAAATGGAAGAGAAATCCATCACAGATTATGGGTCTTGAAGGGAGATGCTTTTCAGAAAGCCCTTGAACCTGAGATTGTGAGGGACCAGAAGCATATCCTTAATTATCACCTCAAGGAATCCACCTGCTTTTTAAAATCTTCCCTATGTATTTGCCCTTGTCCCGGGCCAGATACCAGAAAAGACGATCTCTGGGGTCTGATCCAGCACTGACTTATTTACAATTTCAACTTCCAGCTTCTGTGTCCAGATACTGAAGAAATGTCTTTATGTCAACAATTTAGGAGGTGACACAATAAAAGGTGTTAATGCTCCCTACCCACCTTGCCCATTTATATCCCAAGGCTGTTAAGGCTGAAGCATCATTTGTTATATGATGAAAGTACAGAGTCCAAATTTTTATTTTCAGGTATTCCAGAAATAACAAGAATAACTAAGCTGAGAGGCAGAATATTACCTAATTATGAGACAGTTTGAAAAAAACTACTGCTTTAATAATCACCGTACGTCAACAACACAGAATGTTTTCCAATTACATACTAAGTTCTAGACAGAAAAATCACATTTTAAATATGGCCAGCAAAGCATTTGGATAATTGTAAGCCTCTCAGGATGTTTCCTAATTACAGAAGAAACTAGTAATGAAACTCAGCTCAAAGTTCAGTACACAGGTAAAGTAGCTTATTAATCTAATGAGTCTGTGGAGCTGTTAATATTTAGTAGCTGTTTCTTGAGCAATGCATGAACTGATGGAAGTTACATTACTGCCCATAATGACATTGCTACTAAACTTTTATTACTCCCTATGCTCCAAAAAAACATAACGCTTTAATAAACTGTGAAACTTCAAGATGATTACATAAAAGTTGCTCCATAGTTGAAAGTAGGAGATGAAAGACTTTCCCACTATTTGTTAAAGTTTAACAAGTTTAAAATCAGGTGCTAATCTGCTGTGTGTACTTCTAGTATGAATAAGGAAGAATAAATGAAGCAGCGCTGATTTGTTAGGGCTCTAAATCTTGCTATTATATTCAATACAAGTCATCAACACAGCGTCTGAATTAATGAACAGAAAATTGGTCTGCTTAAGAGAAGAACAAATTGATCTGCATTATATTCCAAGCAAAACACTGTGATGTTTAGCTGGTCTGTAAGTCGTATTATCTTAGTCCTCAAAAGAATCAATGAATAATATTCTTGGATTTCTGTTTTGAAATGTGTGATTTGTTCCAGTGCAAGAGCATTTATTTAAATGGGACATACCTCAATCAAAGACGAAAAGCAATGCTGCAACCTCTGTCTGTAATGAAATCTGTCCAGCAAGCTGATGAGAATTTGCAGCCTGATTTATAGCTGTCACCACAGCTGATAAAGGTCATCGCTGCATCTCATTTTTTATACGTGCCTTTCTTTGGGGCTGGTGTTCAGTGTAAACGATGCTGAAAATTGTAACTTTCAGGCATAAAGCCATTTATTCCATTATATAATGGATTCCTTCAACAGCAGAGTTCACTTTGCCAACTCCTCCCCCTCTTTCAACTTCCAGGAAATTGTCTGGTTGGTAAAATATATTATGTGTCTGTGAGTGTAGACACAGATATGTAGTCACGCTTACAAAAGTGACTGATTACAAAAAGCAATTATTACTAGAAATAGCAGAGCAGCCTTGGTGCTGTATAGAGTCAGTGTAGAGGAATGGGGAGCCCTGGCAGAAATTTTTAAAAACTTGCTAAGCAGAACGGGTGAAATAGGAAACCCAAGACCAATGATATATTTGCAGTGTCAGAGCTTCCAGCTTCTTTGTACACATCTTTCTTAATTTCAGTCAGGAAATATGCACAGAGAGAAAACAGATCTAGAGACAGGGAGCTCGTGTCCTTTGCAGTCGCTGAGCCCTTGCCAGGAACAGCACACATGTGGGTTTGCTTACCCTGGCAGCTCTGCCCACTGGCCTCTTGTTTAGGGTGAAACAAGACAAAATATTGGGATTTCTCTTAAGAGAATAATGTGTTACACACTATGGCCACAAAACTGCACTATGCAGGGTTTACATTTTCAGGTATGCTACCTGGACAACCCTTCCCAAGGTTTGACAATAAGAAAAGGCACGGGGTCTCTGGAAACCTGCCCCACGGGTGCTGCCGTGATGCTGAACCTGGAACTGGCAGTTCAGCTCAGGAGAAAGATCACGAGGCTGCCACTGGTATCATCTGAGGGCCCAAATTATCAGCTCAATATGCAGAGGCAGCCTAAACAGCCAACAAAATGCTGGACACCATCAAGAGAGCAAGCCAGCGTGGATCATTTGCCATGATATAAAACAAGGGAGGACAAAAATTTACGGACAACTGATAAACTGACAGATATTAAAGGAAATAGGCAGGATATACCATTTATCATCCCTGATGCAAGGCTGCCTCATTATGGACCACTAAAAGGGGCCAGGCTCAAGTCCAACATAGCATCAGCTATTGCCGTGCTTAGAGACCCAACAGTGGGCTAGAGGAGCACTTGCCTGAGACAACACCGCTTCTTTTTACTTTGCTGTGTGTCAGACTGGGCACCAGACTAAACAGCTCATCACAGTGGACAAGAAGGTCTGGGACAATTTTACCTCTAGAAGGAGTAAGTTTGAGTGCTGGCAGTGCAAAGAAGTTGAAGGAATTACACCCAGCTACAGGAACGGAGATTTGCATTAGCGTCAGTGCTCACGAATTTATGGCTGTACAGCTTCTCTGATGAGACTAAGTGAGTACACACTATCAGAGATGAGAGACTGGTTTATAAGATAATAGCAGGACCCACATGCTTTTGAGGAGAATTTTCATTATTTTTCAGAGATTATGGAAAGCAGAAAGCAGAACTATGTGATAAAATATGAGAAGAAATAAGAATTTAAATCCAGCTCTAAAAAAATATTTCTAATGAAATTGTAATTTTCTATCAGTTTAGCAACTGACAAAGGAAAAGCAGAGACAAAAAAGTTATAAAATTCACATGCAGCAAGTCAGCAGTAAGAGTCAGTGAAAGGCAGAAGGTAGTATCGAGACTGTTAGGACAGCTCCAGTAATTTAGAGCCACAGACTTAGAGGAAAAGGCAACTTCTCAAGTCCTGTAGTTTCAGATCAACAGACATGAAAGATAACTGAATGAGTCTCAGCCTGATGAAAGTCAGCGTCGAGGGAATTATTGTTCTCAATCCCTAAGATTAAGGAAGATTGGTGAATAAAGGAAATTTAAGTCCTGAAGTTGTTCTGAACCATTTCAGATAAATGAGCCTCCAGATACAAGCAGGACCAGAAAGGCTGGCTAACAAATTATGCTGTGTCAAGAGAGCAGATGGCAGCATGCCCCGCGGGAGCGAGCCTGCATCGTTCCCCGGGGACCGAGATCACATTGCACCAGGCCACACGTGCTGCTGGGATGGAGCTCTGCCGCTGGCACAGCGAATGTCATGGGGCCACCAAGACAGGACTGGCACTCTTTTGTTATTTCTCATCCCTGCTGCTGTAGGAAGGTCCTTGCTAGACCTGACCTTGGGTGTGACCCATGGCAGCTGGCAGGCAGTTGGCATCTGATGGGCTTTACAGTAGGGTTAGAAAACCTGAAAGAGTCCTCTGAGCTTTGCAAGAAGTGAAAACACTGTATCCTATTCAACCTGATGAAGACAATTACTGCAGCTGGAAACGAGTCAAGAGCCTGATGTTATCATCCTCTCTCTTCCAAAAAGAAAAGCTGTTGTAGGGTTTTTAATGACCCAAAGCAGTCAGGACTTTATAATTTTATCTTACATCTGAAGGATGAGCCTTCCACCAGCCCTGCCCGCCATGGTGTAGGGCATCACTCAGCAGTCAGCCATGCTGAGCACCCCTTTGCCGACATGATGGCAGCGCCTGAACCAGCCGAGGGTTTCTTGCACTCCTCCCAGGCAAGTATTGATCAGACAGAACTGGTTAGCACTTACCATCTAACAAGATAATGGGCAGGAAGGCTGCAACACTAGGACAGACGTTTTTTCAGACAGAGTTGGTATTTTCAGACTGGCAGTGACGTGTACTATAATCGTATTCATTTGGAAAAATATATGAGGATGAGGCAGTGGAATTAAAATAAAAAAAATTCTTCCACTTGCTTAGCATCCCAACAAGTTTTCTGAAGGGCCAGGTGAGCCCCAGCACAGTGGATGGAGACCAGAGGTGGGAAAAGGAGTGGGTGTACCCCTCGGGTGGGCTTGGGCATCTCAGCCCTCACCCCCAGCACACACACAGCAGGGCCAAAGAGAAGGGTCTGGCTGGAGAAAGCAAACCCCGACTATCCAAGGCAGACCTGTGGCACACAGGGAAAAAAAATGCTGGCTTATAGTGATTACCCATGTTTGCAGGATCAGGGGAGGCTGCCAGTTTCCACTGAATGTATGTCTCTGTGGGAAAGGCATCACGACTGAATCGGGTATCCGGGCAGGCTGTGGGCTCGGCAGCGGGGGTGTTCGCTGCTGTGACTATCAGCATTCACACCTGCAAGGCAGCCCACGCAGAGCAGAGCCCCGAGGGGAGAGAGCAGCCCGTCAGAGCCAGGCAAAGCACCAGGCATATACATTAAGTACAATCACCCACACAGCTCACGTGAGCACCTTGCATGGAAAGTAACTGTGGGGGACTTGGGATTTCCTGTAAAGAAAGTGCTTTCTGAGTGACACAGGGGAGGGAATAGGACAAGCTGAGGTTAACAGGCTGCTGTGCGTGGGACCAAGACCTTAAAAAACCCCTTAATCCTGCCAGATGCAGCACAAACACAGGCCTGCTATCTTCAGAGACTGGTTTTGAGAGAGAGAGCCTGAGGTTTTGGGAAACAATGGAAGCAGAGAGGAAAATGACAGAAGAGGGTAAATTCACAAAAGAAATAAAAACTGTGAGAAAAAACCAGTAAACATTAACAAGAAGCACCAAAGAAGAGGAAAAAGGTTGAGTATGATATGAGCAGGGAGAAGGATGAGCACAGACAGGCTTAGAGAAATACTTATTTTACTTTGCTTTCATGAAAGGGGAAATTGTATCTTATTTAGTAGGCCTGCAGGATTACTCACCCACTTAGGACAGTATCTGCCTAACTGGAGTCACACACCTTTGCATACAAGGAGAGTGATCCCCAGGACATGCACTCCCTGGGGCAGGTATGGTTTACTCCTCAGAAAAGCATGGGGAATAGATGTTCAACTAATGGTAGGACCATGCAAGCTCCCTAACTGCTGTAGAACTTAACCACATAGAAGATCATGCAAAATAAAAGCACAATCAGTCCCTGATGGAAGCCTATTCAGGTGTCCAGACAGACACAATCCCAAATTCAAGTGGAAAAGAAAACAGTTGTGACAATGCATTTAATACTATGATCTGTTGTTCTTTCAAGACATGCTGCAGTGCATCTATTTGACATTTATAGCATGTCCCCATAAACAACTGAATCTGAAATTCCCTCCTCAAAGCAGAAGCCAAGCCTGTTTTGATACCGAGCTGCTTCCCAGAGACAAAAAGCAGGGAAGGCTTCCCATCCCCTGTCCCCTGGTGCTGCAGTAAGCTGGCTCTGGGATAACACAGAGAGAGGGAGGGAAGGAGCACAGTGGTGAATGACAATAAAGCCCATTTCCATACCCACAGCTTCACCCCACCCTCAGTGAGAGCTGGTCCTTGGGTCCTCATAGACCTTGGCACCTGTAACTTGTCACAGAACCCTGCTTTTTGTCTTCAGTCCACCTGCCCTCCACCAGCAAGTCCTTTTTCTTCAGCCTTGCTACTCTGCAGTGCAGAAAGAAGCAAGAGTCTGTTATACTTTGTGATGCTGATGCAAGGGAGCAACAGGGGACAGAGAACAGCTTGCCTTTAACAACATCGCTACAGCCTTTAATTCCAGTAGACAACTGAAATCCCATTTTTATCTTTCTGGCATTATGGGTCATTATCCTTTTACTGTTTCCAGCATTTTTTTTTTCACATGAGAGGCTGAAAGGAAAACTTCTTTAAATAGGTGATTTACAGTAATTTAGCTAAATGCTGCATAACACATTGCATTGGTACATTAAGTAAGTGCAACATGATAGAATGTGCCTTATTATGCAAGAAGTGGTTTTAATTGCTCATCACCTCAATGCAGGTGCACTTGGTGCACCAATAGAGCACTTTCACAGTAGTACTAGTAAAATAAAACACAATTATAGCTCAGGAAAATTCCCATATCAACATGCATCTCTAGCAGGCTTGTAAATTAACTTGACAAAAGCTCGAAGAAGGCTGAGTCCCAGGAAAATTTAAAACTATAAAAATCAGTAATGTCAGTCTGTTTCTCTTTTTTATGTAATCCCAAATCTTTCAAGATCCAAACTAAAAAAAAAAAAACTTTTTCAAACTCATTGAGAGAAGACCTCAGCACCAAGCCTGAAATCCAGGCAGAGCACACTTTTGAAATTTCAGTCCCAAATTTGAAACCAGGTACAATTCTGCTGCTGCCTCTCATTTGTGAGACTGAACTCTGCTTCAGAGAGCCCTAATCTGGGAACTCTGTAGGCTCAGACCACGGTTTAGTGGCATAGGCATGAAAAGCTGAAGTCCATGCGAGAAACAGAGAACTCCTTTCAACTTCAAATAACTTCTCTTCCCTGTTTCTACCTGCTTTTATAACACATGCGGGAGGGGAAGAGAGACACTACAATTAGGAAAAAAATGAATGAGAAATCCTCTGGAGTAAATCCATTTTGACTCCATCCAGGGCAAATCATCCCAATTACAAAACTTCTGCAAAATCCTAACAACGGTAAAAACATACATCTTGTTGCTTGCTGCCCTCAGTTTATCTCTCTGTGATGACTGACAGCAGCGAGGGGACTTTGCAGCACACTGAGCTGACTTTGGAGTATTCCAGAGCCGAGAAATCTTACTCAAAAATTCTCTGCCATCTTCTTTTTCTGTTCAGTTATGCTCATGCCGTGTGCTCTTCAAACCCTAGACGTTATAGCAGGAAAAGTGCAGATGACCCCTAGGTTACCTGAGTCCGGACAGCTGGAGATACCAGATTACACTGATCCCTTTGATTCCCTGCCAGAAACTTCCCACATTCAGCACAGGCCAATAGCAATTTAACCCTAAAAAATTAATTTCCCAGGAAATGGTCCCTGATGCCTGTATCCGCATCCCACATATTTTTTCCTGGTCTCACCATGTGTCTAAACATCAAAACAAAGCGCGGACAACAGGTAGTGTGTATCAGCTCATCCCAGCTCCGTAATGTGGCTGGCATGGGTGGCACAGCCCCAAATACACAGTGGCACAGACTTTATCAAGAGTATAAAGTCTCCAGGGCTTTTGCCATAGTAGCTGCTAGCTCATACGCGAGCCCAAGCTACCGTTCCTGCTTGGTCATCCCCACCTTGCCTGCTCCGTGCAGGTACACTTGCTCCAAGCACTCCCTTGTTGTCCCCCAGGCCAGTGCAGCATCGCTCAGCCACCTCTCTCTTCTCTGCCAAACACACCGTGTCTTATCTGCCTCATTTAGTTCAGCTTCACACAAGGGAGTGCATAACCCAAAGTGTTACACGTAAATGTAATAATCCATTTGACACTGAGAAAAAAAGGAATCCATGAATAAATTTTCATTAAAATGTGACCCCACAGCTTGCTTTCTTAATTCCTCTGTGCATTTCCTTGCCTCCTTCTCTTTGCCTCCAATGAAATTACACTTGTTAGTGGCCATGATGGAGAGGATTATTCCTTTTCATTATTATTATCATGGGCAGAATATAGAAATTTCTGTACAGATTGAATGAGATCTTTGTATATTAACAAGCAAATTTTCTCTGTATACAGCTCTGGATAAAGTTTTAATTATCTTTGTGTGCAATATTTCACGATCCCTTTTATGCTACTCTATCATTTCAGATGTTTCTGGCAAAGTATGACTGTGCTGAAGGCCAACTGTAAAAAGAGCCTGGCAGAGCCATGGCCATCACCCTGACTTCAGGCTTTTGAAAATCAAGGCAGATAAGACATAAAATCCAACATCCTACACGGTTTGGTTACTGGTGTGTGATTTCTGGTTTTGGACTGGTCACAAGAGGGCACCATATTACAGAGCCGATGGAAACACTTTCAACACTTGCAAAGTACCATTAATAAATAATTGAACGCGATGCTGGGCACCGGACCTGGCAAGGAACAGCACCTGGAGGGGAGCAGAGACTCCCCAACTCCCCACACCCAACTGCAAGGGAACCACCGATGGGAGGAGCAGTTTGCAATTATACATACAAGCCCATTGTTTTTAAACTAACTGATAAGGGAGTGAAAAAATTAGTGTCAGCTAAGTATATCGTTTTCCCTTAACATCTCAAATCAGTTTGCCTGCAGTGACTAGGCCAGCTCCTGCAGGGAGCCCCATACCAAATCCCAGAAAAGATTTCTGAATTTCTTATTTCACCTGCTCTTGTTCCTATTCCTCTCTGTGCCAAGGAACCAACATCGTGCATCATTCACTGCCTTGTGTGATGTTGGTCTTGAATCAGTACTCATTTGTTGCTAAGGGGGCAAACATGCTGATGCAGGTGCTGAAGCAAAAGAGCCGATGATACGAATACCTGGTTTAAGCGCAATGGATGAAAAATGGTTACAGCAAAAGAATGACTGGTCCTTTCTTGAATCCTGGTCAACCTTTGTCCAAAAATGTCTTCTCAGTGGGTTCTCAATGGGTTAACAACTTTCAGCAGATGGCATTAAAACCAAAGAATGCCCTTTTTCAATGAAAAGAACTTGACTTCTTCATATTTTTCTTTATTTTCTATATCCTTACATAGTTTCTTTGTTACTCGGGGTACTTTTTCTTTTTATCGTGCATTTCCATGCTTCTGTCATGGTCTTTATCCTTCTCTGGACCAAGTCTACACCCACTACAATCTATCTTTTTTGGATGGAGAACCCAAACTCACTGTAGTGATCAAGGTGATAATGTCCCTCAAACTGGATAAAAACATGCTATTTTCAGTATTGCTCTCTCCTGAATACAGTCCAATATTGTTTCCCCTAAAAAAGTTGATTGCAACAGAAACTTGGTTATATGTTCTCAGTTTCCTGCCCTGAAAGAAGGAAAGCAAAAACAAAATACGGCATTTTAATAAACCCTCTCATGTTTTTCATACTCATACTGTTCTGGCTTGATAATTTAGCCATGTTAGTCATTGAGTGTCCATTAGGAAAAAAAATCAGGAATATTACAATTATTGGTATATAATTCTACTTATAAAAATACCTTCCTTTGTGAGGCATTACAAATAGAAAAGAAATAAAGACTAAATGTCAAAGGTTAATTTGTTTTAAGGCCATATCTTATGCGTGCTACCAAGTTTGGTATCAGCTAAATGCTTCAGGGCAAAAGGTAATAGTAAACTCTCACAAATGCTGCCCCTGAAATTAAAACCTGGAAAAAGGAAAATACGGAACACATGGAACAATTATATGTACACATATACTCTCGGTGATACTTTTAAAAAAAGGTTTTAAGACATTTTTTTATGTCACAGTTCACAGCCCGCACTCCCACTGGGAAGGAGAATAAGGAAGTAAAAGATACCTCCAAATTATTAATCAGCACCCTGGCTTATGCACAAGTCTTCCAAGAAATATGTCTTGTAAAATGACTCAGTCCATCAACCGAAGCAATAATAAAGAGCAGTGAAAACAGCTTCACTGGCCCAGCGTATGTGCATTAACCCCATTACAGTGTGGATGGACCAGCTCAGCAACCGCTGGCTCCTCTCTGCTGATGCTACCAGCTTGGATGAGCAACCAGCGCCAGCTGCAGGAGCAGGTTTTGGGTATGGGCTCTTGTCCACTAGAAAATAGGAAAATTGACTGCTGAGCAGAGAATAAGTGTTTATTAGGGAGATAATAAATTAGACTATCGGAAAAATTTCTGGACACTTTGTCCAGGCAGAACTGATGGATTTTATATGTTTGTACAAGTCTTGCTGGCTTTTCTCAGCCCACCTGAAGGTACCATGGTATTCAGATATTCCTACAGTCCATGCACGGCAAGGCCAACATTTCCAAGCAGCACCTGGACTGACTTACTCTGCATAAATGCCCACACTGAACGTAACTGCAATGAGCCCAAAGTTTCTTTGAACTGCTGGATTTACCACCCCTGCAATGTACAGCTGATTTTTTTACAAGGTCCAATGCATACCAAAATAACCATCATTTATCCAGTAGATCCAAAATTTTGCCCTTTATGGGGAAATTGTTTCTGAGCTGAAACTTTTTCTTCTCTCCTTGGCTTGAGCTTTAAAATTTCCCACTGCCTTTTTACTAGACTTTGTTTACCTTTCTTCCATCCATGCCATTGTAATCTGCCTTCCCTGGAAAGTGAAAATGCTTTGAAGCTGATTATCCATATTTTGTGAATTATTACAAATCTTAAGCATTGACAAATCAGGTCTAAGGCTTCAAAAGAACCTGATATTTTAAAAATATCTTTTCTAGTGAAATTAAACATCAGATTCTTTTCATTTACCTTCCAAATATGTTTAGCTTTTGAAGGGCCGTTTAGGTATAATTTTAATAATGTCTTTGAGTACTAAAAATTTTAAGATTTATTTCATTCTCTTTTTGAACCAAAGTAAGTATTTTTGTAAGTCACTTGTCCTCAGAAGCCGGGACTTTAAGTCAAGCAGCAAAATGAAAATTTGGCATCATATCCAGCTGGCAGTGTTGTGAAGGCAAACCCCCTGCACAGCCATACACAAACCTGGTTACTTGTTCAGCTCTTTCTCTCCATCAATCAAATGTTCTAGGGAGTTGTTTCCCACTCTCCTTTTCCTTGCATTTTGTTTTCCTTCTTTCATTTCTTCACACTTGTTGTCTTACCTTGAGTTTCTCTTCCTGCTGGGCATGAGACCAGAAGAGGCTTTTAAGAGGTGTTATACTCTGATAATCAGGGATTGTTTCTCAGCATGCATGGCCACTTCTGTCTCGGGATCACTTACAGGATCACCTTATTTTCTATCAGAGATTATTCCCCGTTACTGACAATGGAAAGAGATGGCAGCAAAGTAATCACTTTTAAAACTCAGGGCATGTGTATAGACCCAGTGCTGGCTTCACGTAGAGCTGTGAAAGTCCTGCTGGGGACCTATATTGCAGTATTTTATGGCATCGTGATCACTCAGTGGTATAACTTGGTACCAGGACCTATAGATTTTAACTCTAACACAGTGCAAAATCTTTTGGCTTTTCTTTGGGGTCAAACAAATTATATTACATGCATGCACTTGCCTTAAAGTGTCATGAAACTCGAATAATTTGAACACATTTGAGAAGCCAGCCCCAAAACTTCCGTGTAATCCTTGTGTGTAGTTCCCGTCCCATCCTCTCTAAAATGATATATTAGAGATGGAAAATATTCAGGAAATGACAAGGATGATCCAAGGTACTAATCTAAGGGCCACCAAGCAAAGCAAATAGGATCAAGCTCCCAAGTAAGGAAAATGAGGCAGTTCCTCATGCAACAGGTCTTAGGCCAGTGAAACTACTTGATGAAGGGCATGGTGGATGCAAGAGGCTCTGGAGGACACTTGGCAGGGGACTTGGAAGAGAAATACATTTGGGGTTACTAAATAGAGAAACTACAAGAGGATCTGGTAATTCCCTAACCTAAAAAGTGTGTGAAGCTCACTGTGCTCTTATTCATCCTTGTGCACACACATATTGCTTCTCATGGAAACAGGATTTTGGGCTGCGCAAAGTTTTGGTCTCTTCTGCTCTTAATTGAATTTTCACCGATGTGAGATTTGTATATCTACATTTTAAAGTATAATTATATTCCCTTGAGCAGTGATAATTATCTCATTCTAAATTTCTTTTAATTAATTATATAAGTACTGGTACTTATATAATTGGTACTATTTCTGGTACTATTTCTTGTAAGAAAAAAAAAGTATTGTTTCTTCTATGTTCAACAGCTTAATACAGTCAGGAGATCCAAACTCACCAGAGACTTTCTTTCTTAGATAAGTAAATCTTTGCCTGCTAAATTTTCAATTACAAATATCCGATACAAAGTTTAATCACCAGAAATACAGTATTTCCCATCTCCAAATTATGAAATTATGGTATCTCAGTGTATATTTATTTAATGTTCATTGAAAGGAATAAGTGGAAGAATACATACTTGTCCTTGTTTCAGCTGGGATAGAGTTAATTTTCTTCAGTAGCTGGTATAGTGCTGTGTTTTGGATTTAGTATGAGAATAATGTTGATAACACGCTGATGTTTTAGCTATTGCTAAGCGGTGTTTACACTGGCCAAGGACTTTTCAGCTTCCCATGCTCTGCCAGGTGCACAAGAAGCTGGGAGGGGGCACAGCCAGGACAGCTGACCCCAACTGGCCAAAGGGCTATTCCATACCATATGGCGTCATGCCCAGTATAGAAACTGGGGGGAGTTGGCCAAGGAGCAGGGATCGCTGCTCGGGGACTGGCTGGGCATCGGTCAGCAGGTGGTGAGCAGTTGCATCACTTGTTTTTCCTGGGTTTTGTTCGTCTCTCTCTTTTTGTTTTTTTCACTTTCATTACAATTCATTGTTGTTATTATTATTATTTTTTTTTAATTTTATTTCAATCATTAAACTGTTGTTATCTCAACCCATGAGTTTTCTTACTTTTGTCCTTCCAATTCTCTCCCCCATCCCACCGGGGGGGAGAAGGGGGAAGGGTGAGCAAGCGGCTGCATGATGCTTAGTTGCCGACTGGGGTTAAACCACAACAATACTTCTCTAATTATCCTTGCTAAGCAGTCCGTGCTCCATGTTCAGCAAGTGTCCAAGAGCAGTGGAGCAAGCTCAGGGAAAGCTACTGAGGTAGGAGAATGTGCTTTGCACCAAGTAAAAATCTTCAACAAGGAATCAAAGTCAAGCAGGGAAGTATGAAAAATGTAAAATTGCCTTGGTTTAAAAAAAAATAATTAAGCAAGTTGCCTCCTACAGAACAAAGGGCACCTAAAGATGGACTGTGTCAAAAGACATAAACCTTTCTGGAAATCTCTGTTGAAGGTATCAGTAGTATATTATAATCGGGATCAGCTGCTTAACAAGAGGCCCCAACACCCTGAAGAGCTCTCCTTTCTCCATCATCCCTTTACAGTCCTCCTTTGAACATGCTTCTTGCCCAGCATATCCTGCAATTATGCACCTCTTTTCTTCCCTCTGATTTTTCCTAGATGCTAATTTCCTAGATAGTCCTTTCCCAAAACTTTTCCAGCCTTACAGCAGCATGATTGTTAGAAAAACCTCCGGCAAGTTCATGCAAACCCTTATTCTTGATCTCCCTTTCCTACAGTTCAAAACTGAATTCCCCACCTATCTGCCCATATTTGCTTAGCAGTGCCGGATCTAAATGAAATATATTTCTTACTCCCTCCCAAAGCAACCCTCCACATGTTGAGACACTGCCAGCCTCCTGTGCAAGGGAGAAGACCACCACCCACTGCTGCACCTTGCTTGCTCCATCACCTGGGAGCCAGGTATAGCTTTCCTTCTTTCTCTCCCTTCTCTTTTCTGCGCTATACTCCTCTGAAAAAGCAAAGGAAAAAAAACCCAAAAACTTTATTTTAGTACAAATTCAACCAGCCGGGCTGCAATTATGCCCATCCTTTTAAAGGCTTATCAAAGGCAATTTCTGTCACAGCAGTTCCCCCTTCCTCAGGGGCTGGGGCCAGCTGGGATCTTAGGGTTACCTGCTTTGCAGGTGTCAACCGGGGAAGCACATCTAGCAGTGTCACACTGTACCTCTAGTTGTTCACATGGATTTTTCACTAACACCCACTGAGAGAACACCTAATACCTGTCCCAGTTAAACCGCTGTAAAACCAGTGCCTTTCCTTCGGCTCAGAGAGCAGCTGATTTTGATTTCAAACCACTTTGAAAAAGATGAAAAAAACCAGATCCTTTTTTAACTGGATTCAAACTGTTAAGCACGTAGGCAGAACTGCCACGTGCATTTCTTTTCTTCCAGCAGCAGAAACACTGCTGATGTGAGCTGCATCTTCAAAAGTCCCCCACAGATGCAGCTGCTCCCCGTGGCAGAGTGCTGTTTCCTTCCCGTTTCCATTCCTGCTGTTCTCATTTTTTTTAATCAAAAGGCTTCCCCCTGTGAACTGGGTGCAGTTGCAGTATGTCTGGCTGGCTGGCAGGGTAAAAGGACTGTATTTAGCAGATTTGCATTAGCCACCAGCAATACAGAGCAGGGAAACGCCACTGTGCACCTTCGTGCGACATAAAGCACGATGATGGGAAGGAGCAAAGGAGGGCAGCTTCTACCTAATTCCCATGGATTTTTACCTCAAATCTGCAAACAAATATAACACACAAAGGAGCCCAAGTGGTCCTAGTTTCCACACCTCTTACAGCTTCAAATTATTTCCCAGAGCTGCTCCTCGCTAGCAGACACAGCCACGGCAGGAGGCACCACCTTGCTTCTGAGTTACTTTGAGAGAAAAGCACTAATTTTAGTGGAGCCAGGCTTGAAAGGGAAATGGGGAATCTGTTTTTGCTAATGCCCATAAAAAGTATAGGAAATCAGCTTGCTGGTCCAACACGTGAGAGTGTGACCATCACATCATTCCCTGCAGCGGGCAAGTATTTTTCCTGTTCCTTTTAAAAAAATCAGTGGGAACAGAATTAGGCAGTTACAGGGAGTAGGTGTTAGTAGAACCCAGACAAGAAGGAAAAGTGAAGTCCAAGGACATCTCCTGCCTCTTCCAGCCATCTTTGATTCACTAATTGTTCCCTTTGATACTACCCTAGCAATTGAATGTATTTTCCAGCTCTTCATCATCTTAGGCCATTAAACCATTTCTCAGGCAACATCACAGTACTGACTTCCAGGCTCATTTTCACCCTTTGCACAATGCCAGCTCCCGCTCTTCCTTGCACACCATCAGGATCCTCCCCATCTGCCTGGGCTTCTCCCCCAGGTGACTCTGCAGCCTCTCCTCCCTGTGCAGCATCACGCTGCCAATGTCCTCTTCATCACTCGTTCCCTTTCATCTCACTTCTCCCAGGTGACCTTCATGCCACCGGCCCTGTCCCTGGGCTGGACTCTTCACTCAACCTGGCATGGTGCAGGGACGTAACAAATATGAAGGTATTGCATTGGACGTCTGAGGCCACTTATTTTGGTACCTCAGGAGGACATTTGACTCAGAGGCTTGACAGCAGTCAGTGACACACAGGGGAACGGTTAGAGTTCAGCAGGCTTTGAAGAAATTAGGTTACTTATGGAGGCTCTTAAATATAGGGTTAGGCACATAGGAAAATCTTGACCTCCTCAAGACATCAAACTCCTCAAAAACCCCAAACAAAGCCGCCTATTTAACCATTACAATGTTCTGCTTTTCTAGGGTGCAATATATTTCACAAACAGGACTTTCTCCAGTACATTTCTCTCTCCAAATTCAGAAGTGCTGCCCACGCCAAAGGATGATTTTCTCAGTCTAACAACAGCGCATGTGGCCCACCAGCCCCCCGGTGCTGCAGAGAAGCTGGGCACTGAGGCACTGCTAAAGCCAAGGTATAGAGCTCCTCCCCAGCTTGCTCCTGCAGACTGTATTAATTTTTAAAAGAGCCAGATTGATTTCTCATTTCATTCTCTCTAGCAGTAATGAACAAAACAGCTACATGGCAGAAATGCTCTCCTCCACGGCCTATTACAGTACGTTAAAAAGCCATTAATTCCTGGGTTTCCTGTCTTTCGTGAATAGGTTACTGTCACTGCTGAACCTAGACAATTGCCCAGCAGCTGAAAGGCAGGAGCAGGGCAACTTCTCTTCAGTGCTCTCAGAGTACAGATACACAGAAATCTCTGAAGAAGACGATCCAGGATGGGGTCTAAAATCAAAATTATGGTTCAAATGGTTTAACATTTTCCTCTCTTCTTTCTCATTGTGGCAGTCGTGACAGAGCATGAGCCCTTATCTATTCTGCTTTGGCAACATAGGATGTCACTTCATGAAGGCGTTTAGACTAATAATAGTAATCAACTGTCTCTAAAGCACATGGACACTTAAACTGACACCAACACTACCTAAAAGTTCACCGTGTGCTTATTTAACTAGCACCCATGTCTTCATGAATCACAACAGAGGGTTTCTAAAGGCCATCCCCAGCAAAACCTCCAAGTGGGGGTGTGCAAGCAGCACTGTCACACGCTTCCATGAAGTGCTAGACCAGAATAGCCTCCTTCAGTCCTTCTCCTGTATTTTCCTCTGGTCCACACACTGTTTTCTTTTAGAGCCGTGTCTTTACCTCAGCATAAGGTCACCCTTACGGCTTCTCGGGGTTGTGAGGCTCTTTGCAATTGGAGATGGAAGTTCACTGAAACCTTAAACACCGCAAACCAATGTGCTGTACTCTAGGTAACTTGCTGTGTGTCTTAGAAAATATTTCAAGAACATTTGAAAAGCCAGAGCACTCACCAAAATACTGCAAAACCAAGCTGCCATGAGGTAGGATATGAGGTTTGGCACACCAGAACTGGGAGTGGGACAAGTTTTCTTCGAACCATTAAGACCAGTAAACCCATTCACTTAAGCCTTTTTGACACATATTTAGAACACATTGAAATGAATTAACTAGTAGCTCTGTTTAGCAAGGTGGGCAAAGAAGCAAATATCCCAATAGAGTAACCCAATTGTCTTTATGCCTTCACCAGATTTACATTAACAAAACCACCTGTGAGCAGTTTCTAGCTTACATTCATTTAACATAAGACAGGAGCTGGGGCGAGTGTGTGGCCCTCATCTGGCAGCACCTGCGTTCAAGGGTGCCTGCACGGAGGTGTAGCTGCTTCCTAACACAGACCACGAACACGCAAGACAAGACTGCAAACTGCACTGCCCAAGGAAGATGACTTTGTTCCTCTGATCACAAACAGAAAGATGAGTTTTTCTCTCATGCCAACAGCTCAACCTTGCCAAGGGAAAGGCTCCTCCTGCCTTACAATTTGGATGGTCGCTTGGAAACAGTCAATCTTTTGGTCCGTGGATGAGCAGCCCGGAGAAGCCTGCATTCCAGCTAACCGTGTTACAGCTCTCTAGCAGGGCAATTTTACTCTTAAGGGCTGTGAAAGCAGCACCTTAACGCAAACCTTTTTCACAATGAAAAATATTAGCACTTACAAAGTTCTTAATATCTATGCAAAGCAAACTATAAATAATTCATTTACTCCACAAGCATCTGCATCATTTGAAATGCATCAATGCTTTTATCAATACAGCGCAATGGATTTACACTGCACAGAATAGACTTGCGGGCATTTGGGCTGTCCAAGTATTGTTGATCTGAGCATTATTACTAAAGGTAAACTGAAATAAATTACCTCAGTTACTACACAATGATTTTTTTCAGCATGGTAAATAAAACTTATTAGTTCTAGGTCATTAAATTCAATATTAGACTTTAAAAGAGCCTAGAGATTCTATGATGTTATTAGTAAAACATGCAATAAAACATATGTGCTTCAGTATTAAAGATAAAAGAATTACTCTGTTATATTTAGATATTAGTTATTACTGCATTTTTCAGAAGGACTTTTGAGATAGATAAAAGCCTAGCTGCCATTCTCAGATGCAAGCTAGGCACGCAGTGGTTCTGGCTATCACTGAGTGGCAGGTTTCCAAATAACTGAGCCATTTCTGAAAATGCCATTCAGAGCCTTTTGCTAATTTACCCACTATTCCTCTTTGGAAAAGAATAAATATTATCTTGCCAGTGTTGCAGGTGAAGCAAGTGGGCAGGGACCTCAGAGACCAGGGCTTGATTTTCAGATTTTTTTTAGTCAACTTCCTATGACCCCTAACACATCTTTTGGTGTCCTGTGCCTCAGTGCTCCTTGCTGCTTGAATATATTGTGATCTTCATTTCAACCTTTATTCTTTTCATGTGGCTACAACTTCTCTGCAAGGACTGTCTTGCCATGTCTGGCCAGTGTCTAGCACAAAGAAGATGCGCTCCTAGTTAGAGCCTCCAGTCGCTAACGTACAGCTCAAAATCCTGGCAACAGCCACTGCTACATGCATTCTGTCTTGCAAGATGCCAACAGCAAGGCTGGAAAAACATCCTCCAAGAAGTAAGTAATGACGGCACGTTGCATCCAATCAATTGCAATAACCACGGGCAGTATATTATAGGCTGCTATTATGTTTTTCTAACTACAACAGCAGCCAAGTACTTTCAGTGTGGGCAAAATGTATTGTATTTGCCATTAAGTACAAAGACAGAAGATAAGCATAAGTCTCCACAAGTGGTGTATACGATTCAGTCTCTACCGCTTACTTTGACACTGGGCACGATGCTGCCTCCCCGTGAAAAATGAGGAGTGCTCCCGAGATGCAAAGGGGCAGGGAACCAAGAGCAGAGGGTCAGGTTCACAGCTGATAGGAATCACTGCAGCTCTGTGGGGCCACAAAGACAGCACTCATAACCCGACCAGTTTCTCAGGACAGGTCCAGGTAATGACTACAAATTATTGTTTTCGGAACAAATCAGTCGACTGAGCTGCTCTTCAGCACAAAATGCAGGTACCCTTCTTTATCCTGGTTTTTGTCCACCATTACAGGAACATTGAAGCATCCCATGGAGCTTTTCAGAAACCTGAGCTAAAATCCTGTGTGAGAGGAATTACAGGAAAAGCCTAGTAATTGTGAAGCCTAATTACAAAGTAATGTG
This sequence comes from Ciconia boyciana, assembly GCF_034638445.1. Classification (NCBI taxonomy): domain Eukaryota; kingdom Metazoa; phylum Chordata; class Aves; order Ciconiiformes; family Ciconiidae; genus Ciconia; species Ciconia boyciana. The sequence continues at coordinate 160,203,061 of NC_132935.1, forward strand.
GAGCTTGAGAGCAGAACTGCTGAGCAGTTAGAGACTAGACTAACGAGTGGCCCATCTGTCATCTGCAAGAGGGCTAACGAAAAGCCGGCACAGGACACTCCTGTCGGTGTATGGAGGAGGATATGTAAATGAGGAAATGTCCAAATACGACATTTAATATACACAGTATGAAATGAGCTGCTAATAGGAGCTCGCATGCATGCTTAGCATATGGACAACATAATTATAGTTGTACATTAAAAGGAAGTTCACAATAGAGGATGGTAACAGAACCGTATGGGGTGTGATCCACCAAGCAATGAGCAGAAGAGCTCAGGAGGAGGCACGGGATGAATGGGGCTGCAAAAGAGACGCAGGTCTTGATTCTTTGCACTTGGATTGCAGGGCAGGGGGATGCCATTTGATCACCAGCATAATTTCAAACTTCCTGTACTACATTGCGTTATACCTACTATAGTATACCATATATACTATACTATAGTACTATATACTATGCTGTCCTGAAGAGTGAAACCTTCACAATAAATCCAGCGTTTACTTACACTACAGGGCAAATCTAAGCGATAGCAGGCCCTAGAAGTGGAACTAGAAATAAACTCTGGAGCAGTCAGTTCTGGTATATGAATGCGTTGCTCACCTCCAAAGTGCTCTTAACTGAGTCAATGACAACAATGGTCAGGGCAGTAGAAGACAGCAGCTAGTTAAACAAAATATTCTTTACTCTCCCTAAACCACTGGATAAAAATGCAAACTGGAATTTGAAATTACAGTGGCATCGTAGAAACTGTAAGTGGTTCAAAGTTTCATCTTTGGCACATCTCTCACTTCGTGCAAGTAAATTTAATTGCAATTCCAATAAAAATGACGCAAACATATCCACTAACCAGCTACGAGTTGCGATTGAAAGTTTAGAGAAAGCCTGTAATCTTTGCACTGAAAGTGTAGTTATGCCAGCTTTGAGACTAGTTCTCTTCTCTTTTTTTTTTTTTTCCCCCTAGCTCCTTTGAAATCAATGGAATGACAGAGCTATCGATCAGAAATACGTTATTTTTCCACTTGCCCACTGCAAATCAAGAAAATGCCTAAACATCAGCTCATCCCATCAATTTCAGTGAGCTTTCAGCATATTTTTCAGTGCCAACCTAAATAGAAATACTTTTTTTTTTTTTTTTTTAATTTTAACACTTGCTCTAAGACTCATTCAAATCAAAGGAAAGACCTTGCTCCTTCAGAGGGTTTGAATCAGCCCCTCACTTACTGGGAAGAACACAGATATTTTACTGACTGAACTCTTTTGGAAGCAAATCCCTTAGATGATTCAAATACGCCTAAACATGCAACATGTTTCATCTTTGGTGATACTACCAAACTCCCATCTTCTGCAATAACGAAGAGGGAAAGGAAGGAAATACAGCTTTGAAGAACCAAGAGGACTGAATTTTGCAGATCTCTGAATGACTGTGATATTTTGCTATATAATTAATAGGAGAAGAATGGGAAGAAAGATAGACAACAGCTACCTATATTTTAACAATTGTGTGGATTCCCCACCAAATGTCCAATCATTTTGTGAGCTGACATGCAATCTTAAACATGCAATTTTTAAATATGCAATTTTTCTGCTAAGGCATTCCAGCACTCTTGTTATACTAAGTTTTATTAGTTTGGCTTTGGCATTTTCAGAGTCTTTCATTTGCATTCTAAAAACTGAGAATAGAGAGCAACAGCAATGTGTGTTTGGGAATTGGGTTACTGGTCTTTCATCTTGCTTATCAGGGACCTTAATCAAGATTTCACCACTTGGCCAGCTAGAGAAAGCTGTGAAAAGCAACTATAATGCAGAAAAGTAATTAATGTTGTAAAATGGCTTTGGGTCCTTGGATGAATGACATTGCAGATTAGCGTCTTGCCCTTAAATGTGAAGTCACCCTTGGGTAAATCTACAGAATCTGTTGGCTTCATAAAATTTCCCTATCAGTATCAGTGGTATTAGTAGCACAGCAACAGAACAAGCCCTTCTAAAATATCTATGCATGTTTGCACAATACTACTTTGTGCTTTGTCCTTTGCAGAAACAATATTTTAGTAATTTCAGATCAGGCAAGACTGATGTTAAATTGCACTGGAGTCAGTGAGAGTACATGGAAAGATGGAGATGGATTTTAAAACATTCAAGATTGGAGTCTTAATAAAAGTTTATATGGCAGCAGTATGCGGTCATAATTGGAAAAGCATGGGAAATACTGTTTTTTCACAGAAGGTTGCAGTTTTGTGGAAAATATGCCTTGCATCCATGTAAAGCTATACTCATCAGAAGGGGGACATTATACATAGCTCCATGGCAATACTTCATTCTCTGTTCCTGCAAAACTTTAATTCATTATAATTCCCTCATATTCTAGCAAATAAAGAAAATAGCAGTAAATGTCTCAATAAAACACCTCTTCCTTCATTAGGGCCATTAGGGATATCAGTGCTAAAAACAGGATGCTAGACAAATAATTCTGAATTGCAATGCAGCTAATATTTCCACTCTCCTTATTCCCAGACAGTGGTTATAGGAAGCATCATTGCCCAGAATATGCAACCTGAAAAAGAGCTCCTGCTCATCGGCAGGTGTGTTTGTGAAGGTGCGTATGGTCTGCAATCGCTTTCCCCTGTAGTTGAATCGGTGGGAGAAGTTGGAGACATCTGTGCTGAGAGCAGCTGGGGAACGTGTTAATTCAGCACTACCCTTTAACACTCTCTCTTTTCATTACAGGTATTAAAATTGTTCCCAATGGGCATAACAGACAAGGAGAGCCAAACACAAGGAAGGATTCAATCCAGTTCCCCATTAAATTGAAAAGAAAAACTAATAACTTCAGTGATAATAGAAGTTGGATTGGAACCTACATGAATGGCATACCACAAATCATTTTATTCTCGCTAAAGCTTGTTCAGACTGCAGCAATTTCCAGCAAGAGCTGGAATCTACATCCCCCAAAACAGCTCTGCTCCAGCAAATACTATGTGCATTAATTCAAGTATTATTTGGTTTTCCCCTGACTAGAAAACATAGGCACCAGAGGATAAAAAGAGCACGTGGCTTGTGTGCAAGCACCAGCCCAGCTGCTGCTGGACTACTGTTTGCCTGTTGCTTAGCAATGCTTCATCTCTCTGCAGGGAATATTAACCTGAAGTTTTGTTTATGGTAAAATAATGACTGTGATAGTGCTCCAACCATTTTTTCCAACCATGTGCTACATCACCTATTGAATACTCTGTGGGACAAAGGCTGCGGTTTTCAATGCCTAGCTATGAGCCCACTGGAGAGCCTTAAATAAAAAATTATAATAACAGAGCAGTGGTGTTTGTATATTTATCAGGAGGAAACCTGGAACAGGAATTTAAGGATCGAATTTTTGGGCATGGTTCTGGGCAACCAGCTCTAGCTGCCCTTGCTTGAGCAGGGAGTTGCACAAGATGATCTCCTGAGATCCCTTCCAACTTCAACCACTCCTTGATTCTGTCATTTCAGGAGCCAAATAAAGAACAGGAGGAATAAAGAAGTAAATAAAATAGAGACGCCCACAGAGCGAGGAAGAAAAGCAAAGGCGCTGCGACACATTCATGCCTCACTCACCAGTTATCCATTTAGCCTCTGGGTCATGAATTTTGAAATCATCACTGAAGAGATCTTCCACTGTTATCTTCTTCTTCTGAGACAAGCTGTTATCTTCAACTGTAAAACATTTGAAAACAAACTGACATTACTTCTACTTTGAAATGTATCTGAAAGTACAGCAACTGTGAATAGTGCCATGTCATATCTCATTCGGAAGCAGTCCACACTGAGCTTTCTGTCACGCATAAGCTCCTTCCCATTGTCAGTGTTATAAAAGGACCACATAGTGGTTCACAAACAGAAACCTCCTGATTATTTATGCTTGGACTCAGCAACTACAAAAAGACCAAGATATGGTCCAAAAGACACATTTTCGGACATAACCTGATCAAAAAAGGTTTTAAAAGTAATGAAAACGCACCTATCGATGTCATAGTGCTATATAATGCTGACTATTCCAAAGAAAATTAAAGCTACTTAACACTAAGACTATTGTGAAATAATTAGTTAAAATAAAAAAAAAAAAAAAGTTTTTATAGCTTATATTTCTATTTCCTGAAAAACTGTCTTGCAGAACCACAGTTGGAAAGGTATTTAGCCTTATAAGGGCTCAGGCAGATTACTTCAGGAATTCACAAAAGATTTTCCATGGGAATCAGACACTTGACTGAAGAAATCTACGATTTTGAAAAATCTATGAGACATAACCCTAAATCCTTAGGTGTTGCATAGCTGGCCTATACTGATTTTCATTTTTACTGCAAGGATATACAGTTAAATTTGCAAATATGGAAATCTGGACAGCTTTTAAATTGAAGAACCAGACTGCCAGTTTAAGATGCTGTAAGATTAGCTTGTAATAAACAGTGTCCTTCATTTATTTCATTCTTCCTAACTCTAGCATACCGCTTTTCCCACAAAGAAATACTCGCTGTACATCTTTCTCTGCTGTCCTTCATACAGTCCTCTCCGCATTTCTCATGATTCAGTCAGAGATTGCTGACAGATTTCTGATGCAAAGCACAATCTAAAGAAAATGCAGAACTGATTTCTGTCTGTGTATGTATTATTGTTAAAAGGAAATCTGTCTCATCTAGGATGCCACCAAGACTAAACACGCATAAGTGAAACCAAATAAAACCAAGGCACAAATTTAACCACTTGAAGTTTGCCACAGCTAGCATCTTCTCCTGTGCCAAAATTATACCTTCTCATTTCTATAACCAGCTCTCTGCTATGTAACAATTCTCATAAACACAACACAGAGGCTCCTGGGCCTGTAACTGAAGTGTTTATGTTGAATTAATGGATTCTTGAGCCTTACAGATGAAGAGCATATGTATTACATCACAGAACCCTATACCGGGTGCTTAGTTAATATGAAAATGGATTTTTATTTTCTCAAAGCTGAAATTTTTAGAGAAAAACTGAAACCAACAATTTTGATTAACATATTCTTTGTCTTTTTTCTCACAACAGTATTTTTTTTGTTATAACAAGCAGTCACCTTCTGTGAATAATTTGTTTGCAACATTCAATATTTGCTGAAAAAATATTTTCATGGAAACCTTTCAGTCAGTTTAAACACATTTGCTCTTTAAAGGAACGTGTGAGGCCACATTCTGAGTATTTCCACAGCAGGTATGTGTGCTGCAGCATCTGTTCTCACTACAGCATCCTAATGCCTGAAGTCTATTGGTATCATGCAGACTTAGCTATCTTTAAAATTTTTTAGTACTAAACTTGTTACACTGAACACACTGGTGATTAGAAACAGTGGAAACAGACTCTCTGAAGCCATTAGAGAGAAAAAGTCTTCTTTACTACACTAAATTGAAGCCTCTGAGCTACCTGAGACCACTGAAAATTACCTATGAACAATGTTTTGTTCCACTAAAAGGTGTTTCAATATAAACTATCATTTTTACCAAATTAAATTATATTCTTCAATTTTCATATTTTTTCCAAGTCTGAATGAGGTTTCAATCACACTGCTCAATGTGGCTTTCAAATACCAAGACACATTAATACACGTTCTCAGCCAAATCCCTCTGTGTGACAGCATTATGCCAAGTTCTTCTGCATGATTTTATTTATTGAAATGGAAAATATAGGTCAGAGGAATTCCAGGAAACTGTTCCAATTAGTTCCCACCATGGTGCAAGGTTCCAGCACTGGATACCCAGGGAGATCGGGTGGTGCAGAGCAGGAGGTCAGAGCCCACATACAGCCCTGGGTTTACAGCTGTTTCAGGTGCCACTTCCCAAATGCCACCCCGAGGAACACGAATGCCCCCTTCCCCACCCTGAGGGCATAAGGACAGGCACAAGCAAACCTCTGTGCTGGAGATTTGGGAAGGGGAAGAGTGGGAATCCCTTCTCGTTCCCTCTTTCTGTGCAGGATGGAGACAGCCAGTCTGGGAGCTGCACTACCTCTATACCTTCACAGCACTTCAAACTCCTCGTAAGGGACAGCAGGAAAAGGGAGAGGTAGCAACTGAAGCATGCACACCCAGGAGCCTCCATAAGGCATGTTTCTTGTTGAGATTCCCTTACTGTCTCCTGCAGTGGGCTGTAATAGCTGCAATAAGCCCTATAATGGCACAGACAACATTAATCTCAGCCATAGAGCTGGGGAGAAAACAAATAATTAAATAATCAATCAATCAATGATTTTTTAGCAAAAAATTCAGATTTACTGACCTCTCGTCTAACACATAGGTAAGTCAGTGTGCTCATTAAGCATACCTACTCCATTCCTCTGGAGCCAGGGGAGACATTTACAGAGGAAGAAATGCCATTGCAGGACCTCAGGTAGTCCACCCGCTCCTGAGCAGCAGTCTCTGAGCATGCCTTAGAGTGTCTAAGTCAGCTGGCAGACACAAGTTGTGTCCACACCCAACTGCAGAGACTTTGAGGCCTCCTTGGTTTTATGAAAGGAGAGGATCAAGCATGTGCCACCACCTTTTTTGCACTCATGTCCCCCACCCCCAGCAGACCAACATGGCAGCTGTCAACCAGGGCCTGACAGCACAGCAGCATGGCAGTGCAGGTGGCACAAAGACTTGTGATTTGGGTGCCAAGTCAGAAACCTACCATCCAAACAGCAAAGCTACATGCTGAGAGAACCAAGTGAAAACCATGTCTGTTTTATTTTTGACTCAACGTTAAAGGCATGACGGGAACCCAGCGTTGGTCAGACCTTTTGGGTTCATCTGTCTGCACCTTGTCTTTGAAGTCAGCACACCCAAAAAGACATGGGCTGAACTGATAAAATCTTGGTCTCCAGAACACAAACAGAACAAAGATGCTCCAGAAACCCACAAAACTCAAACAGAAAAGGGCTATGAGCTCTCCTCCCCGCCTGTTTTGCCTCTGCAGTACCAATCCTTTCTTTCAAGCTTCCTCTCAACTCCAGCAATGCTCAGAGGCTGCTTGATGGGTCAGAAGGTTTCAGTCACCTTTGGGTGCCCACCTTTCTTTCTGTCATCCCTGGGCCTCAGCTACAGTTCAGTCTCAGATGCTTTTCTCACACCCCTCCTGGGCTATTGTGCATTGCAAGCACATGGGTGAGAGTGTGTCCATACATGTCCACCTCTCAGCAGTCCTGACCCAGCACACCAGGAGCTCCCTTCCCACCTCAGCATACCTGCTCGATCCCCAGGCTAATCTGAGCCCCTTTTCCCCCATACAACCTCTCTGTACCCAAAAGGCAATGGCCAGACAAGGCAAACAGGCAGCCTCTCTCCCTTCTGTAAAATCCCACTTTTTTTAAATGGCATATCATATACATTTATATATAACAACTGTGAACAAACAAATTAAACTTCTGCACAGCTGGTCACAGGATATTTCCTTGCTCTTCCCAACTAAAAAAAGTCATACAAAGCTTACTAGGCAATGCATTTGGCTGTCTGACAGCATGCTGTGAATTAATGCTATGCAATGACTACCTCAATACCATCTCTGAAAAATCTTTCCTATGAATTTTGTAAAAATTTTAACGTGGAGTTGGGCGTACTTTCTTTTTTTCAGCTAAAGGTCAGATTTGAAAGGAGCAAACTTGATGTATATCTCCAGAAAGCTTTAAATATGAGGAACAGATGTGCAAAAAGTCCTTGTTTGCCTCAATTTCCAAACAGAGGGGACTAGAAAGCAGCCTTTTGCTTAGCAAAATGTCCAATGGAATTTGGGAGACGTTTTTTAATCAAAATTTCTGTAGGACTGTCTTCTCTTCAGCTTTGATATGTGTGTATGTGTGTGCACACTCATGCATAACTATAAACTTTTGCACATGTTTATACAAATACAACACTGCTAGGATGGGTCCCATAGAAGTGCCATATGCTGTGACAAGTGAGCAACTGCCAGTCAGGAAAGGCTCAGTCCCACACTTTTATCATTTGTATAAATAGCTTCACATTTTTCAAAGGTGGGTAGAATGGCAGGACTCACACACACATGAAACCAGAATCCTTCAGCATAGGCAATTGTGTGCATGTGGTATACTATAGTGTAATGAAATGCAAGCTTTCACCAGTTACTCCTTCTTTTGAAAATGTTGTTCTAGAATACCAAAGGATATACAAATCATAGAACTGTTGACATTTTGTTAGGATTTTATAAAATAAGTCCTGAGCGTTAGCTAGCAATAAAGCACTGCTATTGTAATTACAATGTCTGCTGAATGCAGAGAGCACTGTTCCCAGTTTATGAGCTAATCTTAAAGCAGGGTGAGTGACCTGCCTCTGAGAAACCCAAACCAGTAGGGATTTCATCCTTTCTGAAGCTGAATCCAGAGTTAAAACCTTCTTTAAAGGTTTGGGCTGATTTGCAAAAGAATCTTGAAGAGATATATAAATCCTTTTTCCCCTCAATTATTAAATACCTTAATCAGCATCTGTTCTGCTAAGCAAACCTCCCCTATTCCTCACTGTACCACTAATTCTTGGTTTTGCAGGAGACTACCCCGAGTTTCACAGTATTAGGAAATACCACCATCATGATGCAAGTTATGGGTCCAGTTAAGCACTTTTCTTTGTCTGAACATGGACTACAAGCCTGGATGCCGCACTTTATCCCATACATGCCCCAAATTATTCTCTGTAAGCATAGAATAGAATAGAATAGCATAGCATAGCATGATGTTCAGCACTGGGTTTAGAGCATCTCTGCATTGCATGCCTTGGTGTTGCACTGAAAAACAGGCCTTCAAACCAACAGCAAAATACTTAAGAGAAGAATGGTTTCCCAGCCAGGGAGAGGACCAAGATAGACAAGTACAAATAAGGAATTCAGAGATAAAATCCAAAAGGATATTTGTACTAGCAGGAGAGTGTCAGGCTGGACTCCAACATTATCATCAGAAGGAAGACTTAAAAAATGTGAAGTATTTGCATGCACGGTGCTCTGCCATGCCAGACTGCATCACCTCGCTTGAGACATTTCCAGTGAAGAGGTTTGGGTTCTTTTGTTTTCTGATGCCACTCTCACATTTGGCAGCAGCTCCCCATACCATGAACATCCACAAAACTGCTTCTCCTCCTTCTTTCCCGGTCCTCCTGTCCCTTTCTCACCTCTTGTTCAAATATCTATCATTTATTTTTCAGCTTGACTACCAATGGATAAACATTTCTTCTTCCAGTGAATGATTTTATGGCAGGTAAATGCAGACTCTGCTTCTCCTTCTGGACAGGCTCCTCTATCTTCCCCACTCCTACCTTGTTGGGACATGCTGCCCCCAGTCAGGATTAGCAATGTAAAACTTTTTACATTTGTCAAGCCAGCCTCAATGTCTCACTTAGCGCTGGCTGGTGGGAAACGCCTGTGAAATGAGCCTCCTGTTACCCTGTACCATAGCGTGTCTTCGTAACAAGCTCCAGGGCCAGTGGCCCAAGAGAAGACTAAACTCAGCTGCTGCCAAGCCACAGCAGCAACCTAAGATATCTATTTTACCCTTGGCAGAGTCTCACCATGAAGCAGTCTGGATCCATAATAAAACCAGAAACAGTACTGAGCTCAGAGTTTTTGAATTTGCATGTAGGACACAGTTCTGAAACACCAGCAGGGAAAAAAAAAACAACCCAAACCCAGTTTTAGCAAACCAGGTAATTAGAAATCTCAAACAATATGAGTGAAAATTTTAGCATAGAAAATGACTTTGCATATTCCTAAGTTTAAAGCACAGAGACGCTCTCAAAGGATTCATGCATGCTCAGTACACCTTTTCTGTCTGGGTACTTACCTATACAGCACTGCAGTATCTATAGTCATAATAGTCATTAGTGATTTTATGTATGATTTTCTTATGGAGAAGTGGGAGTAGGGTTCAGGAGAAGTCCTAAATGAGGTCTATAGTAGAGCGCAGAACTGAAATCAGAGCTGCTAAGTCCTCACCAGATATCATTCTGACCATTCTTATAAAGAAATCATTATTACAAGTGGTCTTGTAAAAGGAAAGACTTGTGAGGTAGACTGTATTTAGGACTGCACAGGTATGTTTATGCTTCTCCCCGTGTATCCATCTATATGGAATGCTGCTCTTCAATGGTAGTGGCACCCATGGTCTCATCTATGCAGTGAGAGCCACTGACAGCTTCTTGAAGCCCACAAGTATGGGTTTAGGAATCTAGGCTTCAGTATGCATTTTTGAAAAGTCTCGGACTGCACTTCTGTAAAATAGAAGGTGACATTTCCATACCTAATGGGTAAGGGACAATATTTGTCACTGCAAATAAATGGTGCCTGATGTGAGTACAGTCCACAGACCATGCCCCAAAATATCTCAGAGATGAGCTGCACTGTCCAAAGGTGTTAAATCTGAACCCTAGCAAAAGTAATTTAAAAAGTTATCCTTAATTAAGTTTAACCTTAATTAATTTCATTACTTAATTACTCTGGCATGACCATTAGCTACTTACATTTACAATGAAAACTTCAGGATAGCATGAAATAAACTGAACGTGGCATGACGATAAATAACCAAAAGGATAATGTAGTGATTGTTTCACTCATTTTCAAATTAACTCAGTGCAGTCCTGAATTTCTTGATATATCACTGTCTCCAGTCTACCATACAGCAGGACTGTGGGATAAGAATTGTGTCAGGGAAGACAGCCCAGATGAACTGCATGTCAGTTCACACGCTACAAGCTAGAAATTTCTGCCCCACAACTTCCATCTCATTTTTCCACTTCACTGTCTTATGTTCTTCCATTTCCTACGGTTTCATTTCTCCCTTGCCTTTGCTCCCCTGCTCAGCCCTGTGCTCTCTGTCCTGCTGTCCCCTAGAGTCACTTGCATGTACTCAGCCAAGAAGTAGCCTCTTTTCTTCTCCTCTATGTCCCTCTGCAGGGGATCTTCTGCCTTCTCCTGTTTTGTAGCTACTCACCCTTTCTGAAACGGAATTCTTTTTTCTACGTCTCGTCTCTCATTTCTCTCATTCATTTGTCTTTTCGCATTCAGATCACAAGCTTCTCAGAGCCGCAAAAGTACATTATTTCTACTCCGTAAGTAGTCATGGAAATTTACAGGGCTGTATAAATATGTAATAATCAATAATCATAATGATATACATTAAAATTCAAACCTACCACCTCAACAGCTACTGTAAGAGAAGTAATTTACAGAGGTTATGTGCACAGAACTTTGCTGAAACTTGGTAAGGGGATTAACTTAAGGAATCCCTTACTGGGAATTTACTCATTATTTGCTGTGGTTAAGTGCTATCTGGCACATAGTTATCTGGAATTCCTTTGTAAAGCTGGAACACTATGGTCTGATTTAAAAATCAATACAGCTGAACGGGATGGGATTTAGGTGCCTAAGCATGGGTATCTTAATGCCATTTTAGATGCTCTAGCATATGCCACCCAACTGGCGGCTGCTGCTCCGCGTAAGCATGAACTTCAGGAAGTCCCGTGTCCTAACTGACTGCCCTATGTAGATGTCTCTCATACCCTGGCACATCTAAAATGACACTCCCCGTCTATGTTTAGGCAACCAAGTTTCACTCTTGTACATTCAGGTCAGTGGCCTTGATCTTTGAATAGAAATGTAAAACTCTAAAACAATCTACCTAAGAATGGCCTTGAATTCAGCTCACATCAAGCTAAAGAACAGGAAAGATTATTCCATTGATGTTGACTTTGCAGTCAGTATGCAATCCCTTTACCCTTGGAAATGTAAAATTACAGAAGAAAAACAGAATGAAAGTGAGTTAAAGGTTATAAATACCTGGTGTCAGGAGTATAACAGAGGTGACAATCAGGGAGCAGATAACAAGAATAACAAGTAAGGCAATTGCAATTCCTTTCCAGTTTCTTTGAGGAGGATTACTCCCCACCAGCTCCTAGAAACATCAAAGGAAAAAGAACATTTAGAAAAGGCACTTAGACAAGGAAACAAACAGCAGAATCCAAACAGCAACATATGTCTGCAGAACCACACCATGCACCCTGTGACGACGGTGGGTGAAGCCCATGAGCCATATACAATTCATGTCATTATAATATGCTGCGGTATTAATTGAATCCATCCCAAGTCAGATTATACAATGAATAAATGCAATGCACCCATAGGATGCTCAGTAGTGTAACCCACACTTCCCACCGCCTCCTTGCATAATGGGCACCATCTGCCCACACCAGCACTCATCCAAACTCACTTATCAAAAGCCATTTTCCTACCAACCCTCATTAAGTCTGGGAATAAAGAGCTTTACAGTAACTTTCAAGAGACTTTTATAATAAGATGCCAGAGAAGAATACAGGAAGATAAATAATTCACAGGGGCATGTATGGAGATAAAAATCAATAAGGATATCCCCATGGTGAACTTTTATGCCTTCCCAGAAAACATCACATCTCCTCAGGCCATCTTGCATGCATTCCTAGGTTGGTAGGCCTAAGGACATGAAGATAGGCTTCACATCTAGCATATACATTAAATTTAATCACGTCCTTAAAACTTTAGAATAAAAGCTCCATCACTATTCACTGATTCACGTAAAGCTTTGACTTTACGGCGGTTGTACCATATGTTCTGTCTATGATGTATACAGCACCCTTGCTCTCGAGACTGAGGTTTTTATGAAGTGCTGTGTTCGCATTCACAAGATCTTAAATATTTATTGCACTTTATCCCTTTCATGCTTTTTGCTGGATTCCTCTTAGCGCTGTGCATTAAATGTGATTTCGTGCACGCATTGAAGCATCCCCAGGAACTGTATGAAATATCAGTGCACTCCACTTTCCTGGAAGGCTGAATTCACTCAAGGGATCTGGAATCACAGCCAGAACAACTCTGGATGCTCCCCCTCCTTGTTGACCTCACCAATTTAGAATTTTTGCCTCATTTCCTTTATCGTGAGGGATGGTGGGTCTAAGACAGACATGCTGCTACTTCTTTAAAGATTCTTCTTTCTTTCTTTTTTAATTTTTTCAGGAAAACAAAAAGCTTCATAATAGACCAAGTTCTTCTGTAATTCAGAGAGTTTTTTTCATTTACTGTAACTTTTTCTTGTACACAGCAACATGACCTGAACAGGGAAGTCAGGCAAACCTCACGGTTTTGATTTCAGAAAACACTAGAAAATATTTTTCAACTTTTTCCATATCAAGAATCCATTTCACAGAAAAAGATAATGTTGAGACTCTCTTCCTCTATGTTTGGGGATCTATGCATTACAAAGGCTATAAATCTGCAATGGAAAGCCAGGTTTGAGGCATTAAACATCTGATGTAGCATCTGTATTTCATTATTTATTGTAGTTCTGGAAAAGACACCATGGTTCTTTTCCTTCTGGCAAAGAGGGGTAGAGATTAGCACCCCTCCCCTCCTTGCTTTCCCCTCATTTGCACTTGGCTTTCTATTTGAAATGAAAAATAATTAGAAGGAACAAATGTATAGTTTATTATTCTTACCAGAGAAAAATCTGAAAAGTAGGTCAGGAGCCTTGAGAAATGCAATTTTGCCAACAAGCAAACACAAAGAATATAAATACTTGCATTTTTATAGCGTCTTCACCCTAAGCACGAATACAAATGTTAATTAATTTAGTCTTCTAACTCCTTTTTTAGGAAACTGTTACAGTCTCCATTTATCAGGTGATGCAAATAGGCTCAAAAGAGAGTCTGTGACTTTCCCAGGGTCACATACAAATCAAGAAATAAAGCCCGGAGAAGAGTCCAGGTCTTATTAGTAAGTGGCAGAAATATTCTTCCTTTCACAGGAGGGCACTAAAGGGATGGCAGGAGAACTGGGGAGAACCAGCTGAGAAACCACAGTACTTCCACCCAGCCAAGCCCTAACAGTATCTGAAGGACAGAGGTAAGATGCAGGCAGCACTACAGGACTGATGGCAACAGTCACATTCCTGAAAATAATCTAACCACCCTCTCTGTCCCTAATGGTCAGAAGTTTTAAAATTGAAAAAAATAGTTCACAGGCTTGAATTAGATCTACAAACCCAGATGTAGTTCAAAAGCTTAATAAAACCTTGCATTAAGTGAGGATTCCCCATCCATGGGTCCCAGCGTGATAGAAATCCACACACGTGCTTAAGCTTTCAGGATATCAATACTTCCACTCAATCCATTATCACATCATAATCCCATTAATTCTTCAGTCATCCAATCAATATTTGAGCAAAATCACAACAAAAAAGACTGGGAATTTCTAGTGTATCAAGAGGAGGAAAACTATTCATAAACAAAACTTTGGGGTTTAATACACTGCAAGGAAGCAGAAAGGAACGTTTTCACTTTATTTTCAAAATTCCATCAGGAAATTTCCCCTGATAAAAAGCAAGAAGAGATAAATGACATTTCAAAGAAAGGTAAACAGCTTTATTCAGCACAGGTTTGGAAAGCAGTTTTTTTGTTCTTCTCAGTCATTTGAAGTCTCTTCTGACGGAAAAAATCTTACAGTAGATCTGCTGCACACACATTGTACCATATATATGCTAGCACCAACATCTTAGATCTTTCCTGTCTGTATTTCTGTTAATTCCAGAGAGATGTTGCTGTGTCACTGTGACCAGCTTTTACTTTCAGGAGATTACAGCCTCGCCACCGTGATACCCCATGCCCTTGGCAGCAAACTCCCACCTCTTCAACAGGAGTTCCCACAAGCGGACACCAGCTGCCTATTCACATTGCTCAGGAAAGCCTCTGTGCTTGGGACCGAAGCCAGGAAGGTGTTTAATTAAGCCCTAGGCAGGTACAGATTCAAGCACATAAATAATGTTCTTGAAGTGGCACCTCAAAGGGTTTGTTTCCAATGCACAGCACAAAGCTATAATTTGCCCATTCCTGAAAGATGCAGTTTGCAGATGTAAATACAGAGATCTGAACCAAACAGCAAGCAGATACCCTTCGTGAACCATGGCTGTTAATCCTAAAGATACCACTTTGGTTTTAATACTGAAATCTGAGCATATTACACAAATGGAAATAAACCAAGAACGCACCGTTTCTGCTCTGATGAAATGATTCTGCTGAAAACAGCACACAAGGAAACGTTAAAACAAAGTCACTCATTGGTAAGAGTCACCTGCTCTCTGCTTCTCATGAAGAACTATCACAACTCTTGCATGACCTCTGCAAGCAAGCTAAAGCCCTTCAGCCTGTTTTTTCTCCTTTTTTCCTTTGCTGTTTGTTTTCCATCCCCTTCTTTCTCTTACCTAAAACCTTAATTGTTTTTGGATTAGGAAAGTAAAACAGATGTTACCACAGGTTTTAACATAAGCACACTTCATTGATGCTGCATATTAAAAACTGTAAATGTTATCACTTTCATCTTCATTTATGATTGAAAAATAATGTTACCCACCTGTGAAGTTGACTTTGAAGCCATAAATCCAGACAGCTACAGTATTTCAAGACTCTAAAATACAGATCTGTGATGACATATTTTCCTGCCTGTGAAAGAATCACTGTACTGACATGTTATGGATGAAGGCTGGATGTGCTCCAATTCAAGATGCTGTCAACAAAATTATTTCTGGCATGTTTATTTGAAACCTGCCAAAAGTCTGCCAGCACAGTGGCCATATTAGAATAATAGCATCTTAAATTTATTAGAATAATGGCTTCTTAAAACAAAAACTCGTCAGGCACAACTTTTTTTTTTTAATAGCCATGTCTATATTACTAAATGAAAGAAGGACAATATAGACATCCCTTGTCAAGTATTGGTATTATTTAATAGAAGCTATACATCCTGGACCAAAATCTCTGAAGGATCAATAGAGGGATGGTCATGGTGGGCCTCTTAGTCCTTTTCAACACAGAGTTCCCACTTTTGTGCAATAACAACAAAACCTAGGTGTGTTATACTGGAATATATACATTCCAGACACGTGCTGTATGTGAGGGCCCTTGCTGAAGCAGGTGACACTGGGCCATGGATGCAGACAGGAGACTGAGCTCTCTTCTCAGTTACGCCAGTGTAAATCAGAAAGAAAAGAAAAAGGAAAAAAAAAAAGGAAAAAAACTAAGAAATGAATGGTATGAAACAAAAGCAGGTGCAAGATCCCTTATTGGCTTCAGAGGTGGCAGGATGGGGTTTATAGCAAGGTTTTGCATGGTTTCCATATCTGCCATTCTTGCAAGCTCTGCTTCTTGCTTTTTTTGATTTGCTTCTAAATTTAAACTAAATAACCTGAAATACTACACACTCACAAACACAGTAAATGAAAAATCTTCTAGCAAGCTTGTCAACAGACAGTGAACAGAGGAATATGTATTCTACCTTCACCTCAGGCTACCTTGTTTTGAATTAAAACTTTTGCCTGATGACATAACATAGTGAGTGCAGTGTCTCTGGCAAGTCAGCTCACCAGTTTCAGAACACGGCCCAGAAAAAAAAACTTTGCTGAGGAATTAAGGTATGGGAACACTGTTATCCCTGGTAAAAACTCCTATGATGTTCAGTGGAAAAATAATCTTGCTGTTAATTAGTTCTTTATAATACAAAATTGCTGCAGATTATAACTGCTAAACAGTACAACAAATGAGATAGAGAGTAGGTAACCCATACAGTTAGATTATTAACCTTGTGTTGCAAAAGAGAAATATTAATTGCAATGATAATGGCAGTAAAACAGATGCATTGCAGTGGTTACAGCACCAGGCTTGCTGAGACCTCTGGTTATATTGCTGATCGATACTGCCTTACTGTCTCATCGCACTCCTCCGCCTGTCTGGATCCTCTGCTGTACTCCTGCCTTAAATTTAGGATGGAGGTTCTTCGTGGGCAGGAATCATTTTTGGTACCCTGCCTGGCACAGTGGAAACCTCAATCACTAAAGAACTTAGGCAGTTAATTAGCATAATATGGATAAACAATACTAAGCATGTATCTGCATCTTTCTCATCTCTGAATTCAAGCTGAGTTACTTTTGTTTGGGGGTTTTTTATTTATTTCCTTTCCTTTCCTTCTCCTCCCCACTCGCCTCCCTCCCCTCCTGCTGCTGCAGACCACCCTGAGCTGTGCTCCAGCTGAAATGTGATGCTGAGTAGCAATTGGTTTGCAGATACACTCGGAGAGCCTGAGCCTGAAGCTACAGTAAACTCAGTTGTTCAGATGCTAAAGGTGACACTTTAGAGTGAGAGGAATAAAAACTTGGTCTGTTTTTACAAATGAGGCATGGCATGTACGTGGGCTTTCCTGCAAAACCCCAACAGAAAGATTCAGAACGATAAAACTATCCTGCCTGTTGCGGTGATGAAAGAGAACTAAGCTATGTTTTTCTTCGTCTTCTGTTGATAATAAATGCTTTTACTAATAGGGAGCAATGACTTAATAACAGTTAACATCTTTGCTGTCTACTCCCCAGCACCGTGAGAAAAATCTTTTACCCAGCACACAATGCAACACACTATCTTGCCCTGCATTTCTGGGAGGCTCTCTTTTTATTGAATGCCCTAAAGCCTCTTATTTTGGTCCAGCAGCTCCATCTCCTCTCACAATTTTCTGCAAAGTGCATAAATGCAAATGCTTTGAGGTTGGGCATTAATGGAGTGTTTGAGAGTGAGCGAGGAAAAGGCTGTATCCGTAACACTCAGCCCTTTGTAAAAATAAACCTTGCATGTTTTATGCTTTGATAGAGCTTTCAGTCTTACATGTTTCTATTACAAAGCCAATAGGAGAAAATGACTGCCATCTGCACCTTACACCTAAGTGTTAGCTTTAACAGATGATGGGTCTTCCACAGTTTTAGAGCAGAAGGCACTAGATCCTCAGCTAGCACTGACTGACACAGATCATTGGCTCCACTGGAGCAAAGCCAGTCTGTGTCAGCTACAAATGAAACCCAGTGCTACTTCTAAATAAAAAAAAAATCTGTAAAAAGATCTAAATACAGTAATATCTAGGATTCCTAGCTGTACTGTATTGCAGAAATGGATATTTAATAACTTCCCATCATTTTCATGAGCATTATGATGAAACAGGTTTGGATCCCTCCAGACCTAGCAGCATTAAAAGATTAATTTAGCATCTCTACATTTTGAACTGGCGTCTCATATGACTTTTGTACCCAAGTATAGTAACCACACTGCAACATCCCCCTATTCCCTTACAACATATAAATAAACAGTGTCGCCATTTGAAGCATTCCCAAATTATTCCTAATGCTTAGGGACAAAGTAACTACGTGGAATTTCCAAAATAAATTAGAAGTTGGGAAAGTGGACTCTGAAATCCTGCCAGGAGCCTATTCTCAAGGTGACAAAAATTCAAGCTGTGAACACCAGCTGGACCTGTTGCACCAAGCATGGCGCCAGCCAAGGGCATGGCCATCTTCTGACTCACGGCCAGGAGAAAGGAGATGGCAATGTTGTACATGTGTACGACACACGATATATGTGATTAGAGATACTTTTAGCCAAGAATGGTGATAGTCTTGATTTAATGTCATCTTATTAATCTTCTTCACTTTCCCACCATCAGTTTGGTTCATTCATCTGCGTAACCTAGATGTTTTTATAGCACCTGGTGCAGTGGGACTGCGAATCCTCACAGGGGCCCTTAACTGCTACTGTAATTCAAGTCATAATTAAAGATCCATTCCCAATAGTGACACAGCCCATAAAATCAACAGCATTTCTTTGATTTTATTTCAGTGTTTGATATAAGCACACACATTCATCCACTAAAACAGAACCAAATCATCTCCTTGGGTGAAATATTTGCCATGGCACCAGTAAAACTTGGTTTGATGCTCAGAATTTTATTCCATAAGAGTCTGTGTTAGCATCAGATCTGTGAAAAGGCTTGGCAAGCCCAAATGCCACAGATTATATCACTGATCCCATGACCCCTGTATGCCACAGCACTTGCTTAGCTCCAGTTTTTCCACTATAATGCTGACAGCCTGGCTCCCTCCAAGCCAAGTCGCAACGCACACACGAGCCTTAAAACAGTTCATACCCATGCAGAATGCACCTGCAAAAGGTGATGTTGCCAAGGCATGCCAGGATGACATCCCTCTACTCTATTTCATGAAGAATTATGATCTCAAGAAATGGGAAAAGAAGCTTCTCTGCAAGATTTGAGAGCCTGGAGAAACCACCTCTCAGCTTTGTCATCTCCCTTAATTCCAACAAAATGCCATTCTGCTTACATTTGTAAAAAGGCAATTACAATTTTTAGTGAAACTATATTTCAGAAAAAAAGAAAATATCGTTCAATTTATGACTCTGAACACCAAGGAAGAACTTGTGATAAGGGAAGTAGTGAAGTGTTTAATCTCCGTGGGTAAAAAGACAGCATTAGAAATTCTGTTTCATATTATATTTTACTAACTCCTAGGCATTTTTTTCCCTGTAATCTAGTTGGTAAATAATTTGTTTCTAAATGGGACAGGAAGGAAAACACGAGGTGAACAAAATTTAATTCCTAAATAATTTGTTTGGGAACAACGTAAGAAACAGCCGTGAAGACAGCCGAGTTTTGAGGTCGCCGTGCTGCAGAGACAGTGGGAAGAGGAATACGAAAACGGTATGTACAGCAGGGGGGAAGAAAACGAGTTTATCAATTTCATTTTGCACTCTCCTGAGGTGTCCATCAAACTCAGGATGCAGAAATTGCACTGCGTGCTAAGAAAGTAAAAATTACCTTTCCAGGTTACTTGCAAACACTTCTGCGATACAGTAATTATTATATGAATTCATGTGTGAATTAAAGCAGCTGGGGGCCAGGGGAGGGTTGCTCCTCTGTTGGTTGACATACATAACTCTCATTAACACACAGCAAAGCTTCATGCATGTATAGAGAAAGAAAAAAACAGAAAGAAAGCGAGAAGCACCCTCAGTACAACCTGCTATGCCAACCACCATCTACAATTACTATCTATCTGAAATACATCAACTGCTTTTTGTTCCAAGTATGTTTCTCTCATCATCACTTCTTACAGGATGACGGGATTTCAGATGAGGTGCCTGGCTGGTGTGAGGGCTGCAAAGTGACAGCTCCTGAAGGTCCCGCTGCCGTGGGAGCAGTTGAACAAACCAGGTCCGAGACAGGATTGACTCCCCAGGTTCTGGAGTTACATGCGGAGGTGAGGAACACGAACAGACCAAGGGGCAAGAGGATGGCGTGGGATGGCACTGCAGGGAGGAGGAGGCTGCAGTGACAATTCAGAGCTTTTTTGGGGGACAGAACATTTGATCAGAGCCCATAATAATGGAATTTCAGAAGTAATTAAAATTACTTGAACCTCCATGACGAGACACAACGTAAAATGCTTTTACTTACTGAACAAAGAAAAATGTCCAAACTAACAGGTTTGTGATTATAAAATCTGTTTTGTGTGCTCACTAAAACACTCTCCGAATTTAGTAAAGAATGACTAAAAGTCACGTATTTCTGTCCTCCGTGGAACTTGAGTTATCTGTGTTTTATATAAAAGTTGAGTTCAGCAGAAAAAAAAAAAATCCCTTAAATAAGCCAGTAGAATCTCATGAGAGGGAAAAGTTCCTCCCTGTTTCAAGCCAGAACCCACCCTTACTGAGGTCAATAACAACATTTTTAGTAGCATGCCCGAGTCCTTTCATCTTTTCCATATATCATAAATTAATCAGATTATAGTGTAGGAGGTGTGTAAAATGCAAACTCCAGAGTTATTCTGGATGCTAAAATTCACAGATTATTTTTTTTCATCTTTTACACAACTTTTATTTCAAGCACCAATCATTTATTGTTTTGAAAAATACAACTTGTTTGATCTATGGATGTTTCAAAGACAACACAATTGCTTTATTCATTACTGTAGTAATATTTATATTAAGATGTTAATTGTTTTATAATTTTTCCTTTAAGAGAATCTTAATTTTCTGTTGTTTCTAGGATCAAAGGCCAATATGCTCAAGTCATATTTGATGTGTGGGTCTCTAATGCTGTGTTTCCATCTGTAATATGTAGCCAAGATTTTAATGGAAAATTATAGAAGGAATATTATTCTCTGATACAAATTTTAACAATGTTGAGCAATGGAAAAACAATGTGTAAGTATGGGCCGGTATTTTACACAATGCTTTTAAATGAAAAGACATTAGCAGTTTTTGGAGTAGGACGCAGAATGAAGGCTTTTCTCTCCCAGCTAAGTCCCCTTCTCCCCAGCCTGTACAGCCAAGATCTTTTTGCTTAGGGTCTCTCCGCTTCTTCTCATCTCCTAAATCTTTCATTCCTGGTGTCATAAGTAAATACAAACCAGTAAGTAAAGCAAACCAAAATCTGTTCTCCTGTCCCAAGGGCAATTGGCAGAGCACACCTCTCACCCACAACAGCCAAACCCTCTTACACTGCAGTGCAGCGTGACCGTATCGCAACTTCTTTACCAAAACAGTCCCTAGCCCACCCTGAACCCCAAGCTTCGCTGCAGCATTCCTGGGACAGTCCTGCTAGTAATGGGCCAAAACCATGCCTGGGAGCATGCTAACAAACCACATTGGTGATCACCTATGCTTGGTCCCCTGCACCCTTCCAGGTTACTTCACCGTATAAATGCAGCCCTAAACTCCATCTGAATCCCAAATCCTAAACCTAAGCTACAGTCCCCAACTCACCCCCAGTTCTGCAATTCTTACTCTTAAGGAAAATCATTTGCTTGAGCTCCTACTGTTACTCATGCAGAAGTAAGGAGCAAGGGACACAACAGCAAAAGGATGGCTGTCTTTTCAATTTTTATAATGTTAATTATTTCTTTCTGGCTAGCAGCAACCTGTGCTGACTTCTGTGAGCATTGCTTGGATGATGATGCAGGGAGCAGAGTCCACAGGCTGCAAGACTGTCCTCAAAATAGCTGGGAGACATCTCAGTTCTCCTAATGGGATTTGCTCAGGCTTTTCTCAGATATTCTTGAACCAGAAATCATTTCATGGATATCCTGATTTGATGTTCATGAAGTTTAAAAAAAAAGTCTTAATTGCCCCTGGCCCTTGTCCAGCTCTAGCTTAGGAAAACTGTAGTTTGAAGAATTACAGCTCTTCGAAGGGTACTCAGGCTTTTGGCGTGAGATGCTAGCGGGCTGGCTCAGCACCACGTGCTGCTGTCAGGCAAAGTGACTCCAAGGTCTCCAAAGGTTTACGAGTCTTATGCTTGGTCTGTTCTAATTGATTTCTATTTTTACTAGGGCTCTCACAGCACATTACGAAGAGCTTTGCAAAGTCATTTATTTTCATTTTCAAAACTTTCTGGGCGGCAGTAAACACAACCAACAAACAGTAAGTCATTTTTCCTTGGGAAAGCAAGGTGCCAACTTTCCTTCCCATACTGGGCTCTGTTAACTGTGGCACAACACCACAGGAGCATGGCTCCTTGTATTGAAAGAACACTTTTCTTGCTCATTTTTCATTTGACAGAAATACCCTTAATTCAATACAATCCTGAGTCTCAGTAAGTGAATTACAGAATGGAACTGAGACATCCGTGTTCCCATTCAAAAAAAAAAAAAGCAAAACCGACTGACATACAAATGGCAATTTTTTTCTCCTAGATCTATTTCGCGAGGGTCACTGCCACCCAGCAGCAAAGCCACTGCATTATCATGATCATTTTTAATCTCCCTGCACAATTCATCTTAGCATCTTAACAGCAGTGACAAAAGTACCTCTTCTCCTGAATTATGCTGCTGGTTTACCTGTCTGCTTTTCA
Source organism: Ciconia boyciana (assembly GCF_034638445.1). Taxonomy (NCBI): domain Eukaryota; kingdom Metazoa; phylum Chordata; class Aves; order Ciconiiformes; family Ciconiidae; genus Ciconia; species Ciconia boyciana. Next base: position 160,225,825 of record NC_132935.1, read on the forward strand.
ATGGCTTCAAGACGTGAAGTTTCCGCTGTAATCAAAATTCTCTCTTTAATTTTGTGACTCTCTCACTTCTGACATCAAAAGTGAGAGAGTGTGGGTTAGAAAGGTCCCCTTTGTATTTGAAACTGAAGTTAAATGTAGGGATATGATATTGATTTAAACATACTGTAGGATTTGAAAAGAGAAAAATCACCCAAGCAGACACAATGACTTTTGTGAGGCAGTTTCATTGCATCCCATGAAAAAATGCTCCAGAGATGGGAAGGAAACAGGCAAGTGTCCAAGAATGGAGTTTCTTCTCTGCACCTTCCAGCCTGTTGGTCTCTCAAGAAGCAGGGTTTGGCTTCTGCAGTTAAGGGGTCTTAACAGACGCAGCAGGCAGAGAGTGCCATCTCCACATGTCCCTACAGTGCTCAGTGATCAACTCCTGGTCTAAATACACCTAAAAAGGTCCTCTACCTTCACCTCTCTGTCCGTCTCACTCACTTTGCAAGACATAAAGACATCCTAAACTCACGTGATGCTGAAAAAAACCTTCCAGTATAAACTTCCCTATTAAGTACCCTGTCTAGCCATCTCATGTGGTGCTGCAACCTCATTGCACCATGCACAGGCCAATGTCCTCAGAGGTGTTCAGATCCTTAATTCCCTGTGGCTTCACCAGGAGTCAGGCACAGAAACACTCCTGAGGACCTGGGCCTTGGTGCCTCTCTTCTCCCTATCTAAATTAAAAAATAAAACTCTTCCGTAACTAATAACAGAGTTCAGAAGCGATCAAATATGTAGCAGTGGGAGAAGGCAAATGATGGGGGCTGAGGCACCGGTGTTTTTAAAGAGAGAAGAGCATTAGCACAGCCAGGATTTCATTTACCATGTGGAAAATCTGTTCAGAGCAGAATGGAAACTCTACCAATTAACATACTCCACAAATGCGTCTCTCCAATAAGCAGAGTTACAGGGATCATTCTTTGACACACACCATAAGGGAATGAAAAGGTTAATGTAGTGTATGTGAGTGCATTTTTAAAAATCAATTTAAGGGAATTTTCTCTGCTGTAAATTAGGCTCTGGCAACAGGGAAAACCATCAAGCTCAAATTAACAAAAGGAACAAAAGAATTTAATTTAAAACTACATTGTGATTGTACTGCTCATTGGTGCACACAAAAAAATCAGCAACATGCATTTCATTTTTACCTTCTTTGATTACAAAATGGCTATTATCAGTGAAAGATAATGTTGAATCATAATTAGAAGCAGGACTCTCCCTCCTACCAGCCTGCAAAGCTCAACATTTTCTGTAATGCAATATAAAGTAATTTTGGTTAGAAATCCCATTTGTCAACTCTCCTCACGTTCACTAGATTGCGACCCCTCTACCTGTGGTCACACATGCTTCTGTATACTCAGAAAAAGCAGGGTTTGGCTTCTGAACTCCAGACTTCCCATTCAGCAAGATGTTACATTTGCCTACCTGCAGCTGAAGACATGCAGAAATTTAAGGGCAAAAACGATGAAGCCATTGGACTTATGGTATCTGTATAGAGGATCCGAAGCAGTTTTCAGGTTTCCACTAACTTTAACTGGCAGGAGAGCAAACCTCAGCTGAAATCTTGCATCTTCAAGGGGGGTAAAACAGTTCCTGTAACTTCACAGCTTTGTTACAGGCTCTCAATTCCCCATTGCAAACTATGGACTTGCAAACTATTGCAAACTATGGGCTTGCAAACTACGGACTCCTCTCCCCCTCACAACAACTATACATAGGGTATCTTCCTTACCTGGAGAGAAGAGGATACCCAGCAGTACAGTGACATTCACACTCAAAGCTACAATAAGAGCATGTTCTCGAGGTGACACAACTGCACATGATGTTTCCCAAAATTATCACCAGTCATAGCCCTTGTGCTTTTCTCAAGTGACATTTGCTGTCACCAAACTCTGAAATTGAAAGGTGGTGCTGAGGACAGCAAGATTTTGTGACATGTTCTGCATCAATGAAGTGAAGAAAGAATATGACACAACTGATCTGTGCTCACATGTTGCCTGCTGTGCTGGTTGCCAAAAGATATCTGCAGCACAATGAAGGGACAGACAGGTCGTATGAGCTACTTGAGATAAATCAGCTGTGTTATTTTCCTTCCACTTCATTGACATAAATACCTGCATCACTCCCCTTGTGTATTCAACAGCCCTTCATCTGGTCCATCACTGAAACCTCCCTCTATAGAGAGCAGATAATTGTCAATGTAAAGAATCTCAGTTATTTAATGGTGACGGATGAATCTTCAAGCCATAAACATTGCCAAATGCTGCCTTGAGGAAGAGAGGCCACTGCTGTTCTTTTCTTGGCATTTCTCACTCCTCTAGTGTCCCCAGGTCGCCCTGCCTGTCCTTTCATAGTATCGTGGGATTTTCTACTTCTCTCTCCAAAAATTCTTCACACATTGGTAAATAATGTCAAGACTATATGACTATATATGACTATAGTCTTTTATGTCTGACCAGGCTGCTATAAACAATTTATTCCCTCCTCTTACAGCTGGTTTAAGCTATTAATGAAGGGAGTGTCAAGTGCTAGTCTTTCAGTTACCAGGATAAAACAACATCAAAGCCCACCACTTCACCTAAAAACTGAAAACAAACAAACAAGCAAGCCATGGTACTAAAATATTTGCAGTCATTTTTGTCACATTCATTTCGACAAGGGGAATGAGGGAGGCAGGATAAAAAAAAACAACAAACAAACCAAAACCAATTCAACATGCACAGATTAATTCACTGCATTATATTGCTACAGCAGAGAAGTATATATGTGTGTATATATACATATATACACACACACACTCCTCTTTTTTTCTTTCCATTTCTTGGCATGGGAAAGCAGAGTCACCCCTTACACACACACCACCTACTTAGCTCTCTATGAGAGGTCAGTTCTTTTTTACCCGTTAGTTTTCATTTCCTTTAAAATGTGAAACAAACTGTCCTTTTGTAAGCTGAGTGGACCTGGACCTTGGCTCCTCTGAAGAAACACCTCACAAGTCGGTAACTGCAGCCCCTTCCCCGTTGGGTAGGACAAAGCAACAGTGGTGAACTGCAGCAGAGGTTCATCGTTTCAGCTAATCCTCTCTCCGTATGGTGAGGGACTATGACTGTAGCGAATAATTAATGAAAAATATATCTGATCAGAAGTTCAAAAGAAGCAGAGGAATTGCAGAAGTAAAAGCTAGTTGTTTTCTTTTTTTTTTTTCCTTTTCTTTTTTTTCCATGGGCTTCTTTGGGCTTACAGGGAAAAACAGACCCTTAAATCTGAAAGCACACCCATCGCTGTGTGTGCTCCTGAGAGCATGGTGGCTGTTGGTGTGATATATCTGCCCTACATCCCCAGCAGGTTGCTATGGCACCTTTTGAGCCACGCTGTATTTGAAACATGGATCTCGGTGCTACAATACCTGCCCGAGAAGCTGGGATAAATGCCGGGGCAGTCAGCCTGGGCTAAGCTTCAGGCTCATGCAGCCACATGCTCTTGGGACCCCAGCAAGCTAATTTAAAGCTAAGACTTGGGACAGTGACTGCAAAGCAGACATGCTCTCATTTACTTTTTAGTAGGAGGAGGATGGAGGAGGAAAAACTCTATGTTTTATGACCTCTCCTTGTTAGCAAGAAATATGATAAGGCTGTGCCTTAGTGCCCAACATTTTTGTGCAGTCTTGAAATATAAAAGAAAAAGCATTGCTTTTTTGTACATAGTATTTTGCCTTTGTAAAATATCGCTATCATAGCCTTATAATGTAAAATGAAAAACTCACATTGTTTTCAGGAAACCTCATAGCAAACTAATGGGGCGCTACAAACCTCGTATTGTTATTTTTTCCATTTTCTTGGCATGAATTTAACAAAAAAACCCAGAATCTAGTTCATTCTCTTACATAACCCTTTGTGAAGGACTCTTAAAATTCACATCAGCAGTCTCTCATTCCTACTTTTCGCTTAATTTCCATTTTGTTTAATGGCTTCATCACTATTTATTTGTGATTTCAGTATTTTTTCCCCCTCCTGAGAGAGAGAAAAACTCTTCTGGGTAATAGGACAAAGAGCTGGAATCTGTCTGTTTCTGTTGTGCTTCTGTAAAAAATACATTAACAAAAAAATTCCCTTGCAGGGAATAAGCACAGTTCTACTTTTTTCCCTGGGGTCTGGTAACATGTTTTCAGTGATGCTGAGAGTCCAGATGCAAGTGCCACGTGAGGAGGTACTCTCAGCACGAGTTACGGAGTCACACATCACATCCCCTTTGCAGGCTGAAGACATGAAGTGTAAAATAATCAGTCTTCCAAGGTCCTAACAAGCCTCCGTGCTACAGGCTGTACCATGCAGTCGGCTTCTAGAACGACTAAAAATGTCTGGCACAGATAGAAAAGACAGCTAGAGGCTTGTATCAAATTTCTTTGTGAAATTACAGGAGGTACTTAACCTTTGTCCTATAACTTTTCATGGGAAATGAGAACATTTGTCATCCAGGCAGGAAGTCATTATCCCCCATGGGAATGAAAGATGTCTTGATATAATCCTGATCCTTTGACAAGAAGACTTCTGAACCCAGACGCCCTCAAAAGACGAGTCTATGAAACCTCCCTGCTTGGGTTCATGCTGAGCATGGACTTCCCAAGTGCCTCCTATATTCTATACCATCCACACTATACATACCTCTTAATTATAACTCAATTACTTTCCCACTTACATCAAGCTTTATATTAAGAATTCAAATTCCTAAAACAGCAAATGCATCTGTTGCAGAAAACCTATGTGGAAAAGCCCAAATGAGAGAAAAGGCTGAAAAAGTTTAATCTGTGTAGACTTTTCCATGCTTGTACTAGTTCAGTTTTCTGATTTTGAAATAATCCTTTTCCTCATCAGTTGGTCATCCCATGGTAGAAGTGACTAACCACGCATGGTGGGGGACCCCACGGTATGGATCCCGTTTTGGATCCAGTAATCGACAATTCATTAACCTCAGTAGTGATGCTAACCCCCTAATCTGCATCTTCCTACCTCCTCATTGGTTTGTAGCTTTTGCTGCTGCTGTTTTCCCCATAGTTTTCCTTTTCATAGTGTGCGGAGATGGGACATCCTCACTCTAGGAACAAAGATTTGTGGGGAAAACAGAGGTTTTACTATGTCATCTATAGAAGATATTTGGATAATTACACCAAAAGCAGGGCTAGGTTGTTAAAAGCCATTTAGATGTCCAATTGCTCTCAGTTTCCCTGTAGATGAGACTCCCAAACATCTGTAAAAATTGATGCCCCACTTCCCAAGCACCTCTCCATTTGAGATAGCACCCTTTAAGAGCCATATTCCTATAGGTTCCCTGCTCACATACAGCAAAAAAAATAATCTCCCACAAGGTTTTTGAGGCAGAGGAGTAGTCTTTGAAGGTTAGCGCTATCACATGAGGGATTTGCTGGCCAGGGCAAAGAGCCAAGGGTGCAGCTCCCCTTATTTCTGCTCAGCATGAGAGGCCAGAGCTCACCCGTGGCACACCAGCCTCCCCGCACTGCTCTCGTGTGCCAGCGATGTCTCCTCTGAAGCCGTGGCCAGATAACAAAACACATGCTCTTGTGCTGCAGCTGGTCTTGCATCCGTGCCCACAGGCAGCACATCTGCGGTGTGAGCAGCAAGGGGGGAGGTAAGGGCATCATTTCAAGTACGAGGAGCAGGCGGTTACAGCTAATCAACTGTCTTCATCGCCTTGTCAGGACAGGAGCATTTGAACTCAGCTTGAAGAATACTGTCGGGCAAGCTATTCGTTATCTGCTGTTCTGCACAGGTAGATGTACTCCCCGTATATTTTATTAGGTCCTGTTACGCTCCATGAATGGATACCACATATTGTTCCAGCTTACGACTTTCATTATCAATTATTAAAACATTTGTTGCAGAGGGAAGAAGCAGCCCATTTCCCTCTGCTGCTGCTGGGATGATTGTAGCAGTCACAGCAAACTGCCTGAGCATCTTTCATGGAGTCTGATTTGGCAAAGACCACTGCCATGGGTGGACGCGGGATCAGCAAGAGGTGGGGATACTTGGCTTGCCTGATAATGGGGTTGTGCTTGGAATCAGTCTCCGGAAAAATGCTTCCCATGTCCATTAGGGATGACATTTACCTTAGTCCAGATGGCACGCATCATCCTCTGTGCACCATTTAAGCTCTGAGCTGAGAGGGATGGTGTGCGGTGTATGGGGATGATGTGTGCAGTTCTTCCGAATTGCAAGTGTCATGCATGTGTGCATGTAGGCAATTAGTTTTTTATTTTAAGGGAAACCTGGGCAATTAAGCAAAGGAATAGAAAATAGGTAGCTTCCAAAAAAGTAAAACATTACTTTATAATATCTGGTTTTTGTTTGCCTAAGTTTTATTAAGTAACTGCACAATTCGCCTTGGAATATTGTTGCTTTCTTCATCTAAATATAAATTTAACAATGTATATTTGGGGCAGCTTCTAAAGTCAGGAACTGTATTTAATACTTGACTAAATCCTTTAGATACCATTTAAGAAATGCTGCTGTCAGTTAATCCATGATACTGCACTATGGTTTTTCTGCCTCCTTTCTGATAGGATGCTCTCCTCCATCCACAGGGAAAATATTGCCTGGAAAGGGCAATGGTTACCTTTGGCCCCACATGCCCCATAGGACTTCTCAGGTGCAGATGAACTCAGGAAAGCATTTAATGGGATTCTTTTCTGTATTAGGGAAACCATTTGAACTTGTGTTCAATTCCCATGGACTTCAGTGGGATGCAGATATGAGTGCTTAAGCACTTCTTAGATATTTTGGTATATGGTTTACCAAAGTAAACACTTGTTCTGCAGAGGAAGATCCAAGATACAATGTAGGTGTCTATAACAGGGGTATCCTTTCCATGGTGGGAGGATGCCTGCCCCGTGCACAAACTCCTGCGTCACCTCTGCGCAGCACCCAGCCCTCTCTGCGCACAGCGTGGAGAGCTGAGCCCAACTCATGGGTGTCTGTCTCTAAGGGGATCTGGTCCTTAATCAGGAAAGGGAATTAAATATTATGGTGTTTCACATGCTAATGACTCAAGAATATAAATTATATTTGACACAACATATTAAACATCTCATAAAACTTCATCAACATGGCAGAATATATCCTGTGTTTTCCTGCTTTTTAATCATTTTAATAAATCAGATAAAAATGATACCACAATGTAACCATTACAAGAGAAGATTATCAGGAGTGTAAAAATAAGAAAAACATCCTGCTACTGCACACCTCAGAGGACAAAACAAAGAGGTGTTTACAAGGTTGGATCAGAAAACAGAAACTCTAACTAAGTTTTGGTGTGATTGATACTGTGGATTTAACCACTCCATTATACAAGGCAAACCAATGAAATAGTGATATGTTTTCTTGTCTTGCTTTAGCCTGCATCTCAAGGGTGCTCATAAATAGTTAAGCAGCTATATCAGAATTCATCAGTTTTTAGAGAAAAATGAAACCTCAACATTGCTATCTATGACATAATGACTTACAAATCAGCCCATAATTAATCTTGATATTAACTGCATACCCTTGTGGTATATGATTTATTATGGGTTATTCATCTAATTTCCTCTATGGGTATTACTTCATGCACATACAATCTAATAACTTTCAATGCAGTAGCAGGTGCTACTTCATAATAAAGACATTAACATTTTTGGAAAAAATACTTTTATATCTATTGATCATACTCTGTTTTCACTTCTCTAATAGACTTGATAGTGATTAAAAATTAAACCTGAAATAAAGATCTCGTATTTCCATCTTCATCCTGACTGCCTTTTTCATCATGTTTCATACTGTACTTTTCTTATTTCAAAACCATGTTACATACCTATAGTTTCACAAACCTACAGCCTTCTTAAATAGGGGAGGATAACATCCTTTATTGTTTCTTCTGGGAGCTCTATTGTTTAGACTGGGAGCTCTCTGAGAGGTTTAAGCATTTCAACAGGCCGCTCATTCAGTTTAACTAACGAGTCTTTTCTGGACAATGCTGTAACATGTTGTAGGATACAACCATTAGTTTCATTTTGGTTTGTAGCTCTAAATTGTCTTTCTCCCTACATGAACTCCAACTACTGCAAGACAGGTGGTTACTTACTCATCAAAGCAGCTATCAAGAGATACAGTCCCTGAGATAACCAGACACTTCCTTACTTGTATTTGAGGAATGTTTCCAGACAGAGCTAAAAGAGAAAGCCCAGCACGCACCAAATAATTTGAAAAATGCCTGGAAATAAATGCAAAACTAAAAACATTCCTGCAGCAGCCAAGAAACTATATGGGGGAACAAAATATAATGACCACAATTGCCATAACTGTTCAAAACAAAAATTTTCTATACTAACACCGCTTCTTTACTTCTCTCTCAGATGTGATTCCTCTTCAGACTAACCATTCATTTACAGACTCCTCTAAATTCAGCCAGCCTCCCAGTGAGGTAATGGGATGATTGGATAAATTGGCAATTACCAGAAGAAATGCTGCAGCTTCTAAAGAAGATGGCAATGTTTAGGTTGGCATTGCCTGGGGAGGGTGAGATGCAGGCAGTAGACATAGTCATATATCCACACCAAATAAAAGAGAATTTACCAGTAGTGACTATCATTCTGCTAATAACCAGATTTTCAGATTCTCAGCAGTCTTGACAGTGGATGCTAAAAGTTCCCATCAAAACTATGACCTCCCTGTGTTAGAAATTGTCCTAACATTACATGAAAAGAACTTAATTAAAAGAAGCAGTGTTGACCATAAAGCCTCTGTTAAACAAATCACTGTTGACAACCCGAAATGTTTTAACATCATTAGTGTACCTCTGAGACAACCAGCAGCCAAAAACCATGGCATTCTCTGAAATTGTTAAGGTGCTTCTCCCAACCCTGTCCGGAAGAAAGTGCTTTCGGAGTCCCTCTCTACCTCTACATATTGACACAATATCAGAGAGTTAATTTGTCAATACAAATAAAATTCATGTGAATTCAGATGTATTTCAAAGAAACTTTATCTTCTGCTACCCAATCCTGTCTCAAGAAAACGCCCTGCAGCAAATTCACACCTAAAATTGCAGTACACTAGCCACAGTAAAAAGCAACTATGTTCACCATATGTTTACTGGTTAAAATAAGATTGTTGTACAGATGTGATGGATATCTCCTTTGAAATAGGCAATGAGCTACCACATGGACGCAGAAGTTAATAGCAGTCAGTACAGCACCAAATCCAAGCAGGTGGCACAACCTGCCGTAGCAAGCTCTGCACATCGCTCCCCAGCTTGGCAGCGTGTGTTCACACACAGAAATCAGGCTCTGTAGCCCAAAGTTAGTCTTTCAGGTGAAAACCCACTAGCTTTCCAAATTGCTGGGAAACTTGTAAAGTCGTAAGCCAGATCCATGCTAAGGTAACAGCTGTTTGCACATGATGCCCTTAGAAAGCAGCTTGCCATGCTGTCACTGCAAATAACAGAAAACTCCTTTAGTTTGGTCTTCCATAATCATTCCCAGCTATGCTTCAGAGTTTAAAGATCTAATCCTGTTTGTAAAATTCAATTAGGCTTTGCAAAAAAAAAAAAAAAAATTAGTTATTAAAGTTTTAGATAAACAGATGTAAGCTAAGAACAAAGCTGCTTCACTACTCCAGTGAATTTCAGGATTAAAGAAAATCAATATACTGTGTCATATTCCTGTAAAATATTATCTGCAGTATAGCTTGTTTTCTCATTTGTACATGAAGTTAAAATTTAAGTCCAGTTTTCAGTGACCACTATTATGGTGTAAGCATTAAATAAAAAGAGTGAAAAATATTCACCTTCCATACAAGAATGTTTCTTTTTACAATAGATGGCCAAGTAACGCCCTAACTTTTTGGAGTGGCCCAGGAGGCAGAAGCCCTGGCTCTGACCAGCCTCCCAAAGGGGAGGCAGCACAGCGGCACCTGCCTTTTATTAGCTTGGGCACAGCAACGAAGCGAGGCTGTTAACTGGTGGGTATTTCTACACAGCACAGCCCTGCACCGTATGCATCGGGTTAGTGATTTCTGCCCTGCGTTACACACACCGGCTGAGCATGCCCCAGACATTTAGAGAAGCAGAATAGAAGTGGGTAAAACAGGTCAATTTCAGATTCAAGAAATAATCCAGGTTTCCAGCCTCTTAATACCAGTATCAGGGTTGGGGTTTTTTGCCCCCTTTTTTTTTTTTAATCGAAGAACTACTTAATTTTTCTGGAAAAGACAGACACCTAACATAGCAGTGCAATGACAACTTTACTTTACAATCAAATAAAAATTAGTTAAGCTATTTTTCACTTGCTATCTTTGCTTTCCCTGCTTTTTTGCTTTTAGGAATATCATACAGGGGGCAGAGAGGAAGTTTTGGAGGAAGGAGAGAGCATTAGAATTTGTAAATGTTCCTCTGACTGGTGGTATCTTACAAACCCCATGTGTAGAAATGGCACAACTGGATTTTGCTCTCCCTTCTAAAGTAGATTCTAGTAAGCCTGTACATTATTAAATGTTAAATTTATCTCACTGTGTCTACAAGGTGATTTTCAAATTCCTGTTGATTTAATAAAGAACTTAGGTGTTCAGCACTTGCAAAACCACTGCCTTTTGGATAGACACCTTCAGACAGATTTAGGTATTTAACCTGAAGAGTCAACATTTGCAGTTCTCCAGCAGGATTACTTAGGCTTTGAGGGTAAATTTCTACATCGTCAAATGTGCTGCATGTTGTGCTAAACAGGATCCTTGCCTTGTCCCTATAGATGCACCGATACTAAGTAATTAAACATGGCCTGGCCCAGGCAGTGGGACTCAGTTGTCCATACCATAGCAACTCCCTGGCATGGCTTAGACTCATGCCACAAGGAAAACCCTAAAGGAAAGTTTTGAGTTCAGCCCAGGAGCATCAGGTGGCCAACTTGATCTGCAGCGTAAAAGAGCTGAACAGTGTGGAGGTGTCAGAGCATGCCCTGCCATCACTGAATGGGCCATGTCAGTGTTTATTGGTTTAGATGTGAAGTTTCTGCAAACTCAGGAACATATCCTTAATAAGCCACGAAGAAAGGAAGAAGCTTGCGTTGAACGTTTGCTGTCCTCTCATACATTTCTGAGATGCACACTTTTCCAGAATCAATGTGGACTTTATTCCAAGAACAATCTGATAAATTCCTAAAGAACTGACAAGAAAATCTTGGGGGAAGGAAGAAAAACAAGCTTTTTTCTTCTCAAATATTTAATAGCCAGAACCTATAAAGAATTGTTGAAGATCTGCCAACATTTCCAATGATTTTCAAAGTCATACCATTTTTACTTGCTCCAGAACTGCTGATATCAGCAAGCATGCCCTTCTAAATAATTTATTGGCATTTCTACATAAATTAGATACTTAAAGGTGAAGATGCCATGAACCCTGTGGAGGCTGAGTGCTCACTACATGGACTATAATCCATCAACCCAACAGACAGATTTCCAAACTGGCTTAAACCCCAGCAGGCTCACTGCTTGGAAATAGTTCAAGGACTCCAGAGACTGCAGTACGCTATTGAAATGTCACTTGTAGTAAAAGCACATTCTACACAAAAATAAATCACCATAAGATAAGGTATAAACCTCAGATAGTTATAAATTGATGATTTAAATCACATGTTAGTTACTGCTCACAAAAATAAGCAATGCAAAAAATATGTTTACTTCAGCTAAGGACAATGTATTATAAAAGACAGGGCAGTTTACAAGGCAGAACCATCAGCTAAAACACATTTCTACGTAAAGTTTAAATTCTTCAGTAATACACTTTAGTCCTGCCTATCAGTTTTTAAAGTCACCATAGGCTTTTTTTTCCAAAACTATATAATAGCAGATGACTGGTTTGCAGGATTTGGCCACTGGAAAATGTATGTTGGTATTTTACCCTTTAACTACTATATATATAAAGACTCCCTGAGAGCTAAGAAGGAAACAATCTGAAGATGATGATGAATGATATTTCAAGAGGAAATCTGAGGTTGAGAAACCCATGAACAAAAACCACTGCACTAGCAAGGAGCAGATCAAAATCTTAAATCTCCAAACTTTATTTTGAAATGAAAGAGAAAAAAAAAAAAATCAAAGACGTCTCCCGTCCTGGCTAGAGAATCGCTGCAGCCAAGGTTTTGTGGCTATTGTTAGGATGGATCCATTGTTTGGATGGATCCCTGAAATACATTGGTATGAGGGGGTGAGAAAAGCCAGTGATGAATGAAATGCTAAAGGGGATGGAAAGATGATGAAAGTACCATTTTCACCAGAAACCATGAGAGTAGGAGTGGTAAAGTTGCTATTTGAGATAGAAGAGAACAAGATAGAACAAGACTAAAAATCAGGACAATCAGCACCAATATCTCAAGGGATTAATTTACAAAGAGTTAAAAAAAAAAAAATCATCAGGAGCTCAAAATAGTTATGAAATCAACACTGATGGCCTAAAAGTTACAGAAAGCCTCAGTTACAGCAGGCGAAGGGGGAAGAAAGCTGCTGACACCAGAGATAACAAGAGAGTGTCAGTGAAGGTCATTTTATCTCCCTGATCTCTGGGTGACTAACTACAGCCCACCAAGAGGTGGGAAAGCAGTGCTCAGCCCTCCGTGTATGAACACAGGTGCAAGTGCAGATTTCCTGTTTGAATACAAATCATGGTTTGCATTTATTAAATGGGCTGATGTTCTCATCATTGGGAATTCACAGGAATGGAAACAAAGGAAGATGCCAACATAGTGAACTTTTCAGCTATTAACCAAAAAACTCTTTGCAAGTGGGTTTTTTTTGATCACATTCATAGCACGAACTCAGACTATGTGCGGACCCAAACAAAATGAATAAACTAAATGGACGATGATCAGTGAAACTAGGGTATTTTTGAGTGTAAATGGAATTTGTGGATTCTGGGCTTTTTCCTATTTATTCTTGAAAAGTCTGCTTTGACAATGGATTAAAAATGTTTCATTGCCCGTTCTTATTCAGTTACTACCAAAAAAAAGGGAGAAGATTAAACATTTGTGTACTTGCTGTAAACTGTGAGTTTTGCCTTGCTCCCAGGCTCTATGTTCTTTTCAGTATTCGTTTTTGACAAATCAGCTCTCTTCGCCCTATCCAGATTATGGTTTTGAGGCCAAACAGAAAATAAGGTATAGCATCATCTTCCTTGTGAGAAGAGATGCAGCAAATTAGTTAATCAGAATTCAGTCACCATAGCGATTTAAACCATGCCTGACTTCCTACCTTCCTACTTGCCATTCCTAACATTACTACCTGTTTAAGATGAGACACCCAGAGGAAATGGGGTTCTGCTCTCACATTTACACAACACCATTACTTTATCTTAATGACTAACACGCCCTGTTTAATAAAGCTCTGGCATCAACTTTATTACATCCTGCACTGCTAATGATTTGGTACTCACCTAATGCATTAATCTTGATTCGTGGCTCACTTGAAATATTTATATATTACAAAATGCTTAAGTGAAGGTCAGTTGCATACAAAGCTTCAAAGAATAAATTGCAAGATCTTGTCTTGCCTCTAGTGGTGTTCTCAGCAGGAGAGCATTGTCCCCTCCACCCCTGGGCTAGCCATGGTTGTGCCCCCACACATCTCACCTGCTCTCCCGTACTAGAGAGAGCCAAGGACTTCCATACAGACATGCCTGGCCTGTTCCTCTTCCCCAGCTACCTATACCGAGCTACAAAACAAGACCTACCGAGTACTGAAATTCCTTACTCTTCATCCACCCCACATACATTAAAAGTGTCTGAGGCCTTAACCTCAGACAACTGAAATTCCCTAAATATAGAGGAACAGCGTCATTTGAGGATGCCCAAGAACCAATCTCAAAAGGCCTTCGAATCATGCGATGGATGAAGCAGAAGCCCCTATTACTAGAACACTAACAAATATATGGCAAGAAATAAGATGATAGACAAGTTTAGAATTGCTGATTTAGAAGCACATCAAAAGATATATGCAAACAGCTGAAAAGCACAGAATGGTACCTACAACATCAGCAGGCACCAGTGACCCTGGCAGACAGGTAGGAGCTGGGTTTAGGAGATGGCCCAGCAACTGTGGGCAGCAAAATGAGCCATATGGCAACAAAACATAAGATTTTGCTACTGAAGGAAGAACTTTATTTTCACTGCTTTTTACATTCATAAAGGACCATGTACAAATGCTTTCAGCTGGTTTCATCATAATTCCTCTGACATTAAAAGTACATACTGGCCCAGGGAAATTCGAGCCATAGGACATAATGTGAACAATATGGGATCTAGAGTATAGGCAGAGAGATGAAATCTCTAAAAAAGCTAGACAGGCCTTTCTCTAAGTATAAAAGGAGTACACTGAATCCCAGCCATAACTGCTCCTGCAAGCCTATTCCCAAGCCACACAAGGCAGGGTAGACAACATAATGCCACAGGCTGCTAAGCCTGTAACCAGCTTTTTGCCACTTTTCCAGTATATACCTCAAAGCATGTAGGAAATGTCAGTACTGCTTCCAGCAGCACTCGCTTTATGTGCTACTTCTGCATGTGGTATGTGGTTTTCTACTGGAGCATTTCAGCATGGGTTGTTGGCTGCAAGATGTTGAGGGTGAAAGTTAGCTGTAACAGCTGGGGTTGGTGAAGAGGAACCTGGGGTTGGAGGAAGAATCCTACAGAGCCCTCTTCTTCTTCTCTACACTTTGTCCTCTTTGCAGCTGTTTTTTGTTCCCCGTGCACTGTCTAGTGACATGAATCGTGGAACAGAAGGAACAGTTTAATCAATAAACTGTTCAATTGCTAAAAATTATTCCACACCCGCAAACTCACAGCCAAGAGACCACACTATCTGTCACTGAAGATGCATTATGAGGGAGAAAGAAAGAGGTTTGAGTGTCATTAGCAAAACAATAATAAAATAACCCGTAAAAATTGAAAATATGACCCAGTAAGAGCATATAAACATAAAACAGTGTGGTCCCCAAGATGGAATCATATTGCATTACAGATAATTCCATATAATGTGGTTTAAAATGGCAAGCTGTATTTGTATTTTAAGGTGCATGGACATATTTATTATATGCAGCCAGTTTACTCTATTGCTTCATGAATTCAAGGAAAAATGTAGTTTCCATCAAATTGAATTGCATTAACTGGTCAATGCACATTGAGAAGAACAGAGTCTATTGCTCTCAACTGAAGGATCTACCTGGAAACATATGTGAGACCATGAATTTCTAAATATTAGACATTGTGTCATATAGCAATGATTAAAATGAATCTGTTGCCGTTCTGATCTTTTATATGCAATGGTTCCTTGAATACTTACTCACTTTGCTATGAAAATACATGTAAAGAGCCCAGCAAAATGATCTGTCTCAGCACTTCTGTTATAATTAAATGCAGTCACATGTTGGCACAAATAATGACCACCATCTGCTCAAATCCATGGCTAGTCTGTCCTTCACCACAAATCACAAATCTCCACATGTCCAGCAAAATACCCATTACCAGCTGATTCTCCAAAGCACCATATGAATAATCTGTATATGCAACATGTTTGTTACAGATGAGTGCTAATATATTTGGCCTCTAAAAATGCTGGCCCGGTTTTGGATGCTTTAATACTAATAACATTAAATGCTAAAATGAAAATATGCTAAATGACACGGGTTGCAAAGTCTGGTCTCAGGAATTAGAAAAAGCCAAGTCTTATGTTGCCTCTTCAGGCTGTAAGCATTTGGATGCAACACCATACCCTGGTCATAGAGTATCCTTGCCTCAGACTGTGTCTCATTTATTTCACAAAGTTTATTTCACTCTGTGGGTATGCTCAATGCAACTATTTCACTAATTATTTTTATTCCATTTGTATCTCACCTTTTTACTACTCACCACTCAAATCTCATTACATTTAAAGATTATTAACTCCCTTGAATGTTTTCCATTAGCATTTCTACACCCTCAGACGAGGTCTGAGCACTTTGTGAAGTCTAGACTCTCCCACTGTTCACATGGTGGATTTGCAAGCACATATTCTGCAGCAGACAGCCTCCAGGACAAAGCTCAGCACTTCAGCATTGCATCAAGCTCTCATTCCTGTCTGGATGGACTGCGCATGGTTGTGTCAGAGTGTATCGCATCCCAGCCCACTAATAAATATCTGGACACCACCTCTTCTGAGACTTGCAGTCATTAAGATTATATTATAGGTGCCAGTGTTGACAGGCCACATATCAGCTGTAGATGTAGGTGTGAATAGCATACCTGTAAGCCTGCTTTTCACCTAGCAGTATGGGCATAGTCTATGGTATTCATCAGTCTAAAACCCTAGAGCTTTACTCCCTTAAGGAATTTTTCTAGCTAACACTTTTTTCAAGAAAGTGAGAATTAGTATCCTCTTTTTACAAATATAGAATCAACACCTAGACAGAAGAATGTCCAAATTTACTTCTAATTTGAGATGCCTAATGTAATATTCACTATGTTCATCTCAACTTCTGCAACCAGCCTTGAAGACAACAACTTATTTCACTACACAACCTCAGCTTAATCTCTGAAGTCATCAAGCCTGGAGACTGAATAGGATAGAGGGTCCAGTGAAAAAAAACACCTGGGGGGTGATCATGTAATTAAAGACTGTGCAAAGATACATGTATATGCAAGATAAACTTTATATTTGCATGCAGCCTGACTCTGCTGATCAATCTACAGGTAACTTCTCAGTGAACACTGCTAATGAATGGGAGTGCCTTTCATGCTCCTGATTCTTCTTTTTTTGTTCTACCTTTGGTGAACAGAGAAAGATTTCTTGGTAGCTCTTTCATGTACAGCAAAGTGCAAGTGCAATGGCCACAAGTTGCAACATGGGGAATTCTGATAAGACATAAAAAAAATCATAAGAGGAGTGGTAAAGCATTGGAACCAGAGCTAGAGAGGCTGTGTCATCCCCACCCTTGAAGAGTTTCAAAGCTGGACTGCACAAGGCCCTGAGTAACCTGATGTAACTGCAATCTAGCCCTGCTTGGAGCAGGTTTGGGCTAGGTTATTGCAGCAGTACCTCCAACCTAAACTTTTCTGTGACTGTCCTTCTGTGATGTCTCCATACAGCTTATGCTGCATAGTGGGGTGTAGAGACTCCTCCCCACTGCACCATGGACATGTTCATTGTTCCAAATGAGAGGGAAATAAATGGAGCACCTTCCTGATCCAGTTCATTTTGAAGACACCATTTGCACAATCATACTCATATACGACAGGTTATTTATGCACGATCCCTTCTAGGTCTCCCCATGACAGAGTAAGCATCTCACAAATGCATATTCCCAGTGAGATGCCACAGTTTGGCTGAGGCAATTAGATCATCATTACTGGAAATAGTAGTAAGCTATATTCTGTCTGGCATAAGTAAATTCAAGGGAATGAAATACCTAGTTCCAAATTATAGTATCATCCAACTAGCCTTTCTGATAGTCCTGAAAGACAGATGGTCTAGCAAATGTCTGTAATCATCATATGGGTACAGTTTAACTCCTAAGACATGTTAAAACAGCAATATTTGCAGAAATATCAACCTGCAGATGTGAATGGGGCTTTCTGATTGGGTAGGTTCAGTGAAATACATCGGTAAAATTTCAGAGGATATTTCCTTCAGATACTGTTCACTTTCATAAAGTAGTTTCACAAAAAACTTAAACATGACCACAATTAACTGATTTACCATTAGTAATAATGAATATGTCAAGCTCAGACTCCATGATTCTTACTTTGAAACAACTCTTCTTTGAGACAGTTGGAAGATCTTCCAGGGTATCAAAAACACAAGACCAACACATGTGTCAGTAAATGATGTTGAAAAGCTACATCTTGTTAAATAAAAAAGGCCAGAACTTGTCCTCTGTTTCTGAAGCCAAATGCTACAAGTGCTCCTCAAAACAGGGTGGTCATGTTTGGAAATGTTGTGGGCCACCTTGTTCCCCAAGCTGTGCTTCTCGTGTTTCTGGGAGAGCACTGACTGTCATGAGCCAAAAAAGTGCTGAGGAGCAGCTAATGGGAGCAGTAAGGCCAGTGCTCAGGCCTCTGTCCAGCCCTGCTGTCAACTCATATATTCATATCTGTGCTGTAATGTGTAGGTATATGAATATGTCTGGGAGACACATTTTGCTGCCTTACAATACAAACATAGACTTGACTGGCACGTAGTCTTATATGCAGCAAGGTTTCATGTATTGTATACAAGTAGAAAACATGAGTCTTGACATTCTCAAAGCATTATCTGAATTTATCACCTAACAACTCTTACAACAAATAATCCCAATTAGTTGTCAAAACAGGACCTCTGCACCATACTCATTTTAAAGGAGAGGAGTTTCTGGAAGCACATACTGTCTCCAAAAGAGAAAAACAAAAAGTTAATCCTGGTATGATTTATTATCCCCTTCATCTCATGCAATAACTCAGTTGTTCTTTGTGTCATGGCCTGATCCTGTAGTCCTTTCTCTTCAAAGTCACCCTGTTTTTAGCAAAGGGAGGAAGAGCTGCAGGATTAGGTCCTGACCTCCAACCAATATTCTCGTCAAAGCAAAATGATGCATTCTGCCTGCTCAGAATTGCCTTGATAGTAGGTGGCATAGGGAAATGTAATATTTCTTCAGTAAATAAGTTTAAGTTATATTGCTTCAGTTTTTTCATATGAAGAGAGCAGAGAATTTCCTTCTCCTGGTCTTATTGGATTCAGAAAGTCACCCACAAATAGAGCATGTGGGGATGGGATGCAGAGTGTCTGTGAAAAGATCCATACAGCACATGCAAATGGGATTAATCTACTCATTCCCTAGATGTAATTGCAGTTTCACAGAAATTCTGCTAAAAACACATTTATTTGGCAGTAAATAAGATGACTAATTGCAAAGGATAGTTACACATAAATTCCAGACTGAAATTTTTGGCACATTTCTAATTGTCATATAAAAGAAAATGACATTCTCTCTCAACTCATTTTTCCTAATTAAATGCAAAATATGACATTATTCCTACTACTCTTATCGGAAGCTAAGTGGAAATGAAGGCTGTTTCACTTTAACTATCAAATGCAGCATATGGTTCCCTGATTACTGGTATACTGTGCAGCAGAAGTCCTGGGCAGATGATTTGAGGAGAGGATCTGACCATGCCTCCTACTGAGACCCGTATAGATGGTCTCAATCCAGACTTGCAAACTGTTCTGTATAGAGTTCTATGAAGGTAATGTGGACCTAAATTAATGACTACAGGATTAGGTTTTGGTTTTTGTTTTGTTTTGTTTTTTTCCAAAGTTCTCTAAATAAATTGTCACATACATTTCGAACACAAATTTTGTATGATAATCAAGACATTAGAGCTGTTACAAGCTGATGGTTTGTCAGCAATCTTTGCTTGCCTCTGACCTGTTTATAGCAAAAGGCTATTACAAACACCCAATACCCAAAGTCACATAGGATATACCTGGCAGAAGAAGATGAACTCAGATCTTTTGTGTCCCAAGCCAATGACAAAACTGACTCTCCATATAGGATTTCTAATACTGAAAAGAAGGCTAAGAGAAATTATGTAAAAAACTTTTGCTGCCAGCTTTGAATTATGAAACAAAAAATTCTTTTAAAATAGCACACAATGTAAGATATCCTCGTATACGTAACATTAAACCCCCCCTCTACAACAGCAGTGCAGTGCAAGTCTAGCACAGAACAGACATGTTTTAATAGTACAGTGGGAATTTATTGTTGCTGCCTTTATCTGTACACACAAGAAGAGCTCTGTCATTCTGTCCACATAATAGGATGCAAAATATGCCATTTTATTAATTGCTTAACATCTACCAAACAGCACAATATTTCCCATGTGGGAAAACACATGCTAGGAGGGAAAAAGCCCCAACAAAACAAATGACAATTTAAAGTGTAATGTTTCTGAGCACTGGACAAAAGGAATTCAGCAAGAATGCAGTGGGTTGAACACCATCACTTGCCCTGACTGTGAGCCCTTCTTTATTCATGAGGATTTTGAAGACTAATGAGTATGCACAGAGCATTCCCACTGATTCACCACCACAGAGAAGAGATTTGACTGGGATTTCATCCAGAAAACAGCTAAGAAAATAGCAAAATACAGGTATGGGAGAAGCTCTGCTGTGCTCCAGAATTCTACCTTCCCTTCATAATAGAGGTACCTTGTACGACTGCAGCTATTTTCCCTGCCTTGCTGCACATAAACCCTCTCTAAAGCACGCTTCTGACACTTTTCCATTAGGAAGTTCTCCCAGACACAAGGAAATATGCTGCAAGCCAGGGCTCTTCCTTGCAAATCTCATACGCTGAACACCTCTGCTCTGCACAGGAGACTCACACATCTGCATACCATGGCCAAAAAAGATGGAGAAGCACCACTCTCCACTTTTTTTTTGATAACTGAGTATTGCCAACCCTTCAGTAATCAAAGATCATGAGTCAGACTCATACATACACCAAATTATGAGATTACTTGAAAAGCCATGAATATTTTCAAACACAAAACATAAAATGTATCATTAGCTTTCTGGATTTGATCTTTCCAGCACATTTATTTCAAGGGCTTTTTTTGTTCGCTTGTTTGATTGCTTTAAGTTGAGGTCTGCAGGTAGCCACTTGCCTCCTGGAGTAGGGATATTAAGAGAAATGCCAAATATTGTGAGAACTGTGATAAAAACCGTGGTTTACAACCCAGCTAAGCTTCCCTCCACCCATGTTTTGCCAGAGGAAGCCAGGTAAGCCCCAGATCTGCTGCTCTCCAAATCTCAGTTGAAACTTCTGGAGATGCTGGTGGCTACACAACATCCTTGATAGTGGGAGAGAAGGATGCAGTATTTGTAAGAGATGTGTGTGGTCAGGATTTTAATGAGATGGGTCAGGAACACAAGCAACAGGGAATTGATGAGAAAGAGGCCACACAGGGACTGGTGAGTATACAAGATTTTACTGTTTTTCTATCTTCATGAATGTGTCTCAGACTAACAATGCATTAGGCCGTTGACTCATCAGTGCCAAAGACAAGATTTAGGATCATAAGAACCACATACTGAGCATGGTTATGGTGACAACCCTGAGATGCTGGCTACCCCTGGAAATTTTAAAGTTAAACCCAGTCTTTTCAGCTCAGAGATACTCATCTCCTTTCATTTTCTGTAGCTTAAGGAGTGTCAGCACTGATAGGACTGCAGGACACAAATCTTAGATGTTATTTAAATATATCAATTTAAGGGAAAACATAAGCAAGATATGGCAACAATATGAGCAGCTCTATCAGCCTGAAACATTTTATATCTAAACCTCAAATTCTCTAGAGAAATCTTCAGACTCAAAGAAACAGAAAACCACCATATAATTCATCTTCATAATCTTCATGTGTGATTTTTATCACTGACATACTACTGCACTCCTGGCTTTTATTGTATTCTGATTGCTGTTAAAGGTGTCCATTTGGCCTTGTTGAGATATAATGCAATAAAATCACCTTTTCCTGTTTATTTCTTTTGGAGTCAGTGAGGGACTCAACAGCAGTCTCCTGGTGGAAAGCTAAAAGCTAGACCTTACACTTGTTTCAGTAGTGTAAATCTATTGCAATACCACTGATTTCAGTGACATTATATGTGGTTACATCTAGAGACAGCTATCTTTAGCAGTTCAAGCCCTTCTCCACATATAGCTGGAAACAGGGAAAGTGTTTTGAGAAAATACAGTTGTGCATTTGCCCTTTTTTATACTCTTTTGCAGCTATCTGCTACTGACCACTGTCTGAGACAAGGCACTAGACTGGATAGATCCTCTGACTGCCCTCCTAAGGTCATTCTTATGATTTTCTGTAGAGCAAAAATCTCCAGAAGTGCACCTAGCCTACTTATTTGCCCTGTAGAATTATGCCTCAGAATCCATTTCTTTAATTACATAAAATATTTAGATCCTCTTGTTTAAGTGGAGATTGTAAATAATGCACTGTTTAATACATTTTAAAAATCACCTGGTATCGAACAAACCATTTAATCTAACTTGGTTAATTTGGAATCAATATTATAATTAATTCTCTACTTCATCTGTCTTTTGAAGCAGTGGAACAAAATAGCTCATATCAGTTCAGCCCTGTAGGACTGTGTGAAACACTGGGGCTGTATTCCTGCTTCCCCTTGCTAAGTAAGATTAATCAGCAGAAGGATTCCTTGCTTTTAGGAATGCTTTTTAGAAGCAGTTCATGTCAAAAGGAAAAAAAAAAGTTTCACAACTTCATTGATCTGATCTAGTGTCTGATTTGTTTTTTAAATCATTAGTCTAGCTTCACTTTAGATAAATCATAATGACTTGTCCTCCCTGCATTTCTCTGAAATGATGAAGTATGCCTGGGCTCACTTTGCTTGAAGGAGGCTCAAGGTACAGGGACTAACAGGAAAAAAAATCACAGTCCCATTGGCTCCAGTGAAGGGAGAGTCCAACCTGCCAGACTACTCCAGTGCCACCCAGTACAGCACCCAGGTCTCCAGTTAGTATCACAACCACCAGACATAGCCTCCCTCATCCTTACAGAGAAAAAAAACCTCTCGGGTTTATAATACAGTGCATATTTTACATGCCAGCAAGGGTAGCAAGCCTAGTAGAAAAGCAGGTTGTCACCAACCCCGTCACTCTCTTGTCTGCTAATGACCCAAAAGCTGAAGGATTATCAGAAATCATGCTCACACTTAATAGGTTTTCCTAATTACCGGTCAACCAGACATATGACCAGAGGGAATAGTAGTGGCTGAGAGCTCCCAAACACAGCCCATCTTGCAAAAAGACCAGCTGCTACAGAAGTTAATTCTTTCTCCTGCAGCAGAGAGCTACTCTGCAAACTTCAATTCCCTGTAATGTCCAATCCAAACATGCTACAGATCATTATTTTTCAAAACCCTTTCCAAAGAAGCATTTCTGTTATCTGTCTCTCTCTTAGCAGAATGGCTTTCCTATCCCACGGGACCTGCGCTGTGAAATGGGAATCAGGACAGGCTGGAAAAGTCTGTTTTCCACTTCTACCCTGAGAGCAGTTTTGGGGGGTCCAGTGCTCAGCCAGGGGCACCGGTCCCTTGGCTTGGTGTGATGCCAAGCAGCATTGTAAGTGAAGATCAGTGATGAGTAAAGGGGCCAGAAGGCTGTAAATAAAATAGTTAGAAAACGTATGCCCCCATGGAGAAATCAGAAGGATTTAATGATTTAAAACTTCCTTTCCAGAGTCTCCCAATTCCCACGACTCTTATTTAGTTTAATGAGAGCTGTGAGCATGCAGATTTACTCATCAGTATTGGCAAACTCCTGATACTTCCTTAATGCTCCTATTCCTTTAGCCATATGATTAATAAAAATTGCTTCTTTTTAGAAAAAAAAAAAAAGGGCTTTTATGGTGCAGGGAAAGCTTGTTAACATGATTTGAATGACCCCTTAGAGATTCAGAAAGCCAAAAGGTAATTCAAGACAACAGAACAGTTTAAATTTCCTGATTTCTAGGGCAATCATTAATTTCTTGAGAACTCAAATCACGATTTATAAACCCCTGAGGCCAACATCTCTGCAATGATTAAAACCCCTTTGTTGCTTTAGCTGACCAGCACAGTAAACACGTATCGGTACCCCAAGACAACTACCAGTGAACACTGCCCTGACAGCTGGGCTTTCTTTGGTGGGGCAAAAATATATAAAAAAAGAAACCTCGCATGCTACAATATCAGTTCCCAGCAGTGTTACTGCAATCTACCGGTATGCTGAATGTGGCGCAAGGGACAATGTTCAACCCATTTCTCACTACGAGGCATTTCTCTGATCCCCATTCTGGTCACTGACCCAGCAGCTGGACTTCTCAGGAGCCCTCTGGAAATTGTCATGCGCTGCCCATAAGCGCAAGTAGGACAAGTGAAAAACAAGCATGCATTTGAATGACTTGCAGATTTTGGAGGCTTATCCTTAAAGTTGTGCTGCCAGCAAAGTCATACTCTCCTAACGCAAAAGACCCGCAGGGGTGACAAAATCAGAACAGATCCCTGACTAATACAGTTTGTTTAACTGCCCTTTACTATATCTCCAGTGACAACAGCCGAATGCGGGACTGACGCTGGAGAGCAACTCTGAACCCAGACTGCATTAAGAAACAGACTCCCCCTTCCCCTGAAATTCCTACTTGTATGGCTCAAACCTCTCTGTGATCATTTCCATCCTCCCATAACAGATGCCCCTGTAATACATTTGCTCCTGCAGGTTTACTGATTAAAATAGCTCAAAGAAGAGTCTATGTGACTTGGCTTTTAATCATTTAATTGAATAAGGAAGAAAACCAAAAGAAAACAAAAAACCCCATACTTTGTTTATTTGCCTCATTCAATAACAATTTTTGGAAAAAGCTGAATTTAACAGCATACTAAGTTGTTGCAATATTGACAAATACAGAGCACACTTGTTATAACAGTGTTAAAAATGATGACAACAAGAACCCAAGCTCTTCTCTGAGAATTACTGGGAATCTTGTGCCCTTTTCACAACTGAGTTCTCCAGAGAAATTCCCTTGTGCCTTACGCAGTTTAAAATTTTAAGATGAGCTGCAGCAGGCAGCAAAAGCAGTAGTCAAATGCTGTTCTTCCCGTGCCAGCCCTGCTAACTTCAAAGAAGATGCACAGGAAACAGAGAACAAGTCAGCCCAGTTTTCAGAGTGCCATCTCAATACAGAGCATCGCTGCTAAATTTTGTCCAGTAGCTAATTTATAATCTCAGTTACAGAAATTTTGAGAGAATTATGAGAAGCAAACTGGTGACAGAATGACATCCCAAATATGACATTTGATTATTAACATTTCTGAGACCAAAAGGGATTAAATTCAAAGCTGAAAACAACTAAAAGATAAGAATATTATTAAAATTCCTCTTTGAGCAATATTCTTAATTTAGTTTCCACTCCAGTGGGAACGCCAAGTACAGGTAAGCCTGAATATACGTAAGAAGTTATGTCATAAGAGTGATTTGGTATATGAAAACTTTCTACGCTCAAAGTCCAAAAAACAGAGCTTTGTTCCTTCCTAACGTATAACCATGCAAACCTCCCTGGGGTCATTTTTGGACATCTGGTTCTTATTGTTTGCTTTCTGAATTAGGTATGACATTTTCATCACGCCAGATTCCTCTCTTTGGCCTTTTTGCACTATGTGTCCTGATAAAATACAGGGGCTTGTGAGCTCTTCTGAGGCAACAAACTCAGTATTTAGATAACCAATAGTAACTATAATATATCTAGACAGAGAAATAGCATATGCTATGTCTTGTGCTAAGAAAGCATCTAGCAACTTGCAAAAGGTAACATAATATTCATCCTTCCAGTAAAAAGGGCAGAGTAAGTTAACAGGCATATATTTTCATGCTTCAGCTTCCAAGGTTCATCTGGGGAAAAAAACTGTGGCAGGAGGTCCATTTGAAGAAATATTTCTAACACTTTGGAGGTAGTCAAAATTTTTGAAACAAAAGTGTTGAACCTGACACAATCTAGTCACTGAAACCAACACTTCTGCTGGGAATGTGCTAATTTTGATGAAATCTTTAGAAAAGGTGTTTTATGTTTAGAATGGTCTGAACATGAGAGAGACCATGGACAGAAACAATAAAGAGAGATAAAACATAATCAGGTGACCGAGACCAACAACTCATAAGTAGGTCAGAAAAATTTACCAGTTTCAGAGCTGAGAGCTGAACTTGGCCACTCATGTCCCAGGTGAGTGTCTTTTTTCTCCACATGGCCAATCTGCTTTTCTAGTTCAATTAATATTTAATTGTTTATGCAGCCGCAACAAGAAAGACTGAGAGAAATCAAGCCCAGAGCAGCTAACTGCTGAATGGTTAGCACATTCCTTGGGGAGGTGGGAGAGTGGCACATACCCTCATTCCTCTGCAGTTTGCTCTTCTAAGCTCTACTTTTTCACCAAGAATTTACTCAGTTCTTGGATTTTCACCCACACAAACCAGGAAAAAAACAGCATATCTTAAACAAACAAACAAAAACCCCACAAACAAACCACAAAACTGAGCATTTTTGTTAGACAGAAATATTTTTTCCCACATATAATCACAAATAAAAAGTGTGGTGCAACTGTGGTCCCTCTATGGACTGTCCAAGTTGGTGAGATTCTCCCCATTTCTGCTTTTCAGGAAAAGATCCAGTTATTCCCTCCCATTTGAAGACATCTCACAGCAAGCTCTGCACTGGTAGTATTTACATCCAGAGCCCAGCTAGGTTTGGCATCGACACACTTTTCTCTCCAAAGATTGCAACCCAAGGTTAGTACAAGTGATCAGATTGGTCAAAGATTATCAAATCTCAACAAAAGAAACAAACATAAAGACTGAATTAAAAGAAGTTTTAATACCGAGAAAAAAAATCCGTGATGAGGTCTAGTTTACCCAAGCCTTTTATGTAGGTCCCTCCTACCCCATCCCCTTTGAGATGGGGCAGCTGTTTTCTCCTCTCCTTTTCACTTCATCTCACCTACCCTTTTGAAATCCCGCCCAAGGTCACTGTTATTGTCTGTGTCTTCTCAGCCTGGTTAAACCTCTTCTGCAGAGTGTCAGAGGTGCGTATCAAAGCAGATGGCTCTACATTGTCTGACATCCCCTGAAACATCAACCAGGAGGTGTGATACTACCAGCTAAGACAGTCCTCCCTTCCTCCCTTCCTCCCTCCCTCCCATTCTTGCTTATTTTTTATTAGGAAATTAAATACTCAACATGTGCTCTGATGCACTAGCTAGTCAACACATTGCATGCATTACTTATCACAAATGTTTCTCCTGCCATTCTCATCTGCCAGTGAACCACAAGCCGAAACAGCACAACTGTGGATAATATATGTTTTTCAGAAGCTGTTCAATACACTGAAGTTACAAAGGGATCTGTGGGAGTTGAATGATTCCCACATCTACCACAGTGCTAAATACCAGCTGCCCATTGCTAAGTCAGCTGTTTCAGCAATGGGGCACTTTCAGATGAAGTAGCCAGTGATATTTCTGCAAGAAACGTGAGCCATGTGGGGAGCTTCTACACTGCAGAAATTAGACACTGATCTGTGCAGAGTCTAAATCTGCACCACGTAATGAAAAAATGGCTTATCTTCTGGCAGTGCAATAGTCAACGTACAACGGCATCATTTATTGACCTATCCATAGCTGTGACACAATTAATAGCAATGTGGTTCCAGTAAAAATGCATGTGATTGACCCTACTTCATTAGCCTTAAGATTATTTTACAAACTGAGAGCAAAGTGCTGTGATTTAACAGATGAACTACAATAGCTGATTCATTTAATCTTATTTTAACTCTGACAAACCCAGTTACCTTCCAGAGATAATGTATTAATGAAACAGCCTCTATACAAGTATTGGTCCAAGATTAAAGAAAGTAAGTGTCTTTTCTCTGGATTTGTATTTCAAATAGATCTCCATGTGCTTAACTTTATTGATTCAAGCAATAGGTATATGATTAGACAGATAGATAGACGTAGTGTTTCAACCGATCTACATTCATGACACCACACAAAAGCATTCAAACAGCATTTTAGCTTTAATCTCAGATATCTGACTCTGCAATAAATTCTTTTTCTAACCTAGAACATGAAGCTATGAAGCTGCAGCTGGAGTAATGATATGGAGGACTGCAGGAAACCTTTGCAAACAACAGACAGCCTAAATACCTTTTAACTGTAGGCTGTGGTGGAAAAATAAATAAGACAGCTTTTCCTAGCGTCCTGAACTTTTATGTGGTGCAGGCACACGCGAACCCTTGTGTGGCCTCAGTGAGGCACTGAGACTGCAAAGCAGTCTTGACATTGACTTGAGCGGGCCAGAACTCCAGTCCCAAGGGGCAGGAGCAAAATGGACCTAGAGCCAGCCAATGCTTGAGAGGCAGAACGCTATATTACTAACAGCGACAACAAAAAGCATTTCTGACAAAACATCTGACTAACAGAAAGTTGATTTTTTTCCTTGTGAGATTTCCAAAATGAGTCTGCTCTTGTCTCTTTTCAAAAGTATACTAGCCACAACCCAAGACAGACAACAACATTTTTAATTTGGTTCAAAGCTATGAACTTTTTCCCAGCCTTTGGGGAAGAACCATTTTTCATTTTTGCTTTGGAACTGCTGTAGAAAGAAAAAATGATCATTTGCACAGCTCTATGGATGTGACAGTCTGGGGAATGGGAAGGAGCAGGAGCAGATCCGTGGTCCTATGGCCTTCCAATACCCTGCAGATGCACCTGGACAGCATGGGGAAAGAAAAGAGCATGCAGTTCACAGTGGAAGAAAAAACACTAAATACATCTGGTATTTTCAAAACACCAAAAGAAAATTAGGCAACTAATGAAGTTGCCTTATTCCCCTGGGCAATGTGATAATCCCAGCTAGACCAGAAGAGTGAGACAGTACACCAAGACAACTGCTGTCCCTTCTGGGTCTGGCTCTCAGCTGGGACAGCTCAGCATCTCCAGAGAAGTCAGAGCTGTTTTGCACCCGTTGAGAATCTGGCCCAATATTATTAACTTCAGTTAATTTTTTTCCATTTTTAATATTATCTGTGTATTTTAAAGGAAAGGAAAATCTAGCTTAGAACATGCAGTTTATATGCAGTAGCCTGGTGATACAAAATCCACTACCGGACATGATCTGAATTAGGAAACTTGTCATTCACCCTTACTTGTCATTGATCACACCTCCTTTAGAGACTTAAAACAGCTGAGAGGAACAGTTTATGCTGAATAGGCTTCCAGAAACCTCCAGCAGTGAAAACCAGCATCAGTCCTTTCAGGGCTCTGGCTCCTGTGGGGAGTGGGAGGAGGAAAAGAACCGGCTGGCACAGACTGAAGCGTGCTGTTGCTGCAAGGGCTACCTGGTTTCACCTATCTTCTCCTTAGGATTTGTGAAGATGCATGTTATTTCTGCCTTCAGCATTCATTCAACATATCTTGCTGGCTTGTCTTGCTATGCCATTTATTTTCTAACGGATGGTTCAAGCACATGATTAGCCGTCAGGTTACTTGAGTCAAAGTAACAGGCAAATTAGAAGCCTAGAGGAATTAGAAGTAAAAAAGGCACTTGGAAATGAGCATTGAAAGATATGCAAGCTTGCCTCGGACCCTCACACCTCCTTCTTCTGTTGCAATAGCCAGGGGGAGATTGTTCCACTCTTTTCTTACAAAGCTAAGGGATTTAATCTTACCCGGCTTCTTGCATCAGAAGTATATAAGCTTGCTCAGGGTCTGTTGTTTTCTGTAGCTTCCATTTTACAGTCCTGTCATACATCTTTCTTATCTGCTTGCTCAGTTTTTCTTTTTTTATGTTCTTTTTTTATTTTTATTTCTTTTTTCTTTTGAAGATAATCTGTTTGCTGAAGAAGAGTTCAGCCTGTGTTGATTAATTCAGCAGTTAAGTCTCCTTTTGTTTTTCTTGTGAATTTTAAAGATGTAGACTGGATAGCCTTGAATCAATGATGTTATCAGGATTGGATTTTATTCTAATGCAAGCAGTATCCCGTTGCTGATTTCCAGCACAGAATCACCAGTCATTTCGATACAGTTCGGCTTTAATAGACTGAATCATTGGCTGCTTTTGTCTTTTACATAAAAGAAGAATCAGCCTCAGTAATCAGAGCTAAGTCTCAACACTAGAAGGAAAAAAAACCCCACTCTTCTTCCTGGTGCCAAAAAACCCACATGCCCACTGCATAAAGAGAGCACTGTTAAAATCCCTTTAGCCAATGCCTAATAACCAAAGATCTTTTAATCTGGTTAGATATTTTACCAGCTCTTTGATAATGATCATCAGAAGAAAGGCATACTTCACCCTATTCAATTACTATGGAATTGTCCCTAAATTGCCCATAGGAAAATTCACCTGGCAGTTTCAGTCATTTTGCATTTTGTACCTTTTGCCCTCTAAAAATGTTCAGGTACAGGTTCTCCCATGAGATAGACGACATTTTTTCATCTGATCCTATAAACTCCCTTTCCTGATTATTGAAAGATGTTCAAAAACTGCAGGTTTGCCTCACTCTCAAATCTACCCTTTTCCATACACAGATTAAAAGTTTTACCTATAAATGACAGTTCTGCTGCATTTCAATTACATCGGCATTACGAGACACACTTCTACATGACAGACAGATGTGTCCATTTGCATGTATCACCATGGTACAAAATATTCTGTAGCAGAGAAAGGTTCATGACCTTATTTCTCAAATATGTTTCCAAGTATCATCCTATTACTACACCCCTGAGGTCAGCAACAGGGCTTAGGAAAGGACATGAACCCCAGGCCAGTGCTGGAGAGGAAGCACCATCCGCTCATTGGGACGGCCGTTTTTAGTGAAGGTTTGTGTTCTCTGAAACTTGGGACACTAATTTTGGAAATCATTGCTACACACAGCTTCAGGAAAAGAAGAGAAATGAAAGCAGCCTGTTTCAAAAATAATGGTTACAGCTCTTAGTGTTAGTGAAAGGGACAATGTTATCAGGGCTTCCTACGGGAAGTGAAAAGCTCAGTCGTTCCTGGCAAGGCAAGTTATTGCTATTCATGAAGATGCTCTAAGTTCTGCTCTTGTCCTGGGGGTCTTTTAAGTGTTTTTAACACATGCAGTTGTCTTAACAGGAGAATCAGCCAAAATTCAAGCTATGAGGAAGCGAGGCCAGGCATGAAAGACTGCAGCAAGCCAGTGTTCCAGCTTGGGACTGTGGCACAATGGACAGGCAGCTTCCTCTGTCTTCCATCGACTCAGATCTGCTGGAATTAGCTTTTCTGAGAAAATAAGTATTTGTTACCGCAGGACTTAGCAGTTGCCTACTTGGAAGACTGGAGGGTTTGAGGACAAAAACATTAACAGCTCTGCAACACTGAGCAAGAAAAAGGTGTTATGCAAGTAATGGATTTTTTACTCTTTTTCTCAGGCTCAGGTTTCTAAACAATTTTGTCTGGAAGAAGTTTGGATCCGCTACACAGATTTCACTACATTTACAAGAGTAATCAGTGACAAACAATTCCTAGTAAGCTACTGTTGTATAACTCCAGTCCTATTTACAGAGAATCTAGGTTGTATTAGCAGTATTGGGACAAAACCAAGCTGGCATGAGAGCATTGATTTAGGTATTCTGCATGGATTTCTAGAGAGAAACTGAATTGCACTGTCGAAATGAAATACGGACACACTCCCTGCCCTCTAAATAGGCAAAAACCTCTGTAGGCTTTCCTGTTGGGCTAAATTGCCAAAGGAAGCATCAGTATTTCAGCTTTTCAGAATTACACCAATTATTATCTACAGAGCAGATAAAGCAGAGATGCAATTTTACAACTGTTTCTGTGTAAGATGCAAGTAAATGTTAGGGAAGACTGGACAGAAGAGTTTCTTCAGTATCTAATGACCAAAACCATTTGGGCTTCTGTCTGCTGAATATGAGCAACTGACTCAACAGTTCCTGACAAACACAACCAAATAGGTAGATTTTAAATATGACCAAATATCAAAGGAAACCACTGCAGAGAAATACAGCTGGGAAAAAATCAAAACATTTTTTTAAAGGATGTTGAGCTCACCTCCTGCTCCCCACAATAAAATGAATGAGAGATGCCTTCTCATCCCAAAATGAGAACGAACACTATAGCCTGAAAATCTGCCACAAAGGATCCATTACAATGCACTTGCAATGTTTTGTACATATCAGGCAGGTTTCCACATCATTATTTCTATTGCAGAAGGCTCTAGTCAAAACTGCCTTCACAGTTTCAGGCATTGTAATTGAGGCATGACCCCAGCTTAAAGACAAGTAGAGTTTTATTTGAACTGCATGAAATGACTGGATATGGAAAAGAAAGGAAGAAAGAATGAAGGTAACAGGAATAGAATAACACAGTCCCATAGATGCACAACCTGACCATCTTCAAATTCAGTGTCAATTTTATTACAGAATCAAGTAGTCAAGTCATTAGTTTGTAAGATAGCATCCCTTCTTTTTGGCTAAATTAATATTAATGGACAGAAACCCATAAGGACTTAGCTACATACACTCTCACACATCTAGCTGGGAAATGTCCACTCAAAGACTAATTGGGCAGCTCAGGCTTCATAGTCATGATCTCTGACACCGTTGCTGAAACAGTTCCCAGGGTGACAAACAGCATAATTTTTTCAGAGATATGTGAAGTTTTCTTGAGGACATTGGCCCACTCAGGAACTACACAAACCACTGAACAGTCATCAGGTGAGACTCTGGTCACTGTGGATTGTCCAGTTAAACTTATAGCAGTGGAATATAGATTAAATGTTAGAAAGTACAGGCCACAGAAATTACCAAAACCAAATGGTTTTTTGTGTATACTATTTGCATTTCTGAGTAAATTTTACTCTCTGTAACAAATGTTTAGACCTTGAAAATTATGACATTGCATAGAAATAATCAAGGATATCATCAAGCTTAAATTACATAAATGTTTTATCAATTTCTCTGTACAGGAACAAATTCTGCTCCACCTTGATTTATGTGGCAGTACAAATTTTCAGAGAGGCATAAACAGATGGTATAATAGCTTGTGTCATGAGATCTTTTAGTAATTAACCATTAATACTGTAATATTTGGGCACATTAGGGCAGTGTAAAGGGCCTAATTCAGAACTGCATTTCTTTGGAGATCTTGCTGAAAACTTTTACAGTTTTCTTATTTGACTTTGTATAAGCAGAGCATGATGGTACATATCTACTAGGAGAACATCCATTCACCCTCACTCCAGGGAGAAACAGAGAAAGGGGATCACATCCAGGACGTTGTTTTGATATCCTTCCAGTTCCTATTTGAACAACAAAACCTACTTCAACTTTTGCTCCCTTGTTCTCATGGGAGAGCAATTTCAGGAGAGAGCTGCCAGTAGTCTTGCTGTAAACATCTAAATACCATGTTTTATCCATATAAAGCTGGCAAGATTTGAAGATCTGAATATCTTTTATAGAGCAATTGATACAGTTTTGGCTGAAACAGAGGCAGCAAACTTCAATCTCAGTACAAACTGGGACACACTGTTCTGAGCTTCGTTTAGTTATGTTAATCAGCTAAACAACTTGAGAGAAGAGCATTGTGAAGGGTAACCAAGGGGAGAGGTGATAAGGCTCGTTTCCTTATCGGTTGGACACAAGGTGGAACAGAAAGGGTTTATCAAGAAGGAAGGCTTAGAAAAAATTGTAATTCAAAATAAAAATGAATCTGTTGCATCTGTATTTCTAATATCCAGCAAAGTTATGCATTTTATCCCAAATCACCTCCCTCAAAGGTATTTTTCACATCTCCCTTGAGAACCAGGCTCAGCAAGTCAGAGATAAAGTAGATGTTTGCAAGAAATGTTCTTCTCTGAGTACTGGCTTTTCTGTCCTTTTCCAATTATCAGCACAGAACTATTTTGGTGCAAAGTCACTGTTTGTTTCACTCACATAACTCCCAGGAGGGTATCTGGGGCGTTAGAGAAAGTATATCACACTCTAAGGCTTCCACGTGAAGAGCTCATTGGTGATTTGGTTGTCAAGAACAATGTTTTTGTGGTGGCTTTGGAGATATATTGGCAGCTTGTGTATTTGTTGCTCTCACACAACCTGATTCCATAAAAGCTTCTTGTAATCAGTTTGGTGAGGTTTGGGAGAGCTATTTAATGGATAGAAGGGAGAGGATCAGCATATGTTGTTTTCCCAATGCAGGATATAATCATGGAGTGACTTTCTGTATGGATTCCTATATGGGGTAGTATCATAAAGCCCCTAGACCTTTTCTAGTAGTGTGCTAAAGTGTGTTGTTCAGGTGGTTTATTCAAAGATGTAATTATTTCCATAGAAAAGCATCTTGCTGCATGAAAGTTGTGCTTAGATGGCTGAGATGGGTTATGTGCATTTTCCCCTCAGTGCAGATGCAGTGATGTCTAACTACATCACGAGTATGGGGTGTGTTTTGAATCATAGCTTGTTGTGTAGCAGTAAGAGTGTAGGTTTGTGAGTTTTCTGTGAAGAATACTTTATAGATCGCTCTTTTTGCTTTTGAACATAGTATCTACAGTTTCCCTGGTATAGGAATATTCTTAAAACAATTTGATGGAGTACAAGGTAGTTAATGAATTTGTGCTAAAAAGACAGAGAAAAGACTTACCACCTGTCAGACTGGAGAATTATGTATCCTACTCTTTTCAATCACATTAGTAAGCGGGTATATACTTGCCTGCTACCCCTACTGAAAAGTCACTCTGGATGTCCAGCTGTGATTTTATGTTGCTTTACGAAACCCTATGAGCTATTAAAGTCCATTTGCTCTGGGGATTTCATTATGTGAATATTTCAAAATCCATTTGTCAATGAATAGCAGAATCACCAGTCCTTTCTTGGAGGTCAATTCATACTGAATGTTTGTTGCCTTTCTACTGACAGCTGAATGACAAACCAGTGCAAGCAGAACTATTTGAAGTAATAGGAAACGAACCTATTTCTATGCTAATATGTTTGAAACTCTATGTTTCTCTGACAACATCATAATGTTGGAGTCTATAAAATGTCTATACAATATTTGTTCTGTTGCTGTGTTAATAAACAAAGATCCATTATTCTAATTTTGTCCTTCACTCTCTGTAACCTTTGCAGAAAGAAAAAAAAGCTCATAAATATCAGTGGTGATAAATTAGCACAGAGAACTAGACATATTTACATGGACATAGACTTCATATCGAAACACTAATTACTGCAGGCAAATTTAGTTTTCCCTTTAATCAGATTTTACAGGTAATTAGCAGTCAACTAAGATTAATTACAATTCATTTTGTGTTAATGTCATCTTTTGGTCACAGAAAGTTTACACAGTATTTTATTTGCCAGACGTAAAAGCTAATTCTTACATAGACATATCAAGGTTACGCAAACATGTTTTTAGTTCACCACACACCCCTTCTTACTTGCCTTAGAAATATGCTTTTGCATGAGATACCTATTGGGTCTCCAAAGAGGCATACAAGATCTCCAGCAAGCCATGCAAAACTCCTGTAAAGCTGCAAGATGTTCCACACAACCAGACTTCTGCATTATTCAGCTGTAGTCAAAAGGGTTATCAGGCCTGTTAAGTTCAGTACATTCAGTGTGAGACCACACTTTTGTATCCCACCCCATGCTTCTGCAATTAGATTTATGCAGTTCTGCAGCCTCTCTCACATTCCTTCCCCCAGTGCCAGATACAGCCACTGATGAGTCCTTCAGCTGTTGATGAGCTGTACTGCACTGTGAGGACAGGATCTGCCACACGTTCAGAGAAGCTCAGCTAGCTGGTGGGCTCTCCAGTTGCAGCTTGGTATTACAGTCCTTCCAGTCAAGCAACCCTATGCACTGAAAGTGTCTCACACCACGGAGAAAAAGGACGTGTGCCAGGCAAGCGTGGGGATATTGCCTGGGAACTGCCTTCAGGGCAGGCTGGGGATCTTATAGAGACATAGGAATAACAAAGCAAGCCTGTAGATTTATGGCCAAATCTGGGTCTGGGAAAGATCATCGAAAACTCGAAGTATAATTGCTTTGCAAAAATGCAAGGTAAGACCTTGAGAAGGCTGTAACTCTTGACATGGAACCAGGTTGCACCACGCCGAGATGCTCTTGCCTTGTTTCCTACTTAGACATGTCTATCATTCTGGTTTGCTTTTCTCTCTCCTATTGCAATCCACATGCTGTAGCTCCTCAGAAGTCTCATACAGGAGACTCACTGCCTGAAGGGCTAGTCCTTCCTGGCTGAATCAACCTGATTCACCAAAGCTCACTCTCAAATTAATAGGGCCACCAGTTTCCGTTCCCTCCCAGGCCACTTTACAGAGATGTATGAAGTCCCCATCTTACTTCATGCCCTACTGCATCAAATAGTTGAGCTCACATTACAGATGTTATTCTATACAGAACCAAAGCACCTCCTGACCTGTCACTGTTCAGGAATGTGAAAATGGAGAGTAAAGGAAATGAGGTTTTGGGCCTCATCACAAATAGTCAGCAATCAAAGCTGCTACTGAAACCAGAAAGTATAGAAAATCACATCTTCTGAAAACCTGTTGAGAAAATGAGCTGCAAAGGTCAGACACAAAGCTCATGGAAAGCTCATGGGCTCCAGCATCTCAGAAGACATCAGGGCTTAACTCTAAACATCCCATTTCCTGGGAGCAGGACATTTGAAAAGAGTATTTTGGGTATACCTCACCTATTCAGAACTGAGAAAAGGTCTATCAAATAAAAGACAGAAGCTGAAAGACAGAAAGCATCAATAAACAGTTCCCAGGAGAGCCACACTGCCTCTGCACAAATGAAAAGGGTGGCCCTGAGCAAAACTCACTGGTAAGAAATTTCTGTAAAAGGGCAGATCCCTCTCTGGAGCACCACTGGCCCAGTTTCACACAGGCTTGATCTCATTCAGATCCCAACACACAGTGCTTCTTTTTTGGCTGCCCCTAAGCATTTATATGCATGGAAAACTCTAGGATGTGGGTGACACCAAGACTGTGTGAATCTGGGGACTCAGTGTCATAGTCAGATGGAGGACGTAGGGGCAGGGAAATGCTGAACTGATCTCTCCTCCTGTCACATGCAACTTGTGCTAACTTGGTGCTGGTGTCAAGTGAGAAAACACTCATTGATGGGTTTTAATATTCCTCTCTAAACCAAAAAGGCTTAAATGTCATAGTCTGACCTCAGATAAGCAAAAACAAACTGACAGAAACCATTGTGGGAAGTCACACAGACATTTTTCTCTTTTGTTTTCCCATTGCCCTCTTCTCATCTACCTCAACAAAACAAAACCAAGAAACAACCAGTAGTATATGAACCAAAAAATGAAGAAGTGGATATAAATTTACTGTGACTGTTCAACGTATCTGACTGGAGCACACTGAAACTGCTTAGCCAGAATGAGGAAATAAATCTGATCGAGAGGTGAATAACTGGGAGTACTTCATCAAACTCACTTGAGGCAGGAAAGCAGAAACACACCTAAGGTGCGCTCTCTGCAAACCTTCCAGTTGCAGTTACAAAAATCACAAAATGCATTTCTGAGTGTAAGACCAGAGTTTGAGGAATTGTAGGGTTTCCCTCACAACAGCGTGGAAAACTCTTTTCCGTTATATCAATTCCCCTCTGCTCAAGTGGAAAGTCTCTTGTGAACATCTGTCCCAGATGATACAAACAACTCAAACGCCTGCAGACCATCAAAGCAGGAGGATGCTTACCAAGTCTTTCTTACAGTAGGGCGACATGGCCTTTGAGTTGACCGTGCAACTGCGATAATGTAATTCTAGAGTCACGACACAATTGCAAACCAAAACCATTGGCACCCTATTTTTAACTTCTCAGGATAAGTCATTTGGTAGTGAAATAATTTAACAATACCCCGCACTGATAACCTGTTTTCATGTAGTAATTTCAAAACACTTTACAATACTTGGCAAAGCTTAATCTACATTACCCCTGTGAACTAAAAGCTACTCTACAGAGTTCTTTTAGAGGAAAAAAGTGAAAGAAAGTCCAGGGTGAATAAGTGACTTTATCAAGGCTGCTCTAATAATCAGTGATAAAATTGGAAACAGGAATAGGAACGGTGACAGTCCAATTTTCATACATTAATCTTGGAAGAGTACTTCTGTCTCTGCAGCTGTGTTGCAGAGGTGATCACAATGCCTGACTATAGCAGTCAGATCTCCTAATAGAAACAATTCTATTAAAATTAATTAATTTAAAAAATAATTTAAATTAATGAAAACTCATTCTGCCTGCACATCAATTCCATCTTTGCATTTTCCTATTTAGACCCTGCAAGCTCTTTTGTTTACTGATCATACATCTAGAGAACTAAAGACAGAATATCGTCGTCACTGTCTGGCACCAGAGCAGTTGTCCAGGTCCACACTGGCCTCTGCAATAACCATCTGACTGTGAGGTCTGCGAGTGTCCCAGCACCGTGCTACCACGCGAGGCAGTGGGTCCCACAAGGCTAGATCGGACATGCCCAGTTGGTCTGAGTGCAGGACAAGTGTCCATCACTGTGTAAAATTCCTCTTCTCTCATTAAAGTAGATGTGTGTAGAGGAATGACTTTTCCTTTCCAGCACTTCTGTGCTCCACACTAGTCTTTTATTAAACTGTTCAGAGCTTTTATTAAACTGAATGAGAGCTCTAGCAAGACCTTAATATCTGCTTAATATTATGAGGATATTTTTCCTGTCCTCTTCATCACATGTGGTGATCCATGCAGTAATATAGGAGTGAACCAGGTGATCCAGAAAAACTAAATCTACCACCCCCACCCAAGAAAGCTGAGCTGTTGAGGCCAATACAGAAGGACCTGTTGCCCTTATTCCTACACAATTGCCACTTGAGGACACGGACAGACCTGACACAATGTTTTTAATAGTCCCAGCTATTCAGTCCCCCGAATGCTACTCTGCAGGGTTTGAAGGGACTGCCCTTGCTGCTGCTGAGCAGTAATTATGCTACCACAATGTGGTTTCAAAGAAAACATTTTTTAGCTGAAGTTGCTGCATGTGTGAAACTAAAGTAATGAGTTTGGCAAAATGAAACTGGGGCTTATGATCACATCTGTGCGTTTGCACAGCGCCTTGCACCAGTCGTGCCCGGGGCCTTTGAGCACTACTGCAGCATTGATATCAAAGCTCCCTATAGACAGCAAGTTCATTAAACTCAGTCAGGAAGCAAAGTGAATTCAGTAGACAATGGAAAGACCAAAAGACCAAAATTAAGTGAGACCTTATACATGAAGGCTTCCACCAGAATTCAATAAAAAAGCCCTGCTTCGACAAGCTAAGCAAATCATTTATCAAGAGGAAATAAAAAAATAAGGCAACTTTCAGTACTTACATATGATAAAGTATTTTAAAGTATTGTTGCAGTTTATGCAATACTTCAAATGCTAAGCAAGGATGCAGAACCTAATTTACATCAAACAAGTTCTTAATACGTACTATATAAACTTTAAAATCAGCAAGAATTTATATCAAATGAGTTATATCTGTCTTCACAGAGAAACATTTAATTCTTTTCCCTTTCAATATTCCTCCATAAATACTGCTCTCTAAATTCTTTATTCTCTAAAATCTCTGAGGCTGTAGTTTATATTTCTCCAAAGAGCACATTGGAGCACGCCAACACTGGCTTTTATCTGTTCTACAGGCTTCTTATCTTCCACCCAATCCAGAGCATCAATACTCTCCATTGCCGCACTCCATTTTCTTTCTCTGACTTAATTTGTACTCTTCTGATGCAATATTCACATCCTTTCCCAGTATCTCTTTATGACAGAAATGCCTTCTGGAGCAGTCAAAATAATTTAGTCACTTCTCCCTGATTCTGAGTCACCTGCATCTTTTCTGAATCACTATGAAACACTGCATTAAGCTCTATACTTAGAATATGTTGCAAATACAATGGGATTTGAAATACATTTCAACAACCAGCTCATGTCATATATCAATATAAGCAATGAATCAGGAGTCTGCAAATACATAACTATCTATAAGTAGAAGCAAAATCCCGATCCTTCATGTAAACTAGGAGAGTAGGAGAGCAAGTTAGCTACCCTAAGTAACTGCAGGCACCTAATTTTGAACTATGTTTTCAGAAGATTTTGAGGAGACTCATCCTCTGACTTTAGAGGAACAAGCATTTCATGAGGTATGACTCATTAGATAATAGCTTGGCTCATGGATTCCCAAACTATGGTGCCTGGCAGTGTATCTCAATCAATAGTCTTTGGGCCACCGCTGGTCCACATCTCACCAGCAGGCAGTTCACAAAACAGCCCCCAGAAAGGTAACACAGATTCCCACATGAGCAAACAAGAACACAAAAAAACCAGTGAGAAATACCAACAAGAAGTGAAAATTCAAAATTCAGCCTAAACTTTATTTTCTTATGCAATTCTGCACAAGAAGGTGTGGAATTCCTTTTTGAAGAGTATGTAATCCTCGAATAAGAAAAGGTGAAGATATTGGTCTATGGAAATGCACACAGAGCATTCACAGAAGCGGATGCTCACACAGTGCTGGTGTACTTTGCTTATCAATCATTAACCTGCATAAAAAAAAACCAAACCACAAACTTTACAAGAACCCATTGAGAGCTTGACTCCCTATATTTTTGCAAGTTTCCAACTTACAAAGGGACAGCTAGAAATACCTACAGTGTGTTCTTAAGGCTATTATTCTCTGCAGGTAACTGCTTTCGCTGCTGCTTTCATGTAGTATAATCCTTAATGGAGACAGAATATGACCATGATACAACTTTCCTCTTACGATGTAGTTCACATTATGAAAAGTCTTCATATAACCCCTCTCGGTTCAACGTTTGTAAGTACTGCCAGTCCAACTTTCTGCAATCATTAATGAAAATATCAGGCTGGAATTTCCTTCTTCAGCAACAATACACAGCAGGAAACTATGCAGCATGACTGAAAGTGATTAATAAGATTTCCTTGAAATAGGACATGGACAAAATTCCCCTAGTACTTTCAGTCAAGTAAAATCAAACTGAACAAAACAACAAAGTGAACCTTAGATTCTATATTGAGGATCAGAACGATGCTCTAGCTGAGTGGGTACCCTATTTCCAAGTGTCGCTAACACTTTTAACCTCAGAAGGATGCATATGTGCTCCACAGACAACTACGAGAAACTCAGAACAAGTAGGACTCTTTGATAAAGCACATTTCAGTATAAAGAGCTATGCCTTAGAGAGCAGGTAGGATTGCATAAGCAGAAATTCTGGCCCTGTATGGGCTAGTTTAAAACTCCCAAATTGAGTGAATACTTCAAATAATTTAGTAACATTATTTACTTCAATAAAAAGTAGATACTGCAGGCTCACCGAAGGAATATTTCAGTATATTTAGGTTCTTAGGCCATTTCCATCATTTCAGTTCTGCTTTTATGATGACAGTTGAGGACTAATATCAGGTCAGAGATGTGTCCTTATTAATCTGCTTTCTGGGAACGGAGGTTATGTGTATTTATCTTTGTGTATTAAGGTTAACAGTACTGTCAGGTAAGGTTACGAGGTGTCCCCTTGTTTGCTCTTGGTAAACTATGATAAAATTTCATCCTTCATGATGCTGATTTGCTTGATCAAGAAATAATTCAGCAACTGATAGCGACACCGAAAAATAGATTTACTAAGAGATGACATAGGATAGTCATAACTATTTTGCAGAAGGGAAGAATAAAGTACCAGCAGTTAAAACTGAGAACATTACCACCGAGGAAAAAAAAAAAGGTCTCTTATCTAAAATGTGCTGGGGGGAAATAAATAATCTCCAACTAAATTCTGCACACAGAGATGCAAAATATCATTCTTGCACGCACCTAATCACAACCCATTCGCCACTGCTAGCTCAATGAGTGCCCTGAGGCCAACACCTGCTGCCTTGGTGAAAGAAACCCACGCTACCATAGTAAGAGCTTCCCTCTTGATTCAAAATACAGCTTGTAAAGGGGTCTTCCACCTGGACAAACCTATTAAAAAGCAGTAAATAAGCAGTAGAGTATTTAAAATAGATGTCCCAAGCATATTGCAAAATACTAGAACAAGTTTAAATAATAATCTACGTTAATAAGACTGAAAATTCTCTATGCAGAAAGAAAAATCTTGTGTATATTACATAGGAAATAGGAAATTAGAGCTAATATTTCTATAATGCTGCATGCAAAACCTATACATAAATGTATATACTGCACACACATACATAAGACACATACATGATCCTGAACCCTTTCACACACCAAGGCATTTTAATTTTACCTCCACACTTTAGTTATGCTTCTTTCTGAGAAACAAAGACTTAAAATGGTTGCTTCCTATTCCTTTATCTTTTCTCATCCTCTACTTGATACAGGCCCTTCTGTTGCATGGTGGTTATGATAAATAATGTCTTTCAATGACTACCTACAGTTTTCAGTAAAGGAAGATTTTGGGATAGATCCAATAGCCTGGACTCCCTTTTAATAAAATAAGAGACAGCACAATTGACTTTCTGTAGTCCTTCAAAAAAAGAAATAAAACCCTAGAATTCTTGATGTTTCAAACATTTTTTTAAAATGCAGAAAATGCAAGTATAGATATATCTATGCATAAAATAAATGGTCTTTTATTCTGAGTTTACATGACCATTTAAAATAAGGTTTGCTTTTCCTGCAGCAGATTGCTTTCCTTGGGTTGCAGACAGCAGGGAAACCTTGTACAAAAGAATGCAGACCGTGATACCCCAATAGTGATGCAGGATTTAAAGCCTCACTACTGAGAATTTTATGGTTCTCTCTTCAGCATTTCATACAGGGAGAAGAGTCAGAGAAAACAAAATGTGTTTGCATGGGTACTTCTAAAATTGAGTGAATATTGACAGACAAATTCTCAGCTGAATGTCATTGTTTGATCTGTCATTATTATATGAGAAATTTTTAATTAAAAGATACCTCCTCTAAACTTAATGGATCTACTTGCATGAGTCAGGTGTGCAGGGTTTGCCAATAATTGTGACACAACCAGTAATATAAAGGCTTGAGAAAGTAGTAACTGCAATAACAACTTATACTTTATTCATTACAGATACATAATTAATATGTTTATGTAACTAGAAATGGAAAGAAGTGCAAAAGATATGGGTGAAAAGGAGGGCACAGAGCAGCTTGATATTCAATAAATGCATTGGTCTACAACTTAAATCATGTATATTCTTAACACATCTTGAAAAATTAAGCTTCCTGGTGACACTTTTATCTGTCTCTGAAGTTGCTGGAAGTTCTTTGTCTCAACTGCATTTGGAAGAAATCAGCAGCATTGCCATGCATACAGAATCACAATAATGCATATGAAAACAGATATCCTCACTCTACCGTGCTTG
Source organism: Ciconia boyciana (assembly GCF_034638445.1). Classification (NCBI taxonomy): domain Eukaryota; kingdom Metazoa; phylum Chordata; class Aves; order Ciconiiformes; family Ciconiidae; genus Ciconia; species Ciconia boyciana. Next base: position 160,268,904 of record NC_132935.1, read on the forward strand.
TCTTCTTGGAGATAGTAGCTCATCAAGATAACAATATTTGTTATTGAATAAATTCTATCTTTAATTGGAATTATTCCACACCTGATACTAGTCTTTATTGTGCTTGCATTTATCTCATTAGTAGTTACTTGCTCCTCTTTCCCCTCAGTACCTCCTCTTCTGCCCATCTCTTCTGCATGGTCCATGCTGTCTTTCAGACAACAGTCCTTTGGGGCCCATGACTGTTGCTTACTGTTATTCTTATTTATGCCCAGTACAATACAGCTTAAATTGTTCCTGGCCTTCAGGTGTTATTTCACTATGCATATTAATATACAACAATAAAACATCTGTGTAGGATGGGAGTATCCTGGATGCTTTACAGAATTCAACAGAAATACAGATCCTCCCCTGAACTGCATATGACTTCAAATTCTAGTTTAGCAGCCTCATCTCCATGAGTATATCCTGTGGGTATACATGAATCATAGAGGAGGATTAGTGCCATTTGTAATAGTTTTTGCTCAGAGGCACATTTTCCTCCATGCAGAGTCCTAGTGAAGACCACATGGTGCTGCATGGGCACAAACATCCAGTCTGACAGCAGCCGGCTACAGGAAAAAGGTCTGGGGCCATGAACTCTCCTGACGAGTGATTACTGACTTGCTGGCTCTGGGCATCGGGGAAGTCCTGAATTTTCAGAAGCAGAGGGAATGACACACTGACTTCTGCACACTCATTTGAAGGCTAATGTTAGTCTACCTCATTTTGGCTGGAAACCTTGGACACAGGTTGTAACTTAATTGTGTGGATGATACAAGCAAAGCTGATATCTAACTAAAACTTTATGTATTAAGAGAAAAAAAACACTACCAACAAAAGGCTATAATCTATTTTAAAAAAAAAAAAAAAAAGAAAAGAAGCTGAATTGAAGAGCATTGAAGAGTTCGTGATGGGAAAAAAACAACAACTTAAGAAAGCCAGTGTATCTCTGTTACAAGAATGTAGGGAGATGAACAGATTGATGGAGAAGAAACAAAGAAAATTATGGAAATTAAGGAAAGATAACATTACAGCTATAAATCTCAAGTGGCTATATTCTGTTTGGGGATTTTTGATTTGTCAGGCTCTAAAACTGTTTCCCTATTCAGACCTTCACAGGAAATAAACCCTTTATTTATGCTGATGTAACATTATCCAACATACAAAAACCACACATACATGCAATTCCAGCTGGAAACCATTAGTCTGCCTGGAGTCCTTCAAGTAAATTAAATTCTTTCAGGTGGAGATTTACAAAGCTGTTGAGTCCTTACTACATGAGTTTTCACTCTGATGTATCCGAGACAGAAAAGCTATCAGCTTCATGCTTCATTTGTGGCAACATATGCGATTCCCTTGGGAATTACTACAGCCACCCAGGATTTAGAGCCCACTTCCCAAGCTGCAATACTGCTTTCACTAAGAACTATGAAATCTGAATTTCTTTGCTTGAGGAAAACTTGTGGGACAAGTGCTAAAACCTATAGAAATCCTGAGGATGGCAGCCAAACTGAACAACTTCCACTACTTTTTTGCTCAGAATCTCAAACTTCACCTTCTAGACACTTTTTCAACATTAACTCAACGTTTGCCTATGTACAGTTTATGAATTCTGGTTATCTTGTTCCCCTGAAAGTTACTGTTGCTGAAAAGGGAGTATCAAATCTCTTCCAATCCACACAAAAAGGGTCAGGGAACTTTACAGCTGTGATCTGGACAGAGTTACAGCCCAAGTCAGAAATTTGGCCATGGAACAGGAAACTACTCCATATGCTGATCAGCTAGCTGGCAGGACAGCCAGACCATGCAACTATCAAGTTCATTCTCCATCCTTTCCCCCTGTGGAGGCATTAATCTGAGTTTCTTTTTTCCTATGCAGCCACTAATTTTCATATTTGGACTTAATACTTTTGAGATCACTGCCCGCTCTGTCACATCTGGCTGAAATCAGCTGCTGAATTCCACAGTTATTGGCAGAGACGGACAGAGAGGTGAAAGTACGGACAAAGAGCAACATTGTACATACCCTTCCAAATCAAGCTTAGAGGTGTTTTTTCAATTAAGAGTTTTTGGTATCAATATGCAAAAACTTTGTCCTACCAGAACGTATAGTTTTAGGTATGAACTAATCTCGCAAATAACTTTATTCCATTTTTTGTCACATTCCAAGCTGTCTATGACTCTGCTATACTTGTTCTCATTCCTCAGCAGCCACTGTACTATTTTCTGGCTTTCCTACTCCATTTTGGAATAAAAAGTATTTCTGGAATTTTGGGCTTTGAAGTTACACTAGAATTACTTTTTCGATCCTCTCTGGTTGCATGCTGTCTTACATCTAGTTTCGGTGTAAGCAACTGAGACATTTCTTCTATACGAATTAGAGCAAGTAGGTACGTAACCTTTTGGCAATTATTGCTGTCCTTTGCTGAGTGATATGAAATAATTTATCCTATCATTCCTTCAAAATGCAAAAATTCTGCTTTCTAGAGGACAGCGTAAATAGCACATATTTTTAACTTAGTTCATAATCATTTAGTCTATTCTGCCTACATTCTCTTGAACCAATAGATCTCAGATTCTGTGGTCCATAAATGCAATGTTTAGCTCATGATAAATATAGAAGATAAAATCATTTTTGCATACTAGAAACTTGAATACAGAAGGTAATCCTAGTTGTAATTCTTTCAGGTACACAAGAAATATTCTGTAAATGCCAAGCAACTTTCTTTCATTTCAATGGAAGTTGAAATAATGTCTGTAAATATTTTGTAAAAACAATTGTTATCTTTAAGTCATTTATGAATGTATATATTTATTATCTGCGATGGGGTATACAGAACTTAATATGAAACTATAGCTATGGGATACAGAAGACACTGCAGGAAAGACAACTCATGTAAGATCTTTAAAAAGAGTATTAGCTGGAACAGTCTCCTAAGAAACTAAATGCTGCTGAAGTATTGTGGATCTGCAGGATTGGATGGAAGGCAAAATAACATCAGCTGTTAGAGAGCATTGCAGGAAACCAGAAAGAAATGAAAGGTCACTAAAAAAATGAATATAACTAAAAGGATAACAGTAGGATTCTGGTGCCTAATCACAGATGCCACGTGCTATGTTAGATGTCATGGGGCATCCTTCTTGGCTTCCCCCTGCCACTCCAGAGAGATGCAGGTCTTAAGTTCTCTGTATATGGCAGATGTCAATCCTATGCAAGTGTCTTGGACAAGTAAGAGCATGAAAAAGGCACTAGGCATTTATGTTTAAATAATTGAATGCCATTTTTAAGGCTAGAAAAAAAAATACACCATCATATCTGAAGTCATTTGCAGACACAATGATTAATTGAGGTAATGACTGCTTATGTGCAATGTCATTTTGGCCTAACTTCAAGCTTTGACTTAAGGTCAAAGTATAAACATGTCTGACAGAACACTATCTTTCAATGGGACCAAGTTCCAGCTCTCAGAAATAAGAAAGGCTTTATACAATTAGTAATTATCACAGCAATTCAGTCTCCAGTCTATTTCCTACTAGAACAATCTCACATAAATTTCTATTTATGTGTGTTTGTAGGCCCTCTCTTCTAACTCCCCATGTAGAAAAAAAGGTAACTGATTTTTCTGCAATTTAAATATACTGAAGGTCCATTTAAAAAATCATATAATTTAATAATTACTCTGATGACTAATGATATACCTACTTATAACCAGCAATGACATTTCCCAACATTATCCTTGCCTTGGTACCATAGGGATGTTAAGAAGAATGCAAGTTTAATGCTTGAGGATGTTTTCAGGTTCATTGGACAAAGGGGTTGAAGAGAGTAAAGATCGTTTTTCAAACAATTTCAAGTAGAATACCTTTATCAGAAATAGAGCATTTATTCCAACACAGCACTTCAAAGAACATGCCCAAGTCACTCAAGACTATTCCTACAGGAACTTCCAATGTCATATTGTTAATTCAAGCAAATTCATGCTTTGTGTAACAATGGCTTCTCCTGTGCAATAATGTTAAGCCAAAAATATCTATCAAGGTTCATGCAATGCTGAGCAGCCATTTTTCTGTTTACAGGTATCAAATAAAAATATTAAATACCACACATTTTTTAATATTAGTAATAAAACTGAACAGACAGAAATAGCTCATTGAAATGCAGTGAACTATTCACAAGTCATACAGACAAAAAGTTGCAAAATATCATTATAAAAAGGCAGCCACTAAGCATAAATAGAAGTCTGCTTATCAAGAGACATCAGTAATGTCTTTGATGCATCTATCTAAGCTAAAAGCAGGACACTAAGAAGTATTTTCTTAGAACTACACAGGGACAGGCTCGTAATGTGTACACAAGAGAAAATGCTTCCAAGGTGCTCATTCCTGCACATTTGCCAATAGAGAAATACGTACAATAACTGCAGACATGCAAATTGCAGACACTAACAGTTTATTTCCTTTTTCTCAGGAGAAGACATTGCCCCAGCAGACACAGAGAGGATGTCTCACCCAAATTCAACATCAAAAAGGTGTTTGAGGAGGAAACTGGATGAAGGCAATGCAGTTACCAACAGACCAGACAGGAGTAGAGGCAGTAGTAGTAAATGTGTAATTTAAGACTTATTCAATATCTCCTATAATTCAGGCATACTTCAAGCAAAACTGAGCCCAGAATTCTTTGCTAGTAGACATTTGCAAATAGACTGCAACATTTTCCCACATTGATATGACTGGCATCCTGAGCTCAAAAGAGCAGCAAGGAGGAATGAAAGGACGAAATCATGTTAAATCAGAGCTGTGCTGAAAGAAGGTTCAGAGAGATGCTAAAAAGATCCTGATTTCAACTAGCTTTGCACCCAGGAATTCCAGAATCCTTCCCTTCTATTGCTCACAGTATTTCTCAGACATCACATCTTTGAATAATTTGGATATCAGATGAAAAACAATCTACCCCATGGCTAAATTCTGGAAAAAATATGTCATTGCTAAGAAACAGAATTTTGCTGAAATAGATTTGCAGGAGTTCATGGAAGATAAATAACATGAGCTTTTAGCAAGCATTGTAAGTTCCTGGGAAAGCAACCAAGAGTCACAAAAGAAATCAATGTAACTGAAAGGATAACAGTGTTTCAAGTAGTAGGGTTTAGTGGCTCCAAATATCACTTGCCTTGTAGGTACTTTTTAAATAATCCTAACATTTCAGGAAGCCTGGTATCAAATTACTGGTTACACTACATTCTCTTTCTATTTATAACTAGTAATCCCAATTCCCAGAATTAAAAATTTGGTTTGGTTTTTTGTTTGTTTGTTTAAATGGTTTTGTTATAAGTGTTTTCTGTTATGATTTGGAGAAGGTTTAACTAGAGTATTTATACTAATTTCTATAGATATGGCAGACCGTATCTTGTTCACTTTAACGAAATAATCCCAATGATGGACCCATTTGCAATGGCTCATGCAGATGAACAGGTACTCTGCAAAGAGTGGGATGGTCCAGGTCCCTCAATGGATAGACCTGCAGAAATGGAATAGCTCAAGAGCTGCAGAAACCTTCTAGCAGCTGACAAAAGTTATTTCCTATAAAATTCTCCCAAGAGTCGTCCTGCCACAGTAATGATGAATGCTGTTCCTATTCAGCTGAGGAATAGCTTCTCAATCCAGCTCTAGAAAAACAGCTGAAGTCTCGGAGGAAATGGAATATGAAAATACATTAGTCATTAACTTCACTATTAAATGGAGCTTTGTAGTGCACACCATAATTCAATTTCTGGTGAAATCTCATTTTCACATGTTTTCTTTATCTTATAGAAATTTACTGGGATCAAAGTTTTTACTCTCTCTCTTGCTAAATCAGCTAAGTTGGAACAAGGGACTGATTTTTTCCTTCAGTGGAACAGACAGCAATCTCACAGATGCCCACAAAAACCATAGGTGGGCACTAGCACATGGAGTTTGGTCTCAGTCTTTCAGCAATATAATCTTGCTCCTTGTAAGAATAAACCTTGAAGTGTGGTAGATAGAGGAGTGAGATTTCAAGCTACGAAATAACAGAGACTTCCAGAAGTTGACTCATCGCTTACAGATGGGCTTACGTGAGTGCACACCATGTGAAATCCCCACTGCTCTTAAGAACACATTTAACACATAATATTAGAGATTTAGTGATATATTCCTGTTGTGTAAGAGAATGAAACCTTGTTATTCCTAAGACTAATTTATATCTAACATTTAAAATCTCATCATCATATGGACTGCTACTATCTCATTAGGGTTGTTAGAAATTTTTTTTTGGCAATAATAAACACAATAAAAAAATGAAACAATACAGAAATGCGATTCAAATTTAAAACAGAGAGTTCAGTACTCATAAAACAGAAAAAGATGAGATCCTACGAGAAAAGGAATAAAGAAATCACTTTGTTCGAATTCCCCTCTGAATTGTGTTGCCAGAACCACTGCAGGCAATAAGCAATGCAGAGTCTCTCTTTTGTGCCACCATCCAGCTGGGCTTGTTGAGCTGCAGGTTGAACTTCCCTCCTGAATACAACAATGGGAGAAGAGATTACACTTGCAGGTGCACTTTTCCTCCCTTTCAGTGTCCCACTGAAGAAAATACTGATTTTCAAAAAGTCACACTCTTTTGGGATGAGCACGTTATTCATTTCTATTCATTGATCCTAGGTATTATAATGTGCTCAATGTATAATCCTGTACTTTAGGATCCTTATTAAATCCTAGGAAGAAAGTTGCCTTTCTATTGTCTTCCCATTTCTTTCTGTTTCACTGTTGGTGCTCATCATAACATGATCTCTTGCTTTACACCTAGATCTTCATTTCTTTGGAAACAGAGGCCATCATAACGACCAGAGCTACTAGATATTACTACAATAGGAATATATATATGATAACCTAAAAATAGGAGTTAGATTTGGTGACTAAGAGAGAATAAAGGGCATTGGAAAATCAATTGAATTAGAAAAATTAGACAAAAATGTAGACAATGATTTTCCAGAAAGGATAGTATCTTCATCTAGTCTAGCCACCTCTAGATGTGGTAGTCTCCGAAACAGAATTCAACATGATAGAGCTTGTCTAGTATGGTAGAGAAACGTTCGTCCACGATGTGCATCTCTGTACCTGGCCATATCTGTGCTACCAAAAGATTATTATTGCTATTTGATATCACAGCTATTTGATATCACAGCTATTTGATATCACATGGTTCTACCATGGTACGTGGAACCCATGAAACAATGGAAAAAAGATATTGTGCTAGACCAGTGGGCTTCCATGGGTGAGAGAGCTGACAGATGTTTTGCAAAGCACTCCCTTAGTTTGTGAAAGTGGACAGCTTCCTGGAGTTAAGACAGGTATTTCAATTCAATTGTTAGCTCACTTGAAGTCTCACTGTGAGGAATACTTCTATTTTCTTCTGCAACTTCTAAGGAAATAATGTTTTCCCTGTGAGGTCCCATAAATTGTAGCAGTTTCACCACTAAGAAGATGTGCAGGATCAGGGAGTCTATGACAAGGGTATGGTAGAAAATGATGCTGGGGGTGGGAGGAATGCATGTAGCATTGACTTCAGGTACACTCTGATTTCCAAAGTCCAAAAGAGACATGGTAGGTGCCATGAGTAAAGCTATGATGAAAAAATTTCTCTTTTGCAGAGGAAGACAATTATTTGCTACTAACATAAGACACTGCATATGTAAAAGTGATAGAAAAAGTCTTAAAAGGGTGGAGAAAAAACCAAAAAAGCAAAATCTCAGCATGCAGGCTGGACGACTGTATCTGCAAGGGAGAAAAGAATGAATTAATGCTGCTAAAATTACAGTCTGACCCAACATCTCTGGATTCTGCTAGTGACTCTGCTGAAGATTTTGTGCCTGACTCGGAGGAAGTCTCTTCTCTTCTTCAGCGAATGTAACATAAGTTCCGCTCCCTGCAGGCCAGATTCTGCCTCCTCTGCATGTGAAACAGGAATAAGAAAACTCCATTTGTCAATTTATACTGCCAGATCTTCATGGCAGTGTCTGATAAGAACCTGACACAACAGGGTTTTGATCTCTGATGCTTGCCGTAATATAAATAATACTAAAATTTGACTCTGGGTCATTTAAATACCACTCGGTGCATGTCAGATAAAAACCTCTGTAGGTTACCTCAAGGTTTCTGATATTCAGAACCAGGTCAATGAAATTCTGCATTCAAGGTTAATAAGAGAAATTGTGCATACTCATGTTATGCACTAGCAAACAACAATAAACACTGCCAATACCTAATTTTAGCATCTCACACACAAGGTTGTTCTTAATAGAGAAAGCTAACAGCCCTTAGGAAAGACAAGAGCTTCACTGAGTTCAAGCATTAAGTACTGCATTTTTTCCCAGTGTATTTTTCAGACAATTTGCAACATAAATCATGGTTTGTGACTCGAAAGTACTCAACACTGGCCTAACTCTGCTCCCACTAAAGTCATCCATAAAGTCCTGTTATCTTTACTGGCAACAGACAAGACAGAGCCAAGTGCTTTTGAAAATCTCACCTGTATTCAAAAATAACAGACAAAATCTACATTAAGGTTAAGGTTCACATGCAAGCAGTAGGTTGGGAAATGTCAGGTTTAAGTCTCAAGGTCCACAAGCTGTAATTCAGCCCCTTGTGTTTATGTATTGTGCTAGAGTCTAATTACATATACTACGCACTTTCAATTGCCTCAGACATTGCACCAAGTGGCTGGTGCTCACGCGTAATGAGGCCTCTTCAGTATTTCATTTGATCCTCACTGTTGTGCGTGCAGCCTTATTTGCAGCACGCAATCCCAACCTGCTTTAAAGGCAGAGTTATCAATTTTCTCATAGGGATTTCTATGGAGCTCATCACTACAATATGCGAGTGCTTCAAATATTCGTCACTTTCCACAGCACCTCTACGTCACTTTCCACAGCACCTCTACGTGGTGAAGAGAAGATATTATCCCATTGCACAGATGGGGAGCTGAGTCAGAGAATGATTAAGGTCAAACGTTTTGCTAATTTAGGGTGTCCAATTTCAGGTGCCTGAGATCAGATTTTTTTTGGAGTAATTATAACTTAATATAGTTAAGTATAGCTCTTATCTAGTTCAACTGCAGCTAGAAATGTCTAGCACTTCTGAAAGTCAGAAAAAAAAAATATTGGTTTAGAATACAGACTTTTACTGAGCAATAACATCCAGCTGAGCTTTGGAAAAAAATGGGACAAATGGGAACTATGAAACCTGTGAAAAATTTGACTAAGGGGATCACTCAGCATCACATGGAAACCATGGCACAAGGATGTAACAGTGACAGTGTTTAACCTCCTCAGCCAGCAGACCATCTCTCTCGGTCCCTATACCTCTTCTGATACCTTCAACAACTGAACCCAAGTCCTAGATAGTAAACACATCAGTATTACACTCCAAAATCATGCTCACCCATAATTCACCCTAATATCAAAGACTACTTTACCGAAACCCCTTAAATTAGACATGTGGACTTTTTTCAAGTTTCCTACCACTTGGCTCAAGTCTTATTTGGTTGTTTCTTTGGATAAGAGAGGCTGGTTTTGGGTGGGTGAGTATGCCCATTATCTGTGCACATTTGTATGCATTGCTTGATAATACATAGATCTAATGAAAAGAAAAGGAATATTTTGGGTAGTATTCCATAATGTGAACCTTTAAGAAGGAGTCAAAGTTAGTCAAACCACCAAAGCATATGTATTATAAATACATTTAAAATTGAACTATTAAGCCAAGGAAGGAGAGTAATTTGAAATCATTAGAGGCAAAGGGCTATCTTACTTAATTGGCAAGTATTTCCTGAAAACAGCATTTGTTGCAGTCAACCAAGCGCCAGAGTCCTTGTCTTCTGGAAAATGCAAGACAGTCCAGCCAGCTCTACATCACTTACACTGCTAGAGCCACAGGGAAGGGGAAACCCCACCTGGAGTATTTCAGGACAGAAACTGTCTATAGTTTCAGATGAATTGCCAGAAAGAACAGGAAACAGAGGGTGATGATGATTTATTTTACTAGTGATTTTTCCTCTTCCCTACATATATATATTTTTAACACAGTACTACATCTATTTTCAAGGGAAGGCTCCCTTTCCTCCAGCCTCCACACTTTCTCTAGGCCCTCCTTGTCCTCATTATTTGTAGCTGATTGAAAATGCAGTTGCTTTGTCATGCTATGAAAACCAGAAAGAGAGAAATTTCGGGGATTTTCCTGAAAGCCTCCTCTTTCCCAGGCCAGCAACCCGTGGCCGCAGAACTATCTGTCTAGTAGGACCGCTAAAAGCAGCACTGCTCACGCATCCCTCATGCCATTCCTGTTTGCCCACTAAGGAATGACATATATTCTGCCCCTCAAGGGAAGCAAACATATTTTCAGGTTATAAAATAGTCCCGCGTTACTGCCGGGTGAGGACAGGAGATACTGAATTTTCTAGGAGAAAGGCTAGGTCAGTGGCAAAAGCATTAGAGACTTGGGAGGCAAGGGTTAAGCGCTGGGTCTGAGACAGGGCTGAATCATCTCTTTGTGCCTCCTTCCTCTCTCTGTGAAAAGGATAAGCACAAATTAAAGGTAAGTGTGCAGCCTGTGATAGTTAGGAAGACTAAGCTGGTAACCAAAATGGTCTGTTCAGGCTTCATAAGCTATGTCAGCATCCCTACTGCTGAGGTTAAATTCATTAACAGTTGTGAGGCACATGGATACGGGAAGAGGTTATATCAGAGCATCCAAGAGGCAGTTCTGGGGCTCATTTTCTCCTGTCACTGCAAAGCATTCACCCATGGCCCTTGATTTTTTTGACACAAACCAGCAGACATCATGGAATTCTTCTTCCTTCAGGAACAAATAACAAACCACTTCAAATTTAAAACCATCTGCAGGGGAAGGGCACTATTCTTTACTCTAGAGGTGAGACATTTTTCAAGAGGTGTGTACCAGTCTGCTTTTTCTTTCCCAAGTCAGTTATTACTTAGGCCAGTAGAAATACAGTAGAAGCTGGAAGATGCTGCCCCTCAAAGGGGAGAGATACTGCCCAACACCTTTCTGGAAGCATCTTGGCCTTAAGGCAGTGATTTCTTGCTCTCAGGTTCAGAGTTCAATGGGTGCTGGCAAGCACAGGATTCTTTTGATGATTTTCATGGTGGGGTTGTATGTCTGTGTGTATGTGCACATATGCACCAACATGTATAACCATAGTGTGCACAAGTGCTGCTGCTGGAGTGTTAATATCCACAGTTCCTTGTTAGAGTCTGGTTTAGGAGGACTTTCTTTAAATGGCTGTCAAATCTCTAGAGGTGCCCATAAAGATCCAAAGACCCAAGGGTGTCTGATCTTATTTAAAAGAACCGAAACCTGAGTAATTGAATGAATGAATGAATAAATCATTGTTAACATTTTCAAAATGTTTAAGCAATGTAGGACACGTCTACACCTTTCAACAAACTGCCTGAAGCCAGTGCTGACCCAAACTGATAGTCCCCACAGCACCAAACAACATTGCATCGCATGGGCTTGGAGGCTGAAACACAGGAGCAATTTAGCCCTGGGCAAGTCTCTTCATTCCCGTATTAAGCCTCCCTTTCTGCCAAGTGTGGGTAATACAGTTTACTTACATGACTGAGATGTCAGGAAGAATATTTTTAAAAGCAATTTGAAGACATAAAGCTCTAAGAACACATTAGGTATTATTATTACATGTGGAAAGCACCAGTTTAGCAACACACACCTTTCTGTAAGGAGGCTATATTTAAATAACATAACCCTATAATTACAATTAATTATTATTAAGAGTATAAATAGTTATTTTAGAGCATCTCCTGTCCTGAGGTCTTTCAGAGTCTGTTACATTCCAATTAGAAAAGAAAACAAACTATATTCTATCACTAAAATGTCAATTCAGTTCCATTATTATCTCTTGGATGCACAGAAAAAGACAAAACTCAACAGGATTATCTAATGCCCTAATATCTGAGAAACTGCTCCCTTTTCCTTCTTAATACTGACCAGCAGACCACCCTCAGTTTCCCAAAATTAAATGCCATAGTTTGACTACACAGCAGTTCAAATGTGTTTGTTTCAAGTGTGCTACCTTTTTAGGTGTTTTCAAAAGAAAACAGAGGGGAAAAATAAATGGCCAGTAACAGCAGAAAGCTTTTAAAAAACTATCCTTTTTAATACACAAGAAAAGTGAGCCTTCAAAGCCTGTGCATAAGCACCTACATAATTGGCTGGATTTTCAAGAGCAGTGAGCTTTCAGCAGTCCCCAGTGAGACCAACAATGGCTTTTGGATGCTCAACAATTTATCACGACTCAACAATTTCCCCCCCGGGCATTATTTACCAACTATGTGGTATACAGAAAGCTAAAACTGTCATTTTCAGTTGGACTTGGACACCTAAATCTATTAGGTTCCCCTAAAACACCCCCAAGTATTTCCAAATGTTTTTTTCCTCAATCTTACAGCAAAAAAACCCCAGACTTAATTTAAATGAACACTGCACACCAGGACTCAAATGTCAAAACTGTATCATGCTGGTAAAGGTTACATAAAGTAATGATTAATTAGTCTTTTTCCCCATTCAGGTTTTAGTTGCCTGTCAATAAAAGACAGTAGATGATTGCCTGGCCAAAATATGCATTATTTCCAGCTCTCTAATATCACTGAAAAACAGGCAGCAGTTCAATTTGCCAGCAATAATTTATTGTGTAGAATCAAAATTCTGCAAGCAACCTCTTCTCATCTGTTACTTTCAACATCTCCCACAGCTATTTGATTTTCTTCTTGGCTTTTCATGTTAACTGGTCACCTCCTGCCAAATCCCAGCTATCTAAATAAGACTCGGCAGCTTATTCAGTAGTTATAGCTGTGTTTCATGCATGAAACACATGCAGAGTGCATCCCACACAAACAGGATCGCATCTTTCAGGGGCATTACCGAGACAAAACTCTGGAGGATATTTGTCCCAAATGCTCTGAAAAAAAGAAAAAAAAAATCAGGAGCTACCCCAGCTTTTTTTAAAAACTGAATATGTGGCCAAAGTTTGAAGCATTGCCCAACTGATAAAAAGAGTAAATGGCTAGCAGGCACTGAAATCTGCTGCTAAAAATGGACGGGAGCCTTCAGTGCCACCCTCAGCCATCTGCCTCTGCTGCGGTGTCAGAGAGCACTGCAACCGAGGCACCGGGAGGACGAATGCCGCAGCCAGGCAGCGGGAAGTGGCTGCCTCCCAACTCCTGACCCCTTTAGAAACCACCTCCCAGGCAGGGAGGAGGGAATCAGAGAGACTAGCAGCAGCAGCAGCTACTTCTGCAAAAATCTTTCTTCCCTCTAAATCTATAATTCCTGCAGGCAAGAGTCACAGGTGGATTTTCTTTCTTTTTTTTTTTTTTTTTTTAAAGAAAGCTCTTAGCCTTCTCTTGCGCACTGGAATTTCACAAAGCAGATGTCAATGATTTTATTGGTCTGTTTGCTTAAGCTAATGGTCTGGCTTAATACATGTTTTTTGTGTATCCTCTCCTCCCTCTCAGGATATGAAAGCAAAAGGGAAATGTAGTGATAGTCAACATTTGCAAAGACAATTAGCACAAATGGACAAGTCAATGCCACACGTTTCTCAGACAGACTCAGGTCTTCACTTCTGCACACTGCCAACACAACCAGTCTTGAAGAATCCCTTAACTGAAGTTGATCTATTCTTGAGTTAGATGTATTATTTATGTTGTTGAATAATATAAAAAATGTTGTTCAATAGTTTTTTTGGCTTGGGGCCATGGACCAATCTTCATTTGGTAATTGAAGGTTTATATGATGGAAAGAAACTCTATGGAAACTGTCAAGACAATGAAAAGTAATGAAGTATAAACATCCAAGCATCACCTAAACTCAGTCTCCTTAGAGCAACTGTCATCTCTTCTTTTTCAGAAGTTTCAGCAATAAAAATAAATAAAAGTTATGCATTACACCTGACAAGCAGCCAACCACACGTAAAAGTACAAACAGTATTTGGTGAATAGCTTGCAACAAATTAATTCCTTTTTCGTCACAGAAAGAGTTTCTCTTTGACACAAAGCATTTACTCAAGAAACAGGCCAAGGAAAGACAAAACATAGGTTCAGTGGATATTGGAGGCTGTTTCTGGCAACCCATAGGCATTTGCGACCAAAAACATAAGAGGCTGGATAGAACAGAATGAAACATAATATGGAACATGGTTTGAAAAATATATATCATTGTCTCGCTACACAGTGACTCCCCAAAGAAAGAGCACACTCATGTAGCTTCATTATAATCTCTCATTAACTGCTTCCCCAAATCTCTGGCATATCTATTCTTCTTCTCTGCAGGATTACGCACAACTTGTGCATTATTGTCGACTGTGCCACAGCAACTTAGCTGAAGAAAGAATTGATTCTTGCTCAAACTTTTTCACAGAGGTCAAGGAAAAGATGACAAAGAAGCTATTTGGGAAACAAAAGAAAAGAGAAATAAGCTCTAGTTTCAGTGAGAGGACCAGAAGTAGCATAAGCACCGAGCATCCCACTAGGATTCATTTAGGCTTGTATTTTTAGCCTCAAGTACATACGTTATTTCTCATGTGTATTTTACATGGTCTGTTGAGCTCAATTACTTCATATCTTTGTGTACATAAAATAGTATTTCCAGAATGTTTTATTACAGGAGTAGCAACCAGCCAAGGCCTCTTTTCTTTCCTAGAGCAAGAAGAAGAGCTTTCTGATCCCACAATTTTTGAGATATTAATTCGTGGGTGTAATTAACTCCAGTTGTATCACAAATTGGGACAAGAAGTTTCAGTTTTCAGATTATTTTAAACCTTCAAGAATAAAACCAGAAGCTTATAGAATATTTAGGCAGCAAAAAACAATTTTTAGAACATTGAGAATTTTTTGGTTTGGTAATTCCCCTTCCCAGCAAATCTTCATTTCAATCTTTTTTTGTTTTGCATTTTAATGTAGATGCACATAAATTCTTAAGTAAAACTATGTTAATGGTCCAAACATGTTCAACATGGAGATTTGAAAGGCTTCCCCAAAATATTTTTAGTTAGGTGATTTAGTGGAAATCTCTCTGCATGGATGAACTGCATTTTACAGAAAAAAACCTATGCACCATAGTTTCAAACAGCTCTAATTTACAGCAGGGTGAACACTGAAGACTTAAAACCTGGGCTTAGCCTGTGACAGTGGCTGCGTGCTATTGATCACTGTAGTCTTTCTGGAATTCACACCAGGATGCTGAAGAGCAAAAAAAATTGCTCCCTTCTGGCATGACATACAGGATGACAATTTATTTACTGACCCACCCAGATGCTAAGAACATTATAACTGAATGGAGAAGTTCTAAAATTTATGGGAACTTACAGGAATTTATAGGAATCTACAGAAATTTATAGGAAGAACACTATCTAGCATAGAGGTTTGGCAGTGGACCTACTTGGTCCCCCAGTGCATTCTAGTTACCTCCCACCTCAAGGTCAGGAGAAGACCAGCGTGAACAGTATTTTCGCAAAAGCAAGAGGATGAGAGCCAATGGGTGCTAAAATAAATCTGAAAAAAATGATGAGGAGACCAGGCCTGCAACCTTATTCCAGCGTGTAAACATAGCCTGATTTATATTGTGGTCCTAATCCTGAAATCTATTCTCAGACAGAGCTCCATCAGAGTTCACACATCAGAGGACCTAAGGGAAATTTCACTTCTGAAAGAAGCATTTCTCCCCATCATGACAGAACTGATACTCCCAACATGACAGTACAGAGAGGAGCCATTTACAATATTCAGCTTTTTCCATCATAAAAGCCACATGAAAACAGAATGAGCCAGCTGGAATAAAAATGTTAGTTACAAGTTTGTTGCTCTTGTAGATTTAAAGCCTCAGTTTTCTACATAAGGGCTTTCAGACTAGTGAAAGATAGTTTAGGGGCCAGCTCAAGGCTTGATGAAGTCAATAGATTTATTCTCAATTTGACCACTTGCTCCAAACATCTCCATCATATTTCAGATACATGTACTTTCCAGAATTCCTTAAAGTCTTCTGTTTTAACAGGGATACTCTGTCAACATACAGTCCAGTATCAATGCTGTGTTCCTCAACGCATTTGAGTGAAAAATGCCTACTAGATAACAACACAGTCTCCTAATCGCCCAGAAGGGCACTGGAAAGCCCAGGATGTAAACAAGGAACAAACCCAAATGAACATATCATCTGTTTACTTACAATCAACCTTAAAGACGTTATGGGAAGGAAGGTAACATTTCTCAAGCAGATGAGTAGTAACTGAAGTCAGCTAGTCCTACCAAGAGACACCTATTTGAACAAGAGAGGACTGAAAAGACTTCAGCAAGGAAAGTCAAAACATTTCCTAATCAATATACATTTTACTAATGGACAAACCTTATGTGTTAAGTACTTTCCAGGGCTATTTCAATCTATTTCTCCTTGGATTTTGCTGTCCCATACATTCACAACTGCTCTTTGTTTTGTCTAGCTGGTTTAGCTTGGAGTGTTAGAATAAAAATTCTAATTATAGCCTGACTTGCAACAGCAAAGTCAAGCACCAATATAATCTGTGTAAACTCATGTATTATACCTTAGGAGGAAAAGACCATTAAAAAGATTTCAATTTAATGCAACTGAAGCCTCCAATGATTAAGCTCACAAAGATTAATCTCAAATACTCGTTAGATTCAGTGGATCAGCATTCTCAGCAATGTTTGTAAATTAACTTTTACATCAAAGATATTGGGACATGAAAATTATAAAAAAGAAGGTTATTAGTATTATTAGATTCTACTAAACTGTGAAGTGGCAGAATTTCTTAAGTAGAAGAAAGAAAGTTTAGATACAAATTTCCAGCTACAAGGAGCAGTGAATGCTTCTTAAACTCAGTGCAATGGCATCTACAGAATCTGAAAATTAGGAAATAAAAAAAAAAGAAGTTTCATTATCCTTCCCCACCTTGAGCAATTCCTCCATTTTATCTAATACCACAGTATCTCAGAATAATAAAAAGCCTGAAGATTTTGCTTACTACGTCCTTCAAGCTATATAGTCTGGTTTACCATAGACCATTTTGTAGAACTAAACCCCCATGACTTTGTGTCTCTTCTCTCTCTCATTTTAATACAGGTGAAATCGCAATATGTTTTCCCTGTACATCCTTGAGATTCTCTCTACCAGTGGTCACAAAATGCTACATATGCATTTGAAAATAACCTGTTTGCTCCTGGCCATGAAAACAGAGATAAAAGTGTAAGGCTGTCAGCATACTTAAGGCTGGTTACAACTTTTTGTACCATTCATTAATTCCTACAACCACATTAAGATCAAGTAGGAGACCCCTTTAAACCCTACACAAAAAGAGTTGAGAGGTTGGTCACAGTGTGTGTTTAAGCTAAATTGAAGACTCAAAATGCATTCCACAGAATATGCTACTGTATACATTCACCCCCAGTCAATTACATGTTTATTATGGTATCTCTGACAAGCTAAATTAACAACAAATTAATGTCTAAGTTGTGATTTCACTTTTGACAATAATATACTACAACTAAGCCTTAAATATCTGCACGTAACTATTTGGCTACAGACATAAGCAAAGGTAATGGAGTCAAAAACTGCAGACTAATTGCTTCAGATGAAGGCTTATTATGTCTCCAATTTCAAGCTCAGCAGCAGTTAAGCAGTAATATAAACTACTTTATTCAAAGCATTGTGGATCTTTATATTAAATTTACTTTTATTTTTATCTCTTTTAGTTTTTATAAACAATAAAAGCAACAACCATTTGTTTTCAGACTGACAAAGGTAAGGATGTAAGCTGAAGAGTTAAAAAAAAACCCCAACAACCAACAGTTCAGCCTTCAGGTTTGCTTGTTTTTACTATTTCACTCAAACTCTTCCTCTTCCCCTTTCTAACAGGTTTTCGCATGATCATTTCACGTGTAAGCTCAGCTTAACTCTTCTAAAGTAAGTGCTTCAGCCTGTAATATCCTCTTTCACCGTGAGACATATTCAGGGCTTGATTCCCCACTCAGCTTAGACTTGTGTATTCACACCTGTGAAAGCAGATGAAATGAGGGCACGAGGCTTTCCCACGCAAGGATGGTGGCAGTGTGTATGCCCACCAAAGAGCTGTAAGGGACACACAAAGTCTGAGGCAGCAGCAGAGAGATGATGTCTAGATGCTCCTGCTCTCTTGGTGACTCATCACGATCCCCTCTGACCAATTCTCTCCATCCCAGCGTATGCCAATTCTAACGAAACTAGCCTATCTTCTGCACGTGATCATCTGCAATTCAGCTTTTTCAAGGTGGTCACAGAGAGAGGGAAATGCCTTCCAACAGCACCCCTCACTTGCAGGGATGCAGGGAGATTGCCCCATCCTTTCGCCAGCCTCTACTGCCAAGGCTGCTGAGCCCAGAGGCACAGCCATGATGCTGGCACTGCAGGGCTATTTAACAAGACAAGATCCCAAAACAGAGTCCCTGTTATGCCTCTGTGACTAGATGTTGTCCAGCAGACTGGGAGAAATCCCACACTGAGAAATTATGGTCTCTCTGCACTTTTCACCTGCAGTTTCCATCACAAAATAATATCTCATAATAGTAATAGCCATACATTGCTTGCCAGTTACCATACATCATGCATACAGCACACAAGTTGTCTCTCAAAAAAAGCTTTACTCCAGCAGCAGTAAGGGCACTCAGGGATAGGTAATACAAGGGAGAATGCAGGAAGCAGAGCCCTTTCCCTGGACAAGAAGAGGACCTTAAACCTTTTCTTCCTCTTGTTCTTCTGGGAATCTTCTCCCCTGGCAAAGACAGCTGCTGCTTTTTCCCCACTGCACACACCCCCCCCAACAGAATAGAAGGCAGTGTCTTTAGTTAATTAGTTATTTAATCACGTATTTTGAAGACAGGGTATTTCTAAAGAGACACAGAGTATCTGAGAGCTGCCAAAAACATAGCTACCTTCACTGCTTCCCTCAAGGCAGGCAGGTAAACAGGTACCAGCATGTTACAGGATGGAGATACTGAGACAAAGCACTGCCCAAGGCCACAATGTGAATGCCCAGCAAAGGCAAGAGAAGAGGCAGTGCTCTGAACTCCCTCTGTCACCAAGGCTTGCAGCTAGTCCTCTTCTTATATCTCATTCCTCTGTTGGTGCCACCACATCACCCACACGCTGCATGGGAAGTAGCCACTGTCTCTCACCGCGAGCCCTCAGGAAGGTTGCAAAGCCTGCTGAGATCCTCCACTGAATGTGCTCCCGGGAATGACACGTGTCATTGCTGCTCTGTACAACTTGGCTGCTGTACAGAGGACCATCACCCTAACCATAAACCTGTGCAACACGGTCATAGCTCCTTCCACTGCCTCACTGCTCCTGCTGCCACCTCCCTGTGGGATGGGGAAGGGTGCTGCCATGTGCTCCCTGCTTCCTTATGAACCAGCTGTCTACCTGCAGCTTCTTCTTCCTCCACAAGCCTCTTTCACCACCTAATCCAAATACTTCTGCTTTAATTCCCGTAACTCCTCCAGATAGTTAATAGTTACTCTTTAGCCAAATCATCTTCTCTCTCATTTTCCTTGAACTGTGGAGGATTTTCAGCAATGATGGTGGGAAGTTGCCATGTCCTGTCCACTTCCATCACACTTAAGACCTCTCTCCACAACTTCCACAACTTTTGTCGGGGCTTTCTCACTACAAGTATCAGGCCCTGGGCTTCAGCCTTGGCTCATAAGCTCATCCTGACTTTCAGGAAGATGCCCTCCATCAACCTCCTGGGCCCCGAACTTCAGCATCTGGTTTCCACTTATGAAAGGTTTTGTTTTTACCCTTCACCACACATATCCCTGGCTCGTCATCCCCGCATTTACTTTTCCATTTCATCTCTATGGCTCCTAATTACACCGCAGTATTCCTATTGAAAAAAATTGAATTACTCCTTCTCGGAAAAGGTCTTTCTGCATTATGCAACAGAGAGCTGAAAGATGTATCTCTGTCTTACCTCAAACTCTAAAATTGCTTCAGGTTCCCAAAATCTTAGAATCAGACACAATCCCAAAATTCTATGCATTTTCTCTCTCTCCATTTGCAGGTTTGCTTATAACTATCTGAAGTCCTGCCAGGATTTACCTTTATCTTGATCTTTTTCTGCTGAAATTCTTATTCATATCTAAGCCTTCAGAATGAGTTTTAACTTTCAGGTTTTCTCCTATGACCCTTTCCCTACATTCTCTAAATGTCAAGGAGTACATCTCTCTGATATCTCAGGTACTTACTTGTGCAGCCTGAGTTACGACAGTATCTCAGCACCTCGTATTTGATGTACATATCCTCAGGAGACCCACCGGGTCTCTTTTTTTTTTTTTTCCAACTTAAGGTGACAATGGACTATCTCAGGAGAAGAGCAGCTGCTGAGTGCCACCGAGGACCTAAGTCTAACACTCTTCCTCAGAGCCACAACAGAAGTCTGCAGCACAAGAAGCACCAAGTTCCATGCTCCAGCCACTGAACCATCATGCAAAGCCACCTGATAATCCCACTCAAACTTTGCTCCTAAATTAGAAATTGATACTAACTCACCCTTCCATTCTTGATCACTTTCATTGATTTCAAATATAGGTCTCTCTCCAAATTTCCATTTAACAAACGTTTTGCAAACTTGCTCAATGCACTCCTCTCACTTCTGCAGTTAGTTCTTCTCCACATCTGCAGCAGCCCTTTGGAGAAGGAGCGTGCTCAGCTTTCCTGTTCTGTTGCTGCCGGCACTCTCCTTTCTCCGAATCTATTTCACTTACTTAAATCCCACTTAAGAATCAGAGAAGGAAGGATGGAAGGACAAAAGAAAGGATGAAAGGAAGGAAAAAAAAAAGGACAAAAGAACAAAAGACTTGAATGCAAAACATACAGAATAAACCACATAAATAATAGATATTACTGTACTTTATACCATTTAAAAAGTGCTAGCTTCTCTCACATCGTCCAAAGTGACCGTGATTCACCACAACTTAATGCATGATAAAGATCACAAAGAAGCAGCATTAAAGGCATAAGAACTGAAAGCAGGTAAAACCATTGTTCACGAAATGACTGTAGCAATGCATAGCACCGCTAATGGACCACAACTGGAATGAAGCATCGGATACTCTAAGAGCTAAAAAAAAAAACCTGAGAAGATTTTTTCCTTGTGGAGTTCAAGCACAGTCTCATGACCCCTAGATAACTGGTGAACTTCAGAGGCAAATTATTCTATCTTGATCTAACAGCAAATGAAAGACTTAATGAGAAAGACTGCAACACAAGGTACCTCTGCCAGGAATGGAGGGAGCAGCAGGCAACGAACACTGTCCCAGGTGGGACAGAGCACATTCCACTTGACCTGTCAAGGTATAGCCAGAGCGTAAAGCATACACAATCTCAAGGAGCACCCTATGGAAGTATACTAACCCTTCGAAGCTGTGTGCTTAGAAGATCACCAACCATAATGTGGTCTTGGCACATCCGAGGCCTTCCAGAAGCACTTCCATTTCGGTACTGAACACCAAAAAACCTTTTCTACAGCATTCTCTTTTTGAGACTTCAGTTTTACACCAAACGTGCTTCTTTCCATCACCGTCCCCCCCTCCCCATTGTTTAGCTGCCTGCATTCCTCATGGCAAATTAACAGCTTGAAAAGACTGCCAGTTTGATGCAATTTCATGTTCTTGAATACAGTGTTCTCAGGAGCACTATTACGGAAATTTAATCTCTTGAGAAATAGATCAGATACCATTAACAGAATGAAACACAAATGTTCTCTATGACTTCCTGGAGAAAGCCTGTGTTGGGTCTACAATAAGATGCGTAATTTACAGAGCTGTTATCAAAAAAAAGTATTGTCTCATATGAACAGTTTTATTTTTTAAAAATTATGAACAACTTGAACAACTAACACTAAACAGTTCCATTAAAACTAAAAAAAAAAACCCCTTTGTTTTCTATGCAAGCCAGAGTCAGGTTTCTCCTCTTTCCCTTCTCTTTGGCAGACACCTTCCAAAAGTGGACATTGCTCCCTGATTTCTGCACAGCTGTAATAATCAGAGCCAGAATACTGCAGCAAGTCAGTGAGAATGAGGGATTCTTACAAGCAGGGACTCACCTTTGGGATATGACAGTTTTCAACTCCAGCCAAGAACACAGGAGCTCTGCTATCACAAGTCACTGAGATAATACGCTAAATTAGCTCATCTCCTGGGAGACTCACTCCCACCTGTTCAACAGCTCCAGGCCAAGCTCCTTTCAGCCCACTGTTGAATCTGGGTACCGCAGAGGTATGTCACAGTGCTCTTCAATTCCTCTGAGTAGATTTTATGCCAGTGGGGTACTGCAGTGGGGAGTCTGACTGTGCCAGCTAATGGCACTGTAAATCAGGGTTTTCTTGTTACACATTCACAGCTCAGTCTGCTTCCAAACATGAAGCTAAAATGTGTAATCTTGAACCTCGCTAAGAAAACATAGAGGATTCAGTAGTGGCTCTTTGTGGTCTAGCATACACCAGGGATGATATTGACAAATAAAAGGGCAAAGTCCCTTCCCTATTTCGACAGATAAAACTCACAACTTACAATGTGTGCCTGAACCTGCTGTACACTACAGCATGTTTACAACGTGAAGGGATCCTGCACTCTTTGGACCCAATTTGCATTGCTCATGTGATGTAAGGAGGCTGTAGTGACACAGAGAATCAGGACTGTTGCACTCTTTCAGATAAAGCATGTTGAACTAACCAAGACATCTGGCACCCAGGGATGATGATTTGCTGGACAGCACTCAGGTGAGCACAGCAGATCTGGAATGATTTTAAGTCACACCTCACAGGAAAAAAAATGAACATGTAAGAATATCTTCAGATCCAGGAACATAGCCACATGAAGTTACACTTATTTTACCACATCCCACCATCCCTGCTAAAGACATGTGGGGCGCATCTGGTATTGTTGTTCAATTCAGAACTGCACTACTGACCAAATCTCTCAACTGTACCCATCTACCATGCTGTAACTCACATTTTATAGTGGCCTCAGAGCACACAAACTGGCTGCCTTTGGGATGAAGCTAAATGAGAAGATGCTGTTCAACCACTAACGGACATTCACACCAGTCTCGAACTAGCTTGAAATAACCCCCTGTCCAAAATGTGTATTTGGGACCTCAATATCATCTCTCTCACCCTCATGGGGTGGGTCCACACTACTTCCCAATGAAAGCACATCCATATTTTTTAGTTTAATCTACTCTGGGAATGAAGTAACGGTATAGGACTCAGCTCACAACGGTTGAGGATATTTATGATCTTGAAGGAAGACAGCAGGACACACAGGGATTGACATCCCTTGCTACAGGAATTCCAGAATTACCTGAATTATAACTACGTAGGGAAAAAGCCTGCATAATGCACCTAAAGTGCACTTTTTTTCTTAGTTGGATAAATTTACTCAAATAGAGGCACATTTCAGCATACCATATTAGATACTCCAACTGTACTTGCTCTTCAACATACTATGGGCTATTTCTGTGACGTACAGAGTGGCAGGGGAACATTAAGACCATGAAATATTAATATTTCCATCATTTTATTCCTGAGTCTGGCCTAGGTTTTCCAAGTTAAATGTGTTCTTTCTGCACTTGAAGACACCTATTATTTGGAATTCCATCTGTTCTGTAAAATCCAAAATTGATTACCTTAATGACAGCTAATAGGCAGAACTGTTCTATTGATCTGACTCCACTCCTCCACGGAGCTCACTTCAATGAAAGGCAGCCCTCAAGCTATTTTGCCTCCTTACTTGATTTTTGGTCTCTTACATGGAGCTGCATGCAAACAATCACTAACAACCTTGTCTAGGACTTGTGCACATTTCGGAGCAGGATCTCGCTCCCTGTAAGTCTGTGACAGTTCTTCTCTACATAGCAAAAGAAATGGGAACAATCATTTATTCTGAGTGTTCAAGTACCCAATTAACCAATCAACCCTTTAAATACATTTTATAAAAGGTGTTCTTTGAGAATCTGTGATCCTGTTATCCTTGATATGCTGACTCATTTTTTAAAATACTTAAAAGTCTCATTTTAGCATTATGCTTATTACCACATTTTCATAAAAACCCAGCCTCCTTATTTTTATGTATGACTGTAGAGCTATTTGCATTCCCAAAGGCCATTAAAAGTAGCAAGAACTGGGCTAAGCTAAGCTAACAAATTTACAGGCTCATGTTAAAACACAAGGATCTTCAGCCAGTGTAAATTACCAAACATTGACCCAGTACTTGACCTGTTGTTGTTATTTTCTTCTCCTTTTTTAATGGAAAAGTAGTTTTAATGGTATATTCACACATCCAGCTAACAATCCTCAAGACAGAGAACAAGATTCACTAGTCCTCTTGAGCCAGCTCCAAGTCTACTAGTGTCTGCAGGCTTTTCTACGGATTTCTGAGCATTGGGTCTAGCAGAAAGCCAAGTGTAATCATTGTACGCTGCATGGTATCCAACTCCAACTATTTGAACAAGAAACCATAGATGCGTCAAAAGCACCTAAGCGTACAGAGGCAATGGCATTCAACTTACATCTTGATCAAGCAATCACAACTTGACAGTAAGAGACAGTATTACTTATCACTTACAGAATGTTTTCTGTACATCATGCCCAAAAAACTTAAAGTTCAGACTCATGAAACAGATAAGCAAGGAGATAAACAATTAAAATTCTCAATAGTTTAACCGACATGGAGGTGAGCAACATTGCTTATCAGAAAGAAACTCTATAGAAACATTTTTACTTAACAAAGGGAAGAAAGGGATGCTTATTGCCTGGCTTCAAGCAGGTAAGGCAGTGCACTGTTTATCTCCACATCCCAATCATTTTCTAATTCTTACAATTTTTGTAAATCTCAAGACAGAACATGCCTTCATTTGTATATAGACACATGGGTCTGAATTAGATTTTTAAACTTATGCCCACAAAGCTTCTGCAGATGTTTTTAAACTTTCCCCACCCTGTTCCTGCAGTGTCTTTTCATGCCCAGCTTCTGTTTGGGTTAGCATGGTAGGACACAGCATAGATTTAAGGCAACTGTGTCACTTGCCTGCCTGTGGATCCAAGGGATGTCACAGCAAGGAATACAGAAAAGGAACGGTCACAATCTCTTACGACAGCAGCAGCTGCTTCTGAAGGAGGCTCAGTCCTTTACGGACAGGCTAGCACTTTGCCTTCAATTTTCTCCTAGTTACCATTTTCAGTTTCTTGATCCGTTTTAAGCAAGGAAAAAAACTAAGCAATTCTTGATATGCACTAGCCTGGAAATAGAATTTGGATAGAGCCTTTTTTCAGTTATGAAGTGTTTTAAATAAAATAAGGGTTTAGATCTGTGTCTGGTGTTAAAAGTGCACTCAAATCAATGGACAGAGATTGGATTGACCCCCCCACTGCTAAGCCATGTTACTACTAATGTATTGTGAAAACAAACAAACAAAAAATTATGGGAGTGAGCAAAGTTGCTTACAGACTCAAACATTAATATTCATCAAGATCATTGATATTTATATATGCCTGATATTTCTATTTCATGCTCACACTAGGGCAGAGCTGAGAGAGCATGTACTTTCAGAATATTTAAGCGTGCCATATGTGTATAATTGCAACTCAATCAGTTATAGAATATATTCAATCAAGACTCTGCATAATACTAAAGACCTATTCTGGGCATTTTATACTTCATAAGGGAAGAGAGAAGTAGCAAAGACGTGGCATGCCAGTAGCAAAATGGCATTAGGCAGGTAACACTACTTGAAACAAAACCACTGCTCCTTTATAAAAGGCAACCAACTTATACTTCTTGACTTATAAACCCCGACACCTGTGCACAGCTCTGAGGAGAAGAGGACAGCCCCACAGCTCTCTTTGTTCAGAAAAGGCACTTATACATAAACCCCTGTCCTGCCTCCCAGGAACACAGATAGACTAATTTTAATCTGCAGCAAACAGTGACAAAAATACATATTCCAAAAGCAATGGACAGAGAAGCAGAGAAGCCCCACAGATGTAAGGTTAGATGAAGGCATGGTTTCTTTACCCTCAGTATCAAAGTTGTTTTTTTCTTGTCTTAAATGAACCACTGAGCCTGTTTTGGCCATTAGTAAAATGTCACCCTGAAAATGCAGATTATATGATGCTACTTGTGGTGCCTTCCCATGCTTTTCCCTTCCCCAATTCCCTAAAATAAAGCACTAAGAAAAAAAAAAGAAAAACAACACATGAGCCTATCAGCCTATCAAGCCAGGAAGAACTATTTTAAGAATTAATTTGTGCCCTGAGAGATCTGTTTAAATTATCCTCCGGTGCTGTTCTAACCAAAGATTAAAGCGGTGAACTTCCAATGTCTTAAAGAGACGACGAAAATCGAAGAACTGGAGCGTACGGGCTTCTCCACAGTCCCCCCAGGCACGGGGCCGAGCGTGGGGAGGGGAAGCTGGTGCTGAGGAGGATGGAGCTGCTGATCTGCCCGTGTGCCGGGAACCCACGAACCTTTGCCATTCTCAGCTGGGGCTCAGAGATCGCAACCAGACTTTGCCTTATGCCACCACTTCTTAACTATGCCTATCCTTTACAGCTGAGGGTATGTCCCCTTTTTCTGCCACCCGCTGTTTTTTTGACAGGGAAAGTTTTGACTTCATTGTCCTGGTAAGTCCAGTCAGATAGGAATACCCTCTAAAAACCAGGCATGACAGAGAAAATTAAGTCTTTAACTTTCTACCTCTATAGAAACACATACAGTACCTACCAAGAGAAAGAAAATGAATCAAGTTCAGCTATGGTGTGAGCACTGCAATTTTCCCTAAAGTCAATGGGAGTTATACCTACTTACAGCTGCTTTTTGCCTCCCCCCATCACTGCTTGCACACCCACAGCCTGAGCACACGCTGTACTCTGAAGTGTCCCTCCAAGAAAATGTCAGACAAAAAAAATCCTTGAAAGTGCATGACAAAGTAAGAAGCTGAAACGCACTTTTGCAATTTTATATCCATCTGCAGAGAGGCTGTTAAAAACCCTTACCCCCTTCCTCCAGTGAGAAGGGGCCTCCATCCCAACATCTGCCCCTCACACATGCACGTAAGGAACAAGTTACAGAACAAACCTCTATAGCCTTCAGCAAGAGGTACAGGCTGTTAAAAATAGAACAATTTCGGCTTCCCCCCCCCAGCCTCCACACACACAGAGAAAGCAGACCTTGAACCCAGCTACACAGTACTTTCCTCCTGCCACTGACTGGTGACTCAGTTGACAATTTTAGGACTGCAAACCAAGAAGATTAAAAAAATAATAATCATCATACAAGAAACACAGAGCTATATAATGCAAATCTGTATTTGTTTGAAATTGAGGAAAATAAGCATTACCTGTTCTTGTTGTTGGGCTTGTTTCCCTGATGCATTTTGCTCCTTGGCTGTAGTCATGCTCACCTATTTGTGCCCACTGCAGTGGCAAACAGGATTTTACAGCGTGTGTGTGTGTGTGTGTAAGCTTGTCTCTGTGTGTTCAGACATACACGCGCACACACACACACACACACAAAGACTAAAGGGATAGGGATGAGTAACTAGTCCATCACTTAATCACCAGCTGAGAAATTTCCCACCCCCACAAAAAGAAATAAATAAAAATGCAATGTAAAAAAGCACTAGTCTAGCTGTCTTCCCCCTTGAGCCTCTAAAATAAAAGCAGAAGCAGGAGCAGAGAGAAGGATGCTGTGGGGGCTTCTTCAATTAGCAACAGCCTCTGCAATCGTCACAGAAACAATGATAACTGCTTGGCAACCAGCAACTGGCAGCTCGGAGCCGGGAGGCAGCGATGTGGTCCTCGCTCCCCACCTCCACGGCGGCAGCCCGCGCGTTGCGCATGCACCGGCCGCCTCGTAGCACAATGTGCTGCTCGCTGGCGATGTGCAGAGCCGGAGCTCGGCAGTCATCTCCCCTCCCGCAGCCGGGGTGGAAGGGGCTGCAGGCACCCGGCGCTCAGGAATTAAATCCCGCATTCCCCACGATGCCGGCGAGGGGAGTCCCGCGGATGCGGAGTTTCTGGCAGACACGCTCTCGTCTTCTCCCAACTTGCGGAGGATTCAGCGCCCTGGCACTCCCTGGCTATGAAGGAAAGCTGTGCCAAGGGCAGCCTCTGCCCTGCTGCCGGGGCAATTTTGGAGGATGCAGCGTGCCCTCCCAGGGAAGCAGGTTCCCACTGATGGGACGCAGACAGCACCAACGCTCCCTGGGGAGCTGCTTGCCTCACTGCCAAAAAGTGTCACATTGCAGGGGGTAAAACATGCCCCCAGCCTCCCCCGGCCCTCTCCATGTCCCTGATGTGACGGGGGCCACTTTTCATTTCTGTTATGGTGGCTGCCCCTCCTGCGTACTTGCAGCTTCCATGTAGGTCACATTGCAGGGTGACACACCAGCGTGTGCTGCTTGCTCTGCTCCACGCTGCCGTAGCTCGCTCCGCGTGGACTCCCTGCCATAACGGAGATCTCTCCAACACAGCGGAGCCGTCAAACAAGCCTTCCTAGCCCACTCACCCACCTTGCTGTAAGCATGGGGTGACATGGGGTGTTCCTGAGCATGAGGCATAAAGCAAGTATCGCTCTCCAGTAACCCTCAGGGGACCTTCACAGTTTGACAAAACTTAGAGCAGCATGAAGATGGTTCAATATTTTCTCGGGACTGATACAAGCCCTAGCTCACCTCAGCATCAGGTGACATGAAACTGCCATGTTGCTGCTTTTCCCCTCCTCACCTTCCCAGAGTACCCAATGTACTGGGCTGGATCGAGCCCAGAGCTCGCCTCTGTGCTGTAGCGCTGTAGAAAAGCTAAATGTTTTCTCACTCACGTGATAGTGGGATCTCTGCTGAGTCTGCAGATAACCAGCTAAGGAAAGGGAATATGAGTATTTATCTGACAAAGAAGTGATTATGCCCCATTTGATCCTCAATTTTACAGCACAGATTTATTATACAAGGTCACTTTCACCAAGAGCACAACTCCACTGGAGGCAATCTCTCCTTACACCTGGGATAAATTTGATCCTTGGTTCATGGACAGATCAACGGCAGGGCAAGTTTTCCTAGAGATTATCTACTAGCCACCACTCAGACCTTCTAAGCATTTCTGCATTTTCACCATTACATATCACATTAGTTCATAGAAACTACGACATAAAAGATCTGCAACACGGAATTGTGCTGATAGGAAACTGGACAACCTTGCCTGGTCCCAGGCACCAGGATCCAGGCAACAGCTCATTAAAAAAAAGTGAATAGCACCTCTCTAATAAGAAGCAATAATTTACATTTAAATCTAACAGCCTGTGTCAACCTCTTGCTGGGTTATACTATGACACAGTCTCAGTTTACATTGCAATTTCATCTCTTTAGTCCCAATAGTTTTAGTTACAATATTTTGTAGATGTTTATAGTGAGGTTATTCTTGCTCATACATTTTTCCCCAGCCATCAGAACAGAATTGCTTTCAAGGTCTTGTATAAGTGGATCAGTCTGAATTTTCCAATTGGCTTGGTCTATTTTTCTACCTGTTGTGGGTAGTAATGAAGGCTTGCTTTACTCCACACTTTTGCTGTTTTTCTCTCCAAGAGGAATTCAAACTAAACAAAACTGTATTTTGTTGTGTTTTTTTTTTTACTTCCTTACAGTATATCCTGGAAATTTCTGCAAAACAGATCCCTTTCGAAATATAGACTGAGAAGCACAGTCACGCTCCAAATGTGTTCAAAATATAGACTGTGTCCCTGTGTCCCTGACCCCTCAGTACTTATGCTAGCAATCACTGAACTTAACTGCACTGTTATTGAAAGTAAATATATTTGTACCTGTCTACCCTTGCATGCCCTCCCCATGCGTATTCAATTCTTTCACAGTTAACAATTTAAGACACACAGTTTTCACTAGTTTTCTGGAAATGGCCCCTCTTCCTTACAATGTAGATTTTTTTCCAATAAGCTTGTTGTTGGACACATAAGAAGTTAATTTTGCTAATTAGTCCAGCAGTTAGCTATGCAAATGCATATGGCTTAGCCTCATTACATAGGTGCATTACAATGCTGACTGTTCTCACCGCACATCCCAATGTTTTGGCACAGTTACCCTGATGTTATTGAAATGCCCAGTGGTACCCCTCTGACACCCCTGACCTGTGCAGGGGGTTTCATCCCCTCAGATGGCCACGAGCTCATGCTCACTGCCAGAAGGATGTTGAAGCAGGGGACAGCCATGTCCTCCAGCTCTCTGCCACCATTTTTCCTTGATCAAAGGGGTTCAGAGGTTGCCAGACACCTCCTGGGGAGATGCTAGAGGAGGAAGGAGTGGCCGTTGCCATTCAGAAATACTCATTACTAACAGGCACAGAATAATCTGCTCACATATTAGCAGGGCTGAGGCCATCCATCCTGACCTCTGTGCTATGTTAGGGTACCAACTTTATTGCTTGGCTGAGTCATCACTTATGAAAGATTAATACATCCCTATCACAGGACAAGAATCAGTATCTGCAAACCCCAGTAGCTGCCCAGGCAGAAGGATTTATACAGACAGACCCATTTAGGGAGTTGCAGGAGGCACTGGCAGATAAGGACACTGGGAATATGACTTTTCCCATCCATCCCACCCCACAGCATCCCAGCTGATCACAGGGATACAGGCAGCACATTGTTCCTCTCTGCCAGGTTTGAAAATGCATCAGGCTGTTCATCCCCTACCACCTACCATTTGCAACAGGTTTGTCTCCACTGGCCTCCTGGGCTACACGCAGGGTCTATCTCCAGGCTCGCTCCCTGCCACACAAGCTGCACTCCCGTCATGAGCATCCTCCATTAATCCATGTAGTCCACAGCGTGCCACCACTGGGACTGCTCAGGAGCACCACTATGAGCACAGACAGCTCTCCCTGTTAATCAAGATGTATGTTCAAAATGCCAGCTACAACCATGTGAATGGCATCCCCACACTCAACATCAGTTAGCTCCTCCAGCACCATGGCAGGACAGACAGCCATTTCCCTCCCATTGGGAGAGGAACCACTGACAGGTGAAAGGAACTGTTCCCAGCTTCTCAACCCATCTTCATCCAGAGTGCTTGTTTCAATAAAATCATGCAGTGCTGCAGTAAGACAGATAATTTTTAATTACCTCATAACAAATTAGTCACAGATGTCCTAGAGCCTTTCCTGTTAGACGGGAAGTGCTTCATTCTCCTGAGACTGGCAGGAACAGGACTGTAGTCTGGGATAATTGTCAAAATGCTTCTAGGAGTTCTTGAAGAGCATCTCTACCACCACCACAAAGCTCCCTCATGCTCAAAGACCGTTGCAAACCTTGCACATTGCAAACAGAAAATAATGCTGCAATGGCTCTGGAAGAACAAGGTGGACTAAAACCTTAAAAAGTCATCGCCGTGAAGACCTATGAAGTCTTAGGAGCTAAAGCACAATAACCATTGTTTATGACCACACATTACAGCAACGCATGCTAGGGAAAGAAATGGTTTGTTATTGCTCCCAAACATTTTTAAGCAGATCAGTTCGCTAAGACTATCCTTGATCCTGCCCCTCCATGTAGGTGGAAGTCTCTGCCCTCCATGGATGCAGAGCAGCCCCTTCATGGGAAGTACCAATGGGCTCTCAGAAGTCAGTGCAGAGCATTCCCATCCCCTACATGTTACAGAGGCCAGATCCAACAGCAGCCTGTGCTCGCAAGGAGCCCTCCAGCTGCATGCATCTGTTCTAGGGAGTATAGATTAAGGGCAGTAATAAGCCTGCAGCAGTAGCAGGTATAGTTATTGGATGCAGAAACCTTCTGTTCCTTTGAAACCTAGGGTTCTGGCTGTACCACACTGGGCTATTTATTCCCCCTTCATTACCACATCAAGGAAGTTGAAGCCAGTGGGCAGAACGGGTAGAAATGAATTCTGCTTGATTAACTATACCTTTGCACAGTCTGCTAATGTTCTCCCCTCTCCAGATAAAGACCAGAGCCCATGGAGAGCTACGCATCTGAAATTTTTAGTGGGTCTAAACCATTAGTACCTGGCGTGTGGTAATGTGACATCTCCAGCAGAACACACCACACAGTCTGCTTTTGTACAGCTGGTCCCTCTCAGCTTCACACTCACTACCAGTGCCCATTGGTTTGGCTGGTTTGCTTTCAGTTTAGGGAGGACACGTGGCCCAGGAAAGCACGTACTCTGGCAAGCTGTGACAATGGAAAAACCTACTCACAGGTAGGTTACAAAGGAAAAGTACTAAGGGCTACAGTTTTTAGGATACAGTGTTATAGGGGTAGTAGATGTTAGTAAGATAACTCGGGGAGAGACAGAGTCTGCCGGCTCAGACATCCACTGTAAGAAAGGTGAAGCCATGTTGTAGCCGTGAATTTTAGCATTCAGTCATTTGAAAGGTGACTGATGTAGCTTGGATCAAAACAGGTCCACAGGATGCAAGGGGAACAGGTCTCAGTATGCATCGGTGCTGCTTTCCAGCAGGGGAGACAGCAGGGTGGGGACATAAGGCTGACAGCTCCTGCAGCAACTACCTGAGAAGAAGGTCTACCTCACCCATGCTCTTCTAAGACCAGTGGCATACTCCCAAAGAGGTAAATCCATTTAATCTCCAAGGCTGATCTAATGCATTTGCAGCTGCCCTATGGCCCCACCATTCCAGCTTTCCTAGAGAACTTCAAAGAGAGGAACAAGAGGGAAGGGTCTGTACAAAGCAGGCTATCCATGGCGTCATCGTGGTCCTGCAGATGTGCCAAGGCATGCTGGTGACCAATTCACTCTCCCTAGCCCCATTGCCAACATCTTATCCACACAAAAAACAATGGCACAGGCCCTTTTCATTCTGGGCCTCTATGGCCCAGTGAGTCAGAGGGATCTGTGCTCCTCCACTGCAGATCCTCCTGGAGGTCAAGCACTCCTCATATAGGAGATGACAGAGGAGAACAAAGAGCTGTAAAACCATGAGGGTTGCACGGTTAAAAACTCTGTTTATGGGAGTTTATGCCTTTAGATGCCACAAAAGCAGCCAGACATCCTAGCAGTTCATTCTGGAGGTCCCTGTTCTGTGTTCATCTGAATAAGCTTTGGAGAGGGAGAATTTAATTTTGTTTTGTTATGAAAGCACAGTTTGTGCCCTGCCCCTCTCCAAGAATGTGACAACAGTAATATCACATTATTGCACAGCAATGTCCCCAGTCAGAACTGGGAATTGGAAACACTTAGATGGTAGATCAGCTGACATCAGCCCTACTCCTACAAAGGCTGCACAGCATCTCTATTGCTTACACACCATCCCCAGCACTGCTTCTCAACCTTGATTCCTATTAGAAGACCACAGAAACACTTAATCTTCTTCCAAATTCATCCCTATCTTTTGGCAAGACTTCTCAGCTTGTCAAAGAGCATCCCCAAAATTATTTTTTTATAAAAGGGGAAGAAGCTTTAGCATATAAGGATGTGTATTAATTAGCTTTATCTTGCACCAGCTTTGCTACTGTTGCCCCTCTCCACTTGTCTTCAACATGTTGATTCTGCCAAGGGTTAGCCATAGGGGAGTCTCTATGTCCAGATGGATTTTCAGAGGCTCCACTGAGGACCTCTGTGGCTTGGGGATCCACTCAGATAGATGATTTTCCACATTTCAAAGGTTCTCTGAACATGCTAGAGGCAATAATATATTATGAATATAGTTACAGATTAAAATATATCACATTTCCATTACTTATGACCAAGATCATTAAGAAAGCAATTTTGTGTGGTATTTCATTTAACAGATCAAATCCAGTTTATTCAGTCAACGCCATTAATTAGTTATTTGCATGAATATCTGTTCCTACAGGGGATATACTTCAAAATGGTCCTACAAGCTTGAGAATTCCTGCTATCTGAGACAGCAGATATGTGCAGCAGAGGGCACAGAGACAATGGGCATTGCAAGAACGACTTGTGGATCTGTATAACAGTCCCATGGTGTTGCTACTATTTGCGCATTACTGAAGCCTCACTAAGTTGCCTTTTTTTTTTTTAACTTGAGCATGAGAAGGTGGTTTAAAGTGATTATAATACTTTTATTTGAAGCACTGTATTCTGCTGCTTCCCATTTCTCGCTGCTGCTCCAAGTTCCAGGACCCCACAGTTCATGGTAAACAAATAAGACAACGCTGGGATGCAAGCTGTGAAGAAGTCTGCTCACTTGTGCGCAGCTTAGAGCTGTTTTGCATAGCACTTTCCTGCCTAAATTGGAGCGTGACTCTGAGGAACACAGCAGGTACTTGTGCCCTTCTCACTTCTGGATTATATATCCACTTTGGCTTCCTTACCCCAAAGATCAAGCATGTGTACTGATAGTCAGACTTTCCTATTTAAGTAAGTGGATTATATTTTTCAAAAACATTACTTTTAATTCACTGTGGGGCTGTTTTATGAGTCAGCATATATATTTTAACACATAATTCCAGCCTCAAAGGCACATGATTAGCAATGCCATAGTTGTTTGGCATTGTGTTTTTGCTGCAAGGAATACGGACCGTACCGCTGGCTTTTTTTTTCCCCTCTGCCTGTTCCTGCTTGTGTGACCTTGGCAGCTGTAATGCAACAGATGCCTCTTTCTCACTTGTTTATCTGTGCGAGAGAGACTTCTGAGGCCCCAACTTCAGTGCCAACTGTGAATCATCTCCAAATTGGTTTTTCAAAGTTTGCCTCCTCACAGTCTAGCTTAGTATTTCTGCTCCCCGTGATCTTAGGGATCAATCTTCACTGACATTTCCCCCCCCCTCCCCCCCCTGGTTATTTCTGGGTAGCAGCTGAATCCCTTCTTCATTGATTCAGTATGGGCTCTTTTTGACTGTTGTTTTAGGAGTGGAAGGATTTATTTCTTTGCTCCCTGCTTTTTCTACTCTTCATTTAAACATAAGTTTTACAGAATAGCCACAACATATATTTCGTAGCTCAAATATCCAGGTCAGAAAATGTAAAAGAGACCACCAGCAATGAGAAAACAGAGATAACAAAATAACCCCCCTAAATTACTGTCAAACAGAGAATCCCCATCTTCAAAACAGCTGCAAACACATCAGGCTATTTAGCAGCCTAATGCTTGGAAAAAGGAGAGCCTCATCTTCATTTTTAGCTGCAACAGTGATTTATAGGATGAATAAATGATCTGCATATAAGGTGATGACTGGTTTAAATGTAACTGTTGTGAAAGACTTCTTATGTAAGCACATACCATTGCCTGAGAGATCCTCGTACATAAAAGCCACAGCTGGAGCAAGTGGCTTTTTAAGCATTTGTTTTATGAAGTACACTTTTCATTGCAATGGTTGTTATTTTTCATTTACTTTTATATCAGCTTTAACTGAAAAAAAAAGGAAAAAAATACTTGAACTTACAACACGATCTCTACACTTTCAATAGTGAGGTTAGGCAAAATACTGACACCGTTAAAGCAGCTACACGCACATAACATACATTCATCTTAACGATGTCATATTTAGTTGGAAGTTATACCACCACAACTGATGAGGTCTCACAAGTGATGCAAGCATAAGGACCAAATGTCCTCAGTTTCTGAAGGTAAAACCTGATAGGTGGCTGCATCGTATCCTGTAGGCTGGGCAGGGCTGAGCCTGGCTTTACATGGTGGACAGGATCTCCTTGGGACTGCTACCACCTGTAGCAAACGGTGCGACCATTGGACCCTGATGGGTGGTGACCCATTGAACACCATGGTAGCCTCATGATAACTTCTCACAAATGTTCCTGAACAACACCAAGAGGGGCAAAGCTGTTAGCTCTGTCACCTGCACTAGTATTTTCACTGGTGTTTACTGACTCCCCAAAATGCTCACTGGAGCTGGATGTCTTGCGGTGGTTGCCTACGCTCCCTGCCCTCAATTACTGGTGGAGGGCTGTGATGGCTGCAAGTGTTTGTATACTAGTGTGTTTTTTCTCAAGTGTTTCTAGATCTCTTGGATTGAAATCTGTTATGGAAAACATATATTGCTACATTCCTACTAGCTCTATGGTAGATAAGCTTTTCCACCAGCACAAAACAGCCTTTTCAAGAGTCTGAACAATGAAAACACTGTAGACACTTGTCTTCTCTAAAAGAGGCACAAAGGGATCCAAGGCCCTTCCTGTCTGCTTCACATTTTTATTTATGGAGAAGGCAAAACCAAAATATCTTCAGATTCCTGTACTCAAGTCTTTGAAAGCATAAGGAAGAGGCAGAAAACAACACTTGGGCATAACTCTACTTCCCTAGTTAGATGAAACAAATGGTGCACAGATTTATGTCACTTCACTCACTTTCCCCCTCTGTGCCCCAGTACCACCCCCAGCATTCACCCTTCTGGATTGCAGGTCTTGCACAGTACACGTACTAAAGCAGAGGACAGCTAAAATTTGTTACCAGTATTTTGAATGCCCTCTAGTGGAAATGCTATTTATGGAAAATGGTCCAACTGGAAAAGCCTACGCAGCACCACTAACACAGAGGTAAAGGTATGTCTTTATTAAAAAAGAGAAAGAAGGGGATAAACAGAGTTGACTTATTTTACTAGTACAACTTCAATAATCTGCTTTCCTTCTGGTGAAGCCAACAGAAACCAGAACAATGCCTTGCTCTAATTTTTAAAAATTGACCAGCAGTTTTGATGTGCCACTTGGAACACCTTTGAGAGGTTTTGTTTTCAGTGGATGAGAGGTGCTTTTCGAAAGCGTGCTGGCACTGTGTCTTTGTTTTAGCTGCCTCAGTGGGGTACTCTTTAGTTCTGAGAATACTGCACCAAACCAGATTCCCAACTCACTTGAAACCAGATGACACAGTAAAGAAAGTAGAAATCTTACTGCATGATGTGCAAACACATACAATACATAACTGCCTGAATACAAACTTAAATAGCATAAGCAATTCAAGTACTGTAACGGCAAGGTCCTGTTCCCATCCATTTATTTGATCTGCTTGTAACACAAGAGAATTGATGCAGAAGGGATACATAAGATCTATATAACCTATACATCTTACTGAGATCTTCTGGAAAACAGCAGGGCTCTGAGCACAGCATAAGGCCTCCAAAAGAGGATAAGACATCCTTTACTTAGCATTGATAATGTTAATTAATTACAGAGACATAGCAGGTATTCAGCAATGCCACCTCGGGCACTCAAGCAGAGCTGGAGGAAGGGCAGCTTGCACAGCGCCTGATGTGCTGCAAGCAGAGGAGGTGTGAAAACCCTCACATCTCTACTTGAAATGACAAAGAGTTCCTCAACTTTGCCCCCACCTGTCCCTACTGGAAGCAAGAACAAGGCTTTAAAAGGCTGCAACTGCCAGCGGCACAAGAGCAGCAGCAGCAGAGGTGGGATGTCCAAAATGTACATGGAGCATAAAAAGTCTCTTGCCAGGGTTCAAGACTGCTCCCTGTGTCTTCCCATCTCAAATGTTTGTTTCTTTGAGGTCTAACAGCCAGGGAGAGGAAGGGTGAAGAAGTAAGAGTAAATGGCAGTGATTTTGGTACCTGTAATTGTGTACAATGTGAATTACATTGTACATGTAATTCTGGATGTCTAAGTCCTGCCATAGGGTCCTAGGAGCGGTGAGCAGCATTCACTAAGGGACCGAGAACCTCTGCTTAACACACAGTGACTCAATATGACTTTGAGACTGTCCCACTACAGTTTGCAGGGCTTCACTATTTTTTGTGAATATGCATAAAATACATTACGGCCCCCCCAGAACATTACACAAATACTTACTGTGATGTGCTTAATCATACCTTCCCCCACACAACCCAAATCAACAAATGCATCCTTTCTATAGCACTCACAGGTGAGTTTGTCTCCAATAACACAGTTTTCACTATATTATTGTTTGATATGGTATCTGTGACCTTTCCATTATACCATATTCTGAAGACAGCGAAGAAGAAATAATGACACAAACATTTCAAAGTAGCCTACAGCTGAATAAATGAGCACGTCTCTGAATTATTCTATAATAAAAAAAAAATCCGTGATTACCTTTAGTTTAGAAAATAGCACAAGGATGGGAATTTGAGATATCTGGAGACTAATAGAAAGTTCCACAACATTGCTAAACAATTCCTACAAATCCTAGGAGCTAAAAAAAGCTATGCAAGAATGTGTATTTTTCCCCCAAACATATATCCCTTAGGAAACCACGTGAGTATAAAATTTGAGCTTGAGTGTGATAAAGTGTACCAGGCAGAACCATGTGCTTGTCACAATAAGTAATGCACGTCTCATTCATATACCTCATAGATCTATGTATGTAATTACACATATGTAACATGCCCATCATATATATACACACATATAAAAATCAGATCACTTGTACACCACAGATACAAATGGCACATGTGATTGCCTACGTATGCTGCAGTACCACAATGCCTGCAAAGAGACAAAAGCTGAGCCCACTCCTGCTTCCAGCTGTCAGCCAAGCCTTCTGTTATCCCAACATATAGCCTAGTTACAAGAAGAGGTGCAGAAGGACTTAAAACCCGCTGGCTAAACGTCCGCAGTAGGAGGCAATAGCAGATCAATACCATGTGCTCAGATCAGGCTTTGCTCTAAACAATGTGTTCTAGAAAGCCCTGGGTCATTGCCCAGCTTTATCTGTGAAATGTATTGCATTTGGAAAGCTTATGAAGTCTCACCTACATACATGAACTCACACTGGAAAAAAGAAGTTGCAACACCCATGGCTACATGCTCTGTTGAGCAGACCAGACCTTTTAAAACAAGAAGGGGCAGATTTAATCACACCTAAGAACACTATTCGCCTTTTATTGCAAATATTACCCAAATACAGTCTTTTGGACATATTTTCCAGGGGTAATAAGGCAGCTAAGGGCTTATTTATTCATGGAATCAGTAGTCTTTTCATTTCTATTGTTCTTCTCTATAGATCAAGACTTCTGCTGGTGTGGGAAGTGCCTGCAGAATGGGACACTAAGAAACTTAAGCTGCAAGAGCCTGGAATAGTGGAAATAGAAGTTGGCCAGTGGGGGGGGGGAAATCAATTCCATCTGCCTCATAAAGCAATCCAGAGCATTGAACAATTAGTTAACTACTTTTCACCTCGTGTTGTAGTTTGGTGATATCAGAACAAGCAACAGCTACCCTGAAAGGATTAATACGAGGAGAAATCACAATAGATTGATGGTAAAAGTACACACATTCATGCTTGCCTGTAAATCTGAGTTCAGCATGAAAGGGAAACTATTGTACAAAGCTTTAATGGACAGGATTCTTTGGCAGTATTTCACCTGATCACTTTGCCCCATCCAGTAGTCAAACAAAAGTCAAAGTAAATGGGAAAATTCTAACCAACAGATCAGGCTTTTAATTATGTCCAGAAATGAAGTCAAGAGACAAGCTTTCCAAAACAGATTAATCTATTTTCAATGTTTTTTCCCCTTCATAGATGCCAGAGACAGGCTGCATGTGATTAAAAGTTACAAAAATAGCAGAATAGTCAGCTGTAGTCTTGAAAGGATGTTTTTATTTGTTATTTTCTTCAAACTGATTTCACTTCAGATAGTATTGGCAGCAGAATGACATACACCTGATTCAGTAGTTCATCTTACCAGTTAGGTAGTAGCCTGAGATTGTTGGTTTACCCATGTGGTAGCTGTAGAAGGCAAATAAATATTCATTTATAGTCCATCCAGCATTACATTTTAATGCTTTCTTATCAACTGGTCCATTAGGATGACATGAATTGTAATAAAAATGAACTCCCTTGTATCTCATTGCTAAATAGACTTTGCAGTATCATTTTCTTTGGTACAAATATATTCTTCAGCAACACAGTTAGAGGATTCAAGTAGTTCCCTTAAAGAAACCTTTTTGAAAGATTTAATTTTCTCCCCAATAAGAGTATGGTATGTTAACAGAAGTTAACACAAACACAGATGGTAGAATAAATCCTTATGATACATGAAGGCCTTTGCTGAGAGTGGAGCCCATACTGTGTTGCGGAGCATGGTACCAGAACACTTCTTCACTTGGACTTTGCTTCCGTGAGGAAAAAGGGGTAGTTAATTTACCTGGGACTAATCCTTTTCTGGGAGACAGAAACTTAAGTATATTCATCAGATTTTGCACTGTAAATGAGGTTTAAATTTCTATAATCAAAGATACTTGATTGCTTTAAAAGGCTGATAGAGCTTCCATTCTGGCAAAATCCTATGCATCTTCTTCTCCCAGGCACTAAAGCTCCTTGACATTACTCTGGCTCTGTAAAGTGGCTATAAGTGGCTGTAAGTGCAATGCACATCAATTTTAAAGCCTCCTTACACAGTCAGAGAAGTGCAATGCAGACACAGTATAAATGAAAATCCATTTTTGTGTGCTGAAGTCAAAACCAAAAAGCACCTATTCATAAAACAGTCCTGTAGTACAGTTATGTGCAATCAATATAGTCAACATATTAGGAATTCATTGTAATGAAACTAAATGAAAAAAAAAAATTTTAAAAAAATAAAATTATCTGTATTACAGCAGCACTCAGGAGCTGCACAGCCCAGGGTTCCCTGTGCTTTGGGCTAGAGATGCTGCCAACAGAACAACAGACCCTGCTGAAAATAACTTACAATCCCAAGAAGAATATTCTGCCTGTTATCTGCCCAGCACACTGCTCTCTATTCCTAGAGAGACCATTTTTACTATTAGTGAGTTTCTCTGTCCACATAGGACAGACATTTCTTTTTCCAATACTCACTTCTGAGGCATCCTGTTAAAAGACTCTTTCTGTGTGTGCAGCATTGCAGCTCTCCGCATCCTTTCATAGACTGTTTCAAAGTACCCTTCCTAGATACAAAAAGCTTGAATGGTTCACATCATTATTCAATACCTTTCCTTTGTTATATTTGGGTTGTTACCTTTCCTTTCTGTTACATTGGGTTGAGCAAGGTGCAGTTCCCTGCACAGGTTTCCAGCTTCTATCAGTCCTTCATTGCCAGTTGAGGTTTGATGCACCTTCCACTGAACTCAACGTTGTGTTTCTACTTGCAGCGCTGGACTTGGACACTGAGACCGCAGCCTTGCTGGGGGTCAGAACCTGGGCTTTACCCTACAGCTCAGCATTACAGAGATGTACAACTTTGTGTTAAGTATCAGGAGGTAATTCAAAGTACAGGACTTTTTTCCTTTCGTACAATGCACATCTGAAGAGTCACTCATGAATAAGACTCCTGATCCATGTAGTGGGACACAATGGTGTATTTACAGTCCAGAATCTATTACTGTTAATATTGCACTATTTACACTCATCTGCCATAAATCTAATACTGTTGTTATGGCTGTCCCATTTAATGTACTCTAGGAATGCACTTCAAGCCAGTATCAATTACATTTGCAAATAAACTAATGCTTTGGGTTAAACAAAGTGGAAACATTCTTCCTCTGAGAAATGTAGTACTTTGTATCTGCATCTATTCCAAGTGAATCTTGTGTTTTATTCAATTAAGTACCACAGAAGATTACAATAATCCAGAAAACATTAAATGAAAACATCGATTCTACAATAATAACATTGGATGAACCATGAACTGCTACCAATAAGATAATCATGATGCATCAAACTCAATTACAACTTCAAAATAGTATTTTAATTTCACAGTAATTATTTAATGTTATTTTCAACTAGACTCTTGCCACTGACATTTGCACAAAGCTGTCTCTAATTTAAAGGCCGATATTTTGTGACCTCAGTCTGGACACCTGGCACATAAACTACCAGGTAGCACAAATCTTCTAGAATAATATGTGTTCTCATCCTCCTCTTCGACATTACTGTTTGCAAGAATAGATCCTGCCCGCATGTCAAGCCAGAAGCTTTGTACCAAACACAGACATTCGTATTTCTTTGCATTTTGCAAACCTACAGTTCCCTGGTGATGGTCTGGATTGGCCAGTCTAAGTGTTACTGAACTCAGGAAAGGTTTCAAAGGGAATCTCTTTGACTCCTTTCCCTTCTGTATTAAAAAACCCCAACCAACCCAAAACCCAATAAAAGTCCAAACCCAGAGATGTGAAAATGAGATACAGGGAGAAAGAATTTCCAACCTAATCCATTGTGGCATCATGAACATTTGATATAACAATAACTTTTTGCAATATAGTGTCACATAATAGGTGCGACTTTATCAGACATATCATTCCAGCCTCGGTACGATGGTTTAAAAGGCAATACCAATGCTCATTAGATCCCCAGCACAGATCTTAAAATGTCACTTTTCCCTTACAGATCAGGAGTCTTTCCAGAAGCTTTCTTTATAATTATGTTTATTATCAGCATCAATTTCCATTTCACCATTCACCTCAGAGGAACAGCAGATGTCTTTCAACATTTACAAGACAAACGGACAATAATTGCTTTATCCACTACGGAAACACAGTCAGTGCTGGGGTGAAGTGAGACAGCTCCTCCCAAATCACAGCAACCCCTAATGACAAGTTAGTCAGCAACTAAGGAATAGCATCGGCTATTTTTTTTCCAGGATTTCCTTGAGATATCAGCCTTTTACTCAGGGCTAAAATACATTTGCAAAGAGGGAAAGTATTTATGGTAAAGGATAGTGTGGACAGGCATATCTGGAGAGGTTGCTAGAAGGTGCGACTAAATCTTCAGGAAAGAATGATGTACGGAGTTTTCTTTAAATTCCTCACTCGGTGAGGCATGTGAAAAGCCCAAATTCCATTAAAAAGAAAAAACAATCGATTTCTGGCCTTCTTGAAGAAAGGGAAAATCTTGACTTCATTAACACCAAAAGTGGAAAACCCAGAAGAGAGATAAAGAGGCCCCAAAATACATTCCTTTTTAAAATGCCAATACTCTTTTTCTTTGTTTTAAATGCCGCTACTCTTTTTCCTTTCTTTTTAGTATGGATTATTACTTCTTGAGCATTCAGGTCTGACATTCAGCAAATTCAGCAGCTCGTCCACCCAAACATTTAGCAAACTTGACAGTACTTAGCTCTAATAACTTCAAAGCCTGAGAAAGCACAGGAACATCATCATTTCATGCATCAGATCTGTTTAAGAACAGATACAAAGCACTGCTCACAAGCCATAACAGAAACAATATTGTCCAAGCAATAAAACCATGGAATGGAAAAAATCACAGAAATATTACCCATTTTCAAGTTTCATGAAAAAAAAAAAAAATCAAAAGTGAACAAGATTTTGGTCATGCTGCTTTCACTGGAGAAACTCTAAAGGAAAGATATTATAACAGTTTAACACAGAATAATAAAATTATACATTTTCCCCTTAGCTTGAAGAAGGATGCCTGGACAAAAATTAAATTAAGCTAGTTTTCAATATGTAAAATTTAAAAGCTTTCCCTATTCTTGTAGTTCGTTTTGCTATTGTTATCTGTGATACAGCAATGCTAAATTGAAAGAGTGCATCGATCTGTCAAATATTGGAATAAAATTGGAGCCTGTAAGTACAGCCACCTTACAGGTGAAGCCATTTCTGAATGAAGGATATCTTTGCATCAGCAGGCAAGATAAAAAACACAAAACACATTACATTGGATCAAACTGATGATCAGTTTAGCGCACCTTGCAGTATGACAGCCAGAATCAGCCAGAGTAAAGTGCAAAAAGACTTTCACAAACCTGCTTAAAGGCACAAATTTTCTGTTGTGAAGAGATATTAATATTCATTCCAAAAGCTCTTTTTATACATATCTAATCTTTATGCTTACAATTGTGAATGCTTTTTGTTCATGTAAACGCCGGAACACAGAGAAGACCTGACTAGAAAGTACAAGTGGGTGAATGAATTGTGTAGAAAGCATAATTAATTCCAGAAAGCATAAAAACCAGGACTGATGCTGTGCTTCCAGCTTAGCTTTTATCTTCATCCCTAATACTTAAAATTTGACTTAAGTCATGGAATTTGACTATTCCTCCTAAAGTGTGTTACTGCTAATCAGAACAGCAGCAGTATTCTTAGTTTTGATACAAGTTTCTATATTCTTCCCAAATTTGGAA
Source organism: Ciconia boyciana (assembly GCF_034638445.1). Lineage (NCBI taxonomy): Eukaryota > Metazoa > Chordata > Aves > Ciconiiformes > Ciconiidae > Ciconia > Ciconia boyciana. Next base: position 160,313,114 of record NC_132935.1, read on the forward strand.
GAATTCTTCTCTCGGCACCTTCTTGTGGCAACAAGCTCCATGTGTGAAAATAATGTCCTTGTATTCAATTTGAACTCAAACATTGGAAATGTCAGGCTTTCCACTTGTTCAGAAGCTTTTGGTTTCCCTTCTCCAGATCATGCCTTGCAGCAGAACTTCAGGTGATACAGGGAAATATTTGGGGGAAGTGGGTAAGAAGGAAAACTATTTAACAGGAGGGAAATGTCATTGCTCTGGTTTCTGCTACCCTGGTTTCTTCCTCTCTGCAGCTTCTTGTGTATCTGTTCAACAATGACCATTGTCCACCTGCACATGAAGAAAGGGAAAAGATGTCCTGATAATCTGTTTAGTCCTATCCTCTTCCTTTGTCCTTTTCTACTGTGAGAGAAAAAGGCTCCAAACTTCCAGGTACCTTGGTCCTACACCCCAAACGCATCCCTTCCTTCTCCTGCCCTAAGGTTATTTTGCACATCTCCAATCAGAAACACACCTCTTATTGCCTGACTGCTGAATGACTGCTTAGTTTTATTTCTTTCACAACTTACTCTCTCCTCCTACAGGACACCATTCATTTCTGCGCAACTCCTTCAGACCTCAGCACCTCTCAAACACTCACCCAAATCCCCCATTCCAGGACCTTCCTATCCCCCAGCCTTGCCACAGGTCCATTTACTGCATCCTTCTTCTGCAACCACCCTCCGTGCCCCCAGCTTCCTCATCACCCTAGGGACAGGCAGTGGTACGACACATCTGCCCGCTCCGCAGTGCCCTCAGCCTCTCATCCACCACTTTTCATTCTCCTCATGCATGGACTAAAATTGGGGATGCCGATTCCTGGCAGGACACTCGCCTTTCATGGGCTAGATCTGGCCCACAGGTTGACACCTGAAGAGCCCTGTGTTGTAATTTGATGTCCTCTTTGTGGTCTCCTTTCCAAAACTAAATAACACCAATATTTAACACTTTCCCTATGTGCTAGATTTGCTCAGGCCTCAAAACATACTCATCAGCCATCTCTGAGCACAGCCCTGCATGCAGTGTTCCCAATGAAGCTACAGTGCTTACTTACATAATTATATTTATATAATTACATTATAATTACCCTCTGTATTATCCTCCATCCCATTTTTTTAATGCATTTTAACATCTTGTTTGCATTTTGTTAATTCCTTTTTTTTCTGAATCCTGCTAAGCTCCTGGCCCAGTGATGTATTGTGGTGATGTAGCTCCAGAGGTGCACTGTCATCCAAGCAATTACTGTTGTCCATTATCAACTAATTTCCATTGTCTATAGAAAAACTCAAGGTCACACTATTCCACTGCAGCTTTGGGCTGATCACCCAAAAGAATATGCCACTAATAATTACTATTTAAATGCTAGAACAGATGAATAGCAAACACATTAACAGTGGTTCAGCTATGAAGATTATGCTATAGGAGGAGATTACCACATTGCCAGATCCCTGAAGGTGCTGAGTACTTACAATTCCTATTTGCATTCCTGCTGGGTCAGTGCAAGAGGGCTGTTTTGGCATGGTAGAGTGCAACGCAGAGAACTGCAGGGGAGGCATGCATGGAAAGTGTGCTCCCTTTACACCATGGGACAGATCCTACGGTGTCATGGTCTGACTATAGTTCCATCTGCTTTGAATAAAAATCTCACTTGCAAGAAATGTGTTACAGCTTTTTCTGTCTGCAAAAGAAGACAAAGTGCCCCGAGAAAGAAATGCACATAGGCAAAAGCCAGGGTCGGGGGAAAAGATTGTCCCTCCAGTCCACATCTACTGCCTCGGGACATGGCAGGGTTGATGTACCACTAACCTCTATCACTTTAAAACATGAGGAGACAAGCAGAACATCACACACAGGACGGGGATGGACAGCTTCCCATTGCCATTGCTTCTGGGGGCTCCCGTCTCCAAATAAGCATGGGAATCCTCCCTGGGGAAGGAGCCCAGTGCAGAGAGAAACGTTGAAACGATCATACTGCATTCTTCATCTTCTGTTAAATATTTTCTGACATCACATTCAGCAGTGCTTGAAACAATCTAGTTTGCCATCATTAATACTTATGAGGCCAATCATCACCCCAGACAGAGCCGAGCTCCTTCGAATATGGAATTGTGCCTCAAGGGCAGCCTCTGCTAATGGTGGACATAAGATTTTATACAGATTAAAGGTTATCATGCACAGCCTTGAATAGCTTGTCGTGGTCCTGCCCATTACTGAACCTGAGCTGTGGCACAAGGAAGGACAAGATTTCCCCCTTTTTCCTCTACAGTATTTTAAGTCTAATGCTCAAAACAATGCAAATGTTGCATAAGGATCTGACAGAGCCCACCTAATGCTAGCAGATAGCGTACAACACATATTTGCTCTCCAGATCTCTGTTATCCCTCTGCAATGTTACTGATACTATTTGTTCTCCTTCTTGAGCTAATTTTTAATCATTTTCCGGAGATAATGTGCGTTTATTAAGTAGATCAATATTTTGCATGCTATGCTTTCAGGAAAGTCAGATAAATTATAGACTTTGCTTGACATTTGTCTTCTGGTGCAATAATGTGTTTCAGAAACTCAAGTACATTTATAAGCCAAGAACTCCCTTTTCCTGAGTCCAGGCAAACAATCCTCTATCATGTGCTTGCAGAAACATATTTCTATCTTATCAGTTATATTCTTACCAAAGAATTGCATTGACACTGGATTTTTTCATGAGCATGGCTTATATATAGCAACTGCATTATTCCCTTCCCCAGTTCTCTTGAACCACCCCATCCTTGGAGATGGATCAAGAAAATCTCTTCCAAACCTTTCAATTCCACTTGGTGCTTCCATCTCAGTTCTGGGATGTAACTCATCTGGACCCAGTGCCTTGTCAGCTTTTAACAGCTCTAATTGCCTAACTATCTGCTCTGGCATTATCATAAAACCTTTTAGCACTGCGTATTGCCCCCAGGAAAATGTATTCTAGTCTCTGATATGACCTTCAGCTTTTTCTCTTGTTACTGATGGCAAAGAACTCGTGGAGGCTCTTTGCAATGACAACCTCATCTGTCACTCCTTACTCATGTCTCTTAATGCCCTCTCTGACCTCTGCATTGCTACATTTTTTTCTGTGGTATTTAAGGACATTGCTGCTGTTTGTCCATAATCCAGTTACTGTCTAACTGGCCCAGCTTAATTTTTGGATGCCTTTTTCTTTTCTTTATGCAGATTTATTTATTTATTATTTTTTAAGTTTTTCTCACAACAATGATGTGACAAGACTGACAGCTGCATTGAACAAAGGGCCTAAAATTTTTTTTAAAGGAAAGCCATAATTAAACATTCCCTCACTCTCTTTATACATATGGACACACACTTACATTTCGGAATTAGTTTTGGATGTGTTCTGGTTTAGATAAGTAACTTTCTTTATTCAAACTTCCAGCACATTGAGAGACTCACAAGGGGAAGAGAGGAAATAATTTGAAATAAAAACCTGTGAGTCTTTACATCCAAATCTTTGAGGTTCTGGTATGTCTGATCATTGCATTCGTCTCTTTGCAGAAGGGACTGAAGGGCTGAAACACTGGAGGGAACCTGCTCTCAGCAGAGACTCTTAGGGCCAGACTCTCATCTACATTAAGCCTCCTCCTGTGCTACTCTTGTCAGAACAATGTCAGGGGGAGCTAAAATAAATTAAAATAAGAATGAGGGTGACACCCCTTATCCTCTGTGCTGTCTTTCAGCTTTTCCCTACTGTTTTTTCTCCACATACTACACAGACCCTTCTAAGCACTAGGCTAAACTATCCATCACACGTGATCAGCTCAAATGCCTTATTGCTGGTGCCGTTTTCCCCATTCTTAACTGCATTTTCTCATACTTCTTCCCTTTTGCCATAATGTTACCTCTGTTTTCTCAGCTGAAACCTATATCCATAGGCTGATTGGGTTAATCAGCCAATCCAAGTTATTTTAATCCAGTCTCACTAACCAGTTCCCCCTTCATCTTCACTACTATTTGTTGTGTATATTCAGATATCTCCTTGGTAGTAAAGCACACAGACCAGCAGATGCCAAACAGAGAGGAGAGATTCCCATGTGCCACGTGTTCAACCTGTTCCTTGAACAGTCCAAACAGGCATTCAGCTTTTTGGGAGTAATATCACATGGAAAACATAAGTCTACTTTTCTCATAAAAGGCTTTCAACTAAGCCAGGTTTTTTTAAGCAGATTCCCTTCCTCCACTTCACCCAAATGCATTAATTTGTGTTACGCAGAGATGAAATTAACTCCATTATCTGTGAGTGTTTATCATTTCTATGTCCCTTTATAGTCTTTTTCTTTTCTGCCTATTACTCAAAGTTCCTCCCCATATAGCATCACACACAAATTCATTAACAGGCTGTTTACTCCCTCTTCAGTATCATTAAATGATAATGCTAAATGAGACCTGACCTAACACAGAGAGCTGCAATAAGCATTTCCTTGTAAATAGAGTCTTTGCCATTTATCAAAAACTTTGTACTAATTTTCAGTCCACTCAAACTTGTTTACATTGAGGCAATTTCTACAAGTTTTCAAATTTAGACTTGGCCCATTATTTTACCCTGACAGAAGTTAGTAAAAGGGGCTCATACCACAAACCTAACAGTTTTTCAAGACATTAAACTGATCTCTGCAGACGCTCCCTCCAGATCGCTAAGAAAAGCTGAATACATGCATGGAGTCATCAACGGCATGAAACGAAACTAGCGATCCTCAGTTCTCTCCAGAGTCAGAGAGGTCATGTATAGGGTACCAGCCGCACTCAGCCCTGGACTGTTGAAGGACGCAAATCAATTGGAAAGAGTCCAGAAAAGGCTCACAGATTTCCAAAAATACATCATATCCAAGGAAAAACTTGAAAGAATTCAGATGGTTTAATTTAGAGAGGCAGAGGCTGAGGAGATGTAACATCTCTCAGGAACGGCGTGGGTATAATTAAACTTGCCTTCGGACAAAAGGGTGAACTAGATGACCTTTAGAGATCCTTTCCATTCCTATTTTCTCTGATGCTTTGATTGCGTAGGTCGCTCGCTCGAACTTCTCTTACAGACAGCAGCCATCACAGCCAGAAGCCCTGCAGCCCTGAGCTTCGTGCTTTAGCCCCAAAACACATCCACTGCTGCTCCAGGGTTGCGTCTCCCCTCGGATCCCATGGCTTAGGCAGCAGATGCTCATTCCCCTGCCAAATCTGCATTTCAAGGGCAGGAAATTCAGCAAGCACCATAATAAGGACAAGTGCTGGAACCACTGCACCTCAGGACACTGGGGCCAAGGCGAAAGTCCTCCCACTGGTCATCAGAGAGCATCTCAGTTCTGGATGCTCCACTCAGACATCCACACCAGGGAAGGGAGACACCCAACAGCTAGTAAATCACTTCTGGAAAGGTACATCTCAGTGGCCTACCAAGGACAGGGAAGTTGCTTGTAGCATTGCTGTCTGTTACATTATTCACTCTGCCCTTCGCTGAAGCAGGATATTCCTCAAGTCCTGCTGCAGTTATGTTATTGGCATTTTTTACACTTCTAACCATCCTCTTGGCCTCTCTAATGAAGACATGTCATGATACTCAGCACAATTTACTACCAGAGATCACTCTCCTCAAAGCACTTGTCTCTAGTCTTTGTTTCTGCTAATACTTAGAGAGAAACATTCCCCCCTCCCTTTATTTTTTTCTTAACAAACAAGGCCATGCAGCATTCTCCACTCATCCCTCCTTAGCTATCACACTGGGTACTAGTCCCCACAAACCCTTCCTAGCCACTCCCAGCATGCTGATGAAGGAATATCTACCTTCCTGCATCTATCCCCATCTCCAAAACAGCTGCTTTTTTTGTTCTCCTGGATTTGTGAATTCGTACAATCAATTTACAGATATAAATACTTTAACTGTAATACATCTGACATGTTTTCTTTCACAGTCATGTCCATAAACCTCAGATTAAATCTGCTGCTTAATTAATTTGCACTCAGAGTGCCCATCTCTCTTTCCTTTCTTCAGAGCAAGGCTTCTGCTCTGGTTTGTGCTCCCTGCTACACTTGCCACCTCCTCCTCCGCTTCCCCAGGGATATTAATTGCTCCTTTTTCTCAGGTATAGCCTCATCTGTGTGGGCTGCATACAGCTGGACAAAATTCATATTTAGAAACAATTGTCAGCATGGGCATTTGGGAGGGGGGATATTTGGTTTTAATCAGTAACTTTATGCATCTTTCCTGTTTGATCATTGAAAGGGAAGAACTAACTGTGTTTGCTTTAGAAATCTCAGCTCGAGAGCACATCGTGTAATCCAGCCCAGAGAGGAGACGCACCTTTTGGTGGAACAAGAACACAAAATCTTTTCTTTGATCACAGAGATTCATGTAATCCTTTCCCCCCATTCCCTCTGCTAATTTACCTACAAAACATGCTCTCTCCCCATCTTACCACTCCCTGTACCATCCCTTCGGCTCCTTGCAGCTCTCCTCCTGCCCTGGCTCTCTGCTGAACCTTGTGTTCCCAGGCCAGGCAGGTCACCCCACATTTCCAAGAAAAAGGGGAGACTATTGCCAGTTCACCTTTCTCCCCAACAGCTCGGTTCCTGCCAACCCAGACAACCCATTGCTTCCTCCACTTTCTGCACCTGGGAAGGCAGACAGACACATAAAGCACCGGGGGAGTTAATTTACTGTAAAAATACATCCCCTGCAACACCCTGCTGGCTGATAATGACTGTATAGCTCCCCTCCACCACCAAAAGACAGATGAGAGGAGTATATATGCAAAAGCTGACTATGTCAAGCCTGAAACAGAGCAATGTCTCTTGCTGTCTCCTTTCTCACCTGCAGCCAGGCATTACTGGCTCTGAAAGCTAGTGGGGCATCAGTAAAGGAGGCTGGATTAGCAATTAGCACCTGTGAGCAGCAACCCACATATAGGAAAACACTAGCATTGAATAATTGCAGACATAAGGTAATGGATGCAGGAGTATCTGTGCCAGTTTTGCCAGAGAGCAAGGAGAAGGTGAGGTAGTTATTCCTTTTTGCTTAAAAAAAAAAAATCCCCCCCCAAATCATCCCTCCTTTTTTTCTGCCCAACAATGTGCAAAATAATGCCCATTCCTATTGTAATCCATTGTTTCCTTCTGGAGAAGCAGGGACCCTGGACCCTGCCAGAACACAGTGGTGCCCATCTGCTATGATGCTAAGCTCCATGGAGAGGAGGACCACTTCCCACAAATCACAGGTTGGATACTGCCTGACCAGACTTCCCAAGAGCTGCAGATCAGCCCCTGCCAGAGCCTCACATGTTTAAAAGCTTCCCGGGACTTACATTTTGTATCCAAAGGACATGCTAGGAAAGGAATCACATCTGGTATCCAAAGGCAACGCTAGGGCCACTACGGAGACTTTGGCAACTGCCCTTATCCTATACTATATATATACATATATATGTGTGTGTATATATACACACACACACACACACTTATATGTGAAATTTTCTGTAGTGGTTCGTTGATTTCTACTACAGATTCCTTGTAAATCTATATACAACAGCCCCTCTAAGCAGCTCAATGTACTATCTGTATATATTCTCCTGCATCCATGATTACAAACCTGGCTGTCCTCTACACCAGGTATTACTTTAATGAAATGCTAATACTCAGACACACCTGAGCAAGTGTCTGAGCAATCAGGCAGCAAAAACAAGCAATGAGTTAGAGAATGGATTATCGAGACCCCACCATCCAGAAACCTACTTAGTAGATTTTATTTTTGCCCAGTAAAAATACTCTTTCACTTAAAGGAAATGAAACAAATAAAAGAACCAACCTCATCCTTGAATATAGTTGGGCAATATCTTAGATTAAATCAATTTGCACAGCCTGTCAGAAGTGAAGAATCGGATTATAATGGATTATTTTAGTACAAGCTTCTGATGTTTTGTGTAAATGTTTTAGGCTTTTTTTTTTTTCCCCCCCCCCCAAGAGAGATGTTTAATGACAACTGCTGAAAATCTATAAAATGCAGTACTTATGAGCACCATGTGCTGCCTTGAAGTTGTGAGTGAAGTTTCATGCAGAGGATAAATATATGTTCAGCAGCAGGAGAACTACTAACAGCAGAAACAGTATTAAAGTATTTCTATTCTAACACTTAAACACTACAAATCCCAAGTGAAATCTTACTATAGTAGGCATAAAACTCATGTAATATCCAACCCAAAAGAAAGAAGTTTGTGGAGCAGGAAAAAAATGCTGGCATATTATTAAAATGTTAATCATGTCCAGCAGAGTACTACAGACAGAAGTATTCAACCCTGTAAATCCTGGAAAATATAATTATCACTCAGAAAATTTCATTACCCCTTACATCTGTCCAGCATCTTTGTCTTCAGCCATCTATGAGCATCAGAGTTTTGCCCAGTGCGCTGAAAAATACATCTACATCCAGAAATGCAAACAGGGAAGGAAACACCCACAAGTTTTTACATTAACAGGAGAACTGCCTCCTCTTCACCAGCAACCTGCCAGGAAAAGTCTCTTTCCGAATCAAGCAGCTCAACACGCTGAAACCTTTCCAGGTTTATGATAACCTCAACCTGATCCTACCATTCTGGCCTCTCCAGAAAGTCTGTTTGGAGATAAAAAACGAGCTACATACTGCATCTCCTCTTTTCCAATGGAGACTAAATGAAAATTTAAAGCAAAATCCAGGTGAGACAAAGGGGACAGAGCCTTTAAACACTCAGAGACTGCTGTTCAATATACAAGATAGCAAGAAATGTAGTATTTGCTTTCTTTGTAATCTCAACTTGAGTGTTCTTCATTTAAAATCTCATCAGCATAATCATCTCTCATTTAAAGAGAGAAAACTAGCGCCCAGTGATGACTTATGGTCACTAGAAGCCATTATCTTTGCTTAGTTGTGACTATAGTTGTCACTATATAAATTGCATAGACGAGTTAGGTTATTCACATTACTAAGGTGTGACAGCTAATAATACAAATACTGCTTCAGGTCCTAATGATACCTCTGCTGTGGATTGTAAGAAAGTAATTGTCTTATTAGGTGCTAAGAGTGGTTTCTTGAGTTTGGTTTCTATATAAAAACTAAACACATGAACAGAGCAAAGAAAAATGTTATTTATAATCCTAAATATCATACCATTCCCCAAAGTGACAAGATCAATATTGCAGCTTGGCACTTGCTACTGTGACAGATGGTGCTATTAAAATACTGAACATATCTTTTCTGCAGGGAAAAAAAAAAAATCATAAGCGAGGACATTATATGTTGTCCTCATCCAATTTGCATTTTAGGTTACTAAAAAATGGTAAAAAAAAGTAGAAAACACTTATGTGTTCCTCTTTCAAATATAACAAAACACTAAAAAGGACTATTATATCCTTTTTGGAACAGGGAAGTGAGGGATGCTTGCAGCAGTCTAAAGACTGTCAGAAAAGAGTTTTCATTATGTTCCCAACTGTATTTTGCATTAATTTCACAGGGCTCTTTCATTTTTAATACAAGTCTGTACCAGAGCAGATGAGGTTGGGAAGATTACTGATGTCTTTGTGAGCGGCTCTATTCTGTCTGCTGGGAGCCTTTTGCAAAACACACCTGAGAAAAGCTCGGGTAAGAGTCAGTTGTTTCCTGATTCCCCAGATATTTTAAATGAAGATTAGTTTAGATACTTACTATGGGTCAGCACTCATAGAGCTCGTTGTACTACTGAAGATCATCCCAGCTGAAATCCTCTAGGCTGAAAGCCATCTGCAAGTACTTTGGCAATTGAGATTACTCATTGATAGTAAGTTCCCCATTTTTATTTCTACCTATTAAGATTTCCAATTTGTTTTAATTACCTCCCCTCATCCCCATCCCTAATGTTTAATTCTCCATTGTGAATTTCTCAGAGTTGCAACAATTGGCTTTGCTCTAGTTATTTATTTGACTGCTCATTTGGATAGCCATACTTAGAAGAAGAGGAGACATTAGATGTTGAAGCAGGAATTTTTTGTATTAACCACAGCTCTGCAGAAGATTTTCTGTGTAAACCTAGACCTGGCATTTCCTTTCTTGTGCTCTTTTAAAACAGTAACTTTTCTGAAGCAAGTTCTGTTCATTATGTTCTTTTAACTTCCAAGGAACTCTGGGCATCTAGGTGATTCAGAAATACTTTTTTCTTTTTTTTCCTTTTTTTTTTTTCCCCTTAATGAGAATTGGCTGGAAAAGTAAGACATTTCCAATGGGAGAAAACCAGAAATCTTCCCATTGAAAACTGTTTATGTTTTGCAAGAATCTTCTAAATGACAAGTCTTTGAAGTAAAGCAGGGCAAACTCAATACAGAGCTTTCAACATTTGTGTTAGCAAGTAAAAATATTTCTTCCTGCCTGCTTCTGGTTCCCAGATTCAATAGTCCTTGCTTTGTAGCCCCATCTACACTGCCCAATTTCTGTGGCTATTGCTGTGGGACAGAACCCCCACGTGCTTATGCTGACCAGAGGGGTTTTCCTGCTGATGGGGTTACACCACCCCTGAGCTGTGTACACCAGCCCCAGACTACACACACTGCCTCCACACTAGGAGTGTTGCATTAGCTATGCTCCTAATGGTAAAATGAAACAACTTGTGTGTTTAGACAAGGCCACAATCTTGATGTTGAATTTCTATTATGATGTCACACAAACTATACAAGAACACCTTCCATATCAGGTGTCTGTGTGTGGTGGGAAGGTGAGCATCTTTAGCAATAGGTAGCCTTTCGGAGGACAAAGACAAGACAACTTGACAAAATTTGTACCACCAAGATAACACTTGTAAACCCCATCAATTTAATTTACTATCTACAGGACACATGCCAGCTACTTTAAGTTCCTCTCCACAGTGGTTCCACTCATTCAAATGCTAGATTCTTTAAAAAAAGGTTTCTGTGGGTTTCTCTGCTCCTTCAGTAGCACTGGACAGACTTGGATAATGACACAGAAGTTTAGAGATGGTTGCTGATGGTGATTTTCCTGGTTTCTCCACAGGAGGAACTAGATGAAGATGTTTTTAAGGCTTGGAAACTGGATGATGAATGCTGGCAATAGCTGCTGGTCATTTCATGTAAGACAGGAATTGTAGTCTCTGGACTAATAAAGGAGAAGGGGTTAGTCCTAATGAATGCAGATTTTTTAGGAGAATATAATCTAAAGGGCACTTTTAATACAGCAGAATCTAAGAAATAATAAAATCCTGCAATAATGAAATATAAAGTTCAGTATAAAGCATATAGTCATTATATGGGATATAAAAGAGTGCAACAGAAGACCAGATTGGAGCTGTTGAATATATCATGTCAGAATGTGCTGGTTTTGGCTGGGATAGAGTTAATTTTCTTCACAGTAGCTAGTATGGGGCTATGGTTTGGATTTGTGCTGAAAACGGTGATGATCACACAGGGATGTTTTCGTTACTGCTGAGCAGTGCTTACACAGAGTCAAGGCCTTTTCTGCTTCTCACCCCACCCCACCAGCGAGGAGGCTGGGAGGGGACACGGCTGGGACAGCTGACCCCCACTGACCAAAGGGCTATTCCATACCATATGGTGTCATGCTCAGCATATACAGCTGGGGGAAGAAGAACGAAGGGGGGGGACGTTCGGAGTGATGGCGTTTGTCTTCCCAAGTAACCGTTACACGTGATGGAGCCCTGCTTTCCTGGAGATGGCTGAACACCTGCCTGCCCATGGCAAGCAGTGAATGAATTCCTTGTTTTGCTTTGCTTTGCTTGTGTGCACAGCTTTTGCTTTACCTATTAAACTGTCTTTATCTCAGCCCATGAGTTTTCTCACTTTTACTCTTCTGATTCTCTCCCCCATCCCACCATGGGGGAGCGAGCAAGTGGCTGTGTGGTGCTTAGTTGCTGTCTGGGGTTAAACCATGACACAGAATCAGGAACTCTGTTCAAAATTGGGGGTAGAAGATGGAAGAATGGTGAACTTCTCTAGACAGCCCAGGATATAAAGAAGCACTGGTCAATTAGAACTAATTCAACCTAATGCAAAGGACAAAGTCTGACTCTGTTTTAACACGTCTTTTAGCTGATGCTTGACCCAGGCTGCAAACCTGTTCTGGAATTGAACAGCATAGCGCTGTATTCCAGTTGCTTCGGTGGCAGGGTAAACTGCCAACTGTTGTATTTCACAGAGGTTTAAAACAGATGTAGCTAAATAAAAAAGCCCAACAAACCATAATTGCATTGTTTCCATGTGTTAAGGACATGACAGGGTGGAAGGATGGTGGTTAATGGTTAACTTAAACAGGCACCAGGGAACTTTTTGAGGATGGAGCCTATTAAGAAGGCTTGATTTACACAGCAGACAAAAAATGATGCACGCTGTTGGTAATGAAAATAAATAATATCTGAGCAACTGGTAGAAGAGATTTGGTAAGTGGGGGAAAGGAAGCCAAAAGGTGCTTTGGATGAATCATGTCAGATGATTAATTCTACAAGGAGCAGAACTATGTATTTATAGGGATCAGATAATAGTGCTTTAGATGTTGGCAGGCAGGGCTAAGAAAGGATAGTCTAACAAGAACAGATCCAAGAAGCTTGATAGGAAAAGTTAACCCTGGTACTGCTATATACAATGTAGTCAATCCTCATGTCTAAATCTTGGAACAAATTAAATGTCTAATTTAAATCAGAAACTGTTCCATGTCTATAAATTTCCTTTTTTGCTGAACTGAAAAAAAGAAGAAAGAAAGAGCTGAGATTTTTAATGCCAAGAATAGAATGTAGCATGAGACTAAATAAATTCAGTAAAGGAAAAATGAGGAAATTACATAAATTCCAGTATTATACAAGCACTGTCTCTGTAATTAGAGGTGATTAAGTCAACAAGTCAAAGCAGCCACATTTTAAAGACATTAATCTTGAAGTTAGATTCTGCTAGAAGCAGCAGAAATAGTGCTCTTGATATAATCCTTTCTTATGTCTAGGTAAATAGGAGAAAACAAACCAGCCCCAGAGGAGACAGGTGGGGACTATAGGAGCCCTCCACCCACTGCCCAGGAGATGGAAAGCCCTGCTGTACCAGCAGTAATTCTCTTCCTCTTCGAGTGGTTTAAAGACACAGATTTCAGGAGATGGGCCATTTCGTCATATGCACAATGTCTGCTTTTGTTTACTGATTCGACAACCCTCCAGGGACTCCCAACAAGATATTCCTTACTTACTGCCATGCTGACTTAAGGCGCTTTTTGTTATTCTCTTAAATTTTCCTTTTAGGGACTTTCTAAATAACAAAGAAAGTCACAGTAAGTGATTTAAAAATCCCCCATTCTCCCCCCAGACACCCTTGGGGGGAAAAAAACCCCAAATCTGGGTGCAGTTTAACAATGCCCAACTTGTAAGAATCCAGAAAAGTCCTCAAAAATGAATGAAGCAAAACTACCAGAGAGCTCCTCTGCTTTCCCAATACAATTAACCAGTAGGATGCATGAGATCAAGCCAGAAAAACATTCAGGCAAAGAAAGGCAAGTAATAAAGTCACTCACAGATATGCACACTTTTACTTTCCAGGTCTACTGCAAACCTACTAAAGAGGGGCTAGTAAAGAGATGAAGATGAATTAACCAAGAATATGAAGGTGAGGAGTAAGCCAGTTCTTGGTTTGCCAGCAGCACGAAGCCCACAGGAAAGTTTGTTAGCAGCACCACTGTGGTGTAAAAGTGGCGATCAAAGAAAAAGAGAAGGTAAATGATTCGGTCTGAGAGCAGAGAGACTAAATGGATTTCTCTTCATTTCTCTTTCACTTCAGAAGGTGAAGGGGAAATATCCATCCCAAGGTGACACTTTATAGGTAATGAAGCCAAGGTGCTTGCAAAGGCAGACGTATTAAGAAAAGAGGTGAAAGAACAGTTCAATAAATTAAAATGCAATAAATCACTCAGGCTGGTTGGTATCATTCCAAGAGTGTAGAAGAAATGAAGGTGAGCGACTCATGTAGATGTATATTTTAGTATTAAACCATTTGAATCACAGCTTCAAAGTGGGAGGGGGTGGCCAAAGCAACGTCTATCTATTAAAAAGGATGCTAGAGGGTGAGAGGGGGCTAGGAGCTACGCATTACCCGGTCTCGCCTCAGTAACAGGGAAAGGCAGAGGGGACACTGAATGAGAAAGAAAAAGATGGGAAAAAGTAAAATTCAGTGCTTATTATAAAGAATGGGCAGATATGGCCAAACCCACAAACCACTGTAGTATTTGCCAGAGCAATTGAGCCAAATAAGATGAGAAGGGGAAGCTGGGGTCAAGCCTATCTTTCTCAGAACAGACATAACAAAAAAGATGAAGAATAACAGCAGATTTTCAAAAAGACCTTCCAAACAGACTGTCCTTAGGATGCTGTTTGGGTAATAACCTAGGGATGGAGGGGAATAGACTTCTGTCACACTTTAGGAAAGAAAGCATAATACTAGCTGGGCATTTATTCTTGGCACACTGCAGGATGACAGCAAAGACTCCTAAAACCAGAGGGCTGCTCCAGCTCCTGGGCATAGGCTTCACCTGACTAAAGGAAGATGATACCCACACCTGAGCTCTTCATACAACTGGTGGCTTTCTAGTCAACAGCTATCTGCCAATATATTCCATGGGAAGCCTGAGGGAACGCGGGTCAGAAATCACACCCTTAAAGTGCCATTTTCTCTTCTAAATGTATGAAGAGAGCCTGGAGCGACTAGGTCAAATATATACCCAGATATGAATTTTTCTGGCATTTATACTTCAGAGAGGGAAATCCCATACAGACTGACATCACCCAAGGCACCGTTTTTTGTTTTTTCCCCACTGCAAATATGTATCAAACCTGTATAAAACATGCCAACATTACAGACCAGATTCACAGCGTAACAAAGTCCTGCCTGCAGCACATTAGCTGCTCTGTAGTATTGAGGGATGTCAAGTGAAGATTATGGACAAGTTGTTTCAAAGGTATCCCATACCTGAAATGTGAATCAAATCTTCTCAAGCTCCTCAATGCAGGATCAGCTGCTAATTGCAGAGGTTCACCCTCCTCACGTCCTTATCAAAGAGCAGCAAACAGGTTTTGCAGGGAGGGAGAACTGAAAACACCAGATCGCTAGAGTGCTTTCCTAGAGAGTTATTATCTTCTCAGCCAGGGATGACGCTCCAGGGGGGACACCAAAACCTTCTAACCTACTTTTCTCTCCAGTCAGACTTTAAAATGCAACAGCTGTTTCCCCATGGAAGGCACTTCTGTGAACATGGCTGGATTTTCACTCTACAGCTGAATCCTCTTGAGGCTACAGTCTTCCATGGAAGGGGAAGGGAAAGGATTCTCTCACAGAGATCAACCTAGCTCATGAGTTATCAAGCCTCCAGACAAGCTGATTGACAGGTTAGATGCATGTTATTTACTTGTGGTAAAAAAAAAAAAAGTTAAAAAACCCTGAAATAAATATTTTACCTGATTTATTCTTGCTTTCATCTGAAAGATCACCTTTTTCTGACCCTATTTTCTTAAGATGGGCACAATCCTATCAAGAGAATAGATGTTGCAGTGACCTCACTGTACGTGATGAGGCTATTTTAGCTGACATGGGTTTGGAACTGGCAGAGGAAACCACATGACCCCAGTGGCAGTTTCAGGCACCGGATCACCCTGCAAACCACAAGCCATGTGCTATGCCATAAAACTCCAAAGTGGACAGCACAATCACAGCAACTATCTCAGATCTTGCTGGAGTTTCACAGACATCTAAATTAGAGTCTTCCCCCTCAATTCTCCTTCTCTAAATTTAGGATTCAGACAAACTAAGAAGCTAATAAAATTTTTTAAGAGACAACTGCCTTACATAGCTTCTCTTCTAAATTTCTGAGTAAACAATCCTTGCATTCCCTTGGTTTCTGGCTGCCAGATCTGTCAGGTCAGGTAAACAGTTTGAAGGGGTCAGGCCAAAACTCACAGATTAATTTAAATGGTAATCCAAGACCCTTTTAACTTTAGGGGTGAAGTTTACCACTTGCTGTGCTGCTCTTAGCAATGTCAATCCATCGTTTCAGGAACCCAAGTCTAGACCCAGGGAACCACTGAGATCAAATGCTCAGCTGGGACTCCAGGATGTGCAACCTGCATAAGCATCTCTCAGTGCTTTTAGTCCTCCAACTCCGGTCCCCAAAACACTCTGTGCTGAGCAGATCCTAGAGGCTACAGGAACCTGGCAAATTTCCTCGAGGTCCCACTGCAATATCTTGTGAGCTCGGAGGCACCAGCACAGCCTGCTGTCAGCTGTCCTTCTGCACAGCTGTCCCCAGGATCCTGAGATGAGGAGCATCACCTGGGGCAGATCTGACCAGTCCTCTGCACAGGTGTGCTCATTACAGTATTTAATTATATACAATTTAATTATATCATCCCTACAGCAGGCTGTGGTTGAGGAGGTTTAGATGATAGTTTCTCCTATTTGATTCAGCTGAGAGCACTTGCTTTGCTAATGCAGGAGGCTATCCGGCTGTTTGCTTTGCTCCTGGGGAATTCTTTGGCTGTCCCACACACAATTATTATGGGCCCCATTTGCAATCCTCAGGTCTCGAGAATTTATGTGTATGCACTGAGGATCAGGGGGATACATTTTAGAGAACTCGCCACACTTCTAAACTGCAATGAAGCCTGACTCACAGAAATCTATTTACAAAATGTCTTCCTAATCGAATACATTTATCACACAAACATATACAGAAACCCCAAAACCTGCAAAACCTAGAATTGCTTGACATTTGGAGCCAAACTCAGTTCTACCTGTGCCAGAGGGAGTTTAGTCATACCAAGCATTGTATAAGATAAGTATATTTATAGGCAAACCTATACAATTATGATATGGTTACATCATTTTTTTGTTCTCTTTTTTTTTTTTACTGAGTGCACAGTTTCTAGGCATACCTTTTCAGACATTGAAAAGACTACAATACTTCAACGCTTGACATTTCTTTATCATCTTTCTTGCAAAGATCCCAAAACAATCTAAAATAATAAGTATGTCTCATAGCAGCACTATAATCTCCATATAATTATTTCCATTTTAGCCACTGGGGAAGCTAACAAGTGACCTGCCTAAAATGAAGTAGCAGCAGAACCTGGAATAGAAATTTGGAGCTCTGGGTCTGAACTCTGATCTACCCATTAAATATTCCGGCTTCTATATGGATTCAATAAACTTTGCAGAAAGAAAGAAAAAGAAAAAAAAGCCTACTATATAAGGAACTGTATTTTCTTATTAGTTCTCTCTGGTCATCCAGAGAAAGCAGACTCCAGTGAATAGGGTGGTGAGCTTAAGAGACCCAGGTTCATCCTTGGCCTTCCACAATTATTCTGAGCAAGCCACAGTCTCTGGCTGTTCTTTCCTGAACAATAAAGTTAATGGTACTGCCTTATTGAGCAAGCGTATTGCTGGAATTAACCCATTGCTTTAGTTGGTGCATTGCTGCAGATTATTAAGTATTATTGAACATCTGCATGCTAGGACGAAGTTAAAATTAGCCTTTGCTTTAGTTGAAGTTATCTCGATTTATCAGTAACTATTTCTTGAAGCTTTCCCTCTGCAGAGCTCTTTCCTCAGTGCTCTGCAGTTCTGCACTTATGCTTAAGTGAAATGATTGTATCCTACCAGCTCTTTTGAGCAGGATAATTGGCAATTACTTATTTTTGACATATGCAGGAAATCTAGTAAAGCATAATTCAAATTCTGTTACCAGTGATGAACTCCTTTTGCAGAACAGTGCATTACAGTGCTCATCTCCACTCCCTGGCAGTTTTAATTCAAATCTCAGAAGTATTATGTGCATTGTTTCTTATCTGCAAGTTCCATGCTAGGGAAAGTCTTTTGTTGTGTAACCTTGAATCCTTTTCCTACACTTTTTGAAACTCCTGCAACACTTGACTGGTTAAAAAGAAAACAGAACTGATTTTATCTTGTTCCTCTTTATTTTCATGACTGAAGCTTTCTGTATAAAGTGTATTAATTATCTCTTGCTCTTGTTATAAACAAATATATCTAGCCATGCAAATTGCAAAACAGCAGCTAATCTTACTAAGACATTTTTTAATGAGTATGAACAAAACTGCCCACAGATATGCCTGGTAGAACTCTACCTAGAAACCAGAGTAACAGGCTCATTACAAAAAGATTACACAGTAGATATGCTGCTCCCTCAGTGGGCACAATATGTGAGTGCAGATTATCAGTGTGCATTTAGAAAAAATAATTTTGCCACTGGTAAATTATACCTTAGGCCATTGTGTATAACAGGTATGCAGCACATTATTGTATTTTAGCTGCATCCAAACCTTGATGGATTATCCCAAGTATTAAATCACGCAGTGGCTGAATAAAAACTCATTAGTGGGTGTTTTACTTTTGTAAAACTGTAGTTGGTTTGGAGACTGTGGAACAGAGGGAATCCTGGATAAAATTTTACAATTAGGGCCTGTTTCCAGTTAGTAGAAGTGTTCTTAGTTTTGTTTCTTTCTGAAGAAATTAAGAGCATAATTTGAAAAGAAAATATTGGAAGTTACATTGAAGAGTTCTGAATTTTTCTACTATTTCTTCAAGTCCCAGTCTTAAAAAAACCCATGCAAATCCAAATAACATTTCTAGGGAGAAGCTGGTGCAACTCCAGCTGAAGACAAATAAGTAAGACTAAGTAGAGAAGACTTTGTCCTCAGTGTAATGTGTAAAGAGACATTCACCCTCTTCAGAAATATCAGGGCAACTTTTAGAAGTACATGCAACACAAGATAACATATAATTTATTTTAAAATAGAGTACCATATTTCTAACATTAGTGTTTATTGAGAATTTCTGTACAATTTAATTATGTGGTGTGTGAAGTTATTGATCTGGTAGTTTAAACACTTTTTAAATAATTCACTCAGTTATAAGCTATTGGATTTTGTAATTATGTCATTCTTAAAGCTTATCATTATCAGTGCAATAAAAGAGAAGCCATTTCTAATTAGATTTTCTTAATGTGATACTGTTCATTATGGATTGATTTTCTCTTTCCCTCTGCTATTTCTAAATGAGTTAGGTGAAGTTTCATTTTTGTGCAAGTAGAGGTTAATTTTCACTGGCAAAGAAGCAGAGATATTGTACAAAAGGTTTATGAAAACCTCCTTAGGCGACTTTGTCAGATCACCTCAGTGTTGTTTCAGTACCATTAGCATTCAAGCCCCAAGCTTCAGCTCTAATAGCTGTTGAAAGATTTGCAATATTACGCAAACCTGTGAAGAGTCTGAAAATTTTTTCTTTAATGAACACAGATTGCACTACAGCAAATCACTGCCATTCAGGAGCAGTGCTGTTGCAGTGAGGTGATTCACAAAAATAAATTAATGACAGCTCCTACCAGAGTGATTTGCAATAGGGATTTTAGTGCTGGTAAGTAGAGATAAATGAAGGACCTTTGATCACGGGACCTTTGTGAGGTTACGTTGGGAAGACAGGCAGCATACATGCCTGTCTCTGCATACTTGCCACCCCTCTCAGCCATTGACAACTCAATCTCGGAACGGAAAAACACCATGAGGGGTGAGGACTTCATTCAGCCTTAACTTTCAAATTTCAAATTAATTTTCCAAGTTCAAGTGCCAGTTGCTCAGCTCCCACTGGCTTTGGGTACAAATGAGAGGTCTAAGTGCCATGTATGGTTTGAGATGGGACAGCCAACAAGCATGTGAACACTTAAGGCCAAAGCACAGGGATAACATTGTCAGTTCATACAACTGACTGCTTCGAACAGCACACTTCTGACAGCAACTGGGCTGAGCCAACTTCCCTAATGCCATTTAAATGAATGCCTAAATGATTCAAAAATTAGATCTAAGGCAAAATACAAAATCTTTTTCTTTTCATTCAGGTAAGGCTCAGCCTTTTCATTTAGGCTCTAGAACACAAATGCACAGACATACAAAAAGAGTTAAACAGACCCAAGCTCACTTCTGCCATGATCTGACACAAAAGTCAGTTTACTAAACACTGTGACTTGGGCATGAGCCATCCCTTTACCATTACACAACTGATAAGTACCTTCTCTTGTCTTGATAACTCTTATGTACCTCTAAATCAATGACACTATGATTTCCTTTACTTAGCTTATTGACATTGAATTAGTTCCTTAAAATCCACCTATATCCTTTTTTTTAGAAAAGCGTAGTGAAAGAATTTGCAGAGAGTTTCATTACTGATTTTCCACTCCGCATGGAAACATCTTTCCCACTGGCACATTGCACATGTATCAGATGTGGTAGGAACTAGGAAGAGGAGAGGAGCTGCTGCATCGTGGAGACAGATCATCTATCTGCCAGCCTATAACAAAGTAAAAGTCTTAAAGTTCAGATTGCTGCTGGATCTTCCCCCACCTTATTTAAACATGTTGATCATTTTAAAATATCCCTTATGGATATCATGAACTCAGAGCCTTGCAGAGAAGCATGTTTTAGGGTAGACTTTAGTGAAAGCATAGGAGTTAACGGACACATGATAAAGCAGAAACAATCCCACCTCTAAAAAGCACAGAAAAGAAACGTAAAGGTGAGAGAAGGGGAACAAGTTTCATGCCGTCACATTGGCATCGCAGATTGATCCATCCCATTTAGCCGAGTCAATTTGCCAGAGCCCTCTGGCCTGCCCTGCGTTGTTCAAAGAACAGTGGAAGAGAAGTATTGATTAAATTGCAGCAGAAGCTGCTGTGCAAACACATCCTGGTGGCATATTGGCGTGTGTGGAAATTTGCAAGGGTTAAATGTAAAGACAGCAACTCTGGGCAGTTGCTAGGAGACAGTGTCCTGCCGTGACATCATGTTCCAACAGCACAATAATCTTCTGAGTCACCGGTTGTGCGTGCCTTCACTCGATGTAGAGAAAACAGCTCTCACCCAAAGGTGAAGCGCTCTCCAGCCCTTTCATGTGTTTTCTCGCATGAATTCATTTTTAAAAATAAATAAGTTATTTAATGTGGTTTCCCTCAGGACTCAGTAAATTCTACAAAACCCAGCAAAGCTGTAGATATCATCTTTACTTATGCAAAAAGAGCAGTACTGATGCAGCACTCATAGCAGTCTGAAGGACACCTACTCTAAGCACAAGTGAGTGTTGGATCAAACTGACCAGCAGAATTTCTGGTCCGAAGATCCTGAAGTCAAAAAGCACAAAGGGATGCCAGGCAATAGCAGGAAGCCATAAAAAATGAGTAACATACAGATTATTAATAGCAGTGCCTGCACAGTGTAAAGCAAGCCACCCCTTGACATCAGTGTGAACAAGGTTGTGGCTGGGCAGAATATGGGAGGATGTGCTATGCCAGCAGGTTAGTCCTGTTAATTTTGAAATACTTGCTGCCGTCTTAAAATAAAGTCAAATTGAATGGCTGCAGGTTGTACTCCTACTGAAGCTGGCAGGAAAAATGACTCCTGGGAAGAAACACCAACGGAGGAGCTTAAAGAAAGGAAATCACTCACAATATTTGTGATTGCTTAGGCTAAGAGAGGAAGCATGGTCTTGTCTTTAAGGAATACACAACAAATCTGGGTGTTTTGTCTCAGCCCTGCTTTACCACATTTGACAAATCACTTCTCCTTGCGGCTCTGTTGTTCGTCCGTTAGGCAAGGATATTGATGTTTCCTCTCACATTCTTTGTCTGACCTTTTTAGATTATAAATTCTGTAGGGCCAGGACATTTCTTTATCTTTATCATTAATGTAATATGCCAGCACTTTAAAAGCATTAATGGCTTATACCTTCACTGCACCTCTCATGCTAAACACTAATAATAATCTCCATTTTGGAGATGGAGAGT
Source organism: Ciconia boyciana (assembly GCF_034638445.1). Lineage (NCBI taxonomy): Eukaryota > Metazoa > Chordata > Aves > Ciconiiformes > Ciconiidae > Ciconia > Ciconia boyciana. The sequence continues at coordinate 160,334,991 of NC_132935.1, forward strand.
TGAAACACAGCTCAAATTAACGGACGTACCCAAGGTCACACAAGAAGACTGCAGCTGAGCCAAGGCACTGACCCCAAGTTTTGCCCTAAACTTTTATTGACAAAACATAGAAAACAGGTGTAGAAGAGCCTGGGAGAGGTTCTTTTGTCTAACTGTCCTTCCAAAAAACTACGTAAACTTCCCCTAGGCCATTCCTGAAAGATGTTTGTCCAGGATGTCCTGAAACACTTCCAGTAAAGGGGATCGCACAATACTGAAAGCTGATCCTATCCTCCCTTTGCTTAACGTTACCATTATTTCTTCATGTCTGCTGTCAGTCACACATTACTGAAGGCTGTAATTTCTTGTCATAATCACAACAAACCCATGATTCGTAACACTTTTTTTCCAACACTTTTAATTGAGGCCTCCTTACAGTGTTGTTATTTCTCATGTGAAGACATATTGCACAACGTTTTAAATTCAATTCTACAGCAACTCATTAATTTCTGCTGCTGTAACCAGTGTCCCTGCCCTGTCATCCTTTCACCTGTGCACCTCCAAGGGGTGTCAAGTCTGGCTCTTCTCCAGGCTGGACAAAGCCATTCCCTCAGCCTCTCCTCGCACAGCCCCTTCCCCAGCCCTTGACCATCTTGGTGGCCGCCCCTAGACTCACTCCAGTTTATCCATGTCTTCCTTTTTCCAGGGATCCCAAAACTGGACACAGTACCCCAGATGAGGTCTCACAAGTGGTGAACAGAGGGGAAAGACCAGTTATAAAGTGCAGAGGAATTGTACAGAAATTAAAGGCAATGGGGGAAAAAAATCTGCATCTGGCCTAGCTGGAGGAGTCTGCTAGATAAATAATCATCTGGTCAGCATTGTTTCGATGAGAAACTGTTTTCAACACAATGAAAATGTTCTTAACAGGTTTCTCCTTTTTGCAGCAAATGCTAATTTTAATACTAAATTACTGTAATAAAAAAAATGCTCGTTTGACTAATGGAGGATTGGCCACTTTACCTATGGGTGACCCAGACTACCCACAGTGACCAGGCGACTTATTTTGTGAGGGACATGACCAGAGGTGCTCTTGAGTCCAAGAGAGAAAACAACATGTAGTTCCGCCAAGGAGGAGAAGGGAATATGGAGCTCAAGAGCTATGTCTCCCGTGAAGCATTACAGTGTCAATTATAAATACATATTTTGGCTTTCACTTCAAAATATAAGAAAATGCACTCCCCACCCTCCACACACCAAAAAAAGAAATCAGAGTGCCACAGATTTTTTTCTAACTGATCTTCTTAAATACTATTAGGCAAATATGATATCAGGATAGTTTTGCTGATGAATGCTTAATGGTTTTGGCTCATGATTATGCCTCCAATGCCAGATTAAGTCAATAGGATTAGGCCCATTATGTCTCTCACATTTCTGTTCCGCACAGTTCAACTTCAATAAAATATATTTAAAGGATATTTACCTGTCTCTGAGGGGTGGTGTAAGGATAAATTCAGCAGTATTTCCACAGTACACTGAAAATATATCTGAAATTTTCAAATCCACCTAGTGGATTTTGATGTACCATTGCCATTACTGTCAGTGGGAAGTGTATATCTCAGAAATCTCAGCTGTAAAGCACTGCAATACATGAAGAATAATGACGAACACAAAATTTAAGTAGGGAACATAAGAAGATATACCTAAATTAGTATTCCACATAGACATTTTATTAATAGTTTTTATGTCCTTATACGGACTATAGGAAATGAAATCAGTAAAATGTGAATCATTTTTTCTATTTACCCTGTTAAAATAAAAACTAATCAAATTATTTTTGGAGATCAAATCTTATGATTGCCTCATTAATATTCTCTCTTCTCCTCAGGATGACCACACTTACTTCATGTTTTTATTAAATTAGGGGATTCTAGAACCAATTATACAAATTGGCCTAATCTCCTTAACAATGATTCTATACACTATGTTTGGGAGATTCTGCAATTTACATCTTGACAGGAAAGAACTTCTGAAGAGATTAGATTTGCTCTTTTTGAAAAGTCTGGCTGCTGTGTTATGTTTAAAATAAATTGGGAGAGTTGAAATCCACAACTCTTGGCTTCTGTAAATTGTTTTCCCAACAAGGAAAGCAGAGAAGAAAGAAGCAGAAAATTGAAAAAAACCCCAAACAAATCCACATTGGTTTCAATGTGGATAAGAGTACACAGAGTTTCGTGCTACATGAAAAGAGACAGTGAGTAGCCTCTGCTGATGGGTTCAAGGGGACAAGTACACAGTCCCCTTATTTCTTGGAGCAATAGGAATATCTAGGAAATCACTTTCCCAACCATGTATTGCTTACTGGTCCTGAATTTTCAGAGCCACCCAGCTCTCTCCGTCATTTGTCCTGCTGTCATTCTACAGTTGACCTACCTGAAATTTTACTTCTACAATGGATGAACAGTTGCAATTGATTCTACAAAGTCTCTTCTTTTGGGTGAGCCTATTTAATCAGGAATCGAGCCAAACAAAATCTAAACCAGAAGATCTCCAAAGTGTTCAACACTCCATTCCATATCCTGTTCCATGAAAAATGACTTTTCAAACCTATTATGTGATTAGGACTAGTTCACAGCAGTCATTTCCATGAGAAGATGGAAGCTAACAGAGTACGACTGGGTAAATGAAATTTTCTATCAAACTTGTGCCTTTGCAGCAGGTCTGGGTATGCTGACTGTCCTAACGCTCCAAGAAAAGCTTAATGAGCTCCCTACTCTTCTTCTGTTGTTACATTCTGAGCTATAACATGCTCTAGAGGGACCAAAAGGGAACAGAAGGGGCAAAGCTTCTCAATGAGGCACCATGCTGACCCTTCTTCTCCATTAGGAACACGTGTTAAATCTTCATTAGGACTGACACCGTGGTTATATTCTACATACCTCTGGTCCTGAACCACATTATCTCCTACAGGTCCTCTAAAGCTCGCTATCTCCACACTCTTCTCAACCCCAGGAATCTGTGCAACATACGAGCCTGCAGCTCTTGCCATATAACTACATCTCTGTGAAAAAAGTACAGGGTAGCATCAGACTGCAAGTGATGTGAATGGAGAATACTAATTGAGGAGTATTTCATCCTAAATCTTCCCTGGTGTGAAAAGACCACTCGAGTCACAAGGCAATGGAGAAACAGATTCCTAAGCTAGAGTTTAAGCAGTAATCCTTATTAGTATATTCTACTGCTCTTGGAAATATTTTGTAGACTAATAAGCATAAAGATTAAGTAATATAGAAACAAGGCTCCAATTATATTAAGGATTCATTGAATAATGATATGTTTTAATAAGTGCTTATATCTTAATTCCAAAAGTTTATGAAGATTTGGATCCCCTCCAAAGTTGCTCATCCATCCACACTCTTAATTCAAGAGAGTTTAATAACTACACTCTCATTACTTTTAACCAGTTTTCTCCTGGAAATTCAGAAAAACTCTGAAATTCTAAGGTAAAATGAAACAATCTTTAAAAAAACCCTCAAAACAAAATACCATTTTTATAACTTTTTCAAAAGTAGAAATTATGTCTTGCAATTTTTTCTGGTAAGTATAGCTCCTCTGAACAAATATGCTCAAATGACTATCAACTAAGTTATCAGAAGCAATAAAAATCCATAACAAAAGGAAAGATAATGCAGTGGGGAAGAAGAATATTTTCAACACATCACTGAGAAACCATTAGCAAATTAAAAAAATCAAAGGAAGATTGTTTTTCAAGTAATAACTATTAATCTAACTCATGAAATGTTAACACACACACTGTTTTTCAACTACTTAAAAGCTTAATTCACAGCTGAGGATAACCAGGGAGACTTAAGAATGGTATAATGCTATTAATGGGACCCTTTTGGTTTATATCAGAGTGGGAGGTATGTGAATCCATACAAGAGGAATGGCAAAAGTTTAATAAGTGAACCTGAACAGTGCCAATGTAATAAGAATTCTGGTGGTCTGTATGAACTTGGAAAAATGTGCACTGCAAATCCTCTTTGGCTTTTAGTTGTATTTCAGGCTGCTCCTTTTTTCAAAAACTAAGGAAAAGGAGCTCTGAGTTAATTAAGATAGGCTAGTTTGAATCCAAATGCTAAAAATGCTCATTAACAGTAAGTATTTTTTATTTATGCAACCTGAGGCCAAACTAAGCTTAGGCTGGAGAATTCACAAAAATGCTTATAGAGCATTGAGAATGAATTAATAGTGTTGTACAACTGGTTTAGTGCATTGTGTTTTTTTCCCTTTAGTCCCTTTTCTGAAACATTACATATCGATCATTGCCAGAGGCAAGATACAAACCTAATAGATGAACACATTTTTGACAGGAACTAGCAAACCAGACACTAAGAGGGACTCAGACTGGACTTGGAACATGGATTTGGTGCCAGGCTCAAGCTGAACACAACCTGTGCAAAATTGCAAATGGGGACTGTTTTCCCCTGTGATTCAATTACTACATATGCAACAGGACATCCATCTACTCTAGTGCCTCTCAACAATAGCGTAAAGGTAGCATACAGTGTTAGCACTAAAAGATGCTCAGGTAGCTGTGAGGAAATGTATCTTACATAGGGTACAGAAGAGCATAACCTAAGGATCCAAACGGCTATGGAAAAGTCCAAGACACTAGGCTAGAGTCATAATTATAAATTCCACAAAAAGGGTAATCTCACTAATTTAGATGATGGTTCCTGCTCCTGCCTCTGTTGTTAATTCAGGTATTTTTGTGTTTGGTACTTACCTTCTGGGGTTACTGTTTCTTTTGCTGTCTCTGCTGAAATATCCATTTCCAGTGAAAAATCTCCTCAGCATACCTGAGGGATATATATCTGCCACAGCAGCCACATTTTGATAATAGGAACTTTCACTAAGATGAATGATGCTGTAGTCCCAAAGTGTTCAAATCCACAAGGGCCCACTTTATATACCTGGGGCAGAGTTAGCACTGCCAAGTGTATAGGAAGACTGCAGTAGGGTTTAAGTCATTCAACAGTTCCTTTGAATGCTGACCTTTGAGGGGAAAGATATGCTCAATCTATCTGTGCAAACCCAGAGTTGAAGAGCAATCCTACACCAAGATGGCCAGTAGAGAGGAGATACAAATCTTAATAAAAACTTTGAGAGATTGCAGAAGTCTATTAAGAAGACCTTGCTCATAAAAACTGACCACGAGCAATGCTAACTTGTCGGCAATTGTTTCCAAGGACAGCATGAACAACCCAAAGCAAAGGGCTTAGCTCTGCCTAATGGCCACGGTGCTGAGTCTCTGAGGAGATCCAACAGTGCAAAGTGCCCCAGAGCATCAGTGAATACTGTTAACGCAGTTACTAATTGATGAGAAGCACTTGAAACTCCATATTGTATTAAAGCTGCTTGTTAATTATTATCATAGCAATGCTTGACTGGGGAAAGGTGTGAGGGAGCTGCTACCTCAGAGGATCTGGCAGGATGTAGCTGCAGCTAGCTATTGTGCCACCTTCACATCACGTAGGGCTCTTTATGTTTGCAGAGTCCTGCCTAAATCACCTTGGCTCATTCATACTGCGAACAACATGTCAGGGATGCAACAGGCAGGCTCTTCCCAGTAGGACACTCCTTTTGCGTTCATAACAGACACTAGTAAAACGGAGCTCTGGTCCACTTAGCGGCTTCACGGCACCATGCTGACAAAATTAAGTATGTTCCCTGGAAAGATTCACTATTTTGCAATGGAATACTTTCATGGATGTTGTCTTGGCAATGTTTTCATTCATAAGAAACCTTTTATGATAAAAAAAGAAGCAACAAATGTTTGCAGTTCTTTAGATCTTGTGTCTTTTGGGTAAAAAATTAAGGAGGTTGCTCTCTCCTCTTTTTTTTCTTTTTTTTTTCTTTGTGGAAAGGGGAGTTAGGTCATCAGTTTATCTAGAGGTCAACATTCACACACAAGCACTCAAGATTATTATCAGTTATTTTGTTTGGTTGATAACTATAAATTCTATTTGTTCATATTAAAAATTCAAGAAGCCCCAAATGGACGCTGGGTATTATGTTGAAGCTTCCAGATTAGATATTTAGGTTTTCACTGCTTTAACAAATTGGTCAACAACACCAGTTCTACATCAACATATACAGTAATAGTTCAGCGGCAGTGTCTTTTGGATTAGATGATAGTTTCACAGTATCAATTATCTTTAGATTTGTGAAGTAGAACAGAGGAAAAATGATGAAGCACACTGTACTAGCTCTTAATGCAGAACTACAGAATGTATAATTTAGCATTTATTTTATTGCTGGCATTATCTATATAATGTGTTAGTGCACAAAATAGCTTATCAAATGCATTAGCAAACAAAAGCTATATAAAGACTCCTAGAACCAAAAGGCAACTTATGAATAATTCACATTTTCATGCATTAGGAGCCATCCAGACAAAACACATAAAGTGCACTTAACTTGTCCCAAAGAAAACTTATAAATTATCTGAATAATTGTATATAATATCAACATAATATTTCAGTTACTTTGAAGGATAAAGTTGCTTTCTTGGATGACTTTGAAGACAATTTGCAAGCTTGCTCAATTTATGCTGACAGTAATTGCTGTACAGCTGCCTGATTTAGACAGCGGGAAAAAAACAGGATGCACTGTGCAAGTTACAACTACAGAAGAAAAGCTGCTGGGCTACCTTTTGTGGTACCTTTTGTACTCATTGGCAGGACAAGTGCCAGCTGTTCAATTACCTGTCCAGAATAGACACTGTTTTATTGGTAACTGTACTCAGAAAAAAAAATACTTTTGACTCACGTAGTATTTAGCACTAGATAAAGTAAACACACATTTATTAGATTAACATGGAAGATTTTGGGAGTATCCCAAAATTATGATTACAGAAGAAATTATATGTTTCATGCCCAGAAATATAAAAGTCATCAAGGAATTTATGGAGTGCTCTGATTCTAAACAATTTGTTCCGTCATGCCTTTACCTATTTTTGGTTCATTATCATTAATGAAACAACATCAAACTACGTGTACAAGTCTGCAAATACCCAAATACAAAACATTTCATGCATTCAGAGAATTAGCTGTACACATTCCATTTTAGAGGTAGTTTTCACTTCCACAGTGAAACCCATCCCTGCATTACCATTAGGTAGACTAAGATGCAGCAGCCACAGTCATAGCATTGTTTCTGTGATTTCAAATTTTACTGAGAAACCTTCAAGCAAGAGCTGTGCTGCAACAGTTAACAACTGACTAATGACAGACATATCAATCATCAATGTAAATGGAGGGCAATGGGCTAGACAACTGTGGTTACATGATTTAACCTTACAATGGAGGTCACACAGCCTAAAGAATATATAAAGTTCCCTTATTTATGCTTTTTGGAGTCATTAACTCTTGGAGAAAATGTGAAGCATGACCCAAGATGTAAAAAGGGGCAGAATTTTGGCATTTGTGCTCAGCTGATAAGTACTCAGACAGCATACAGCAAAGACCAAGGACTGCAGTATAGTCACACATCCTCCCAGACACATACAGGACTGCAAAGCATTACCTTGCTTTTAGGTAATCACTGCTGGGTACAAATATTTCTTCAGGAAATATTGCCATTATCCTCAACTTATTCTCTTCCTTAGGATTGCAGTTGACTAATTACCCCAAAATAATTTAGGAACAATTAAAGCATTTCTCATTGCTTGTCATTTGACTGAGAGCAAGTTTCTTGACAGAGTAATGAGCAAAGGCGTACACTAAACTGGCGGGGTGCTTAAACATCATTTCATCTTGCTCTAGAAAAGGTTGTGTGCTGCTTAATTTAGTGCCACTGGTTTACAGGTTGGCTTACAGGTTGAAAGCTGGTTAAAACAGGACCCACATCTCTATTTAGTTGAATCTCACGTGATACGGAGCACATTCTTTTTTGACTGCAAGTATTAGAGATTTATGCATCCTCTTCCATCCTGTGGTCTTTTGGGAGGGGTATTTGTGCTCCAGAAAGGGTGTAACAAATTGCAAGACTAAGACACCACATACAGAAGTTACACAAATGATTTTCACACCAAATATTCGGGCAACATTTGCTTTATGCAACAATCAGGTCTGGGTTCTTTTCAGGATATAATTTTGCCATGCTTTACTGAGTGGAACACAATATGAACTAATGCTGCCCCACCTGCCCTCAGAGATTCATAATCTAGGGAACCAGCTCTGTTAGCAGCAAAGCCTGAAAAACTAAGCACAAGGAAGAAGAGCTTTGCGTGTCCTCTCTTCATGTGACCCCCAGAAAGCAGAAGGCACAGAGCGAGAGGGTGAACACTTTGTGCTATCTCCAGCTTTACCTCACGTTGCAGTCGCTCTCTGCTCAGACAACTTTTGCTCTACTTTTTTCTTTGCCATATCCCCCACTCTCTTTGCAGAGAATCTGCCTCAGAGGATCCTGAACAATTTATGAATTGTTACCTAAATCCCCTCTCACTGCTCTTGTTTCTGACTGTAGATGCCAACTTTGCTGAGACCCTGCAGAGCATCATCATGTCCTCAAAAACACTGGAAATGGGATTCACAGAACTCCTCACTGGGTGCTTATTTTTAACCTGATTTTTTAAACTGGGTTTTCTAAGGAAACAAATCTGATGAGACTATGCTGTATGTGTGTCTGCACTGCTCACTTTTGGACTTGTGGCTACTCAACAAAATTTGACAAAGAGGGAAAGTTCAACAAATATATTAAAGGTCCCAGAAGTTTTGTGGAAATGGGCAGCCCAGTAGGGAAGACAGATGAGAGTTAACATCCACATGGAATGAAGTGATAGATGACGAACACAATCGTGTTAGTAGGCACTGGTGAATCTACCCAAGACCATCCATAGCAGTGAGGATTCACAAAATTAACTAACTATAGAACTACAGCTTTTAAATAAAGAAACTTCATTTTTACAAGGCTGCTCAGATACACAAAACTTTGCTGGAAAGATCTGTAATGCTCTGTTGCAAATAAAATATGCACTTAACCTTTACAGAAGACATTTCAGTTGCCTTTACTTTTTCTTTGTCAGTGAATCAGACTTTTAGTTAGCAGATCAATTTTACAAATTACATAACCACAGAGTAATTGCTCCATACTTATTACAGAGTGCAGAAAACAAGACACAACTGGAGTGACTCTCTAAAATATTTCAGTGAGATAGTCAGCCGAGGGTTTTTTTTGAAAAGTGCAGGATTTGGAAGATGGGGGAAGACTCTAGGTCTGCAAAAGTAAAAGCCACGTACATGTTACAGGATATCGGTTAATAGCAAAATATATTTTTAAATCCTTCATCAATCTACCAGCTTCATAGCAAATATTTATAGATAATTGGTAGGAATTGGTAGCTATGAATATCATATGTGAGCCAACCAGAAAATTATGCTCAATACTAGAGGGTATGTTTTTGTAAAAGCTACACTTCCATTCTTTCTATTAGTCCTGCTATTATTGACTTGCTACACATAGGCTGGGGTTAATTTACACCTCTCTGTCAGTGACCCTCGTGGAAATGACAGTGGGACAGATGCTGTATTCCTTTTGTACCCAAAACTGTTCTGGAAATTTCTTCAGCCACTGAGCCCTGAAACTCCTATTTCCTTCATGTTTGTGTAGAAAAAGTAGCCCTACTGCACATAGCCATTCAGCAGAGGAATTAAAGGATCCCTTGAGATTATCATAACCTTTTAGTCACCCAACAAGACAAAATGAGATCATTAGGCAAGTCAAATTTTGCTTTGAGGCAGAGATTATTCAAGGGTGTTTCACTGTCATTGATTTATGCACAAATCCAATCTAATCACTGCTGTATCTGAACACTTCTCCCTCCTCGGTGGATACTATCTTCCCAGCATGCTTGCAGAGTGTGGAAATGTTATTATAACTATTTTTTTTAAAAGTAAGGATAATCAATTTGCAAGGTAAAACAAATACTTGTCAAAGCATCTGTGACTAAGGAGGGAACTGGGCCTGGCTCTGCAGTTGTGCCTTGTCCAGGGGACTGTCCTTCTCACCCACTTCTCACGGAACCTTAGGTTTGAGGCATGGAGGACACTGCACACAACATATCCCCAGAGCAACAAGGGGGTAGAATAGGCATAATTTTTATCAAAGGGTTGCAAACTCCAGGTAGCTGCTCCCCACAGCCTCAGAATAAATGCTTGGTGCAATTAATCCTTGACAATATTGTGAAGATACTTTCAAAGGCACCTATAGCCCATTGGTCTGGGAAAACGGTCTGAGATTACAAGACTATGCAAGAAGGTGGTCACTGCAATACAAGCTTAAACCAAATACTTTGAGACTAGCCTTGAACCAGCAATGACCTGTTTTTCTCAATTAAGTTTTGCAACAGCAAGACCAGACAGAATTGCAACTCTGAAGGCAGCTGTCAGCAAAATGAAGCCTCAGTATGGATTTCAGTGAGGCTGTAGCTGAAGCAGGAGTTTTAAAATATTTATAGGACATTCACAATTCACAAGTTATAGGGCATTCAACCAATCACATTGTCAAACTCTCTGAACAGCCATCATAGTGTGCCTTCCATTTTATATATACACAGCAGTTGCTTTATGGTAACAGTTGAAGCATGAGAGTACTGTAAAAAAAAAAAAAAAGAAATAATGAAGGGTTATTTTCTCCCTGCAGAAAAAATTTATATCTACCACAAGAGCTTAATAGTACCTTTACCCACGTGTTATCTCACTGTCTGCTCAGGCATCACATAACCCAAGCAGTCTGCCATCATCCTTTCATCTTGATTACACTTTTCTGAAATCTGGTTTGTGACGGTGATGGAGTACAGCCGATAAAGACTAGACAAACCCCAGCCACAAGACTGGGCGTGCACATCACTGGGAAATGTAGCCTTAGGTCTCAAGCACAGTCTTGGTGCTTTGGAATGGGACTCTTGCAAGTGCCTTGTGCCTGTGGAGACAGGAGCAGAAAGGTGCTGGTCCCTTGGCCAAAGGGATTGCAGGGACCCAACTCTATTGCAAGGAGTTTTGCAAAACCAGAACAAGAGGGTTTCTCTCCCTTAAGTGAAAACCAGAGGAAACCTTCATCGGTCAACTTCTCTTCACAATTAAGTTCCCTACGAATTCTGCTACGCTCATGAAACCCAAACCACTCGGAAATCCGATCTTTGCTCATTGCAAGACTTCTCTTTGTGTCCCTGGGTTATGAAGCTTTTTGTCCTCTTACCCTGTGTCAGCCCGTCAGCAAGGCTGGCTGCCCCAGTTCTGTGTCCCAGGGCCCTTTACATTGTCAGGGTGGTCTTGTGACATTGCATTTGATAGGCAGCTCCATACTGCTACAGCATTAGCCATATACTGACATTGGGGCTGGAGAAATACACGGTATAAAGAGAGACTGGCATACAGCAATAGCTCGTATTATACAGTCACACTGATCGGTGCAGGTGGGTATCCTTTATAGGCTTCTCATGGGCAGGTGGTTTTCACACTTCAATCATTCCCTCACAATGTGCAGATTTCCACTTCAAAGATTTGGCAGTGTTGAAAAGAGGTTTTTCAACCTACACAGAGTTCATTTAAGTGAAGAGAGGTTCATGTTCCCCAAGTTTGTACTGCTGAAATGGCTTTACCGCTACAGTGTTCAAAGTTCTCTCTAAACACCTTTTGGTGAAGCAACGTAGCTCTCCTCCCTGAGAATGACTACTGTACGAGTACATCCACACACACACAACCATGCTTAATGGGACTATGGCATATATGGAGTTTGCATGTCTGTGTGTATATATATGTATATATATGTATATACATAAAAACAGAATACAAAGATTTAGGGAATCTGCTTCTGAATTCCTTTGAATCACATTTGATACCAAGAACTCCATATCTATATCAAACTCCTATTTTGCTTTTGATTATGTAATTTCTTTGCCTTTTTTCTATGTTTTTCCTTGTAATGAGTTTGTAAGGATAACAGCAATTCTTGCCCCCGTCACTGAGCTTGCAAATGAGGGGATTTTGCCATTATGAAAAGCTCTTTTTCATGAAGCATGCCTCAGCCAGGGTTCAGCTGAGTCCCAGACAGGCTGCTGCTTCAGCTGTACTCCACTTCAGGGAGGCCAGAGGAGGGATTATGGCCAGTAAGTAAATAATAGACTTTGATACTGTGTTGAACCATGTAAGAAAGTTGTCTGAGCATGCCAGGAGCTTATAAATGAAAGAGCCTCTCAGGAACCACTTCAGAGATGTGGGAAGAAGAGACCTGTGAGACTTAATGATTCAAAGAAAACCTATCTGCTCGTTAGGAGATGAATCCTTAGATGACTGACCTAAATCCCAAGTAATGCTGAAGAATGGCAGAAAGACTGAGCTAAGTGCAGTCCTATCATTTAATCTTCAGTCTTTCTGTAGTCCTATACGTATTACTTAGCAAAAGATAATACAAAGAACAATAATAAGATACCCAGAATAATGTAACAATACATGAAGGAGCTCAGCATAGACAAATAATAACTGTAGGTGTCATCTGCTCTGTTTAGTTATGCTAGTAGAAAATAAAGATTTCCAGAAAACATTAGATATGAAGAGATTCAAAAGAAGTGGCCTAGAGCTTTCTATGGGCAGAAGTCGGAAAGCCAGCTGAGTTCCAAATCAGTGAATAAATATATTCATTACCTTGCAGAGAGTAAAATAACTTCATATTAGCATTATGGATATTTGTTTACCATGCCTGTATTAAGATAATTTAATAATACCATATCTAGCTGCCGCAGAGAAATTAAGCTAACTTCATACAAGTTACAGGATAATAAAAGGCAGATTGGTTTTGTACCAAGATCGTGTTCCTTGGCATTGAACCTGCTTTACATTAGCAGATGGCCTGAAACCTCTCCTGAATCTTAACGTAGACTTCTGAACTGAGGTAAGACAGGAAAGATTTTCTCCCTGATTAAAGTTACGTGCTTGTTGCTGTTCTCTTTCTGGTTTGATTTTAACAAATTCTTTTCTTTTTTACATTTATTTTCTTTATCACTTACTATCCACATAATCATGCATTCATATATTCTGTGTGACTGTAATGCATAAATCTGCCGCATCATCTCTGCATCACCTTTTACTAAGTGTGTAAAATTCAAAGTAATATTATTTGTATTTAGTATGGCAAGAGCTCCATTTCTTTGGAAAATGCTCTTTGAATCTCATCGTTCCCAACTCATGTTTGGAGCCTACACAGCAAATTGCTTACTAGTGTGTTATCTTGAATCGTTTATGTATTTTGATAATGCAAAACGTGATTAGTTTCTGAAAGCCTTGCACAGGTATCGCGTCTCTTTGCTTCCATTATAGCACATTTCCCACCAGGTGAAATGCTACCCCAGACTATTCTCAGCGCCGGACCTCTGGGGAAGGATGCACTTAAGCTATCAGGAGCTGCCATGTGATGAGGTTGCAGGAGGTCTGGATTGGTGCAGGTACCGGCCAGGCCATGGAGGATGGCAGTGCTTTGACCCACATAAGCCTGGGGAAACATCATGGCCTGTGGACCTGCAGGCTGGGTCCATCTACCTCATCTGCCCAGTGCATATTCAGCAGGGAGAGTTTTACCTGGGCTGCGAGACAGGCAGACACTATTGAAAAACCTTTGAAGAAACTGCTAGCACCAGAATGGGGGATGCCTGTTTAAAAGCAGACAGGCATAAAAGTTGGAGTGGAGGAAAAAGCTAGTACTTTACATTATAATGTGGACTTTGCCATCAGTTCCTTTGGGCTGGTGTGTAAAGATACAGTTTTCTAATCTAGGAGACTAAGCTCTTTTGTAGACACACACAAGTAAGCTGGTTTTGAAAGGTGCTGAGTAACTACAGTGCATACAGCAGTGGATGTTCACGTCATGCTTCTAACTCTGGGAGAGATTTAACACCTTTCCAAGGAACCTAGCCTGTAAAATGAGGATAAGGATGCTTGCCTGCCTCAGAGGGCTGCTCGAGAATCAATTACTGCTTATGTTGTCCTGTGAAATTGCTAAATATTGTGGAAGGGCTGAGCACTAACTTTTGCTATAGGTAGTCTGAACGGATTGTTTTCTCTGGTTCTGTGTCAGCCACTCTGCACAGACACTGTTTCTCCTAGAATAATGTTAGAACTTCTCAATTAAAGCACTGCTGGTGCAAAAAGGAAATAAGAAACTTTTTTTCCCCCTAAGCAGCATCAAGCTAAAATAGAATATAGCCTACAAAGCAATTAGATACGATACCATCATAGCCTCATGAAGGCTGGAATTCATCGCAGCAGTTGCTGTTTATCCTCACTGCATAGCACAAAAACTAGAAACTATATCTCTGATATTGTTTACCCTCTGCAGATCTTGCCAAATTCAAAGACCATTGGATCCTGGGAATTATTGACGGAAAACAACCTCAAACATTAGATCACTCAGACCACCTCTTTACTGATGCAAGACTGTTCTCCTAAATCAATATTTCAGTGTTTCCTCTAGGTCAGTTGAAAATTTTCATATAATGGCAAAGGGATTTAGCTACATCCCCTGGGAACTATTCCATAGCTGAAGAGATGTTACGGGCAGGAAGCTTTGCTTTATATTCAGCATACATTACTCCATTTAAAATTTCATTCCTTAAATGTAAATTAAACTCCAGCTTGTTATGACAAATATTTTCTCATTTTCCTCATGTTTACATCTTTCATAAATATGTAGACTGTTATAAATCCATCTCCACATTACTCATCATTAAATCAAAGCATTTTATACATATCTTAAAGTTCTTTCATATACTAATTGTTCCAATCCTTTGATCATTTCCTCTTGCTCCGCATGTAATCCTATGAAAGAGTGCTGAAGGAGACAAACAAATTCATAGCAGAATGCAAAACAAACAAGGGTAAAGCAAATTTGATTTCTGGATTTGATGTGGTAGGAAGAGAGGCCAAGGGGATCTCTTCAAGATATTCTTAGAAACACTTTTATCACAAATCAGGAGGTAGAGTCTTCTTTACATTGTCCTGGTGTACAACAGGCAGACAAGAAACTATGTGAGGAGAGGATGGGGAAGGAAAATAGTCACAGTTTACACATATCTGAAGGGTACCAGCAGCAACACACCCACCTGGCATCCCCTGAGAGGCAGAGAGCCCTGGGCACGAGGCTGCACCCAGACATGCTGCACCCCACGGCAAGGAGCAAACACCTCAGGGGGACTCTCGTGGGTCCCTGAGCACTCAGTCATGGGGAAGCAGGAGCAGGCTCACCGTCAGGAGCAGTTCCGGTGGTGAAAAAGCAAGCCTGAGAGTTTTTAATAATGAGTTGCATAGAGCTCACTCTCTCTGCAAAACCTCCACGAGCTGCATCTGGCTACTCAGACACAGTCCCTGAGCTAGATTGCAGAATAGAGCAATGGTTTTAAACTGCTTATAAGCAGAAACATTAAAAATACTATCAGTTTATACAGAGGCATGATTAGTAGAGGGGAGAAATGAGTACAGGAGAAGGTCTTACCACAGAAGCTAATAGCTGGCCTGAGCAGTGGGCTGAGTCTTGACAAAAGGATCGTGATCATCACTTTTTGGGTAGCTCTGTCAGCAGGGCATAGCTTCTGCCAGAGTTGCACCTAGTATTCAGATACCAGGGTCTAATTTAAGCTGTCATCCAGAGGAGCTCCATGCACAGGACATCTAAAGCAAACTGCACAGACTTTGAACCTAGAGAGCATCACAGATGTGCTCAATGGATCCCTTGTATGCAACTCCACTGCAAAATCAAGTCCGTAATCTGCAATGGTCAAAATTAATGTGCATACATACCTAAGATGCAAATTCTGAGGCAATCATCAAGCCTTAGGGGGAATGGACTGGGAAAGCAGAGGCCTTTGCCGTACTTAATATCTACAGTTTTCATATACCAGCTTTTGTCGTATCAAGATGACTAAACCAATTAGTTATAAACCAACAAAAGCTATTTCACATTTAAAAGGCAAAAAGTTGTTGAAGAAGAATCCATAAAGAATTTACAAGTCACCACAAATCCTATGATTTGTGGGGAGACATCCATGTGTCTTTCAAAAAAGATCTCAGCCTCACTTTATTATTTTATTACTTTTAAAATAAGTTGAATTTATTCTAAGAAGTGATATATGCCATTACTGCTTAATTTTCTGAACAAACAAATGATTCTGGCAGAGCTGACAGGGAACACGACTGAAGCTGAGAGCTGGAAGTCTCTGTGTCACATCTCTTTGCAGTACCTCTGTGAGTAAAAAGTGCCAAAAAACCTCAGTCCACCCTCGTGTGGCTTTTAGTTGCAGACATCTATCAGTCTCGATATAGCTCCAGGAGGGATTGCTCTTCACCAAAAGAAAGACAGTAGGATGATGTGTCCTTCTGCAAGAGAACTTTTTGCCCTATCAACTGCTATACATAGCCTGAAACTGTAGCAGATGTTGAGGAGAGTAATATCCTGTATACTTACTGTCAATCAAGTTACTATTTGAGAGATACTTAGTTCTCAGGAACAGCTCCACAGAAGCAGTAATAGCAGTGAAATTCAGGAAGCAGCCATAAACCTGTTTCATTCATGTGGTCCAGCAGGTGCTTGCTCCAAGCTTTATGGGGAGCAACAAAGGAATGGCAAGCAATGCTCACTAGAAATCCTTCCCACACTCTGTACAGATCAGATCCCAGCTTCAAACCAAATGATCATAAATTCTATCATACTGTTGACTTTCCAGCTAGGAGTCTGGCCATATTCCCAAAGGGCCAACCAAGTCAACTCTAAGGCCTCCCTGCTTGCAAGGGCTCAGCTTTGTACAAGTCCAAAGTCTAGATGTGAATACCCTCTTGGGGTAAATCAGCATACCCTCCTCTGAGTCACTGCACCCCTTCATTCTCTGAGAACATCTGTGGCATGCAGCTTTACTACACTTAATGCAGCTCAGCTACTGTAATACATTAACACAACAGAGACGTTCAAAACAAATGGTACTTTGAATGATAGAGAGCTTTCGATAACAAAAAAGGCTTTCCCGGATGGTTGAGATTAACAGTCAACATATTAAGAAAGACCGTTTTTCTCCCCTTCTCAGTCTCTGAGGCTGACAGAATTAAGCTATGTGCTCTCAAATGTACCGTAGCAGGTCTCCATCCACCCTCCTGGTTAAATATGCCCTCTTGGGCTTTCTACTAACACGAGGGTGCCTGCTGGCATCACTCAGCTCCAGATGTTGTCCTTTTCTTTGTGCAGAAAATGGAAAGGGCATTTCCTTTTCACCAATGAGCAAGAATGACAAAATTAAGGCTGACCTCAGAAGGGTGCAAGATACCTCCTTCTTCCCCTTGTAGGTACTAGAGGAGAACAGAGTCAACACACAGAAATACTTTTCCCCCTTGCCTCACACATGAGTTATTTGGAAGCCAATAGTAATAAAAGGAAATCATAATGGGAGAAAAATGACCATAAATACAACAATGGTATGTCTGAAGCAAGGACAAAAGGGATCTGGGAGTTGCTCTGGTAGTGAGATGGAAAGGAAAATTCTTCTGTTTATTAACCTGTGGTAAACACAGGTGGAAATTCACCGGAGAGAAAGGAGGTAACCGCCTTCCTGACCAATCCTCCATCTTAGGATGTCTTCAGCCTAGGCTGGAGACCACTCTTATTTTCGCCATATGATACGAGGTGTCGGCAAAAGCCAGTCATCCTGCCTGAAGACATGAACTGATAACTACAGGCAAAAAAAATCTTGTCCCAGAGCACACAGTAAAACACGTAAAAGCAGAGGGAACAAGTCCTTAGAGTTCAGTAAACTCCAGAGTTTGCATAAACAAATTCTTTATGAACTGAAAGACTTGCTCTTTTGTGTACTGCCATCAGAAATTATTACTTTTACATGGCTTTTACTCTCACCAAATTTGTGTAATTATGCAAACTTCTGCATTTGCAGAGGCATTCTGAGCTATTAGCACCATTTCTCTAATACGTGCAATTTTTTTGCCAGAAGGACACCATACCATTAATTCTGTACCCTCTCTAAATGCAGCAATTATCTACCAAACAGATATTCTGCACCACACTTCAAGGATACTTTCACCTTCCCACCCTCCAGTGCTGTTGCTGGGCAAAGGAGGAGAAGTCACCATTACCCTCTAAGGAGAAACAGTCAAGAGAATTCCCAGTACAATCTCAATAGTTTTTTTAAAAAAAAAACAAAACAAAAGCAATAATAAATTATTATAAGTAGGCCTTCACTGACTTTGTTATTTGCCATTAAATTCTGCACGTTAGTTTGCATGAGTATAACCTATGAAGTTTTCAGATTAAATATTCAATTTAGCACAGGGCGCATGCAAGATTAACCAGCAGCAGTGTTCCTCAGGTGCCGGCTTGGACCAGGTTCACGTGCTTCCTTGCTTATGTAAATTATTCCTCATATCAAAGATGCCCTTGGGTAATAAACACTTGCCCTCCACTTGGAGGAGGCAAACTGTAACTGAGTTGTGTAAGAAAGCCTCTGTAAGAAAGGCATTTCTCAATAGAGATGCCCCCAAAAGGGAAAGGGCTACTCCCTGCTCAGCGTTTTGTATTGGAGAGGGGACCAATGTCACCGGCTGTGGTACCGGCGAGCTCTGTCACAACACAGCCCGGCTCCCACCGTCCCACTAGACCCCAGGGACCCCTCACTGTTTCGGGTGATGGGGAGGTAGCATGTCCCAGTGAAGATCTGCCTTTGTGCTGGGACCATGGCACAGGGCTGAGCAGGATGACCCATCTGTCTCGACAGGCCCTCAAAGGACCACGAAACTGCCAGTCAAGAGCGACTCAACCCACTAGCAGTCTGTTCTCAGGCAGAGAAACCCCCAAGTCCTGCTAGCAAGGAAGTGATTTGTAGTACTAAAAATGTGTGAGATGGGAACTTTCATTTTACATCAGCATTTTGTCAGTCCTTTAAATATGGGCAATAAAAAGTCCATATTTTTTTGCATAAAAAGCTATTTTTGCTGAATGCAAATACATTACATTTCAGCTTCTCCCCCATTAACACTTTTGGGAAGACAAAACTGTTCACAGCTTTCCCCCTTTTTCCTGCTTGGAAATAGAGGGAAAAGGCTAGATCCTATTTAGGAACTTGAATTAGGATAACTAGACTCAAGCTCCTATATCCAATAGTGGCATACAGACCTTTTATTTTAATAAACCCCAAGACTCTACCAAGAAGATCATTGTGGCTATATAAAATTAATCAAAGGCCAAGTACCAGCTCCTCATCATTGTTTTGTTAGTGCCGAGAAGCTCAGTCCGTGGGAGCTAAACACATGCTGAAGCAGCCCATGTGGGTCCTTTCAGAAAAGAGCAAAAGGGCACTGAGCTGTGATGTAAGAGATCCCTCCAGCCTGGAGGTAAATAATGCAAAATCAGAGAAGATGCTCATGTTTTCCCTGAATAGGACAGCTGGATTCCAGTGCTGTCCTTCCCCTTTGCCCTCTCTTTATAATTTAAAAATAAATTAAATCAATTAAGAATATGTTGCATGTCGTTTGAATAAGAGCAGAATATTTGGAGCCACCTAACTGTGCAAGCAATGTAGCTAAGCCCCTGTGCCACATGGCTTGTTAAATTAGATGCATTCACCCAGAAGACCCTCAGCATCTAATTCTTGACCTATCAAAGCTGATGGAGGTCTGCCAATTACTTCAAGCAGGCCAGGATTTCACTCCAGAAACCTCAGATCTCATCATTCACAGTGAAAATGCTGACTAGAAATGCTAAAGTAAATTTTGTACAGTGTGCTGTCACTGCTAACAGTGATTACAAACAGCCATTAGCACAGCATCAGCAAGACTGACTTCCGAATAGATGTGCAGTCAACTTCTTAGCATGTTCTACAGTGAAATGAGGATCACCGGTGAAAAGTGATTTATAAAAAAAGTGAACACTTTAAAAAAAGTTTTAAATGCACATTTTCATTTGCTTGCTGAATTTTCCATTTTAGCTTTACATTGCTGAAGTGCTTGAACTGCAGTGTGATATTTTGAGAGCATTATTTCTTCTGTAAAATTTTGTTTAAAATGCTGCCCCAGTGCTAAAGAGATTCTGATGTCATCCCCGGTATGACTGTAACTCAAACTGAAACAAAGTTAATAAATAAGCAGCTTCTCCTGTATCTTCAGACAAAATAAGCTCCAAATGAAAGGAACTTGCAAAGACAGCCAAAATGTTGGGAGGGGCCCTTTCCCTCAGGGAGGTCTCCTTGGCAGTCTATTGCCAGGGTCATACATCCCACAGGTGAGGGAGATGAATACACAGTCCACCAGAAGACCACCCTTGGGTTCCTGATCTGTATAGCTATGGCTTAGCTACATTACAATCAACTCTATACAAAAACCTCACAACACTGCCAGGATAGTGAACACCTAACTTCATTCATTTTTTAACAATGCAATTCATTAATTTTGTCAGATCGTGCAGTAAACATTTATAGGTATGTTTAATTTTATGGGCAGTCCCCACAGAAACTAAAAGAGCTGTTATCACGAGTGAAATCACGTACATGAATAAGGGTTTGTAGGATCAGTATATTAAGTTTCAGAATTGTTTTTTAGCCATACGGGTTTGCAAAATTCAATGGAAAGCAGAAGCAGCATTTTAAAATAGCATGTGCAATTTCACGCATTCTACATTTTAATCTAAAGTTGCAATAGGATATATTTGTAGATTGCTTTATAAAGTCCATTTAAAAAATTAAATCAAGTAATTTAAAGCCTGGTCACTGAGATTTGTAAGCATGTGTAAATTCTCTAATCCAGTTTACACTTAACAGCTTTATCATACTTGGGAGTCCCTTACTGACCTTGGGGAATGAGCAGTGATAGATCTACCACTTACATATGTAGTGAATTAAGTAGTTCTCATTTTGAACCAATACACCAGGTATTAATAGTTAAGTGTAATTAGAAACATTATAGGAGTTATAAAAGGAGAAATACACAGCAATATCTGTAATCTATGTTTCTATTGATTTATAGTTTGTTTCACTTGTTTCACAACGCAAAGGACAGACCCCAAATAACTAAGACCAGTTCAAGCAAACATACCTTTGCAGGGAAGACCTCTGTAGTACTAATTGCCATGCTCAAGAACATATTAAAATGTTTTCCATTATTATTTTAAATCAATGCAATGCAGTTTGTTTTCAGCCACCCTTAGCAGCAAAATGCATCACACACAGAGCAGCAGTGCCAAGTGGCCTCCCCAAGATGAACATTTGGACATTTTCAGTTTCATAAACAGAAAGTAATGTGATTGATTCACTTTTATGTGCAATTGGTTGATGTTTAATAGTTTTCTTGGTTCACTTGTCTGAGCACTTTCCAAGCGACTCCTTTCAGCGCGGCCAGGGCACAAACCACCGGTCAGGAGGGGAGAACAGCAGAGCCTCCCGACTCAGCCGTGGGAAGTCCTTGAAAGTAGAGGACTTGAAGGAGACACGGACAAATCTTTCCTCAAACATGGGGACTACAAGCCACATAAGTCACTGTTGCTCCTTACCTGAAGACAAATGACTCTGAGGGACCAGAGTTGGTCCCAGCAGAAGCAGTGGTAGTGTGAGATGCTGCATCCAAATCCCTCCTTCCTCCTTCTTTCCTCCACCAGCTGCTCACAAAGCCATCGAAGGGGAGGAGAAGAGAAAGCACAGGGAGGACCACAAAACCAGAAATCCTGACTCCTCTGTTGCCCTGTGCCAACATAGTAAGCAGTTCCCCCAACCCACCTCCCACCCCTGTATCTCGGATTTGGGGGGGTCTCTGTCACCCTTGTGCCTCTCAGACCCCCATTCCTACCTGCCAACACTAACCAGATCGGCATCAGGCAGGTCCCCGCTGCTCATGCTGCAGGAGGGCTGCTCCAACTCCACCCGGGCAGGCACCCATGGGTGCTGCAGGCTCATTCTCCGCTGCAGGAAGGGAGGAGGTGCTCAGCCAGGGACCAGAGGCTGCCCAAGCCCTTCCCTGCCTGCCTGGCCTGAGGGTCTTCTGAAGACTTTCAGATGCCTCCTCCCTCTTTCCCACTCTTCTCCCAGTCATCCTTCTGCCATTAATGCCTGCTGCAGAGGATGAGAGAGGCACCCTTGAAAATTGAAGGGGGGGGACTGCTAATTGATGGACTTCTGCACCCATTAGTCTCCTGTTAAAAGCTACTAGAGGGAGAGGCAGAAAAGAAGTCATCGAGAAATTTCCTGAGATGCGTTCTCCCTTCCTAAATCCATCTTTGCTCATTCAAATCTTGTGCCATCAGCTTTTACTATGGTCATAAGGTTTCTCGGGCAGAACAGGCAGAGCCCTTGCAGTCCTTGCACAGCACAACCCAGAAGTATCTGTCCTGCATGCTGCAAGGAAGAAATGGCATTTTCCAAAAAGGTTTAAAGTCACACCATATTGCTGCCTGATGGATGTGTTACGGAGAGCAAACAGAATATATGAGGCCACAGTAGCTGGAACTTGCACTCATACCCTATGCCTCAGCAATGAAACTGCAGGTCACTGCCACTTCAGTGAGGGTGAAAGCCTTTTTATCTAAAAGTCAGGATTACAAGACTGGATATACATTCTTTTAACAGGTTTAAGCATTTCAGCCTTGTTGTTTTTAGGGCTGGGGGGGTCAGGCTATAATTCTTTAAAATGATAATGCATTTTAAAAGCACTTAAATAAGACATTCCTTTTATATCTCAGTCCCTATGCATACTAACACTAGCCACCTAAAATAATATTTATCAAGATATGTTTTTAAGAAGAAGCGAGACAGAGAAATTGCTCCAGAATCAGTGCTTTTCTACCAGTTCCATCTACCTGATGGAATCAGTGACAGTTCCAGGAGCTGTTCCTGAAGAGAACAAATTGCTTTAGCCCACCACCATAAGTACTTTCCAGAGCAAATTACAGGGATTTTTTAAAAAAGGCATATTTACTCCAAACATCCCTTCAAATACTTGGCATGAAAGACCATAATAGGGTTTTATAGCCGTCACAGTCTATTGGGTCAAAAATCCATTAAAGAAAACGGAGCTTAAGTACTTATAGGTATGATGGATCACAATGGGGTGTACTATTGAGTAAATAACGTGTGCTCTAAACATTTTCTAAATAAAGGTTTACACAAGAGACTCACTGGCTTTGAAGCAGCCATTATATACTTTCATATCAATTTTCATGTTTCCATGACGATTGCTTTACTTTTTTATTGCTAACAAAACTTGGCACAGTGTTCCTTCCAAGCTTGGCGCAAGTGTTAACCAAACATATCTGCATCATTAACAACCATTACTAATGAGCTCTCAAGACAGCTCAGTATGTAAGTTAAATATTATAATCTTCAGTCCTCATGATAGCCCAGCATGCCCATTAAATATCATAATCTGTAATCTTCTTTATAGTGACTGTAGGGAGATTTTTTTTTAAGCAAGTGGACTCAGAATTGAGTACAGAAAGATTGATTGCTTATTGTTGCTGCCAGTTTTGACCCTATAATTAATTTCCTGTTTTTTCCGATAAGTTTGGCTTTCTGTCCTTAATTAGCTGAGCTGGCCGTATTTTCCGGAGTGTTTAGTTACCAGCCATTTCACCAGCAGGAGTTGATACTTGCTGAACACTTTGGAAGATTTAACTGTCAGTGATATATGCCAACACTTTGGAGATCCGCATGAAACATAGGCCAGATCAGGATTTAATTGAAAACAATGAGAGGCTACCCATGGATGTCAAAAACCACTGGAGAAACAGAAGAGAAGTTTCCCTGCCTTTTGCTGAAGGACATTCCATTTTGTGTCAAAAATGACCAATACTTTTCAAGCAATGCTATCTCTGAATGTATATAATATTTCAAAAGATCTTGAAAGCTTCATATTTTAATAAACAGTTTCTACATCCAATTTTTATTAATATGTTTTTAAAAGGGGAGTAGATAATTAACAGCATGAGTCAGATCCTCAAGCAGGCATAAATCATTATAGCTCCATTGGTTTCAATTTATACTGCCTGTGAAAAAGGCTCTCTATACCTTTCTGGAATCACAGAGTGAATTCATCATCCCCAAATAATTAAGGATTTAATTTAATTATCTGTTAATCTCTTCATTTTATGACTGTATTCGGAAGGATGGCAAGAACTATGCGGAGCTATTGCAAGGGATCTTAATGATAAGTACAATGTAAATCATAATTTTGATATATCCATAAATACTGAGCAAGTTAATGCCAAGAGTTAAGTGGAGGAAGGGAGTGTGCGCCATATCATAGACATATAATATCCTGCATAAATATATTATGGCTTTTTATAAATGCACACTCTGCACAATAAAATGTCTACCCCTTTTGTTTTAATCCCAACCATAAAAGCCCTCTTCAAGATTTTGACATACTTCTATCCAGAATAGTTTGAAGTAGGAAAAAAGAAACAGTAGCATTTAAAACTGACATTTGCTTCTGCAGAAATTTAATTTTGAGCTATATTACCCTGAAATATCAGGTACCACAATGATGGAATAGGGACAAATGCTTTAGGGAGAAGAGCAGAAAATATATCAATTAAAGGATGCTTAATAGCCTGCAGTTTAATAGCTTTTACAAATAGGAGGTAAAGGACAAAATGTTCAGCTGCAGAACAACATACACAGCTATAGGCAAATAAAATATTTCTATCCACGAAGGACATTTTGCTTCTTAAAACTAAACCACTCCCTGAGCCCATTTAAGTACCGTGCTTTGACTACGGTAATTATCTCATGTCACTTAATATGATATAATATCTACTTATGCTTAATGGATATGTTTTAATTTCCAAGGAAACTGTGCCTGTTTGCACAAATGAAACTTGTACGATGATTAAAACATAATTTTCACTCAGGCAATAACACCTTTTAACAAACAAAATTGTAAATAGAGACATTACTTCTATTTCAAGACAGACTTAAAAATGTGGAAATCCTCTACTACTCAATGTCCTGACTATAAATTGCTCTATATCATGGAAATTAACCATTTCTCATCATTGATGGAATCTCATATCAAAGCTCCTTTTAATACTCAAAGCAATATTATCAGGAAGCAAGTCAACAGATTTTCAGATCAGGGAAAATACACATTATTTAACTAATAATGCAAGATAATTTATTTAACTTCATTAACTGATATCAGAGTCCCATATTCTGAAAGCATCCAAACAAATTTATTTAATGACTTTAAAATTACTTTAAAAATGACTACATATTTAACAATAGGAAAAACTGACCCCAAACTTCTCAAGAAAACCCATAAATAACAGTTTATGAGACATCAGAGAGATGCCCATTTCACTTGTTGCACCAAATTAACTTCATGTTTGGAAAGAATCACCTGTTCAATTTCTCTGTGGTCTTATTTCCAACCTATAAGTTATGCAATTGTTTATAAAGCAAATATGCTCTTCTATTATTATTTAATTCTTCTGACCATCACGCTAGATTCCAGTGCTACGTGGGCTTTAAACATGTTCCATATAGTTCAGCTCTACAATATATCTCAGCTCCAAAATACAGCCTGAGGGGAAAAGAGGAGGGTTTTTGTAATGCTTTTTTTATATTCATCCACCCTTAAATGGCATTTTTAAAGGCCACTGAGGAAATTGGTTTAGCTTAGTTCCCTCAAGGGTTTTTACTGTATAAATGTTGTTGTTGTTTCAAATTCTCTAAAACTTTTCTCAAAAGTCAAATTAACCTGAATGCTTAATGTCTCTAGAAATTTGCAGAGATGCAACTAATCTGCAAAACAATAAACATACAATCAAACCCTGCAATGAAAAGTCTGATCAAATAACGTGCATGCAGCAGGACAGCTTGTCCGTAAACATCAAAATTATCTGCTTGTAAATTATTTGTTACCATTGCAATCTTTCTAATAAACTAATGCATATTTTTCACTCACCCTCCATAATTTTTTTAATCTCTTCACTCTGGACAATTTGGATTTGTTCATCTCTGATGTCTGCAGGTCAAATATGTATCCTATATGGCTGTAAATATATTCTACAACCAGTCGGGTGCCTAAAACAGGAGAGTGATAGATATTCTTGAAAACAAAGGCGCTCCCTGGCTTTTAATGCTGCTTCCAATAACCACACAGTTCACAGCTCAGCATAAAGTAACCAATAGAAGCACATGACATTAAAAAAAAAAAAAAAAACAAACAAAATCCCTCCTTTGGGATCATAGAGGGAGAAGTCTTGATCCATCCAGTACTTGATTTAGGTCAGTGTAAAAAAAAAAGATGCTATTATGTCAACCATCCAACTTTAAGAAGACTTGTGAGCTGACAGTCATGGCACTCTAAAGCACTGTCATGATGAGTCTTTACAAAGGGATTGGTTTAATCCTATATCAAAAAAAATGAAAGCTACTTAAGATGTATGGAAATCACATGATTTTACAAAAATGTCTGCAATGTGCTGCAATGGAATGATGCTGAGAAATACATGTAGTGTTTTCTACTTTATTTTTGTGGTTTCCTAAGGATGTGAGGTTTATATGATGGCAGGAGTTTGCATACCTGTCATTCCTCCCAAATTATTTTTAACCCTTTGTCCCTTTTTAAATAAAAAATAAAAAATCAAAACTCATATAAAGTAGAAGTCTCGAAGATGCTAATTTTTAAGTTTCCTGAAAATCAATGAACGACTCAGGAAATTGTACTGATTCTTATTCTAAGGGAAAGGCGGCAGCGAGAGAATCTATTCAGAAGGGAGATCCCATGGAAAGTCCCAACCATGAAAAAGTTTTGATCACAGTTCATGTTATCCTGCTCACAGGTTGCTGTAAGAGAGAAGAGCCGTTTGGCTTTATTGTTCATACATCTGGGTTTCTTATGTTCCCTTTTATAATTTCAGGAAATGGAAAAGAAAGCAGAAAGTGTGTGAAATATATCTCTAGTAAAACATAAAAAACCCCACCATATTTCAAGTCCATTTCTGGGATAGAAAATAAGTTTGTTTGACAAAGACTATGATTTATTATGGGCAGCTACAACTTCAAAGCAGATCGCCTGTGGTGCTGTGGTGCGCAATGGGCCATCTCTACAGATGTGACTATGTAGAGGACACCCTTTTTAAGTGTCAGCTCTAATTGAAAGCCTGGTAGTGTAACAGCCCGGATGGCTGGAAGGCAGTCAGTCATTCAGCAGAGATACGTAAAAGGGTTTTGCTTCGAATATCTGGTATACAGAGTGGCTCCCTCCACAAGAGTTGGAGGGGTGACCACCACTTTTTCATGTGAACTATACTACTTTCTTTGTCACACTGTGCTACCCTAGATCTTTATCTTAGTGTTATGGCATGACAGAAATCTTTTCCTCCCATCTGAAAATACTGTGCCGTGTGCACTTGACCAGATTACACTGCCATATAAGGCCATATAATTTGGTATTACCGGTCAAGACTGATACAGCCCTTTTGAAACTTGCCCTCTCTTTCTCTGCAAAGAAAGGACTAGACAGAAGTGCTGTGGGTCTGAAACTGCAAGGTCCTACTTGTGCAATGTGTCATTACTTACACGGTATAGCAAAACCCTTATGGGGATGTGCATTGACCAGTAATTCAGGACTTGACCCATGCTTTCTAATGGTCATGAGATGTTTCACTGAATGTAAGGTTCCATTTCAAATGTGGATACCAAGGTTAGTTGACACTGAGAGCAGTTATGTACTATTTTCAGAAGTGACAGACTGGTCCTAAGGATATATTTGATCATTTTATTCTCACATTTGATGTCAAATTCCTAATGTTGATCCACTAGGAGCATTCCCATTTATGTTAACAGCAGTAGAATCTGACCTTTATTTAATAAGACTCATATCTTGTTTTTATCTAAAAGGACTAACTATATCTCATTAGATTTTCTGTAAGCACTTCATCTCCCCTTAGTAATCAGCTTCTCAATTATCTAACAACAGTATTCCAAACTTCAATTTTTAAGACTTAATTTTCAGTCATTCTGACAATAGGCTCTTAACCTGCCTGCCATTGAAAAGACAGGTGCTAATATTTCAAATTCTTTAGTGTTTATTGTTAGTTAGATTAGTTTACGAATAGTTAGATGTAAGAGAATTTCTAGAAACCCTTCTTGATATTATGTGGTATTAATACTGAGGCACCAAGCACTTGCAGTTAAACTAAATGCAGATTAAGTGCTGTTATGGGAGCAAATGCACTAACTGTAGGTGCAGTTAAGGTGCAGTTGTATGACTTCTGCATGTAACTGTGCCTCTGACCAAAACAAAACTGACAACTTTATGCTAACATGTTGCCTGCGCAGTAAAAGCTGGGTCAGTATTTCAGTGTTGCTCTCCTCTTCCCTATCTTTGCATGTGCACCACTAGACACCTACAGCTGAAGATGCAGCTCCAGTGATACCCAAAATGAAATTGAGTAATTCCTTGAACTGGTTCCTCTAAGCACTAGGAGAATGTACTTTATATTTCTTTCTCCCCGGAAGATGGACATGAGCTTCTGGCTTTACATACTATAATGAGTGAAATTATTCAGGACATTCCTTTCGCTTGGTGTGATCAGGGCTTAAAAATAACACTACATGTCCAGGCCAAGGTCAAGCCAAACGTGACTCTACCTTGTGGCTTTCTTCTTTGTGGTTTGAATGTTATGGCTAGAAGCCAAAAAAAATGTTTCTTCTGAATTAAACCCACTTCAGAATCATTCAAAATGCTTTCACCAATTTATGTGCTTTTGACGTTGTCATCTGCTGAAAAGTGGTTTCCAGCACATTTTTACTATGGTTTCCGGATAAAATCCTAATTTGTAAATAAACTGGTGTAGTTCATTCACTACACTCATTACACTGACAGGTGCACTTCAGGAAAATACCTTCTCCCTAGACTTAAAAAGTCTGAAGCCCACAAATGTCAAAGCACTGGCACTTTCAGGTGCCTACCAAGGTGAGGGAGCTGGAGGAGGTCAGAGTAGAGCCTAGTGATTAATGACTGAATCACTCTCTCATGTCCCCCAACTCCTTTCCATAAACTCTGACCTCAAAATAAACCTCCTTAGAGCAAGTATAATTAGAGCAAGTATAATAGTCAGTCTAAAACCTCCTTAGAGCAAGTAAAATAGTCAGTCTAATTCCTGTCCTCTCTTTATTAAACCATAGAACTTCTCCTACAAGAGCTTTGTAAGAAACAGAGCCAGATGAAGGAAGGGAGATAAACACAGGTACAAAAAATCATATTGACATTTTGTAAAAAAAAGCAGCAGAACACTTGGGACATGAAAACTATCAAATTCTCCTCAAGTTCTTACAGATCATTCTTCAATAGTAATTTTCTCCATTTGGCTGCCTTGGTGGGTTACATGTTAACACGCTCTTTGTGCCATCCAGAAATAACTGCTGCTGTGAGTTTTGCTGCTTTGCTTCCAGTAAGGTGAGATGCTCAGCTTTTACCCAGTAATTTAGTTAAACATAATGGAGTAGAATCATACCAGAATATTTACGACAAGCTCAAAATCTCACTTCAGCTGCATTTACTGAGAGTAATAGTGCTGTATGTGTGTTCCTGTAAGCATAATCAGGTTCCTATAGCAGATCTCAAATTAACAGAAGAGGAAGGAGATTTGATTGTACTAATCGATCACAGGATTATAAACCACCAGTGTGGACGGCAGTGAAAAAGAAATCTGCAATGCAAGGAGTTATTGGGAAAGCCTTTACTTTCCAGTAAAGACTGAGAAGTATTAGTAGGAAATCACAGAGTACTGCTGACACCTCGTTTGGATAGTAGGTACAATTTTGGTCACTCATATTCATGAGAAATGAAAGCAAAACTGGAACAGATGCAAATAATGGCTGGCAGATGATTGGGGGAATGGAGAACCTGTCATATGAGAGAAACTACAGGAGCCTAATTAAAGTAAGGCTAAGAGGGGATATGACTGCCATCTATAAATACACTGGGGAAGGAAGCAGAAATGGGGAAGAGCTATTTAAACCCAAGGTCAACACTGACACAGGACAGATGTATATAAACAAGAAAGGACAAATGTAAGCTAAAAATCAGAAGATGGTTTGTGACCATCTAACTCTGGAGTACTTTCCTAATAAGAATAGAAAGGAAAAAATGGTCATGATTCTAAGATCACAGTCAAGTAGTTTATGAGTGGGACAGAACGATAGAATGCCTGCAGTATGAGGGCAGCAAACTACCCTGAAAAGCTGCTAACAATTTCCTACTCCTCTGAGTAGCTAGCAAAACCAAAGTTGAGGCAGCTGCTTCAGGAGAGCTTTTCTAATGCAGCAAGTCATAAAACAATGGTGAAAAAACTACCAAAATATGTATATCTACCACAGGGGAAAAATCTGGGAAGATACACTGGTGGCAAAGTGAATGCCAAAGTACAATCAGACTTTCTCTGCTCAGGTGAAGGATCCACAAAAGTCTTACTTCAAGCAAACTCATGACCTCCCACACTGTACTCTCACCTGGCAGAGATGTATCCTGGCCACAGTGCTCTCATGAAAGAGTTAGGCACACATCTTTGCATACTGGACCTGATGCTCAGCTGCACTGTGAGCACCAGCTATGACCCTCTTCTTCTCCTTACAAGCATACACTGCCCCATGAAGTGGTCTTAGGACTGCTCTTTCACCATCTACCTATGTAAGCCCACGCGTCTCAATGCCACCAGAGCACTACCTGCTCATCAGGTCATTACCTGATCATACCCCCACACTGGGGATCAGTAACAACAGCCAAGTTCAAACTCAGAGCTGCCCAATTTCAGGAACATACCAAAGGACAGCATAGCTGAAACCTTACCCTCCTCCAGAATTAAATACCTCCTTGCAAGCAAATTAGATGCACACGGTGTACTCACACTGCAAACCACATCTGCGTTTGTATCTTTGCTTTTAAAGCTAACTCAGCTCACATTTCAGCTGGTTGGCTCCCAAGCTGAAGGCACAGGACCCTCTCGGTTCACACATGTGACAACACTTAAAACTTGTCCATTATCAAGTCCAAATGTGTCATCCCTAGCCTAGGGTTTATCATCATATGAACACTCTTACTTTAACAGCCTCCATCTCCCTTGAAATCTTTTCCTGGATTCCTGACTACACAGCAAGGAGCAGCTACTTAGTTGTTTGAACATACCCCATCATTATTAACAGGAGGAATTTGGGGGAAAACATGATTTTGCTAACAGCTAACAGAACCAATATCTGCACAAGAACATGGTGACACCTAAGGTAGAAGATGCAGAATGTTCAGACAGGCGAAGCAAAGACAACATTAAAAAAAAAAAAGAAAGAAAAGCCACAGAGAGGAAAATATGACAGTTTGCAGTCCTGTTTGCTCATGAAGTTCTCATGAGTGAGAGGAGCAGAATCACACACTGACTCCAGTCAGAGCTCACAAACTCTCTCTGGAAATGGGTACGGTATCTAAAGCCACAGTCCAAACCAATGAGCAGGAAAAGTGAGAAGCTGAACCCATGGAGAAAAACAGAAAAAAAAAAAGTACTATTGCACTAAGAGCAGCACCTTCCAGAAGTAAAAGGAGGGGAACTGAAACACCCAGCTCTCCATCTTATTTCATGAAAATCCTGTAAAGGCTGAGGCTTGGACATGCATGCATGCATGGAGCACTGTGATGAAAACAGGTGCAAACACCCAATGCTACAGTGACAGGTAGATGCTGTGCCAGCTCTGCCCAGAGAGAGTGGTGGCTCATGGTCAGAAGCCTGGAGAGAAAAATGTTCACACCTAAACCTTTCCCCTATCTCTCCAGCCTGAGCTGCTATTTGTTGTCCCCAAAGATGACAGCAGCTTTTGGCCAAAACCCCGAAAACTGAAGTGTTCCATTCTTCCCTTGCCACCAGAACTGGTTGTACTCAGTTTGCCACTGACAGCACTGATTCTGCTGCATGCTTAGAAGCAGGGCTTTGCACGGCAACCCTTGCCTGTTTGCAGCAGTGAGATAAGTCACCCCCAAACAGTATTTTCCTGCTGACTGCTGCTATCGGGAGACTAATGAGCAACATCTCCATTCCCTACCCCACATCGCCCTGTCAGATGGTGCCCATGTGAGCTACAAAGATGGCTGAACATGAACTCCGGTTCACTTTACTTCAATAACATTAACAGACAAAACCAGGAGATACTTTTAATGACATTACTCCCTTAAACATGAAGCACACTGCAGTGTCCGGCCCCCTCGGCTGTGCCAATGCAACTGGGGTCACACTGTGAGGTGGATCAAAAAATTCATCTTTTTTACCAGGTTATTTTCAAGGCAGGTCAGTTCACTTATCAGCACATTGATCTGGTTCACAGCATGGCTGTGCAAGCAGTTATGTTGTCAAGCTGAGGACAAGCAGCTGCCTTCGCTGGCATTACCTTCCAGCCCCTCATGCTGGGAGCTGCAGTGAACTTCTGAACCTGCCCCCTGCTCCTTGGAAACACCAACCCTCACAGGGTGAGAATTAGCCATTTGCAAGCAAAAAGCACTGGGAAGAAGTCACAGTAGAGCAGTGTGAAGATCGTTAGCAGGAAGAGAAAATGTATATTTAATGGTCTCTACTATTTGCATATATATTAACTCGAATATTTCAGTCACATCCATTCACTATGCTAGAGAAATATGAAAGGAAAATAAAAAAGTCCTTCCTCATATATGAGTGTGCACACTTGCAGGCATGGAGCCTTTGCAAGAAGTAGCACCTCTTGCTTAGTTATTCAAAGCCACACTCAGTGGCTGATTTCCAGTCTGCAGGAGATGTGGGAGAGAAGCCTTGAAAGCAGCATGTGCTCTGGGTGGAACAAAATACTCCAAGACAGCCTGCCATCACCACTGTCTGTCACAAAATGCCCTATTTGTTACAGATTTTATAATTTTTGCAAGCACTGTCTTCATCAAACTCAGCTACACATATTGTAGGGTTCCAGTATGAGGCATTTAATAGGGCCTCCTTCCCTGCATTGCATATGTTCTGAGTCTCAGCATATATAAAAGCTGTTAAACTCAGAGAAGAAAAAACAACAAGATTCCCACATCTCCACCCGTGTGTTTAGACCATGGTATCCAAGATACCTAATGCCTTCATGAAATTCAGTCCCAAGAGGCAAAACCTTCTTACTCATATTTAAGGTAAATACAGTCAGTAATTAATCAGGTTGTTAAATTACATTTTCTAAATCAACCTCCTGAAAACTTCCATTCTCACCCATGTGGCAGTTTTACAGCAACAGCTACTCCTGATTTGTGCCACTGGGTTCATTGGGAAGGAAGTCCCAGCTCCTTCACCAGCAGCACCAGCGTTATGTGAAATGTTGTTGCATTCAGGAGCCCAATGTCTTCAACTTCTGGACTGCAGAAAGAACCAGGAGGAGCAACAGAGGCTGAGGGCTGTGGGGTCTACTGTCCAGTTTGAGGGACATCTGGGTGAGCCACTCTTCTTGCTTGGGAGCAAGAGGGCTAAGAAGGTGAGTAGGAGAGAGAAGTGGATAGACAGTAGCACAGACAGAAGCACAAAAGACAGGGCAAGCCTCAACTACCATGAAAGTATATTAAGAGGCTGAATTTATTGCAGATTGTCAAATATGCGTAGACAAGATATCTGGGGTCTGTGGGAAGATGCATTTCTCTGAGTTACCAGATGTCTCTGAGCATCACAGCTTTCCAGGTACCCTGCAGCTGGGGCTGCCCAGATGAGCAGTAACTTTCTCAGGACAAGCAGCTCAAAGGCTGTCCTCCACCAAATTTGTAGTTTGACTGAGCTCAGAAACCAGGGCACTGTATACCTGTTCTACATATAACAAAATACAGTGAATTACATTCCACTTTGTTGTAAAAAAGTCCTGATTCTCTGAAATAAAGTTAAAAAAAAACACCCCAACAACTTACAAAGTAGGAGTAGAGAGTTAAGCCATTCCTGTCAGATATTTGTCCAACCCTAGTTTAGAAACTTCCACTGATGGAGACCTGACAATCTTTGTAGGCAATCTATCCCAGCCTCTATAGGTAGAAAGTTAATTTTTCAAGCTTGTTATTCTATGCCATGCCTACACAAGACTAGGGATAGTTTTTCCCTCTTTGCTATTACTCTTTAGATAAATAAAAACTGTCACTGTGTGTCCTTGTGAGGGAAGGCATTAAACAATACCCGGTTTTACACGTTGCAAATTAATTTTCCATCCATGGTGTAATATTCATTCTCAGACCTGATAATATGTTCTT
Organism: Ciconia boyciana; assembly: GCF_034638445.1. Classification (NCBI taxonomy): domain Eukaryota; kingdom Metazoa; phylum Chordata; class Aves; order Ciconiiformes; family Ciconiidae; genus Ciconia; species Ciconia boyciana. Next base: position 160,369,277 of record NC_132935.1, read on the forward strand.
TTATAAAGGCAGTTTCAGTTTCTCTCCCTTATTAGGTACAGATAAAGATTTTTACATAGTATTTAATGGTGTGTTTCTCTTTGGGGCAGTGTGTTTTGTCTTTCTATATTATGTTGCTCTCTGACATTGAGTGATACAATACTGTGCCTTGCAGTTTTCTGCTTTTGTTTATATATCCTGTGTAGACCTAGGTGGTTAGGAACGGTAATGGGCTTCAAGCCCTGGTATTATTTCCATTGTTGTTGCTTAGCCACCTAAAGTCAATTTGTCCCCCATCATGGGAGACAAAGATTTATAAATTGAAAGATCAACAAAATAGATGTAAAGAAAATACACAATAAGCTAGTTTCTACCCCTAAGAATATAACCTGTATTTTAGATAACCAAGTATTGAATTATAAAAAACATAGAAATATAAAGCAATTAGGACAAACACAGACATAGTGACTTCGGAAGACACCAGACTTGGAGAAGGCAGGTAACTCTCTGTACATCTAGCGATTGTACAACCATCCCCTCAGGGCTTTTCCACCTCCTTTAAAGGACAAACTCTACAAGGGAAATAGAAGCCCAATCACTGCCTCTGTTCAGACAGATTTTTCATCTGAAGTCTCCACCAAGGTGACCAATTAATGTTAATCCAGAGGGCATTTTGTGTGATCAACCATTAGCGATGCAATCAACCCATTTCATGGCCATCTACTGCTAACACATTTTGATCATTATGAAGACAAATCATTTAGAGCTGCTAGTTAAAAGTAAAAAGCTCCTTATCCCACTCCCATAATCATCTAGACTCTGTTAGATGTAATTACTGCCCAGGCGATATGGGAGACTAAGGAGAGGGGCAGACTGAAATATGTCCCCAAGTGCCTTAAGTATTTTGGATCTTAATTCTTTAAAACCCCTTATCATTCTAAAAATATTAGCTTTGCCACCAAAGGTGGGACTCATTTGGTGAAACACGGACATCTGCCCTGTAGAGTCTCCATCTGAGCTAGTCATCCTGGACTCCTTTTGTAGTTGATGGAGCTCAAGTCAGTGGAGTCACTGACTCCTAAAGCAGACATCTAAACCCGGTCAGAAGAGTCATGACCTCGAAGCCCTGGTATTGCTCTTTAGATTACAAGGGGAGCCTGGGGTGACTAGATCAGATGGAAATGTCTTAGCTTGATTAAAACTAATTCTGCCCCGTGAGTCTCCTGAGCAACTTTTCACCTCTGATAAAATCCATTGCGTTGCAACCCTTGCACATTTTTTGCACTTAGAGAACAGGATTTGTGTGTGCATCTGGATGCATGTGCACATGAGGTTAGGAGGAATGATAAATGCGCACAGGGCTGGATATAGCAGATACTGATATCCCACAGGGAAGTGCATTTCTTTGCTCTATTTACTAGGAAAGCAGAAATGCTGGCAGGCTCCTTCTGACACTAGATTTCCTAGCAGCTGCCCAATGACCATGTTAGTGGTTGGTTAGGGCACTTATAGCACTCTCTAAATGTTTAATATTTTATTCCTCCCTTGAAGCATCTGGTGTAAGTCACTTCTCAAAACAGAACACTGGACCAGATGGAGCATTAGACTGTGACATTCTGATCTGGTAATTCCTATTTTAATTTTTACAACAATTTAGATGGGCATTGGCCACAGAGCCCAATCTGAGTCAATTTTATTATAGGAAAAGGATACCTTTCCCCCCCTCTTCCCTTCCTATTGAGAAACATTTCATTTTTTTTAATGGAGATTTTCACAGCACAGTACCTGGAGAGAAGAAAGATGCATTGCAGATTTCAGGAGTCAAGAGCTGGGCTCCCACTGCTCCCATTCAGACACACAATGGAAAGAGGAACATTTTTTGCAGTTGTTATCTGCAGATTCGACAGATATCTTTTAAACTTTTTACAAGCTTAAGTACTATATGATATGTACCATTAAATGCAGAGTTCAGTAATAATACTGTCAGCATCGTACAGATGCCTGAAGGTTCTCTCATGAACCCTAGTTGTGCTGGCTGGTACTTAGAGGGATACAGAAAAAAAAAAGACTATATTACAACATGCAATAAGGCTACATTTTCAGAAATGATCAGTAATCCTGAGCATATCAGAGTCCAAAACATCCAGCATAAGCGATCATAAAGGGAACTGATTTTCACTACATTTCTGAATATCAGACTTCTTTCCATGTTACACTTAAGAATAAAGGCATCCCAAACTATCAGGCAACATTGAAATGCCACTCTGCAATACCAAATTCTGCTCTAAACTGCAGAAACACAGTCAGAAGGTTAGGCTGTGCCCCCACTTAAGGACAGTTTGATTGATCAAGGTCAGCTGTGTATAATACTGTCAATTTTATAGCCACATAATTTTCTCTAATTAAACCTCCAGCTTCTATCTAGGTACTTCTCCCTTATGTTGTTTTTGCTTATACATCCTTATGATGCCAAGCTGTGAAAAATTATATGGGTCATATAATTGTCATTGTTCTGTTCTTACATTAACATATTAATTCCAAACAACACAGAACAAAAATATGAACAAAAAAAGTCTTGACCGAAGTAGTGTAGTTAGATGTGAGTCCTTGCAGGCATTTTAGAGATTAGCAGTGTAACAAATTATTAGTTCCCTTAAATATCTGGATCTGGCTAAAGAAACTAATCATATAAAACTGAATCATTAGCCTTTGGCAAACTGCCTCAGTTTCTGTTAGAACAGGCTGGTACAAGTTCAGAAATTGAATGAGGTTTTTTGTTTCCTTTTTTTTTTTTTTTTAATAACACAGGAAAGTAGATAATTTTCCCCCATTAATTTTTATAAACTGAATAAGGCCTGAAAACATCCAGTAGAAATAGATTTGTTGTTTTCCAGTTGAGTTCATGAAGGATCCCTTGTTGCTGTATGGCCTTTTAAAATATATACTATGATTGCACTCAGAGGTTGATAGGAAAATTCGTATGTCATTTTTTGGCTGGTTTTTGTTCCCTTAAGTTACAGTGATGAAATGTCAAAGTGCTGACTTTGCCAATGAGTTTCACAGGGCTGCACCAGCAATGACATATTCGTCACTGATGAAATGAGGTTTGCTGCATGAACTTACTCTGGGGTGGGTTTGTACCAATAAGGCATCACATTGAGTACAAAGGACACAAAGCTGCATCGCTACCAGTGACATCAGACATGCAGCCGTCCTTCCCATTTGATGCTGTAGAGGTATAGCAGAGCACTCTGGAGCAACCAGAGTCAAATGCTACCCTCGTACCTGACACCCAGAGCCCAGAGAAGCCAAGCTTTATGGGCAAGAGGGTCCTGCCATCTCTGTACACCTTATGAAAGAGGGACTCATTGCCCAGAGAGCTCAGACAGAGCATATTATCTTGCTGAAATGCCTCTTTTTCAGCTCACCCTTCACATCTGTGTGGCCTCACTTCCAGAACAAGCATTTGCCAGAATTGTTTTTCTGCTTCACAATAGAAACCAGTTGGACTAAACCCAGTCTTGTGAGAGTGCATCTGCACAGGCAGTCCTGAGCAGGGGAATGGCATCCAAGAGACTGTTTCTCTCAGAAATGTCACTTGGAGAATTTTTTGTGTTACCTGCGTAGCCAAGTGCCTGATTTGCACTGAATTGAATATTTTGACTGCATTTTTTCACACAAAGAATTAAAGTAACCTGAGATAAAGGCCTGAACGAATACAGTCGCACACAGTAGGTTCACAGACTCCATAGAAATCCCCAAAATCAGCTGTTCCAGCAATGGAAGCAGCTGGGGATGAGGAAGGGGCAGAGGATGCACATGCACACAGAGTCTGCATTTGGCAAAAAGAAACATTCACATTGAGGGGTGTGGAAAATTCAGTTCTAGGACTTTCTGCAAAATACGGCATAAAGTTTCTGGTTGCCTTGTCATGCCACCCCATATCTCCCAAAACCACCTTTGCAGTAGCAGCAAATTGCCACTGCACAGGGAAGGACAACCGAGGCAACAGTGCAGGGCTGCTGTGCCGGAGGGCAGGAGGTAACCTGCCAGGAGTGCTGCTCTTGGGGCAATAAATGTCCAGGTTGGGATGTGCTGGGTACCCTCCAGAGGCACAGGACCGTAGACTGCATAGTTGCCTCCACCTGAGCCTTCCCACAGAGCAGGGAAGGAGACGAGGCTGAGAGAGAAGGAATTTATGAGGAGGGATAGGAAAGCAAGCCTGGAGCTGAAAGATACAGGATAAGAAAGATCCTCTTAGAGCACATCTGAGGAGATTGAAGGCCAGGGAAGAAAGAAATAGAGAATCTCAAGGAAACAGTGATAAAGCAGCCTGGTGAGAAGGATATGAATAAGCGAAGGTTACAGGAGGGGGAGGTTGCTGAAAGGCGAAGAGAGGTGCCAAGAGGAAAGATACCTGGTCCTGACAAAGTGAGGACAGACAGAAGAAATGTTGTTATCTGGGACAGAGTAGCTCCCAAAATAGAACATAATCTTCTCCCCTATTTAGAGTAGGAAATGGCAATTCCTATCTATAGACATGTTTTAACAACTTCCACATTTTTTTCCTTTTTTTCCCCCTCCTGCCTTCATCAAAACTTTCAACTGTTTGAAGTCACAATAAGCAAGTTCAAGACTATGCTAATATTCACGTGAAAAAATTAATCATTTGTGTGTTGGTAATGCACATTTGTAACATTGCCTTCACCTGCACACTGGGGCCAACATTTCTGTGGGATGAGAGCTGTCTCCTCTGAGCTGAAGTGCTTGTGAAGGTCATCGAAGTTCAAGGAGCAATCCATTAGTTAGAAAGGCCTGTTTTGGAAGAGTTCTGGCTGTTTTGCCAAGACAGATGATTTTTCTGAACTGATTTCTGAAAGGAATAAGCCTTTGAGAAAATCATTAATTTCATCCTGAATACAATGAACGATAAGGGGAACAAAGAAAAGGCAACATCCTGCTGGGTTCTCTGAAAGGGTATAGATTTCATTTTTCTTAAAAGATAATATCAGAAGCATTACTGGGCAATTTTTACTACTCTTGTTGATTTTTACAAGTGTCAAAAGATGGATGCAATCTATTCAGTATGTAAGTGGGATAATTAAAAAAGCTTCCTTGTTGGATCTCTTGGCCAGTTTGTCTCTTTGAACCTGTCACTCTTCTGTTGCCACTGGAATTTAGTGAGCTAGTACAAGAGTTTGAGAGCCTCTTGTGTGTCTATCAGAGATAAAGTTGAAGTGGTATCACCAATCCAGGCAACTTTCAGTGAGAAAGAGGATACTAAGAGAGATCAGTTTTGTCATTGGAAACTATAGCCCACATTGCTCTCCCCCAATAAGTGATGAGTTTGAGAATGGCTCAACAAACCATGGGACATCTATGCTCTATTTAAAGCCCAAATTTATACTGCATACAAACCACTGGACAAGCAAATATGCACTCAGGTTGGATTCAGTTAGGTAAGTTCTAGAGGCTAGTAGGAGAAAGTGGACATGGGCTTCTCCAAAGAGCTTTCCTACCTGCAGAGAGTTTGGCTCACATGGCCCATGATACCTGGAGATAGCAGTGTTATCCAGATAGGTATCAGATAGCAATGTTAGCCAGATAAGCTGAGTGACTCCCTACCTAGAAGGGCTCAACACCAGAGATCTGCAGACAGCTGAGATATAGCCATTTGTGTCACAGCAAAGTAGCTTTATGACGCCTGGAGATGGGATGTTGTGATCTCCCAAGCTCAGACCAGTGCAGTGGTAGGAGGCAATGCAAGGTCTAGATTTGAAAAATGGGGAGTGAGAAGAATTTCTAGGTCTGGGTGCATCTGTCAGCCCCCAGTGAGGACCTCCTTGGCAGCCATAACAGCCGAAGTGTGTTTCCCATCCATTGAGAAGGAAATAAATGGCTTATTGCTACAACGGGCCGATGAACAAAATAACCTGTCTTGAAAATATGGACGGTCAGGAGGAAAATCAGGCCAAAAAAATTCATATTTCTTCAGAAGCACTGTGCTAATATAACACTTTCAGTATAATCAAAAGAAGGGAAAATATGACAGGGCAGCAAAGCTTGATAAGCTGATATTAATGGCCCTGCCTCTTTTAATGATCAGAGAGGGAACTATCTATACCAGGAGACTTATTAAGTCTTTGAGCACAAGCAGTATCTCCTTGCAAGAGCAAGAGTTTCAATTAAATAATCTGAATGAGTTTTTGAAAGTTTGGCCAAGGTAGCTTATCTAAGGGCGACTGCTTCTGAAATAAGCCTCCAGGCCCCAGTGGAATGTGCTTGGCTAAAAGGTAGCAAATTCCACCAAAATCATAGTATTATCAGTAATGACGTTACTTTCTGAATTCTGGAGGACAGGGGATAGCCCTTGGCTCAGGAGGACCACCGGTGAGATTAGCTGAAAAATTACTGTGTCTGTCAGAACAGTCAAGCTTCTAAAAATAACGCTTGATGTTTTATTCATATGAGTAAATTACTTAATTTCAAGTCCCTTCATGGTGTTCAGCTTCCCGCAAGGCTGGGATTTGCCTTCTGCCATACAAATGACTCTCGTCTGCACTCGTTCACACATGCTTCAGAAGGAAACTAGTGAGAAGGCAGCGCTGAAAAGGAAACCGAGGCACAGGGGAGTGCAGAGGAGTGACAGCAGAGGGTGCAGAATAACCATTCGGTGTCCTTTCAATACTGACTCTTTGAGCAGACTTATTTATTCTAAAAACAGGTAATTTTTTCAAAGTTTGTTGATTTATTCTTTCTCTTTTTTTTTTTCCTGAGGTTCAGATATTAATTTCCTGTGTATAGCTGATGCATGAGTTAGATACATTTAGTAAGTGATTTTTTTAATCTACTTTTGGAGGTATATACACGCATCCCATGTCAATCTCTGTACGTATACCCAGTAGCCCCATACAGTCAGTTACTTCTATATTTCACTTGACCACCCAATAAAGCCAAATGCTATAGCATTGCTTGGCACAATGACAGATCATTGCAAATTTGTGGTAATTCTTTAAATTTTCATCTGAGGGAAGAGTGTGAGAGCTCATTACAAATGCCAGACTATCACCTACTGGTTATACATCTTAAATATTAGTTATAGTTCCCTGCATTTTTTCTCCTCCCTTGTGGTGCAGTTTTTATAAAGCCTTTCCAATATTACTCACTAGGCCTGGACAGGCAAAAGACACTACAGGGTCTGGGGTTTTTTTGTTTGATTTTTTGCTTTTAAACTACTACCTTTTGCCCTAGGAATTTCTTCCATTGCCATTAGGATACTGTGAAATTAGGGGCAGCAGGGAATCTCTTTGAATTTGCAGTTTCAAAGAACACCAGCTCTACTGTGGTCATTATTTGCCTTTTTTGCATTAATAATTGCACAAATGTGCAGATTTGATGAAATATACACATTCTCATATTTTCTTTAGTATCAGAGCAGCAGTCACATGAACCGATAAAAACTATTCCCCTTCACTCTTGGAAAAGAGGAAAAGCAGTGAAGAAGAATAGGTTGGTAAAACCATTGCAAATGAAGAGAAGCATGAAAAAAAATCCAGCCAGCAGAAATGAGATGGAAGTAACCCTGCATCTCAACTCATCAGAAGCAAAAATGTTTCCAGGGTAAGAATAACCAGCATTCCAGGCTGTAGAATAACCTTCCAGTGCGGTTCACACAAAACAACACTTGAAGATATTTACAGTAGAACCGGACAAGACATTGCACAGCAGGGGATACACAAACCAGATAATCTAATAGATATTTTCCAATTCCAATGCTTGATGGTTTTGGAAGAGGAAAAAACCAGTTGTTTCAGTAAATACAATAAATCTCTTACAATACCAAGCAATAATGCAGCAATCACTAAAGGTCATGGCTGTAATTAAACAGCATTATTTATTTTATTGCCAGAGCCTCATTTTCTATTACGTTAGATGCTAACCCAGACGAGCTAACAGCCACCCCTACCTCTAAATTTCTTTTCAAAAAATATTTCAGAAACTTTATTGCTGGAGATTTTAGCCTCTCTTGCTCATGCAATCCTTAGAATTTGCACCTTTTAACACAAATATAACAATACATAATACGTAACATTTTCTGCAATCTCAAGGTTCAAATTAATTTTCAATGCTTGCCTTTTATTTCTAGCTGCATTCATTTAGTTTTTCAGTGTATGTATACTCGTCTGAATCTTACTTGCTTGTCAAGTCCTCTAAGTCACATTTTGTTAATGAATTTCATCTATTACTGAAAGTACAGAACAAAATCATGATGCTAATTTCTTCCATCTAAATTCCTTCTTTTTAATTGTTGGGATGGGGACTCTTTTCCACCTGATAAGATGTGAATACTCATTAGTAGACTTTACTGTATTATTTTGTCAACTGCTACTTCTGACAATCAGATTTGTGCTACTATTGTTCAGGGTCTTGATTCCCATCTCTGTACCTCTTTTTCTCTTTGTTTCCCTAAGGTTTACTTGCAGACATACATGGAGTTTTGCCCTAGTGCTGCAAAGGTAATCTCTGGGTATGAAATTCACGTCCTCAGCATCCCACTAAAGGTCGATGAAGGGAAAAGTCATTAAAAATTCCCTGTGCAGAAGAGCATCAGCTAGTATGGAAAATACTGAGAAAAGGAGTGGAATGGATGGAGCCCACGAGTCCTGCAACATAATATACATAAACCACATAGGTCCACACTGCCAAAGATCCCATCACTCTGCTCAAGCCCAGCAGCAGGGCTTCCAAGGAGGCTGTCAGAGGGCTGCTCCTGCTCTACATTTTGGACTTTGACGCTTATCTCAGTCTTCCTTGTGAATTTAGTCCAGAGCTATTTACAAGTGGAACTGATCCAAAGTGAGGATCAAATACCTGCTCTGAATAAGCAGTTCCTCGCTCAGTTTAACAGCCAGCAGTTTGGGCGCTGAGCGAACAGAGATTTCCTACAGACGATACGGATCAAACTCTTCCCAGAATCGCAGTCGTGAGCCAACCTGTTAGTCACAGCATGGCTCTGTGGTCTTTTCCCCAAAATACATCTTTTAACTCTCCTCTCTTCGCAATCATACTATTCAGAATGTTTTCTAAGTGGTCTCCAGATACAGTGTATTTTACGCTAATAATCTCCATGTGTTGAAAAGCATAATTCAGCACAGCCAGAGATGCTGAAACCCTGAATTCTCAGGGATTTGGCTGTAGGGACAGAAAGTCAGCAGAGATCATAGAGGAAGAGAGAAAAAAAGTCAGAGACTATGAGATAAGGAGAGAGATGAGCTGGACACCCTGCAGAAACACACGTAGGCAGTGCAGCCTTGCAAGTCAGACAAAGCTGGGGATGGAGAGCCCTGGGTTACTGCTCTCTGGCTTAGCTTGTCAGGGTGACCTTAAACAATTTCACCTCACCATATATTTTATGAAAAAGGGAAAAATCCTACACTGCCATGGGTTTGGTGTGCATAAGGCACTGTGATACTCCTTAGTTCAGCAGCACCCCAGACACTGCAATTAGGAGTACCTGGTAGTTGTGAGCCATACTCCTGGACCAGACGGAATAATTGCTAATTTACTAGCACTACAGAGCTAGTAGCATTACGTAGCTTTTAGTTACATCAAGTACTGCAAATATTATGACATTATTCTAAGCTATAGAAAAGCCTCCACTATTTCAAATGTTTATCTCAGCTAAACTGAACCCTTTGAAGTCTTTGAATCACTATTTCTCAGCTAAACTATGCAGACCTTCAAAGAAATCCATGGGCTCAGGAAAGGGGAGAAAATGACAGCTCTGAGTTCCCCCTCTGCTTTTCAACATTCACTCTGTGCAATAGATTTAAACAAATAGCAGGATCCAGGACAGCTCAAGAGTTCAAGTTTTGCAACTTGAAATTCCAATGCATCGCCCTGCTATCTTGTATCTGCATTTCAAATTGCATTTACCAAGTACTTCAATTTTTTCTTTAGAACAGGTTATTAATCTGACACAGGATTTTGCAATACTTGTGCATTCAAATTCCTGCATAGTTTAGCAGATACATCTGACCTTGCTATTATCCTTCCTTTAGGAGATTTATACAGCATTCCTTCTTTGGAAAGATCATTAATTAGCATGCCAATAGAAAAAATGAAATTGCCTGCCATCTCCTATGTAAATGCTTCCCCATCTGTTCCTTTCTCATTTTCTCTGCACACAGTCTACCAAAGGTAGCTTTAGTTTTTATACTGCTCTTAGAAAATAGTACATTCTTTGTTGTGCAATTTAAATCTGTTAAATTGTGTTGCATTGTGAAATGTGGCTCTATTAAAGTAATATATAGTTTCACGTAGTCTCTCAGTGTCTGAGCCAACTTCTAGTGAAGTCGATGGCTGTCCTTTCCTTAACACCTATGGATTCAGTTTAAGGTCTAAAGACTGTAACCAATAATTAAAAAAAAATCTGCAGTTATTAATTAATAACAGCTTATAGCAGGATTCCAGTAACATCCCAGTGAACTCCACTGGAGTTTACACATGGCACTGTAACACCCTCCAGAGCTCTTTGCTCTGCTGTGTTAAGAGAATCATAGGCTTTTTCTTAGTCAAAAAAGCACCTGTATGGAAGATTTTTAAAAAAATTGTTAGGGATGTTCAGAACTGATTTTCAAAGGACTACTGTTATTTTAGCAAATATTTCAGAAAAGGTGGTGACTTTGTGTAGCAAAAAATGTAAATGCCCATCTTTTTCCTTGAATTACCGTATAGCTCAGCAGTAAATGATTTAAGGGGAATCCAAAATAGTTATACTTGGCAGTATTGCTAAAAGGCCAACGGAGATTTGTTGTTCACTTGCTTCCCATCTCAGATGCTTTGGACTACCCCACAACATACAATGGCAACAACTGCTCATGGCCTTGGCTCTTCAAGCAGAGAAAGCATCAGAAATGCTGGCTGACCTCAGCACTCAGTTCGGAGCAGTAGGGTACTTCTGAGGTGAATCCCTTGATAGTCCTTACTTACCACATCTTGGTGCAGGCTAGGAATTGGGTCTAGCACAATGAATAGATTTCTTTTGGATGAAACCAAACTGGCAGACCCACTCCAGATGGGCACGTAATGTGCTCCAAGTGTTAAGGAGAGCATAGAGGTCTAAACCAATGGACTGTGAAGTCCTCCAACACATACTGAGTACTCATTCCGCAACATTGTGCTCTCAAAACCCTATGAGCTCATGCAACAAGAAGAGCTTCTTGCACAATGTAAAAGGCTAAATGTCCCCCGCTGCATAATTGCTGTCATCCACCAGCCTTCATGGGGCTGTGCAGGCCCATCAAAACCTGGAAGGCTTGGTGATGCTCTAAGTGTTTCAGTTACAGATAGGAGAGATGAATCATTTATGGATCATTCTTCTTAGAGGAGGGAGGAGAAGGCACCAGGACAAAAGCTGTCACCTCACAGGGGAGGGAAGCAGGAGGGGGGCTGACTTGTGAAGAGTGTGCCCTTCTGTCCCACAAGGTGTAGGGATCATCTGGCTTTGCCTCCCTACTACTCCACAACTCTCACCCACCCAAGGTGTAGCAGCCAGCAGAGCTCATGTTTCCCCTCCTCTGTGCTCTCCCCTCTCTGCCATTTCCAAGCAAAGCCTCTCTGCACCAAATGCTTGTTGACCCCATGCTGCCTCCTGAATCTCCTGCTTGTCAGATGCATTTTTCTCTTGCAAACAACTTGGGCCCTGGTCTGTGAGGTCTCCTCAGGACTGTTGAAACAGCTGTTGCAGGCACACCCCAAGGTACAGACAATGCCAAAAAGGACACAAGGAGATGTATTTGGAATAACCATTCTTGACCAAAGGCGATGGGAGACTACACCACACTAGGGAGTGTGAGTGTATACATGTGAGTGTGTATTCATGTGCAGTTAAACAGATGACTCAGGGACTGGGTCAATGTGGTATGTAGTATATGGTAAGGACATGATTAAACAGGAGACAGGCTCCATCATTATCCAAGCTTATGACCCATCTGCATGGGGAGAATACAGATTCTCTGACAATAAAGGTAGGGATGCAAAGACCACAGATGATCCTGTCCCTGCTTGGAAAGGTGCCAACACCCTTTTTGAATCTGAGACTGGGATGATGAAATACATGGATGTCCTGGTTTTGGCTGGGATAGAGTTAATAGATAGCTCTTCCTCTGCTGTCCTATTAAACTGTCTTTATCTCAGCCCACGGGTTTTACTTTTTTTTCAATTCTCTCCCCCATCCCACCGGAGGGGGGAGGGTGAGCAAGCTGCTGTGTGATGCTTAGTTGCTGACTGGGTTTAAACCACAACAATGTATCTCTTTAAGTTTTCCTGGGAAAACTTTCTGAGAAGACCATAAATCTGGCACAGTGGTCCACCATGACCTGCACAACAATTGAGAAAAACAGTTTATACCATCATGGATGATCTGGGCTGAGCTGGTAATATGCTTCAATATCCCCAACACAGTTTGGGAGCCCATGCAGAGTAGATGCTCAGATAGTTGTGCCATGTATCCCAAATGTCACCCTTATCACCAGTAGAGAGTTTGGAGGATGGTGTTGGAAAACTCAAATCATGTTTTTGCCCACAAAAGACTAGCCTACCTGAAACTTTTCAGCCTTCAGCCAGGAGGAGGCAGGCATTGTGTGGCTCCACAGTGCAATAACCACTCTCTTGAATACAAAAGGAGCTCCCAGAACTTCATCTAATGATGAAACATTGCCAACAGCTCACAGCAGAGGGTCTCTACTGTGCACCTCCAAATTCAAAACATTTTGAACCTACTTCTTTTCATCCCATGTCTCAAGGACAATGTGGTTCCACCAGCTTGAGCTTGTCTCCTAGCTCCAAACCTCCAGACACCCAGAGGCAAAGCAGCTGCAGCAGTGAAGTCTCCCAGGAGGCCCCAAACAAGAGGATGTCTAGGAGGGTATGGTTTCAGTTTATCGAGAATGTTCACGCAAAATAGCTGCTGCAGCTGCAGGACTGAGCATCCAATTTTCCCCCATAATGTTTGTTTGTTTTGCTGATGACCAAATGGGGAGCTGGGATGGGGTTAAGGAGCAGGTACCATGGTGCCATCCATAAGCAAGCAGGAACAGAATGGACAGGAACAGAAATAAGGCTTGTTTTATGTGTGAGGCCACATATAGGTGAGGATGGAAGAACATCAAAATAGTATTGTCATCTGTATGAAACATGGTAGTGTGCTACTCCCAAGAGTTGTAGGCTCAGAGGCAAGCAGGACAGAAGCAACAGTTTGTAGGACAGCTTTTCTCCAGACAGCTTCAAGTCACACACATGGTGGCGATGTTTGGTCTAGGAGACCAGACTAACTCTAATGTGAACTGATGTAACTCTGAAATGTGTATAGTGGAGAATCCTCCACAACAACTGCTTTGCTTTACTGATCTGCTCCTACTGTGCTTCATCACCTGCTGATTAATTTTAGCTGTCATCTTTCCAAGGAGCCACACTCTGTGTAGAGAATGAGGCACCTGAATGACATGAAACATTGTGGTGTCATTTCTAAAACAAAATTATTTTGATTGGTCTTCAATCAGAATTCCATATTTGGATGTCCTTTAAAAAGCAGACATAATTTTCAGGGGCATGGAAGAGAGGGGGCTAAGCCAAGGATGGCAATACCCATTACATTTAAAAGCAATAATTTTCAACTAGAACATTATCATAAATGTTTCAGATTTGGGAGCCCAAGATTTTGACTACCTGATTGCTTGTCACTTCCCACCTGGGAACTGAAGCCTTGCATGATCAACCCAGCATGTTGCAGAGAAGAGCTTTCCTTTGCAGTGTGGTTGTGTGCTGTATCTCTGCTTTACATTTCCTCTTTATTTCAGGTTAAAAACAGTTTCCTGCTCACTTGTGTTCAACAAAGTTTTGCACCACATTTCCCATGAATTTTCTGGACATGGAATTTTAAAAAGTAATTAGCCAAATATATTATCAAGTTGGCTTACTCATAAATATCAAATAGTAACATAAAAGAAGCATATGCTGTTGTGGTTCTCCAACTGGGTGCCAGATGGCAATACTAAGATTCAGACAGACTCTGTGTTAGAGTGGGTTGGGAATATACCACTCAAATAACTTTTTCTTTGCAGTAGGAAACACGATTTCCAGAAAAATCAACATTTTCCATGGAAGACTTCTGCTCACATATTTCAGGTTTTCATATCTGCACTACTGAAAGACAGTGTTTTGGTTTGTCAAAACGAATGCAAACATCTTCATCTGGGTTAACTATAACCTGGTCTGTCATCATCCTGAGCTGCTGGAATGCTCTATTTGTCATAGCTCAGGTGTCTGGTAGCCCCGTTTTTATGACAGACCTAGTTCTCAGATGTCACAGTCTTGGCTATGGTCGATATGAGCACAACACCCACCTAACACCACACTCATGCATGTGTCCTCTATGCGCCAAGGATGTGCCTGGGATGGAGCACATGGCCTCTGAACAGCATGTTCAATAACACGTTTGAATGAAATCAATGTAGCCATCATAATTCACTTAAGCATCTGAAGCAAAACTGGTTTAAGGACACTGAGATATTTCCCTTCAGCCAAACAAAATATCTTGCATGTCAAATCAGAGATATCAGAGATTCTCATTTTCCAACCAGGTGTACATCACTGCCAAGAGAATGGGAAGATTCTCCGGTGTTTATACCTCCAGATAAGACAGGATGTCTTCCTGGATGACAAATTGCACAAATTGCAGGGTTTGACCCAGAGGTAGGTGAAATTTAAAAAAAGATTACATGATCCCATGGTATTTTGTGAATTTAAATCCTATAAAAATACAGGAGCTTGAAAAACTACACATACAAAATAAGCACAAACCATGAACTGCAAATAACCCGCAAATGAAAAACTCATGATGCTTTTTGTAATGAGGTTTACAAGGTAACTGAGACTATTCCAGGGTGACGTTGCAGACACAGTGACAAGACTTCCAACCTTTGATCATAAACCTGACACCTCCAGGTCAGCCAGCTTACCTTGTCTGGTACCTGGCTCATTAGGCTACTTACTATCACCTTATCTGAACCCAAATTTAAATTCTTAAAATTACTGGGCAAAGTAATGGATTGGGATTGTTTTGTCATTACAGTGCAGCATGATCTCTTCATTTATTAACAACAGTTCAATTATTTTGAGTTTCCTGCCTGATTTTGAAGCCTTTTGCAGGGTTTGTGCACTGCTCTGTCTGCCTTTTCCTGTGGAATCTCTGCCTCTCTTACAGGTAACATTTTCCTAAAAGTTTAAGACCTCATTCATGTTTATTTCTAGCTTATTGCAAGCTCTGGTTTTCCAGACTGAAGAAGGGAGCTCTGTCAGCTCCATACGCAAACAATGTCACACCAGGTTTCTCCTCTTATCAATGTTACAAGAAAGGAACTTTCTGCTGCTATTCATTATCATTTTCAGCAGCTTACTTAGAAGCTTAGAACTTTCCTTGAGTGTTTAACAACTTCCATTTTCTTTTCTCCCCTCCACAGGCACAATGTTTTGTTTTGAATAAGAAAGATCAGTACAGAGTCTTTGTGAATTCAAAAACATTTCAAAAAAGGGCCTTATATTTCAGCTTCAGTCCCTCTTGCCAAAGGCAACACTGGAAACTTCAAGGAAGGAGTTCCTATTTAACTTCTTAAGAATAACCTTCGTTTAATGTTACCTCCCATTTCTCCCTATCAGAGCAAAGAAGAAAAGGTTTTCATTTTGCAGTGAACAAATTATGCTTTTATAATAGACTGATCAGAAAATGAGTCTGCATTTCTAGCATAGTTTTGTTCTGCGTATCCTTGATTTCCTAAAGTCCTTTACCTGGAGAACATAGCAAGTCTGACCTCCCCATCCCTCCAAGCTGGCTGCAGCTGTGACACACCACTGTGCATCTACACCATGCAACATGGCTATGAACATGCATTCTGCGTGCAGGGGTACAAATGTGTTGGGACACCACTCTTTAACCTACCCATACAAATCTCCACTTTCCTTTTCACCCCTAAATACATGAGCTTGCAGTAGCTTTGGACCCCAGAATCCTCTATACCATAAAGCAGCCTGCTTTCAACAGCTTGCTCTCAAAAAATAAAACAAATAGGGGTGGAGTTACTGAACTTTCTGTATTCTCATATAAGTAGAAAATGATTAGTCTGATTTGCCAAAGAATAGGCAACATCAAGTAATCTCAGATGATGTCAACAGATTCTCCAGAATATCTCTAGAATCACAGCAGCGACAATCACGACGCATCATGCCTCACTGCGAGCCCATCCGTTCAGCTCTCATGAGATACCAGAGTAGCCCTGGAGGGAGAGATCAGATCTGTACCGCTGCTACATCAGAATAAGGATGTTATATGGTGTTTTGTGCTATCTGTGCTCCTAGGTTTCTCTCTGAATGTCTCATGAAGATACAGCAAAGCATTCAAAGATGCTGGAGTAGTACAGTGTCACCTTTCCTTCATAACTGCACAGTGGTTTTGCAGAAGTTGGGGGTAAAACTGAGTTCTCCTGAATATTTTTGATACATATACAAATAGAATAGTGTAGCGTCTAATAAAAATAAGTAGCATATTTTATATCTTCTAGTTATATTTTATAGTTGGTTTTTTTTCTTCTCTTACCAAGTGTTTGCATTTGGAGCAAAAGGTTGCATTTCCAGGGTAGCACAGCACAAGCACCAATCTAACTTTCAGTTGAATGTGACTTCAGCACATATCTACAAGAAAGCCAAGGCATTCTGACTGACACCAGAGACAGAACAGCAGCACTCCAGACCTCAAAACTTTCCTTGAGTTAATGCATGCTCTCCACGCAAAAAAGTGTCCTTCAACAAACTCATGTGGCTGGCTTGGCCACAGAGGAGGACACATTATCATCTCTGACTCATCCATTACAGCAGCAGGGTGAAGATACCGAAGAGTACCTTCTGCATAGAAAGTACTGGAGTGATTCATGTCTCTCTGCTTAAATTCTCCACACTGAAATGTGGTGAGGAAAGAGTAGGCATCATCTCTACTTTTATTTAACAGGCTGGGGATGTAGTCACAGTGGCCAAGACATCAGCTTTATGCTACACCCAAAAGTCATAGCTGAGAAAGGACACTGTGAAGGGCACTCACTGCAGGTGCTTCAGGATCATCTGTAAAATCCAGCATCATGCAGCAGGGACGTCAGGCACAGGCAGTCCTGCAGATAACTGGGAGATGTGCAGGAGAAATGCAGCAAGGGAAAGGCAGGTTCCCTTCCCTAGTCCCCTCAGGGGCTGGGACAGTCAGTTGCTCCAGCCCTCGCCCTGGCTCCTTGTCTGAGCGATGCTGCAGCTACGTCTGAGCCTGGCCATGTGCCCTGCTGGTCCTGACCTGCTGATTTGAATTCTGGCTTGACTGTGGACCAATCTCATCCTACAGACATGTCTGGAGACCTGGCCTGTTGGCAGGCCCTGGCTACCATCCCTGGACCAGCTCTACTCACCTTGCTCTGCCCTGCCTTGCCAGCCCTGTTGGCCCTCTGGTTCCTGGCTGGCCTTCCGTTGCTGAGAAGACCCACTTTGGCTCCTCCCCAACATACTCCCTTTAACAGGATCCCACAGCCACCCTCTGCTTAAAACAAGGGATGCACCACTTCAGGGTGGATTCAGAGATTATCTAACAAGATAGAAAAACAGCTTCTGTACCTCAAAAGTGCATTTCTAGATTTTCCAAGCACCTAGCAGTTCAAGTGGCTGTTTACATAAATGCCACATGGTAGCATGACATAAAACGACTTACATTTGTTTCCTGCCTTCAAAACTACCTAAGAGACTTTAGAAATTCACCTGCCTACCTCACATTCAAAGAAAACAATCCCACAGGTTTAAACGTTGTATTTAAACTGAACATTTTGCTTTATTTCCCCTTTCAAAAGACACAACAGATGCCAGAGGAAGGAGCATGCCAATGTGACATCACAAAACCTCCTCTTGCCTGCATTTCAAGGACAACTAGAAACAGCTTGGTCCCTCGCTGACCTCAATACTCAAAGGCTGAAGAGAACAATCACAGCCCTGAAAGCAGACCAAACAGCTGAACAACTAAGAACCTAGAAAGTATAAAATCAAACTCTTTTTCATAATGTTCACATGCAAATCAGAAGTCTTTGATACTCATAGTGATGCTTAAATTCACTTAAGAATTTTGGCCATTAGATTTCAAGTTCCCTGAGTGGGAAATAGTAAAAAAGTGTTCAACATCACCTCAGAATCCTTGAAATCCTTACATCTCACTAGACTCACTGTCCACTTCACTGCAGAGTTGCAATGAATTTGGGATGAGAGGGCTCAGTATCACCATGAGTATCATACAATCATAGAATCATTTAGATTGGAAAAGACCTTCAAGATCATCAAGCTCAACCGTTAACCTAGCACTGCCAAGTCCACCACTAAACCATGTCCCTAAGCACCACATCTACACGTCTTTTAAATACCCCCAGGGACGGTGACTCAACCACTTCCCTGGGCAGCCTGTTCCAAGGCTTGACAACCCTTTTGGTGAAGAAATTTTTCCTAATATCCAATCTAAACCTCCCCTGGTGTAACTTGAGGCCATTTCCTCTTGTCCTGTCACTTGTTACCTGGGAGAAGAGACCAACACCCACCTCTCTACAACCTCCTTTCAGGTAGTTGTAGAGAGCAATAAGGTCTCCCCTCAGCCTCCACTTCTCCAGGCTAAACAACCCCAGTTCCCTCAGCCACTCCTCATAAGACTTCTGATCTAGACCCTTCACCAGCTTCGTTGCCCTTCTCTGGACACGCTCCAGCACCTCAATGTCTCTCTTGGAGTGAGGGGCCCAACACTGAACACAGTATTCGAGGTGTGGCCTCACCAGTGCCACGTACAGGGGGACGATCACTTCCCTAGTCCTGCTGGCCACACTATTTCTGATACAAGCCAGGATTCCATTGGTTTTCTTGGCCACCTGGGCACACTGCTGACTCATATTCAGGCAGCTGTCGACCAACATGCCCAGGTCCTTTTCTGCCAGGCAGCTTTCCAGCCACTCTTCCCCAAGCTTGTAGCGTTGCATGGGGTTGTTGTGACCCAAGTGCAGGACCTTGCACTTGGCCTTGTTGAACCTGATACAATTGGTCTCGGCCCATCGATCCAGCCTGTCCAGATCCCTCTGCAGAGCCTTCCCACCCTCAAGCAGATCAACACTCCCGCACAACTTGGTGTCATCTGCAAACTTACTGAGGGTGCACTCGATCCCCTCATCCAGATCATTGATAAAGATATTGAACAGAACTGGCCCCAATACTGAGCCCTGGGGAACACCGCTTGTGACCGGCTGCCAACTGGATTTAACTCCATTCAGCACAACCCTTTGGGCTTGGCCATCCAGACAGTTTTTACCCAGCAAAGAGTATGCCCATCCAAGCCATGAGCAGCCAGTTTCTCCAGGAGAATGCTGTGGGAAATGGTGTCAAAGGCTTTACTAAAGTCTAGGTAGACAACATCCACAGCCTTTCCCTCATCCACTAAGCGGGTCACCTTGTCGTAGAAGGAGATCAGGTTAGTCAAGCAGGACCTGCCTTTCATCAACCCATGCTGGCTGGGCCTGAGGACCTTGTTGTCCCGTACGTGCTGCGTGATGGCACTCAGGATATGTGCTCCATAACCTTCCCCAGCACCAAGGTCAGACTGACAGGCCTGTAGTTCCCCAGATCCTCCTTCTGGCCCTTCTTGTAGATAGGCCTCACATTTGCTAACCTCCAGTCAACTGGGACCTCCCCGATTAGCCAGGACTGCTGATAAAGGATTGGAAGGGGCTTGGTGAGCACTTCTGCCAGCTCCCTCAGTAGCCTTGGGTGGATCCCATCCAGCCCCATCGATGTGTGTGTCTAAGTGGTGTAGCAGGTTGCTAACCATTTCCCCTTGGATTATGGGGGCTTCATCGTGCCCCCTGTCCCTGTCTTCCAGCTCAGGGGGCTGGGTACCCGGAGAACAACTGGTCTTACTATTAAAGACTGAGGCAAAGAAGGCATTAAGTACCTCAGCCTTCTCCTCATCCTTTGTCACTATGTTTCCCCTTGCATCCAGTAAAGGATGGAGATTCTCTTTAGCCCTCCTTTTGTTGTTAATGTATTTACAGAAACATTTTTTATTGTCTTCTATGGCAGTAGCCAGATTAAGTTCTAGTTGGGCTTTGGCCCTTCTCATTTTCTCCCTGCATAACCTCATGACATCTTTGTAGTCCTCCTGAGTTGCCTGCCCCTTCTTCCAAACGTCATAAACTCTCTTTTTTTTCCTGAGTTCCAGCCAAAGCCCTCTGTTCAGCCAGGCCGGTCTTCTTCCCCACCAGCTTGTCTTTCAGCACATGGGGACGGCCTGCTCCTGCACTTTTAAAATTTCCTTCTTGAGGAATGTCCAGCCTTCCTGGACTCCTTCGCCCTTCAAGGACTGCTTCCCAAGGGACTCTCTGTCAACCAGTCTCCTAAACAGGCCAAAGTCTGCTCTCCAGAAGTTCAAGGTAGCAGTCCTGCTGACCCCCCTCCTTACTTCTCCAAGAATCAAAAACTCTATCATTTTTTGATCACTATGCCCAAGACAGCCTCCAACCATCACATCACCCACAAGTCCTTCTCTGTTCACAAACAACAGGTCCGGCTGGGCACCTTCCCTAGTTGGCTCACCTATCATAGAAAAAGCTGCTGGTTTTAAACTGAACTGAGTTCAGGACATGTTATTGTATTTTCGCTTGAGTCAACAGTGCCTAAAAAAGTAGAAATAGCAATACAGAACTAGTAGGGTCTTGCATTAGCTACTGTATCCTTCAGATGCTCCAGGGCAGAGACTTTTCTTGTTCTTTAATTTTTTTAATATGCAAAGGTGCTATTATTTAGCAGACTGATAGTTCTGCAGACAAGCTAATCATCCAAAAAATGCAGTTACTTACAGAAGAGATAATTAATGATCCTTATAATTTTGCCCACAGCCCTTTCTGAATTAGAGCCTGTGGACTAGTTGTCATGTAAACATCTACCAGGAGGCACTCCTTGCCATTAAGTACTACCATTAAAAAAAAAGAAAAGAGGACTAGAGAAGAACAAAGGGACATGGAATGAGGTGAATTCCCAAAGATAGCTGCAGATCACAGGCCTCCTGCAACCCAAACCTTCATCTTCACTGCACCCTTTCTTCGTACCCTACATAAAGATACATTCTGGATTTTTGAGCAGTTCTTTCATTCTAACATCATTATTGGCAACTGTTGAGAAGGCCAGAGCACAGTCTGTTCCTACTGAACCTTCTTTAATTGTCACTAGATGTAGTCTTAATGGGTTGCCTAAAGGTGCCAGTAAAAATGAGAGAGAGGACTGCAGTTCAATGAGGTTAAACTTAAATTTTATCTGAGCTCTTATAAAGGATCTGAGAAAGACATAAAGGTTCATTCTTTCTTGTTTTTACACTTTTTAATTAAGCATGGCTTGAAAAGCATCTTGCACCACCCCTTTGAGTTCCTCATTCACTTACTCCTCAGGCTGAACTGAGCTCACAAGAGAGGTGGTGGACAGTTTAGGGCACAGCAGAAAGCCAGTTGCCACTTACCAGGCCAATTTAAGGACGAGCTGAAGTTTCCCCTCTCTCCAAAAGCCCTCCAAGCCTCACAATGAATAGTTTTAGAGGCAGCTGTAATGATGCGGTGCACTGAGCAGCAGGATGGCAGTGCCCGCTTGCTCGTAAAAGGGAGAAAAAAAGATGAGGAAACAGGGTTTCTGAGGAAGAGCAGAACTGTGACTAATGGAGGCTAAGAGATCCAAAAGTGTTGAGTCGTGCTGTGGAGTCAGTAATTCTCAATCATCTGCAGACATTTTTATAGCTAGAAAAATAGATCCTAAACAGGTTAAACTACCTACTGTGACAAAAGGAAGCACTGCTTGAAACAGAGATAGCTCATTTTCTCTCTTATACCTGTTACTTTCACTGGAGTCTAATCAGTATTTAATACTCTACCAAACAGGGCAGGTATAATGCTTTTCTGTCTCATATCCCTAGGCAGAGTTGTGATTAGCGACGTTTTCAGGTTGCTGTCACATTCATTTCATTAACATGAAATAGCATTGCATCTTTCATTTGGAAGTGCTGTTTCTAGCCGCAAGGGCTGTGAAGAAAACCTAAAATGTGTGAGCTAAGCAAAAGCACTGAATTCCTCCTCAATGGCTGTGAAACAACAGAGGAGCAGGGAGAGGAGCAATATCTGTTCTGGTCTCCTTAACAGATTCTCAGCCTTGAACTTTAAATAAACCCTGAACTGGGACAATCACTTCATTAACTGTTTCCATTTTGATGTTTTTTACATGTAAACAGCAAGTATAATTATCATACAGTACCTAAATCCCTTCCTGACATTTTTTGGACCAAATGCCCTGGGGTTTTTTGTGTTAAAACTTGCCACTTCCACTATGACAACCGCCACAAGGCTATAATGAACTGCATATGCAGTCTCATGCAACGCTAAAACCAAAAAAAGGCAGAGAGCATGACACAGCATTTAGGGTGGGACTGGGCTTGCAGACTGATGCCTGACTGTGGCCACGCAAGCCACGTCTCTGAGTTCCCACTGCAGACCATGGAGATCCAGTCAATGCAGCTAATAGAGTTTCGGGCACAGTTCAATTGATGAGACATAGATTTCTGTCTTAGGGTGATCTGAATTCCTCTGACTCCACTAATTTAATCAACAACCTCCACTATCACGGGAACTTAGTATGCTGGCTCACGTTTAGATGCCTCTAACATTTAGATCCCATTCTTAGGGCTTGTTTCAGTTGCCTAAACACAGGTGATGGTGTCATCCAAAAAACCATAAGGTACCAGCAGAACTCCAGCTGTCTCCTGTGAAGGGCTTGTTTTTCTGAAGGTGGACTTTTCTGTTCACTTACACTGTTTAAATATCCTATGACATTCCTGGTGCTCTAGTATCAAACTAACTCATCTGTTTGCTATTTAATTTAACAACAAAAAAAAATTGACCTTTCTCAGCACTCTTGGAGCTGTAGCCAAATGTTCTCCACTGGGTGGAGTAAATGCCAAACTTCTGCCCTGAAATTTTAAGTCTAGCTTCTCTGTGAAGCACAAGCCAATTCCAGGGGAGGTCAATGGCAGGATTCACTGACCAAGGCACCAAAAAAGGTGTGTCATAGTATTATTTTGTGTTGCACCATTTTTGTATTTGTATACTGAGTTGTACTGCTTGCCTTTTGTGTATCATCTGTATTGTTTTCTTTGTATGAGTTGCAGAATTATTTATTATATAAAGCGCTTTGTAAGTGAATCCCAGATTATAATCTGAAACATGCAAGTGGTCTGACAGGTAATGCTACGTGGTTTACCGTAATATCTGTGAATCTGTCAGATTAAAGTTTGTTGATAGGGATCTGTTAGAGACGTATGGTTTGTCAGTGATCCCTGACTTTGGAAACTCTTTCTTAATCCTTATAGAAAAGTAAACTAAATAAGATTCCTTGCTATGTCTGCCCAGCAACTGAGGAAGATAAGTGAGCTTTCCTAAATATCTGGGTTTCTATAAATACTGCTCTATGCCAAGAAAGAGTTAGGTAATATGGTAACCTCAATGGTCAAGGAAAATTCATAGAAAAAAAGCTAACTGACTGTGCACCTAGAAAAAGACAGGTTCATCAAAAAACCTATTGAAAGACAGTCAGGAATAGTATCTACCCACAGAATGGTGAGTTTATTCTGAGTTTAGTTGTTTTAACTGGATTCTCTAGGTAATCCTCTGGTCAGATGCGGTTGTTCTTGAAACAGCTGTAGATAAAATATATTTTATCTGGTTGAAATGACATTGCTGCTCTCTGTCTCTCTGCTTTGTCTGGAGATGTGCCCAAGAAATGTCACTACATCATTTGCAATGATACATGGTCACATAAACTCCAGTGTTCTGAAGCTTATCCTTTGCAATAGTATATGCAGTCATTAAAGACGCCTGAAAGAAACAGCATAGTCAGTGCCTATGTTTTTGAAAAATTGTGTATCCCATTGCTTTAATTGAGCTTGTTACTTCTGAAAAAACTGACCTTCAGTATCTCCCATTGGGCCTCAGAATCAGAGGTTATTTTAAAAGCCACTTGTTCTTGTCTTGCCACAGAACAAGTGACTCTGTGCCTTTGTTTGTTGGCTTAATCAAGGTGTTGAGATCACGTACACTAATGAATGGAAAGACACATCTCCTTTTTCTAATAACACAGGGAGAAAAAAGTAAATATCTGGAAAAACTGAAATAAAATGTACATTTCCCAGCTTATGGGTAATGGGTGTACTATGTTTCCCAGTGTAATGGGTTGATTTATGTTTACAGGCTTACTGTCAATGGCTGCTGCCTGTACATTATTCTCTTCTCCTGAACAGTGCCTTATTTCTTCTGTGGGACTTCCAGGATGAGAAGTTACCACCTGGGTGGAAGCAGGCAGCAAACTCACACTGTTGATAACTGGTAGGGTCCAGATTAACTTCAGCGGAATATGAAAAGAAGTTGGTATTTGGAATATGGAAGAAGTTGGTATCTCATACATCAGTATCTGTATAAAGGAATGTCACAAAAACATACTGCACCTCTAGCAGTGCAAAGAGTATAGCTCGCTTTTAGGTTTGTTCCAGAGTCATCGTTTTGAAAAAGAAGCTAAAGGAAGGTGCTACAGGAGTCAATAAAATAAAAAAATATCACATCATAGCCATCACTTTGAGAGTAGCACTTCTGTATATCCTAATGAACAAGCCCATCAAGAAGAAAGGCATCACTTGAAAGCAGACAAAAGTATGCTAAGTAACTTTCTCAGCAATTTTTATGCTTAGGAAAGTGCCAGAACTGTAACCAAAATATTTTCTAAAACAATTATTTCCATTCAGTTTAATTATATGACTAACATAATTGAGAAATGTCGCTGCCTAGTTCCAGATGGTATGTGAAATATATTGGCTTTTATACTAGAAAGAGTGATTGTTAAACTATACTAATTTTTAATGAACCTCTCAGATATGTAAAGTACTTCAAAAATAATATTGTTCGTAACGTTGGCACTTTTTTCTATAAAGAAAACCCAATTCACATGAGAAGACAATAAAGCCAAGGGTCTTAAAGCCTAAAAGCAACTGAATCAAAATACGGTAACTACAAATAAAAAGCTTAATAGGACATTATTTTTCCCTACGGGTTCAATTGAGTTGGCAACTCCTTAGAGTGAGCAACTGAAATAATAGGTACTTCCCTCCAACCTGGGCACTGATGAACAGTGATTTCAAAAGCTCTTTTTGGCCTTCAAGATGACTGTGGGCAAGCAGGCTGGCTGAGGACCAGGCTGAGGACCAGAAGCCATGACACAACCAGGACAAGCTGATTCCCTGGTCTTCAACCACAAGGAAATGTTCTCTGACCTGCCAAACTATGTGCTGCAATGATGTTTAGTTAGGACTATGTGGGAAGCTGTTGAAAGTGAAGACTGAGTATTTCACATCTGGAAAATGCCTGGCGTGCTCTGGGGAGCTATAAAATAACATTGAAATTGCTGCAAGGACAGTATGTTTCTCGTTTCCTTTCTTCTCCTCTGTGAACAAGGAGTTGTTATGTTACTAACACAATGCTGTCCTTGATCTCCTGGCAATGTCACTTGTGTTGCTGCACCTCTTCTGGGGTGGGGAGCAAAGTGTCTTTTAATAATAGTACACTCCTAAAGAGGAACAGGCTGGAGGAGGTGGCCAGACTCACTAGTGAGGGCAGAGATAATTAATGATCTGGAATATCAGAGGTGGAAATGACTCTGTGGCTGAGGAAGGCAGGTCTTACATGATTCAGGGTTTCAAATGGGGAAAAAATTTAGCTCTCCCCATTTCCATAACGCTGATGTGATTGGGAAGCTGTTCCCAGAGCCATAGCTTCTCTGTAGCTCCCTAACTGTGGTACCTGGGGTCACAGACAGGGAAAATGCCGAGAGCCACATGTGGGTACAGTGGGGTGGAAAAAAGGCTAAAAATCCCTCAGCTCCTCCAGGAAATCTGTGCCTGGTTATTAGGGACTGTCACCAGATGGCGGTGGGACACTAGGGGTGGGATTCAACTTGCAAATTAAAGTACCTAAAATTACGGACCTATATTAGCCTGCAAACATCTTTAGTTCTCTAGGCACAATTGACTGTATTGGCTAGATCTACATAGATTATAATGGGAGTTTCGACGGTCATGCAGACACTGATATTTAGGTGTCTTAATCTGTGAATTTAAGCCATCTCCAGCACTTCATAACACTACCAAACAGGCTGACATGCACACACCATGCAGTGGCTGTTCAGAGCAGGCAGCCAGGAAGCCTGCAATGACCAGAGAACTACCCTATTTCCCAATTCCTGTAAAAATTCTGGGAGAAAATAGAAAAGAGGCCTGCTTAAAATACCTCTGTATAAAAAGACTGTATTTTTTGTTCCATCCACATCATGACATGGAAAAGATATATGGTCATATTTAGCCCAATTACAAACAAGAAATACCTATTTAGCATTTCTTTTTCTAAAATATTAGCACTTAGACCACAGCAAAGGAGCTATATTGCACCCGTATTTTTCTTCCTTGGCTTTGTTCTCCCCAGTATGTTTTAAAATCCTTGTCTTTACTCTATTGGGGTGAATACAGGGCATGTCAGGGGAAAGTTTCATGACCTCTGCATGCAGGAATTCAGATGGGATAGTCCTTTCTGACCTTAACATCTATAAATGTGATTATATTCATGCTGAATCATATGGTCAGCTACAGCATGGGGAGGCCAAAAGTTGACATACTGTTTGGGACTTACAAAACCAGTTGACTTTGAGGTTACTTCTCTTATAGGTAATTGTATCTAAGGTGTTTCCTCTTATCTTCGAAAAACCCTCCATTTACTTCCAGGACAATCTACATCTGCAAGCTGCAAAACGGATTTGATGCTTACATACCATTTCCGATGGAAAATCTCCTGTCCCACTTTTCAGACATTCTTACAGAAATGTAAAAAGAATATTCAGAGAATGTCTAAAGTCAACAGGATTAAAGACTGTCAAGTACATTGCTTAGAAGATATAAGTCCTATCTATGTGCTAAGGATTTTATTGTACTTTCATGAGAATATTTGCACTGGCAGTCAGGGGTGTCTCTAGGATTTAGCTTTTTTTCTGTTTAATGATAACTAGGGAGGTAAAATAACTGCCAGTTGGGATAAGAAATTGAACCCCTGCCTCCCTAGCTCTCTACTGTCAGATTAATTGAATTCATTGCATAACCTTAATCTGACATCCTTTACACTTAACACTGCATAATTTTACTAACCCTTTAATTAGCAGTGTGTACAAGTGCTGATGATTTGAACACCATGACCATGCATCATGCTGCTCGCTGGGGAAGCCATGGTGCAGGGAGATCTGTGACTTGGAGAGGCTGGAAGGAGAGATGGGAAGGAAGTTGGCTTCTGAGGACAGATCAACCAAAGGAGGCAGGGGACATAAGGAGAGCAGAAGAGTGCAGCAGGCACACGGGAAGACTAAGCACTCAGAAAACTGAGCAGTGTTGGAGAAAAAGGCAGAAAATAGGGAAAGATAGAGGACATACAGAAGTTAGGAGCAACAAGCTGACAAACAAAAAGCCTGACAGGCACGATCCTGGCTTTAATAAATCCCACTGTGTTGGTTACAGTACAAAAATAGAAAGCAAATGATGCAGCCCCTGTCCCGATGAAATGACAATCTGCATTTAATTCAGACACACATACATGAGTATGAAAAGTACCTTCTGCAGTTTGGTACTCTACAGCCTCGTAGGAGTGAGTAGGGAACTAGGACTCATACTGGTGTCTGCTGGAAAGAGACATATTGGACTAATCTTGGAACACCTCAACAGATAAAAAGAAAAATATAAGGAAAAATTAAAGGAAAAAAATAGAGGTTTTTTTTTAAAAAGATATAGTGTGTTAATTTTTCAGAGAAAAAATAAAATTTTAGCAAATAGCTAGAAAAATCATAGTGAAATAGAAAGTTTTCTTTTTTCCCACTCTCTTCCCTAATCTTCCCGTTTCTTCTGTCTTCCCTTTTTCCTCTCCTTCCTTCTTTCCCAGTAAATCTGAAAGAAAGGAAAAAGGCACAAACTCATCCTTTTTTTCTCACCTCTAGAGAGGTGACAGCAGAGAGAAAGGAAAGAAGACTAGAACAGTGGAACAAAAATGCTGTGGGAAATTTTGAAAAGGCATAAAACTTTATAGCCAAATCAAGTAAAAAGGATGGGAAAGGGAAGGAAAAAGAGGAAATTTCTTCTCCACAACAAAATGCAATTCACTTCCTTTATATGATTCCAGCCTGTATGAACTATTATTCTCTTTGGAGACAAAATTAAGGCTTAATTTATTAATAAAAGATAGCAACTCTGCTAACATTATATCTGTGTTTTATTAACAGGAAGGAGTACAAATGCAGATCTTACAATTTACTCGACATCAAAGAGTAATTTTCCATAGTGGATTGCGTATTGAATGTTTCTACCTCCATCCAGAAGGCCAGTTTGCTTGCAGATGAGGAGCAATGCACCAGACAATTACCAGACTGATAGAGCTTTTAGAGGATGCAATAACAAGAAAGGATCGCATTGACTCAGCACCATTCAGACTCCGAAAGAGTCTATAAAGTAGTACTGGGTTGTGAAAGAACAGAAAAAAAATCAAAAGTCCAAATCTCTGCTGAATGTTGCATACATATGAAAGAAGTTGGGGGAAGGAGGAGCTAACAAGGTCTTCTGGCCTGCCAGTGCTTATGTCCAAATCAGGGAAGACACAGGAAGTCACCAGGAGAAATGCAAGGTCTCAGAGTCCAGCTCTCCAGGGCAGGGACCATCTCTCTGCTCCGTGTTTCTACAGAACCAAGCCCAATGGAGTCTTTGTTAAAAAACTTAAAAAATAACATTGGCCTTTTAGTTGAAGGGAATTTAGAGGCTGTATTTTGGGAATACAGATAGGTAAACAATGACTTTGACTGCTTTATGAAGTTAGCATGCCCAGGGACTAATGGTTCTGGCAGCCAAGACTTCCCTGTTCTGGAAACATCTGCATTTAACCAAAGGACATGCCCTTTACTGGGACTTTAATGCTCTATAATAATAAAACCCAAAGCACAATGGTGTTATTGTCCTTTCTAATTCTAATTAAACTACCACTGCCTAAGTACCTTGCTTGACCATGGACAAATTGCAGATTTCATCCCTCTCAGCTGTTACTACCAGAGATGGAGAGAACTAGAAGAAAATCATCAAAGCAGCAAGATCTTACATCTATGAACCATAGAAGAAAAACTAAAGGGTTGTATAGTCTGAGATGCCTTTATCTAGCTGCCAGCTTCTTTGATGAGCTCACTCAGAGCATTTACACAGAACTGGGACTGAAGGTTTTGTTTCTTAAACATCCCCTTCACTAAAGATAGACTTTCTCAGTGCAGTTCCCACCTGTGCCCTGTGGCATAAGGGACATGTTCATTACCAAAGGAAGAGGGAAGGAAGGAAAAAACCTCCCACTGTCCCAATCTGAACTTAAGACCCATTGCTCTTCTTTAGCATGCAACTGCCAGAAATGCTGTAAAGTTTATCTCATTCCCCTCCCATAGAGACAGATGCTGACCATCACTTAACACATTCAAATACATTAAAAATGATGGGCACTATATTAGAGTTGGAATATAATTAAAATCTCCAAATAAGGGAGAGTTCATCCTTCTGTTGTAAATGGCTAACTTTGATATTGTTTTGAATATGATCAAGTATCTTCAGGGCTTTGGAAGTCATGAAGTGGAAAATGTATTGACCAACAACGTAACATGGATTATAAACATCTTAACGGAAGACACAAGGGTGAATTTGTCTCACCAGAATTCTTGGAATAGACAGTATAATTATGTTGAAAGATAGAGAGTGCTCTCATGAAACTTACTTTTTAAAATGGATTTACAGTTTTAAGGACAAACAAGTCTAACAGAAATGGCCAGCTAATCCAAATGAAGTAAATCTGGTCTGGTAGACAAGCCAGCTTAAGACAATTGAACTTTGCCCATGTAGTGCAAAGGGTGTACTGCAGAGCTCTGTGTCATGCTGCAAGACAGTGGAGCTGCCTAGGTGAAGCAGACACAAGTGTTGAAAAGTCCACTATTTGGCAAATCTGCCAGAAGACCAGCTATGGAGCAAGAGGGGTCAGGTCCTCTTCCGAGCAGCTGTCCAGGGACAGGCCAGGTTCTTCTGGCACAAACAGAAAAAAGCACTCCACGCTTCAAATGAGCTGTCTGCACAGGGCGAAATCAGGTGTTCATTTTTTGCTTCCAAACACGCTCGTTCTTCCTCTTCAGATATTCCAGTCATGCTGTTAGAGGAAATCTGGTAAGTCAGATTTTCTGCTGGTGGGACCAGAGGTTTGTGTATTCTGGTTTCACATTCTTTGCACCTTTTTCAGTTGAAGTAGACAAAATAATATGCCATCAGTCATGGCAGGCTTAAAATGAGCCATCATCATGCTCTCAATGTAATTATTTCACCAGACAGAGGGAGGCTAACTGAACTGGTAGGTGTGTAGTGCATGAAGATGAGCCTATCGCACAGTGTTTTGATCACATTTTACCCACATAAGTGCCTGATGTATGAGTTTTCGAAGGTTTTCTGAATGCCTGCTTCTCTAAAGTGGAACCTGCTGTGGTTTGTTGTGGTTTTCCCAGTTGTTTTCTTATTCCAGAAGGAATTATTTATTCTTGCTGAAATAAGACTACACTAAGACTTTTATGAAAAATATTTCCTCATCAAGCTATGAGGCATGAAGTATGGCTCGCCAAATTATCTGCCATAATCTGTGTTTTTATTTACTTCTGATTTTTTATTGAGCTCATGCTCTGAATGCAAACATCAAAAGTCAGATCCATGCTTTTATATTAGTGCTGCAACTACTTCTGTACCTTGACCATTAAGTGTTATACAAAAATAGTCTAAGAACGTCCTCTACAACAAGAGTGTCAAACCTTAAGTGACAACAGAGATTACAAACAAAAAAAAAGAAATCCCTCCCTATTTTAGAGGAGGCACAAACTACTCATCTTGTCCAAACCACAATAAGAATGTCGTGTTCGAAGTAAGGACTTCCAAGTCTGAACCAAGAAAACACTTTTCCTCCTTTACCTTTTCTTAAGCTTTCTCCACTTTGTTTCGACTGGAAGATACGAGGTATGACAGTCAAACTTGAGTAGAAATAAATACATCACTGTGACCAAAGTGCTTCCAATTTGATGGGTGTATTTTTCAGACTAGTTGCAGATGGGGAAAAAAAAGCCAACGCCTGCATTTATTTTGATCAATAGCACTGAAAAACCTTATAAAAACCTTCTTTAATATGAGCATGCCCTTGAATGAAGAAAATATAATAAAAGAGGAATTGCTTCCTTCTGTGAAGAAGCTATGAAATAATGTTATTACTTGTTCAACCAAAGGAGATTGCGACCTCTGTATCTGAGAGTCCATTTTGGACACTTCAGACCACATGTGTGCTAATGTGTCAAGCAGACTTTGTGTTTAAATATCTGTCAGGCTCAAAAGTTGTATTTCAATAATAATAATAATAATAATAATAATAATAATAATAATAATAATACAAGCATCAAAATGAAAAGTTTTGCATTTGTTTTTTTTTTTTTTTCAGAAATAGGAATCCAAAAGCTTAACTGTGTGCATTGAACACAATAAAGCATCTTTCTTTTAGATACCAAAACATAAATATTAAACCATGGCTAGCATGCAGGCAAATCAAAGCAGAAGCTTAACAGAATTAAGCATACACTTAAATACTGTGGATTTCAATGGGACAGAAGCCCATTTTCAGAAATAAGTAATTTCCTTAATTGGGCTTATGATTACAAATGCATGTTACAATTTCATGATGTACCAAGCTCAAACTACGTTTGGGAAAGGCACAACTGTCTGAGTGTCAGTGTATTTGATTTCATAAATACCAACTTCACTTGATGCATGTGGAATGTATTTAGCAGGCTGAGAACTTCATCTCATCAATGATGAGCGTACAGTAAATCAGCAAATCAATCAATGACACTAACAGAAGCCCCTTCTGTAATGAGGCTTTATAGAGATTTCTGTTTAGAGATTTATATCTCAATATCAAATTGTGACAAAAGTAGGGAGTTCAGATCCAGGCTTTAAGGTATAAAGAACTAAGGGTGTTTCTCATAGCTATGCTTAAGTTTAGAAGAAATGATTGAGTGCATGACCCAAATCCATAGAGGCTTTCTGCTTTGAGTGCTCTGAATCATTTGTCCTTCAAGGGTATTAAATTTTATTTGTTAAAGTTTACTAGTGAGAGAATGACAAGACCTAATTTATTTCCACATTTTCAAGCACATATTTAACTTTTCAGAACAGCATACAATTTCTGAAATGGAATGTATTTCAATTTCAAACAAAATTTGCACCAAAGATCTACGTTGCATTATGCATTTGTTTTCTCATAAACAGGAATGTTAAAAAAGGGACATTCTAGAAATGGAATTAGTTTTCTTTCTTTAAAATTTCATAAAACCCCCTCACTTTCTCAAAGTTTAGTCAATATTGTAGCCTGCAGCTAGGACCAAAAGAAGGACAAAACTGATTTTTTTTTTAATTCCCTGATCAAATAAAATATTTTTGATCCAAAACAATTTTGGGTCAGAACAGCTTTCTTTTTTTTTCCCCAAAAAACAATGTATCTGTCTCAGTGTATGCTGAACTCACCAGGGACTAGTGATGCACTTTTCCCAGAAAACCTCTCTCTCTAAGACATCTATAAGATGCAAATTATATTTATCCCTGATAATTATTAATAGTATATTACCTACTAAGAGCATAAATATACTGTAAAGTTCTTTAGATTTAGCCCCATACCTTCCTTGTATATATAGAGTGAAAAAAAGGAAGACCTCTGTCCCTGGGTGGGAGTGCAAAGTTAGATCCTTAGCTTCACTGAAGTATTGCCTGTGACCTCTACACATTTCAGCAGGCAAAGACTGCAAGTGCTGGTCAGTCTCCAACACACTTCACATGTCCTACTATGAAGGGCAGTTAACTTCTCCTGCCAGTGACTGGGAAAAAAGACCTGTATTGGCTCAGCACAGTACATCCCTGCATCCCCAGGCTTGACAAATACGGGTGCTCAGATTGGGCATCGGTAACTTACTGTTATTTCTAAGTTTCAAACTGGCTGCATTTCATTTCTTTTTTCTACTCCTTTTGGTAGAATTTTCCTTTCATTGAAGGCACCAGAACTACAATCACTGATATCATTGGGACCAGGATTTAATTCACCATCTTTGGCACCACACAGTTCTACTCATGCACATCCACCCTAATGCTCACAGGCAAATGGCAATGAACAGAGCTAATTATCATCTGGAAACCTGCAGTGCAAACTGCCCTCATTAAATTATTTTAAGTCAAGTTTAGTGCTGGGTGTAATATTTTGTATTATGCTATAGTAGTATATATAAATATTACATGCTATATAATACATATAGTTGCATTGCGTTTTGATTTTTTTTTTAGTTATCTGTCATTAAACAATCATTGAGCATCAGGAATCAACAACTGTAGGTTTGCTATATGTTGAATCTGAGACACTGAATGGGAATAGCCAGGAAAGAATAAGGAAAAACCTGACCTTTTTGCAAGGATGCACCTGATGAATTCCAATCTTGCCCTAGATTTGAGGATGGGCAAAGACTGAGTCAGAAAATGGAAGCTGCCTTGGTCAATGACTTGCCCTTACATCACAGCCCTGATGACTGCGAGAATTCCTGAGTGGTGGCTAGTGAAAACAATTACTAAGTTTCTCCAGTGCTATTAAAGAGCATCACCAGTTTGGGCATAATATCCTTAGACAAGGTCATATTTCCTATTTCTGCTATCAACCATTTCAAGCTTGTTCCAATGCTTAATTATTCTTAGAATCATAAAGTTTTTTCCTGCTAATAAATTTAAATATTTCTTACGGAAAATTAAGTCCATTCACTCTTACTCTGTTTCTGACTCACTGCTCTCCATTTTCTAAGAAGCTCTTCTGCACTGGAGATGCCTTGAAATCCTCCCATTTTAAATCAAACAAACTCAGCCTTCCAACAGGGTTATTTTATTTTATTTATTTTTTTAAAATCTTGTCATTCTTCTTGCTTTCACATGGATTCTCTTGGATTTGTGCATATCATTCTTAAACTGTGGCTCAAAGCACAAAAAAGTATACATAGCAGAATAACTATTTCCCACATCCTGCTCATGCTACTCCTATTAATACATCCCTGCATGAAATTCCCTTACATCTTTACAACAGCATCAACAATGCCCATCTAGTTTATGATCCACTCTAACAGCAGGTCCCTACGTGCACTGCTGCTGCCCAGTGAAATATTCTCCATTTTATATCTCTGCATTTGATTTCTCTTCCTTTGGTCTTGTAGTTAGTATTTGTGTTTATTTAACTTCATTTTAATGATTTTAGGCTATCTGGCAAGCATATCCATGTCACTCTGTATTCTAATTCTGTACTTCAAAGTGTCTGTAACCCATCACAGCCTGGCATCAATAGAAAATGTTAGAAGGGTACATTATCCTCCATCATCCGAACCACTGAAAATATTGACAAGAAAGCCCAGCACTAGATGCCTGGGTAAATTCCACTGAAATGCTCTCCCAGCTCAACAGCAAACCATCGATAGGCTACTCTGCTGCTTTTCAAGCAGCTCTGCATCCACTTCAAGATGATTGTACCCTAATGCATTTTCCTCTACACCACTTGGGAAATGTCATTTGGAATGGTGTCGAAAGCCTTATTAAATTCATGATATATCACATCTACCACTTACTTTTTTTCCACTTGGCAGTTCTTATCCTTTTACAGGGATGACACAATTTATACTTGACAAATCCACATGGTCTATTTTTATCTCCTTATTATGCTCTACAGGCTTATTAATGGACAGATCCATTCTCCTTTGGGCTACAGGAGTCAGGTTGTCTGGTCGACCATTCTCTCAGTCTTCTTTTTCCCTCCTTGTGGTTCATTCCCCAAGTACTCACAGGCAATTTTAGTTGGGCACTCCTGAACTAAATGCTTTTGACTTATCTACGTATTTTGTAGCCTTTTCTCCTCCCCTATTTTCACCTGGTCACCTATCTCCTTGTTAAAATTAATCACTTTAATTATAGGGTCACCAATTTCTTTTAGAAGAATGAAACAAAGGACAATAAAAATTTCAGCCTTTTCTCAGACATCTTGTTTTCTTTGCTTTCCACATTAAGTAATTGCCTTTCACTTTCTTTTGCCTTCCACATATTCCTAATGCATTTATAGTACCTTTTCTTGTTGTCTTTTAGGTGACTTGCTTGCTGCAAGTTATTCTGTGCCTCAGCTCAATTTCTTCTCTTTCCAAATTCTTGTGTTATTCCTTCATGTCTGGCTTTCTAAGTTGCCTTTTGAAACAGTCCAGCCTCTGAGAGCTGAACCTTATGTAACTTATTGCCTACACTAGAAAAATATCAGAAAACCATCATGTCACACAGTTTCCCCCACAACATGTTGCTAGCAGTCTGCTCAGCTGCACGGAGACCTATGACCACAGAAATTCCCCATCTGTGAACCTGCCCTACTAGACCACACACACACACTGCAAAGGTTCAACTCATTTAAAAATCTGGTCCAAAATGTGTGTACTTTTTTTCCCCAGCGTGCCCACTTGTGCAATTGCCAAGTCTTTTGTAAGTCGAAAACATGATGAGCCAAAGCCACAAGGAAAGCACTAAATGAGCTATCATTTGTGGCTTTCACATACCATTCTTTATTTCAATAATACAATTTAAAATTATAGCGGTGAACACACATAAATGTCAGGTATAATAGCATTTAGTGGAGAAATAAAACAGAAACGGGCAATCTAATTGTTAGGCTATGCACTGAAGTCCTGTCCTACCTTTTTTCTATTCAGCTTATATAGCTGTTGCGAAAGGCTGTCTGTCAATACGGTCGTGTATTATTGTCAACCTATTTGTCCTTTCGATCAAACCGACAGCAATTTAGCCTGATTGCTATGCAGCTGCAGTAATTTGGGCCCTGCTCTCCCAGACGCTTTCATGGCAGCTGCATTTCCATGGCTTACTGCAGCACACCTGCAGAAGGACTGCAGTCCAACAGCTGCAGTGCTACAAAATACCATATTTTGACCATATTTATGGCCGAAGTGGAACAGCTTAATTACAAGGGAAATGGGATTAGACATTCACGGAAAGTTGGAATGTTACCTGATACAAAAGGATGAATGCTGCCACTTCAAATGTGAATAAATCATTCCGACCACTTAATGTAGTGGAGGTTTTTACTGTATCACACCCGTACTATCACACTGCAACCAAAAACCCCAGCCTGAAACAGAAATTGAAATTCAAAACTCCCTCCAAGCATCCGTGTGCTTCACTGCACCTTCACGTGTCCATCAGAGCCAGAGCCAGAAAGTGTTTGATTGCAAGGGGAAACCCTGTGCTTGTGTGCTATTTCCCACCCTTTGGTCTCAGAGCAATAGCACCAAGAAGTGCTGTGAATCAGTGCCTAATTTACCACCCACCGCTTAATGTAAGCTGTTGCCTAGGATTGCTTTCAAGGGTAGGTATTTGTTTTTTAGCTGGGCTCTCAAACAACCCGGTGTGGTCAGTCAAGGGCACTGGCATCTTGCAGGGGGAAGGGCATCTCCTCTCTTTAAAACTGCTCCTGGGTTCCATTAGTTTTGAACAATAAGAAAAATTAACCACATAACCTGGACCTTCATTCACAAGAAGGGAGACGGAAGCCTATCGATTGAGACATCTGGGGGAGCAGTATGAAAAGGTAAAAGAGGGTTCCCAGAGATTATAAACATCCACTGGGTTCACAGGAATAACTCACTGACTGATAATTCATCATTGTGAAATAAAATGCTTTGTCTTCAATAAACATCCCTATGCCCTATGCAAAATGAAAGATGAACCTGAAAATGGCTCAAGGGAACAGTTTTTAACGCCTGCGAACACCAAAAATTGGTTTATTCCATGTACCAGTAACACTGCAAGAAATAATGGCCTGATTTCAGTGCTCTTTTTACCTTGTTTGGCCAATTCACATATCGCTATACTTTTAAGACTACTATTCCTTCATTGGTTTTACTCTGCCCAGTGATAAATCCCTGAATGCAATAAAGGTAGAGGAAGAAACAGTTCAAGGAGTAAATAACTGAGTCTGATTTTCCAAGGCAAACAGTCCTAGGTAACAGGTTAAAAAAAAAGAGGGGGACCTGTAATTATTTGATGTGGTGCACACATAATAGATTTTGAGGCAATTATTAAAGAAAATTCAGCCACCAGAGTTCATTTCCCATGCAAAGCTCCCCCTCCCCTGAGATTGCAGTCAATTGGGCTACGCAGCCCCGAGCATGAACCTCAATAACAGTATCTCTGGGGATTTCAACCCATTTGATCAATTTAATAGAAGAAGGGATGTGACACCTGTTCGTAATCACAGGGGCTTCCTTATGTAAGTCACTCGCTGCCATATGACTGGCGTGACCCCATACACCGCTCCAGTTTGTGTATCACACTGGGGTTACTGGTACTTATCCTCATTAAGGGCCCGATCACTTGAGAGACTTTGCATCTTTGACTCTCAATATATCCCCTGGAATTAATAATAAATAAGAAAATACTCAGCACTTCTCAGGAGAAACCCTCTGATGCACAAACACACATCATACACTTTCTGCTACTCTGTTTTTCTCTAGTACGGGAGACCTGGGCACAGATCTGAGAGAGAGCAGCTGGAGCCCAGCTTAGTATTAAATCATTTCTCATCCGAAACCGAGTATTTGCAATGCTAGTCTGTTGGACTCTACATCCTCTGCAACCTCTCCAATTGCAACTGGCTTCTAGAAGGAGGCTAGAAGAAAAAACGTAGGTTTGGGCTTGGCAGAATGAAAACTATCAAGCAACAAGGGCTTGATTAAAATAGAAATTACTCCAGAAATGTCTGTTCAAGAGCAGCTATTCCAAATAACTCACCATTTGCACAGTCTTATACATACAAAGTGTGTCTCAAGATGAGGTTCTTGGACCCAATTTGAAAGTGAACAGCACCACCTAACTCTATAATAAACAGGAAAAAGAACTCATTGATTTTAACTCACCTCTTCCTTTTTATTCTTAAGCCATAAACAGAGTATGGACTATGCCCTGAGGTCCAGCAAAGGTCAGTGCCACAATGTGCTGGGCCCACATTTAAACAAAATTAGGCTTACCAGCTACTGTGTGGCATGAGAAACCTGGAGCTCCAGCATTGCAGCCGCAAGCATGCATAGGCCTTGCCAGGTGCCTGGCAGATTCCCACTGTTTTCACATAGGCATGATCAGCTGTAGGATGAACAGCTTGAGAACAACCTACCTGAGAAGCAAAGGGTAGGAAGGCCAACAGAGAGGCCCACTGCTGTGATGAGACCATTGAGACCCAGGAACAGAACTCCAGCCATGGACCATTAATATCTGAGCACCTTCTCTTTTATGCCAGTGTGCCTACCCAGATCACGCTGACAAGAGCTTGCTTATGTATCGTATTCTTGTAAGGCTGTCTGCACCTCGTAGCTGACAGGAAACTAAACTGCTTCTGCCATTTCTTCATTTCATTTTCCAGCAATTTTCCACCAGTGTATGTGGGAATTTAAAAGACTGACAAACTCATTTTGGGTTTGTGCTGCAAACCTGATCAGCTGGGGTTTTGTTCACATACCACTACTGTCTAAATAGATTTGCCAGAGACTCAAATCCAGCTGGCGCTGGATGAAGCCTGGGTGAGTGATGCACTTTTCAATTGACCCGATACACTGGCAATCTTGAACTGCTACATTTTGTCTAATTTGCATGAACTGCTATACAGAGTTTATTGGAATAATAAAATCTGTCTTTCTGGAGTCTTTGGTTCTACAGGTACCTGATTTTGCACTTGGATTCTTCTTCATGAAATACCACGTTTCTCTAAACCAAAAGACGCCATGATTACAAGCTGGTAATTGTAAGAGAGAGAAATAATTGAGACTAGTTTCCATAATAGAATACAGGAAACATAACCATATATACAGCAAGCACTTTTCTTCAGTCCTATATTTGCCCCTTTGAATAGTGTGTTTCACAAGGAGGGGACTCTTTCCCAGCACATTTTTGGAAAGCATGAGTAATATGGATCAATATTCATAAAGAGTGTATCTCTAAATACTTCTATACTTCATATTAGTTTTCCTTCCTGCTACAGGTAGATAATTTTCTGTCTGTTTTCTACAGCTCTTTCATCCTTCCTCTTGCCCACTGACTTGCTCTCTACCTGCATTTCTCCTGTCTATATTTCCTTATTGCTTTCATTCTTAAGACTTAACCATTAAAACTGAGCTCTTTGTATTTCTTACCATCTTACAGTCACATAGAAAACAGTAGAAGCTGTAGAAGTTTATTTCAGAGTTTCAACAGAGCTCTTTGGAAATTTCTAGACTTTTTTTTTCTACAAAAATTCTAATACATTGTCCCCCCACTTACACATTGACATACAACCTCTAGTGCCATCTGCTCAAGGGAAAGCTTAGGAATAAACATCTGGTTTAAGGAGAACGAAAAACCTGGTGGCAAGGACAATCCTCCAGGTCACGGCTTGTCTCCCAGTAGCTATCTGACCAGTAAACTAATTTTCCATGGTGGCAACTTCACTGCCCAGTCTGATGGGATGGCCTAACCATGCTCAAACAAGAGAGGTTTACATTATATAAGCTGTGACAACACAAGGGAATTTCTAGACTTTCAGACATAGAAAACCATGCAACTATAAGATGAGCTCAATGTGATGCACTCTCCAGGAGGCTTCACCTTGTACCTGCTCATGGGTGATGCAATAAACATCGAGCATTTCATGGAGAACATGACAAATGAGCTGAGGGTCCCTGTGGACAGGCCTTTGGGTTGATTCTAACACACAGGTCACGATCTAGTATGTCCTATAATTTAAAGCAGTTATTTGGCTCCAGTTCTCTGCTATTTGACTGTGTCACTGTTTGCAACATATTTATTCTCTCTGTGATGGAAGGAAATGATATTATTTACTCTTTAAAGGCACCGAGAAACTAAGTGCATTGACCAACTGTCTGTAAAAATGCTGAAATTGAGCACAAGGACTAATCTCCTCATAAACAGATTTAACTAGTAGTTGCCTAGCCTCCAGGAGTACCTCTATGCATTTGCACAAAGGAGAGGCATTTGAGCTGTAAGCCCCTTCTTGCAGGAGGGAGTCCTGAGCAGACCATTCCTTCGAGGCTTGGCACTTGTTCCCTCTCCTTGTCCATCTCAACTGGATGCCCTTCCAGCAGGCACCCTGGAAAAGCCTTTAATGTGCACAATTGTTGGAAAGGAAGCAGAAATCTCAGAGAAGACAAGACATGCAAGGGAGTAATGATTTTGTGTAGCTT
Source organism: Ciconia boyciana (assembly GCF_034638445.1). Lineage (NCBI taxonomy): Eukaryota > Metazoa > Chordata > Aves > Ciconiiformes > Ciconiidae > Ciconia > Ciconia boyciana. The sequence goes on from NC_132935.1 coordinate 160,409,864, forward strand.
TGATTTATTGACTAGTTGAGGTTACGTATGTATGGTTATTTAATGCCACTGGCTGGCTGAGAAAATTTGTTATCTAATTCTGAGTGCTTAATGCTGCTGAATGGTCATTATGTTGCTGTAGGCTTAATTAACTGGTGGGTGGTCTATAGGTTTTAATATAGATGGAAGCTTTTTTGGTTATTAAGAAGAAAATGTTTTATTATGTGTCCTTTTTTTGCATACTGTCTTAGTATTGGCTATAAAACATGTCAGAATGCACACTGAAATTGTCCTGTCATGGTCTTTTTTGTTAATGGTCTTTTTATTTTCTTATGCTATTCAGAAATATTCCATGCAATGCCATAGCCAGGCATACTTAAAAAAAATGCATTTTTGAATGCATTTATGTCGTCAGGGCCTTTTACATTTATATTTAGTTGGTATCTTTCAAGATTTGCACTGAACTGCTTTGATGGTGGAGTATCAGTCTAGCCCACAGACACAGCTCCGGATGGGTCCTAGGGCACATTCAGTACAAGTGAGGTGATGAGCTCGATGAGTTGACAGCTCTCTTTGATTTCCGATTTTCATGTTTCTATTTAAGTGTGTGACTCAAACCTGTAATATTTCCACAATGACCCATGTCCCTGTGACATTTAAGGGACAGTCACTCAGACTGCAGGTGCTTTGTGATTTATGTCAGAACAAATGGAGCTATTCAATTTATCCTACATCCAGGACTTCATTACATAAATCCTGAACTAATCTCCTCTTTGTCAGAAATTAGATCCAGAACTACCTACCTGGAGAACATTTGGTTTTGCAGCAGTGGAAACCAGCTACTTGGAAGAAATCTTTTAGCTACTAAGGTATGTGGAAGGTTGTGGCGGTGTGCTCCCCCCCTCCGCTCCCTGCACAAGCAGTAACCATCAGTGGGAGTCATCCTGACAGCTGCATCCAGCTTATGCTGGACCTTGAGGACGAATGGCAACAAAGTAGCCAAGGGCTGCCTGAAGCAGGGATCTAAACCTCTTGCTGATATGCAAATATGACCATAAGTCAATCTTCTTACTCCTTAAATAGTGGACAGCCCAGGGCCCTTTGAGCTCTCCTGCACGGCAGCGGGCTGCACGCCAGGATCTCCCCTTGAGCAGGGACGCCTCTCAAGGTTACTCCTTGAGGTTGAGAGATTCCTTGCCGCAACACATCCTCGGTAAGTGACTAATAGCATGCTAAACTTTGAAATCTTAGCTAAGTGATATAAAGGATTGATTGCGCATATATAATCCTTTAGACATAAACCATTGACTAAGTCTGGGACTAGGACTGGATCTAGCCGCACCTAGACTCCTCTCTGAGAAGGAGTTTAGAAAGCAAGGGGATCCTTCCGAACCTCATGACTCAACGGGAGGGTCTCCCTGACAGTCCTGTCTGACCCTGTCCTCTATGCAGTAAATAATCAAGTGTGCCTCGCCATCGAATCTTGTTAAAACACTGTCGCATTGAACTTTGTTAACTCCCTATTCTGTATCAATAAACTATATTTTTACTTCTCTCTAACGAGTGAAGAGCACTTTCACTTCATCCGTGACAAAGGTCCTAGGAAACAGCTCAAGGAATCTTTCTCCCTCAAAAAGGCAGGCACAAATAAGTCTGATGCAGTGTCCCTGCAGGTGATGACCACTGGTCCCCTTTTTCTCAGAAACATGACTAGCTGACTCACAGTAGCAATAAGGAAGGTTCATGGCATGTGGATAAACTTGTGCTTTATTCATCAGAAACATTGGCTTTTTGTAATCCAGGGACTTCTCTCGTCACAACCCTAATAATGATAAGGTCACACTGTTAAGGTAAGAGGTGCTCTAAAATCCAGCTGCATCTTATCACTGCAGCGCTTAGGACAGTGTAGTGCCTCCTCTTCAACTCTCCCCAAGGGATATGCAACGTGAGAGCAGAAAGCAAAGGGACAATCACTATCTTCCCCATGGCTGTTCTCTGGAGGAGAGCGGGGACGACCAGGACAAGCACACCTCAGGCACAGCAGCAAGATGTGAGAAGCCCAGTTTCTCCATTAAATTAACCTCTTCACAAGCATCTCTGGGCTGGCTCCACACCAGTCCTCAGTGCTGGGCTTTGCTTCAGTGCATCTCAGTTCGATGTGTGGCTCCTAATTGGCTAAGTGAGCACTAAAATCTCATAAAAAGATTTCAGAAAATACTGGTTCTTTTTATACAGTGTCGCTTCATTTATTATTATGTATCATCTCATATTATGTATTTACCACTAGTGCATTTGGTGGCAATTACTTTGCTACTGTAGACATTTTCTATTACCTGCTTTCAGTGTAAGCCACTCTTAACAGCGCAAAAGATGCCAATGAATCTGAGTTCTGACCCATAGGAGATTTCCTGGAAAGCACTGAAGTGGTTAATTTATACAGCTGTGGTAAGAATCAAAGTGCTTTACAACAAGAACATCATATAAACTCTCCTAAATGTAGGTATTTAATTGAGTCTTGCAAATTCTACTTGCCCACTCAGCTGGGACGAGTAATTATTTTTGATGGACGAGTAAAATGTCATTAGTATTTCCATCCTGCTAAAGCTGGAAGATTAGTCTTTGTGGCTGAGCTGATAAATTTCCATGACACTTTTGTAAGGCTGAATGAATAAATAGATGTAGCTGTACTTTTAAAACTACACACAAAGTCTGTCCTGATCCATACAGCCACAACCCTTACTCAGACAGGGAGCCTCTTCTATAGGCAACAAGTTTGACTCCTACACAGCTCGAGGTCTCTGCTGTTTAATAAGGTCTTGCTTGGTCTCTGCTGTTTAATAAGGAGCAGACATTAGCTGAAATGCTACATAAGCATCTAATAGCTGAATAACATACCATGAGTACGTACACCAGGACAGTATTTGCTGTATGCCTAAAACTCGTTCCCATATTAGTCTTGATTACATGAATCACTCTTCCTTAAGCTGCCTATGCGGTACACATTGGCTCCTGAAACACCTTTTTCCTACTCTTTTTCCTGAGTTCAGTGTTAATGGCTCCAGGCACCCAATACCCAGCCGAACCCCTGCACTCAGCCAATGCAGGATTCAGTTGGGCCACGTGCTGCAGGATCTGTGCAAGGCTGATGGAGAACACAAAGCCTTTCCTGAGAAGAACAGGCAGGAGATGTCATTGGCAAGGAGCTGATTGCAAGAGAAAGATTTGAAGACTGCATTAGTCTTCACAATTCTTCAAGAAAAAGTCTCTTCAAAGGAAACCTTTGGCTTGAGAAATAGTAATAAGCACCAGTTCCTAGGATTACCCTGAGACTTGAAAGGGAAGGGGTGTCACAGCAGGGACAGCATGAAATAGCTGGGAGAACTGACATTAGGTGTCTGAATTTGATTACAGGAGGTGTACATGCCCTCGCTGAGACACATCCTCCTGCAGCCTCCCACCATGCAGAATTCTGCTTTGAGCCTCCAACACTTCCACCAGCATTCACATGCATGGAAGAAAGCTTTAAATAAATTACACAATCATCACATCTGTGCCTTGTGCATCAGAGGTCACACTGCAATCCTTTGCTAAGGCAAAGGTGTACACTGGAAAAGGCTGTTTGCACAGCAAGGTGAGATGGAGCTAACACCTTTCCCTCCACGCTGACTTTCTCACCCCTCCCGCTGACATACATACACCAACAGGTCCACGTGCCTTCTGTAAGGACTCGGTGTATCCTCTGCTAGTGGAAAGGTCAGCTAGCTACATTGTCAAAAAGGTCTTGCTGCACTTTAGGCTGCATCTCATGCTGGAGGGCTCTTCCAGGGGACCTTTGTTATAAAGCCCTTAGAGTACGGATGTGCTCTAAGACGCCAGAGAAAACAATGTCCTTTCACGCAGTCCATGTTTCTCTGTTCTTCTTTGTTAATAAGGACTTGGGAAATGGTTGCCAGGTTTCTCACACCATGATTAACAAGTGGATGTTGTGACTTTGTTTAACTGCTAAATACACCTGCAGTCTGAAAGTAATTGGAGACCCAGAAGGACAAAACATGTGCAACACATTTATCAGATGCACCAAAAAATGGCAAGAAAATCTGTCTAGCAAAAAGCCTGATCAGGATAAGATAGAAAAATGCATAAATTAACTAGAGTTTTCAAACTGTTTTTACTGACATTAATAGACACAGTAGAGTCTATGTCAGAAAAGATTCTTTGGAAAGTATTTAAAATACAAATTGTAAAACATATTATTTGGGGAGAAATTTAACAGTAATTTTTAGCAGCTCCAACTCCTGTCTACAGCAAAAATAAAATAAAATAAAATAAACATCCCCTGGCCACTAATAACATGCTTTCTTCCCTTTCTGTAGCCTTATTTCACTGTGGCTTCTTACCCACTACAATACTATCCCACTAACTTAGAAAGAAGCAGTCTCACATGCTTACATATCAAGGTCCTGGCAGATAAAGCACAATATGGGGCACTAATGCTCAAAGGAGGTGTCATGGTTTAACCCCAGCTGGCAACTAAGCACCACACAGCCGCTTGCTCACTCCCCCCATGGTGGGATGGGGAAAAGAATCAGAAAAGTAAAAGTGAGAAAACTCGTGGGTTAAGATAAAGACAGTTTAATAGGTAAAGCAAAAGCTGTGTGCGCAAGCAAAGCAAAACAAGGAATTCATTCACTGCTTCCCATGGGCAGGCAGGTGTTCAGCCATCTCCAGGAAAGCAGGGCTCCATCACGCGTAATGGTTACTTGGGAAGACAAACGCCATCACTCCGAACGTCCCCTCCTTCCTTCTTCTTCCCCCAGCTGTATATGCTGACCATGACGCCATATGGTATGGAATAGCCCTTTGGTCAGTTGGGGTCAGCTGTCCCAGCCGTGTCCCCTCCCAGCTTCTTGTGCAGCCCCAGCCTGCTCGCTGGTGGGGTGGGGTGGGAAGCAGAAAAGGCCTTGACTCTGTGTAAGCACTGCTCAGCAGCAACTAAAACATCCCTGTATTATCAACACTGTTTTCAGCACAAATCCAAAACATAGCCCCGTACCAGCTACTACGAAGAAAATGAACTCTATTGCAGCCACAACCAGCACAGGAGGAAATGAACCTTTCATCTGAAGCCAGAAGGAATTTGGTTTCACATGTCACTGTAGGGTGATACTGTGCTGCTCCCAAAGCACAGTGGTGAAAACCCAGAAATGGGCACAGCACCATAAGCTTTTCTGGCCTGGGATCATATGGGGCAAAACTTACTACTTTTTCTCCTGACTTTCAAAGAGCATTAGGCACCTGAATGCCTGCTGTGCTTCTGAAAAATCGCCCTTAAAATATTTTTAAATCACAGCAGGGCATTCCACAGGGTTACAGTATTTATTAACAGCAAGATTTAGTGTGCAATAGTGTTAATGCAACTCACACCAAATACATAGAAAAGGGGACACAGATATTCCCTGAAGTTACTGAGTCATTGTTAAAAGAAAGGGAGTTTTCTTGTTTTTTTCTTATCAAGAAATATGTCTGCATTCACATTACATCACAGATGCAACCTAAACAAGTGTGAACGGTTCCAGGCTTTGAAAGCATATACACTCTCCCACCCTCACTGCATTTCCTAAAGCCATTCGCTTTCATGTTCCTTTCACCTTGTGAGTCTTCCAAACAACCACTCACACATCTTTATTTTGACTTACCAAGGTAAAAACTCATTCAACCATACCTGACCTAGGGAATTTATCAGCTGGTGGAAGGCTGCAATTCAAGACATTCCCAGAACATTAAAAACACAGCAATATTTTATCTGACACCTTTTCCAGCAATCTATGCAAATATATACATTGCTCTTTGGGTATTTTTTTTTTATTTTATTGCAACCAGACACAGGAAACTATCACAATGGCATCAATGGCATGAATAGATACAATCTAATAAACGTGCTGGATCAGAATTGTTCTGACAAGATTCAGTGTAATAAATATATGATGAAAACCACACCTTGTTAATCACCAAAACACATTCCCTTACAGACACCAAGGCTTATGGGCAGCATACCAGGCTTTGACAAAGCACTGGAAAAAGAGATCATTAGTTTGCCAGAACCATAAATCTAGCAAGTCAAATTTTCAAACCACTGACAAATTATCTCCATAGAGTGACTAAATTTTTCAGATAGTATAATGTCCCAAGGTCTAGTGGTAAAACTGAAAGAATCATAAGAAGAACCCCAAAATGCCAGTTTATTTTATGATTTATTATATAACTTGTAACGAAATTATTATCTTCCTTAAAAATCCAACTGCATCTCTGATCATGCTGCCAGGAAGAAAATTAATACTATCAACTACTAAATCAAACCAACAGGTTAGAGACCACGTGGAAAGGGAATTTAACGTGGCATGTGCAGGGCACACGTCTCTCCCAGTGACATCCCTGTGAGTGTATCCACCAGCTTCAGTGAAACTAAGACTAATGCCAATAACCAGCTCTAATAACAAGTAAGACAGAAGAGCCAACATGTCAAAGACAGTAAGTGGGATAGGAAAGGAATGACACTGAGATTTGCTCAAGTGACTGTCAAGTATCTTGAGACCAAACCCTCATGGGTGACTGAACGATGAAATGGCCGACAAGAGCCCAATGTAAATACATGTAAAGTGATTCACAAAGGAGAAACAATCCTGAAGTTCACATAGACGGTGATGGGGTTTGAGCGACTAGCACTCAGGGAGGAGAGCTTGGGTTATAATAAACAGACCTATGAAAATGTCAGCTTAGTTATCAGGAGCACTCAAAGATGCAAACCACATGCTGAGAATTATTAGGAAAGAAAAAGGGAGCTAAACAGAAAAAAAATTACCACCGCATAAATCTATGGGACATCCTCATCCTGAAGACGGTGTGCAGTTCCCATGCTGCTCCCTGCCCCTAAAAGCATGTAGTAGAAATGAACATACAGACAAGGGCAAGAGGGATGACTGAAGACAGAGACTGGCTTCCATATGAGGAACAGCTGTATAAACTCAGACTCTTCAGCCTAGAAAGGGACAAGAGGATATGGCTCTATATAAATGTGTGGAAAGGAGAAGGGGCGCAAGGAACGCTTGTTCATTCTGTCCTCCTATACAATAACTATGCAACATCACATAAAATGGCCTAAAAGGTTACATGGATTCAAAAGGTATTGGACAAATTCAAAGAAGAAAAACTCATTTAGGACTACTAAAGGCAGACAACTCTGGCTCATGAAATTGCTGCAGGCTATGAGGATGTTCTTGAAAATATCTAAGAGTGTGTTCCTGAATCCTGAGAATCTAAGAATTTCAAGATGATTAGTTATCTAAACAACCAAACCAGAAAAGACCATGTTGGTTTTACAGTATTCTTTTAAAATTTATTAATTATTCAGCCACAGAACAGGAAAAACACTGTGACCATAATTTGCAGAGGATCTAGATGCTGAAATGTGTTTTGTACTCAAACAGCAAAGACAAATACACAGGAGACAAGGCTGATCTGCAAACAGCTTGAGAATAGATGAAAGGGCCAAGTTAATTGGATAAATTTATTTTAATTGTTCATTGATCCAGCTCTAGCGATACCATAGCACAGCATTCTCTATTTCCTCTTACTTTATTCTGGAAACTCAAACAGTCTGATGTACTGTCTTGATCATCCAGGAAATGAGTTGTTGGTAAGGCTGTTTTTTAGTTCAGGAAAAAAAAAAATTGCTAGCTATATTCTAATGGCTTTAGCCCTTTTTCATGCTTTATACTAGAGTTTTGGATTCTCACAGCAACAGATAATCCAGAAGAACTCCATCAAAGTGATCAAAACACGCATGACATATCAGTGTGCTTCTTAAAATGTCAGTTTGCTCTGTTAAATCATGCTTAAGCTGTTAACGACCTCCCTTCTCAGCAGAAAGCATTAAGAGTCGTTCATGTTTTGCATTATAACCTTGGTAAATATCACCAGACTTAGAAATCCAAGAATATCAAGCTACCAGCAGCACCCTCATTTACTTATTTTCATTTAAGGATTTTGCTAGATACTGACTCACCAGAAAAATCCTTTGCCTGCTACACAAGAGCTACAGACCTTCTCCTAGAATTGGCTGGGCGGATGATAACTCTCGATCTCTGATTTTGTTTACTGGAACCCATGGGGAAAACATTTTCTGTTTAGCTCTTCCTCTGCTAGCCAAGCAGTAAAATGGAACCTTTTCCAGCAAAGGAATCATAGCAGCTACCCCAAAGCTTTCTCTGACTCACCCTCTTATTCACGTGTCCCCCACCTCAACATAAAACACAGTGAAATATCCTCCTTTTAGTCAAAAGCTGGGAAAGCTCTAAAATAACGATCAACTCTGCAAGCAAATGTCTCAGTAGGTAATTTTGCAGTAGGGACGGGTTGTTGTTTCATGATAGAGGATGGTGTCGAGCAATGTAGTATCAATCACTTGTATCATTTGAAGAAACACAATTCTTCCAAAATGGACATTTATAAACTCACATTTTGTTAGTAAGCCGTTCACCTGCAGGAGTTATAGGAATCTCTCCTTGGCACTTAACCCAAAGGAGAGCAACAGCAGCACTTTTCTGTATATGAGAAACAAGTCACGACAGTTCAGGATGCTATGCACTGTGACTGACTCCACAGGACCTTATCAGTAGCACGTACATAGGTCTTGTTTCTGCATATCTCTTCTATGCCACCACAAACCTCCTCTGAAGGACACAAGAAAAATCCTTTTTTTTTTCCAGCCACATAGCATGTACTTTCCATAGCAATAAAAGCTACAGAAAGACACTGCTGAAGAAAGCCCAGCAGAATTTCCAGTCCCTTCCAGCACAGTTTCCCAACTACCACTGACAGATGTTTGTCTTCTCTGTTCTGAATCGTTCTCTTCACAAAAAAGTACTCCATAATCTTTCCTAAAGCCATCTATTATTATAAAGTTTCTCCTAAAATCTAATCAAAATCTCATTGTTGCAAATTAAGATTTCCCAGAAGAAACCTTTATTACAAAAAAAGTCTTTGCATAGCTAAGACTTTTAAAATTGTTTCTCTCAATTTTCTCTTTTTTTCAACTAAACAAATACAGTTTTTCAAACTTCTGTCATGTTTCTCAACACTTCTGAGGTCATCTGGACTCCTTCCAGTTTCCCTAATTTTCCTCCAAGCATTAGTCCCACTACTCAATTTCAGACTTCTCCCGTATTGAATAGAGCTGAATAATTACTTCCCATAACTTAAATACAACACATCCGTCAATATACCCTGGAATGAGCTCTACTACTTCTGCAGTTGCACGCATTTGGGATCTATATTTAACTTGTCATCCACTATACATACAAGCCACAAAACCCCTTTTCTGCAGAGAGCTTCTTAGCCAATTATTCCCCATTTTGTCCTGGTGTCATATGACTTTCCTTCCTAACTACAATACTTAGCATTTGTTTTTATTGAATTTTATCTTATTGATTTCACACTGTCACTCAAATTCATCATGATCATTTGAAATTCTATGCCTGTCCTCTTCGAGAGGGCTTGCAGTTACCAATTTTGCAAACTTTAATTGTACTCCTTATGCCATTATCCAAAATGCTTACAGAACAAATACGTAGCTATAGTGCACACTCTCTCCTCCTCATATTAAAATATCAGCCTTTGTAAAAAGAGTGCAAGTATGTGGAAATCTGTAGTAAGAAATAATCATTCTAAGTAAGGTCTTTCTATTGAAAGAAACACACAGAAAATTCCCCAGTTCAGAATTTGACCAATTCAAAGCCGCTCTTCCCCAGTACCTCCTTCCAGGAATACTTCTAAAAGAAATGGCTGAACATAACCCTGTGTGGGGGTCCTGCAGTGCTCTTTACACGCTGGCACACCGCTCCCAGGGGAAACAGGCAATTAAACAGGGCACTTTCAAAGTCATAAATTCTAGATTGACACTAACATTAAGCTGGAGTCCTGTTCTGCTTGGTAGCCAAACATCTGCATCAATGCAGATGAAAATGAGCTATCTAGCACAACACAATTGCCCGTAGAGACTGAATTATGAGCTTATATCTAAATCACTCAAATAAATCTGCTTAAAGAAGTGGTAGCCTATTACTGATGTGCCTACTTTATTATTTAACACAGGAATATAACTCCTCACTCTTCTCACAGATACTGTCAGCTATCCATAAAGAAAAATCACCAAGCTCAATGTACATTTACTTGCCAACTTAATTTAGAAACAATGGGCTTTCACTTCAAAGAAGAGTCAGGAAACATGACGTGACTTTGCAAAACATTAATCTTCCACTTCAAAATATTATCATCAAATGAATGTCCTGAACATTTCTTCTGAAGCTACTGAGCAGGCTCGAATTCTTCTTCAACTTCTCTAATCAAAGACACAGATCTCCTCATCAGGTTTGAAACACCATTTCAGGCATGAAGCGAACATAATCTACCCATTTAAGGCCTTCTTATGTAGCTGTGGTCCCATAGTATCTGGGAGACTCATGAAATATTTATCCTCACAACATCCCCAGTAGGTACAGAATGCAATTATCCCCCTTATTACACCCTTTCAGTGAAGGACTGAAAGCCCAACAGATGAATAACTGCCCATCCATGCAGTAGAGCTCAGGATAGTGAGTCCCTAAGTTGGTGCATCCTGAATCTGCCCAGAAGCCAGCTGAGAAATGTATTTTTGGGTGAACCATCACTCAAACACAGTGCCCTGCTTTGGCAACCAGGCCTTGCACCACCATGGCACACACTGGCGACATCGGATCCAGTGACTCCCATTCACTGTGCAGATTTCTCCTGTACTCACAGGTTTATCTGTCGGCGTAGCATATTGTGTGCACTTAGCTATTATGTCCTGCATGCTATCTCTGGATTAGGATCACTGGAAAAGTGCAGCAGGTTCTGATACTGCTAATGCAGCAGATGTGTTTAGGAGTTATTCAAACAGCAGCAAAACTCAGCCCACATTCTTGATGTGTTCAAAGAGAATAGCTCAATTCAAAATATGCCCATCAGCTAAAAAGCCAGTTCAAATAATTAGCATTTATTTAATATTATTTTCCACCTTGAAAATCTCAGTTTGTACAGTTACATCTTAGGCAACCCAGACCAATGCTAATGTACAACTCTTCAAACACTACAGCATCAGGATGGTGCAAAGAGAGAAGTATGACAGGTAACTTCTGCAGTTGTAATTTCTCCTAATGAAGAAAATACTCCCCAAATCAGGTTTGGCCTAAAAGACCTGCAACATTAGCAAGTCACCTGCTGCGCTGCATCCTTTTGGTCAAACTCCATGGCATTAACCAGCTTCAAATTTCTTCCCCACACAACGATCACTATAAATCATTTTGTCCAACAGTACCACTTGCCCAGAAATATGCCTATCTAGGACATGGCTGAAGCAAGAGGGTTAGCAGAGGTGTAAATAGCTAAAGAGTAACCAACACACCAAAAAAAAAAAGAAAAAAAAGAAAAGAAAAAAGGAATCACATAGGAAGAAAACGTTGCACGTCAATATAGGGCAGAAGGGGCAAATCTGGTCCTGATGTAACCTGTACTGCAATGATGTCCTCAGTTATCCGGCTCCAACACAACGTGAAATGGAAAAGTCAGAGAAGCGATAACGGTGCCGACACACCCATCTAAGCAGGGATCAGTGAAACACCCGTCACACCCAGGCCTGCGCGGGAAACCTCCAGCTCGCTCCTCTCCTTCCCCGCTCCCGCAAGACTTCAGAGCTTCTCTGCTCGGCATCATTCCTGCTGAATTCCCTCCTCCCTGGAAGAGAGAGCTCTGCTTACAGCAACACCCGCCCTGCAAGCAAAACACAGAGGTTTCTGGTCACCCAGGAAAGTTTCTAACCTTCTCCTGGCAGACACTAGGGCATCTTCATCCCGTGTTAGAGGCTGCTCTCAGCCACACCTGATGTGTCTCTGAGAGATCCTATAATCCCTGCTCCTTCGCAGGTATCAAGAGTTTGTAAGCTGGTTGGAGCCTAGGTCCGTTGGCTTTAAATATTGCCGGCCGTCGCAGCACGCTCAGGGCGCTGAGCGCCCACCCCAGCCCGCCTACCTGTTCCACTGGAGCTGCCTCCTCTACAAAGAAGTCTTCCATTGCTGCAGCTGCTCACGTCTGTGCGAGGAACCGGGGCGAGGGGCGGGGATGGGGGTGGAGGGGAATCCTGGAAACTGGCACAACCTAGATACACAGACTGGCAGAGCAACCAACGTTTAAAAAAATCTTAATTAATTACACGGAATCCAGCAAAATTCTGAACCACTGAGCTGACTCTCGGGTTGTGTTTTTTTTTTTTTAAGCACTCGTTACTCCGATGAGGCAGAAGGTACTTTCAAAGGCTTTTTGCTCTCTGCAGAGAAGTAAGCAAGGATGGCAGCCATCCTTTGAAGAAGACACACCACCAGAAGCTAGCAACGTGCCTTGGCATTAAGCTAAAACAAGACCAAAGGTGCTTTTTATCAGCAGTGGTACCTAAAGAGGGGCAATTATTTAACCATTTCAGTGCTACAGTGGGGTTTAAAAGAGTTATTGGGGAGTGCAAAGGTCCCCGTGGAGCAATGGCAGATGGGCAAAGCAGGACAGAGTCATCCTGCAAGGGTGTGCCAAATGGGGACAGGCTTTGCAAAGGCTGACCTTATGCCACCAGTTGTGGCCCCACACGTCAAGTGGCTTTAAGTGACTCCAAAGGGAGGAAATTCCTATGAGGACAACAGCTCAGGCACTGCCTTGTCTTCATTTGCAATAACACAGCAGGCTGCGCCCATGTGCCTGGGATACTTCTTCTCCTCCATGGCATTACTGGCAAAATTCCCTACTGATTCATACAGGATGGGATCAGGCCTGCAGGCATGGGTTAAAACAACTCCCTGGTGAACACCAGGTCTTGCCGTAGTAGCTAGAGGCTTCCGTAATTCACAAGGAAAGTATTTAAAATAACCCGAACAGTTGTAGAAAGCAGCAGAGGATTCCTGAAGTAATAAAAATATGTTCCCCAAAGAGCATGGAATTGGAAAAAAATTATTAATTGAAAAGTAAGTGATGTGGGATGGAGAGACATATAACCAATGAAGGGGAAACGCACTTCAGATCTTCACAGAAACAAAATGAGTTGGAATCTTTTTCAGCTTTTCACATCACAGCTTTCATCCCATCCTAGCAATCATATAAGATTTTTTTTCTGATGGAAGTAGAGAAAATACTTTCAAAGTTCAAGAAACTCCAATGAACTCTGTAGAAAAATAAAATTACTTAGAAACTTGTGTTTAAAACTACTACAGTACAATCAGACACCAAAAAAGAACCCTATTGGGTTCATTACTAATGAAATGACCTTAAAAATCTACATTTCATTAAATGTGGTATGCACTAAAATGCCACAGGAGAAACAATATATTATTTTATTTAGTAATATCAAAAGCTGTCATTTTCTGCAACAACCTGGGGCTATAGAAAAGCATATTCCCATGAATAATTAGCATTTGGCATTAAGAAGTATTTTAGCAAGAAAGCTGCCATAGCTCTAAGTAGCACAGCTAGAAGTGTTGGATAGTATTAATGAAAGGTTAAGGTGACTGTTGGTCTTACCTATTAATTTGTCTTTGTGTAGTTAAAATCAGAGCCTTTTCATTATTGTAAATTTTTGTTTTAATATTAATGAAACTAAAGCCATATGAAAAGTCCTGTACAAGGAAGAAGAAAAACAGATGGAAAATATCAGCAAGAAAAACAATTACTTGCAACATTCTGACTTGAAAATGGCACTTTTCCCTGTAAATAAATAGCCCAGTTCAGGAAATCACATAACCAAATTCTTAATTTCAAGGATACAAGCCTTCTGGTACCACGCTTGATGCTTCAAAATCTAAGCTGGTCTCTACATTTTAAAGGACAGACTTTACCACATTTTCCTATCTGTGAGAATTTTTGCTGCAAAAGCAAAATGTCATGATCCTAATGGCTTTTTCACCTGTTTCCAATTAATAAACTATTCCTTTCTATTTTTGAAAGCTGGGAGCAGAAAAAAACCCCACAGTTTATAGTACATTACCTGCTGGCATTTCTAAAGGACTTGAGCACAGGAAATTACTAGATATCAGTTTCTCTGCAATAACTATGCACATATCCACTTTTATGACCTGGCACTCAGAGGTAAATGTAAGGTAAGCTGAGTTAATCAAGCCTGGACAGATTGAATGATACCTTAAGTAAAAGGGGGACAAGCTACCTCAAAGAGCTGATGGTGGAGTAAGACAGATGTATATCAACAACCCTGAAGCAGCTGTCCTGAAGCAATTCCTGTAGTGCAATAACTGCTTCACATGACAAAGCTTTCACAAATCAGAGGGATTAATACATTCATCAACTATAAAGGAAATTTATAGTCATTTATCCAGAAATCCTGATGGCTACAGGTCTTCTCTGAATTTGAATTCTGTTTGAATTAGAGTGTTTCGTAGACAATTGATTAGTCCTGGCTAAAAAATTTCCCAAGATAAAGTTCATTTTAAATAACCCTTGGCACGTTTTTCAGCTGGCAGGCTACACCTGCCTGCCTCATTTTGAAACCTTTTCCTAGCTTCAGTTTCCTTTACTATGCTCTGTTTACCTCTTTTTCAAGCAGATCAGAGAGATGTGATAGAGCCCTGAACTTCCACTTTGACAAACTAAACACTTCAAACTCATTCAACTCACTCAACGAGGCATCTTTTTACTTCTCCTACTCAACATCAGAGCTTCTCTGGATCCTCCTCATTGTGTTCAACACTCTTTTGAAACATGGACACTAGTCAGTCGTGTAATTTTTCATTAAGGATCCCATCACGGTCAGTTAAAGATCTGCTGCAATTTCCTTCTTCTTATTGAAGGGTCAAATACATGGGAACATTTTTGGACAGAGTAATGAACAGGGAGCTTGTCCTTCACTTGATATTTCTCAATGACACCAAGTCTTTTTTTCTCAGACTTTACTTCCCTCACCCTTCAAATATGATGCATATTTTTTGTTGTCATATATGACTTTCTTCAAACAGATGGGGTTTGTGTTCTTTCAGCTTACCAAGAGATCCTAGATGTCCTGGATCTGTCCCATGATTTTCAGTATTAACACAAAGATCAGCACAGTGTAATCAGAAATTGCTTCATGTATTCTTATGGGCGATTTGCACAAGGTTTGAGATGGAGGATCAAGAACCAACCCTTGCAGGATTGAGAAGCATATTTGCTCTGTGATGATACTCCATGTATAATTATATTATGATACAGTCATTGGCCAGGTGTTAGTCTAACCAGGCTGCATATGTCGAACTAGTGCGCTTGCAGTTTCTTTAGTGCCATGTGGGGCTGTGGTGCAGAGCCAGGAAACTCTCAGATGTTGCATCCATTACCCAACTAAGAGTCTTCTTGTGCGAAAACAGGTTATGCCTAATGAGACCTGATCTTTAGGATGTCATCATCTTTGTCTTTCCTTACCAAAGGTCTAGAGACCCTATCTTCTAATTTATTATAATGATTACAGCTACTAATTTTTTCTTTGCCTCCATCCTGATTCAGTATTTTTATATTTATAAGCCTCTCCCCTCTTTGCATTTAAAAATCTCCTTTCGTTTTTTCTCTAAAACAAGTAGGTTAGAAAAGAAAAATAGTATTTTTCTTCCTAGATTGTGGGGTCAGGTCATTTAGAGGAATATTCCTGAGCAGAATGCACAGTGAGAGATCCTCTTGTCAAAGTTAGGGTGTCTGAAAGTTTCCTGAGCTTCAGTTCCCTGAAGTTCATGGCCTCCAGCAGTTGTTGGGAATTCTGGATTCAAACCGACACGCAAAAATCACAGCAAACCTCTGTCAAAGTTGTCAGCTGCTGGTTGGACTCTCTCTTTTGAGATTATGTCATTTCTACTTGATTTCTCTGTGAAACTATAAAGGAATCCAGCCTTGCTTGAATAAATTAAGCCCTTAGTTGACCTTCAGAGGAACTCAGCCTTGATGTTGAGAACTTACAGCCAGGAGAGTTTGACTTTCCCTTGGCCTTTCTCACGGGTCAAATGATGAGCAACATGTGTGTATCACACATTATCAAACACCTTGATGTGCATTTAGGAAATAATGGCAGTAGTTTCCCGATTATACTGAACTCAACTAGGGGTACAAGGCCATGAGAAGATGCTGATAACTGGAAATACTCTTGGCTTTGTTCAAGCTACAGTACAGACAGGAAAGATCCATAATCTTTTCCAGTCCTCTTTTCAGCAGTATTTCTCACTTTGTTTCCTTTTCCCAAATATTTGGATGAAAGTTATAATAATTACTTTCTCTGAAAAAAATCCTCTGTGATTTACTGATCTTTGCCTTGTAAACAGAGAGTTTAGGATGGAGGAATTTTTTTAAAAATCCAAATAGCACAGCTCAGTTTTATTCCTTCTTTGATACTGTTCTTTTTTATGTTGCTACGGTATGTGTGCGCCATGTGAAAGTGAGGTTGCTATGGAAACTACTCATTATTTTTCAATAGTAGGCTAGCTACTTAAAAAAAATCCAACATCTTTTTAATCCCTAGAGAGTCCTAATTTATCCCGTACACAGACTTTCCTTCTTGACAGTTCCTTTAATATTCACTGCACTGCAGTGCACATTAATCTGAACATGTCTAACAAATCCACAACTTACTTCTGAAATCAACTTTGCAGAAAAGTTTGGTTCTAAAAAAAGTATTTTTTCAGCTCGGCTTTTCCCTGCTTATATTTCTCTGAAAGATTGTAGGTACGAACAGCAAAGCCAAGAGCAGACCTCTGCAAGAGTCTTACTGCTTAGAGAGCCAGACATGGCAAAAAAAAATATCCTTTATCTATAATAAATGGTGAAAGCTGCAGGAAAGGAGCATAGACCATGGTCAGATAGACCATGGTCAGAAGTGTTAGCCTGGAATTTGGGTTTAATTCTTCCGGTGCCACAGGCTTCCTCGTCCAGCACAGACACTGTTCTAAGTCTCTTCTTCCCTCAATTTTCAACCCATAGAAAGGTATTTGGAGCCCTCCCTATTTGACAGACTAAATTCACCAGTGATCATCTCAAGCGTTAAGGTAAGAAGCCACATCAGCGTAGTTGGTGGGTGGGAGTCATGAGACTTTCTGGAACTCCAGACTGTCACCATGTGGTACATCTTACCGCTTCTCTGCTTAGACATCATACTGTCCCTCCTTTTTTTTTTCTTAAAGAAGCAAGTGAAGTAACTATAAATGATGAAGCAATTAACTCCTTCCTACCCAAATCCTTCTATATTATTAGGTTAAGTGAGAGAATGTTGTTGGTTGAAGGTCTCGATTTCAGAACATCAGGTGGTGCCTAAAAGAGGCTCCTCAAAAGGACTAGCCTCTCCCAGACAAAATATTCATTCCCCCCTGAGGATGTGAGTATTCCAAAATATTCCTTCCCCTCCAAGCATCTGACTATTCCCACATTTCTTACTATTTATTTTAAGCAGAGCAGTGGCATCTCAGTGGAGCTGCTCTCATCAGAACAAGAAAGAAAACCAAAAGAGCTACAGTAGTTAATTCTCTCATGCCTTCTGTTTTAGGCATGTCTGAAGCATCAGTAGCACTTCCTTAGATTACTGCAGAATTTAACTGCTTTGACAAATGACAAAATTCATCTAATAATATACACTGAACAGCCACAGGAACTCCAAAGTTTAATGACAGCAGAATTGGGCTAACACAAAAATAAACTATATCTCAAGTATTTCAGAGATTAAGAACAACTTTTTCACGGTTGTCACTGTAACTCCTTTTTTTCCCAGTGATCTTTTCCTCTAAACAACCTTGCACACATTTCATGTATGTAATAACATGTAAACCTGATCAAAATTCAGCCACAGATGAGAGCAGACAAAGGGAAACTTTTAAAGCTAGCAGGTCCAGATCTAAGCCTTCCTATATATAATCAGCTTTTCCTTCTGGGAGTTTTAAAAGGAATCAGCTTTTTTATTTACTGCCTATGAGTCCTTGCACTGTGCCATTTACTCTAATTTTAACAAAGAAGGGAAAACATTGGGTTTTTTATGTAGTTCAACAAACTTTCCCATTAGTACACAGCTCACAGGTATTACATATCAATATTAGATATGTAATATAAATATAAATAGCTCAATAATTTGTCACATGCAGTCTGAAAGGTTTAAAGCCTCAAATGTCTTTATCAACGATTCAGGTAAAAGACTGCCAACACTTAATATTCTCCCCAACCTTTTTGTCTGGTACTTATTACCATACTAGGACAAGAAAGTCCAGAATTTATTCTTGTTCACTGTAATTGAAACTCCTTCCTGCAAGAGTTTTTGGCTTTTTCCTGACCTGAGCTCAGAAAAAATTCCCCGTAACTCTTTCTGTATTGCAATTTTACTTTGTTGAACTCTGCTACTTTTTTTAACATTTCCCAAAAGAGAGAATATGGCCAGCAAGGATTTTCGAAAATTTATTTATGAAAATTAGAACATAGTCCCTGAACCTACAAAGCTCATAAATATTTCCCAAATAGCTTAACTGAACCAAAGAGTTAGTGGTATGTTGTAGGTGGAAACCCTGAAAGAAATATAAATTTTTTTCAAGCAGATCTAAGTAACAAAGCCAAAGCTGAAACTGAGAAAAGCTGAATTAAAGGGGGAGTGGAGTACCCTAAGTATTGATGCACTGACATCTTCAAAATTCCTCCTTCGGGGTTTCCGTAGCTCTTTCCTGAGCCATATTTCTCTTAGGAGAAGGAATTTCTACTCAGCAAACCCTGCCCTCTGCTGACGAAATGCCATTAGTGCCATACATATATGCACATTTGGTTTTTTGCCTATTTGCGCATAGAATGCAATGACAAATGCAAGCAAAAATCCATTCAGTGGCATGCTTTGGATTTTCTTTATTCCCTCTTAAGGTCTTCATCAACAATATTTTTCTTTACTTCTGTTTCAGAGAAATGTTCATATTACCTACCCTATGGAGCACTGTGGATTATGTACATAAACAATTTGTGTTGTATCCACCCTTCTTCTCTTCTATGAAAACAACCACTCTTTCCAGACTGATCACACAGTACTACAAAATTATCTTCCAGCCTCATCCTTCTGGCAGTGAAAGAGCAAACACCTCAGGCAGTCAGGCTGCTGTAGAAAAGAACATCCTTGAGTCCATCTCTGACACCACACCGGCAAAGCTGAGACATGCATTTTACACACTGGGCATTGCTACTCTGAAGTCAACACAACACCAGGCAATACTGGCAAAAAAAATCATGGAGACAATAAATGATTGGCATAATCAGAGTCCTAAACTTATCAGAGTCCTAACATTTGTACAATCAGAAATCAAAGCCTTCCACAGACAATGGGAAACTTGTGAAATCCAGATATGTACATGATCCTTAGCAAAAGCCTTTTTTCAGACTTCACATTCAACAGCTATATTTAAAGCCATTTGCTAAAGTATTTTTCCAAGCAGGTTAGCACAAAAATATGTTTCTATCTGAACCATATAAACACTATATGCCTCCCTCCCATTGTGCAAAAATTTACGTGGTTGTAACATATATACCTTTATGATTGCTATAAATCAAAATCCTAGCACATGAGCAGTCATCAAAACCTAAACAGCATTTGAGGGGCAGAGATCAGCAGGTCACTGGATTTTTAGAGAGGTAGCCAGAGTTTACTGATGTGCTGGCAACACTGTTGAGAGCTGCCAGGTGCACGCACTGCGTTTCTCTTTCAAAACTGAGGAGTTACCAGAATTTTCAGTTGTTTGGGTTTTTTTTCCCCTGCAGATTGCCAGGCAGCAGCAAGGCCTGGCACAAGGCTTGTCACGCTGAGACACATCTGGAGGGGCAGGTAGAAAGGTGGGAGAGAGGCCCATAAATCACAGCTTCTTCCCTGGCCAATGGCTCCACACCACATCCTGCCGGTCCCAGGCTGGGAGCTGCACCGTGGAGGAAGAGTCGGGTGCCAAGTTGCAGACAAGTTTTGAATAGAAGCCCCAGGTGACCCACGGAGCACTTAGCTGGGACTGGACGATAGCTGAAAGACTGGAAACAGCTGGGAAAACTGGTTAACTGCATTTCTATTGCTCTCATTACAGGAGGACCCATTTTCCCCATGGCGCTAACATCGTAGCTACAAAGATGGCTTGAGAAGCTGGCACCACAGCCTAAAGATGTTCTGCTTTCTCCATCCTCTGACAGTGACACAAACGTCTGTGTGGCCACAGGATGACACACAGTGGGGAAGCTAAAAATAGCCCCAGCAAAGGGAAGACAGACAAGTTTTACCTTGCCCCACAACTGCCCCCCGATCCCAGCCCAACACCAGAGCTGACAATTAACTCTATTCATTTCAGTTCCCTATCATTGCCATGAGAGACCCAAAAAATGAAAAATACTCTTAACCCTCATCCAGTGTATGGGCTAGGGAGAGAAAGGTGCTATTGCTCAGCAGTGAAAGCTGCCTGCTCACTCCTCAGGCCTATCATGCAAGTCAGCAAGGCTGTTCCTCTGCTTTCAGAGGATTCACCACAAAAGCGAGACACCTGCAGAGACCCAGCTCCGCAAGAGCGCTGGAGTCCTCCTGCTGCTGCTCCGGGAATGTGCTCTTCTGCACAGCCTAACGCAAGGAGTGTGCCACATGCAAGAGCAAGGCCATCTTGCTAATACACGAGGCGAAGGCAAAGCAAGCATGAAAAACAAATAAAGCAGTAAGAACAACAGAACTCAAAGCACAATCAAGAGAACAATTATCAACCCAAGAGGAGAGACGTTTTATGCCCCGTTACTTTCTCTCAGTCACAGGCCTACTGCTAATTAGAACCGATACAATTTTCAGGCAGAGGATGTTTTTCAAGTTGATGGTGTCCTTAAAAATCTTTTCTGGCTTTCATTGCTATTCATGGCACAGCAGTTTGTTCTCACTTACCCTGACTCAGCAAAGCTCTTACATGTGCTCGGTTTTAAGCACCTGCTTAAACCAGTATGTTGTGAGAACATGGGTCTTCTGCTGAGCCAAGAGGGTTTTATGTCATACTCAGAGCTTAATCGTGCCCTTTGGTGCTCTTCTGAATAAGGACCACTGGCAGTAGCTCTCAGAAGACAAGCGATTTTGACGTGCATGTCAAAGGTTAAGGTATTATATTAGGTTTGCCCAACTCTAAATGGTTGGTTTCCTCATTTCTCTCCTGCTCTGGGGATCCCTCATCCATCACAGAAATTGCAGGAATCAAATAGTTTGCCCATTCAGTGGATGGATATTTTTTTTGGTGGGATGGGAAAATGAAGAGTTGGAAATCAAAGGTTGTTCTTCTACCACAGCCGCATGAAGAATGACTGGAGCTCCTGCCCCCGAGCCTGGCAGGCAGTGTGTGCGAGCTGACTTCCAGCAGCTGCACGTAGAGCACACAAGGGCCAGGTGGGTCTCTGGGCGTGTGGGTACAATTGACGCACACTTAAGGTACACGTGAGTACAGACTCAAAATAAGTCAACGTGACATTGAAGAGGCTCAGACCTGCTATGGAGCTGAAGAGGTGTCATTAGTTAACAGGCGCCAAAGAACTAGCAAATGTGGGGCACAACTAGCACTTGGAGCAGTGGGAGAAGCCAGAGCACCCTGCCATCTAAGTAGCCATTACTACAAGCTTGGGCAATTGAGTTCAGCACAGTTTTCTACAGAAAGATCCCATAGCAGGAGGATAAATCATTTTACAAGCCAGGGAGATGGACTCTGTCACTGTCAAATGCCTTGAGGATGATGAAACATCAGGAGGCAACTCAAAACCCAATGATTTTCTAAAATCTTTAATGTGTGGCACCAGTCTCCTAACTGTTAGGACTGAAATTATACAGCAGAAGGGCCAAAACAGCCCAGGCAGGCAGTAGCTCAGGCCCTGAATTTGCAGTCAGAGTACACGCAGCATGGCTTCATCAGCTCATGTAGTCCACTACTGTGAACGGCAGTGCCAACGCAAAGGAGGGTTTCTGCTGCTGGAACGATCATCAAATTGCTGATTTACTGAAGACATGCTGAATGGCTTGGAGACACTTCTTTACTGCTGACAATGCTGAGCCCTGTTCTTAGTACTAAAGTACTGGAAAAGGAGGGAGAAAAAAGAACAGACAGTTTACTTGCAACTGTCTTGTCTCCAGTTCTGTCACTTGCTTTATATTCTTGTTTTTGTCTCCTCATCTGCTCCTGCCATAAATTTCTTGCTGTGCTTGTAAGGCCTTTTACCTGTACATCAGCGCCCAAGGGATGCAAGCCATACGCAGAGCTTACCTTCTGTCGCAGGGTCTCCGGAGGGCACAACCGGAGGGTTTGATGGAACACTGTGATCTTCATTTCAGTGACACATCCTGTTCATGCTATTTTAATTGTGTTTTAGTGGCTTACAGCCAAGGCAAGGAGTGAATTTCAGGGCAGAAGGCAGACAGCTTTTTACTTTCATTCCAGTCTCTGATACCAGACATGGCTTCAAATCACCATATAGCTTGAAAAATGCATTACAATGCACAAGCATGCCAGCCTGGTGGCAAAGCCACTTGGATGAAAAGCAATGACACACATCTATTCATTTCTTTTTCTGTGCATTGTCCCTTACTCTCTCTTTCTTGGTTTGTCTTCCTTTTCTTTTATCTTCCCCTCTTTTCCTCGAAATTTGGAGAACTTCTATAGCAGCTTGAAACTCATGTGAGTTTTATGCAGTTCTCACCTGGGAGCTAAAAAGCAAAGTCAGGTCTGTGTCACACTGCTTAGGAGAGACTGGTGCTTTCTCTCTCTACTCCAGCATGACTCATGGCATGAGGGCGAGAGGCAGCAAAGCTGGGCTCACACACGCCTTCTTGGGAAGCGGCACATTAACTTCACAGTAATATCATCTTGCCCCCCCATCTCTACTCCCCATGCCATGTATTTCAAACATACTGCTAATGCAATCCAGAGACTTCCACAATATCCAGACCTTTGCTGCTCACTCTCACTCAGGGAAACCGGCAAGTGTTCTTCACCTCACTGGTAAATAATAATACACTTCTCACTTATAATAGTTTGGCGAATTTATTGCATTGTGCCAATGGATTGCTCCGACTGGACACAAGGTCAGCCTCTGTCAGTCCCATTTTCTCTCCCTTTGCTAGGCAGTAATTTAGACTGCAGAGGGGAGGGCGGTTCCTTGATATACTGAGATAGGACATAAGGGGAACCATTCCACTGTGTCCCAAAATAAAGGATTACCCCACTTATGTCCCAGAAAGAAAGGGGATAAGGGCTGACCAGGTCATATGTGGCTTCACTGCAGGGGTAGGGCAAACAGTGAAGGGGGGATGTCAGGGCTTGGATGTGCAGGAACAGCAGTGCTACTATTATTTTCTCCTCTTCTTACAAAATACCTCTTTCTTTCTTTGTTTTCCCTTCCCAACAGCAGATAGCTAAACTGTGAAGTTCATTGCCCTAGGATGCTGTGTATGCCAGAAGTTTATATGTGTTTGTATGAACATATAGTGTGTGCCCAGTGACACAACCTTGGGCACAGAAACATCCTCAGCCACAGGCTGCTGGGAGAACACATGGGGGGAGCTACGCAGTCTGCTTACACTAGTCTAATATTCTTTCTCTAGACAACCACTATTGACAATTGTCAACGAGATGAAAAAAGAAACCATTTTGACCTTTGGTGTGATCCAGTATGCACTCTGCTATGTTTTAGTACTGGAATTTACTTGGTGACTTCAGTTTTCTTTTAGAACCCCAATGCCTGAAATCATAGACGCAAATCACAAAAGGCCTTAAGGAGACTTAGAATTGCTTAATCTCCTGATTATCTTCAGCAGATCTCAAATTGTGGAGGCTCAAGTTTACAGATGCTGGGAGTCAGCAGTATTAATGCTGCACATCTTCCGTTTCAGTACTTACGTGCTCCATTTCTCCACGACAGCGCATTGCTCAACTCATAAAGATGTTTTCTCCTGGTGCCTTGTGCCAGGAAGAATCTGAGAGGGAGCAGCAATAGAGGAATTAGGCTATACATTGCTCCTCCTCTCAGCCTACGTGTTTGTGATACATATAATAGAACAGCACATGCGTGTCCTGCTACGTGACATGCTACCTGGTCTTGTGATGCAACAGGGATCATGATGTGAATGTTCCCAGTGCCTCCATATCCGGTGCACCTTCACAGCAGCAACATGGAAGCAGGAAAGTAAAGATTTGGCAAAGCTCAGCCACACTTGATGTCCAGTCCCAGGAGGGAAAGCAAGCTGTGCAGGACTGTTCCAGATGGCAAAACAGACATGCACAGCTGAAGCTGCAAAATGAGCCCTGCTGACCTGCTACCACCAACTGATCAATGTTCAGTCCAATTCTTCTTTGGGGATTTCCATTGACTTAGCTCCTTAAAAGGAAGGAGTTCACTACTCTGTACACTGATCCAGAAACTGGCAGCTGAGAGGAACAGCAGAGTAATGCCAAATCACAGTTCGTGCGTAATCCCATTAATGGTGTCTAAATACAGCAGCTAGAACCTAGGCTCCACTGACCAATCCCCCCTGTGGCCCTCGCAGAATGGTACTTCAAAATGCCTACAGAGAGAGATTAATGCACACATGGTCAGCTAGTTTGTTTTAAGCTGAGATCCACAGCTTAGACCACAGGGTCATGCTCAACCCCTGTAGCTGGCCATGAACAATTTATATTCCATGGTCCATAGCCCATCCCAAATCAGCACACACAGCTCTCGAAGGCATGCAGCAGGGTTTGTTCTGTGAACTGAGGAGCTCATTGAGATTCTTGTTATGAAACAGGCCACTTCAGGGATGCCCATAGTTTGAATAACTTAAAGTCAAACTGGCCAAACACAAGAATGTATTATGGAGAAAAGCCTGCTCTGGAAGGATAGGAGATAACCTCCTTGGTCTCATCTCTCTCCTTATCACTTCAACTGTGTTAAGAACTTAAGCTGGAAAACGTTTTGCCCAGTGGAGTAACATTAGGGCCATCCTGTGAAGTGTCTGTTTAAAGCGCAGACCTAAGCACACCAGGAAAACCAGCGTTAGCTGCAGTGCTGAGGACCTGCAGATGTATTTGGTGAAGCATCAGATCTCTGCAAATCAGCTTCTCCAGCAGCTACAAACTTCAATTTAACCACAGCCGCATTTATCCAGGTTAGTTTACCATCTACTCTCACACCTTCTCAACAGGAAGAAGAAATTAATCTCTCCCTCTGCATCCGCAGTGGCTCCTCTCAAAATTTTTTCTGCACGTATTCCCAGCCTATTCTCTTAGTCCTTTTGCCACCATTATTGCATTTTTGCCTCTGCTTTTTCTCTCAACAGGCTGTTGTGTTTCACCATACACATAGTATATTTTGGGCAAGAGAACTGTCTGTTCCCCTCCTTACTCATTCTTCTCCCCCTTTTTCTTTCTTTCATCCTTGAATTTCATTTGGGGTCTGCAAACAGAAGCCATGAATCCATCATTTTGGTGCCCAAGGTGCAGGATTCTAGGCCAGCTCCACAGATACTCAAATGCCAAAGCCCTGCAGATCTCTGTTCTCTCACATAACCAGACTATAATGTTCAAGCAAACTATTCTTATTATTTGTAACATGCTTTATCATTATTTTAAAGAGCAGTACATTCTAAACCTTTGTTTTCTGTTAAAACTATGACAGACAGACACTACCAGAAGTGAGCTTGTTTATTCAAACTTCAGTAATATCATTCCACAGAATTTCCATCCTGATCAGTTCCATAGACAATAAACAGGCAATTTGCTGACTCCTAACTGGTAAGAATTAATTTGAATTTCATGACAAGAGATATGGATCAGGGAGAAATAAATTAAGAAATACAGTATATCTTCATACCCGGTGACAGGAGACTGCAGCCCACACTCACTTTGTTCTAGCAAGTTCAGGTCACTGGAGCAGTTAAGTCCCAGCAGCAAGTTCAGCAAGGCTGGCCATGCAAACACAGACTTCTTGTACCTGGCAGCCATAAGGAGCTCACAGTGGGCTTTGTGCTGCCAGGACTAAACTCCTAATGGCACCCAGTCAAAACAGCCTTTTAGTAGACATGGCTACACCTACAGGAGTTGCAGTTCTACCTCACAGTTGCAGTAATTCCATTACGAACCTTTGCAGAAGCAAGACAAGGGGTGTTTTTTGTGAGAATATATGTCAAAGGTAGGAAAATAAGTGAAAAAAAGGAAGTGACATTAGCACAGACCCACATTTATCAAGCACTAGTTTTGTCCCCTACCATATATTTTGAATGATAGAAAGTTTTTCAGCCTCCCAGCAGAAATCAATGCTTGAAATCTGAAGCCAGACAAATTCAGACAAATTCAGGTGAAAAATGAAGCACACAGTTAAGAGCAAAGTGATTAACGACTACATGACTTAAACACCTTGATGGATTCTCTGTCACCGGGGCATGCTCAGATCAGACTGGATATTTTTCTCTGATTACACTCTATCTCAAACAGTTCCTCAGCTCAAAGCAGGCATAATTCATGGAAGCTCATGACCTGCAGAAGGAAGGTGTCAGTCAGACAACTTCAGAACAATTCAACCTCATGTAACACATTGCAGTTTTGAAGATGCCTTTCAGCCACAACCAGCACCAATCCTCCATGCATTGGTGGACCATGCCTGGACAGGGTGAAACATGGCTATGGCTCCATCAGCATCTGCCACACAGCCCCAGCAGCAGCAGTTCCACTTATTCCATAGGCAAAGGAAGTGCAGCATTTCCTGAGCAAGCACCTTCCTATTGTCTTCACTAGGCTAAAAGAGATGGATGGATGGAAGTATCCCATGGACCACATCTGACCTGTGAGCTACTAGAAAGACCACAACAGACTAGATGATTGCAATGAATTTAACCTTCAAGCAGACAAACACAACTGTATTTAAGTGCACCATTTCTTAACTTATTATAGTCCAGTCTAGATTGGCACAATGAATTGCCACACCAGTAAAGTATCCTTATGAGTTTTGGGTGAAGGAGAAATTTTGCAGAGATAATCAGTACAGGAGTATCCAGACATTCTGGGAAGGTGTAGAAGGGGTATGAGCTGGTTATCTGCAGAGGAGATGAGAGACTCCTACCAGTCTCAGGGAAAATGAGAAATACAGCTCCCAAATTAGTGGCATATTAAAGTAATACTTCATCAATAGTCAGGAAGCATGGAATGAGATGGATAGGATAGGGACAGGGATACTGATGCTTTATGCACTAAAAATTCAAGTGAAGATCATAGGTTTAGTCTGAGATTTGAAGTGGCACAGCAGATAGCTTTCACTCTCACTGATGAGTCCATCACTATATTGTCATGGTGCCACTCACAGATCAAGACTCCACTGGGCAAGGCACAAACAGGCTGTCTCCAAAGGATGGATTGTTCCTTGAAGCTCAGTTGCAAACAGGCAAGCTACAGCAAGCAATGTAACTATCACTTGGCAGCTGATTTGCAGTAACTTTCTTTGTGCATACTCAGCCCATGGCAAATGTAAGGTAATTTGGATTAGTTTTGCCTTTACAGGGCACTTACTGCCTGAGAGTTGCCACTTAACAGCTCATGTGCCCCAAGTCTGTGATTTCTTCTTTACCAGGTAGGTGCAAGCTCATCGCACACATCAGGCATGCAAGCTGCCGTTGCCTACATTAAATATGCCAGCACTTTTCCAGCAATGCAGCAAACTCCTGTTCTTTCTGACACAGGAGCTCAGGGTGATTGGGGAATATTGTCTGGTGCTCTCGGAGCTACAAGTTCTTTACTGGTTTGGTATCCGCACCCAAAACAACAGTTTCTAATGCAGCAAAATCTTGTGACCTGAGGATCAGATATACTGAATGTAATTATGGAAAACAGTGAATAGATCTACTTTATTTCTCCAGGTAGTTCAGAACGACTCCTTTTAGCATAGGACATAGCACCAAACACTGCTTTGTTTGATCTTAAATCCGTAACTTACTGTTCCTGAATGCGAACTACTAAATATTTACAGGCCACAAAGTGAAATTGAACTTCCTTTCCAGAAAGACTTCTCAACAGCCTCGGGAATCTCACCCTTAAGAAGCTTTCTTCCAAACAGACCAGACTTTAAACTTGTTTTCCTCTTTGTGGCCAACTCTATGCAAATCTTCTTCCCAAAAGACATTTATGTCCTCAGAGCACACACAGGAATAATTTCATCTGCATTCATTCATAAACCTGCATTTGTTTCTTTTAATTTTCCTCCTCAAATTTAGTCCTTTGAGACACTAAAGACAGAGGAAAATTTCTGTTTTCCAGGTACATGAAGTTTCTCCAGCCTCAGAGAATTTGGAAGCACATCTTTTGTCATATAAAGCAATAAAAAAAAAATCCTGTGGTGCTGCATTTCTCTCTTAGCAGGGAGACTACTGTTTTCCATTAAGCAGTGATGAACATTTCTTCCTATTGACTCCTCCAGGAACTGTTCTAAAACCCTAAGGATGCTCTGTTTTATTAAAAGTAGGAAAATTCTCTAGGTATGTTACATCAGCTCTGAAGTTCTGCCTAAACTTAACTCAGACATGATATCCCACAGAGCAGAAAGATGAATGGGAGACAGATTTCAATTAGTCTTTCTCAGGAATAAAAACACTGAAGATACAAAATATAAATGCCTCTTGAAATGCTTCAGTAGAAATAAACTGTGTGCAGTAACAACTAGAATAATATAAAATTCCAGAAGAACACGCATGAGAACAAGAAGGATCATGAAAAAATAGTTGTACTTTATGTTTTTGTGGACACTGCTTCTTTCAGCTTAGTTGTTTTTATTCTACTGCTGGACCTCCTGGAATTTCATCCTTGTATATCCCAGGCTAAAGATTTTGGAAATATGCTGGGAGACGATACTGTCATTCTTTTCTATGTGAGCTGATCCACTTTGCGTGGAATATTTAAATTATTTTGTAGGTCAGAGAACAATAACAATTCTCTACCATGGGGTCTAACACACTCTCTTGGGAAATCGGATATCTGGGTTTAAAACTTTGCTCCTGGGAATGTTTAATTAGCTCTCCAAGGTGGTATGGCTTCTATAAGACAGACCCATAAAATCCTGTGTCTTAGTGATTAGTGTTGTTGTAGTCACTTTCTAGCTCAAACGGAATCCAATACATAGCATTAGTAGCAAGGCTGGTTAAAGCCTTAGGCTGCAAGCTGTGAACTTTCACCCAGATACACTGACTGTACACTGAACTTTTACTTAGCTACATGAAAGAAGGCCCCCAAAACCAGTGCAAACCAGAAAGATAAGGAAGCTACAATCATCAGCAGAAGCTCCAACCTTAAAAACAAGAAAAGAAACAGCCTGCCTAGAGACAATGAAAGGACCCAATAAAGAACGGGAACACCCCAGACCCTAATATTACTATTGGTCCGAACTGGCGCATGAGGGGTGGAGAACTTAGATTGTAAGGGTGTAATTGCCCAGGGATTTCTTTGTCCAGGGTCCCTCTCTGAAGGCACCCAGCTCGAGCTGTTTTCACTGCTGTACCAATCAATAAATTCATCTGGCATATGTTGTATCTGAGACTCTGCTTTGGAAAACCTAGGGTTGAGCCAGAGGGGAGAGAAAGCGCCTGAGAGTAAGTGTGTGTGTGAGGAAGGAGTCAAAAAGGGGCACCCGTCGGCTCAGTGGAGCTGCCCGCTGCAAAGGGACTCCAGTCTGAGCAGTTAAAGTCTCAGGTGGTGTGTGTGCAACTCCCTGAATGGTGTGTGTATGCTCAGGCAGCAGCTTCTCC
Organism: Ciconia boyciana; assembly: GCF_034638445.1. Classification (NCBI taxonomy): domain Eukaryota; kingdom Metazoa; phylum Chordata; class Aves; order Ciconiiformes; family Ciconiidae; genus Ciconia; species Ciconia boyciana. The sequence continues at coordinate 160,439,679 of NC_132935.1, forward strand.
TTTAACATTAGGAAACTTTCTGAAAGATTATTTCACCCACCCAGACAGATCGCTACAACTCCCTTCTTCTCCTTTTTTAATTTAGCCTAAATTAAATTTTTATTGCCAAAACTGTCCATAAAGTCAGGACAACCTTGCCAGTTTAATGAAAACTGAAATTATATAGTTTGGAAAAAGATTATAGTTAATTTGGAAAATAGCTCAGCTAAGTTTACCTAAGTACCCCAGCACAAACCACATCTTCTCTGTGCCAGGCACTGTATGAATACCAACAGAAAGGTAAGTAAGTTCTACCAAAAATAATTTATTGTTAAAGCATGATACAAAAGACAGACAGATGCACACAAGAGGGGAACAGATAGTGGAAATGTGTCAGAGACAGCTGATCTAATTTCCTAATGAGTCAGGTAGAAATTACCAAAATATGCCCTTTGTTATCAGAAAAGAATTCAGCATTCCCAAATCACTACGTATTTCCAGTGTCCTGACAGCTATGAAACTACAGAGAAAAGATGGACCTATTTCCCCACAATAGCTGACTCTCAGAGAGGATGACAAGACTATTTGCAGTTACTCTTGTTAACTCAACGGTCTGTGGTCACACTCTCCCACTTCTAACCCACTGATGAATCACTGGAGACTCCATTTGCTGTCATGTAATGTCATCTCTTGTTTCCCTGCTTTCTTTTTTAAGGTTTAGGAGGAAGTGTCATTAAGTTAGCTGACATAAGAGGAAAGGTTTCAAATCTGAAGGGCTCATGCACTTGAAAGTTAGTCTACCCACAGGATCAGTTACTCTAATAAAAGATATTACTTATCCCCACAAGTCTTGCTTTAAAACTAAGTACGGCACAATATCGGGGGTCTATATAGAACTGATACAGTCTAATGTAACCTTAACTTAGCCTTCTTCTCTTCAAGCACAGAGGGACTTCCACCACAAAGGCCATTGCCTTGTAAGGGAATTAGAAAGTCAAAGCAAGCTGTCTGTAGGGCCCATGGTAACATACATGGCTGAAAAGAAACGGCATGCAGTAAATGAAGCACTGAGCTGGAAAGAAAGAAGAAGGACAGTTTTATGTCTAAGCAAGTGGACTGGCACCCTGAAGACACAGATGATTCCCCCGTCTCACACAACCTGATTCTGTGATGCTGGGCAATGTTACGTTAAATGTTTTCAAGCTGAATTCTGCTAAGTGAGCATTACACTATTACTTACTTCACAAATGTTCACCTCTGGGACTTCTGATACTATTTGTATAAATGCTGAGGATCAGCATTGTCACTGAGGTCACAGACTTGTGCTTTAGACTCCCATAAAAATAGTCGCACACATACATCAAGGTATTCTCAATGCATTAACAATTGTTCCTCAATTCACTATCTATGGAATGGGAATAAACCCCCCCTCATGCTCAGCAGCTGCCCTGTGAAAACAAATTAACTAGCATTTGAGATGCATTCAAATACTGTGGCAGTAAATGCTAGAGAAGAGCCCATGAGAAAATTAAACAGCATCTGAAGAGAGTGCAGATTAAGGCCTAGGGCCACACATTAAACAACAGGGGGAAAATGCAATGTTGAAGAGCTTTTCATAAAATCACTGTGAGCATGGGAGGAGGGGTCCTGTGCAAAAAAACCCACAATGACATAAGGCACACAAGGAAACTAGAGTGGTGAATACAAGAAAGAGTTGAATGAAGGGAATCACTGGCAACTTTAAGTCCACCACTGCTTATATTTTTGAGTGCCTGACGTGGTGATGATTTCTCCGATGTATATTGTTAACACCATGCAGAGATATCTAAAGGAGCCCTGAACAACCTCTATCAGTGACTGAAAGTTTACAGCCATGTGAGTAATCAGTAGATAAATTAGTTCTGACTAATAAGAATGAACAGCAGTTGAAAGCTGGCACTGCATCAGCGCAACACAGTGCTTGCAGTACCCTCAGTTCTTCCACAAGAGTACCGCATTGGGCCATGCGCGTATAGCCTTGGCGCGAGGGAAGCTCATCCCTTGGGCAGACATAGCCCTGGGGAGGCACTGATTTAGATCAACTGTGTGCTTGGTGGCATGTGAAATTCCAGCTCAAATAACCATGAAAATCCTGAGTGTTCAACATATATTAGCACTTTCATGCAGTATAAGCTCTACCGCTTGATCTTTGCTGTCCTGAGAAGTAGAAAAAAAGGCTGGAGTTTTAGTGCTTCACAGTTTTGATGTTTGGTTGGGTGAATCATTTCTATCACAATGCCTTTTAGCCCAGGGCTTAGAAAAACCATCAAGAATAGAAAGCATGAGTAAGATTATAGGATATAAGAAGAATGCTTCATCTTAACAGCAGTGTAGAAACAATATCAGATGGCTTTTATTGCATAACCAAAATCTTCTGGAAAATCTGCCCAATACCACACAGGGATTTAAAAGCTCCTGAAAAATTAAATGGCATAGAGGAACAGAAGCCAGCTCTCTAACTCCCAGTCACGTGCTACAGCCATGGTGTTTGCTGACTTACTGCTCATGTGCAGCATGCTTCCTCTCTGCTGCTGGGATGAGATAACTGGAGATTACTTTAGCAATTCCCACCACATCAACATACCTGCTGTCCTGTGCACCCAAACCACTTCTTCACACTTGCGAGAAGCTTTCATCTGCATCCCCTGCCTCTAACCGCACTGATACAGCATCACCACCTCTCCCTCAGCACCCATTTCAGAAGGCACCACTTCTGCTGTTCCCCTCCTGCATGGTCCAAAAAGGGAGAGGGCCCTTCTCCTCTGCCAATGTTGGAATAATTGGTAACAAATTTGCTGCCTTAGAGTAGTCTTGCTACATTAAATATCTTCACACGTATGCCTTTCATCGCTTTATTTGAAGAAGTGGCTGCATTAGTTTTAAACAAGTCTGTGCCGTAGGTCAAATTTTCAAAAGTGCTCAGGGCAGATGCAATAAAGGACACGGCTGCTTACAAGTCAGGCACTGCCATTCCTACATTGTCAACAGTTTGAGCCCACTGTGAGCTTGAAAAATCAGCATACGGGGTACTGAGAGGAAGAAGCTAACAGGAATTGCCTGGCATGTGTGGTACCCCTTCTTGGGCATTTTTTACACCCACCAGCTGCTGAGGATCAGAGCCCTACATCTCAGAGCTCTTCTCACCACTGCACAGCCATGCTCGCTTTCTCTCAGTTTCCTTTCCAAGTCACCCATCTCACCTGTGTTCAGAAAGGACAAGAGAGAGGAGAGCCCTTCCAAGTCCACAACAACAGCTAAGAGCTCACCCTGGGAGATGAGGTCTTGAGCAAGGCTGAGAACCAAACCCAGATTAGATGAATGCCACAGCTGCTAAAGCATCATGTAGCAAATGGGCAGTTTCTCCTCCTCCAGGCAGAGTTTCTAAAATAATTGGTGTTTTATAATGGACTCAAACCTTCCAATGCACATTAAACCCACTCTGAACCCACATAGGGCAATGAGCCATTGAAGGGCACCTGGTGTGTTCCTAGATGAAGGGAACTCGTTTTGCCTGTTTCTGTTTCACAGAGAGACATTGATGGACTTGGGTGCTTCCAACTGAGCAATTCTGTCACACAAACAGCACTGCTCTTGTAGCCTGGGGATCACTTATATTAAAAAAGGGAAATATCCAGTAAGGTTGTTCACACTCTGAGCTAGTTTTCTCGATCATTTTGATATATTGAGCTACTAAATTCTCTTTAGATACCCAAACCTGCAGTTCACATAATCTGGAGATAATTTCCATTCAGATTACACTATAGTGGTCCTAGAACACAAAACAAACCTTCTTCCAAAGGCTTCTCAGCCATAGGCTTTCCTTTGCATTCTGTCTTTGTTACTGAGATAGGCAAAGGTACAGTCTGTAAAGGACTCTGGGACTCTGTGTAGAAAAGCTAGAGCAAAGGACTTTGGCAAAACAAGAACATACAATTCTACAACAATAAAGGAAGAAGAACTGCTCTGAATTAGATTTGCCCATACAAACGATCTGCAACTAAAAGGCAAGTAGATGCTGCTGCCCTTATAGTGACAGACCTCTTAACATCTTGCCTCTTGAAATGGAAAAGTGTTTGGCCTACAGGGGAGGTAGCTAGAAATCCTCAGAGAAATATCATATACCTGGTGCACCTGACACAATTTGTTTAAAATGCAGCAATCCAGGGACTCTTGAATAAACCTGACTGAACAACCTTAAAAATATTTGCAAAGGATGGATTCAGCCCTGTACAACCCATTTTATTACTTTTTTTTTTTTACAAACACTAAGCATAATAACCTTTACCCCTTCAGGAGATTCTTATAGAAGATGTTTAGCCTGTGTAATTGTCCTGGTTTCAGCTGAGATAGAGTTAATTTTCTTTACAGGGGCTGGTATGGGGCTATGTTTTGGATTTGTGCTGAAAACAGTGTTGATAATACAGAGATGTTTTAGTTGTTGCTGCACTAGTCCAGGACTTGTCAGCTTCCCATGCTGTGCCAGGTGCACAAGAAGCTGGGAGGGGGCACAGCCAGGATTGTTGATCCAAACTGACCAAAGGGCTATTCCATACCATATGACGTCATGCTCAGTATATAAAGCTGGGGAAGAAGAAGGAAGGGGGGACATTTGCAGTGATGCGTTTGTCTTCCCAAGTAACCATTACGCGTGATGGAGCCCTGCTTTCCTGGAGATGGCTGAACACCTGCCTGCCCATGGGAAGTAGTGAATGCATTCCTTGCTTTGCTTTGTTTGCGTGCGCGGCTTTTGCTTTACCTATTAAACTGTCTTTATCTCAACCCTCGAATTTTCTTACTTTTGCTCTTCCGATTCTCTCCCCCATCCCACCAGGGGGGGAGTGAGCGAGCGGCTGTGTGGTGCTTAGTTCCTGGCTGGGGCTAAACCACGACAGTAATTAAAACTGAAGTTCCTGTTGCCTAGCTGGAGGAAGAGAGCTCTTAACTGTCTGCTTGCAAAATTTCAGTGGATTTAGTTGTAAAAGGGGACCCTGTGGTTTCTCTGCTTCCAAGGGCAGGTATATAATCCCATAAAAATAGAGCTCTTGAGATCCATCTTAAAGCCAGATACAACTTTTATCTTTGCCCACTCTTACTGGTAGGCTCTTCCAGTACTTCAACGCTCAAGTTCTTAGAAATCTTATAATTTCCAGCCTAAACCAATTTATGGCCAGATTACAGCCATCTATTCATATTCCAATATTATCCTTCATCTAAAATACTTTACTGTCCCCTGAAGAAGGGCCCATTGACCTGAATAAATAAGAAGCAGTGATTGTTGAAGCTGACCAAGAAAAATGCTGGGAATGCCTGGGTCTGACAGTGAAGCTTCCTCCTAGATAGATATCCTGAGGATGGACAGATTCTCCATTTCCACCATTACCAGCAAAGCAGAAAGACCAAGACATAGAAAATTCTAATCTGGTTTGTTAAGAAGACCGATTAAGTATAAAAAGCCTCTTTGCCTCTTAGAAAGCACATGAATTTACATTTAGGAACTCTGAAGATTACGTCACTGTGAAGTAAAGAACAGATTGTGGTGCTGTACTTGCTGGAATGCTCTGAACTCCAGGGGAAGAAAAGAGAAGTAAGCACTAACTATGACAGATGTTTATCCTAAGTTTTCATCAGAAAGTTTAACAATGTCAATAGACAAACTCTCAAATAACCCATTTGACTAAAAGCAGCCACCAGATTTCTTCACCCAATCTTAGAAATTTGGGGTACCCAAATTTATGGGGTACCCCACTATGGGGTACCCAAACTGATGTTAAGAGGCTCAGTTTCCAGAAATCTGGTTGCCCATTCACCCCTTAACAAGCCTCTGCCTGGCATTCATGAAAACAAATGTAACAGAAAAATAAAATAGAAATAGTCACATTAACTTGTCTGTTCGGAAAGTCACAGCCAGCCTGTATGAAAGCAGGGAAAGGGAGAGAGGAAAGGCAGTCCCTAATGCCCAACATGTATTTTGCAATGAGTCAATCAATATTCTTCTTCTGTTCATAGAAATGCCTTGAACAGAACAGAACGGTCCTGAAATGGTTCATCACTCACAAACATTTGATGAAAGTGGATTCAGCTTTTGGTTTATGATACAGCATGCTGGAGGAGATGAGTTTTCTAGATGAGATACAGGCACGACACATAAAACCAATCTACTTCTTTCTGCTTTCCAGTGCTGTCCAAGGCACTGGGTTAAAGAAAAACACAGGAGTGGGCTGCTGCCAAAATCAGCCACACAGATCTCACTTATCACTGCTAGAGACATTGATGCTTGTACAATTCATCTACACAGCATTGTGGCAAACCGGAAAAACCTCTGTCACACACATGCACTATCATTTGTTCTTTAAGTTACATTAAGCATAAAGCCTTGCATTTTATTAGTCTTCCCCTCAATTAATACCTATCTCAGCAACTTGCCATTCAAACAATGCTCACTTTTCATAAAGGCACCTGAAGCCTGCTGATTGAGTTGTCTCACAGAAGCCTTGCTAATAATATGCATTTGGAGTGCTTTTAATCATTTTATGAAGTTAGGAAATTCTCATCTATTGAACTCCAGTGGACCACAGAGAAATTTTATGGCTCGTCACCAATTGAGATCAGGTGAAAGGAATGCAGAACGGTGCTTTCAAATTAAATTACAGTTTTTCAGGTTGGACTGGCACAATCTGTCTTTAGCAAAAGAGGAGCCTTTTGTGGGACTTTTAGAGCAAATTCAATCCTCTGATTCACACTGCTGCTCCCTACATTTTATACTAAATTGCACAGTTAAAAAGCTGACTATGGCATTCTCACGTATCTTTCCAGCCCAATAGCATTGTGCTATCTGCCAAAAGCCCAATTCCAGAAGAGCTTCAGCTTAGCACAGACAGGAAGAAACAGTGAAGGAACATGGTTGTAATTTGAGGGATTTCACACGCAGATCTAAAGAGTGGGATTAACCTGTCTTTAACCTTGCTCTTAACCTTCACCTCTCTCTAGTGCCACGAGGCACTTCTTTCTAGCTCGTCCAAAGAGGAGAGAGCCACTACAGAGCTGCACAGTTGCTATGAACATCCTTGTACCTGTGAGAGACAGTGTTCCCTCATGACCCAATGTGAGAGAAGACAGCTGACTTCCTCCTTTCTCCCTCTCCTCTAATATGAAGTTTGCCCAATGCCTGGAGAAGAACAGCTTATTGAGGAGCGTACAATTTGTTATTGAGTGAACTGTAAAAACAAAACAAAAAAAAACAACTGCAAAAGTAATCCTTTTGGCCATGTTTACTCATGCTCTGAATTTGCATCCTGAGAATGTGCCAAGTGACCTTCCCTGAACATTCATAGGAAGAGAATCTCAATCCATCCTGAGCTTAAATGCTCACAGACATTGAATGTTTCAGTGACGTTTTCTGAAAGCTTTCTTACCAGAAACCTGATCCAAGCCCATACCATGAACTCCATTCTTGCAAACCCACATTGATAGACCTGGACAAGAGTCTCCCAGAATGACTGAATGCAGGAAGAAAGGGGTCTAGAAAATGTGCTTTTCAGTTACAGATCTGCTAGCTGAGCAGCCACCCATAATGGTGAAGGGTCAGGAAAGATGAAGACTCAGCCTGAAAAGCCACATAACTGCAATCGTATCACACAACGTAGAAATGCAGACTGCATTGGATGGTGATACCGTGGGAAACTCTCAGCTCCCATCTGTAAGTGAAGGCCAGAGGATATAAGGAGATTCTCCTTGAGATGTCTCCAAACACATGCATCAAACACATGCTTCTGTACAACCCTGTAATACAAACACTGTTAATCTAGGCTGAAGTTACACCAAAAAGGGACATATTCTGGTGTAAATTGAAATGGAAAGGGACAATGTTTTATAAGTGCCAAAATATACCTTGAATTTGTTATCCACAATGCAAACATTTCATAAGGACAATATTTTTTTTTTTTCTGAGATTGCAGCTGTAATACTACATAATTGGTCACTAATTAAGTATTTATAGAATATCTTTCTAAAGACATTATGGAAGAGGAGAGGATGAGAACAATACACAACCAGCTTTTCTGTCAGGTATTTTATAAAGATATGAAATACTCGGTGCATTCTAAAGAGAAAAAACATTGGTAAAAGTTATCATAGAACCAAAATATGGGAGAAATGGCTTCCAACCTCTCCCCTCTGGGGACATCAGAACACTTCAACAGAGGTGGGATAAGGATGAGAAAGACATTTCAGGAAAAAATATGAGACAAAAAATTCTCTTCTCCCAGACTAGCGAGAACCTGCCCTCCTGCCCAGAGCTAGTTCCTGGATTAGGGTAAGTAGGAGGAAAGGGCAAATGTGGAATATTCTGTCTCAGCCACAATAAATATTTTGCCCTATAGCAAAAAATATTTTAGAAGCAAAATTCCTTGGCTTCCAGTATAAGAGCTGGCATCCAGCTCTGTGCATCACAGCTTTCCTCTTTCTTCTTTCATTGTCCCTTGTCTGGTTTTCATCCTCTTGCTGTTTTCTCTTGCTTTTGGAGTCTGCCTCATTCTTTCCCCCAGTGGCAAATTAAACTGAGGACACTGCTTGAAAATTCACATCCGGCCTCTTAATCAGTGCATCACGGCTGTATCTTCTTTTGGGCAAAGAAGTTGACTCAGAAAGGTTGTAACACACTAAAGCAGCCAGAAGAGCCCAGACATCACACACACAAGACAGAGAGTCTTTGAAAACAGGAAAAAAAGAAACCTTAGAGACAGCAACCACAAATAACTCCATTCTGCCCATCTTCCTTTCCACATTTGCTTCCTTTTTTTTTTCTCAGTGGCCTCTCCCACCTTCCCAAGTACATGACTTTTAACCCAGACAACCCTTCCATCTATCAAGAGCCTGACATGCATGTTTATACTCCCCCAGGACTAACCTTGTCACTTTACCACATTAGCTCACATTTCCATCTCTGACAACTTGTGGCATGTTTTCCCTCAACCAACAGCCACTTTCTTTTATATGACACATAGCACTTTAGCAGCCAAAGCACAATAGTCTGATAACTGCTCATCCAGCATCATGTATCTTCTTATTATCTGCTACATTATCCTTATCTAATTGCATGCACTTTGGCTCAATCTGACATTTTCAAAACTACAGATGCTTATTAGCTTTTCTCAGCTAAAAGAAAAATGTGCATTATAGTGATTATCAGCTCCTGGCACTGCCTGTGAAACATTGTAATGAAAGAGACCTTTAGCCCACCATAACCAACCACAATCAGCCCTGTTTTCGTTATTAGCAATGCTCCCACAAATGTTGCCACTGTCAGAATTAATGACCACACTGCTAATTATTAATAATCTCATGTTTCTATGGGTTCTTTTTAGCCCAAAGCTTTAGGCCAAAAGCAGAAATTATTTAATTCTGCACCACCACAGTGAAGGCACAAATGAAGTCACAGCCATGATTTCTTTATGGTATCCAACAGATGCAGGTCCTGGCCCACAGGGATAAATAACTACCTGAAGGTCATGCAGCAGGTCAGCGGCAGACCCAGGAATGGCAAGACTTCCCTAATGGTCACTCCAATGCTCTACCACAGATCCATGCCACCTCAAACAGAAGGTATAGAAATGTGCCCAGAAATCAGTGAGAATTACCCACTCCTTGAAGAAGCCTCTTCCAAGCACACAGAACTCAAACACAGAGAGTATAAACAAGACAAGTACAATAGATCAGGTTACTGTGATCCTAAACCTTGGCTACATCAGTCTTTATTAATTATTCTTGTTTGCAGTGAATCACTGTATGTGTTTTGACAAGCGTTGTTTGTGCTGCAGTTCACAATAGAACAAAGAAGCTGCTTCAACAGCACCCACTTTATTAGAGACACCATTGTGAAGCACTATAATACCTTTAGTGTTTTCTCCAGGTGCCTCCTCTTGCATCTGGGATTACAAACACCCAAATAAAAAAAAAAAAAAAGTTAATATAGAACAGACAGAGGAACTGTATCAATCAATTGCGTACATTCAGTATGCCTAGCAGGAAGACTAGTAAAAGTGGAAATCTTTGGTTCACTATAAACCATTTATGTCTCTATGGTAACATCGTTGTTGATTTCTACAGCTTCCCTATCAACAATGTAATAGATGTTTGGTCTTTTAAATATTACCCTTCTTTTCTGGCACCTAAAGGAAATAGGAAAAACAAAAACAAAGACAAACCATATTTAATATAGATTATCCAGAAACACGAGGAGGGATTTAGCAATAAATGACAAACAAATAAAGATAGGATTCTACAGTCACATGAAACATAATCCCATGAGCAATCTGTGCAAATCTCAGAGCTGTGTATGCAATAAACTTATCTTAGGACAATCAGTCTCTTATGCAAGAGGTCAAGCACTATTTAAAGCAGATCCCAACATCCTCTTTCCTCTCTGCTCAAGGCTCCTTGTGTTCCTCTGGAATATGAGATAACCCAACCTGCCTGTCCTGAGAGGAGAGCAGGGGAGACAGGCAGCAGCTGAAACTTGCATTTTGTAATGCCAGAGGGCATGTCACTGTGAAGCGGCTGGAGAGGAGCCATCTGAGGTTTTTGCTGGGAGATCCATCTTTAGGCGCCAGGGCAGAGAGAGATAAGGTTGCCAGCAGCCACCTGTTAGATAGGGAGGAAGAACTGACTCATGGCTTCCCAGCAGGGCAAACAAAACGGAGGTTTTCTCCCATGAGGTAGGTCTAGGGAAATGGAGAGAGGAAGAGCTGAGCTGTGCTTGCAGCCTCTGTTGGTCTTAAGGTACTGGGAGGTCTTGGGAGCAAATGGGAAGAGCCATCCACCCCAGAGCCACCTACCATACCACCCTACCTGCCAGCAGCAGCAGCAGCTGCCACCAGATTGCTTTTCTATGACCCTGGCACAAGCCTAAATGTCTGGTTTGCTACTGCCAGCAGTTCCTACTTTTTCTTTTGCCAAAGGATGGCCTTATAAATACAAGTCTTCTTTAGTCCACCTTAGCAAGAGGCACTGCAGGACACTTGAGTTCATCTTCACGGACACAAACTCTACATAACTGGGCTCTGCAAACCACTGCTTATACCCTTGAGAAGGGACAACAGGCTGTAACAAGCCTCCTGCTGCTGCCCTGATGCTGGACATTATTCTCCCCCTGCCTCTGCCAGAATCAGAGGAAAGCAGCAGGCACAGGGATCCTGTGTAAACCTGCTGCTGGCTCTGCTCACCAAGTGCCTTCAGATCTACGGCTTGGAGACTACAGTAACATCTGTAATTGCTCAGTCTCTATGGGTTTCATTTCTCCTCTGACCAAAATACCACAGCTACTTTCTTTTATAGAGAGTTGGAGCTCATTTTAATGGAAAATAAGGAACACATACATACTTTTGTCATAAACACTTTAAAATTAATGACTGTGGTATAACTAGAGCTGAGGTTACCAGGCATTTCCCACTGCTGCTTTTCCATTTCATGTAGCTCTGTACATCCAAGATAGCAAGCCTGGGGAGAAATTTACATTTGCTTTTGAGGTCTGCCTAGAGTGAAATCTACTTGAAATGCTGGAGCAGATGCTATTGACAAATACAGAAAAGAAAAAGAAAAAAACCCAAACCACCACCCCCCAAAATATTATATAATGAAAGTATTAAGATACTCCTATCCATCCTTTTGGATGCTTTAAATCTCCCTTCTCTCAAAGCAAGCTCCAAACCCTTGAACAGCTAGAGGAAAACACCAGACATTTGAAATGTCACATGAAAGCTGTCACTAATGAGTGCTAGATACAGCAAAGACTTAAATGTGTTGGACTTCACAATTAGTTTTACACCTGTAAGAATATCCTTGGTGATAACTGGAATAATTTTTAGTCTTAAAGCCCCTGCAGCCCAGAACCAGAAATTGCAATAGCTCACAAGGCTGAGCCACAGCAAACCATCACTGCCGTAGAGCTGAGATGCACTGTCTATGAGACAATGTGTCAACTCAGCCTCCAATTTTCCACCTGCAAAGTGAAGATAATAATGTTAAATGCAGCTTTAAAAGGCACAGAGACAGCAACTCATGGAAGAATTTATGTAATAGCAGAGCTCTACTAACAAGCACCTTGTTTAAAGGAAAATAATTTACACTATGCAAGTGATAAGCAATTAAAAATATGCTCAGTGGAAATTGGTAAGATTTCAGCAGCAGAGATTCACAATATCAGCCTTTTTCACATTACCTCACACACTCCATTAGCTTTGCTTAAACTTACCGCTTGCAATGTGGATGAGTATCAGACCCCTCTCTTCCACATTCCCTGGCTCCACATTACAAGTTCCCTGAGATTTAAAAACTGCATTAATATTTGCAGTAATCTTTGGGAAGACTTTCAAGTGCTATTTTAACAAAACAAAGTATGAAAGATCTCTAAATTAAGGTGCTTAAAACCTGAAAAGTAACTAAAATTCTGGTTGAATGTGGGAATTGAAGGTTCCCAAACACTGTACAGGTGGAAAAGTTGTGAAGGACTTTTGTTTCCACTACACAGCCCATTCACCCTTCAAAACACCTTACTGGATTGTACCACTACACTCTCCTTCTGTTCCCTTCTACACTGCTCTGTGCTGCAAAACATACACATGCCCAATGCCCATGTCTTACTCTCATTTTTACATATTGGTAGTAACAACTATGGCGCACTAGACCTCTTCATATAGACTAATACACAGACTCAAAATACTTTTTAACTCAGCTAATTCACCCATGCTGAATCTCATAATTACCAAACACCTGCAATGTAATGAATACAGATACCATTTTCAAAGGCACCTAAGTGAGTAAGAACCTGATCCAAAACATGTATTTATGCACGTAACTAGGAAATAGATTCCAATACATATTTTTGGATTTGACCACAAATCTCTTTTCAAAAAACCCTGAATTTACAAACCTAAATTATCTGTGTGTACTTTTGAAAATTGACACTGTATCACAACCCAGTACAAGCGCAAGAGGCTTTTGGGAAAAGGCTAGTTTTTTGTTTTCCTTTGGGAGAAAAGAGAAAAATGTTCCCTTAGAAGAAAGATTCGTTTCTCCCTTCCTTCCCCCATGCTTGAATATGGGACCATTTAAAACTGTTGTTGAACCATTTTTTGATGAGCTTTGAAAACAAATATTTCTTCCTGATACTGAAAAAGAGTTACAAAACTGTCATCAAGTCAATCAAACCTAGAGAAAGCAATAAGGAATTGAATATAACCCTCACGTGTAGATACGAGTACACAAATAGTTGGTTGGTGCTTTATCATGAAAGCAATGAAATTCAAGCGCTCTATAGGAACAGTGTAATCAAGACACGCTGCCACCCCTTGGTCACAGGATGAAAATGCATGTACATCACGGCAATATGCTGGGAATCATCCAGCACATCAGGCAAAAATCCCAGTAAAATCAACTTGCAGTTAATGAACTTTAATGGGAGATTTTTCTGGACCATCACAAGCATAAATATATTAGCCCAGATTAATGTAAAGGTTTTTATTTCAAGGGACAAAATCTTCTGACTCCCAAAGAGCATTTTCAAAGCTGTGATGGACAACCTAAGAACTGTCTTCTTTCTGGCCTTTTCTGAAACAGAAATACACAGAGGAATGGAGAGCAGCATATATTTTTTTTTTTCCCATTCCCTATGTCTTTGAAAGCCCCTTGGAAAACAACGCAAGCTGCTCTGACCCTGGGCTCAGTGTCTTCTTTCTGCACTTGAGGTATTAGCTACTAGCTCAAGAGAAATAATGTAAGCAGCGTACTCTACATGAGGTATCCCAACTTATTGCACAGTTCACTACTACTACAGAGATGATTCAGCCTCTTCACACAGTTATTCCTGAATACTTAAAAATACATTCTCTCTGGCAGATTTTTTTTAGTGCATGCATCATCATCATGGCTAGTAAAGATTGCAGAAACAGACGCTGATTTTAAACTGACAGCAAATATCACAAGGTGGTTTAATTCTAAATACAGCTACAAAGCAAAGTATAAAAAACATATCATCTCCAGATCAGAGTGTCCATTATTCAATAATCACAAAATACATGATGGGCTTCCATGCAAATAAAACCCATGATTTTTATGTGGTTTATAACTATTTCTTTTGAAGGAAGTAAGCTGTAATTTTTATTAATTTCAAAAGGTGAGCTTACAAAATGTCAATAGGGCCTAACTATTTCCATTGAAAGAACTAGTTCCAGCCCTCTACATCTTAATGGCTGTAGGACAACTAAGTTCAGCATCCAAGAACTCACCAAGAAGAGGCAGAAGAAGAGACTCTTACAGACTGAAACAGCAGTTTCTGTCAATAAACACAGCAGTTCAGATCTGTAGATAGAGTTCTGGTTACAGTTCAAATTTCTGTATCTTACAGTAATGTTATGAATCCTGCAGTCCTACAAACCCTTCTATAAAATCAAATCACTCATCTCTTTGGGAAAAGACCACACCACTTCCGAAATGCCTGTTGGCTGCAGCTCAGGCCTCAACCTTTCTGAAACACTGTCCTTGACACACATTTCTAGGAGGCAATACCTCTTCCCATTAGACAAATAATGAACTGAAAATTAACACTTTCAATTACATGCAACAGCAAGTCTGACATACCAAATTACAATTTTTTTACACTAATGACTTTGATTCTCGCTTTCTCAGACTCACTCTATTAACAAATCATATTTGATTTACTTAATCCTTAATTTATTCAAGCAGGAAACACAGTTTTACTGAAGCATTTCAAAATTATCATTATTTATATCTGAATGAAAAACTTCTCAAAATGTAAATTGGTCTGAATAATCAATTGCAAAACTAGTAAAATATAATATATGGTCAAATGTAGTTTTAACCAAATGCAGGAAAGAAAGAAATATTCAGAATTCAGTTATGGAAAGAATATTCACAGTAATGAAAGCTTTTGTACTTTGAGTCTGGCTGGTTTTATATGGTTAAGTTTCCCACTAAAGCCAATAGGAATTTTGGCTAAGTAATGAACCTGTAAGAATGCAGCATACGGCTCTTTATATAGAAAAGTTTTATCATGTTTCAATGGAGGGTTCAATATTTTTAACACATAACTTATCATACAAAATTTAATTTAAAAAAGGACTTCTGTGATCATCATTTTATAGTCAGTGCCTTATAACATAGATCAATATTCTGTGTTACAGAAAAGTGCTGAATTTCCTATGCACCTGATTAATGCATTGTTATCATCCCAGTAATTAAAAGGAGCAGGGTTATACACAATCAGCATGATACATCTTACTCAGCACCTCCTGGCAGTTGCCTGCAAAAATTAAACTCATTAATCACTGTGATGCCAAAGAAGAAAAAGCTTGGAAAAATGAAAAAGCTCTATTTTATGGGAAAAAAATCTCAAGTCAACATCTAGGAGAAAATCCCTTTCACAGTACAATACAGAAAGCATTAACCTCATCAATCTAAAAAGGAGAATTATGTTACCAAAATTCTTCATAATCTGCTATACCACCAGACTAGATTTTACTAAGAGTCTTCACAGATATTTCATCATATCTAAATGAACATCGTGAAAAAGTAATCCTATAACAAAGCAAAAATGTCATCAGAATTTTGTTTACAACTGTTGTGATAATTAACTTCAGTATCAATACTGCCACAAAGCCAACTGGGAAGTGGTTTTCTGGGGTCATTTATACAGGACCTAGGTTCCTCATTACTCCTCCCATAAATAACATGATTGTCTCATCAGGCTAATAATTAACATGAAAAAATTGCAATATTTAACCCAGGTTTTGTTCACAAGTTACGCCTACTATATATATTTCTCATATACCTACCATGATTTGAAACATCGCAAAAACTTGTTAAAATAGTAAAGTATGTTGTGACTTCTGCGTTTCTATACTTTCATATTATGAAAACAATGTTCTCAAGTCCATCTCAATGATGGCTGTAAAGTGAAGTGAGCAGTTGTCATATTAAATCACTATTGTCTTTGTTTTAAATTTTGTTTATTACAAAGTTACTGCTTCCTCTTTAGCTTCATATAGGATTCGTCTAGTATTTTTCCACCAGTAGTACTTCCAGTGGACAAAATGCTTACTAACAATACTGTGACCTTCAAAGGCAAGATCCTGTCTTTCTCTCTGTTTTGTATTGCATTGAGGTCTGTACTGGTGCTTAAAAATATAGTACTGAATGCAGCACACATATTTCAATATGGAAGTCATCATCAGTAACCTATAAAAAAATCTCAGTTCTCTCCCAATTATTGATCACATGACAAAGTTAGGAACAGAACAGTCTCATTCTCAGGTTTGTTTTGGTATTTCCAAATGTGACCAGGGAAAAAAACTTTGTTCTATATTTTTAAGGTCTGGCTTTTCCTACTAGATCGATGTTGAAGGATGAAAGGCAACATGAATGTCCTACTACGGTGTTTGTGTAAAACAAATATCAGAAGTCTAATCACCTTAGAAAGTAGTTTCTAATGCCGTCTCATTAAGCCCTTCCCCATGATAAGCAACAGCACATGCTCCTGGCACCCTGCACAAACAGACCGCCCTCCTTGCACTTCTGCCATAGTCCTCGCCTGCTGCCTGCCTCATTTTTCCCTTTGCCTCGGGGATTTCACACCGGCGCTGGATTCGCTTGTTCTGGGCGAGCCTGCCTGCTGCCGCCGGGGGCGGGAGAGAAATCTCGCCACGGCCAAGGGCAAGAAGCCGCCGTGGGCTCACCTCGGAGCCGGTCCCGGGAGAGTTCAGCACCGCAGACAGCTCCGCCGGCCCCGGGACCGGCGGGTTTCAGCACCGCAGACAGCTCCTGCTGCCCCGGGAGCGGCGGGGTTCAGCACGGCGGACAGCTCCGCCGGCCCCCGCTCCGGGCGGTTCAGCACTGCGGACAGCTCCGCCGGCCCCGGGACCGGCGGGGTTCAGCACGGCGGACAGCTCCTTCTGCCCCGCTCCGGGCGGTGCAGCACGGCGGACAGCTCCGCCGTTTCCGCCCCCCTTCTCGCCCGTCCCTGTCCCCTGCCTCCACTCCCCTCGCGGGCAGGCCCCCTTCTTCCTGCAATACACGCTTTAAAGGCCATTTCCACTGGCTTTTTCACCCTTCCGACCTGAACGACCCTCCACCAGAGACCCCCAGCCCAGCCCGCCCAGTCTCCTTTGGACGGGAGCACCTTTGAACTGCCCGACCCGGTCCACTGAACTTTCTCAGACACGTTGCCCCTTTTAAAAATAATTGACACGAGGTGCCCACGTGTGTTTAGAAGTCACCCCAAATCCCTGTTTCTGGCCATGCTTTTTGCACTTAATTGCGGGAGACACCTAGGCAGGCACCTTTCCCTCTACAGACAGCACCGCACAACAATGCCCTGCACCCACACACAAACCCTGAGGGGAGAAAAGAAAAGGAAAAAAAAAAAGAAAAAGAAAACGAAAAAAGAAAAAAAGAAAAAAGGAAAAAAGAAAAAAAGGAAAAAAGGGGAAAAAAGAAAAAAAAACCCCACTCCTTTTAGTAGTTTAATATTATTCTTATTATTTTGCAGCCTGTCAGCACAAATCACTCGCACATGCTAAACTGCGTCCTTTACTTCCCGGCTCAGCGCTTCTGGTGATCAGAGAAGCGGCTCCAGACATCTGCCGTCTCCAAATCCAGGAAAGTGAAATTAAAACAGTCAAATAATGAGGAAAATGTGCCTGAGCCCAGCCCGGCGGCGGCACTCCGCTGGCTCGCAGCGACACCTAGAGCCCAGCACGTCGATGGGCAGGGCCCCGTGTCCCCAGCCACGCCGGGAAGGGTCACGGGTGGGTGTGGGCGACCGGGCACGGGGACGGGTCACCTCCCGCAGTTGGCCGGGGCCAAGGAGCAGCAGCGCCAAGATCGTTGCCGCTGAGCGGGTCAGAGGGAAGAGTTAATTCAGGCTCCTGTCACCGCTGGTCCCCGGGGCTATCAGCCTGGCAGTCACCTCGGGGAGGTTTAGGCCGATGTGCCTCATCGCTGGCAAAAGTGCACTTGCTCTACCGACCGCGAAAGTTTTTACGAAGGGACGGGAAAAGGGATGGGGAATTAAAAGACAGCCCGAGGAAGTTTCCCTGCGAACACAACTCTCTCCTCCGAGTGAGGCAGAACTGCTGTCTCGGCTTGAAGCGGTGCCTTTCCTGGGAAGGCTCCCAGAGCCAGAGCTGAACCCTGCCGCAAAGCTAACGCGTCCGACCTGGGCAAGAAGTATTTTTAACAGACACAAACATTCCCAACTGCAGCCATTTGCTTCCCCTTGTGTGTGCTTCCACAGAGGGAAAACACCCTCAAATCCCTCTGCAAACCTAACACCACCCAGGCTACACCAGCGACGGGGAGGCAGCCGGTTTGATCTTTGACCATTCTTCGTCTTCCCGCTTTCTAAATCCCCCTTTTTCCCCCCCGAAAGAACTAGGCGCGATCGACCCAAGCTAGTTTAACTCCATCAGGCACAGCAGCGAGCCGGCGGCCTGGATGAGTCACTCGTTACTAAGGCGATATGCAGATGCACCCTTTGAAGTCGCTACTCTTGGAGGCAGCGCGGGAGCGGAAGGTGCGCGGCCGAAGTTTACGCCTTCCCTGCGGGGGCTCGCCCGGGGGCGGCGGGGAGGGAGGAGAGAGAGCCCCAGAAACGGCTACTCAGGGGTTAAAAAGTTTCCCCGCTGCCAGGTTGGGGGAAGGCTGACGGGAAAGCAAGGAGGGAGGGACAAGGTGAAGACTTCTGCCCCGGGGGAGTGTTAGAGGGTAAAACATGGGATAACAATTTAAAAAAAAAAAAAAAAAGCGGGGGGGGAGGGAAGCCTTGTCGCCTCGCTTGGGGGGAGACGGCCAAGAGCTTGCACTTGCCGTTTCCAAACGTGCTGACCCCGCGCCCCTAGCCCTGCTCCGCGGCAGCGGAGAGCCGCGCAAGGAGCCAGGTAACGGGGATCCGTGCGGGTTCCGTCCCGTACCATCCCCCGCACTTCGGGGGAAGAAGAGGAGCGCAAAGACCCGCTTGCAAGAGCGGACAAACCGCAAGAAATCGCCGCCAGCCAGGAGGGGCACACAGGCATCCGGCAGGACGGGGGAGCGGAGGGGAGGACACCCAAAACCCAACCCAACCCAACGCGAACGACACCGGCGCTTACATCCTCCTCCTCGCAGTCACTTCGCGGCTGGTACTGGAAGCGGGGCCGGCCGCTTTCCTGTTGCAATGGACGCGAGGTCTTGCCGGCAGCGCCGTCCTCCTCGCTGCTCTGGGCGCCCAGGAGGTGACTTGCTTCGGGGGGAACGGGGAAAGAGCGGGAGGTGTTGATCTTCCCGCTGAACCGCTGGTACAGTGAAGCCATGAAGTCAATCCGCGGGAAACGAGGGGGAGGGAGGGAAAGAGAGACGCTTCTCCCTCTCTCTCTTTTTTTTTTTTTTTTTCCTCTCCCCCTCCTCTCTTCTTTTTTGGCTACAGCATGCTACACGCCGGCGAGGCTCAGTCCCACATCAGTGGAAGGGAGACCGAGGGATCCTGCTCCCCGGTCCTCTGCACCGGCACCCGGAGAGAAGCGGGGGGATCGAGAGAGCAGGGAGAGGGGGAGTGATGGGGGGGAGAGGAGAGAAGATAGATAAATAAATAATAAAACGCAGTCGAGCCGTAACACCACAGGCCCCGGGAATGCTGCACCATCCAGTGTTGGGAAGGAAAAAAAAAAAAAAAAAGAAGAAAAAAAAAAGAACCAAAACACTCCACGAAGACGTACCCCCGATAATGGCGCCTGAGTGGATCAGCATTAAATGTGCTTTGGGGGTGTGCGTGTGTGTTTGCAAAAGCAGGGGAAAAAAAAAATGGAAGGGGGGCTGGCTCAGTCGCTGGCTGTCAGCGGCTCCCCAGGCAGAGGTGGCGGAGCAGTCGCCTCCGAGGTCGCATACCAACAGTGTGCACAAGCGAGAGGCAGAGTGACAGAGTGTGTGAGACGGAGTGGAAGAGGCTGGGAAACCTCATTCAAAGCACGTTGCTCTTCTGGGGAGGGAGGGCTCTTCTACAATCATCTCTTTTTCGGCACCTTCTTTTTCTTCTTCCTAATTTTTTTTTCTTTTTTTCCCGGGGAAACAACTTAAAAAAAAAAAAAAAAAAAAGAGCAACAGACACCTGATCGCTAGCCGTGAGAAAGAAAGAGAGGTGGGGAGGGGAAAGCGAGGCGGGGAGGAGGGAGGCGGGACCGGCAGCTGGAGAGGCGCCGGGAGGCCGGTGTGCCCGGAGCGGCTCGGCCCCGGGGAAGGGGCAAGGGGAGGGAGGGCGAACCTCTCCGCTGCCCTGCCCTGCCCCAGCCGGCCGCGGGCACGGCTCTGCCGCGGCAGGCGGGCGAATGCCCGGTTCCCGTCCCCTCCACCCCGTCCTCCTCCTTCCCCCGCCTCCCCAAGGCCGGGGCGGAGGGGGAGGGTTGCGGGTTTTTGAAGGTGGTTGTTGTCGCTTTTTAAAAGAATCCTGTAAATTGTGTCTCTTACTATTTTTGTATGAATTCATTTTTGCTGCATTAAAACGTGCTTCAGCGCCCCTCTGTGGAAATCCGCCCGAAGTGGCTCCCGGCAGCACCGGCCGGGGATAAACAAGCGCAGTCCCGGCGCCGGGGGCGGCCGGGCCGGGTTGGGCCGGGGCCGGGGCCGGGGCCGGGGCCGGAGCCGGAGCCGGAGCCGGAGCCGGGCCGGGACCGCGCCCGGGGAGCGCCCGCCGCCGCCTTTGAGCGGCCCTTGCGCCGGGGCGCCGGGCCACGCTCGTTCCGCCCGGAGAACCGCGGCCGCTAATTAAGGCGCCGGAGGAGGAAATGGGCATGTGCTCAGGTAGGCAGCGGGGGAGTTGGCCGCGGGTGTCGAGCCGCTCCCAGCACGGCTGCATCGGGACAGAGGGTGACGATTCCTGTTGCTCCAGCATCAGGCTCCGGGGTTTCCATAGCAACAGATGCTTAGGTCTAAAGGAAAGTGGCAGAGTTGCTGTCCCCTCTTCTCCTCCCCGAAATCCTCCTCCTCTTTGACCTCTAAGCTTGCCAGAGATACTGGGATTACTGGGCATCCTCTTATGGGAAGCACACAAAGCATAAACCAGGGTTTGCCCGTTCCCACTGAGAGACTTGCTGCTGAAGAGCTCACAAACTTGATTATACTTTAGCAAGTGGATTTGATGGGCTGAGATGTTTCTAAACATAGTTCTTACTTAAAGTTTTAGCTGTTAAGAAAATACCATCTTTGATATATGTGATTGCATCAGTCTTAAAAAATCCCCCACCTCAGTAGATCATGTATACAATATTCTAAAGTGCAACTATCCGCCCCCCCCCCCATGATTTCAACAACTGCCTGATCAAAAATCTCTTTACATCTGAATCGTTTCATCC
The DNA here is from genome assembly GCF_034638445.1 of Ciconia boyciana. NCBI lineage: Eukaryota > Metazoa > Chordata > Aves > Ciconiiformes > Ciconiidae > Ciconia > Ciconia boyciana. Next base: position 160,461,086 of record NC_132935.1, read on the forward strand.
GCTGCTTTTTATTTGTGTCTTCAAAGTCAGGGATGAAAAGTCTTAACATTTAGATGAAAAGGGAACCTTATCTCATCAAGAGAGAAAACAAAAACAAACGCTCTGCCTCCTTCCTGATGGAACTTGAAAGAAGGAATCGTTTTGATCTTCACAACTGAGATCCTGACATTTAATTAAAAAACGAGATGAGCACACAATGCTCTGAAGCAAAGGCCTAGCTTCTAAGTCATAGCTACATACGTCATAACAGAGGTAACTTTCCAGAAGCTACTTGGACCCCTTGTAAGTCATGTTTCGGACACAAATTGACTACACGGTACCAAAAATCCGCAGTTAGCTCAGCAAAATTCCATCTTGAACTGCATTAACAGTCACTTTATGACTATTTGGAACTGGTGACAACTAGCACTGAAAAACATAAAGGAATAACATAATCAAATTAAAACAAATAATACATTTTTAACTTCTAAGGAAAACTAGGACACAAAGGAATAATCAAAGAAAGCCACAAAAAGGCAAGATGAAACCACCAGGCAGAAAAAACACCAAAGATTAAATGTCTGAATTAAAAAGTCTCAAAGTACAGAAAAAAACCACCATTCTGCCTCACAGATCAGTTCAAAACTGAAAGAGCCAGTAAGGACCAATTCAGTTCCAAATACATCCCATTTGTGGTTTTAATTCTTAAGAACCAAGATTTCACATAATCGAGTTTGTCTAGTCATGCACGCACATATTGTGCATGTATGTGTGTACACAATTCATGGAAAAATTATATTAAGGGAACATAAAATTGCAATGTCAAATACTTTAAAAGCTCAGTGAAAAACAACCAGCCAAATGGTCCTCATCCACCAAAAAATCCTGATCATGCAGCTTTGGGCTGTGATTCATTTGCCCTGAAATAAATAATTACAGCTATTTAAAGGCCTTCCTGATTCCAGCGCTCTAGTCCATGACAGACCAGGGACAGCAGAAGCAAAGTCATGTCATGCTCTGGGTATTGCGGTGGGTGAAAGAAGATGGTTTGCACCAGTTGGGAACTGCAACACACATTTCTGTAGTCCTGCTACAGCAAGAGTGACCTTGTGTAGAAGGGCTGAGCAGGCAGCTGGAGGCAGAAATATCTTGAATAACCCCCTGCAATAAGATTCACCAGAACCAGTCTGTCGATGCCATTATTGAAAGCAGGAGGATTTTTCTGAGTCATAGGGGACCCAGATGATTTCATTAGGGACTCTGGAGAGCACTTCAGTCTGCCTGTGCACACGTTATCTCAGGATGTAGCTTGTCCCCAACAAGCATGTATTATGGTAGTCCTGTCTGCCCCTCAGGGAGGGCCACAATTCAGCGCTCCTGAGTCACAGCTCAGTGCTGGAAGTCCTCCGCTCTCCGCTTGCAATTCCATGGTTAATTTGCTGTTCACCTGTGCATGACTTGGAGCCCAGAGTCCTCTACAATGTCCCGGTTATATGACCAGATACCGTCATACAGTATGCACACCAACAGGGCACAGAAAACAGGATGAAGCCAAAAAAAGAAACACGGGAATCATTGAGACATGATAGTAAAATGGCAATAAACAAACACTACATCAGTAACTGGGGCTTCATTACAGCAAAAGACCTTTTCAGCCTATGGCAAGATTTGAGGAGAAGAAAGCAACCTGCATTATGAAATATGCTTAAAGAGGCAAAATATTTCAGAAGTACAAACATAAGATTCATGTCTTTAAACACACATCTTATATGTAAGAAAGATCCTTTCCCTAAATTCTGCAAACCGATCCCAAGATAAAAATCAAGGCATTTCAAAACAAACAGTGTTCTCAAGCGTCTGTTAGTTGTATATTGAATTCAGTATCCAAAGTTTTGCAAGGAGGTTTGATTCCTAACTAGTGACATTTCCATTGAAATAAAGTGTGTTAGCCTAAGATATTTTCCCTGCAGCGGCAAAGTAATTATGTTTTAATGACATTTTTAAAGCATACAGGTAAAAATGACACTTGGTTTTTCCACGTTGTATAAATAAATAGCATCCCCACATTTCAGCACTATTAATGTAACACTATCAAAAGCAGGTCAAACCCAAGCCCTACTGCCTTTAAAACTACACATAAAAGATTTCTTTTTGGACAAGCATTCTCAAAATGACACTGGCAAAGAAACAATCCAGCAATGATTCTCTTGCATATTTTTAAAAAAATATTACATATCTCTGTCAGGGGATTCAAGTGTTGTTATTCATGTTCCATTCTTCTGTTCTGACTAAGCAATTTATGTTTGCTTAAACTTTGAACTTGTCATCTAAATAACACAGAGTTTGCTTCAGACAGAGCTACGCGTGTTTCTAGTTTTCGTGTGGCAATAGTTATAAGTAGTTTATTAGTGAAAATTTTTAAACACAAAATAATTTTTCAATAGTTCAAGTACACTTTTTATTATTTAAAATATTATATTTTCCTTTTCCAATGATCTTTTAAAGGAATTTTGGAATTTCCTGGTTATCTTTTCATATCACTCCAGGAAACCCCAAATTAATATTTGCCCTTAAAATGCCTGTATTAATATCATCCCTCTGATTTTTTATAATGGCAACTCTCCAGGCACTACAGAAACAAAGACACACTATTTTAACTCCTATTACTATTGTTAGCCAAGATAAAAACATCCGACTGGTGAATGGCCTCAGGCTTATGCCATCTATACATCTGCTGTCTGGTGTCATCTAAAAACCCAACCAAACCAAAACAGAACAGAAAATCTCTTTCCTGTGTCAAATACACCAATTCAGCAGTCCCTGAGGATACACTTGATCGTTCATTTTGATCTAATGTGTGTGCTGGGGGAAGCATACTATTGTGTCAAGATAAGTGACACTAGGGCTGCTGAAGACTGAGCGGTATTATATACCGTGGAATTAGTATGCTGATCTGTTCACTTTCTTATGTCATTATTTGTGCTAGTAGCATCTCAGAGCAAATTTTGTAGAAACGCAGCAATGGACAGTGAGTGAGCCTGGGACATAAAAAGGCACATTTTTCTCTGGCATCACAGAGATAATAAAAAAAAAAAAAATCTTGCAGGCCAATGATTCAAAAAAAAACCCAAACCAAACCCAAAACCCAAATGCCAAACCAACCCTAAACAAACAAACAAGCTAGCTTTCCAGGCTGAACCAAGAAGCATTGGAAAAATTAGTTTTCTGGGCACTGCAAGAATAATGCAATCTTCCACAAGTGGTTGAATGAAAAGAAAACACTGATACTCAAGTACTAGGAACAGTAGGTGAGATGGCTTGACAGGATACAAGATTTTACAGGATACAGGATACAGGGGAAAAAAGAATGTAGGCTGGAAGAAAAAGAAAGTAGGCTTCAGGGGAAGAGATGGACCTGGAGGGAGCAGTGAAGAAAGAAAAACAAAAGCACATAGAAGAGGCAGGTACACAGTGAAGTACCAGGAGGGCTGAGAGAGAAAGGAGATGAAGGCAAGTGAGGTCAAAGAGGCAGAAAACAAATGGACCAAAGCTGGCAGAGATGGAAAGCACCAACACGCCTGGAGAGCGGGGAGACAGGCTGGAGTGTTACAAGGTTAATTGGAGCCACACAATGGGAGGATTTTCAAAGCCAAGGAGACCAGCTGCTCTGGAGGGTACTTTCGGCACCTGCTGGATAAATGTTCACTCAGTGGTCAGTAGACAGGTGATTTTATCCACCAAGAATATCGATACACACCTAGGCCTAATTAACTGAAATCAAGAACATGTAGCTGAATATCAGCAAGTACTTCCCAGTAGTGTGAGAAGGACTGTTTCCAGAGGAAATGGGTGAAAGGCCTAATGCTGAGAACGTTTATAAATAGCCTGTACAAGGCACTAGAAAATGTGCTGTAAGGCATAATCCTGCCAACTGGCAAAAGGATAGACCACATGACCAACAAGGTTTTTCCCATCTCTAGTTTTTATGATTTTGCAACTGGTGCAGGGGTGATGAAAGGCAGAAAAAAACCATACAGAAGAGAGTGCTCAGGAACAACGGTTGTGCAAGTTTGCTGCTAGAAAAGGTAACTACAAAGCCTAAGTAAAAGAAGGTGCAGGTGCACATGTGCTTGTACAGCTGTACATCACATTGGGGACCTGGCCTATGACTGTACCTAGTATTGCAATACATACAAATAGGAGTCTGTGCTGAGGACTGTCTTTCTTGCCTTAATTAATGTTCTGTCTTTGGAAACTTTATCCGAGAGAAGTTAGGACAAGATCCCAATTCCATGTCTTCAAGACAAACCAGGAAGTTACACATTAAAGTTACAGATAAATACATTTTTCTTTGGATGCCAAGAGCCGTTGGCAGCCATGGAAGACGCAGCTAATGCTGCTGAACTCGTCTCCACTATGCATATTCTTCTCTGCTTTGCAGCTTGCCAATATTTGATGCTCAAGTCAGATATGCCATGACAACAAGCAGTTTGCCTGATTAATATGATCTCTCAAGGGGGTTTTCAGTAAGAAAAGGAAATAAATTTTTCTTCAGAAAGGCAAAGTAGGCTGTTGCAGGTCTATCGGAAAAGTAACCTTCTTGGAAAAGTATCCACTGGCGCTTCAGTCAGCTGCGTCAGGTGCACTCTGTCTTGAGATGAGAGATTATGCTCAGCTCTGTATGTGAAGGGGATGCACAAGGTCCCTGCTCCATCTTAAGTGCCTGAGCCACATCCGCACATCCTTAATTGCCAATGTTGGGAGAAGCCGATGCGATTCCTCTCTAATTCAGCACTATAAAATTCGTAGCACACAGAAGCAGCATACCTTGGAGAAATTCTGAATTTTCACTTGCCGAGAAGAACTTGTGCATGCAGAATGCTAGAGAAACAGAAGGGATTTAACCAGTCAGCATTTCAAATGCATGCCACAGATTTCAAAGGGAGCAGACAAGACAAAATACTTTCATTTAAAGACTTTTTTATAATACAGATATTTTCTTTAAACAGATCTGTGACTCCTCGGACTAGCTGTCAGCTTGACAGCTTTCTTGTTGCTTGGAAGAGAACTAAACTCCAGATTTAATAAAAGACCCAGGGGATGTAATGACACAATTTTAGGGTTTGGAACCCCACAGCCAAAGGAAAACCCTAGAGAGAAATATGAATATGGAGAGAAAAAAGCATATATAGAGAGACGGACATCTCAAAAAGGCTACCTACCATTAGACTAACAAAATATCCTTCTACTCCTTCGTTCTCATTCTGGCCCTGCGATATATACATGTCTTCCTCCAGTTTGGCACAGCTTCAGTATGTTCAAATATTCTTCTCTTGCAGCCTTTTACAAAGAAAGAAGCAATGATGGAGGTTTGTAAAAAACCCACCCTGTGACAGAGCATGTTGGATATTCTCTAGGAATAAATACTGGATCAGGGAATCTTGAAGGCTGTAGGTACAATTCAGTCCAGTTTCTGTCTCCCATCAGGATTACAGACAGGTAAGGAGCTGTCTTGAGATGTCTTCTCAGGGCAGTTTTGAACGTACAGAGCTGCCACTATAGGTACTTCAGAAAGTTTTCAGACTGAACAAAAAAGCATCTAATGAGCTCCAGTCATCTGGAGCTAAGTGGTCCATAAGCAGCGACTTTATGGAACACAGTTCTAGATTAGCTGTCTGAAGTCCCCTGAAATCACCTAAAAGTAAGTAATTCATTTTTGGATTTGGCACTAATTTCAATTGGTAGATGTTTGTGCTACTTCACTGTTAGTGCTGGTGCATGTTCTTTCCTGCCCATTTGTCTTTATAAACTGATTAGGAAAAAAGCTTACCAGTTCACTTATAGTTTTCTAAGTACAAATTACCCCATTCGTCCAATTCACCTGTCTTAGAAACATGAAGTCTAAAATGACTGAGGCTCTCGGAAGCTATTTTAAAGGTTCGTTAATGCTTTCGGTCAACTGCCATTATGTAACAGCAAATATACAGGATTATAAATGGCTGTCCAAACAGTGTATTCATTTTTCAAGAGGTACGAGGCACAAGGACAAGAATGGAATACTGATAGGAGATTAATAAATTATGTCCTTGCTGATTTAACAGAGGTTTATGAGCACAGTTATTTAGGATCCACAAACAAGTCACCCAAAGAGAGATTTTAATCTTAAATAACTCTTAGGATGTGCCTTGATTTAACTCATCAACATATGTGCTTCCTTTTAACCCTACTGCAATCTTTCGAAGTACGTCAAACAGAAGCACTAAGGTCAGCTTTGCAAAGGTATTTAGCAATGCGAGGTACTAGAATACACACTGGAATTATCAAAATCAGATCAGTGATGGCGTAATCAATATGAGCGGCTGCCTTGGAAAATTCCAGTGGATATTCACATGCATCTTTACATATTCCCTGTATGTACCTAAATTTAGGGGCATTTGATTTCTAGTTGCTAGTTAAGCTGATATAAATCATATTGGCTTGCTAAGTAATATCTTTAAAAAATAAATAAACCCAAAGCTTTGTGAAACAAGACATGTATATTTCTAGTCCTTCCTGACTTAGAGGTAGATCTATATGTATATTTATTTGCATATGCCAAGAAATCATAAAAGCATGCCAAGTGAACCAAACTAAAGAAAGTGTGAAAACTTCAGGGATGTTCAATAATTTCACTGCAAAGATAAAAGCAATCCAGGCCTCTGCTAAGCAAGAAAATACAAGCTGCTTCATCACGATCTGAACATGACTGTGACAAAGGCAATCCTATGAAATTTTGACTGCGACTGATAATTTCAAACCCCTGAAAAAAGTCTGATTTGCCCTTCCAGAGAAAAATCTCTAATTCCCTCCAAGTTATGCAAGCACACAGCAGTATCCAGAACCTCTTGTTTCTCTCCACGAAGCAGGCAAGCAGAAACTAGCCAGCTAAAAATGCTACAACAGAGCTCCAAGAAAACAACCTTTGAGCCCATCACAGTTTCTGCAACGATGACATCAACAAGACTTCAGGAACACAGCCAGAGCTGCATTTTATAAAAGCACCAACACTGAAAGCAATTGTTGAAAAAATGAAGCCACCGTGACTTACAGCAGTAACAATTTCTGATGAAACACCACTTGCTACACTAGCTGATGCCTCCCCTCCAGGAACAGTATCAGCAATGAGCCAACAGAAACAGCATCACCATTTATCTGGAATTTAAGGTTCTTGATAATCATTAAATTGTTTCTCAACACTACATCTTCAATGATTTCATATAAATAACTGCCCTAAAACCTTCTTCAATTTCATGAGACTGAGAAAGTTTACCATTTTTCTGTGGGAATTGTTTATTCTAGCCATTATTCACCAATTTAAACATGTCTTTGCCTATCCCGTAACTCAGTAAAACAGAATTCACTACTGATTCTGGGGATAATAAATTTATTGAAAATATCCTACTGAGAAAAGAGTATCCCCCTTCGAAGGAACACATCCCTGTATTGGTATTGCTTGGTATTTTTGGAAGTGGATGACACCTCAAAGCCAATTAACATGGCCTAGTTGTGTCATCTAGAAACATACGGGTCCTTCAACATAAAGCACATGTGGTACTGACATTTGCAGCACATTATGACAAACACAGGCAACAACTTGTCAGAGGTGGAAACATTTGCTGGATAACACAGATGATATAACCAGAAAGTGGGACAGTCACCCCAAAGAGGGGCAATGCTGTGTTTTGGCTAGAACTTGAGATGTCACATTGGACTTTAATTTAAGAATTTAAATGACCTGGGATATTCCCACCAAAGGCATCTTCCTCATCTTGCGACACTCAGAGCTTTCTTTGTATTAAAAAGGAGAGAAAGAACTTGCAAGGGGCTCAAATCTTTGGAATGTGCAATTTTACTACTTTCAGAGCACCCACCAAAGCCTACTTCTAAATAAATACACTGGCAGTGACTTCATCTTTGGCCTGCTTTTTCCAGGGAGCTGTAGAGAAGCACTGCTTTATCTGTAATGTACCTGTGCATTGAGTTTACGATCCAGGGCTGAGGGGCTCTCTGTTCTCGCGGCTGACTCTTGACTGGGATTCTCGCACTGAGCTTCAGCTCCCCTCTCCAGCATGGGAAATTCTCTAGCCAGGCCACCTAGTTTAAGAGACAGCAGGAGCTGCACGTCCTGTCACCTCGCAAGCCCCACATGTGCCCCAAAATATTTTAAAGTAGGTTTGTGGGTCAGCTGCAGTGTGGGCTGCCCGCATATCCCAGCTTAGTACTGCAGCCATGGTGGGAGAGGTCTGATTGCACCTTTCTGCTTATTTTAGGAGCAGCCTAAGGCAAGTTTACAAAGTAATCTCTCCTGCTGTCTTTTGTGTTACCAGTAGTGCCTTTCTATAGAAAAAATAAAATAAAAAAGATACTGATATGTTCACAGTGTGATTTCTAAGCTGACAGCAGGCCTTTAAGATGAGAGCACAGACATTATGTTAAATATGCTCCATCACACATCATTTTTGTCTATTATCTAGTTCATATTAGAAAATAGTTGTCATTTCTTTATCAGATCCCTTTGGAAACTCACTTCTGTTGGACCCTGCCCTCTACTGACACGCTTCTCTTGTGAACACAATGCAGTCTGTTATATACATGACAACCTAGATGGCACACTTCAAATGAGATGAGTCTTTTAGGGAAAGAGAGGCAAAAAAAAAATAGAATGACATGAGGACAAAGCCTAAAATGCTAGTGATTTCTATTTCCTATGTCAGATAACTGGGAGAGAGGGCAAAAAGAAAAAAAATACAAATTTTCTTAATAATTATTAATTAATTCTTAATAATAATCTGAAGATAATTCATTGGGATCAATACAATTTTATAAATAAGAGTCTGGATCACGTTCTACCCTTCAGAAATAAAATTGTTTTGTTTATAGTGCTTGTCAAGCCTGTTCTCTGAGTTTGATACAGAAAACATGCCAGACCTGGTAGAAGTCGCAGTGGTAAACAAGCAGCTGTGCCATTGTGCTAACCTGCAGCATTAGCACATACGGCACAAAGCAGTGCCGGTGGCGAGAGAGCACTTCCAGTCCCACCAGCCTGTGCCCTCTGCCCAGCACACACTATTATAAGTGACAAGAGAGTAGGCATTTTGATATCTGTTTTCACTTAAGGCCCTTAAAGTGGAGACAACATCCATTAAGGCTTACAGTAAACTTCTGAAATAAAACTCCTTGTCGGTGTTTTACAGATGAGACCAGCAGAGCTGAGTGATTTGCTCATGCAGATCTGTACTGCAGGCAGAAGAGAGCACAGACTTCATCCTATGGCCATTTATTCTACAGGGTAACAACTCTCTGTACGTTGAGTACTGAGAAAGCTCAGCAGAATCAGCAGGAGGTGGAGCATCAGGAGAGATGCCACTTGCTAATTTTGGAAGCAACAGGCCCCAAACCAGGGCCATTCATCTGGTCCAGTACACAGCTGCTTGCTTAAAACAGGCAGCTAATGGGAAAAAAAGCTGAAGTCAGAGAAGTACACCACAGAGATAGTAAAACATCCCTGAGAAATAGCATTCTTCCTAAGTCATTACTATAGATGTCACTGGGGGGTGCGTGTGTGCTCAAGCAATTTGTGTAGTTCGCAATTGCGTTTCTTATGCCACAGTTGTTCTACGTTTGCAACTGCAGTCCTGAGAAAAACCTGCTGGTTTCTTTTTCTGTAGGGTCCTCAGGTTGTTTATTCCAGCCCAACTGACAGAAAAAACAGAGTTACTGCGGGCACAGAGAATACTTTATGCTCTCCATAAAATTATTTGACAATCCAAGGAAAACTTTCCTGAGTCTGTTGTTCAGATTCCAGTGTGATTAATTGTATTCAGTGGGAGCTTTACCTGAGTAAGTACTGCAGGGTCTGACAATATCTGAGCAGGTCAGCCCAAAATATTAAAATGATTCATAATCCTAGAAATAAACATTTGAAAAAAACCCTGTAAATACAGATCAACATCACCACTTGAGGGTGCTGCAGTAGTTCTTAAATATTAACTCAAAGATGTGCTACCAGGCAGGTACTGTACACAGAGCTACGCGACAATAATTCACCTAATTACTTCCATGGAGGCACTCAGAACATGTGGAGCGAAATTTGCACAAAATACAGCTGAACAGGACATCTTCTTCTGAAATAGAGGTTTAAATCCTAAAACCTTCCTAGCTAGTTAAGGTGATAAAATAGGATTCTCCTTAAAAATAGGTGGAAAAGGAAAAATTAAGCAGAACAAAAGAGGACCCTTGATTACACAAGCACACGCATTTCCAACTTCAAAAAATTTATTAGAAATATAAATTCTCAGCTCTGCACACACATTTCCTCTGACTGTAGTACAAGCGACTGTTTTCCAAAGCTTATCAAATTGATTTTGCTATAAGCTATTACAGGATTATAGTCCATTTGAATAGTCTTCACTACAGGAAACACACAGAACTAGTCTCTGTGGGAAATATATTGAATAGTCAGTAAAACACAAAGCAATACCAAAATACAATAGAAAACGGTTCAAAAAAGTCACAGCAACCTAAATGGAGAGCCTGAGTCAAATATTATCTAGGATTCTCTTATTTTGTAGAACCTCTCTTTTATCATAGAAGACATTATTTGCTCATGAGGATATAAAAAACATGAAAAAAAGAACAGATGATAATGAAGTTAAAGGAAACTTATAAAATCATTATATATGTGAAAGCATAGTGACTGCACATAAAATGAGCTCTGGTTTGGAAAGCATGTCCAGTTCCAGTTCTTTTATCTGACTCTTACCAGACACTCAAGAGAGCTGGTCAGGAACTATTTGATGATACTCTTGGAAAATACTGATCCATCAAAGTTAAAACTGCTGGTGGAAAAAGGGCTGGTTTAAAATAAAAGTCCCAGTTCAAAGACATTTGTGGAAGGGGATTTATTGCTTAATGTTAGAAGATATACAAATGGACCACTTTCAGACTGAAAATAACACAAATCTATTTCCAAAAATTAAGTGATTTTGAAATCCTGATGAAGAAAGAAAAAAAAATTAAAACTCTGAAATGAAAATAAATCATTTCAGTTGACCCAAACTAATTTTATTCTTTGGCTCGCCACAGAGCAGACATTTCCAAGATTGATTACCCACCTGAATTCAGAGCAGCAAAGTTTTTGAAGCCTTGAAACCTGAGTCCTTCTCAGTGCTAATCTCTTTGCTGGGTGCCCACTAGAACATGGTAGGTTGAAAGGCTTTCTAAAACTATTTTAAAAGATGATGATTACCTGGACCTTCGTCTTGAAGTCAAAGTACTGAAATCAGCTAGAAGAATAAGAGCGCCCTGGTGCAATGGTGAATATAAACTATGAGCAGGTAAGTACTAGGAATGGTCCTTTGCAATGAGAGGTAGAGACACTCAGCCTCCTTCCATGTCCTCTCCCTTAGGAGAGGATCAAGTTCATGTTCAAGTACACGCTGCTGCTGAAGTTGATACCACCCATGATTCACAACATGCATTTCCCAGGGCTGTACTCACATAGATAAGGAACTGACCCAATTTTAGAAGATTGATTTAACCCCAGTGAACATTTTTACGCAGTACATACACACAGCTCAACAAATGCTTGTGCCTCACTTTCCTAGCAAAGGAAGACCAAGGGAAAGCAATGAGATAAGGGTGAATGTATCAAGGAGAGGTGTGCACGAGCCAGAAATTCATTCTGCAAATGATATGATTAGCTACACACTTCTTCTTTGGCCTTAGCCCTCTAATAGACTGGAGTAATTTGGCCCCTATATTGCAATACTCAGCATCAGAAAAGAGAGCAAAAACTACTGTAGACGTTTTATAAAGACAGGAGTAATCCCTGAGCCTATGTAGCAAGACATTATTTTATTAGGGCATCTGAAATTAGAGCCAATATGTCAATATTACCTTTCTTTATAAAAAGGGTGTTAGAAATAGGCAGACAATCTTGACATTATGTGGGTTTTTCTACAGCCTATTCATTTCTACATTGCATTGTTCAACTAGTTATTTTTAAATTTTCATTACCTTGCAGACAGTGCCCTGATTATTCCTCTAAGAATGGTAACCTTTTAAATACCTTTATAAAAATGCCTTTACACATTATTAACATTAACGCAAGACCTACCCAATTCCCTATACCAAGGTCACAAATACCAGATGAACACTTCCAATGAGCAAAATAAGAGATATGTACAATTTTTACAAGTTAGAGTACTGCTGTGAGGACTTTTTTTAAAGATAAAAATAGCAGAAGAAGGTAGAGTACCATCTTGGCCTCATTTAAAACATGAGTCCATCTCACACAGGTTTATGTGGAGCTCCAGCTTGGCCTACACATATAGGAAGAGTCAGCAAACAGGCCACAGCCAAGTGATTTGGCTGTTGGATGCACAGACAGGAACTCCTGATTACTGGCTTGCATCTTTACTACATGGTAAATTATGCCTCCAGCAAAGTGATGCATTTACCTCCTATTAACTTCAGTCAGACCAGGATTAAATTTTAGGCAGGCTGCTCTGATTCTAAGTTACCCCAGGAATAAAATGTATGCATAATAACCTCCACCTACCCCAGAGGGGGCTGTGAAGATTAATGGTAGGAAAGCACCTAGATGCCAAGGACAGACATTTGTCCTAGTTACGTCTACATATGAAAAATGATCAGACTCTTTTGTCTCTCAGAAAATGGTCACAGTTACTTTAAAATACATATTCAAGATAAGAGTTGTGAACTCAAAGACCAGAACAGTTGAAATTATTAACAAATAACATGTAACACTGTAAATGTATTTCACTGGGAAAAGGTCAGCATTAAAGATGTGAGACAGCCTTTTACATTAGAATAACTCATATTGCCTTCTCTTCATCAGTCATGTATTTCCGTAACTCTGTGCTTTCTTTCAGTCATCTTATTTAACAAAAAGGATTTATGTTTTGGTGGAAAACAGCACTACAGAAAAGTCACATTTATTAAGTCTGCCATTGCAAAATCTTTTGTATTAGATAAGCAGCCCCTAATTTTTTCAATAAATAATTTTATTATTTATGGCACACTCCTACCTTATATTTCATTCAGTTTAATTATACCAGTAACATGCTGGGTAACATTTCTAATTTTCCTTCTGTAAATAACTGGTATCATAGCAAATGCCTGTAAGCACTCATTACAAATGAGGAATGCTTGTCACTCATATTAAACCACTGTGGTTTGCTATGCACAAACGTTTTTAAAACATTCAAATCTTTGGGCTGAAATATTTCATTCAAAGGAGCATGTGGTTGCTTTGTGTCAATGTACACAGGAGAGACAGACAGCTGTGTAAACACTGAATTATGGCATACTGCAAAACACCCCAAACTTCTCCTCGGAAGCATTTCAAAACATCTGCCCTCCCACAGGCAGGACTTCAGCACTGCATTTGGTGCATAGCAGGGTCAGGATCTACCATGCTTTTACTCCTGTGCAGCATGCATAGAAAGGGGACAACAAAGTGATTTCATTATTCCTGTTTCACATTCTCCCTTCATGGCTTCACTAGATGAGCAGGAATACTGCCACTGTTGAGATAATGAGCACAGGCAATTAGTAAGAGATTGTTAATGTTTCACTGAAACACAAATAGCAAAAGATAAATAATTCCTCCCTGAAGATCTAAACCAGAAGAATAATTAACAGCTGGAGGGGAGGGGAAGCAAGAAGCTAGAACACACTCCAGAACTGCAATCTGCTATCCAATTTTTGCAGGAAAACATGTGTGTTTGTGCATTATATCCTTTACTCAAGCATCTATCCTGCATCAGCAAAGCACCTGCAAAGTTCTCCACTGAGTTCAGTGATAGCAGGATTGCGCCTGAAGTTGGAAATGCTCATCCTTAGAAATGGGTGATCCTAATAATGTGATCATATGGCCCAGTCCTGTAAGAAAAGTTGTTCAGTCTGCACAGAAATCTTTGCAAGATCAGGGCTACAGCTTTATGTTATGGTGGTAACACTCTGGACAATCACCTCATGAACCAGCATCCTCACGTTTACTCTGTGAAGAGCTACAATCCTTCTTTCACTCCTTGCTTTCTCCAGCTCTATCATTCTCTTTCCTGTTAAGAACCAAGCTTGACTACTTCTAAATATTTAGTAACTTCTTTTGCTCCTCAGGGGAGTCATGCAAAGTAGAATTAAGCCTTATCAACAACCCTATGTTTTAATTCAGGACCCCTAGAAAAAGCAGCTGAAACTAACCCATCCTTCCTTTCTTGCTGCCCCAGTTAGTGCCCTACCTCATTTCTCTTTAGAAGACATCTTTCCACATGCTCCCCTGTTTAGACACGAGTGCTTATTTATGTTCTGCTTTGAGACATTTTGGTTTTGACCTTGTGTTTGGGTATGTCAGAGAAAGCTGTTTGCTGGGCAAAGAGCTACACACTGATGATGCTGTGTGTAAAGAAAGCACTGCCCATCATTGTCTGCCATATACATATCTTCCAGAGCTCTGCCAAGCTTCAGGGCATAGCAGAGGAAGATACACGTACTTCACCCTTACACACAGCAATTCTGATTTACTGTGTATTAGTACAAGGACAGAGGAGAGGTTGGCTTCCCCTTTCTTCTCTCAGGGACTCTGGGTCTTTAGGCAGCAGATGAGCAGTTTATGTAGCTAAGACCATGAGACACACCTCTCTTGCTTCCCTTGTACAAGAAGCACCATATGCTCTTGCTTCCAGAGTGTCTCTCCTCACAGGATGGCCAGAGGGCTCTGCAATCCAGGGCAGCGTAGCACGGGAAGGCAGGAGTATAGAAGAAGTGTTTCTATGCTCAGCTACTTTCCTGTTTCTAGGATTACTGGTGAGCTGAGGAAGTATGGAATGATTCACATCCATTTCTTAAAATCATCAAACCAAATCAATGAGATGCTTTCTGTCTGCAGCACTGAGCAAAGGGGAGTTCTGGAGGAAAAGGTAATTTATAAAGAACAGAATGGAAATACTGCATGTGCTATGACAACTATTTGTTTATTTAGATTCAAAATGATTAACAAATTTGCCTCTCCATAGGTCTCAGTGCTCTAACATCATTAATCACTCAATAAAATTTCAACAGCTTTAAAGTAATAAGCTTTAAAGAAACCCAGTCAGCCAGCCACTTTCACAGCTATCACTTGCTGCAGTGCAGGAGGAAGAAAACCAAAGTCCTCTCTGCCTTTTGCAACATACTCTAATTCTTTAAATATGGGCTATGTCAGATCTGTGATTAGAAACACATTCCAGAGTCCTGGAGAACATTCTGCTAATTGCCTTAGCTTTTAATGGGCATACGGGTCAGGCACCCTTCTGATCTCAGCTCAATGATGCAAGCGTGATCCTTGTGCTGGACAAGCTCCAGGCACAATAGATCATAACCGGCATCTTATGCACCACCCATGACCTAAAAATGGCCATCTGAGATCCTGGGCTGGCCACGCCAAGCAAAATGTTTCCCTCAGAAGGAAAATCTGTGTATCTCCATAGCTGCCCTGTGACAGCGCGACAATAATCTGGGCATAGATGACCAGGCATGGACAAGGCAGCTGAAAAGAAAGGTCAGCAGGTATTGTCCAAAGGGGATTAGATGCAATTCCTTCTTTCTAAGGCACAGATAATACCTGCTTCCTCATCCTACCCTCAAGACCTCCATATTGCTGTAGATGAAGTTCAGGCAACTCACCTTCATCCACACCCAGACAGGACTGGAGAGAGAAGCTAACTTCCAGCACTCCAGATTCACTTCTGAAAATGCTAGCAAATATGTCAGTGCTTATATATACATATGTGGGGACATACACACACATACATACACCAAACACTGGCATGGCAAAGTTTGGAACCTCAGCCCAGACAGGAGACGTGCAGGGCTTCCAAACTCCTGACAGTCTAAAGCTGGAAGCCAGGCTTGATCCAAAGTCCACTAAGGACAATGGCAGTCTTTTCACAGTCTTCAGGCATTAGGCCTCTATGTACTGAAAGAAGAATTTAATTCTCCCAAGACTGGCAAATTAAACCCAGATAGGTACTGGCTAGGGGAGTAGAACATTTATGAGATACTATGTTCATCCCTGGGATTATTTATATGTGAGGAACCAGGTTTCTTGTTTATTTGTACAGAAAGTACAGCCGCAGCATGCTGTTTAAATGAGCAGTCTTTTGATATTTCAGTAAGCTTTTCTATTTATACAATGGGGCAATATTTCACTCTCCTCCTGCACTCTGAATTTTACCTGTGATGCCCTTGCCTGTACACATCTTTCATGAGTCTGGCACAAATGAGTACCACAGACATTACAAAGCACCACCAGTCGTTTCACTAGTGTACTACAATGCAGTAAAATATATGGCATATTGCAACTACAAAATACATTTTAATCTTTCCAAAACCTGCTTCCTGTTGATGACCCATAAAAGGGAGAAGTTCAGAATACTATTTCATTGCTTAGCTTCCCTGCCCAAGCTCCTGCATTACAAGCTGAGAAATGCTATGAGTCTGAATGACCTGACCATCTGCAATAACCAAATTTCTTCCTACTATTTGAAAAGCAAATATGCACAGAAAAGCAATAACCTTCTATATATGTCAAAAGAGCAGAAGAATCCTTAAGTTCAGTGGCCTATTCATATAATACCAATGCCACAAACTTGTATTAACTGGGCACTGTTCTTTTCAAGCTGGAATTACACTGGTTTCCTTTTAGCAAAGCAATGCAAAAAACTAATGCAGCACAAAAAGTGTTGCAAGAAAGCAATTTTTGATACCACTCACTTTGCCCATTTTCTTATTGCAGATTTCCTTCCTATTTCTTATGGTTTCAAATCAGAGCAGCAACCTTTGCTTTCTTAGATTAGCACAATGACTTAATGCAGACATTTTACATCCACCATCACCATGATTAATGGAAATAGATTTGTCCCTACTGCTTAATGTTAAACAGCTGAGGTCAGGTTATATGCTAATTTAAACTTCAGACAATCCTACTAGGGTCAATGGGATCATGTATGGAGCTTCAGCTGCATTTCTGTCTCCTGAAGCCTTCCATTGTATCTTAACATACGTCTTTGATGATGTTCTAATGGGTACATAGCAATGAGAGTCATTCACAGCAGATGGCATTTTGCACTGCTGCTCACAGATTGCAGTACTTGGATTTGCCAGTCACATAACAAACAACTGGCCTAAAAGCAGACAATAAAAGCAGGAGATAAAAAAAAAAACATGTATTTTTTTGGAGCAGCAGAACTAGTAAAGCAAACTTTTCTATCAAGACATAGCTAATGGTTAAATTCTCTAGTGTCTAATGAGGTATCAGCTCCGACTGGAATTTGTCCTGCAGGTGGGACATTTCATAACAGCTCTTCCTTTATAAGGCCTCTAGTGCTTGATAAGACCAAAAATTACACTGCAGTCTCCCTTCAAGGGTCTATGAATTGTGTCTTTTCTTACCAGACTACCTATTTTCACAGAAAATTGTGGCAATATAGACTTCTACCCTCACACAGGTTTGCCAGAGTTGGTTATAAAATTACTGAAATAGGGAAAATGAGACAGAAATACACAAGCATGACTGTGAATGCCTCACCTTCTTTAGAAACTGGGAAAAAAAACCAAGAGAAAGCATTAGAAAAGTATACTTACTATCTACAGTTGAGGTCTTCAGTCAATGGAATTAAGCATGCTTAAAATTTACAAGCTCTGAAATCACACTCTGGGAGGGTATCCTCCCCTCCACTGACTATAGAGAGCCCAGGTTCCTCCCTAAGGCACCTGAACTGAATGCCTAGAATTAATATCCCTTAGGCTGCAATTTTGGAGAGAAAAAGCTCTGTGGATCTAGTGGATACCCCAAAACATTCCCCTCCATGGAGCCAGTGAGTTTTCTTTGAAGTGTGATTGTCAAGTTTTAATGGTCTCTGGATATTAAACAGTCTATGAACAGCCTCACAAGCACTATGTGGTGAAGCTCATTCTGAAGGACTTCTAGGAAAAGAAGCAACTGGATCATTTATGCTGGTGCACAGCTGGCATAAAACCAAGGAGTGGCAAGATTTCAAAGGTATGGAGCTTTTGTGAGACTCTTCTGGCATAGATATGACACATCCTCTGGGATATTTGTGACTATTAAGATGTGGTGTAATGTGAGTGCTGTTTCAGCAAGAGAAGGATGCTGCATTTGGCCAAAACAATTGCTCCTTACACCAGTTCAATGTGCACAAAACAAACTGCATCACGTGTACAGAAAAGTCATCGCCATTCCTGCACCTGTCACTACTGGAAGGCCATTTGGGACCACATCTTCAACTTTATTTCTGGTAATGCTCCATCGCAAGCTCAGCTGCAGTCACTGGGGTTCTGTTCTGACATCAGTAGCATAACTGGTAAGCAAGGACTGCGTGCATTTCCCGAAATGTCTCAGCAATCTTGTCAAATAGCTGAGCACAACTAGGGAAATATCAAGAGATGCAGAGTTAGAATTAGTGGAAGAAAAAGGAGGTTTATTGTTTATATTCTAGCAGCATGTAAAACCCCAACTGTGATCTGAGTCTCAGTGTGCCAGACAACATATAAACATGCAGTGGAAGCCAATTTTGGCTCTGAAGAGCTTACAGTCTTCAGAGGCAAGACAGACAGAAGGTGAGAAAAGAAACAGAGAGAACTAACATACACACAGCAAAATCAGTTGCAAAGCTAAGGGTAAAACTCTGCCACCCTCCAAATACCGAAGCCTCTCCTCTGTCCAGTCTGTCATACTGCCTGCTAATCAAAACAGTCTGACATCTTGAATGCATTCACTTTCCATAGGATCTTTGCAAGCTAAGCTGTGAGGAGCCCCAAGCAGAAAGCAAGCTGAATCACACCTCCAGAAACCCAAATGATCAGTTTATTCTGCTATAATTCTTCATGAATCCACACTAGGTTATTGCTCCTTTGTCCTTTGCTTCTCTTTTACCATCTTTTTTTTTTTCCTAAGTAGGTCACCTCATCTCCTGAAGTATGAAGCCATAAGACTATGAAAGCATAAAGGAGATTTATTCCTCTCTGTGTGCATGATCTTCTCCACTGAAAGAAGTATGGGAATGACTACAAGGTTCATCATCGACTTCCAAGAATAGACAAATGCCTTTGTTATGCTTCTGTGGCATATCTCAAACACAGGCAGGATGAAACCTACAGCGAAGACAGAAGAACTCTTGCCATTAAGTTGTCCACTAAAACATTTGAGCATGGTCCAAAGGTGGTAAAAGGTCAGAGACTAATTTCATTTGAGAATTTTAATTCGCTAGACTTAACATAAGGCCATTAATGGGGTTTTTTACCTCTCTGTCTCAGACCTCTCTCTGCTCCTAGATACACATTTATATTAAATTTATGATTTACGAGCATCACGATAGACTGTCATTCGCTAACCTCTTAAAGGGCTCTCAGTCACAATGATTCTTCACATATGACGCTTAATTACATTTTAATAAGTTGTTCTTGAGAAAATAAAATCCCCAACAAGTGAAGCTGACAGAAATTTAAACCCTGCGTATGCCTAAAATACAAAGTCTGTGCAGAACAAAATCAAGCGCCTTTTTTTTTTTTCCTCAGTACTCTTATTTTGCATCTTTTTAAATTGATTTCTGTTTGTACTAATTCCAGAGGTCTCAGTTCACACCACCAAAAAATGATGTTATTCACAATAGATGCTTGTTCTCAGGGAATTTCTCCACATAAGACAAGGAAAGATTGAAGAAACCCACACAGTAAAGCAGGGTTGCTTGCATTCAAGCTGTCTGTAGTGAAGGAAAAGCTTGTGGCTATTTTATCAAGAGGTTGATGCCAATGCTATAATTCCAGGGTTATTTATGAATGTACTAGACAGCACACACATGCTCACATATGCAGATAAACACAGAGGGTTCAACAGAGTCAGGAAGGACCTTGATTCACAAGTGGCTATTTAAATAAATATATTGTAATGCTGACATTTGAATCTTATGGAAGATGCTTCTCACAGTAGACTAATAATGTATGTCCTTAATAAATTAATTCTATAATTCCATATTCCAAACTTCTCTGAAACAAGCAGACTCTTTTCGGTATATAAGAAATAAAATTATGGAGAACAGGAAGATTTCCTTGGAAAGTTAAAACAGAAAAGAACACATTAAGAATCTATATCTGTTAAGATGTTCCTAACTCAAATTTTCACTTACATTAAAAGCCCACTAGCTTCCATAAGGATCAACAATTGTTAGGATCCAATACCTTTCCTAGGAATTAACTACAAGTCCATGGACTCTACCTTCACCAGAAATACCATCTACCTACATTCCTCTGCATCTATCCACTCCCTCAGGTGGATACATTTTTAAGCAGCCCTGCTTTCTGGGCATTCTTTATCAAAGCTTCCTTACTTTTGACAAAACAGAGAACAAAACATTCAAAGCAAGAAAGCTTTTATGGGCAAATAAATCAATGAAGTTTACAAGATGAATTAGGTATCTAGCTATGTTGAGATCTGATTCCAATGAAATCAAAGGCAACTATAGTAGTGTAGGGTCTGCTGACCTGGAGTTTTCATTAGATCCACAGGAAATTTTAAGCTCGTAAAAACACTTGTTAATAATGCCAGATGACACAGTTATGCAATTATCTGGCCCATTAGTTTTGCAGTTTACAACCGCTAGCAAGTGGTTTTCCCACACTCTGAAGACTTTGATGAAAAACAGTATTTATAATAGAGTAGCTGATAACACAGTACTGATACCAGAAACTGCTGAAGTCCCTACTTCGATTATATCCAGGACTGGAATACAGGTCTCTTCTCAGGGTTAGGAGAAGAGGTTAAGATCCTGTCTCAGTGTATGTGAGAGCTCGTAATGCCTCCAGTAACTGTCAGCTCAGGTTCCTCATGTGTCTAGAGTCTTTGAAGCCACACTATTTGAAGAACCAGATTTTTCACACAGTTTAGTTGTTGCAACGTGCTCCAGGAAAACTGTGAGCAGAATCACTGACAAAGAAAGGACACATTGAACACCTACTAAATTTTGAGACTTCATTTGACCTACAAGAGCAGTGAACTTAATAGTGCTCCATCCATTAGTATTACTGGCCAAGGCTGCTCAATAAAGGCTTTACGATGAAAGCATAACAACCACAGCAGGCATAATTCTTAGTGTTCTTGTGGACAATGACTAAATCAATACTGAGTACCAGCCTCAGAGTTTCCAGATAACAACACGGTAAGTCTTCCTTCTTCATATAACTTCACTAACAGCATGCAATAAACCATTCAGCAGGCACAGAATTCCTGCATTTCAATACAACAGCACAAATTTTCCCTTTCTAGATTGCCCTCTGTTGTGGAAACAGGATAGATAGGCCAGCGTAAAGTATGCTACCTAGACATGCATTCACATCTACGGATTTGCTCCTGCACGTCAAAACTTCTCTTTTGTGATACTGAGATGAAAGCACAGTTACAGAGCTCCAATGCACCACAGTTGCCCATTTGCAACCTGCATCCTCAGTTATGTCTGCAAGGTCACACAATAAAAACCCAACAATGACAGAGAAGGATCTCAAGCTGACAGTTTGTCAGACTTTCCCTAGAAACCAAGTATGGAGTCCACAGTTAACTCACTGTTTTCTTACCGCCTGAGCTGTTGGCCATGCTATATCCTCACTGTACAAGCTGAGCTTTCTTTCACACCTTTAAGCACCTACAATTTAAATATTTATAGCTAAGCTCTAGTTACATAAGATCCCTTTATAAGTAATAACCACTTTAGGTGGTTATTTGATCTATTTCATTAGAATCTATTTCAAATAGATCCATTTGATCTATTTCAGCATCTATTTCTTACCGAGATGAGTTCTGTGCAATCCTCAGTAAGTACACTCACTAGATTCCCCACAAATTTCAGTAGAAAACTGGGATGACCAGCTCAGATGTAACATGTCTACCCTGCATATGTCTACATTTAATCAGGAATCCTGAATCAATAATTAATTAATCCTGCCTTGTGTCTGTCAGTCTCCTAAGTGGACCATAACACTGTCCTCTCAGAAAAATACTGTGAAGAAAAAGGTATTAAAGACTGTTATATGTGGCTATTATGGCAGCGTGGCCACAAAAGGACAAGGCAGAGCTGAGACTGAGTGGCCCTCAATAATCGTATATTCTGACACCTTCCTGGGGAGAATTTAGGTAAATAAGGGTAGCTTTCCAGCCTTAGGACACAGCAAAGGAGACACCACAGCTGTTAAACAAGGGGTATGCTTGGGGTCTAACCCGAATTGAATCTAGCCAGCACTCTCTGTGCAACATTTCTATGTGTATTTCAAATTTTCAAATTTGAAATATGCCAAAACCAAAATAAACCAAGTATGATTTCTTAATTGCATGCATAATCACTTCTGTAGTATATATGTAAACATGATAAATAAAGGCACTGCAAACACATAAGAATGTGAACAAATATTCATGTTAAATGTCTGCAAAACCTCAAGCTACCTAGGGTGCCTGGCCTCAGTTCCATATCTGACTTGAGAGCACAAATGCCTTTGATTTTCAACCATTAGCTCACTTTTGAAACTGGGATGCACAGGCCAATTGACTTGAGGGTGGTGAAAACTGCAAGGATCCTTAAAGAATACCTGTGACTTTACCTACGTGTGAAGTCACTCACCAGTGAATGCAAAAGGAAAAACAAACAGAGCTGGCCCCACCCACAAAGGTGATGGAGAGGATATGGTAATACCACAATCAATGTCTTTCACAGGAAGAGTACTGTTTTCTAGTTTAATCCTCTTACACAGTGGATTAAGCTAATACGGAAAAAGCAATGAAGAACAGTGTCTGTATAACTATCCCAAAACTGCTCCATGCATAGCCAAGCATCAACATACTTAAACTCCCACTTGCAGGCCACTGAAAAAACACTGTTTTGCAGTGTCTGCTACATTCAGAATCAAGTGCATGGAGAAGCCAAGATTAAATCTAGAGAGATACTCAGGTGTGGAGTCTCTCTTCTGTCAGATGTGGATACGTCCCCATGCAGCACAGCCTGATGAAAGAAAAGAACCATGAAGCCAGGCTGCTGTTGGAGAGCATGCATCCTATGGGGTCACAGCACAGGGGAGAAACCATGTGTAGTTTAAATGCAAGATGCACAAGCCAAGGGACTTGGGGTAGAAGCCAAATGTGTGATCTTAACTTTATGTGTGAGACTTCTCAGGCCTGCCTACAGCCTTACAAAAACACTCACAAACCAATACTCAGGCAGCTGGTTTGTGTTTTCATTGTATTTCCTAGAGGCAGAAAACAGAGTCTGCTCACAAACTGCATTCATATTCTCCTCGTGTAAATTTTATTTTTCAGCACAGCTATGATGGGTTTAATTTCACCTTGATTTCTTTGGAGGGTAAAAGCATTACAGAAAAAATACATCTGCTTTGCCTTTAGCCTGAGCATGACAGCAACATTCTCCCTGTGAAGAAACTGGTAATGCTGCAGTGATTTCTATCACTAGCACTTATATCTCCTGGATATTAATAGATGTTTGGAAAATGCTGTAGTATCTCATTATTTATAAAATATAACTGGGCATAATTCTGCAAAGAGATGAATACCTCTATACCAGGAGCTGAGCAGGTTGCTTGTCTTACTCTGCAGTTTACATTAACGGACCAATAAGGTTTGGCTTGGAAAAGTGATGTTAACATCACAGACTGGACAGAACTACAGTCGTTGTGCAATCAGCATCTACTTTGTCACGACCAGGGTACAGCTGTACTCCTCCTGCCCACTGCAAAGTCAACAAATGTGAGTGCATCACCTGTAACATATACCTCTCCAGCTCATTACAGTGCACAGGTGTGTCTTATTTTGGAATAAGCTGACCAACACACTATTGTGTTAGTCAATACTAGACTAATTCAGACAGATTTTAAACTGGAGAAATTTAAAAAAAATGCAATAAGGACAAGAAACTACATTTCAGTGAGAATAATGAAGTACACAAATATGGGTTGGGGAATTTCCAGATAGATGGAAGTTCTGTGGGAAAGGATCTTGTATTAAAACAGATCTTAAACTCAGTATGAGACAATAACATCATGCTTTTGGGAAGTGCAAATTCTATGCTGGGATCAGTGAAGGAGAGAAAAGCTTTTAATACACTTCCAGCAAGATTTTTACTTGACTTGGCATGCAGTGTTCTGTGCCCATTTTGAGACACAAAATGTAGATCAGTTTAGAGAGAGCATGGATAAAAACAAGGAGAAACACTTACACAGAAGGAAAAGTAACTGTTTAATTGAGAGAGGTAAAAAAAAGCCCAACAGCTTTTTAACAGCCAGTTATAAAGGAAGTGACAAAAATTGCTGTGTCTGTGGTGGACAGAACAGGTAGTACAAGTTAGGAAAGTAACAGAGGGGAAACCTTTCTAAGGATAGAAAACCTTTCTAAGGATGCTGTAGTATCACTCAGGAAGA
The DNA here is from genome assembly GCF_034638445.1 of Ciconia boyciana. Lineage (NCBI taxonomy): Eukaryota > Metazoa > Chordata > Aves > Ciconiiformes > Ciconiidae > Ciconia > Ciconia boyciana. The sequence continues at coordinate 160,485,599 of NC_132935.1, forward strand.
TTGTGAAACCTACCCCATTATAATTTTCAAGAAGTTAAACAGACACATCCCAAGAGTGACTAAGGCAGAGCTGATCTTGTCTTGCAGCTGGGCAATGAGCTAAGTAAAACCTAATGTTCCCTTTTAGCCCTATATTTCTTTTTTGGTGGTGGTGGTGGTGAGCTTTGTTTCTTGTTTGTTTTGTTTTTCCTGTGGATGAACAAGATAGAATGTCCACAGTCTGGCTTTCAGGTCCTCATGGGAGATTGCAGGGCTTAAATGTATGGAAAAAAATATTTCTATTCTATGGAAACTGGGCACATTTGAAATAATACAATTCCGCAAAAAACCTTCAGAGCCTTCAAACCATCATGTGTCAGAGTAGGTATTTTTAAGATTATTTTCATTACACTACATATCTCTCACTTGATTATACTCTGATTCTATTCTCACTTTAGCAGGCATCACTCCTGCTGACTTCAATAGCATTATTCCTCCTGTTTTTACACTACACTAAATGAGAACAGACCCAGCCCTAAAGTAGTAAAATAGATTTGGGATTACAAGATCTTAATGTTCTGGAGCTTTTTTGCAATTTACTACTGTCCTCCAGGTTTCATTTATGCCTATAAATTGTCCTTTTGATGGAAGTGGCATGAATGCATTTGTTTAAGACACCGCTTGCTTCCATAAGCACAGAAAGACAGATGAATCCCTGCAGAACCCTGCAGCTGGGGCTAGACTGATCTGTAACTCAATCCAGCAGTTCTTAAATACAGGTAACATGAAAAGCTCTTCAGCAAGCTGCTGAATACAGCAGTCTGTTTAAAAACAATAGAAGTGACTGAGTATATTCATCTCATTGTACAAAAATGTTCACAGAATAAGACAAGCTTCCTCAAAAGGCTGGGTTTTCCAGTTAGTTGCTGTGACTGCATCCCCTGGTGAGTTGCACTTCTGAGTTCATGAATGCAGCAGCACGAAGTAAGGAATATTGAGAATCTGAGGTTCTTTTTAAACCTCGGTCCACCTCTAGACAAAAGCCATAATGACCTTCAGTATTGTACACATGGGTTGGATCTGAGGAAACGCTCATAGAAGAATTACCCCAACAATAAATCTAACAACCTACAAGTTAAACTAAACTGAAAATACTCTGAAACTACATACTACTAAGTATTTTTAAATTACATTCAATATTAAAATACTAGAGATCCCCAGCAGTGCCACATCATTGCTCAAGTGGGCATCTTCCCCACACAAATTTCATTTTTGCAGACATAAAGCTTCTCCAGCTTCAGAATGTTAAACTGGAAGTTGTAAGATTTGAACAGAAAACTCATGAATGAGAACTTGCCTCTGTATATCTCAGAGAACTCTCTGAAGAAGCCTATGCCCAAAATAGGGGCATACCTATTCAATATCAGGAACACTGGACTGACCCAAAGATAGCACTGCTGAGACTATCCTTCCTGGAGCTCCTCCAAGAGTAAATAGTCCTGACATACAAGAAGATACTCCACCTCTAAAGGCTCTAGGAAAATCACAGTAGATAACTTTTAGTTTGTTTTTCTCCAAACACAGTTGTCTTTTAAAGAATCAGAAGGGTAAAGGGTCTAATTCTCATTCAAGTAAAAGCTAGTTTAGGTCCCCTTCCAAAATACTGTGTTACCCTGGAAGATAACTGGCACTGGCAAACTGTATGTTTACCCGGGAAGATAACTGGCACTGGTAAATTGTATGTTTTTAGGGAGCCAGGAGACATCAAGTTATATGTCATGACCCTTTTTTGGTTGCTAAACTCTTTCATGAAGGTTGAACCTGAGGAAATCCACAGTGCTGAAAATCACCAAGATTATCTTCCCTTGCAAGTATAAGTAGATAAGGTAGAAGTGTTATTCAGGTGGAAAAGATTTTCATTACTGTCACGGCAAAGGAATTCTGCCTGCCTAACCACACCTCTAATGCCTTTCTCATAAGAGAAGTCATTATGGTGACTTTTATAAAGGAGAATTTCTGATTTCTGCACACAATATAAGCAGAAGATCCTGGAATCCTGGGTGAGAGGTAAAAAGGAAGTGCCTAAAATGGAGGTAAGCCCATAAACCCCAGCATTTGGAAACAAATCTCAGCTCCAGAGCTGGGGTTAACTGAGGACGCCATGAACACTTCTGTGGATCATCAATCAAGATAAGCACTCCAAAGGAAATGCTTTTGCCTCTCCTCCCTATAAAAGAGCTCCTGCTGTTCCTCACGTAGTGCACCATTGATGGGAAGCCATTTCAAGAGAGAACTGTTCCCCTGATTGTGCAGACTGTCAACAGCTGAGAGGATCTCTAATCAGCGAGTCAGAGAAGAAATCTTGAACATTGTCCTGTCTCAGATCTATGATAATTCTCCAGGTCAGGGGTCAAATCCTCTGGCAATTAGCAGAATAAATTAGTTTGTTAATCACCTTGGAGGAACAAGTACCTAATTAACAGGGAGGTGTTGTGCATGCATGACTAAAGATATTCACATAATCACATAGCTAGAATGACCTGCTTTTGAATGACATATCCTACCCAAAATAGCCTAGAGCAAGAGAAGTGCTGTTGGCAAATGGTAGGTGAGTAAAGCTGTTTGGGTATGCAAGAATGGTATGTTGCCTTAAGCAGTATAAGCAAATCTATGTGTACAGAAAAACTACATCTTTGAAACTATTTCAAAGTTAGAGTTGCAAGAAGCTATTCAGCAAAGAACGTAAAAAACAGGTCTGGTGGCATCCATCAGAAGTTCATAACCCTTCCACTGCATGGAAAACTGGGAGAAACTGCACAGAACTGAAACTGGGAGAGCAAAGCCATGGAGAAATCAACTGACAAACTAAAATTGCCCATTGGCTATGTCTAGGAATGAGACTTCCCCTTAATATTACTGTATGCTTTGCTTTAGGTAGGTGTTCACCATTTACTAGGACTAATAAAATTGTGTTCTGAATGCAGGGTTCAGGATATGCTCAAAACTTTCCAAACAGCAGACCTGGAGTTTGCTCCTATTTTAAGATGAAAGGTTACAATTCATACAGCTTTTTAACTGGATCTTGCTCTTACATAACCTTTAGTAACTCTGATGCCATCCAGAAGGACCTTGACAGGCTTGAGGAGTGGGCCTGTGCAAACCTCATGAACTTCAACAAGGCCAAGTGCAAGGTCCTGCACCTGGGTCAGGGCAATCCCAGGTATCAATACAGGCTGGGAGATGAATGGATTGAGAGCAGCCCTGCGGAGAAGGACCTGCTTCTCGCATCACGAGAAATATGGCCAGCTGGTCAAGGGAAGTGATTCTCCCCTTCTATTCTGCTCTCGTGAGACCCCACCTGGAGTACTGCATCCAGCTCTGGGGCCCCTGACATGGAGTGAGTCCACAGGAGGGCCATGAAAATGGTCAGAGAGCTGGAACAACTCTCCTATGAAGAAAGACTGAAAGAGTTGCGGTTGCTCAGCCTGGAAGAGAGGCAGCTCCACGGAATCCTTATTGGGGCCTTTCAATACTTAAAGGGGGCTTATAAGAAAGACGGAGAGAGACTTTTTAGCAAGGCCTGTAGTGGCAGAACAAGGGGCAATGGTTTCAAACTGAAAGAGGGCAGGTTTAGATTGGACATAAGGAAGAAATTTTTTATGATGACAGTGGTGAAACACAGGAACAGGTTGCCCAGAGAAGCTGTAGATCCCTCATCATTGGAAGTGTTCAAGGCCAGGTTGGATGGGGCTTTGAGCAACCTGATCTAGTGAAAGATGTCCCTGCCCATGGAAGGCTGTTTGGACTAGATGATCTTTAAAGGTCCCTTCCAACCGAAATCACTTTATGATTCTGTGCTTCCTGTGCTGTGCCTCCTATGAACTGTTCTTCCTAAGCAGGCCTTATTGCATTCAGTTCTGGACAAGTATTTTAATTTGAGATCCACAGAAAAACACAGTAACTCTAGGCAGTTTCTGTGAAGCAAAGTACTTACCCAAGGAAACTACGGGCTATCACACAAGAAGGATTATATGCACTCTCTCTTACCAAGAGCTTTTAAGAGAACCCAATGTCTTCTTCTAAGAGTCCCAATTACAAAAGCCAAGTTTTCCATCTGTTTTTCTTTCCCCCTCTCTATCAAGACTGTTCTTTCTCACATTTCCAAATTACTTATTTAAAGTTTCCTAAATGAGGAACCTCAGTCCAGACCCCAAGCCCTTGGTTAAAATTTTATCCAGTCAGGACTTGGATACAATTTCAAAATCTTTATCTGTATTGTTTATCTGTCTTAGGGTTCGCTAGGGTAATCGACTTGACCTCCTGTAGGAGGTCAAAACAACTCTCCAGTATAACCAACAAACAGGCATAAGCTCATGCAAAAATAAAAGAAACCTTCCAGATTTCTCCTTCCTCATCACATTCTTTGAGCCACTGGCATGGACCAGAAGCCTGTCATATATTGGGGCCCAGTACATGCATAGAGCAGAAAAATGGTCAGAAAGCATTCCAGTCTAATGCAAGCTAAAAGACAATACACTCTGCAGGTAAAGCCTGCCAGCCAAACTAGCACAGAAGCTCTACCAGGTCCCCTGTGGACTTGCATTGCATAGAAGCTCTGATTAGGTTATCATAATGATCCCTTTTAGGCCACAAAATCTATGATTCTTTCCACAATCTGAACTAGCACATTATCAGAGATAATTTTGTAAACTGATGTCAACATTAGAGAAACTCAGATTACTATTCGATCAATACTCTGAACATTAAAATAAATTCCTAAGAGTCCTTATGTGTATCTACCGCATCAGTAACAGACTGTAGTATTTGCAGAACTCAGGGGAAGTATCAAGTCTATTTGCTTAGCCAAACAACAAGAGTACTCTGAATTCCTGGTAAGTTTCTTTGGCCTAATTGACAGCTAACAGTTGCACTCAAAAATCTTACTGCTTTTATTAACGAATCCAAGGAAAAAAGCTCTAGGATGTATCGACAGGACCAACCTTCCTTAACCTCCTCCTACACAGCAGTAGACTTTTTCAATGGCTTTTCAAAGAACTAGAAAGTCTGCTTTGGAAGTGAATCAGCAGACATTGCAGCTGGCAAGACACCATCTTTCCCTGGCACAATCCTGTTATCAGCTAATTTAATGATATATTTTAATCTTCATCTCTGTTTCACTCTTAAAGATCCTAAATGTAGACATTCATCTATAAGGACTCTCACCGTGGCCAAATAGCTTAGGTAACCTCTTTTGACTCACCCCATCGCATCAGGCTTGGAAGTGAAATGAGGGTGAGACACTGCATAGTGCTATCTTTTTGGCCAAAGCATTCATCAAGAAAAGAGCCAGGAGAGAAGAGCCACCTACTGAAAAGTAAACATATACCAGTGGAAAAAGGAGAAGCTAGGCCTCCTTCCCCTTCTCATCAGTACACAAGGAGCAGTAAAAATCTGTCATCTAGTCACAGTCTGACAACCTACTCTCAGCATACTTCACTGGCACAGCACCCGGGTCCCTGTCCTAGCCTAGCTCAAGCAGTAGCCCCCTGCCCTAGTAGCTCTTCACCTGCAGGACAAAGGCCAACATGCACAGGGTTTCAATGGGCAGCAAGAACTACTTTAAAACAAGCCATTAAAACTAACCTTGGTTTACAAAATAGCCCATGTTGTTCTGGATCCCTTTGGCTAACTGAAGTTATCTGGGGAAGAAAAAAAAAAATTCCACAAACGCTCCTGACTGTCTTGCCCCAAAATATGTAACCTGAGACATGTAAGATTAGTGCATAATGAGCTTCTAATTCGGAACTGGTATCTATAGCTCCTCAACCACACCGAGCACCAGAGCAGAAAATGCCTCACAGTCAGACTACTTCTTCTCAGCCCAACATGGTTAACTCTCTCACTGATGCTTACATTGGAGAAAAATGCTCTGCAAAACAATTACAGCATTTAAAATGGTTTAATACACACCAATTTTCCAACCCAAAACATTGAAGAGGGGTTTTTTTGACATTTTTCCACAGAAAAGAACAAGACTGGAAAATGGACACACCAAGAATCAAGCTTTCTTCCTGCCCCACATCAGTACTTCTAAGTATTTTCACTGATTCTTTTGAAGTCTATCCTGACTGCTGGAAATTTGTACGTATAAGAAAAGTCAATGTCCTGGAAAGGTCTAATTAGTTCTTTTTGGGTCTAGAAGACAAATGAAAGCGAGAGAGAACATGAGGAGACGTCTTTTAATCCTAAGCACAGCTTCCAAAATTTATGGATGCATTCTTTTAAGATATGTATATTTATGTTTCCTTTATTTTTTTTCATTGATGGATTACAGAACACAGATTTTTGGCCCAGTCTGACAGAGACATCAGTTGTAAGGTGACATGGGAGCCAAACCAGGAATATCTCCTTAAAATTGTACCTCTTCTGAGCAACAACAATTGGTATGAGGGATACAGCCAACAAAAGGCAACAGACACATGGCTGCTGCATTTGAAGTCAAGTATTGTGTCAGAAAATAGTCTAGTATTTCCTAAAATAAGTCTCAGAGCATACAGTATAGCACTAGACTCCTGCAATGGAAAGTCTGTCAAATCCCTTCAAACCTAACGAAGTGTAAGTGAAAGGAAGTGAAGGGTTAGGCAGTTTTGGTTTTCTAGCCTTACACATTCACTAAAAGACTAATTTTTATCTGCATATATACATATACACATATATTCCTGAGAAAAGCCTGTGGTGAGCTACATATTACAAATTTTAAGATTACTGTATGCTGCTAATATTTCTCATAATATATTTTCTAAAGTCTTATCACCATCTTTTAAAAAGGCTGTAAAATGGGGTAGGTAACTTAAAGCCTAAAGCCAGGAATACAACCCAATCCGGCCATAAAAGTGTTAATTAGGAAACCTTAGGAAGGACAGGGGAAAGATACTATTTACTACTGTCATAGTACCTGTGGTGTCCCAGTGCCAAATCACAAGTAACAAAGAAATGAGGCTAGATTATTCTATCTTACATTAGAAAGAAAGCAGGTTGCTTTTTAAAAACAAAGAAAAGGAGGAGATGTAGCTCTAAGAAGTGTCCAGGGCACAGCAGGTTTGATGGGTTGTAGAAGTTAATTAGCTGACTTACTTGGAACAAATAAGGAAAATCCCTATGGCTAAGCATAATGTTAGGGACATGTTTTGGTATTGTATCTCTTGCTTCTTTATTTCTCTACTAAATATTTGTTTTATTTTTTTATCATTAAATCTTGTCTAGTGATAAAGTAGATTCTCAACAATCAGATGCCTACTACATGGATCCATTATTCAAGTGCAGACTGGCAGAATTAAGACAGGGTTTACTACCAGCTCAACTAGTCAGTTTCGAAAGCCTACTCAAGTTGTCAGGCTGAAGAGGGGCATCTTTCTTAGCGTATATTATTCTCTGCTACTTTGACAAGCAGTGTCAACCCAGAATATTACCATCATTCTTGGTTCTTATTTTAAAAAGAAAAAAAAAAAAAAAAGAGAGAGTTTAGCAAGAGGCCTGACCTAAACTATTACAATCAGGTGAAATGCTTTGTGAAAGTCAAACACAGAGTAGATCTCAAAGACTTAAGAAAATAACTGTGTATCCTCTGTAAGGGTTCTTTACACTCTCTGTGGTCAATCTGTTAGAACAAATAGTAAGTGAAGTCTTACCAACTTCTGAAGTGTGAAGACAATACTAACAGCCTGAGCTGTGGGATTAGGAAGTGCACTGTGTTCAGGGTTCCACCTGCCATTGGCATCTGTAGCAAGCTATAAATGTCTTATATGTAACTTATTTTATGAAAAGTATAAACTAGATTGATTAATGCAAATCCATTTTCATGCAAGTTTTTAATAGACCTTGTTTTATTAAAATTCATGTTGCAACAAAACTGCACGTGTGTCCTTGCTCTCTAACTATTTACAAGCAGAGCTAAGAAGTAAAGAATTTCTAAACCTCACATTTCCTTGCTCAGACCATAGCTCAGTAATACAGCAAACCTGGCTGTAAGGCTCACAGCACCAGATCAAAAATCTTCTAGCTATATCACACAAAACATTGTCCAATGGAAACTCATTCTGCTGGTCTGAATTCATTACAGAAGTATGGACAAGTTGAGGTTGTATCAGCAGGCTTTTGGTGAGATCAGGTGCGGTTTTGTCTTCCACAGCAGCCCTGAAAGCCAGTATGCATGCTAGGGAAGCTGACAGAAATGTAGGCATGTGCCAAAACCCAAATTAGATCCAGTTCACCTTGCAGGGTGATCTGGTAGTCCATAGATGAGTACAAATGATTTTGAAGCCATAGCTTCTGCCTTCTCCAGGGAACACAGATAGGCCTGTCTATTCCCACAGATCTGTACTGCCCTCAAGCTTTAATATATTTTGAAAAGCTTCAACAGCAACAGTACAGGACAAGGGGAAGTCTGGACCAGAACACAGCACAGAATAGCAAAAATAGGTTTACAGTGTTTCAGCAATTCTGGGCAATTCAGCAATTCTAACAGAAGCTCAGAAATACAAATCAAAAGAGGAAAGGCAGAAATAATATCCACCATGCCATTTTGGAGGCTTTCACATAGCTGAGGTCTTGGTTAGTTTTCTAAGTTGCTGAGGGTCTAAAAAGCGTAAGAGTACAGACACAAAGCAACTGTTTCTGGTGACGGTACTACCTGCAAAAAATCTTGGGAGTCTGACTTTCCAATGAGGCCAAAAAACTGTTCTCTCTTTGCACACGCAAACTTCATAAGAATGATGAGTTTTGCAACTGAAAAAATCCTATTGCTTCTTGGCAGTACCTACAAAAAAATACTGGTGCAAGATAGGTATGGCTGCATGCAGTCTAATAGAAGTCCAACATTGGCTGCATGCAGTCAGTGCAGTCCAACAGAACTTTTCCATTACCAAGACACCAATGAGACTTGGCTTGGACCACCTCGTTCACTTCTGCAAGATGCTCTGAAAGTGCATGAAATATAGAGAGTTTTAAAAAAATCACTGGGGTTAAATACAGACTTGAACCAAGCTCTCCATAGTCTGAAGCAGATGAGAATGTTACCAGTCACACTTCAAACATTTCTACCTTGTCAATGATGCATAGCACTAAATGCTGGTTGGCTGCATTCATTTTTTGAAGAGAAATAAAGTACTTAAAAACATAATAAACTATTTAATAACTCAGTCATTAGCAGAAGACATGCAAACACACACTATACAACAGTCACACTTAGACCAATGTGTTGTGATAGAAATGTCCTTAACCTGACATGATTTGTTAGCAGGATTGTGGTTTTCTCCTACAGTATTTTCACAAGCAGAAGACTGAGGAGCGTTTGTAGCTCTTTACTCTGTTTTAAGGGTTTTTGATGTCTGAAATGACATAAAATGCAACTTCTGCACTCTTTGGGCCTTGGCAGTTAACTAAAACTAAAATTGATCCTCAGTCGTATATTGAGCTGGTTATTGGAACAAACACCACATCTCACTAACACAAGCAGACAGCTAGGTACTCTACCCATTATGAAGTACTTTTGAAATATTATTCCTTATGACATTGGTAGCTTTTAAAATAAGCTGCAATTGAGAATGTATTTTAAGAGGTTAAAGTCAAACATTAATTAGTATCTGACAACCAGGGAGACTTGGGAGAAAAACCACACCTGTTAAATAAAGATGGTCCCGACGTACAAGTATATCCCTCAATATTTTCAGCATTTCCATCAAGGCTCATTCCTGGACAAAAGAACCTATTGCACTGGGTGGATTTTCCTCTACATGTGGCTGTCCTAGAAGAGAAGGAAATCGCTGTACATCCTTCTGTTCTAAGTGCCTGGATTAGGACTTCATGCAGTGTTTGCACAGCACCAGACAAAGTCACAGTTCTGGTTTGTGAATGGGGTTCATAGGTACTACTCAACCTGAATTAGTATTTATTTACGCTGGGTGAACATTTCCTTGTAAATAAGGGAAAATGTAGATAAACTATAACTTTTTTTCTAACTGTACTTTTTAAAATTCTGCTAATGCTGTGTCATATGTCTAGTACAGTATGTAATAACCTGGAATTAATGAGAAGATATTTGAGGATCTATTATCTTTTTGGTAGCACCTGCTGCAGTTAAGTTTTAGAACTCTACTGAAGATTTATTATGTTTCTATAAAGTGTGTTTTTCATATGGGCATTTTCATACTAGAGAAAAAATTATAAAACAGAGTGTTTTCTCCCCTTTGTGTGTGCATGCCTGTATATTCTTTATACTTTACTTTGTCCAATTTATTAAGTTATTATTATTCATTGTATTTCCAAGTAGTACCCAGAGGCATCACTGAATACATCATAAAAACATACACCAAAAAGTCAGCACTGCAAGTTTTGAACAGGTATGAATTAATTTCAGTGCTATACTTCCCCAAATACTGCAACTAGCCGAAGAATAATGAGGTCTAAAAATTATTTACTTACAGTGCTTTTATTTGCCATTCGCTTTTCAAATGACTAAGATTTCTATTTGCAAGTTCCTTCACAAGCATCATGGACAGAAACTGGCTTTAAAAATACTGTAATTGAAATTAGATTTTCCAGTAAACACATGACTGCAAGATTGTGACTGTAAGATGGGAGAAAGTTCACTATAAAATGTTAAGCAACACTGACATTCTCAAAAACATAAAAACTGGTAATACAAAGGCTATTACTACCTTAACATCAGAGTACAATAGCCAAATATAACAAAGATAGGAGAGGAACATAACATAATAACAACACGACCATAGCGTAAACAGAAAATACATTTGCATTGAAATAAATATTAATTTATTCTCAATGCAGAATGTGTATATCTATGCATAAACCACAAAAGTAGCTTAGTCTAGTGTTTTTGCAACATATTGACGTAAAATGTCAGTAAGAGCACAGAACTTCTTTCACCTCCCAATAAACTTAATTAAAGGAGAGGTCTGCTGGAAGGCAATCCACGTCAGTCTGCCCAAACCGACTGGACAGCGCACACGCAGAGATGGTGCATCCTATTCATCAGTATTATACTCTGACCTTTCCGTTACATTTCTTCTTGTCGCTAATGCTTGTACCAGCATGTGTACAGATAATAGACAAACAAGAGTGGCACTCCAGAGTTTTTTAATGCTTGGTAACAATGGATGTTTCTCCTTTGTCTTAAGGGCAAGGGATTGCTGTCTAAGCATAGGGAAGGCAGCATGCCCATACTTTAATGCCAAGCTGAGCTGCTACTTGCAAAGTACAGAGCCTAAATACAGCTGGTCTTGTGAGGGTCCTTCCTAAATCTGGTCACAGGCCAATCCTCATATACATTTCTGGAGGAAGTCCCACTAATCACCAGCTAATGCCTATGCCAATGGCTACAAAAGGTATTTACTGTATTTCAGGATCCCAGAGGGAGAAAGTTTAACAACGCCTATGCACAGGTGATGGTAAGACATAAGCTTGATGCAGTTATATGATAACTTCCTGGGGTTCCTAAAAAGCAAAAGGAGGGACCGGGTCTGTTGCTAGCCAGATGTATCACCTGCTTCAGTTTCTAACTTAGATATGCTACTGAGCCTGAATGGCTTTTCAGAAATATATGAGACTATGTAACAAAATTAATAATTGCAGAAGAGTGAAGTATTTCAGTATGTTACTCCGTACCTCTCAACACCCTTTACAAAGTGGGCTCTTAATACTTTATAAGTAGGGAGAGATACACAAAGCCTCCAGGATTTGCCCAAGGTCACAGAAATCAGTGCCACTGCAGACAAATCAAAGCACCTTACCAGAGGTTATTTGCTGTGTTTATATAACACTGAATTTGTGATTTCTCTCCAATTTCTATTTGCACAGACTAAAGTGACAAAGATCTGAGTATGGATTCTTAGTTAGATCAGGTGTGGAGAAAATGCTTTTTCAATATGTTGTGGATAAAGGTTAAATAAAGGGGGATTTTAGAGAGCCACTGAAAGGAGTAAATTGCTTTTGCACACATTTCTCCTATATTCATTCTTCTCCTGTATGAAGCTCCTTTTAAAGTTGAGGTGCTGATTTTTCCAAGTATTTTTATTACTGCAAAAATAGCAAGGTAAACTGAGAATTTCCCTGGCCTAAGGGATATTTACATTTATTTAGTTTTTGATCTGACAGACACAGTTTATCACCTGGCTCTTTAGGACAGGTATGCTATTTAAAAATACAGTGAAACAAGCCATCCAATGTCATTTTGAAGGACTCAGAGCTATAACCAATAACTGTTTAATTCAAAATACATAAACAGGCCTAGAAGCAAGAATGAGAACCCAAGACTCCCCATTCAAAGATAAGCGCTTTAATCAGCCAGCCAGTGGGTCTTGTGGTGTCCCTTGTCCCATGAATCCCAAATTGCATGCATGCTAGCATTTTAAAGGATAAAAGGAAATTGCTGTTCTACATCCAGGAAGGGACATAGGAGCTTAGGCCCACTCAGGCAGAGGAAGGGTTTCATGCTTTATATAGGTGAAAACTAACCACAGGGTCCAATGGAAAAAAAGATAAATTATCCCTCCTCTATACTCCTCCACCATTCCATCTGAAGCAGCAGCTCTAAGTGGTTTTTTTCAGTAAGATTTGATGAATGCCTGGTAAGTACACAGTGGCAGCACCTACTAGAACAGACTTGCTGGGACTTGGATACTTCCTCCTGACACGGCACAGGCAGGACGCTGTTCCAGTTTGGAAAACAGAGACAAACCTCAGCATACAAAAAGAGGCTGTCCAGGCACTTGGCAGAATAAGATTAAGTAGTAAGATATTAAAGTCATGTAGGTATCCTGAGTTTTAGGCTGTAGCTGAGCCAAGGTTCCCAGGACTATAATCCTAGATTTACATGCCTAAATTCTTGACAGCTTCAGCTTTAATCAGCTGAATCCTGGTTTTGGATTAAGCTCTCATTCCCTAGAATAAACATGTCTGTATTACAACTTTACCCACAGTCTGTGAAAAAAAATAAGGCTGATACGGATTGAGGAGAACCAGAGATCCAGATTACTGCAAAATTATTACTCAAGCCATGTGTGAAAAGAAAACAAAAAAGACATGAAAATCTGTGAGATGGCCAATAGCAAAAGACTAGAAAGATGAATACCCAGAAAACACAGACATGTAATGGTGGATAACAAACTTAATGAATTAGTTTTCACTCCAGAAATTAAATAAAGTTTTCCATTGCCTCATATATTGCTGAATCATTTGTCTACCACATTGGCCAAACACCATGAAAGCAGAAGAGAATAAAACATCTTGAAAAGAGTTTGGTGAAGATATAAGGCAATCAATATGTTTTCACATGGCTTTCATATTACATACAGTATTTTTGCAAGTATTTCTCTGAATAAAAAGTGAGTTCAGTCTTAAAAATGGGAATTGTTATGACCTAGTAATTGGTACAAAAAACCACAGAAATGTAGCAAAGAACAGACTGAGAGTAACAGGACAGAAGATCATTTACTAGAAACTAAGGCAGACAGATGGGGATTCAGATTTCTGGTTGGCAACTGGAGGAAAGCAGTTTTCTGCACAAAACCTCTACATAAACATGGAGACAGTGAAAGAAAGAACAATCTGTATTAACAGCTAACTATCGGGAATAAAGATGAGAACTTTTACAATGCAATTTGTGGAAAAAAATGAAAAGCCTATGGGACAGACTTGCCAGGAATGCTGCCTCAAACCCAATAACAGCTAATAAGGGTGTCTAGTAAGTACCAACATTCAAGGGAAAAAAGAAAAAAGAAACAAGGCGGGGGGGGGGGGGGGGGAAGCTGGGAGAGAAACACCTTTCTTCATGTAGCCGGAACCAAGAAATGGAACAGAACGGTTGGTCGGTGCTGACCAAGCATTGCTGAGCAGAGTAGTGCTGAGGGGTCACGCCTTGTAGTAAGCAGGACCTTCCTGCAATCAGCATGTAACTCTGTAGGCATCAGAGAAACGTTTGGGACATTTGATTCTATCATATAGGAGAGAGGCTTGAATTGCACCTGACCTTAGAGAAATGGCTGCAAACAGCAAAGGTAAGTGATCTGACAGGGAAAAGGTGAAAATATTAACAGTCAGAACAAGTACTGAAGCCCAAGGTAAAAAGAAAACAAGAAGCAGAACCGATACACAGGCATTCAGGTCCAGGATATATAGAGGGGGTGGGGGACGGAGAAGGCAAAAGAAAGACAGCCATGTCACATGTGCTGAAAATCACTATCTTTTAAGTTTAAAAACCACAACCATTCAGAGAAGAAAGAAGGCAATGTATGCAGTGATCAAAGATGTAGAGATTTCCAATTAAACAGAGCTATACAATGTGACTTCAGCAAATCCAAGGGCTATCAACGTGTACACACCATAGGAAAAAACTGCCAACAATTCAATCACCACGTTGGCAGCTACACTATTAGGTCAATGACCAACTCTGTTCCAGCAGGATTGAGTAGCCAGCTGCAATGTTATCCCTACAACACTGACAAGGCCATAACAACAGACCATAAGACTTGTGAGCAAGAGCTGATGATAGACAATAAAGCCATGTTGTAGCCAATGGGCAAATGCACAATGTTGATAAGAGACCCACAAAAACAAGAGCAAGTACTGCATAAAGCTCAGAGTAGCTGACATGCAGGAGAACCAACCACTGCTGGCAAGCACAGGCTATGGATTTAATTGCAATACAACATCAGGAAATCCTAATGTGACACAGGAAGGAGAACTGTCACCAGAGGCTTTATGCTGCATTGTATTACAGTCAAAAAACATATCTTGAGGTAAGGGACTAAACCATGGCAAGCTAGAGCTAGAAACAACCATCCCATATAGACCAGAAAGCTAGTAAAATACAGAATTCATGGGAGTCATTGAAAAAGATCATTGGAAATTAAGAGCATTTCTGCACCCACTGAAATGACCACAGAGCTGATGAACAATGGCAAAAAATCCCCCATTTATGAACACCGAGGACTGTCTTTGACTTGAATCCACCTTCTACAGCACTTAATGGGGAAGTGTCTGATCACAGGTTACTGCTCCAGTTTCTCTAAGCTGGGAGTTCTGGAGCAGCTCAAGCACGGACTGTTGAAACAAAAGGAAAGTTTGCCATAGGCAGCACATTGTTGTGTTGAGTTCAGACAAGGAATTAGTAAACACAACCATAACTGTAGTGGAACACAGAAGTGCTGTGGTGCCAGTTCTTCCCTGTTTATCCATGGAGGAAGGCAGAAGAAGCAGTAAACAAAACTAAGAGACTAAATAGCAAGAGGCAAGAGGGACAATATGGACTCCCTACTCAAGAACATTGAAACGCTGCATTTATCTCCTTCCAGAGGACAGAGAGTCAGGATTCTGCTTGGTGTCTTCAGAATAGACAATTGCAGCCTAGCAGAAAAATGACCATCAAGCCAAGAAAGCAGCTAAAAGAAGTCCAAACCAGGGAGGCATCCTACTGAAGCAAAGAAGCCAAGAACCTAAAGCCATTGCAAACAGACGATCTGGGCTGCTTCCAGCTCTGAAACAGTCACACAAACCAAGCTAAACTGCAGTAAAAAACACATCGTACTAGACAACTATGGACTCCGGGGAGTGAGGTGGGGGCGAGAGGATTGGAGAAGGTAATTATGGAGTAAATGCAGAGAAACAGACCAAAAACGGTTATCAGAGCAAGTGAAGAAAGCCTTCTGCTTGCTTTATGTTGAAGAGCCAGAACTCAAGCTTAAGGATCACTACAGTGTCAGCCAACAACAAAGTCCTCTATAACACCAATAATAACAGGAAATGACTGATCGGTGTTTACCAGAGCACAAGGTGTAGGTCATCCAAAGGGTTTGTTATGAACAGCCACATCCAAAAATGTTCTACAAATTGGCAACCATGTGTCTTGCACGCTGCTGTGCAAGACACACGAATTACATAGGACACTGCATGGGACTTGCAGGGTGGTGCAGAGGTAGCAGCAGGAAAATTTTAGAGGAGCAGCAGAAATTTAGTCTGTTCATCTATGGACTGAGGATCAGCCAAAACTGTCACATCAGGGTAAAAAAGTTCCCTTAACCTATGGCCGTTTGTGCTGGTTTTGGCTGGGATAGAGTTAATTTCCTTCACAGTAGCTAGTATGGGGCTATGTTTTGGATTTGTGCTGAAAACGGTGTTGATTATACAACAAAAGCCAAACACAACTGTTGTGGTTTAACTCCAGCTGGCAACTAAGCACCACACAGCCGCTCGCTCACTCCCCCCATGGTGGGATGGGGAAGAGAATCAGAAAAGTAAAAGTGAGAAAACTCGTGGGTTAAGATAAAGACAGTTTAATAGGGAAAGCAAAAGCTGTGTGCGCAAGCAAAGCAAAACAAGGAATTCATTCACTGCTTCCCATGGGCAGGCAGGTGTTCAGCCATCTCCAGGAAAGCAGGGCTCCATCACACGTAACGGTTACTTGGGAAGACAAACGCCATCACTCCAAACGTCCTCCCCTTCCTTCTTCTTCCCCCAGCTTTCTATGCTGAGCATGACGCCATATGGTATGGAATAGCCCTTTGGTCAGTTGGGGTCAGCTGTCCCAGCCGTGTCCCCTCCCAGCTTCTTGTGCATCCCCAGACTGCTCGCTGGTGGGGTGGGGTGGGAAGCAGAAAAGGCCTTGACTCTGTGTAAGCACTGCTCAGCAGTAACGAAAACATCCCTGGGTGATCAACACTGTTTTCAGCACAAATCCAAACCATAGCCCTATACTAGCTACTGTGAAGAGAATTAAGTCTGTCCCAGCCAAAACCAGCACATTGTCCACCCTTTATTCCATACCATTTATGTCATGCTCAGGTCCCACACTATCCGATACAACCTCATTAACCACCACCCCCATTCCCATCCTTTGATAAAATACACCAATATCTTAGTCTATGGACCACACCTGTAAAATGTCTGTAACATGTCCACAAATGTCCACAAAATGTCCACTGAGTTCATTTAGTCCATGACTTTGGGCTCCATCTGTTATGGTGGTCACTCAGGACAAGAGAGGTGTGTGTTGTGTGGAATTACGAGGCACCAAAGCCAGCTCAGGTCGGGTCACTGCTGCACTTGCACTGCTTCTTGTAAGGCTTGTTCTCCACTGGTTCAGGTGGTTCCTTCTATAGTGATTCCTATAACATGCAACTCAAATCCTGGGTTACTACCCATTACAATCTCCACCCTTGGTCCCTTTGAACCAGACCATGGGGTTTAACATTGCAATGAACTCCTCCCCTTGCTTCTAGCCTGGCTAGCAACAAGGGGTTCCTGCTATGTCATGGGCTTATCCATTGCCGCACACTTTGAGGTGCTCCAGCATGACCTCGTGCACAGCCACTGATGGTTCAAGGTGTACCTGCTGCAGCATGGACTTATCAACAGCCACAGTCGCTTCGTGGTGTACCTTCTCCAGCGTGGACATATCCTTGGGCCACAATCCCTTCAGAGGTATACCTGCTGCGGCACAGACATAACCATGGCCACAGACACTTTGAGATGTACTTGCTCTGGCATGGACTCATCCACGGCCACAGACACCTCAGGGTGTCCTGCTCCCGCGTGGACACATCCACAGTTCACAGTCCCTTCGACTCAAGTTCACACTGGAGTTCCAGCCTGTCCAGTACAGAAGCACAGAAACAGCAGCGATGCCCTGGCCACGTGCCAGCCCAGGCACATCGCCATTGCTGTTATCAAAACGTTCCCAGGCAGAGCACAGCAAGATGATAAGCAGTACAGCTCTACAGCGAGCAGCGAAAGCAAAAAGCAGCCACTAACGAGCACTAGGCTCTAATACAGCAAAGCAAGCAAGCCCCATGGCAAGCACAGGAGCCCGCCAATTCATAGCTAAATAGCAATAACAGCTATAAATTCCATCTAGCACATTCCAGTCAAATCTGTCGTTATCTCAAACCCTTTGAGCCCCACACTGGATGCCAAAAAGGACTGTTGTGGTTTAACCCCAGCCGGCAACTAAGCACCACACAGCCGCTCGCTCACTCCCCCACGGAGCGATGGGGGAGAGAAGCAGAAGAGTAAAAGTGAGAAAACTCGTGGGTTGAGATAAAGACAGTTTAATAGGTAAAGCAAAAGCCGCACATGCCAGCAAAGCAAAACAAGGAATTCATTCACTGCTTCCCATGGGCAGGCAGGTGTTCAGCCATCTCCAGGAAAGCAGGGCTCCATCACGCGTAACGGTTACTTGGGAAGACAAACACCATCACTCCGAACGTCCCCTCCTTCCTTCTTCTTCCCCCAGCTGTATATGCTGACCATGACGCCGTATGGTATGGAATAGCCCTTTGGTCAGTTGGGGTCAGCTGTCCCAGCCGTGTCCCCTCACAACTTCTTGTGCACCCCCAGCCTGCTCGCTGGTGGGGTGGGGTGAGAAGCAGAAAAGGCTTTGACCCTGTGTAAGCACTGCCCAGCAGTAACAAAAACATCCCTGTGTTATCAACACTGTTTCCAGCACAAATCCAAAACATAGCCCCATACTAGCTACTGTGAAGAAAATTAGCTCTACCCCAGCCAAAACCAGCACACCGTTTTTACTTTCAGGACTCCCAATTCCTCTCAGGTTATTTCGCAGCATGTGAAATTATTTCCACTCATGCAAAGTGAGAGTAAATCACAACAATTCTGTTGTGGCAGAGGGTTATTCCTCCTTGCCCAGGCTGTTAATGACTGCCTCAAGCACAAAGCATTGGAGACGCAGGCTGGAAATCGTAATGAGTTAACTGATCAGCCAAACATATTAAATGCTATGATGATCCAATTGCAGTGAATTAGCATATTTTGATAGACACATTAATAAATATTAATATAATTTCTTAATATTTGAAATTCTATCAATTTGCTTTGCATGCACTGATTTTCCAGAAATCTGAAAATAAGAGCAAGGTTCAGCTGGCAAGTCCCTTCTCAGAGCTTCGTAACTGTGTGCTCAGTTACCTGGCAGAGCTGGCATTTTCTGCAATATTACTAAAAGCTTTATTTATTTTTTTTTAAATACAACTCCAAGTATGACATCACATCCACGATGAGTTTTTCTTGCCTAGAATGAAATTACTTGCCATCTCTTCATATCACCTGGAAACCGTGAGTTTAAACACCTTTTCCTTTGCAGCTCTTGTGCCCTGGAACCACTCTGCACATCACTATCTGTGCTTCTACACACTAACCAAACTCCCCCAAGGAGCCGTGACTGGACCTCTCCCACTCCTGCTGCTGCCAAATGTCCGTAACATCCACAGAGCTATATTGTGCTCACAGCTACTCTGCTAAAAACATAACTGGGTGTATTTCTGTTGCATCATCCTCTGCTCCATCTGTGTATTTCATTCACCTTTTGCCTCTTGTTGTCCATCAGGAACACCCTGTACAACCTGTGCCTACCACACCTGGCCCTTCTTCCATAAGCGAAGCCCACAGGTGCTCCTGGAGTATAAATTATCACATAAACCATCAATTCTCAAATCTCACCAGGACACATTATTCTGCTCTTGCCTGCAGCTCTTAATTTGCTTCTGCCTTTGCCATTACTTATGATTAAAAGCCCTGACTCAGTTATTTAACTCCGTGAAGCATGCAGCTTGTATGAGATGGTGTACAATGCAAGCTGAATCTTACAACTTGATACACTTCATTATATTTAAAAGAAAAAAGAGCCTTATGATTAATTTTGATTTCAAGCCACAAAATGAAACAGTTTAAAGCCATCTTAAATATATTTCTCACAGTAAGAAACAGAATAAACCAACAAAACAAACTAAACATTATAATCAACCCAATTATTACCTCTTATTAGCCAAGTGCTTACGGGATGAAAAACACCAGCATTTTAACCCGACTGAAGCATTACTGAAACACTATCCTGGGGAACGGTTTCCCCCCTGCTTTCAGCTTAATCCTCAAAAAAGATTTGCCTTTCTCTTAAGGGCATTCAGGTGGTCGATCTTATAGGTGTGCAGGTGATAAATTAAATCTTAGGACTAACTTTTGGTTCAGTGGTCTTCACGTCTCTCACGGAAGAGCATCAGCAAGAAATATGAGGGATGCTGCATAATAGCTCCTCCTTTAATAATAAAAAACCATGCACATATACTAATTGCAATGCACTAAGCCAAAATCTGGCAACAGTATCAGAAGGGCGAAGGGGAGAAGGATCCAAGAGGGGGATCCAACAAGCAAATAAATAACCAGCTGACCTCGCATCGCCCAGTTTGGCACTGTGCACAGCTCCGGATCACTGCCTGGGAATAAAACTGCCTCCCCCACCTCCCGGGGTTTAGAGGAGCACGCTGGCCGAGATTTAAGCCTTTTTTCTCCTCAGAGACAGGCGCAGCCCCACACGCTGCGAGCCGGGCGAGGCGAGGGGCCCCGGGGTGCCTCAGCCCAACGCCCGCTTCCCCCCGCGCCGCGGCCATGACAGGCACCGGCCCCTCTCCCTCAGCGCTCGGCGGGGAAGGACACAGGGCGGCTCCAGCGGACACCGAAAAAGGACTTGCCCTCCTCGGCGGGGTTTTCCCTCCCTCTTTTCACTCCCTCCGCCTCTCCCCACGCTGCTTTTAAGGGACAACGGCCAGAGCTCCGCCAGCTCCCGGCCGCGGCGCCGGGCCGGGGCGCGGCTGCTGGCTGCAGACGGCAGTTCGCCCGCCGCTGCTTTCCGCTGACTCTGCTTTCCCGCCCGAGGAGAACCGGGAGGCGGGGGAAGCTGAGAAATACAATTTCCATACTAATTTGTAGGTCGCTGAAACAGTGAAACTGCATCGTGGAGATTAATTTATCCCTCCGTTCTACGACGGACGCTCTCCGCGGCTGTATTTAAAAGCAGCTCCAGGTGGCATGCCTCCTCACAGCCCAGCCGAGCGGCCTCGGCTGCCCCGGGCAGTGAGATGGAGCTGGAGGGGTAAAAGCTTCTCCATACGCAAGGCCCTGGGAGTTTTTTCTCCTGGGTGGGCAAACTAGAGGGAGGCTCGGCATGCCCTGTCCCGGGAGGGCTGCAGGGAGCCGGGGCGAGCGGCCAGGGAGGCTCACGGCTGGGGTGTGAGGGCAGGACACCTACCAGCTTGCTGAGAGGTGTGGAGGCTGAGGAGGAGGTGGTGGTCACCTTCTGCTGACCTGAAATCATCACCGGCATTGTGGCAAAGCTGGTGGGAGTGGAAAGGAAAATCCCCCTTCCCAGTTAGGTCAAGGCTTGCCCTGCTCTGGGCCCCTTCTCCAGCTGAAGGCTCCGATGGATCTTGCCCCTGCACCCTGGGGTCTTCTCATCCGTTGTCTCATCAGCCTTCCATGGCCTTCCTCAGGGTTTGATCAATCACCAAAAATAAAAATCACCATTTCCCCCGTTCAAGGAAACCATCCTCCTTTCCCCAGCCATGTGTGGCAGTGGGGAAGGCTGCTCCAGTCACAGCCATGCCAAGGCATGGCTGCCTCAAACCCTCATCCCAACCAGTGCGGCAACAGCTCTTGGCTCTTTTATTTCGCCTCTCTGTTCTTCAAGACCACCCGTCTTCCACGAGGCCAAAGTGGTTTACCGTTTGGTTGTGATAAAGAACTGACGATATTTACGCCGGTGCCAAGCCTACCGTAAATTACAGCAGATCCCATGAAAATAGCTCCTTTGGCTCAGCAGAGTATGCCATTTACTTATGTCGCACTTATACACCTGAATATTGAACTCTGTATTTAAATGGGACAATAAATCAATACTACATAAGGGATATGTATGGGGAGGGGAAATCCAAAGTCTTTAGCTTTGCTCCCAAAACACAAATTTGGAGGAGCAGGAGGAAAAGATGCTCATGAGACTGAATAAAACTCATCTGAACACACTGCCCACGATCCTTATCTCTGGAAAACAATTACTATTACAGATCCAATTAATTCTTGCAATGTGTTAAAATTAATAAAATAGAAGGGGAGAAGGATGGTATAGATGATTTTTGATCAAATTTGAATTTACTTGTCTGATTTAAGAATAAAAAGTTGATTTAAGCTGCTCCATTTTCCAAAATCTAATGTTATCTATTGGAATTTGCAGTAAATTGATAGTTATTGATTATCAAAGGTTAGGATTATGAGACTAGTTTATGCATACCCAAGAGACACAGAAGAGTTTAAAAGAGACCTATCGTGCATCAGATCATATTTCACTTTTTCTTTGGAGTAATGAACAAGTTGAATTGAAATACTGGTGAACACTATACAATAAAATAAGGATTTAGCTGTTGCAAAGCAATAGAAATCACTATGGGCAATAGCACTCCCTGGCTAGATCCCGGAGCCAACTGTGATTCCAGCAGGATCTTTGCCTGAAGGAATAGTATAGAATCAGGCCCCTTTATTTTTGTGCTGTGTAGTAAATAATATCACAAGCATCAGCATTCTGCAAAATTACATGACTGATTAAGCAATACTGCTCTGGTGGTTTTTATGATAGACTGGTGATGGTGGTGATGTCCAAATTAAAGGCCATCTCCCCAAAGCATAAAAAGTGCACGTCCTCTATAGACTCTTTAAGAAGATGTTAAATCACAGAGGTTACATAGGTTACACGAGAACATACAAAATGAATGTGGACAAGGAAAAGTACACCCAAAGTCAGAGAGATGACAGACCTGATACAACAAATGTCTTTTGGGGGGTTTTTTGTACTACAAATTGTCTTCTTTGCTTACAAGAAAACAAAAAAGACAACTTCCTAAAAAGGAAGTGATTTTCTTTCATTTTGTTTATAATCTGTTTTTCATTCAAGATTTAAAGTGACCATGAGATTTTATTTAAACAATGTGAACCACATCATTAGTGACAAGAAGAATCATGCTTTGAGAGTTCAGGAAATGCATTTAGCCATTTCATCATCTTAAGTTTCTCCCACCTCCACCTGCAAAAGTCATTGAATGGACACAAGTTTTGGCATCCATTAAGGGCACCCTCTGAATGAAGCTCACCCCTTTAAGCTTCCCACTGAGACCTATGAGTCTTTCAAGTTTCAGGAATCACCAATGTGAACTCATAAAAAGCACCAATTTGTTGCTATTACAATTTCCTCCTCCTCCTCCAAGAAGGTAAAATTGAATCTAAAATTGAGGTTAGCCCAGCCACCTTTGGAAGGAACCAGAAGTTCTGGTGAACTCGAGACAGGTAATCTCTCCCTTGCTAAGGCAGACACAAACAGTACCTAACCCTGTTTTACTGTTGCCCTGAAATGTTTTCCACTGACTTCAATGGGAGCAGGAGGGGTTACGAAGAATAAAACCTGAGTTGTGTGAATCCCTATTTTTTTGCTAGTGACTGATTAGAGTGAAGTAGAGAGCACAGAGGTGAAGGTTTTAGGTAGAAAGTTGGATGTTGTATCTTCATAAATAAATACATGAATAAGTAAGAAAGAAAACATTACTTTTGCTTTCATTAAACGCACATCACCTTTGGGCTTTCGAGAAAGTAAGTACATGTGGTTTAACTACATAGCAAAACACTGTTCTGAGAGGAAAAGTCAAAATATTTCATTTGGAAAATGCTAAAGCAGAGCATTTTGACTTACAAGTCTTCCTTTTCCTTTTCTGGAGTTCAGAGTGATTTGCCAAATTCAGAGCAAATTTATGCACGACTTCTGGCTGACCTGACAATACACTGTCACGTAAGCTTGCCACTTGAACAATTTCATCCCGCCTAAAACACAACATAGTATATAGCACGATATGTAGCGTAGAAGTCCTTCAGCCTTCATGTTGCACCAAGTGCCTGTGGCAGCTTATTGTGCAAAGGACCACGGAGTTGCAAGAACCTTTCAGGAACAGATTTACATAGGACATTGTAAGCATCAAGAACGCTCACCCCCACTGAACCTGGATTTCTGAAGAACCTGGAACCTCTGAAGAAACATCACTGATCAATAGTAAGCATTCACAACAGCACCAGGAGGATGCTTTTATGGTTATGACTGAATGTAGGCATTTATTGCCAAAATGTGTTAAAAATATTTTCGCTGAGTACATTTCTGTGTTTTGTACTAAGGCCATATATCAGCAAATGAGCTATCAGAATAAACATTTCACACTGGCAGATTAATTTTCCATGAATAAATTAGCTCGAATTTATGGTCCTGGCATCACATGTGAGATTAGGTATCCACACAGTGTCAACAGGCTCATCAGAATTGTCTTGACAGTTTAAGTAACATCTTTTGTCAAACTTTGCACCTTTGCTCCTACCCCTCTTTCCGTGAAGTCAGCAGGAAATTCATATTGTGAATGGAAACATTTTACTTTGCTGGGGATTATTCTGTGACATTTTTTTATTCTTATTTGCTTTCATTTATAATTGCTCCTGTTGTTTTGCTTTTAAAATGCAATTTTCCTTTCTGGAATTGGTTTGTCCCAATTTCAAAACAGTACAAAGTTGGGTAGTGTATATATTTTTTTCCACAATCAATATTTAATTATTTTTTGCCTCAGATATTTCCTTTATGATGAGAGTCAAGAAATGGAGCCTGTAAAAACTCCCATCAAATATATCTTTTTTTTTTTTAATTTCTAAAAATCATTACAAATATGAGGTTCCTACCCCACAGTCCACACCAAAGAACTCGAACTCTCTGAAACAGACTGTCAAGGCATTGTGATCTTGTCCCCTCTGGCATTTAATCTACACCGGGATGCCATCCCATCCTACCTAGGAAAAGCTGACTGATACGCAGGGTTCAAGGAGGTAACCTCACAGCTTTAAGTCCGCTCCAAACTTCCTGGCAGTTTTTTGCTAGTAGTTACAATATACAGTAACAGATATGTTGCATACCTCTGAGAACAGTGGAAGCGTAAAGCCTAGCGTGGAGCTTCTCAGCCCTTACTCAAGGGAGGTCCTGGATATACTTTTAAAATGCTAAGCATATATATGATTTTACCGGCTACAGTTTATTGATTTTCTTATCTGCTTCTAGGAGGTCAGTTGTTTACCAAGCACAGTATTTATGTCTTGTGTCACCACTCTTGATCTTTGCCATGGATTATTTATGTAGACTAATAATTTAGGTACCAACGTGTACCATGGACAACCATTTCTTGAACATCCATTGCTTTTTCTCTGCCATACTGGTCTGTTTTGCTTTCCCTTAGAGACAGTTAAAAGTGAAGAAGTGTAGCTTACTGTTCATGCTATAGAGGGGTTTCCATCAAGAGATCTCAAAATGCCCAAGCATCAATTTGTTCCTGCTGTCTCATTTGTTAGTCTGTGCAATTTACAGTAGGTCTATTGTTTTACAGTAATAAGTGTAAGTTTCTATCAAGCTGCAGTCTCTTATCTTGTTAATCAATGCAACTCATGCTGACTCTTCACAGGGGTCAACCATTACCAGAAAGTGGATTATTATCCATCAGCAAAGTTTCAGCTCTTGATTACTGACCTAATTATTCTATTCAGCACATGTAACTCAAAGGGACAGGATAATGTTGTAGAACCGTTGAGTTCTACAAGTTCAAACCATTTTTGTTGTAATACCCCAGGCATGCTAGACCAGTGTGTCTGTGTGCTAATAAGCATTGCACTCTGTTACAGGAACCTTTGCACAATTTTACCCTGTTGGCTATAGCTGATGATCTACTTACATCAGGAAGCAGAAAAATGAATACTTCTTTATAAAAGTTCTAATTTGGGAGTATGTAGATAGCCCCTTTTCCCAGCTTGCCTAAGAAAATTCATGGAGTCAAGAGTCACAACTGCTTTTTCATTGGCACAATTATTTTGTAGTTGTATAGGTAAAACCAAGACAATAATAATTTGGCCAATATGTACTAATTAAAAAAAATCACCAATAAAAATGAAGAATCACTCTGTGCAGCGTCCTCAGCACTGACTTTATTTAAGGATGCTCTCAGAGTAAAATGTAGATATAAAAGTAGTTTACATATTGTTACAATCCCTTGCAATTACCACCTAATGTTTATCCAACCCCCAAACTCCATAATTAGCAATAAATTTACATGTATATTGTTCCTGAATTTGCCTAGAGAAATGATACAGTTTAATAAGAGATTTTAAGGTAGTGGTGTAAGACTGTGCTAATCAAATGTTTCCTTCTTTCTCAATATACTCTTCTAAAAGATGGCCTTCATAATAGCAAAGAGGTTTATCACCGAGAGATCCATTTCATTAAAAGACTAAATATGTAACCACTGCATTTTTTTCAGATATTTTTTCTCATATAGAAATGCTGAAATTCAACCCCAGACCAACACACTTCAGAAAACCATCTGTACAGAGTAACACGGAACATCTCTTCTCTATCCTGTACTCCAGAGAATAAAAAAGCCTTCTGCTTAGATGCCTATCAGAAGCTGCTTTTAACAGTGAGGTGACATGTAAGTAGTGGTATTATCAACTTGTTCCCTGGGTTGCAATAGGCAAGGAGAATGAAAGCTCACATCAGTTAAGGTTTGTCTCACATTTCAAAGATTTAAAGTGATATTTGCAGTTTTCTTTATTGCTAAGGGATCCATCATTTTGAAACGGTATCGCCAAATGAGATGGATATTTTGTGGTGACAGTCATTGGCATGAAACAGCTTTGCACTTAAGCTACCAGAGAATCCCTGCTCAATTAAATACAGCCCTAATTGTTAGCATTTATAATTTTTACCACAGCCATACCTACGACGTCTCACCAAGCTCATTACTTCATTGACATTTTATAGAAAAGAATGAGAAACCATCCCTTCTCCCAGAATAGAGTTTTCTTATGCACAGCTGTATGTGGTCCAATATCGATAGGCATTTTATTATCTGCATTGATGTGAAGTCCTGAGGCAATAAATACTACTGCTACAGAGCTGTCTAATAACCTTCATTTTTATTCCTTTGCCATTGCGTGGGAACAGGGATATAGAGGTTAATGATGATGTCTTGTTTTTTTCCTGAAGTGACGATTTAAATTGGGGTGGACCAACCTTTACAGGGCTGGTGACTAATTGTCAAACTTAAGACCCCTCCCTTGCAGTATATGAGCTTATTATTTAGAGCTCACAGCAGTAAGTGCTATGATCCATGCAGGGGCATGGGGCAGTGTGTGGCTATTGGGAGTCACACACTACCCTAGAATGAAGCAAATGTAGCAGGCCAGAAATTATCCTCCAGGTCACTGGGAACAGCTGTCAGAACTGGGATTCAGGCTCAGTACTTCTTGCTTTGCAATCACATCCTGGAATCAGCTCTAATCCTGCTGCACGTCTTGTGGCACGTGTTGTCAGCAGGACTGCAGAAGATGTCATGTCAGTCTGAATTAACAAAGAAGAATGCTGTCATTTTTGATTGGGACACCTCAGTGATTGCCATGATTTCACTTAACATCTACAGGTCTTTTCCAACCTCCTTCTTTTGTCTGCTATCCCTATAAAGAGGATGCTACCTGTGAAATTACACAGAACTAACATTGTCAACATTACCAAGATCTTTACATTCCATAAAATCCCTGTACCAATCAGTGAAAGCTGAAATGACAGAAATACTGCTGTAGTGAAAAAGAAGTGAACCACTGTTTTACCAATAAGCCAGTAGCAATGCTACTTGAGATTTTTATATTCTTCTCAGATGGGGAGGTGGATCAGAGAAAGATAGGGACAGTAATGTGATGTCCAGTGAGGACAACTTCTCTGTCCTCTGATCCAGAAACTGAGCAGAGGATGGTTTATCCACTGTGCAGTCCTCCCAGTGTCTCCTCTCCAGCAAAGAGCACCAGGAAAAGCTGCAGAGAGTCTTCCAGACACCCCAGAAAATAGAAACAATTGTGGAATCAAATACATGAGGAGCCTTTGACTGTTCACAGAAACACTTGCAATGCTGCCTGGACTTCCTCCACTGTGTACTAATATGCTATGCGCTCAAGCTCTCTCCACCTCTGTCTCTTACATCTTCTGCCCCCAGACTTCACTTCACACCTGCTCCATTGCTTTGCTTTTAGCTGAGTCCCAGCGGAACAAGCAGAACCACTGTAAAATGTCCCAGAAGCTGTTATGAAAGTGCACTGCCCTGCTCTATGCACATAAGACAGTCTTAATGCTTGTACAAAGTCTAAAATGTGGACTCCTGACCTATTCCCCACAAATCTATCTCACACAGACCACATGCTTTTACAGTAAGAGCTGCCTATTCTCTGTGTCTATAGTGTCTAAGATACCAGGGCTCTCTCCTTGGTTACTTGGTAATAAATGCAACTGTATTACTTGCTAAAAAATGAAACTGATAATAATAAAGTTCTTCCCCAGAGACAAAATATCTGTTACATCTACTACGAAAAAGTGAACAATCTCATTTTAATATCCTTGTATATAGAAAGACCTCCTTAATCAGCATGAAGCTTAAATGAGGTACTTGCTTAGCAGGAACACCTACACAGGAACTGATTTTCAGCAAATTGTTTGAGATGGCCCTCTACTCTGGATAATTTTCAAAGTGATTACTCCATCATGCCTGGGGCTGAGGTGTAGGACATTACAGGTACTAACAGGTACCTGGGTCCTCTACATTACAAGCTGCGACATTCAGATCAATTTTCACACTGTATGACATCTCACTTACAGCTGCATCTGGGCTTCAAAGCCAACCCATTTCAGTATTCAGCTACATGGGGAAATTAACTGGTGTGGCTACAAAGCAGAAAAAAATACATGGCTACAGATAAATTAATACTGTTCCAGTACATGCACTCTAATCTGGAATAAAATAATTTTTATTCTGAAATAATATTTATTCTGAAATTAAGACCTATGTAGCAACAGAAATATAATTAATCTTTTATATTTATACTGCTTTTCATTTGCAGAAAATGAAAGTTCTTGCAGCACTGATTATTACCCTGCATTGCTACAGTGACCAATTAACCATTGATGCATGTCCCGGCATTCACTGTCATTGGTTCCAAGGTAGCCACTCACTAATTTGGCAGCTCCTGCTTATTTTTTCTTCTTCTGTTGAACACCCTTTATCTGAGAAATAGGCAGCAAACTGAGGCATACACACAGGTAACACACACACACAGAGCTAACCAGGCGTCGCCACGCTGCGCTACTCTGCACCATACAGTGTGGGCTACCGTGAACTGAGCCAGTTCCGTCTGTTTATATTACCACTGCTAATTTTGCCTTGCAAGCACAACTAGCAGTTCATTAATCAAGTAAAAGTACTGTTAAAAAAAACAAACCAAAACAAAAAAATTGTCATCTTTAAACCCAGAAGGTTCCCCTCTCCCTTCGTTAAGCCATGTTTAAGCTCATCTAACACCACACCAACACTAAACAGAGAGGTTCTTTCTCCAGCCCCTTTGCTGTGTGCTCCTTGTTGGCCCAGATGTCATGGTGTGGTTCAGTGAATCAGATCAGCTCATTCAACCACCCAGACCCAGCAAAAGAAAATAAGATTCAGTTTCAGCTGGATCAATGAACCGATCTCACTGGACATGAGCACTACTGCTGAGCAAGGGAAGGCAAAGTACCATGCAACTGTGGGAGCAGAGATGTTGTCTCACAAATGGAGTTCGTTAGCCCGTGTGCAACACCCAATACGCACACAGAGCTGAGATATCAATTCATTTCAAGTTTTGCACAAGACCGGGTTCTAGGTGGTAGCTCCACAAAGCTAGCACACTGCTCGTTCACACAGATGCAGTATTTATACACTCTAGTTATACATATGCATAAGTAATTACGTAAAGCAGTTTTCTATTGGTCTACATTTTCTTGTCTTACTCTTAAAGCCACAGTACTACTTTAATATTGTACGCCTGCCCAGAGGTGAGGGGTCTCTGCCTGGGCTGGGGTCTCCAGCTCAAGGGGTATGACTTTTAGTATTATAATGAGGATAGTTCGCGTAAGGGTGCTTCTTATCACACTTCTGCTAGTAGCTTCAGATTGTTCCCAAAACATCTTACTTGGCTACGTATTTCTCCAGGATGTGTTTCACTCCCAAGGACAATAATTTTGATTAGATGTTCCACATTCCGGTCTGAATCCCCCTTATCAATTTTACATAAGTCCCGGCCTTCCACCAGCTCCTGATTGACTACAGAGAGGGGGAGCACTGGAGATAGTTTTAGACTGACTTGAACTGCAAAACTGTGCTGAGAGTGCAGCCATTCAAACTGCTCCTCAGGAATCAGAAATTTCACACGTGGGATGGGGGAGGGAAGAAGTGACAGGGCAAGAAAGTACTTGGATGTGCCGTAAACGGGGAATGCAGCTGATCACTTCAGTCAGTCACTATCACCCCTGCTATTCCTCCCACGCTTCCCTGTGTTGTGCCAAACACTGAATCAAAACTTCAAGCAGTGATCAGAAGCAAAGGCGGTCAGATTCTTCTGCAGGGAGCGGGAACCTCTTAAGAGTATGAAAATGGTTATTGATGACTACATGGGAATGTAGTCTATGGAATGAGTCTAGGAATGATGACTACATGCGAATGATAATCGATAAACTAGCTACTGTCTAACACTCCTAGTATGGACTTCCTGGTGAAGAGACACCCTGAGGTTCATGTAGTGATCAGCTGTATCACAGTTTCACCTCTGGGCCTTGAACAGCAGAGGGTTGCAAATAGAGACATGGGAACCATTCCCCAACTTAGAGATACTTGGCAGATACCTATTTACCACACTTTATTTTCAACCTTCCTCCACATAGGACTTCAATAGGCCTTGGCTAAGTGCTCACTATCCATAAAGGAAAACTAAGACACTGCAACAAATCACTCCAGAGAATGAAATACTTATTAAGGATGGGAATTACCTGATCAAATGTAGATACTGTGGACTTCTGAGCTAGCCATCCTCAGCTTCCTTGACAGTCAACATCCTGTGAGGCAGGATTCCTGTCTTCCTAATGTAGATATCTAAAATAGTTCAGAGGAATTGTACCCTAAATATGCCAATTTCTCTCCACTAACTATAAAGGAAGCCCAGAATAACTAATGCAAAGGGAGACACTCATACTGTAGATGACCTGTTGGTATATGTCTTGCTCAGGTCACCTCTTTGTTTGGTGACTTAGTTTCCCTGTTGAATAACTGGAATTAAGTTATTTATTCTCCTTTGAAAAGCAGTTTTATCTCTGTGGACAAGAAATATCACAGCAGTTAAATGCTTTTAAGAAATTATCTTTTCTGTTTTACTATGTGGGCTAAAATTAATTGTATCTAGTTAAAAGAAATTAATTTCTTGAAATCTAAACTGAATTCCTCACAGGAATGATTTAAATGATTTTCATAAATTGGTAGTCTGGCGACCTTTTGCCCACAGCACATTTCAAAGTTGTTTCTAACATGTAATCAGCATACTGTAAGAACAGAGTAACTCCTGTTAAAAAGGAACAAAGTTCAAAAAGACATCTGAATTGCTGAAATCACAA
This sequence comes from Ciconia boyciana, assembly GCF_034638445.1. Classification (NCBI taxonomy): domain Eukaryota; kingdom Metazoa; phylum Chordata; class Aves; order Ciconiiformes; family Ciconiidae; genus Ciconia; species Ciconia boyciana. Next base: position 160,517,010 of record NC_132935.1, read on the forward strand.
AGGGAAGTCTGATGACCTTTTAGTCACTTCTGATGCAAAAAGAAAATCCAGATTTACATTTCTCCCCTAAACTCTGCAGCTTTTAATGAACAAGGGGTACCAGGTTTGAGGAGTCTAGTTCATAAAAAATATGGAAGTAAGTTGTCACTCACCTTAACTGGGGACAGGCTTTTATTAGGCAAAGACAGTGTCATGCCCCCAGGAGACCTGTGCCAGAAAGCCCCAGCAATCTTTCTCTAATTTATATTTGAGATGACAGGCTGGGATTTCTGCACCACACTCTGAGCAGAACCACCTGCTTCAACTACATTGGGATCAGCCACTGTCTCTCTGTGCTCCTCCATCTTCCAGCACTCTTAACACAACAAGAGTAACTGCATTTGACATCTCTAAGCTCTTTCACTCAAGGGATATCTGAACAGCGAGTTGATTAAAATGACTCTAGGACTTCAGCACAAAGCATTATTTAATCAGACCCCCAAAAGGAACAAAGCGCATAGAGCAAAAGAGGAAAGCAGTAAAAAATTCCTATGTCTTACATTTAGTCTCCTTGTTTAGTCTTTTTTTTTTAAGTTCCCCTCAGTTTAGCTAATTCCAGCTTGAAGCAGCAGACTGTCCTGCTTCCAACATGCCCTCTCTATATCATTCTTATGATTTTGCCATTCTTTGTTCACTCAAATCTGTCCCAGCCTCTTTTAACAGATTGAAACACTCTCCCTTACTAGGTCAAGAGGACCATGGCACTAATTTCTAAAAACCACACAATGACATTTTGATTGTGGAATAGGACTGGCCACACACAGTGAGAATTACTAAGAATATTACTCAGAATAGTGAGTAAGCTTTATATCTACCCTGTAGCAACTCTGCAGTAACTGCTCTTTGTAAACAAGCTCTGTGTTTTCTCCTTCATTGCTAATTCTCAGCATTGCCTACACAGCTATGGTATGCCAGGACTGGGCCCAAGAAATTAGTCCTTCAGGACTTTAGAATTGGTTATTTTGTTCTAGGTGTCTCCTTTATGCCAAACTCCTTCACAAGTTACACCACATCAATTTACAGTTTCAGTAAATTATGAAACAATAATACTGACATTTCCCAGTTAGCAGAGACATCCTCAAAGCTAGTACTGGTTTGCTGGAATCTATTATGCTAGAACAATCAGATCCTCATCCTCCGCTCTTTTTGCTGGATAAAGCTTCAAGCATCTTTAGAGGACCTAGATTACAGCATTGAATAAAGCTAATACCTAAACTATAAACAAAGCCCTTGATCCCAAAGAGAGAAAAACTAAAGCTCTGATAGTCCTAAAAAACACAATGAGAGAACAGTGCTTAACCTTTAGTTTTGACTACACCTGGGAAATTCCATCACCTCTGGGCCATTACTGCTCTGCCGATTAGACCTGCTCGCAGCAGGGTTACTCAGGATTGTGGATTAAAACACTAGTGCCAGCTGATAGTTCATCATTTCTAGATGAACGAGTGGGACACTTTTAGATTTCCCAGTGGAGGCTAGGCCCTTAAGGCTGCTTTATACCTTATCAGGAAGGAAGGGGGGAAAAAAAAAGGCACTTTGCTTTGACATCTACCTTCAGTGATACAGCACTCTACTCCCCAGCAGGAGGGCCCAACCTCATAAAACAGATTGTACTGAAAAAAATTAAACTGTCACTTGAAAATGCTGAAAATTAGACATTAATGCTGTGGTAGATAAATGATTTTTTTCTTTAGCATTGTATGTACATCAGACTTAAGTTAATCTCACCAGTCAGTGGGCTGAGAAATGAAAAGCTGGTTTTGAAATACTGAAATGGCTTCATTTTGAGATGTTTGTAATGGACTCAAAAATACATGTATATATTCACACGTATATATCTATATATACATACTTAGCAATCAATATTTAAACTTTTTAAGAGAAGAGAAAGTCATTCTCAATAGTTTCCATTTATGAAAGTAGCTCTAGATACTAACATGCTGGAAATAAGTAATTATTACTAATTTTGATAATAGTTGCAATGACATGATTATTTTTTAAACTTGCAAGATTTTTTATAAATTTTAACTTTGGAAAAAAAACTTTTTAAAAGAAAAAAATGTATTTTCCACAAATTAGGACCAGACACGGGGAATATTTAATCAACCACTGTATTAATGAAACACGCTTTAAAAAAATAATTTACATCCAGATGACTACTTTCAAACTGGTAGATTTCTTGTTAGACCTGAATTACCTCAGCTCTCATCTGCCTTCAGAGTGATTATTTCACATTTCCTTGTGAATTATTTTTCTGACACTGTAGTCATTTTGGAGACTAATTTTTGCTACCAGTTGGATTGTAAATGTTAAGTTATGAGTTTCTTGGGGCAGTTACCGTGTTTTTATTCTGCTCTGAGCGCCATGGGAGTCCCGGTCTGTAACTTAGGCCTCACAGGCACTAAAGTCATACACCGTCATTCATAATTAAAGGCAATGATTATATCATGTCCCACATCTCAGAACATCTTTGCTTTAGCTGTTCAGTCAGGCTTACCGATTAAGAGAATTTTACTGAGCTCAAAACAAGAGCTCTCCCAGCAGTGTCCAACACACTAGGCAGCTCCTCAGGACTCTGCAGCCCCTGGCACCTTGCACTGTGTGGTGGAGCATTATCTTTCACCATCATGCTGGAGAATGTGCCAATCCCTCAAGAACAAGCAGTGGAGATGAGTAAGGACGTGTGGTTGAAGAATGGAAAAAATCCCACAATCAAAACACAAAAGGGGCAAGTGAGGAACTAGATGGACTCAAGACCTTTATCTGTAACACTGGGGACAGATTGGAGGAAACAGACCAAGGAGTTCTTGTGGGCGGCCATCAAGGGAATAAAGATTCACAGGGAATTGGGCTTGGGGAAGATGAGAAATTTATTTGTACCATCCAGTCCCATACCTTTTCCCAGACAACAATTAGACCCAGGTTTGCTTTTGTTTTAACAGAAGTAGTATGTGGTTCTTGGGATAAGTCAGACAAGAACAGATTAATTCTCCATCCACAAGGAACACTTCCCGATCTTCATCCTTAAACGTCTTTGCCTCTCCTTATTCCTACTCCTCTTTCCTGGAAAAACCTTCACTCAGAGAGAAACTGCCACCATGTAAATTTACACCAATTTAATTTCCTTTCCATCAAAGCTAGTTTTGAATTTAAAAAGCTTGGTGAAAATTTATAACGTTGAGTAACACTGAAATATCTGCTTTATCCTCCACCCTCAATGTTTTGTTCTTTTACTTGTTACTCTTTGAAAATGGAGTGTGTTTTTGAACCACTGTGAATGTGCAAATGTGTACTTCAGCCTGGCATCTTCTTTCCCTCTCAGAGGATGTGGCAGCAGGAAAAAGGTTATGGCAGTCACTGTTGGCTTGGGACACCTGAGGGCCTCACTTAGATCTGTGCCCTACTGTGCTAGATGCTCTACAAACCATTGTCAAACTAGTAAACAACTGCCTATATGAGCAAATACTCACTTTGGCCCTTTGGGGATGCTTAGCACTAGTCAAGCAATGGAATATCACAACACATGCCCATTTTATCTCCTCCCAGATGCAGATTATGGAAACTTGGCAGAAAAGAAACTTTTTAGGCTGTTAGTGGAGATTCATGAAGGGATCATATGGCACGGTGGTCTAACATGTTCAGAAGATGGTTTCTTTGCTTAGAAGCAAATTAACCAATTGTTAAGTTGGGGGGGGTGTGTGTGTTTGGTTTTGTTTTTCTAAGTACACACAGCTAATAAAAACAGCTCGCTCTAACAAAACCAGCTAGCTTGTTTTGCCCAAACCTTACACTTCACTCCACAGAGCTCTGACACTGCTTTGCTGTGAAATTGGAGCTGTGCTGAGAGAGAATTTGGATCCTAGCATGGAAGTCAAATCAGTGCATCAGAGTGGTAAGACCTAACAGCAGTGAATAAGCTTCTGCAGTGATCTTATAAACCTATCCTGTGGGCAAACTCTGCTCCACTTTCAAAAGGCTATTGTAGCACTACTGAATGTGTGAATTTGGAAACAAACCACAAGACTTGTGCCCTTATTTGCATGATAATCCCTAGAATGCTTTTCCATGTCACGGCTGTTGCACAGCTTGCAGATATTAGTGTCAACTCTGACTTCAGACGAAAGTTCAAGGCCTTTGCTTGTGTGTGGACTGGACTCTTTCTAACATGCAGACAAATGGCACTAGTTCTTTCCCCACATTTAGCTTCTTTGGGAACACACTTTGAAGTACAGAGCCAAAAAATGGCACTGGTTGCAGATCTCTGACAAACCACACCAAATTCTGTCATGGAGAAATAAAATAAATCAAAAGCATCTTTCTCTGAATAGTGTGCAAATACGTGTTCAAAGCTTGAAAATGCAAGTGAAATCACATTTGTTATTAGCCCTCTGATTACAGGCAAAACCCAAGAATCTTTTGTTGCATAACATACTGGAAAAGGCCCAAACTCTGCTTTTTCTTCCTTGGAGAACTTTCCTTCTCTCAGACTGAGTAAGCGGGCAACAACTAGGGGAGTAATGACAGGGTGCTGTGCTTCCCTTCTACTCTTTTTTAGCTCTTATTTGCTCTAGGAAACCTGGGTTGGCTATCTTGAGTGCCCTGGCCTCCCCTCACAGTAGCAGCTCCATAATCTTAGGTGAGGGTGATGCTATGCCTTAATAACCTCAGAGGGCAGCATGCTTCTGCTTTCCAAGTCCCAAGGGTCTTATTAGAGGATCTGCTAAATCAGGCTTGTCATTAACTGCAGAATTTAATTAGTCTAAGGTTGCGCTGATTTGCATTTAGGAAAGACTGAAGCTTGCTGAGTTGTTGCTGTTACCATGCTGCGTTTATCTTTTCCTCTGTTTTCTAAGGGTTTTTTTACAGTACATAAAGGTCAGGGGAACAAACATTATTGGTGCAAAGCCACTTGTGAAGATGCAGCCATACTGGGGACTTAGACAAATGCTTACCAGTAACAGAACAGACTTAGGAGCAATACTGGAGTATCAAAAGAAATCAAAATAAATTATGAGAAGGGCAAGATGATGGAGCTCTTGCATTGAGACTCTTTGAAATGTACCCATGGGACATGCATTTGATAACTGCTTATTTAAAACATACAAGTTCCCCATACCCATAATGTCATTGAGAAAATGCCCGCTGACTTCAACGAGAGCACTGCTAAGCCTGACACTTTTGGTAATCGCATCTGTGACGCTGAACTGCTGATCAAGCTTTATGGTGTCTTTTAACTACATCACCCTGGATGAAGACTCAATAAAAAACATCCCAGATTGTTCTCTCACTGTTAGAGTTTCAGTGATCTTGCCTGCAGTACTAAGATGGTTTATATTCTGAGTATTGGCAAAAAGAAGTTATTTCCTTCAGAGTCCTTGCAATGCCACTGGAGAACAGGAACTCTGCTGCTGTAGCAGAATGTCTCATTTCCCATCTCGCAGGGTCTCTACCATGACAAGTTCCTATTTCAGTTCTTTGCACAACACCACAGATCTGAGAAGCCCTGTGGAAAGCTTTTTCTATTCTCATTCCAAACACAGCCAAACATAATCACTCTGTGCCAAAAGGAAAAGACTGCAGCTGGTAAGGAAATTAAATTTACTCCAGATCTTCCAGTAATGCATTATAGCATAAATGATGGAGGGATAACAATCAAGACATGCATAAAAATGTCTCAGAGAGTGCTTTAAAAGTTTAGGGCTTTATCTAAAAGAGAAAAAACCCATCTAGTAACCATGTCTTTTCCCTTGTAGATGGATTAATAAGATGAACAATGTATTAACAGCACAAATATGAAGTTTACTCTCTAGTATTCATTTATCACACAGCCCTTTTGAATCCCAGTAAATGCTAGATCTTTTGCCATTATTTTTTTTTAATGGAAGATTTTAATTCCAAAGACCAAGACTTCCAAGACAGCTCATAAATTTTTCTCCAGTGCAACCCACCCTTTACTGGGCCTTATTTCCCAAAAGCGCAGAGATCCTCCACCAAGGATCTTTAAAATGTCCCCTTGAGCACTGGAAAAACAAAAGCCTCCTACAGAAATCACTCCTGTAATTCTTGCTCTCACACCATTATAGTAAAGAAGTTGTATATTAGAACATAAAAAGGATTGTGCCTCACTTTTTTTTAATGTTTGAATGTGTTTTAATCAGAATTTCTCAACTGAACCTGCATTAAAAAGCCCAGTCAAAAATCCAGAAAATCCAAATTACTTCACTGTCTTTGCATGTAAATAGCTAAACTCATACTCAAAAACATTTTGATGTTTCCTATTAACTGAATATTAGGTCTAGTGGAGAAGCTGACAGAAATTCTGAGATATGAACGATTTGTGGAAATTTTTTCACCCTCTCTAAAATTGCTTTCAAGCACCTGGAATGCATTGCTAAGCACTATACAGAAATGATCCTGTTTAATGTATTAAAATTCAATTTATATCGGAGAAAAATGCATTTGTGAAGTATTTCTATACACAAAGAAGCATAACATTAACTGCACTGTGGATACGTTATCACTTACAGCCACTGAGTGCCTCAACTACAAATTAGAGGATAATTAATTTAAAATACTCCTCTACTAAAACACAGAATAAAGTAAAGGGAAAAGCTGCAATAGTTCCCATGGTAGAATTTTCTTTATAGGAAGGACATGAATGTTACATCAATTTACTTAAGAATGAAATATTGGAACAGGTTGTAGGGTAGCGTTGACCTTACACAATACAGGGCCTTAAGTAAGATTTAGATGCGCAACTACATTATTCCTAAATTTGCCTCTGCCCCACCTTGACGTCCTGTCTTACCTCCATCTCTATTGCCTTGTTTCCTGCCTCTCGACATGCATAAGTGAAATCAATAGCTCCTCTTTTACAGGGTTGCAAACAATCAAAAATGATTTGATACATGCTTTGGGGTAAGAGATTGAACACAAGCAGTTGTGGCAGAACCACAGTCCCTGAAGCTGGGAAAGAAGGAGGGTTGGACTAGTGCGGCTCCAAACACTCGCTGCATCACCGTTGTGCAAGATCTGCTCTGGTGGCCTGCAAACGCTCACGCACGTGAGCCCCTCTGCACATGACACACTCTCCAGTGAATTCCAAGTACAAAACGCAAATGCAAGTTGCTCATGCACTTAAGCATTTACAGATTCAAAGCCTTGGCTTTTGCCTAGGCCTCAGATGAGGAAAATTATGTCTGGTCAGAGCGAATCTCTTTCAACTTCATATTTAACTTTTCAGTAAGCAAATTGTTTCTTATGGAATAGGTTTGCTTATATAATGCTTTTCTCCTTTCTAAAATCTTCTTTAGACATCTGTGTAAAATCCCATTGCAAGTTTGCAATTACAATCAAGAGATAACTTTACATGGAGATGATAATTTTATTCCTTTCTTAGGAAAATACACTTGTTTTTGTGATTTGTTTTTTCCCCTCATTTACTGAGATACTAAAATAAGTTTATTTTAGGTTATTAACTTTAGGCTATGTAAGGTTTTTCAGCATATTCAAATATATCTGTAACCTCAGTCCACACGCTTGGAAAAAATAATGTATATATCAGTAGTGAATAATATATATGCATTAAAAAAAATGTTCCTTCTTGAAGTATACTTCGTGTTTCCTAAAACCCCACTAACAGATCGCTCATATCTCAGGTAACTGTGGACTTTACACAAATATTGCTCATATTGCTTTGCAGTATTTTGCAGGAATGCTAGGGGCACAAATCAGATGTTTTCTGTGCTATTCCAATGACACTATGACACTGAAGAGAAACAGTCATTCATATTAGAAATTTTCAGCTGCCTAGGTAAATTCTTACAGTTATTAATTTAGTTATTTTTCATCTTTAAAGATGTTCTTTTTAATTTAAAAATGTTATTTTTAGTTTCAAAACTAAAAAGAGGATTAGTGGTAGAGGATTTCTTTACAGTGGCAAAAATGTGTGAATTTCCTAGCAATTACAAGGTACTACATGATTTCCCATAGCCTTCCCCAATGATTCCTTTTGAATCATTATTTCCCTAGGAAATATTAAGCTGTGACTGCAATAAAGTACATCAACAGCTTTGCGTTACTTCACAATAGTGTTGCTATTAATGTTTTTCACCTCCTAATGATGAAGAGAGACGTCCTGTAGTAAAAGCTGCACATATATAAATGTAACTAAATTAAAATTGCTGGAAAGCACACCACTGTTTTCCCAGGAAACTAAAAAAAAAGATTAAAAATAGCCTCAATAAATGACAAACAAGTTTAATAAAAAAGGGGGTACAGCCCAATGCTCCTGCTGCCTGTAATAAAGCTATAATCGGTAAGCTACTTCCTGCAAACAAGTCCTTATACAGCCAGGACTCAAATGAACAGAATGATTGTATCATCCAGACTGATATTAATTCTGAAGAAAAATCGGGACTTCTGAATTATTAAGGAAGACTGTCACTGAAGTTTTCATTGAACGTCCATATCCTGAAGCCATATAAATGTCACAAAAAGCCACGGCACTTTGGCTGTAATTCAGCACAATTCTTAACCAGTCAATCAAACTACCTCTGTATTTAAAGCTAAGCGTGTGCATAGAGTTCCCTGCTGAATCAGGCCTCAGATTCCAACTTCACTTTATGAAGCTGTGATTATCATGTTTCTAAGCAGAACCTAGGGTCATGAATTCCACAGGAAAATGCTTATAGACCTTGACAGAACCTTTTTTGTCTATATAGAGAGAAAAGTACTACAAATTAATCTAGGATGTGAATTTATAGTCCATGTGCTGTTCCACACCAATTCCCCAGGTGAACACTTGGTGCCCTTATTCATTATAACTTTACACACTTCTGAACTATATTGTTTAACAGCAAATAAAGGTTTTCTTGATAAGGACTAAGGACCTGTTTACACTGAGATTCTCGGGAAGATACATGTAAATTTACTTTGTAGATGGATGAGTTGTGCCACATTTAATACCTGAGAGGATAGTCCCATATAGAATTAAAATAGCTTTAACTTAATTCAGCTTAATCCACTTAATGAGTAAAATAAATAAAATTAAATGAAGGCTACTTTAATTCTGAATGAGAGTTCAGTGTGTAAATTCAGTGTGTGAATAAGAGTTCAGTGTTCAGCTCAGTAAATAGCCAATTGACAACTATTTAGTTAATTCAGATGAACCTTGCTGAGGACACCCAAGTAGATGATAGTAGTCACCGAAAGGGTTGTCAAGCATTGGAACAAGCTGCCCAGGGAAGTGGCTGAGCCACCATCCCTGGCGGTATTTAAAAGACATGTAGAAGTGGTGCTTAGGGACATGGTTTAGTGGTGGACTTGGCAGTGCTAGATTAACGGTTGGACTTGATGATCTTAAAGGTCTTTTCCAACCTAAACAATTCTATGATTCTATGATCCTATGAGCTCTGACAGTGTCCAAACAGAAATAAGAAGGGGCAGGTGGTCTTGTATACATGTTCCCCCTTGTCTGCAACACACTGATATGGGACAAGGCAGAGAATAGCAGCACTGTGTTTTCAGACTGGCTCCTGAATGGCTAATTGTGGCCATATTTTAAGAAGATGCCATTCTCGTGGTACCTCTGGAGCAAGCCTCTGCACAGTTCTTTGCGCACAGGATTCTATTACAATCACATGTTAGTTTCAAATGAATCCCTGTGTGCTGACTGGGAAGAAGAGGGCTGAGACCTGTGGGCTATAAACCTGGGGGAGGGAAGGCACTCATCCATCCCTGTGCTGAGCAGAACAATCCTCAGCCCTCACCCTCTCCCGGCGGCGCGGCAGCGTTCAGCACCGCGGACAGCTCCCCCTCCGCCGCGCTCCACCCGGCGCCTCACCGGCCGCTCCGGCGTTCGTGATTTTTAAGCCTTGCAAAAGGCCCGTCCAAAGAAATGCCTTTGAATCGAGATCCAGAGGGTAAGCTAACAAAGCACAGATCATTCCAAAAGTGCAGCGTTCAGGCTTGGTTTTCCAGGCCGCTTGGAGGATTATTCTATTTGCTGAGAATCGGGCATTCAAGTCTCATCAAGGTTTTTGGAAAACCTCTGACTAAGCAGCAACTTTTATCCTTTAAGAAGGATGCTCATAACATCACTCAAAGCTCACTTAAATAACTAGTTGATTCTGTGATTCCAAATGACCAGGTCTGAAGGGAAGAGCAATCAAACTACAGACTTGGTTTTTTTCCTTACTTCTGTAACTAGAGCCTGCTGGCAACAAAACTCTGGCAACATTTGGCCTGGATGTGGACACACCTTCCTGCTGTGCCCTGCTGTGAGTTAAAGCTACTTGGAATTAGGTGGCTTTACTCTAATTTCTAAAGGCATTGTGTGTGCATGCATGGGGAATACAAATACCACTTCTCAATAAAAACAGCGAGCAAACCTGCTTTTGTACAGGAACAGAGTGCTGACATTTTTGGTGTAAGTGCTGAGCTGGACTTAAAATGGAGAAGGAGAGCAGTAAAACAGTGCACAGAATCAGTACTTTTCTATAGTGTCTGTCATCCAAGGATCTCCGAATGCTTTAAAAGCAACTCTTCAGCAAGCCTTACAATACTCCCATGTGATAGACAAATGTTAAGTTGCCCACTTTACAAGTGGGTAAACACAGATACAATGAGGTCAATTAGAGTTTGCTGAAATTGAGATTTTTTTGCACCAAAGTAGCTGCATCAGTGCAAATCCCTGGCACAAATATGTTACAAAGGAGCAGTATGCCTTATTCTTCAAAACAGGATCATACTGCATCAGCAACAAGCTGCATACAGAACTGAGGGACCACATCTACTCTCAGTGTTGCTCCAGAATACCCTAGTCTCCAAAACAGCCAAAATAGATACCCCCTCCACACTTGTCTGACAGGTAAGCAGTCATCTTTGATATATATGAAAAGAAAAGGAGAAAGGACGTAGTAAAGTCAGCTCAGAGATAGATAGAAAATGCAGATAAAGAAAGACACGCTAAGAAGAAAAAAAGAAATAGAATAGAAAACCCTAAATTACCTTCTACTCCCTTTGCTGTCTCACAACATGGGGACCCAATATTAAATTTGTTCAGGTTTGCAAGTCTATAACAGTAACACCTGCAGCAGCTGTTTTGGTACCAGTATTAATACTTCACCTTTAGACAGATTTGAAAGATCAATATACTGTGAGTTTTCACTAGAGATAGTAATGAAACAAAAAAACCCAAACCACCAAACCCACCCAAACCCTCAAATGAAGTAATTCTTTGATATAATCTGCCCAATGACTGCTTGAAGTTTAATTGCTTTAACTTTTAGCAATGAATAATAGCCACCTATACAACAATCTGATTAGAGAGCACAGATTCCATTTGTTATAATTAAAAATCTTGTTCAATGTCTTTCGCTTCATTGGTCAATTGGTTAGAAAATGCAGAGTCATTTATGAAAGCGATAATCAGGGTCATTTATAGGATCACTCCATTCTACTCACAGCTCCATAAGTCTCTGCTGTGCAGTGCTGAGGCAGCCCAAGTGCAAAGGGAACAAAAACATCCTTTGCAACAAAAACGTCCTTTGGTCTATCTGGGTCAGTTTGCTAATAGCCATGAATTTTTGTCATTACAACACAGAAGACTGCAGATAGCATGGCTAGAAAGACATGGTCCTTATGCACTGCAGCTTTGAGATGAAGTATTGTTTTTGCTTTAAAAGAGCCACATCACCTCATTCTCAACAGCAGTTGGCACCAAAACCCTTTGATGGCTTTTGTGTACAGAAATATGCAACTACCTCACTAGCCGCTAAATCCAGTGCTTTAGATTCAATATTTATCAATTACATTTTGCAAAAATACGTACAGAAGTGCTTGTTGCCACATTGCTGAGTGAAAAAAAATAGTAAGAAATAGGAACACTGCAGTGTAACATCCAAATTCTCTCCTGGTGAAGTTCAAAGACTGTCTGCCTCTCCTGTACATCACAGCAAAATAAGACCACGACCTAGATAGACACCATAGCCCTGTAAAGGTACAGGGAGATAAACCATGAGGAGGGCATGACTTTCATCCCACAGTACACTTGTGATCACCGGAAAGGCCTGAAGGAAGGAGAGGGTGGAAGCTAGATCTTCCATGCTGGGGAGAAAATCAACCAGGTTAGGACTGCAGTTAAAAACTTTGTTACTGATGCTTTCACAGAGTTATTTTAGACAATGATCCAGAAACATGCAGTCCATGCAAGGAATAACAGCACTGTATGAACTGAAACAGTATTTAAATGAATAATCCTTTGCAAATTAGCTTCAAAGAACTCATTGAATGCTATGCTTCAGCACTTTTCCTCTTTTCTTCTTCTTTTCTTTTCTTTTACTTCTAAAAAAGCTCACATGACTTATAGTGTAAACTTTGAGGTGTTTGCTTTAGGAAGAAACAGCAAACCACCGGGCCAGCTTTTGTGCATAACTCTTTTCTGAGTCACTTGGCACCATTCTTGTAGATAGCTGCCAGCTACCCTGGGACACTGGGATCCCTCACCACAAACTCACACTCCTGAGAATACACCCCACACTCTACCAGCCACACAAACCTGCTATGGAATAAGGATTACCTTAAGTGATAGCATTCTCTAGGAGCTATTTATCTAAAGCCAACACATACAACTCAGCAAATTTGGCAAGGCAAACAAGGGCAGAATAAACTGTACTTAGAACAAATGAACAGAAGTGGGATTGTGATCAGGGGCAAGTTTAAATGCAGCCGGGGTGCAAGAGCAGCTCTGATATATCTATACTAGCAGGCCTGGGATGATATTAGACTATTAATCATGGGATATTAGTCATGGGAATGTGGTGCTCAGAGCAGCTGCCTGACCCAGATTCACTGTCAGTGGCTGACTACTTGAAAACAGGATGAAGAGTGTCTATATGTGCTGTGGTTTCACCCTGGCCATAATGTCTTTCTCTGTGCTTCTCTTGAAAGACACAAATGCATATGATATGCATGGAGAACCCAGATCTAAATGGGTGGCACTGAAACCAAGTGGATACCGAGTGTGGGACTTGGATGCCATATTCAGCTAGGCTTGGTTTGAAAGTTTTGTCCATATGGAGATCTTAGAGTGGTCTGCTTGAAACCAACCCATAATGTACACCAAGGACTTTAAGGATGCCTTCAGTACTCATCAGTGCACTCTCAGTAATGAGTGACTTTGAAAGCACATTTTTACAAGAATATTCATGGCTGCAAAGGAGCTATTGCATTCTTATTGTAAAAGCTGTAATGACTCCTCTGGAATCATCTCAGATCCAATGGAGCATCAAGACAAAGCAAGCTATGCACACCCATTACAGATGGCAAACAGCAGATGTCTGTCTTTCTGATGAAGACAGAGAAACAAGATACCCCTCAACATAACATTTCTGTCCTGTAGACAGTTCTAGACCCAATCCTGCTCACTTTATTTATACAAACAACCTGAAAGGAGTCAATTCATGCCTGAAATAGCATGCTGGATATTGAAGTTGTACATGGAGATTGCGGTCTTGCATAAGCAAAGGATGAATTAAGCACCGGCTAAATACCTTGTGTCTAAATATGCTTTCTTTAGTCAGTTCAATTTACAATACATTTTAATGGTATTGATAGATTGTAGATGGATGGGAAAACTATGTGCTAAAAAGCAAAATCAAGGTAAGGAAAGGAAATTAAATCTCCATTTAGCAGAAAAATTATTTCAATGTTTGTTATCCTTCCTAAGTAAGATGAAAACAAGGACTGTTGAAACTTCCCAGTAAACAAAATTTCAGTTCCCATCAATCAAAATGTCTCATTTTATTAAAACTGAAATAATTAATTTCCCACATATTATTTATATAACATAAAAGCAAACAACCATCAAGGATTACATTTCAAAGTTTTTTCCACATGTCAGAGTTTGGTAGAGTGCTTTAGTTCCTTTTTTTCTAATCAAAGCATTATCAAAAACCATGATATTCTTATATGAGGCTAATGGTGCAAATACAGAAAGAAATATTTGATCTGAAAATTTTAGACTGGATTCCACTATCAGTCAGAATTTTCTCATCAACTGAAATATTACCAGTTTATTAACATGTAGGATATTGCCTGATCCAGTAAAAAAAGTTAATTGCTGTGCACCAACTGTGACAAATACTGCTTAGATTCATAATAAAACCCTGATTCAGACACAAACGTGGACATGAATAGAAGACATTATCCTCAGTTTTCTTGTAATTTAGAATATACCCATTCTACAAGTGTAGCTCAACTACTATGTACAGATTTACATGTTCCTATAATCTCTTACTGAATGCCACATCTTCAATAGATCAATGACATTTGTATCATTTAATATGTTAAGTATAGACGAGTACTTGAACTTAGCACAATAAGACACAGTTTATGTTACTAAACAAATACAGATGGATAGAAGAGGAGCTTAAAATACCACAGTCAAAACATACAAAGAAAGGGAATGGAAGAAATTATCATCTCTGTTTTACAAATGGGGAAGGGAGGTAAAGACCAGTGAGAAGCTCCATGCAGGGCGCAGTTACCGCAGAAGGAGGTGGTAGAGCTGTCCTGCACTGACACAGCTATGCTGTGCATGGCGGCATTGCGAGATTTGCCCAAGGTCACACAAGAAATCAGTATCATATTCCCTCTAAATTCACATTTGTTGCATGCCAATCCAAGCATATTCACTGCAGGGCAGTGTTTCTCCTCAGAAACCATACAACATGTCAAAGCCTGCATGAAGGAGATAAGCTGAGGATACCACAACGGCCACTGCTCAGCATGGGCTCCTGTGAGCATTACACTTATTGACATTTAAATATGTTTTTTGTTTTACATTTCATTTTTTTATGACTAGAACAGATGCAATGTCCACTGGTTAAATATTACACTGTCTCAATCACATGCAAAGGCCCTACACTTTCCATTTTAACAAATCACAGTTGTTTTACACATCCTGGAGCCTCCAGGAGTCAGGAAACCTTTAAAGCCATTTGACTCCATGCAGCTCTAGCAGGCAAACCAAGTGGCAACAGTGAAATGTTACCACATTCTGCAATCAAAATGGACATCAAGGGCAACATATACTGTGAGAAGAAAACCTTGTAGACTATGGGGCTCAAGTGACACATTCATATAAAAGATTTACTATTCAGATTAACATGCTGAATTTTGATCAGACACTTTGCATTTTATTACCATAGGTTAGTCCTTCCTCTCGTTTATAGTCAAATCTCTAGACTTGCTTTTCTCCCCATGGCAGGACACATTTGCATTAACAACGTCTTAAGTTGCTCCGTATCATAGCAAGGTGGCATAGGCTTTTCAGTCAGATTGCTTGACACATACTTCCACTCCAGCACGGTATACACAGAACTGCATCAGTATTCTTCTGCTTCTCACCCCAGTCTGTCCTCATTATAGCTGAGAATTGTTAGGGCCTTTCTTCTCATCATAAAGTTATTTCTCTACAGAATCATCAATATCATTTTTGCCTCTCTTCATACCTTCAGCATACATTCCTACTGCTTGCAAACAAATTGTATGACAAACAATACCGCCGGCATAGGACTTTCACTAACATCAATTTGCTCTGCCTCACATTCTCCTGTCCTCTTATGGATGCAAGCACTCTATCATTTTACTGATGCCGCAGAATCTTGAATGGACCTTCTTGCTGATGGTGCTTTGTCTCACCTTGTATCACAAAGTGGCTCCTTGCATCTGCTCTTCACCCTTGCTGATTTTACTCTTATGACTTACAGCATTTACAACCAGCCTTTTCAAAACTAATGCCCTATTTACCCAGAGAAATGATACAGCTTGGCTAGTCCCCCTTTAGAAGGACTCCTTCTACAAATGGAAAAGTAGTAAAGCTGATATGTGAGTCAATTAATAAAGAACTAAAGGATAGGAGTATAATTAATGTTAGTCTATACAGGTTTTCTGGAAAATAGGTCTTGTCAAACAAACCTGATTTCATTTCTTGATGAAATTACAGATTTGATTGATAAAGGTAATGGTGTAGGCGTAATAGACTTAGACATTTGCAAATGCACGTGGCTTCGTTATTTGAACACATTCCACCATTGGACTCTGACAGCCCCCAGCCCCCCGTTACCATCTTTTCCAGTCACGTCTTTCACTGGCACGGTTGCCATCACATGGTTGGGGATGTCAGGAGATGTGACCTTCCCCCATTCTCATATCATGTGTGACCTACCAGAACATACAGATCCTTGCTGTTAGCACACAGTGAATGGAAGACATCAATTCCTGAGTATGTGTGAAATTAGTGGAACAAGCCCCCATGCAACACCTTATGGAAGAAGATGGTATTTATTAACAAAATCTGAATATGCTGGTTTTATCCACTCACTCTCATTCTCTCTTAGATTTCATTCATCACACTGTCTCATGCACCAAGATGCGTGTGTTCAGGTGGTCTGGCTGAGATGATTTGTATGTGCCACAGAGGACAAAGGATATCAACTATTAAGTTCTCATAGCAACACAAGTTTTTCTTGACTGGCAATGACAAGCTAGTTTTTTGGCAGGTCTTTTATACCTTTTATGAGCCAACAGTCGAGAAGGGGTGGTCCTTTGCTTCAGAGTCTTGCCTACTTAGGCATTTGTAAGTGTTAGCAAGGTTGCAGTTCATTATCTGGCTTTGCTTGTATGGAGTATGTCCAAAAAAATACACGTCTGTTTGGCTACAGTGTAGTTCCTTGTTGGCCTAACGGGAAAAGGAATTGTGCTAGCATGCATGATGTGCTAGTATCTTGTGGCCTTTTAGTGTCCTTAGAAGGCAGGGCCTTGTGCTGGAGACATGCCTGTACTGTGACTTTTATCAGAGCCCAGGCCTTCTGGGCTTGACAGCACAGCACATTCCTCAGTTTTATTGCTGGGAACAATGTTCTTTATTATCAGTACATGACATTCTTCTCACACTTATTTTGCTATTTTTTCCAGTGTTTACAGAAACACATTTGCATCTGTATTTCATTCATACCCATCTTAATATTTCTGTTACAAGTCTCTACATGTTTAGTTACACAAGAGGAAAAGTGGCTTACTATGAGAATCTCCAAAAGCAGAAAGCACAAGATACTGAATCTAGCAGAGGGGACATGCCAGCCTGACACATTTACAAGGCACAAGAGAAATAATTGAATTCACTCTTCAGATAGTAAATGTGTTTACTGGGCTCAGCTTATGTGATCCAATGGACTCGATTAGCCTCAAGCACAATTTCTCCTATGTACACCAATGACAAAGGCACTACACTACAATTGCTTTAGGTAGCTGGGAACTAGACTCTGTATCCTCCAATCCAACACTTCTTATGCGTTGCAAGTTCTTGATGTGCCTGTGCATGAATTCACCAACTGCAGCATTCTTTGACATATGGACTCTACCCATAAGTGGAGACTGCGTGTGTCCTGGGTACAAATTTAGCTTGCTCTTTATTTCACTCCAGGAACTGAGACTTGAGTGTCCATGCTTCATACATGGCAATTTACCTCTAAGCTGCTTTCCAAGCAATGCTGCTAGCTCCCTGCAGAAGGTACAGTTCACAAAGACAGTCCACTCCAGAGCCTGCCCCACAGACACGGTGCACACTCAGGCCACATCTCCTCCTCCTGTGACTCTCCTCCAGCTTTGTCCACCTTGCACTCTCAACCCCTGCATGCAACACACACACACGTTTGCATGTCACAGAACAAAAACATAATTCAGAAGGACTGAATCCTGCCCTTCGAACTGAAAACACACACAAATTATCTTAATTCCAGTAAGAACGAGGCCACTTGGGGACCAGGGGGGTTCCTGCCAAGTGATGTGCAACATGGACTCCATCAGTCACCTCCAGAGAGTGCCCGAGCAGTGTGGTCACAAGCTGGTTCACAGCAATTACTCATACCGCTGGGGCTCTCTTCCTCCTACAGCTCACAAAGATTAGCAAGCAGGCAATGAATGTTAGCAACCATCAATAACTATCAATTTAGGATAGATCCAAACTGTGACTGAAGATTGAGAGCTTCCCCATACCCAAATGCAAACTGCCGAAAGCTTTCCAGGCCTTCCATTGTTCTGCCTGCCTTTAGTTGCATCTATTCAGAACGTGTCTTCTTTAATATAGCAGGAAGCAGAGAGCTCAGGATAGCACTACAGTCATTTGTCACTGTTCTGCGGATTAGCCCACTTTGTCTCAATGTTTTCCATGATGTCACTGTTAATATGCAATGCTTCACAAGGCTATAACTCCTTAAAAACTTAAGAGGTTAGGTTAAAAAAAACCCAACAAACCTGAATGTGAAAATTAAATACTAGAGAAGTCTCTAGGCACCGGAGTTTCAAATGTGATAGAACTGTATAAACAGGGAAAATAGGGAATCTTCAGAGGAAACCAAGGCAGCTTCTCCCTGAAAATAATGGAAAGCTAAATTTTGTGCCACTGAATTCAGCTAAAATGATCATACTCCTCCTCATCTATTTAATCTCTCCCTAAAAGCGTGTGCTTTTTCTCCTCATTTTAACCCATCAAAAAGCCTGAATGGCTAATATGATTCTCACTGCTATATTTTTACGCGTTGGCAAGTTGCTTCTAGGTATACTGTGGGGTCATTTTCCTTTCTTCGTTTGGTAAATAATAACCCCCTTATTTCTACAATGGGACTCTATCTCATTTCACTTGCTTTAGTGAATAGATGGATAGATCACCTTCAACTTCATGTAATTTTGCCTTTTCTTGCAAGACTTAGGAGTATCAAGCTCCCCCCACCCCCCCCACCCCGTACTGAATTAGAATTCTTTTGGTTCCAGTTTTTTTTTATTGTAGATACAGGCATGATGAACTCTGACTAATGCTGCAAAGAAACCTGTAAGGACATTATATTTTATGAAAAATATCTGCAATTTATACTTACAGACAGCTTCAAATCTTAAACACTCCAAATCACAGTCAGGTGAGGTTTAGGGACAAATACATGCATAATTCATGGAAGCACAGCCATTATTGGTAGCTCTATAGAATAAATAGTCCTTGGTAGACACTGTGCATTTGAAGGATGCACCATATTCATGCTAGCAATATGGAGCCAAATTGATATTTATGGTGTACTCACAATCCATTCAATTCTGTTTCCATTTGAACACACTGGTGAAATACAGTGCAATATTCTGTTTCAGTTACTAGCAAAAGATACACAACTTCAAGCAGAGCTCCCGACAGCCGGATAGCGCAGAAGAGCTGATGACTGCACAGAGTCCACTAGGGATCTTGTTATGCCAATCTAATTAACCTGGAAAATGCTCAGCTAGCACCATGCTCTGGGCTCGCACACAGATGGAAAACGGGCTGTTCAGCTACTGTGTGTGCAAGGCAGACTTTCTCCCAACTCCCAAGTCAGCAGAAACATTTAAGCATATGCTTAGCATTAATGTTAAACAGGTGCTTAAGTACGCTGCTGAACAGGGAACATAACAAGGAGCACGCCTCTGGAGTACGTGATTTTTGCTTTAATTGCTATTGCATACATACAGGTTTTATTTATTTGTTGCCCTTAGATATTACCAACAGCCTCCTTTCCCTACCAAGACTGCAGTTCTGTTAAAATCTGAATAAGAAAATGGTGAGAGATGCTCTCTTTATAAAAAACAAGGTGTATCTGTAAAACCCAAGATACTGGAACAAAAAAGGAGATAAGTAAATTTAATTTTTAAAATTTATGGAATCTTTTATAGATTTTGATTCCTACAAGAATGTCCACATCCAACTGAATTGTACCTTCCTTAACAAAGTTTTTAACAAATTATAAATGTAAACATACATGGTTAAAGCAAATTAAATAAAATGCACAGAGAATAACATAAAAGCAACAGGGAATATAACATGAACTTCCCTTCCCTGAGAAAAACTCTCAAATAGTGAGATCAAGAAAGGTTCAGTCATACTGATATGAACTACAATTAATTTCTGAACTACTGCTCTACCCACAGCATTTTACATATCCTTCATGTGGACCATAAGATCCGGTTTTTAACAGAGTCAATAAGCTCAGAGCTCATGAATAGTAATACTCCTGCATTACAATCATTCCCTTTACAAACTAGATCTTCATAAGAGGTACTTTCAGCCCCCTTACAGCCGGATGAGAAGACATTAATATGAGCATATTTTTCACATCCTCATAATTAGGCACAAGAAAAGAGCAATACAAGCTTATTTCTAGGTTACTTTGGTTATATCATATGCTGCAGAACTACTCTATTTACAGAAAACATGCCAAGCTATCATTTCAATTTTTCTCCCTGTTTTTAATAACTTCAGTCCCAAATGATAAACAAATAAAAATGTTTCATTTCCAGCATGTTTTCCAGTTTATCACCATCAGTGAAAACAAACATAAGCAAAAGTTCAGGCATGCAGCATGCTCTGTGAAACATCTGATGGAGGAGGTGATGGAGTTCTCCATGGGGGACAACTTACAAAATGAGATTAAGTACAAACTCCAGAGTGCTTTTCTTAACCTGCAGCATCCTCTGGGATAACTACCTCACTCTGATCTTCTTCTGCTTGCTTTCTTACCCAGCCCTTCACCTTTTTTTTTTGGTCAACTCCAGAATATTTCACTATTTGCTATCTTTAAAAAAATACTGAAAATCCTTAGTGATGCAGAACATGGTGGGGCTTTGTGTTGAGACTCGGGTCTGAAGGCACCTGAGCCTCAGACAAATATCTTACTCATTTCAGCAGTAGTAAACCTGTTACGTTCAGCAAAAGTTTTGCCCAAGTAAGTGCTGAATAATGACTACAGAATGAGGCCATCTAATGTGTGACTGGAATTCATGCCAAGTCTAACTGTCTCTACACATGCCCGAGTTGACAAAATCTTCTGGCCAGTATTCCCTGTAACTTGAGAGGGATTTTTCACAGCATTGACCACTCTGCTTACTGTCCACTGCTTCACCTGGGCGTGCAACATTGACCACTGCAGCAAATCCCTCTGTCTTGAATGGTCAGTTTTCTCACACTTGCTTTGACTGGACATTTGGGTGCATCTCAGGGTAAGCTCTAAAGTCATTATTCCGCAGTAATTAGGGATGAGATGGTGGAAATACTTCATAGTTGATAATAAAGTCAATAAACACTGAGTCACACCATGAAAGAGGCCTTATCACAAACAAAATCCTGTCTTGGTTGCTGGACGTGCACTGAGTTTGCAATTCTTCTATTGTTCCTTGTAAGTGTACAGATTGGGAACCACCTATTTACAATCAAGGGTTGAACTCGGATTCAGCTACACATGCAATAATTCTCCCCCCGGTCAAAAATACCACAGGCAATTCCACTGCTCCTGTTCCACCCTGTACTTCTATAGTGATGAAGAGGATATCACTGGACATACAGATCCCACAGGGAACATTTTGTGCTAGGAAACCAGCTGCAAGACACACTCTTCTTCCCAGTGCACCACATAAGCATTACAACACAGGTACTCCAGGAATTCCCAGGACCTTACCAATACTACCACAGATGCACAAAGCCAGATTTTGCAAAAGCAAAATTTTAACATAACCTTGATAATCCACTTCAAGGGCAACCAGGCTACAATGCTTTGCTTGCTACAACATCCTTAAACGGGTAGAAAATGCACAGCATTTACAGGTGACTGCATGCTACAGCTTGGATGCAGTTATCAATGCATTGTCAGCATTTGGACTCTAATGGTTTAGATTTATTCTGTAAATTAGATTAATTTTTAAAATTTTATTCTCAACTGCAGCCTTTTCAAGATGAACAGTATGGGAACCTGCTAAACGTGATGCTCCATTGGGAAGGAATGCCAAGCTTCCTAAGTGACAGCATTATGCATTAGTGGATTACACAAGATTTACAGTACATAAAACAATTTAATAAATGGGCTTTACTTGGTAATCTCACGTGAGGCACTGTTTAGTACAATAACGTACAGACAACACAAATACAAACACACAGACCTAGAAGAATAAATGCATGTATTGTGCTTGTGATGACATTAAACTATTTGGATTAAGTAATTTTAAAGACAGAGGTGCATTACAATATTCTAGGACAGCTCTGTGTACATGCCAACCATGGACCAAGTGATTTCTGCAGCAAGATGGCATCTGGCTGAGATGGAGCTCCTTTCCAGCTACAGCTGGACTGCGGTGCTGGGAGACCCAACCTGCTTCTGCACAAGCATGCTTGGACCTGGAAAGAATAAAGCTCCAAATGTGCAGCTCATGTATCCCCACATCCCACTTGCAAATGTGGTTGACAAACCCTAGAAAGATGTGCAGAGTAGTACTTGTCTCACGTAACGGAAGAGGCCTAATGGGGTGCTTAGTGTCATTTGAGATGCTCTGGAATACCTAAGACTATGTTTAAGTAACAGACTCAAGACTTAGATATGCGCAGGGCAGATGTTTATGGTTCAGCTAGTACCCCATATTTCCTTAAGTCAAAGGAGAGAAATTGGCATTTAAGAGTGCAGGTCCTCTGGCCCATTTTATACATCTACATGAAGGTGGGATGAATCATGCCCCAGACTTCGCTGACCAAACTATAAAGAGAGCCCAGGCTGACTAACTTAGATGTAGGTGTCTACATTGAAGAAGCCAATGTTTAGTCAGAGGAATCCTATCCCCATCTTGTTCTAATGAAGAACCTCAAGAGCCAGAGAAACTACCACACTCCCACAGAGACCTCTCCCGTAGCTCATCACTTCACTGTAAAAACTGGGCCCTTTATCTTCTAGTCCAAAATGGTCTGACTCCAACTTCCAGCTTTGAATCTTGCTCTGCTTTTGTCAGGTACATTAAAGAGCCAATTGCTACTAGAAGTTTTGTACCAGCCAGAGGTGTGCTTAGACATGATTCTCCATCACCTTCCCCTTTACATAGTCAGTTAGACCAATACTAAGTGAGTACAAAGCTGTGCCAAGAAATGCGACCTCCAAGATATACAGGAGTGACACTGGGTGCAAGGGAACATGCTATGAAGTATCTTCTGACAGTTGAAAGACTCATTCCACAGTGCAGAGAAGGGAACTTTCCTCATCTAATAAAGCCTTAGGCCATCAACCTCTCCAAAACGTACATTTTAGGTATTTATCTTTAGAAAGATCAAGCAAATCCAGATTTCATTAATGAACAAAAGTAACCTCTCAAACACGGATGACTGCAATGCTGTCTTCCTGATGGCACAGACAGCTCTGTGGCCTCTGTTGCTGCTCAGAGCTTTACTGAATGACAGCTGAGTGGGTAGCAGTAAAATCCTAACAGTCCCTTCAATTTCTCCTCTCTTACTGTTTGGGAAAGCAGTGAAGTGATTCAGAAAGAGAGGGGAGGGAATAGACTATCCTATGAGCAGTCAGACGACTCAGAGGAGGGAGGGAGAAATGAACACAAAAGTGTTCCTTTGTCGTTGCAAGCAAGAGGAAGCAGAGAAGCTGCTGGGTAATACTGAAGAGAGATGCAGATGTGAGAGGCACCCTCAGATTCAAGATTGTGAACCTTCACAATTATGAGAACTGAAGTTAGATCACAAGCTTCCCTTTATTCTCACATTGCTAAATAGCGAGCTAACAATGTGGACTACTTCACATGACTGCCAAAGTTATTCTAAGACAGCCTGGCCCCATGTATTTCTCACGGGACTTGCAACTTCTATGGATCCCTTATAATTTTCCAATATACTGTGGGCAGACTCTGCACTTCTATCCCCTAAGTAAGCATGTATCTAAAGGGACACTCTACATTAAGTGGACAATGTTGGGATCCTACTGGATATTTCCTTGTGGAGCTCTCTGCCATCCCACCTTAAATGTGCAAAGACTTAATTTCCATCACTAGCAACATGACATTAAAACAGGCCCAGCACATCCTAAAGCTTTTCCACTGGGCCACAATGCAGCAATTCCAGTACCTCCAGTGGATTGTACCCCCTACTGCATATATTATCCTAACAAAGGGGAATGCTTACTCCCCTTTATGCCTGACCCAGAAAGGATAGACTGTTACAGTCCTCAAAACACAACTTGCCTCTCACTAAGTGGCAGCAGCAGCCCCAAAGATTCTCTGCTGCAATTCGGCAATTGAATTTCTGTCTGGCTTTAAACTTCAGCTGGAGTCATGATAGCTCATTTGAGAACTGCTACCATAGTCCCCTTGCTTTCAGCTCTGGAGGCCCCTGGGTTTCAGCCGAGGTAGTAGACAGCTAATGAATAGCACACAAAATCTGGACTGCATTTGGCTTCTAAATCAAGTGGAATCTGAAACAGAGGGAAGGACAAAGTAGCAGGGAGTCTGCACTAGATCAGAAACTCCACCACCTACTTCAGTGTAGGAGTTTCAAGAAAAATTAATCTCTGTGCAGCTTTTTTACCCCCTTTATGGTAGGACAGCTGCATTCATGGCTAAGAAGTATTACACCATGTTTCACTGCAATGTGATTGATCACTGCAAGCAATAAACCTGCAGGTAAAATATGGCAAATAAGGGAAATTACAATGGAACTTCCATGTCTTTTATTTATGTTTTTAATATGAATTTACTGCTCATGAGAGGCACCAGAAATACAAAATGGGCAGGAGCAAAGCTGGATTTTCTATGTGGCTGCACCAGTGTGTCTCCAGGAAGAGCAGGAGCACTCCAAGGGTGACAGAGTAGCCTAGTCTTGATGCCATTTGTACCCTTGTGGTCTCTGAGGCCTCAGAGATACCAGCAGCGTTCCTAGGGCACACTTGCCAGTGGGCTTATTTTTACTTGTTTTTTATATGTACATCCAAACTGCAGCTATCACGGTTGAGATTTAAATGGTCAAACTAAACATCTAAATCTCCAGACTCTTCTACAAGTCATCTCAATGAACCAGAACTGCCTCTTTTGCCCCATTCATAAATTTTTCATCAGAGTAAAGCAGAAAAGTGACACATCCATCACAGTTTCTCTTGGTAGTTTCTAAACATTAGAGCAGCTGCTGGCTAGACTGAAATTCAGAACAAGAATTTCACAGCAACATTCTTCTAACAGAGATAGCTAGCTACAACAGAGTGCTAATTCCTTTCACTGACAACTAAATGTGCCAAAATAACAGCATGCTCACATCAGCACATTAAATTTTGCCTTCATGACCCCTATGCACTCTCACTAAGCCCATTGTTTCCACTCACCTAATTGTCTACATCCAAAGGTAGTAGCTCCTTTTTATCTTTGTTGCAGCTGTACCTCTACCAAATTGGGTTCTTAGGATTTGCATGGGTGTACATAAGAGAAGAATCTGGCACTACTCCTAAGGTCCTATTCAAAACAGCTCTTTTTGATGTATTTGCTTGCAAATCCATTAAAAATTAAAAAAAAAGCCCGTGTACATGATAGATCAGTTCCTGGGAAGACACACGCAAAAGTAGAATAAAACAAGTGTAGTTGGTATTATTGTCCTTGACCTGATATCTGAATGTGTAAGGGAAAAGACAGGAATATTTTAATGGAATAAATTATATAGCTGTACCTAAGGTTAGGATCAAATGTAAGTAAGTGCATTAAATTTATCTCCAAAAGTGATAAACATTTATCTCCACACCCTACTGTTGCATATTAACTTGAAAAAGACTGTGGAAAACTCATGGGGTATGTCAGTTCTTACCGGAAGAAACCACTGTGTATTAATCACTCCCTACAGTATTTATGTAGAATTAAGAGAAATCCCATTGTAAGAGCTTGAACTATTTCTGTAAGTTACATTCCCCTGGCTCAAATGATGAATGGGAAATAGAGCAGTAAAACAAAAATAGGCACCTTTCCAGCTAAATGTTGTTTAAAAAAGCCAAAACAAAGCCCTGGTGAAATACTGTCACAGGGATAAAAACATTTATCTCAGTGTCACAAGAATCGTTTCGGTTTTGCTTGTCTAATTAAGTAATAAAGAAATCACAGGTGTAGTGACTCCATGAGCTATCACCGCACTTAAAAAGAGCCCACTGCATAGCCAGGGACCAGTGTGCCAGTATTATCACTTGCTGTCACATCATTTTAAGAATGAAATAGCTCAATTTAAGAAGGATTTTTAAAGAGAAGAAAATCAATACATAGTTAGAAGCTTGTCAAGATTCAAAGCAACAGCAAAACTGCCAGAAAACAAGCAAACAAAAAAAAAGAAAAGCATGGTGGGCTTTGAATTTTCAATGACTTCAAATTCTGCTGGGCAATTAATGCAGTGCACACTGTAATGCACCTCCAGGGACTCCACACACACTCAACCCTGTATTCTCAATGACTGCCAGGTATGTGAGAGAGGACACTCACAGCATTAGGTTTTGACATGACTAGTTCAGGATTCTAATTTTAATTGTAACAAAAGTGATAAGTAAAAATACTATTTTTTAAACAACAGCTTAAGGAAAAGGGTAAAGAAAGCACTAATCTTAACTTGCTAGAACTTCCATTGAAAGCATATCTGAGATTTCAGGATTAGGTCCACTAATTATTACCTTGAAGAAATATAAAAAACTGTCCAAATATCTTAAAGCTCAAATATTCACCTAAATTTAGTTCCTGCTTAAATAAACTGCAGATCCAGTTGCAACCACAGACCAGATTAACACAGAAACCAGCTGTGTGTGTTTTAGGTGGCCCATAAAAACACAGGCATTAATTAAAGAAATCATCTGTGTCAGTGTAACAGTTTCCTTGTCTTGAAATTTCATTGACAGTGTCTCAAAAATGAGTTCTGCAAAGTAAAGCCTTGCATTCAGGTCCAGGGAGACTGCCCCGAGTGACAGTAAGAAATAACTGTGACTTAGCAGCCTGGGGGGCCGGATGCTGCTCCCGTTTGAATCAGAGGCAAAAACTATTGTCTCTGGCAGAAGGTTTTGAATTGTGGACAGCCCCTGCTACAAAGCTCTGTAGCTCGATCACTCCAGCCTTTGCTCATCTTGCAGAGGTGTGGATATGTGGATCCATTTTGCCATGCTCAGAAGCACTAGCCAAAAATGCCAGCAGAAGCTCTAGCCCTTCGCTGAGTGGCAGTGGGGGAATCCCTGACCACTCATCATTCCCTGACTTCAGAGACCAGCAAGGAAAATGTGCAAGAGGTTTTTATTAATTCTGTGACACTGTGTATGTGAATTAGGTTAATCCAGTACTTTAATCGAACAATATAATCTCAGATGGTTAATTATTTTTTCTTATTGATAGAGAACATCCTAATCAAAGACTATAATGACCTCTAAGATCGGTAGCTTAAGCAAATAATAATTTAAATTTCCCCATGTTAAAAAAGTTCCAGCACCAGATGTTTCCCAGGCATCTAAAAGGCATAATGAAAGGAGTACGATGCAATCACACAGGCTGTGCAGTTCTCCTGGAAACATGTTTGCCGAAGTTCCTGTTCAGTTCCCTTAGTTGAATTCACAGGTCACATAGCATTGCACCTTCCTCTTAAAAACTACTGCTGGAAAAAGCAATATTATTGGAGTTGGAAAAGGAGGCATTTCCTTAAAAAGCCAGCAAAGCGTTTTACTACGGAACTTAATTAAAGGATGGAGAATACTTTGGCTGCTTCTTGAACACGTCAACACAAGGCATGAGGGAAACGTACGCTACCTCTGTATCAAATATTAGCATTTTCCCTCACAGGGGAGACAAAACACAGATACGAGTCCTTTGCTTGAAAGGAGGGAGGGGACAGGAGACCAACAGGTACCTTTACAAGCTTCAGCTTATATGAAATAAGTTGTTTTTAAAGCAAAGCACCCTGAAGCCATCACGTTTCCCACCCTCCGGTGCGCACCCGCCCTCCTCCAGCAGCGAGCTGCCTCCCGGCTGCCGGAGCAGCCCGCATGCGGGGCGCCGCGCACCCCGCGCCCGGCAGCCCCGCCGCCCCCCGCGGGTCAAGCCAGCAGGCGAAACACACAAATATATTTCCATCAGCACAAGATGGCAACCAGCACTTCTTCCGGGAGAGCAGCTGGCTTTTTTTTTTTTCCTTGGGGGGGGGAGATGATTTAAAAGGCATCCCGAGTAGGTTTTGAAAAAAAAAAATGGCATCAAGACAAATGTTTCCACTAGTAATGCCGGAGGAACGGCAAGGTAAGCCCCACACCGCCCAGCTCACACACACGCACACACATCGTGCTCATCAACTTGGCGAAGTTGGCCGTGCCAGAGCGCGGTGCCCGGAGCGAGCCGGGCGCGCAGCCCGCCCCAGCCCCGCCGAGCCCCGGCCCCGCCGAGCCCCGGCCCCGGCGCCCCCCGCCCTCGCTGCTTCCCAGCTCCCCTTGGAAAGGGGGACGCCCCAGCAGCCTCCGCATCACCAGCGACCCTCTTCAGGAGGGGGGGTCAGACACGAAGCAAAGATGCAGCCTCGCCTGGCTCCCCGGCCAGCTCAGCCCCAGCGATGGGGGGCTCCGCACCGACCGTGCGGGCGGAGAACGGGGTCTGGGTAGCAGCGAGCCCGAGCAGGGAGCCCCGCCACTTACTTACAGTCACTGGAGGCGCCAGCAGCAGCCACTTACCATCATGTTTCCTTGCATTTTAGCCGTTTGAAACATTGCCTTTTCCTTCATTTTTGCCGTGTGTGTGCGTGCGTGTGCTGTTCTCCGAGAGTTACTTAATCCAGCGGCTGGATCACTTTAGTGAAGAACTGGCGTGCACTTGCGATGGCTCTTTTTGGTGTGGAGTGGAGGGGACTACGAGCAGCAGAGGGGGAGGGTACCTGCTTTCCTTTTTTTTTTCCCTTCCCCACCCTTTCAATGTATATTTTCCTTTTGCCCCCCCCCCCGCAAAAAAAAAAAAAAAGAAGGCAATAAAAATAAAACAGCCCCTGTCAAAGGGGAGCGGAGGCAGGAGCGGCGGGGGCCAGCCAGGCTCAGTCACCACCCGGATTCAGCTTTTGCCCTGCGGGAGCCGGCGGGGTGGGGTGGGCAGGAGGGAGCCGCACACACGCCCCCCACCCCGGCCATGCCCGGCCGCCGCCCCGGGCCCGGGCGGTCCCGCCGAGCCGAGGCCACCGCGGGAGAGCAGTTGCAGAAAAGCGGGGCGGGTGGGGAACGATAAATAAAAAGAGGGAGCTGGAGAGGGCGGAGGGGCGACCGCCCCCTCCTCCCCTGGCTGTGCCCGGCTCGCTGCTCTCCCGGGGGGGTGCACACGCTTTTTACAAACACGAACCGGGGAGGGTGGGGGGAAGAGGAGCCGCCTCTCCCGACGTTAACCGTTCACCGGCTAGAGCCGGCGCGGCCCCGGCCAGGCCACGTCTGATGCAGGGAGGGTGGGGAACGGGAATAACGCTGCCGCGGGTGAGCGGGGGACGCACGCCGCGTTTCCATGGCTGCGCCCCGGCCCGCCCGCCCGCAGCCCCCGGCACTGCCGCCCTCCTCCTGCCCGCGGCCCGCAGGACGCGCGGGGAGCTGCCGGGGGCCGGGGCGCGCCCAGGGACCTGCCCCAACGCCAGGATCTGGGATCCGGGGTGAGCCCCTCCGCACGCCGCAGGAACGGGCAGGTGGATGCTGGAGTTCGGCCCCACCCCGGGGAAGTGCAAAGGCAAGGGCACACAGCCCGGGTCGGTCTGCAGCTGAACCCCGGCCGTGCCCTTTGCTCCTTTCTAGCAGTGTCCCCACTTTTTCTGCGAGGTCTTCCACTGCTGTGAGCTGCAGTCCCCCAGCTGAGCTGCCCCACAGGTGGCTGGAGCAGCTGCTGGAAGGTGGTCCTCTCCTGCTGCCCTTGTGAGAACGTGGCCCCTCCTCGCCTCGGTGCAGCTTTCCAGGGACACAGCCTTGCCACCCGTCCCAAAGGTTTACACCTCAGCCTGCACAGGGGAAAAAAAATCCTTCCAGAGAGCTGTCTCTTGTCTCTCCCTGATGCACCAGAAGTAATTACAGTCATCTCCAGGAGAATTAGCTGCCCATTGATTTCATTTGGCATCAGCAGAACTCCTTCAGATGTTGCCCATTCAAAAGGAGAGAAGAAACTCTGAGAAGATAGTAAGTAATTTGCTTAATAGCTGAGAAGGGAAACCAAGAAGAAAAAGCAGAAACTCTTCTTGGCATCCAAGGTTTGACCAAGCCAACGGCTAGAGCAGAAGATCTCTTTTTTTTTTTTTTTTTTTTTTTTTTTTCCCACTGGGGGAACTGCAGACCCTTCCATGGGTCCTTTTGTTATGCCCATCTGGAGCACCTTGAACTCTGGTCCTTCACAGCCTGCAGCATCTTCATTTCATAGGCAATGGCTGTTCACTAGAAATAGGACACAACATGTGCAATCCCATAGTGTTGCTCACACTAGATCTTTCCTTAAGCCACCCAGCTGTTGAAAGATATTCAAATATAAAATCTCTCACCTGTTAAGCATGTATCTTGAAAACGACGGTAATGGGGAAGCGAGACCCCAAGACACCCATGGGAAATGCCAACAGCAGATGATGCTGATGCCCCTGAGAATCACCTGTGGGAGCTTTTGTTCTACAGAAATCACCCCTCACTTGCAGGTCTTGATTATTTTCTCCCTTGTCTTTATTTGGGAACTGCTTACACCTCATATATGTTGCATCTTGAGCAGGAAGTTCTTCATTATGTTCCTTAAACTCTCATCTCTTGCTTTCTTTACTTCAATTTTGATGTTTTATCAGGCAGTTCCTGTTGCATCTCAGTATTTTACCCTCAGGTGTTTTAATTATGTATGAACACAAAATATTTGTTATCTACTTCACAGTTAGTAGTCCCATTTGCCTCCTGCATTACTTTACACACCCATAGAATTACTTACCGTATATTGAACTCTGGCAATAGTGGTTTTATGGATATTTTTCCCTCAGCTTTGTCATAATGCAGCTACTGGGTTTGTCTGCTTATTTTTATTTAATATTTATGTGCTATTGGCATAACCATAGCTATTGCCTCAATTAAAACAGCTTTGTTTAAAGTTGAGACTACTGGAAAAATTCTTAGTTTCACCTTTGACAACATCCAGTTGTTGTTTTTCTTATTAAACACCAACCAGGGTCCATTTGGCCAGCATTTGTACATTACTGTGTTTCCACTTCTGCCATGAACTATGCTCCCATCATCATAAACCAGAGATTTCACGAGAAATAGGAAACAAAAGTCAGTGTTTTGCAACACTGTGCAAAATGATGACATTGGTGATGTTGGGGCAAAAAAATCCCATTATGAAAGAGAATTTCTTGATTTACAGCTTTTAGTTCTTTTTTTTTTGACTCAGTTGACACTTTGAGAAAACACTTTCTCTCTGAAAGTTTTATGACCAGAGTTGACTCTTGGAGGTTTCCCAGAGCTGATTGGATAAAGCCCTGAGCAACTTGGTCTCATCTCAGAGCTCATCCTGCTTGGAGCAGGAGGTTGGGCTAGAGACCTCCTGAGGTCCCTTCCAGCCTAAATTATCCTATTACCCACTCCAAACTGAGTGACCTTTTTTGTTACAGGTTAAAACGTCTGTTTGAGAAATGACTGTTGTGTCACTTCCTAAGATGATTCCAAAACTGCATTCCTCATGTTCCCAAAGACTTTGGGTTCTGCTGATCATTACTTTGGCTGATATTTTTCATGTCTGAGCTGCTTTTCTTTGGCTGATGAAACAGCTAAGACTTGCTCTCGGTTGTTGAACTGTAAGACTAAGTCATGCTGCAGATTTGTACCCCAAGCTGTGGCCAGGTGATTCCACTGCAAATAGTCAATGAAACAGTCCTTCAGGTCTGGGAAGTTTAAGACAGCTACAAGTGATATTACCAGACTACTCCCTCGAGTAGATTAACCCCACTGGACTCCTTTTCATCTAGCATTCAAACAACTGTTGAGCTTTTCTTCTCGATGGATGTTCTCCATGTCATTTTATGGAAAGTCACTACAGCTGCAACAAATACTCTCACAGAACAAGGAATCAACTTTTTTGTGATTAGGAAGTGAAACGATGAATGCAGAAAGATGATCTGAAATTTCTTCCACATTTTTGTAGGGAACATTTTTTACTTTCTTTGAATGATGTGGAAGGACAGCCAATCACTCTGGGACCCAAGAAAGTAGTACGATTTAAGTAGCTAAAAAGCTTGCTGGTGGTTATTCTGTATTTAAGGCCAAAGATCTGGCCCAGGAAACCTCAATAAAACATGAAAATGTTTCTTCATCATGTCAGGCTTTTTATCAGAGGAAAATTGTCAAAATTCATGACTTTTGCATTCATTGGTTTAGTCCCAGTGCACCTCCTTTGTCAGTAGAGTTACTTTTGATATGAACATGGGAAAGTTCAGCTCAGACCCAGCTGCATCTTAACAGCAAGATCTTAAGTGAAATCCCTGTATAAAGACTTTTTTTCTGCAATCTGTCTTGGATTTGTATCCAAGGTGCATACCAGGAGAAAAGCCCTGGGAACTCAGACAGGCTTCGTTTTATATCTGATGTAGAGATATTCTCCATATCTCAGGTACTATGAAAAAAACAACATGGCATCTTCATCCACCAGCATTTTTATAGGCCATTTTGAGGAAATGTGCTTTTCTCACATCCATCACAGAATGAGAGAGATATATATATATTTAAAAAAAGCCTTATAGATATTCTATTCTTTGTGGGTTTCAGTACTCTGAGGCTGACTTTCTTTATCTGAAAGGGAACACAGGCTACAATGCTTACATCCTATTCACAATACTTTATTTAAAGCTATGATGATAAGAGAGTAGGAGAATTTATTTTATCAAATAAAACCCATTCAATGCATTTGATGCTGGCTCTCCTTCTCACTAGCCAAACAAGCCTGGGAACAGTCCTTCTGAATAGAAGGAAAGAATTAATTTCACACAGTATTAGCTGGCTGCACAGCACAGACTTTTATTTATTCAGTATTTTTAAAGAAAAATACTTTAAGGATGTAAGACCACAAACAAATACAACAGCTGCTGTACAAAAAGTCAGTTCTAAGAGTATCAGGATTTCACTTCCTCTCCTTAATTTAAAGTTACTTTTTATTCTCCCCAATAAAAGAATTTGTGTTTTCAAAACATAACAAATGGCTTTTTCTTCTCAGTCAAACCCTTTTGCAAGGATCCCATCTTCTTCCTGTCAGCCTGATCCCACAAGCCTGTGCTCAGGCTTCTCTCCAGCCTAATTTCAAGACTGTGCTCTCTAAGATCATTCTCCAAGTCATACTACAGCTTCCCCCTGAATTCTCCCCATCCCTTACATCCCATTATACCCAGGTCCACAGCACAGTGTTTCATCATGAGACCCACGTCTTCTTCCCTTCACTGGGCCAGAAGGTTGAACTGACCATCAGGGGAGTCTGATTTGCATTTTCTGTCAAGCAAGCAGGAAAGCTAGTGCTTTTCAATAGAAACACTGAGGAGGAACCCAACCCAAATGCTTGAGATCAGAGGATCATTCAAGCTGGAAGGACCTCAGGAGATCTCTAGCCCAACCTTCTGCTGAAGCAGGGTCAGCTCTGATGTCAGACCAGATTGCTCAGGGCTTTGTCAAGTCATGTCTTGAAATCCTCCAGGAATGAGGACTGCACGACCACACTAGGCAACTTGTTCTGATAGTTGACTGTTCTCACAGGGAAAAAGATTTTCCTTATATTCAGTGTGAACTTTTCTTGTTTCAACTTACGCCCATTGCCTCTCATCCTCCTGCCACACCTCACTGTGAAGAGCCTGGCTCCATCTTCTTGATAACCTCCCCAAGAAACTGGAAAGCTGCTATCAGGTCCCCCCAAACCCCTCTCTTCTCCAGGCTGAACAAGTCCACCTTTCCCAGCCTCTCTGCAGGGGGTAAGTGTTCCAGCCCCTGACCATCTTGGTGGCTTTCTGCTGAACTTGCTCCAATTTATATCGGTCTTGTACTGAGGGCCTAAAACTGGACCACAAATGTGGTCTGAGTGCCAAGAAAAGGAGATAATTGCTGAGGGAGAGGTCACCTGTAGTACTTGCTTTGCTGCTAACTTACACCATTCAAGAGGAATGGGATGGTGATACCCCAAATGAAATGGTTGAGTGTTATATTGTGCAAATCTAATGGAAGTCAGGAGCAGAGCTTTAGTAATAGTAAATTTATTCCATAATGGTATTTAGTAGTACAACAAAGAAAAAAAGAGAGCTACAACAAGCAACCTTTTTTTCTTCCTAAGTAGACCAATTTTCAGAATTCTGTTATTCAAGACATGCTACATGTCTATTCTGAAATAACTTCACTCATACTATGCTAGAACTTTGCCCATGTATTTACAACTGCAGTGATCGCTTCTTCCTAGTAAAAAGAAGACATTGGAGAGTCAGACAAAGTAAATACACTGTTAAATAAATTTAAAAATTACTTCTGAGGATCCCTAATTCTTCAAGAAATTAGAATAATGACAGAGCAGCTGCTGTTAAAAAGTTAATATTTGCTAGCTCTTACTGCATGAGGGTACTTAAGCCATCTTTGTTAACCCAAACGGGAGAGAAGAGTCTGAAAAAAGGGAAATGATGTTATCTCAGACATTCTGAGGAAAAAAGAAATATGATAGAAACTACAGAATTTAGAATGATTTGTCTTTGGACCATTAATTTTTTATTCTTTTTTTAACCTGTACTTGAATTTTTGTGGGTTACTGCCAACATTGTCACCGCATGGTGACATTCTCCTCCTCTCCCCATGTTCTCCACCTCATTTCTTTGCAAGCATGGCCATTCATGTCTCATCCCTCCCAGTGAGACGCAGGACTAAGCAACTTTACATGCTCAGGGAATTTGCAATGGCATAGCTGAAAACTGTTGCCTTTGAGAAAAGACTTACCAATGTGTTCCTGTTACACCAATAGGAACATATTTTCCCAAAGGTATAACAGGACAGTTTATTTGTCATGGATTAACTCCATCCTGGGGGAAACAGTAGGGAGCTCAACACATCTGATTTCTCCTGACACTACTTAGACACTAAATGCCCATATATGTGCTTTGACATTTAGTTCTTAGAAAACATGGTAATTTGTTAGATTCATCAGGGATTTGGCTTGAGACACATCACCTCTGGACAGCCACCTGGAATGCAGTCAACTCCCCGTTATCTGCAAGTGAATTATTCAGCTGCAAATAGACCATAACATTGGTACAGAGATCCCCAGCTTGTTTTCGTGTAGTCCGTGATAAACCCAAGAGCTTACAGGCTCACATGGGGCACTGTCTTCATGTTGCTATGCTGACACCTCAACTAGCCTAGACAGAAATTTCCACTGTGCTTTCATAAAAGCAGATCGGATGGGAGATCTCATGCTAAGATCCATAGTACTAATGGATGTGCTGTATTTTTACTTTGTTAGGTAGAAGTACCAAGTATATATTTCAAATTCTGGGACTCAAATGAGTCCCTGTCCATACTGAGCATGTGAGGTTTCCTGCTAAGACAGGCAGCAGATACACTCCATAGTGCACTGTGGGTGTGAGGCAACATTGACAGCTGCAGGCTAAGACATTAGGGCAAAATCTGGAGGATTTCTGCTAGAAGTATAGATTCCCTGTTAAAGCTTCTGTTTTTTCACATTTCCAGCTTCTAAACTCCATTAATACAAGCTAAAAATATACAGAATTCAAATAACTACTTTTCAATGAATGAAACTGTTGAAGTTGCTAAGGGATTCAGAGTAGGAGGAAAAGCATTCAGAATACAATTTCTGCATAATGGTTGGGCATATGAAATGTAAATATATGGGAATGCTAGGAAAATCAGGGCAGAATCATTAGACCCACTACTGGTAACAGGAAAATGCTAATAGCAGGCATTACAAGGCCTTGCTTTTCAAACAGGTACCACTCCTGGTTAATCAGAGCTAGTATTTTTTATACTTTAAAAACTACAAGTCCTGTAGTAGAAATGACATATATCTCATTAATCTCTTCTAGCAAGTATCCTTACCCTTATATGGACTTTGGATTTCCAGCTGGACTGCACCAATTCCAGTGCCTAACCAATGGATCACATTGTCTTTGCTAAATTAAGAGTATCCTGTGCTACCCAGCTTCTCCCAGGAGAAGTGGGTACTTCAGCGTTTTAAAAAACAAACACATAAAAATACACAAAAGCATAACTGAAACATAGTATGCTAAAAGCAACATATGTGCTAAGTTTTTTCATTAACACTGAATTGAAAATATGGACAGATTCGTGTTAAACATCTGAAAGTTTGTTATGCAACAGATTTATCCTCTAAACCAATTTTAGATTAATTTCAATACCATTCTGAGAGTTATCTTTTTTTAATGACAATTATGTTGAGAAGGCAAAAAGCATCAAAGTCCCCTTCACTCAAATGTTAACTCCTCACAGTGATTCCAGCCAAGTTGGAAAGATATCAAAACCACAAGTCCTAGAACCAAGAAGAATCTTACATATTGCCAAGAAAATGCCAAGTGTTAAGAGCCAAGCAAGCTCATCCCATTGAAATCAATAGAAATCCTGCCACCGAATCCCACAGCTACATCCAGGGTCTAGCAATAAACTTTCCTTCAACGTGCAACACCACCATGAGTCAAGCTCATAAAATAGTACAGTTCCCAGTTTAGCCAAGCAGAAAATCTGGACCCACAAATGAACCTTCTTTTTAATACATGCCCTAGTGATGGCATATTGCTTAGAAGGCATTCTGCCTTTGGTATATGTTATTTCACTATTTCAATGCAGTAGTCTTGCAGATAACTTATTTTGTGAATATAAATGTATTTCCATTTAATTCATGAAATTGTATAGGATCTTTTAGGTAGATAATTTAATGCTTGCCAACTTCCATTAATTTTTAACTAGACTTTCTAGTCTGGAAGACATACTGAAGCATTCTAATTTCAGATCAGGTGGGTCTATGTTTTGATTAAAGAGCCAATTTTTTTTTTTCTTTCATTGTGATACGGATGATTAAATTTCTCTGCTA
The DNA here is from genome assembly GCF_034638445.1 of Ciconia boyciana. Classification (NCBI taxonomy): domain Eukaryota; kingdom Metazoa; phylum Chordata; class Aves; order Ciconiiformes; family Ciconiidae; genus Ciconia; species Ciconia boyciana. Next base: position 160,553,985 of record NC_132935.1, read on the forward strand.
ATTATCTGTATCACCTCAGAACACCCTGTGCCTGACAAAAATATTTAAACAAAATAAGACTAAATTTAATTGCATTACTCCTTTTTTTTAATGAGAAGTTGATATAAGGCTGTCCATTCACTTTGAGTTTTTCTCCACCTTGAGGGCAATGCTAATGCTTCTTGCTGTTGGTGATGTTCCTACCACATCTGCAGGATGTTTTTTGCTTTACTTTTCAGTGGACTTTCAGTGGAATTTCATTACAGTGGATGACCAAATCTTGCAACATAGGCATTGTAACACACAATTTATTCTTCTTAGGTGTATGTAGTAAGTTAAACTGAAATTCTCAATTATTTGAGATTAGGTACCTAAATTCTTTTGAAGAAGCGGATATAATGCCTACAAGTGATCTGTATTGTCTGTTGGTGTGAACCAGTTGTTAGGATGGCGTTATGGAGTTCACCAAAGTCAAGGATTTAGTTAATCTGTTGTGCCAATCACTTAACTTTCATTATTTGAGTTTATGAAAGTGTGAACTCTTTCGAGTCGGGCCTACTTTTTATCAGATTTATAAAATGCTAGAGCAAACAGGGCCCTGACTTCTATCCAATAATATAAAATATTACACTAGAATAATTGTTTTTCCAGTGTTAGTAAGATGGATCCATACCAAGAGTTTGTCTCTGAATGCTTAAAACATTTAGGAAGAATAGTCAAGCATCTAATTGGTTTTGTCAGGTTTCAGCTCTAAATCAAGGTATTTAGAATGGAAATGATAAATTACATCATAATTTTGTCTTCAATTAAAGACTCAGTGCTGCATAATATGGGGGCAGCACTTTTCCTAGTGGAAGCAAAAGGAGCTTTGGGAAAGTTATTATTAATTTTTCTAGATATCAGGTTAGGTTGCCAGCTTTGGTGTAGGAGTAGCAAAGTTTAAACCTGCCTCAGACTTTATTTTCATTAAAAGACATGGTCATAAGCTCGATTTTACTTGGGATCATAAATTAATACATCTTCTTAATTTGCTTTCTAATACATCCTATGGTGTCTAATTTAGACACAGTCATTTAAATGTGGGGAAACAGCTAAGTAAGGAAATGGTGTTCATTGCAACAAATGCCTGGAAAGCAGCAAAGAACAAGCTCTAGAAGTCCCATCAAAAAGAATAAGGATTATGGCATCCTTCTCTTACAAAGACACATAGATACAATTGGATAAATCAAATCCACTGACTGTAATGGGTTTTAGGAAATTCAGCTATTGGCGCTCATTATGGGGAGGTCAGTGGGACCTCTGCAGACTCTCAGTTAACTTAGGCAGATACACTATGTTTAAATAAATAAATAACAACAATACTGTTTTGCTCCAATACAGTGATGCAGATAGTAGCTTGCTGAGGTATTCTACAGAAAGATATGAGAAAAAATACCCCTTGCTCAAAATTTTGTCCCTCCCTCTCTAATTACCCCAGAGGAGTAACAGCCCAGGCAGCATACCCGGCTCCCGAGTGACCACCCTGCACGGAGGAGCACCAAAGCTTGAGTCGTTTTTGGAGAAAACGACTTTGTGCCTGGAGCCTGTGGGGAAAAGATGGTATATGCTGTGATCTGATCACTGACTTGCCATTATAGTTCCTTTGCATGTGGCACAGGGCAGCATAATTTCAAACAGCCTTTTAGGTGCTACCACCTCTAGCAAGCACGTTCCCTGGCTGATCCCAAAATCAAGGGGTTTTAAAGATGTGTTTCCCAAAGCAGCAGTGAGCAAGGGATCCTGGCCAAGGCTGTTGGCAGGAGGAGACTTTGAGCTGTGGGCTTGGTGCACAAGCAAAGGCCATGGCTGTGATGAAAAGCAGGATGCTTGTCTGGAATGCAGTGTGGAGCCTCTTTGTGATTTCAGTGGGCTTTCATTATCTATTTTGTTTTCTATTTCAGTCTTAGTTGTTCTCTTTCTTTTTTTCTGAGAGAGGAATAGAGTTCAGTGGTTGGTTTGGCAAGAGGATATTTATGTATAATTTTTTTGCATAACAAAATATAATTAGAAAATGTAAATATAACTTAACTCTATTACTGCACTGAACAATAAAATGACCACAGCACAGGCTACTCTGGCTCTCCAATAATTCATCTTCTAAATTATATACCACATGTCCATTAGACAGTCCTTTTCCACAAAATTCATCTTGCCTTGTCATGGCTGAAAAACAAAACCAATTTATTAAATATCAGTACAAGTGAAACAATGAAATTCATTGTTTGGAATACAGCAAGAGAAAACATTTTGAAGCAGAGCTGATTAAAACCTTCTCTTACACACAAGAATATATTTTTATGCTGAAATTTTTTAAGAAAAAATTATTCTGCATGAATAACTTGGTTTTGAAATGCAGCTGTTTTGCATCATGGGAGTTCATATGCCATTAACTCTTTCTATAGGCCTGGATCCTTGGTTAAATGACATTTGCTTTCAACTACTGTGTTCTTTATCAGGTGTATTATACACATCCTGGATACGTACAATGTGACTTGCACAAGGAATCTTAACCAGAAACAACAAGAGTGTGAAAAGCCAAAGCGTGGTTACAAGACAGCAAAAACTTCTCCCTTCCCCCCTCCAAATACAACCAATTACACAAGCAAAAAGAAAACATGAATGTTTCTGTGGAAAGGAAATTCTGGCTACGAAAACTTTTATTTATCAAAACCTGCAAATTGCATCTCAAAAATGTTTAGTTTTAAAATATTTGATTAAGTATTTATTAAGCCTCTAATTTCCAGAGAAGCTGAGTCCTGTAAGCCCCCAGTAACTGTTGTGTCAAGTGCAATTGTACAGACTGCTGAAAAAAACCTCAGGCTACCATTTCTCACAAACTAAGCTAAAAATATATTTTAAAAGACTTTTGTAACAAACAGTTGCATGTTTTATATAAGAAAAGCTATTGACTCCTGTGATAACTATCTGCAAGTTGTTTTACAAAGTGAACCCATTTCAATTATCATTTATAAAGTCAAACAAAATGCATTATAGAAGTGGAATCACTGATTCCAAGGATAAGTTAATGGCAAATTCAAAATTTAAACAGCACATTTTAACAAATCCATGCTGTCAAAGGACACAGAGATCAAGCACATAGCAGAATGGGCAGAGTCAGGGAAACATTACCACAGTAGTTCTTCAAGGGAAACACATGGAGCAAAAGGAATGAGGGCCAGTGGAAGACCTGGAGGCCTAAAACAGGACATAAGTGGAATTTAGATATTAGAGTCTAAAGTTGAAATCATGAGAGTTAATGCTCAGCCCTCACCTCACTCTGGTATCTCTTCAGCTCCACTGGCATTGGGGTTTGTGACCTGCAAAGTTGGCCTGGGCTCATATACACCTGGGCTCCTACACACAAATGTCCTGGTTCTGAGTAGCCAGGGTGCTCCAAAGCTTGCCTGTGCGCTTGGTTGCCTGCAAACCAGTATCCAGCAAGCACCCTACAGCTTTGGGACAAGGCATCCTCTCCTCAGCCCTTCCCACCCAGAAGAGCTGGGCCCCACTATCCTTTAGGGCTAAGAGCTGTAAGAGCCGTGGATATCCTGAGGAGCTGAGGAGAAGGAGAGCTTGGAAGCAGTTTTTAGGGAGAAAACAACATTATTTTCTCAAGACTTTACTGAGGGACAAAATTTATCTTCCTACGTCTGCTCCTGTAGTTAGAAGTAGACTGAGATCCTAACCTTAGGCAGCCACTCGCTCTCTCTTCTGTCTCCCATTCACTTCCACACAAATGCTTGCTACCTCCTTGAAATTCAAGTGTTCAGTGTTTTTACAGAATGTAAAGAAAATAACTTCTGAACTGAAAACAGGTCTTACGAATCTGGGCCAAAGTCAGAGTGGAGCAGTTTGATGTAACTCCAAATGCTGCATGAGACTGGCCATTTCGGTTGTTATGCCTTACTCCCCCTTAAAATCATTGCCATTTTTTTAGATTAAATAAAAAGTAGGCACTTTTTGGTACAAGAGGTGAAACTGTTCCCCAGTCAGCTGTAACGTAAAGCCTGTTAAAGCAGTTGTTAAAGCAGTTGTTCTGATACTATTTGCCTCTCTGTAAGAGAATTTGAAATCAAAGGTGCTTATGAGATGGGAGTTCAGAGTATGTATTTTGGTGTTCTCTTTTTTCCTGATGTTCCTTGGGCTGCTCTCACCTATGCAATAAATACTCCATCTACTCTGTTTTCAGCTGAGTGTGACTTCTGTGTGAATTTATGCCTCTATGAAGTGAATAAATTAGATGTGAGCTGAGATGATGGAACGTAAGAGAAATTATTTTCTTTCCTTTATAACTCCTACAGATTCATTCTAATGCCATAGCTATAGTTTTTAAAAATAAAAATGGAGGGCTACCAGTTGAATTAACACACTAGCTCTGCAATACCTAGAGAACTGAAATGAGAGCCCAGCTCCTTGTCATGGTTTAACCCCAGCCAGCAACTAAGCACCACCCAGCCGCTCGCTCACTCCCCTCCCAGTGGGATGGGGAAGAGAATCAGAAGGGTAAAAGTGAGAAAACTCGTGGGTTGAGATAAAGACAGTTTAATAGGTAAGCAAAAGCTGTGTGTGCAAGCAAAGCAAAACAAGGAATTCCTTCACCACTTCCCATGGGCAGGCAGGTGTTCAGCCATCTCCAGGAAAGCAGAGCTCCATCACACGTAACCGTTACTTGGGAAGACAAAACGCCATCATTCCTAATGTCCCCCCTTCCTTCTTCTTCCCCCAGCTTTCTATGCTGACCATGACATCATATGGTATGGAATAGCCCTTTGGTCAGTTGGGGTCAGCTGTCCCAGCCGTGTCCCCTCCCAGCTTCTTGTGCACCCCCAGCCTGCTCGCTGGTGGGGTGGGGTGAGAAGCAGAAAAGGCCTTGACTCTGTGTAAGCACTGCTCAGCAGTAACGAAAACATCCCTGTGTGATCAACACTGTTTTCAGCACAAATCCAAAACATAGCCCCATACTAGCTACTGTGAAGAAAATTAACTCTATCGCAGCCAAAACCAGCACACTCCTGTACAAGTAAAATGGACATAGGTGTTTCTTCTCCTTTCATGTGCATTACAGAAAAATGGAATGGTTCTAAGTCCTGTATGAGAGGCACTGCACATCCCCCTGACCATTTCTGTGCAAGACGTTCATGATCCAGGTCCTTGTCTCTTCTCTCTCCCCATCTATTCCCAAACCCTTTTAAGTGGCCTGTCTTTGAAAATGATCAACCTACCCTCCAGATTTTCTTTCATTTTCCCCAATTCTTTTCTATTGCTTGTCTCAATTTTCTCTGTCAAAAGTATGTTTTTATTAAAATAGCCTGTAGTCTACAGTGGTCAATTATCAGGCCTAAGCTAACAACAAAGACCTTCATGTCTTTATCTACCAGGTTTATATTATAACAAAGTGGAAATCTGCATGTTGCCCCACAGATTGCATAGTTGTAGCCTCTAAAGGTAAAAGGAACTAAAATGCTGTGACATTTTTATGAATACAGAAGCAATTAAGTAATGGACATAAGTTTGTAAATCTTATTAATTACTGAGGATCGATGCAGCAAAAAAAGAAAGATGGTTCAGTGAAGACTTCTCATGTCTGCTGATATTGCTCCATGGCCTCAGGCAAGACATGGACCAGTTCTTGAAATGTCTATAAATGGCCTACTGACTTCAGCTGGGCTGAGTGCCAGGGAGCAGCAAAGCAGGGCTGCTCCACGAGGGAGAATGAGCCATGAGCCGAGGGTGACATGGCGCAAGCCCTCACTGACAGGGCACAGTCCCAAGGTATCTGAGCAGGGCCAGGGTGGTAACACGCCCATCCACAAGGCGTAATAGTGGGCCAGGTCCAGGTCTATTCAGAGAGCTCTAGCAGGAGACCAGTCTGGAGACAAGCTACAAACACTGTAGGTTTGGGGTGCATCCAGGGAGAGCAGTCAGTGCCAGGACAGCAGGAGACAGGGCTGGGCTCAGGGACACCTACAACATAGTTCAGGCAAGCCCTGGACACCTGAGCCCAACCTTAAACACAGCTCCTGGGCCACGAGCAGAGAGCATGGGCAGAAGTCCAAGATGAGCCTGTTCAGGGCAATCAACGCCTGTTAGTGCACTCACAACCCTGATATTAAGTGCCAAAAACCTTTGAGGACCCAGATCTTAGCTTCTCTGTGCATCAGTCCATGGAAAAATTAGGACACTACTAGCTCTATTCCAGGCTTATCCTTAGAAAACACTTACTGGTGTTCAGGATTTGTCATAATAATATCAGTTAGAGGCCAAAAGTAAAGTCATTACTGTCAAGAAAAGACCTTGCCCAGCAATAATGCAACCATTCAGGTCCTACCTACATACTCTGTTCTCGAATGTTCACTAACGAAGAAGAAAAAATGTACATCAAATGGCAGAATTTTCAGGTCTGCTTGCACCCAGAAGACCCCATCCAGCTCCTCCAGCCACTGAGCAGGGTCCATGCAGCAGGTGAATACCCTCTGTGCTGCCTTCCATAACCAGCCTTGCTCATGAAGCTTACAAAGCAGAGCTGTATCATCTTCCCTGTGGAGAAGTTCTGTGCCACCCAATGAGTCCTGAAATCTCAAATTTCAGGAAACATGGGATTCAGGACATCCAGGACGGGACCTCCATGCAGTTGTACTTCAGCACAGAGGGGCTAGTTGGGAATGATTAAAAAAACCCCAACCCCTAAATCACAGAAACTCCTTACTCAGCAGAGCTGTCCTCTGTGCAGTTACACCTCCTGATTTGAGGAGTTTTGGCTGGTTTCTGCCTTCAGACACATTCCCCAGTGCAACCAGAATTTGTCCAGCCTAAGAAACCACAGCACAAAGTTCCCACAGAGACTGAGTGGCTGGGACCTAGAACACATGAATTACTGGGACAAATGCCAAGCTTTGACTTCTCCTAAGGAGATTCAGATATCAAAAGGTGATGAGGTTGACCCCCCTCAACCTTGAGAGAAGCCTCCCTGGTCAGAGCAATTAGTGGGCTCTCCACTGGTACAGTGGTCCTCCTTTTTCACCTACCCAGCATTCAAATATCCAAATGCTTTTTTTCTTTGTTTGTTCTTTTTAAAAAAAGATTTCTTCCCAAACACAAGCAGCTGACTCTCCTCTGCCTGCTTTGGTGGTGCTGCCCCTGAGATGAACTGTAGAGCCATGGGCACATTTATTTATCATACACCTTTCACCACTGATCATTTGTTGCCTACCCCATTTTCCCAGGGACTTACTTTAACTCCAAAATTGATGGTGAAATAAATAGACAAATAAATCAGCCAGCCAGAAATATCTCCCCTTCTATTACCCGATGCTCTAAGATATGCTGGTTTCCTCCTCTTCTCCAAATTTAGTCTTGACTGGTGGGCAGCTCAGATAATATTCAATCTCCATGCCTCTTTCAGGTTATCCGTATATAAAACTATCATGACAAAAAAGCAACCTGCTGGCTCTGGAAAACTATAGTGCTATTGGAAAGAGCTTTTTTAGTTTCAGGGCTTTTCACCATAACCTAGCACACCAGGGCGTGGATACACAACTTCGTAGCAAAAATACCTGAGCTTTGTCAGCACAACAGCTCTCAGCATGGCTTTCTGGTTCACACTCCTGCTGGGGGCTCCAAGGAAGACTACAGGAGAGCTGCAAAAGGAGCCCTACAAATTGTCATCAGCTGTTCGTAACGTTATTGGCACTGCCACAGATAGTGACAATATTGCCCCACTGTGCTGGATGGTGCTTTTTCAGTACCAATAAAATCTGACACAGTGTCAGAACAAAGATCTACTGAGCATTGTCCAGTCAGCCATTGATTTTCTTTTTGGAACTAATATATGATTGACATAGCATTTCTGGTAGTAAAACAGAACCTGGCAGACCAAAAAATGATGAGCAAGGACAGAAATTTGAATTGGCATGATGAGGCCAATAAACCTTCATTACAAGCCCATCCAACAGAGGAAAACAACAAATGAGAAATGACATAAAAAATGAGACAAATCTTCAGCCAGCACAAGTCAACACAACTCCGTTCAGGTCAGAGAACTTACACTGATTTATATTAGATGAGCATCTGGCCTCATATACCTTATGATTCAATACAGGCAGAATTAGCTTTCATGGGTATGACCTCATAACTCTGGGATCACCCTTGTAGAGCTGATGTCAAAATACAGTCTGTCACAGATGTATGTGTTTGTTACTATTATTAAAAGCAAAAAACCAAATGAGCCCCAAAATCCCACTAAATGCTTAGAAATAGGACGCAGCATAATTTCATGCCTTGACTACAAGTGGCTGCATCCATGCTAAAAGCATTCAGTAAATACGTGGCAGGCAGCCTGACTGGCAGAGAAAGAGCAGGAGCTGCAGCCCCTCGGGGGCTATTCCCTGGCTGTGAATACAGCTTGCTGGAGACCCCAGCCCTTGCTAGAAACAAGCTGTCAGAGGGAAAAGAGCAGATCGGTTCGTGCAGATGGCTACTGTCAATCAGTTGTTAGTTTATTCCTGATGTTCAGAATTATTCCCACTGCAGAAACTTTTCATCCAAAGGAAAAAAAAAAAAACCTATTCAAAAGTAGCACTGTATAGAGTCCTTTTTAAAAGGAACAACTCTTAACAAAATAATTCAGGGAACAGTTCACATCGCGAAGGTGACTGACTGAAAACATGACACAAAACATATAGTCTTGAGGATGAAGTGCGTATGTGTTATACCATCTAATGGAAAACTTCCTTGGGAATAACAAGAACCTAACTTCTCTAGCTGGTCATAAAGTCAGTGATGTAATTTTGCAATCCAGTAGAGGGCAAACTTAGCCTATATATGCTCAAAGTGTTCCTAAGACAGTCAACGGCAGATGATCAGACATGTTTATCTTTCATTTGATAACCTATAAAGATATGTAGCAACCTACAACACCAGAACTTATAAGATGAAACAGCATCAATCATACCTATCATTCGGTGACTCTTCAGCCAAATCAATATTCATTACAAAATCAACAAACTGATAAGAAACAATATACATTTTGAATATTTTCCATTAATGTACTGTTTTATCCCATTAATTCCAATATTTCATTAATCAGTAATTGCACACCTATTTTCTGGAGGTTGCCCACATATATAACAGAGAAATGAAGAATTCACCTCCCTGCTCTTAATAATACATATCAGCACACCTGCTTCAAGCACTTTAGTTTTCACTTAGCTGCTGTCTAAAAATGAAGCATCTGCTTGAAATGTGGGATTCTGGGTTATATGAAGGAACACAAGTGTTTTTGGATAACGTTTTCTTGAAGAACCTCTTGCCTCTAGCACAAAATTACGCTGCTGTTATTGGCCATGCACAGTGGCCACAGCCTTCCCAGCAATACCTTACAAGGTCCTGGCCAGATGAATTGAATAGGCCAATCTTTGCTTTTAAAAGACTGTTTCACATGTGTGCCCTGGTCCTCTCACAGAACTAATGGCTCACAACCAACAGGTGGAAGTGCAAGAAGTTCAAATCCAGCTCAAACAACTCTCTCTCTATAGGATGAGCAGCAAAATTAGCACCCAGTGGTCATGCTTATTCCTGTTGGAAACCTGAAGGAGACTGATGAGCAACGCCTCTTCCCCATGACCCCACAACAAGCTTATGCCCCCAAGAAAAGGTGTGGGGACATCATCACTCAAAGTGGCTGAAGTAAGAAGGGGTCCTGCTCACTCTTTCCATTACCCGATATACTTACCTGTATGAGATATGGAGGCCAAGAGGCAACTAATAATTCTTTACACAGTGACTTTTTGTGATGGTAGAGCCAAAGGAATGAGAGCTGCACTGCAGTAGGCACCATCCATATGTGACAGTGGCTCCTCAAGGAAGCTCAGCTGAACTTACTCCCAAAACAGGCCCATGGCTCAAGAGACTTGACTTTTACTTGCAAATCTGCCACTGGCCTGGTGGGTAACCTTGCGCAAAAGAACTGCTCCATTACTAAAATGAGGTAAAACCACAGCCTGTATAAAGTGCTTAGATGAAAAGCACCACCATGGCTGAATACTGGGAAATATCACTATTACTGTGAGCAGTCTTGCTCACTACAGCCTCCATCTTGCAAAAAGCTGAGCAACCTAAGACCAGCCAAGCATTTATGCATATACTTTGACCTACTGTGACTATTCCGATGCTAAAAGTTCAGCACATTATTAAACACCCTCCTGGATTGGAGCCAGCATGCTCAATAGGACCCAACTTTCTGTTGGCTCTTTAGGAGCCATCAATGATATCCTCTCTCAGAAGACCCTTAGCTTCTCTAAGACCTTTAGGGAGCCACTGATGGGATACACACACGTATGTAAAGCACACATATAAACATGCACAAACACACTATTTACAACTCAAGTAAATTCCCCTAGAGCACAGTCAATGAGGCTAGAGTAGGAAAGTCCACCCAAAGAGTTCATTTCTGCAAGAACAAACCCAACACATCCAGTTTCAACTGTGATGCTCTTTCAGCAAATCCATCTCATTGTCTGCCCAGCTGGTGCCTCTCCAGCTCTAAATGAGCCATGTGCCATTAATTAACCTCTCACATCATTGATCTTGTCAGGGCCACCAACCTGTCTGTCTGAATCTGCCATTTAATCCATCAGCACCTTAAAGTGACACCACTAAGAGTTACGTCCTCTTCCTTCCCCAAAGCTTATAGCAGCTGCCTTGCCTCATGTCTCCCACAAAACAAATGCTTTCCTCTGACGATGGCTGGTATGGGCATTAAAAAAAGAAAGGGGGCCACAAAGGAAAAAAAGAGAGAAAGAAATGTAAGCAGCACAAATATTGGGCTGAGCTAAGTCTATTTTTCCCTTTTCCTAAAAGGAAAAGGCTGCTGCAGGACTCAGAATCAACCCAGTTTTCTTCTTTGCCCTTTGAGTGTGAAGTCTAGCTGAGAAGAAATGTCTAATGAGCAAGTCAACTACCTGGAAGCAGACATGGCCCAATATCTACCTATATGCTCTCCATTTTGAAAATGCATATAATGGAGTCAAAACTCTCCATCCCAGAAGAAATGCTGCAGCAGAGCAGTAGCTACACAGTAACAGCAAGGTACTCCAGGTTTCAGTTTTACTCTCACAGTGGTATCTACCACCTCTTACAGCCTCTGTTGATACGCAAGTTAAGGTTACAACTTCTCCACAAAAAAGCCTCAAGTTTGGCCTCTGCTGCCTGTCCCCCTTATAACCACAAATGCTTCCCTGCGTTTTGGATTTTCCAGTGCCTCCCTCCACTGTGGGTGAGTTTTCTGCAGAACGAAGGACCTCAAAAACTCTTATTTTTACATGTTTTATGTGTAGAAATAAAAAGAAGTAAGGCTTCTTTTTGTGTGTAGGCAGATTACAGAAGATGTGGCTCTCAGAGAGATGCTGTATTGACTACTAAGCCACTGGTGAATGCAGGTCACAGGTAGCATCATAAAGGGAAAAGACCAAGAAAAGGTCCTGTGCAAGCAGAGCAGCAGACACTATCAGGCAAACATCCTCATGTATCTGCTGAGGGCTGTGCCATTCCTGCAGGATGTGGCTGAACCTGATCAGTTAAGACCAGAGACAACATTGGTCAGAAACAAAAGTCCTCATAGCCAGAAACTGGACCAATGGTCCTAACCAGTACAGCCAACAGTATTTTTCTCAGGAAGAAAACGGAATTCCTCTAGTAATATGAATTCCTAGAGATGCTAGCTGTTATATACTGCTAGTGCCTGGGCTTTATGCAACATCAAAGACAATAATATTTTTGGTTTCATATATGCACTGAAAAAAAAACCAACTTAGACGGGGTTTGTGCAACTTAACATAGTTTCTTATGAAGCAGAAGTTCGCTTTTTTTCTTTTATAAATTGAGTCCGTTTAATCCTTCCTGTGCCTCAAACCATTCTAGACAACCATCTCAACCCTCTTCTAGTTTGCTGTATTATTTTACATACATAAGCAATTTTTTTTGTTGTAAAAACTATGGTCAAGGGAGCTAATACTGAGGAATTATAAACTCATTTTAATATTAGCCTAAGTTAGCAAAGATCCCACTTTAGTAACATCAGAGCACTTCTCAGGCAGTCACGTGGAAGCTCTCCATGAAGACCACCAGCCATATAAATCACTGCAGACTTCTCTGTCAATCTCAGCAGAAAAGCTTACCTACCCACAGATGTTAACTTGGCCCATCATTGGTGAAGAGGCTCAACATCAGGCACCACACACCAAAGAACATCCAACTGCCCCGTCACATCTCCTCGGGACACCATGGTTTCACCGGTGAACCCAAGAACACTGTTTCTCCTAGGGATGTCTGTTTTACTTCTGATGTTGGGTGAGATTAAATGCTCATCATAGTACCAACTTCTCAAGCTGAAAGTACTATGCTAGAAACTAAGGAAAGTACAACCTGAGAACAGAGGAAGGTATGATGGGAGTCTCTCCCTTAGGAGCGGGACACACAGCCTAACACACCATTTTTACAGTCATTTTTCAAAGGTGACTTTTCCAGCATTAAGGGGCTGGGGATATTTCACTGTCAAAGATCTTAACATGTTAATACATTTATTTCATTTATGTACTTCAGAGACACACATGACAGCATGATGCCTTCCAAGAAGGCAAGTGCAAGATGAATAAGACAGCTATTATAGTGAATTCTGGCTGTGAATTTAATTCTTGTTTGACACAGGCACACTTGCTGAAGTCTGTGCCAGAGATGCATGTTTAGGCAGGGCACTAAATCAATATTTAGTATAATTTTGAAAGATGTCTGAGCACAGCCTGGGAACCAAGGCAACACTTGATGCATAACCATCAGTGAAATACAGGGCTCTAAAACTTTCCAGATAATAAACTGCTCGCAGGGTGCTGGATGGCAAAGACAGCTAAATCCACACTGTAAGTACCCAGACCTGGGTAGTCCCATTCCAGCCTTCCCTGCTGCGGTCTCAGCTACAAAACTTGTGTGCCACAATAATTCTTTTTTTCTGTTGTTGTTGTTAAAGGTAGTGTCTGATAGCCTGTGACTCATCTAAGCTCCTTCAGCATGCCTTCCCCCGGTCTTTGTACCCTTGCTTCTTAGAGACAGTCTTTGAACCGCCTTTTCCAAAACCCTCTGCTGTCCTCCACACAATGAATCATCTCCTGGAGAAAGGCATATCTGTAACTGCCAAGCCAGTTTTTGGTACTCAGTGACATCTGGATGAACCCTCTGGTGCCAAAGGCTGTCTGAGCAGGACTGATCTGGATCATTCGGTAATAAAATCAAAATCTAGGGAAGCTGTATTCCCCATGCAGCATAAGAAATACGGAGAAGGGGCTCAATGCAAGTTTATTGCTGGAAGTAGGAAATTCTGCATTTGAAATACAAATTGACCATCTAAATTTCTCACCAATACAAAACTCTAAAGGAAACAAAAAGCCCATCACAATACAGGAAAGTTCCAATTCCAAAGCATTTTAATTAAATATTAAATATAAATAGATACACAATGAACAGCAATATGAACAATGTTTTGACAGTATGACAGTTGAAACAAAATGAATCAAAACAGTAAAGTAAAAATTAAATATTTCATATATGTAAATGAAACAAAGCTGACACAATTCATTTACATTCATTCTCCATTTAAAATTGTATCAAAACTGAAACCAATTTGTTCCTGCAAAATGTGTCTACTTTGATTAAGCTGCATTTCCTGATGGTTGTTAAATTTGAAATGTTTTTGATCATCTCTAATTGAGAGACCTCTTAAAGTCTAGGAACTGCTCAAAACAGAAAGGAAGTATTTTAGATGAGAAATAGAGATGTGACTAGATGCTGGGTATGTGAAATGGCCATTTGATGATGGCATGTGTCAGGAATATGAAGAGAGAAAGGAATAACACATGATTTCAGAAATTTTTGTGAAATACTGTGTCTGCCTTCTCACTAGCTCCTACACATTAAATGATCTCCCACACCTGAAGCACCGGGTTTTAAGTCCCTTCGAGAGTCCTACTTCACCAGTGAGGCCCATAAATGTCACATTTCTTAGTATAAAGAGAAGAGCATGCAGAGAGTTTGTGTAACTGAATTAATAAATCTGTGTTAACACCTTTTCTGCATCTCCCAAAGCATTTCAGCTGTGTGCATCTTCTAGGCTCTGACTCTTCAAAGGCTTTCACAGTTGCTTAACCTGAAGCAGATGAACATATATCTCTAAATGTTACATGTATTTTTAAAAGACATGTATTCTTGAAGTAGTGAAGCATCAGAATACTGACTCCCTGAAACTGTTTTCATATGTATCTCATACGCTGCTGTCAACATGTTCGGTTCCTGCCCTAAAACAAACACTGCGTGATAACTACAATACTAAATAACAAAGTTTCAGAACATGATTTTGAGAGCATGTGAAAGCATGAAAGAGAACTAGATCTGTGTGACAAAAGACGGAGGCAGTCTCCAGGCTTGGATTTACTCAAGGGACCAAAGTGACCCTTTGCTGGCACACCACATGTCCCAAGCTGCATGACACATCTTTTTCACAGCTTCTCAACCTTTCTCAGCAGAGGGCAGTGCTCAGGCCACCAACCTGTGCACCAGGACAGGAGGAAATCTGCAGTGTTAGCTGTAATGAGACAGTGTGCTGCAAAACTACATAGCAGCTCCTCCTCCAGCATACAATTGCACATGAAGAAGGCCTAGAAAGGGGAAACATCCTTTCAAAGAGTTTGCTGAAGAGACACGTGGCAACACAAATGCACAGGTTCCCCCACTCTCCCCTTTGCGTCTATCCCAGGCACTAAAAAGAAACCAATGGCCTGAAAAAGTGCCTGGGAGGAAAAAACATCAGCCACAAGTGGCAAGAAACCCCCTACTGTTAGATGCAGATAGTGGGGGAAAGCAACGTGTAAACTTTCTAGAGCATGGAATGGGTTTTCTTTCATGTTTGAAATAAGCTCAGAATTCTATAAATGCTACCAAAAATAAGAAATACTGCTACCTCATCTACTGCAGGTATCATTTCCTATTTTTGATGCAGATTATTTTTCCTTTATTAAACTTTGAATAGAGAAGACTACTATTATTATAAATTATTTGTATTTGTCACCATACACGTAGAGGTGAAACAAATTTAAACAAGACCAGGTGCTGAGGAGAATGATGAGGACGATCACGCCAACACAAGAGCCTGTGTTACGAGAAGAGACAAGCTTGTCTTTTTCAACCTAGTAAAACAAAAGCTCAGAGGGGATATGAATGTTGTCTATAAATACATCAAGGCATACAACAAGAGAGGAAGGAGAGCTATTTAAGCTAAAGGACAACATTGGCACAAGAACAAATGGATATAAACTGGCCACGAATAAATTGAGGCTGAAAACTAGAAGAACGTTTCAAAGCAACAGAGAAGTGAGGCCCTTGAACAATTTCCCAGTGGGACTAATGGTAGCAAATGACTTAATTTGTTCTAAGATGGATCAGCTAATTAGTTTATGAAAGGGTTTATCTGACAGGGGCTGGCTATGGCAGGGGGCTGGCCCCAACCCCAGATGTCCTTTACAGCCCCATGTTCCTAGGTAATTTGAGGTGTTAATTCAGTTCCTTATTGAATGGTATATCATGATGGCTTCTAAATCCAAAATGATTTTTTTTTCTGAGTGATTCCATTATGCAGTGCCACTGACGTGCATGTTACTTTCCAAACACCAAGAAAAGGTCTCTGCATGGAGGAGTTATATTTTAAGACACACACAACAGAGCTCATTAGCACAAGCAAAGTGGTGTGGTGCTAAGATGCTTAGAGTATAAGAAATGGAAGTGAAAGACAAAGGTAAACCAAGGCAAGAGCACCATCCTTGTGACAGTGCACAGCCTTTTTTGAGGGAAGCAAACCATGGCATTTCCTTACAACTCTTAATCTTAACATTTCCTTCTTACTTCATCTTTTTATACACCAAGCATTCAGTGTTTCAACGAGATTTAAAAAAAAATTGTGAAGTAAGGTGGTTCATAAATTTCCGAGTGAAGGAGATGGAGGTAGGTGGCACTCTGGAGGACAGGAGCTGTTCTTGATTACTCATTTCTGGCTGTTCGTCACTTCCAGCTACCTGAGAAGGCAGCTTTTCTCCTGCTTCTCACTTTGGTGACATCTTTTCTTGGTACCCTGGCTGCACTGGCCTTTGTCTTGATGAGTGCTGATGCCTTTGGGAAGTGTACATAGAAGAGCACAACTACAACTATTCCCTGAACTTCTCATCCCACCTATTAATAGATTTTCTTGTAACTTTTTAATTATTATTATTTTAAGGAATGGAAACACAATTTGGTCACTTGAATGACTACTTTACAAAAATGTGAGCATGGTGAACTGAAATGACTCATTTCCGAGGCCATTTTCCAATGCAAAGCATTTTATGAGGCAGGCAGGTTTGCTGAGAAATCTTGGAGAAAAGGACTGCTCTTTTACATGCTCTGAAATGCCCAACACAGTCCTTCCCTCAGCATGCTGCTTCTGTCTGTTTCCAGGGTTTGGGGGGAGAAGGTTGAGGTTTTTTGGCTGGGTTTTTGTTTTTATTGGGGTTTTGTTTGGTTGGGGTTTTTAAAGATAAGTGTCTCTCAGAGGGAATTGAAAGTGCACCTTGTGTGACTTAAGGGACTACCAAAAAATGTTTTCAACAAACATGGTGTTTAAGGGCAGAAGACAATTGCACTTAATGAACAGGGTTATTCTGGGGCAAGGATGGTCTCTTGTCTAAAAGTCACTCTGGTACTTTTGTCTTTGAAAAGTAAAGTTGTATAACTGAAAACTCCCTGCAGTGTTGTGTTTTCTGTTTGAAGTTTTTATATAGTGGTTTTTGTTTGGGATTGTGTGTTTTTGTTGTTTTTTTTTTTAACGTGGATCACTTGACGGTGAACTTCACTGTTTCCAGTCAAACTGTGAAATAGCAGGTTCTTCCCTTAAAGGATACATGTGAAGGATATAATCTTTCTCTCGGCCAACTGCCTACTCATAATGTCCAACTAACTAAAAAGGCAACTATGAGTTTTAAAAGCACCATTAAACATCCTTCATGGATCATTTGGAGGATGACCCCATCATGATCTCAGCCCAGGACATTTTGTGCCTACTGAGCTGTAAGTAGGAGGGCAGTCTGGAGACAAAGACTGAAGGACAGGACATCAAAACTCATTCCTATTTCCTTCTGTGCCTTTTAGTGTCCAGTAGTCAGTGGCAATCCTGCCAACCTTTCCCCAGGCACTCAACTCCCTGGCATCCAGTTCGTGCATCAAGCGCAACATTGTCTTCTGCATCAACCCACGGTGATGCACAAAGCTGTGCAAAATACATGGCTTAGAACTGCTTGTTTCATTACCAGTTTGCATAGTTATATCTATGCAAAAAGATAAAATAACCCACTGAACTTGGTCTCCTGTCTGGAGGCCAAGCAGTATAGTTGCATCCATCCAGCTGAAGTCCTTTGTTCCTCCAAAACAGGGAGCATATGCTGACAGCACACTGGGAAAGGTCTTTAGCCTCTGCTACAGCTGGAGCTGTGCCTGAGCACTTCTGGGGATAGCGACAGATGAAAACTGTGCCAGCAACTCTGTTAACAGACTAACAGTATGGACAGCCACAAGCAGCTGTCAGGCCCTGCCCTGGCCCTCTTTAGTTCACTAGCACAGATAGACTCAATACATCAGACGTTTCGGAGGGAAGAAGTGAGACTTCTGTAGTCATACAGTGCTTTCGTAACAGAACAGGTAAGATTAACAATGATATCATAGGCTTCTTTTTTTTTTTTTTAGAAAATCCCTCAGAAGACAGTATGGGGAAAACATTGGTCTTAATCCAAAGACCTCTAAGGACAACAGAAAGAGGAAAGAGACTCACAACAGCTTCAGTGGGCTTGTGTTAGGCTCTACAGACTCATAGGATGGGAGAGAAAGTAATGCCATGGGTTAGAAACTCGTTAAAAATAAAACAGCAAGAATACATTGCACTTTTCAGCATAGTAAGGACAGGAAGAGGTTTTTCCTAAGATCTCTGTTTATAGATTTTGGGTGTAATATGTTCTCAGAAGTGGCAACACTTGCAAGCAGGAGAAATAGGTGTAGTCAGGCTAGGAAGCTCTGAAAGAAACTGTATTTACATGTTAACAAGGCAAATGACAGGATGATTAGATCAAATCTAGTATTTTGTCAAATGACCCCTATGTATAAGGCAAAATTTGACAAAATTATGTAACTTTGCCTATTTCGATTTGGGTGGCAAGCTAATGCAACATGTAAAAATAAGCACATATAAAAAGCATTAACCATAAAGGACAGATCATCAATTACTGTAAATTGCTCTTAAAGCCAGTAGACCTAAATTAATTCAGGTTACTTTGGCTACAACGTTGTGACAGCAGTGATGCCAAAAAATCTGAAAGCAATCATTAATGAATTCGAATTCCCGCAGCATGAAGGGGCACTTACAAAACAGGATTGCTCCACAGAGAGAAGAATTACCAATAGTCTTATCTATGAAAAGCCATACAATATTGGTATATTCAACCCCCCAAAAAAATGAATTCGTGGGGTAGCACTGTATGTAAAAGGTTTTGCAAATAGATTAAGCTCCTGAATCTATACGGACCATATGCTATTGGAATATAAAAATACCGGTATGGTTCTACTCTCTTACTGTAAGGTAAGGACAAGTTATACTGAGGACATAACTTTTGAGATGGACAAATGAACTAAAGAGACCAAGTTTTCTGAACACGGCAGCAACTACTTCAACTATATGCACATAAATGATCAAACAGTAAAAAACGCATAAGGAACAAATTCTTGATGCTGTAGGTGAATGCATTCTGAAACAGCTACATTTAGATAATGCCAAAGCGTAAGCTGTTTTTCCACTTATGTTCAAGTAACACAGTGACTGGTGCATGAAATGAATGAAGCTCAGTTGTTACACTAGGAGCTATCACCTGATTTACAAGTTCAACAATACTGGGAGACAAAAGACAGCAATACTGAAGATGGAAATTTAGGTAAGAACTAGGAAAAACATCAGAAACCAATTATAGAAGTTTTAAGGTCAAAACCAAAGAAATTAAAAGTTCTTTTTGATCCAAGAGCTTAGACAATCTTTGATGTTTTGTTTTGGTGGATGACAGTCAGATATTTCCCTGATATAATTCTGCTTATTCACAGAAAAAAAATCACAATTTTTTTTTTCCTGGAACACAGTGGGAAGGCAATGTCCTGAAATACAATTCAAAGGAATAGTTTTCTGCTCACAATACTGAACCTCCCTTTTTGACAAAAACCTTTATGAAAGAATCTGTTCTTTTGTTTTCATTGGGGCCATGCTGTAGTCTCTTCTCCTGTTCTGTGCCTGCTTCTGGACACTGGACAGGCACTGCACCAGCAGCTATGCCCAGATTCCTGTGTCTGCATTCAGTCTATTTGCCTGACTGCTTACACCTTTCAGCCCTTGCTAAATCAGGATCCCACTTTGGCCAGCTTGGCTGCAAAGCGGGAAGCACGTACATCGCCTGCAATGCGTTGTGTCACTCCCACAATGCAAACATCTTTAGAAGGAGGTCCTCCACCACCAGCACAGCAGGACAGTGGCATCCAAAGCAAAGAAGAAGGAAGCAGAAAGGTATGAGAAAAGCTGTAGGGCTGAATGGCAAGGTTCACTAAGTTGCTCACATTTAGCCAGTGTCCTTGCAAAAATGAACCTGGCTTGAACAAAGTCCATAGAAAGCAGCATAAACTACAGCCTGAAAGTCTGTAATTATAACATCGTGATGGCTAAAATTAAATATGAAGGCTGATGTTGGCATTCATCTCATTTCCTCTGACACTAACCTCAGGCATCAATGTCAGATATGTCAATGGAGAGAAACGGGCATTTCCAGCAGTTTTCATCTAAATGTCTCAGCTGGTGATCAGCAGTCCTTGAGAGGTGTCTCTTTCTTCCGGAATATCATCCCTTCAGTGACTAGTTCACCCACAGAAATTAACTCTCTTGGCCCTCAGTTAGGAGAAATGAATCACACCCCAAACAAGCAACAAAATCAGAAAAAACGAGATGCTTGTAGTGTTTCATATATTAACAGTGGGCATTTCTGGTAGCCACATAAAAAGCTAATCTTCATTTTAAGCTTGACTAGTTCCACCTAGCTATTTTAGCATTTCTTAGTTCCACACAGTATTGGAGCATGACTTAAAAAATTGGCAATAATAGCAAAATTCTTAATGGACTCTGTGGCCTTTTACCCACTTTTCTCTTTGCTGACAAAATGTCTTTTTGATGCAGGAATTTTCATTTTTTTTAAGATGGCATCGATTTCCATTTTCTTTTTGCAGTTATGGGGTGGGTTGCTGGGGGAGCTGTTTGAAAAAACTGCCGAGATTTCACAGTGTATGAGATGGCCTTGTTACGTCTGGGTCGCACAGACTGTATATATGATACTGCAAAAATAATACCAAAGGATAATTTTCTCCTATAATGTCAAAGTTTTCAGTGATCAAGACTGCCAAAAAAAGCATGATTAATTATCTTAATTACCTTTACACAAATCCTCTGTGTTCTTTTTTTTCCCCTATGCATGCCGATGCATTCCAATGCATTCCTGCCATTGTAAACTGATTTAAAAGTCAAGGGTTGCAGTACTTTGTGTAGAAATGACTTTTTTCCTCCTCAGTATTTACCGGCAGCTGTTGTCACATCAATCTTTCTTCAAAGTTTCAGTATCCCCTTCTGTGTATTTTTTTCCAGCCTGGTGCAGGTTTGTGACACCCACTATTTCCTCCGTCTCTTGCAATTTTATGCATCTCATTCAGGTCTCCTCACATTCAGTTCTTTCACTCGTAATAGAAATGAATTTTTCCTTAAGCCGTCTTTTTAATACATATACTGTCACAGCGCAAAGCTTACTCATACTTGTAATGCCAGTGTCTCCTGTCTTCCCCCATCTTTTTACATTTTCTTTTCCCCCACAAAAAACGCTGTTTCAAAGCAATAAAGTGAGTAATGGAAAGTACACAATAGCAGGGCTTTCTTGGAGACAGGGGCTAAAGGTGCCCAATTCCACAGGAAAACATGCTGATTCCCAATCATGTTAACAGAGTTCAGTGCATTAAATATAGCCCCATGTCAGTATTTTACAGATCTGCTGTGCACAATAGACAGTAATGGCTCTATAGAAGCTCTTAGGGCCTTTTATGAGAACTCTCAACATGAGAGAATCTTTTATTCTTTTTGACAAGTTGATCCTTTAAACTACTCTAGTAAAGGGAAGAATGGAACAAGGCAAAGCTAAAATTTTAGCTTTTGCTCAGCATGTCCAGATCAATGCTAATTAAGACAAACTACACAAGAGACTGCTAGGGATTTCAAGTCTAAATGTAATTATGTGTAATATAACTATTAAAACCAGAAAGCTTGATGTTGAGTTTTAATGAATCTCCATTTTTCTCAGACTGAGACACCTGGAGCTGTAAACAGAGAGCTATCTTAAAAGCATTCACAACAACCCAAATTTAGACCAAACTCACCTGATTTTCAGTCTTGTTATGACAGCCAATCTATTAGAGAGTTGCATAATCCTTTTGCTGCTCTGTATAGGCAGTCAGTGGAGTGAGCAGAGTACAGAGGTGATGTGATTTCAGTAATCCATGTTGCTGAGGAGGCTTACAGCCCCATTCTGAACTAGATTTTTTTTTTTTTTTTTCTGGGCATAAAAGCATAATTCTTTTCAAGGTCAGATAAAGTATGTTGCAATAATTGAGGCGGGAAGTACTGAAGGCATTTAGTGTACGATCAAGCCATCAAGCCTGCATTATTTCCGGCAAAGATGGCACATAGCTCCCCAGAGATGGGAAAGTATGTTGGTTTTTTTTTTTTTTGGTCTTTTTTTTTTTTTTCCTTTGGTGTGTGTCAGAGATTGCTATGTGCCATTCAGAGCTGGTGAAATGTTTAGGAAGGAAAACTCAAAATTGCAGACTGTTGACAGTTTGCCATGGGCAGAAGACTACCTTCTATTGACGAGCCCCCCCAAATTTTTCCTTTCTGCCTCTCTGTTTGTGGAGAGAGAGGATGTATTTTAGTAGACCAAGTGATAAAGTTGGAAAAACTGTCAAGTTTTCGGACGCACAAAGACCTTCTCCTGGTCCGACACAGAAACACCAATCTTCAAAAACAAATTCAAGCTAAGAACAGCTGTTCAGAATTTAACAAATTATCTTAATCAGTTAGACCATCTGAGAGAAAAGGCAGCATGCACCTGTGAAGCAGAAGGGGATGTTTTGCAGAGGTCAGGGTGATAAGGCGGTTTCTCCTATGGGAAATGGAGAGGAAGACAGGTAATTCATCAGCAGTGCAACGTGGAGGAGTTCCCAAGGAAAACAGAAAGGTGCCTAAAGTTATAACTTCTACCAAGCTGGTACCTGGGTTCAGCTAGGTCCCAAACTGAAGGGACAGACAGATATCAGAGGTGACGTCAGGGCTGCCACTGGAGCAGGGCAGCCTCCCCATGGGACAACTAGGTGGAGTTATCCAGGGGGAGGGTGAGACTACAGCACTGTGGAAATCCAGAGAGGACTGGGGGCCTCTGTGTGCAATCCTCAAGGAAAAGCATCAGTCATTACAAAATATTTTCCTGGAGTGCTGCCACCATCCTTCGGTAGGACAGCAGAACAGCACCATCAGCTACGCTGAGCATTGCAGGAGGTCCAGAACTGGGAGTAAGAGTCTGCTCCTTTCCAGAGAAGCAGCGAGGGTGCATCCATCACTGCTCCTTCCAGTCTGCCTCCTGGCTTGAAGTCAGACTGGGGAATTTATAAAGTCAATGTGGCAAAATTCAAGTTTTCTTCAAGTGTATGCTTGAAACTCCGCAGTTCCAGTCACTAAGCACAACTCTCACAAACACTTCAAATGTAATGAAACCATCCAAACATCAAAATTATAAAGATGAAAATGAAAAGCATATGCTACCATAGATTATCAGTGGTTTATAATATTCAGGATTTTTTTATCTGCCTACGACAGTTACACCTGAAGGCTATGTCTGGTACAGACAGAGGGTGGGATTTTCAAAAGTACCACTGACGTGACCTAGCTCTTGCCAAAGGCAAACTCATTTCAGTTAACTAATAGTCACTGCCTTGCAAATATGTCACCTTGAGTTATCATCCTTCCACTGTACCAGGACACAGCATGAGTTAAAAAGCTCTGAGGACTTCTGGGCCTTGAAAGACATGCAGTTACCCTGGGGATGAACACAACAACAAATTTACAAATCCATATTTTTTCCTGCTGATTGAAGAAAAGGGCAGCCAAAATGTCTGAGTGGGTGAAGGAGGTGACAGATGGAAAAGCATCTTTGCACATACTTCCTGTTCCTCTTCATCCTGGGTTTTAATCTCTCTAATCTGAGCAGTCAATTTCCAGGTGAGTAGTTACTGGGAAACAACCAAGACTGTGGGACAGATGTTTGTTCAGGAGTTCACTGGTATTGGAGTGATACTAGGTCTTGCTACTCACCTATGCTGAAATTGTGTGGGCTGAAAGAAGCCAGTCATCAGCCAGCAGGAGTTCAGCCAGTCAATCGTGAGTTCCTGCCATATACAAATACCCATAGGAAAGGGTATCTCTCCAAGGAAATGATCTACAAATTAAAGCTGTGAGATTTTCAGGACCATTCTCTCTGTCAAGTTTTTGCACTCTCTCTTAAGGATCTTGCTACTGCTGGTTACTTCAGATTTGTAGCACCTGATCCAAAGTTTTTGTACAACATGGTTTCAAAGTTTATTCTGGATAGAAGTACAGGAAACATTTCCAAATACATTTCTAATGCATCTGAGATTTCTTCTGTAAGTTTTTTAGCTGGGATGCATAGCTCCATCACTGGGATGAAATCTCTCACATGCCCATCTTTCACAAATATGTTCTCTGCTAATACATTTTATATTAAGCAATAATTTAGGATTAAGCCAGAGATTGCCCAAAGTTTTTATACAGGTTTGATTTTCCTTTCTTGTTACATAAATTAGAAAATTCTTCCCATAATCACCTTGCTTGAACCAAGATGATGAAAGAAAATGTCCTGGGGCACTATCTAAGGTGCCAAGGTAACAGGAAAAAAAAAATGTATTTGCATGAACAATAAAGGTAATGTTTGGTCTTTTGAATTTAGTGTAATGTAGATTCGATTTTAATTGAAATTCAGCAAAATCATTGCGAAACTCCTCTTGTTCCTGATAGTGTAACTGCCACCAATTATAAACACAGATGAGCAGTACAAAAAGGAAATTATTTGTTTTCAGAGACATTCAAAGTGGGGGAAATGGGATCAGTCTGCCTAGCCCATTCATAGCCCCCATATCACATAACACCCATGTGGTCAGACAGTTCAGGAACTACTAGTTTTCTTACACTGCATAGACTTTTTCAGTGTTTTCCTAGTATAGCTTTAACAATACATTTTACCTGTTGATTTCCTTGTGTCTTCTTGCATCCTGTGTTTGAATCCACCCAAAGCATTTGCAAAAGGTCTGAAACATGCAGAGTAAGAGAACATACTCCTTTTTACTGTTCTTTAAAAAACACCAAGGGGCATGTCCTACAAATGGCATTGTAAAGGGATAAATCCCACTCCTTGAAAACCCCTCAAAAGCAAGACAAATTCTCAAAGCCTTTCACTTGAGCAATGCAGGTTCCTGGATTGGAAACTGTGGTAAAATACCCAGTTCCACCCATATGCTTCATTCTTTGCTGCTTCTCACATTTAACACTCATTTTCAAAAGGAGTTGATATCATGTTTGCTTGTAAGCTTCCTAAGATGATACAATCGCAATAGTTTTGGATGGATCATGAAAGAAAAGCTCATTTCCCGTATCCCCACTTTCCAAACACCCCTCATCCACACAGGCTTCTGCTCAGTGCCACTGATGCTCAAATCTGCCGCTCGAACCAAGGCTGCCACTTGCTTCGATGCTGAAATTGGCTTAAAGAGTCCAGATAAACAAGAGTAAGGAGGAGCCCCCAGTTCACGATTAGTGTATGCTTACAAGAGGCTCCTGGGCTAGCCTCTCCGTTGCACAGCATTACATTATTAAAGGTGATAGGAAGATGAAGTTCAGGTTTAAGTCACACGCTGGTACTTGCTCCCATTACTCTCCTAATGCCTCTGCAGGGCTAGTGCCTGCCAAAATACTGTTTGTCAGGATGGAGCCTTAGGGTTTGAGCCTATGGACATTAACTACAACATGGAGAGGTCAGGACTGGGAGAAATGCCTTTGGAGCAATTCACATCAGAAAATTGCTCCCACGTTAGCACTGGCTGGGTTGCATCTCAACACCTGCTGGGTGCTGCCTGCGGCTGCCCCCACCTGCCTTCGCACTGACTATAGACTTAGTGATAGATGTGTTCTAGAAATAGAAACAGAAATAAAGAAATGAAATTAGAATCAGTCCCCTACAGATGGCTCTGTCACTATAAAAGCCTCCTGCTCTCAAATTAACATTTGTTTATACATAAATTTAGAACACCATAATAAATTAACACCCTCCCAACAGAAATGAACTCTTCTGAGTGGTTCTTCTCTTCCCAGTGGATAGCAGAAGGGGGAAAATGCTATTTTCTCTTGAAGGCATTCACTGCAGAAATTCAACAGCAGCACAAGCAGTGGAAGTACTGTGGGTGGAGTAAATGCTTCCTGGGTGCCAACATCCACTATGCATAAAAGACTTGGATAGGGTTGGTAAGTTTGCAAATACCAACTTGGAGTAGACACAGAGTACCTATTTCAACCTCTCATCTAAAAAAATGTACGGCCAGGCATTAAATCAATAAAGCAGTCAAGCTTAAAGCTTATGCAAAAATGAAGAAAGTAACAGGTCAGGGGGGGAGCAGTAATAATAATAAAATAAAAACCATGATAAAAATGAGAAGTTTTAGCACACTGACCAGGAAAGTGATTTGGAGCTGTTTAAGAGATTAAGGATTTTTACTGTGAGTAAAAAATCCCAAAGCTGTTAGTCCAATATGCAGCTGAAATCAAGGCAGCAAACAAACTGTGTGGTTGCTAGGGGAATATAATATAAATCAAAAGCGCTACTATAATTGCTATACACTGTAAGGAAGTGATAAGACCTCTCTGGGTATATTATACCTAGTCTTGGTTATCATATCGAGGAAAGCTCCCATGCTTTTTCAAAGAATGCAGTGCAGAGCAAAACAAAGTGAACAGCAAGCCTGCAAATTTTAAATTATTAACTACAAAAACAGTTTGGATGAGAAACTCACAAGCAGCAAAAGACAAAAGCTGACAGATATGAGTCTGAATATTGGGTATTATTCATCAAAAAAATTCTATTGAGGCCTGTCAGCCCCAAAGTTTGGTTAGTTATTAAATTCTTGCCCCGTCTTGAAATCGATGAACTACACAAACAGGTCCTAACCATCCCTGTGTCCACCATCTCTCTGAGGTTACAATAGAAGCTGTTTCAAAGTCCTGAATCTGTCCTAGTCAAAAGTAACCCACCTTTGTAGCCAGTCCCAACCCATCAGTAAAGATCCCAAGTGAGATCTCATCTTATACAGATTCAGAAGTGAGCTTTGGATGTCGATCCAAGCCTCCTTCCAGCAGAGGCATCCTGAAATACCTTGGACAAAGAACTTCTTTATGCCACAGTTTCCAATTGCAGAAAGGGGCAAGGAGGATTTCCCTGCTTTCCAAGAGTAACGTGATGATGAATGTATTAAACAACAATGGAATAACTTAAATGAAACATTACTTCTCTTGACAAATTGGCAGATTCTGTCTCCCTTGCACCCCAGACATACTCTGATAGGTTTTAGAAATATGGGATGCAAAATATGGAATGGATGCCTCATGGAAAAGTCGTAGGACATGGCTCTTCGTTTTCACATGTGTACAAAAAGATAAAGAATGATCCAGAGTCATCCCACCTGACTTTTGGCTCTTGACTCAAGGCACTAAGTTGGGAGTGCAGCTACCTCTAACTACCGTCTATGCCCAGGAATGGTTTCCCTCAATGAGTTCAGCTATGGCCTCTCCAAAAGAGGTCAAGCTACAGCCCATCTGCCAAGGTAGAGTTTCAATCCAACGCTGTAATCACCCTACTCCATCATCAGCACCTTGTGTCAGCTAGCCAGTCTCTGCCCTGGGTGATCATCTCTCACAAGCTTCCTTTTTCACTGCACTTCAGGTGATTCCAAAGATCTTGGTGTGTGCTTCTTCATTTGTAACTCATGTATGCCCATTAATGATCTATTGACCTTGTTTTTAAGTTTGTTAAATAGACAGTCATATAAACTACAGCAATGTAGTCATAAAACACAAGCAACACATAAGAAAAACTCATTACCAAATGCCTTATTTCTTATTATAATAGAAATCAAAACAGCAGTAATGTCATTAGTCTATTTTCCTAATATATGAGTGTTCTGCAACCTTTTTCAGCACAAGAAACTCAACGGCCAAACACTGACATTGCATAGGCCAAGGCTGGAAGCTCTGGGACAGATGCTTGTGGAGAATGTTTCATATATCAGGTGGGAAAAATTACTTTTGGGCATGTCCATCAATCCCCACTGACTATAAAGAGAGCCTGCAGAGGACCAGCCTTCTCACTTAAATTTGTCAGTAAGGTTGGATGAACCCAAGCACATAATTCCCTGTGGCAAAGAGAATCAGGTCTGTGCATCAGGAGTAAAATACTGCCGCTGGTACCCAAGCTACCTGTTGGAAGTGGGAGAGGATCCTACCGTATGGATACAGTGGGGATGGAACCGGGCAGGTTACTACCAAAAATTATACAAATGCTAAAAGAAATTCAAGAAATAAGGCAGGAACAGGACCCAGGACCTGGTAAAGCACTAGCCAAACTCCAACCAGGCCCAAGGAAAAACAGAAACACTGTAAAATTTTGGATAAAAGTCCCTTATGGTTGGGGAAAAAAAAGCCCACAAAATAAAACAAAAACCCATAAGCAACTCTATCTGGAAAATTCGTTATCAAAATCCCAGAGAGTTCACATTTCTCTTTTCATTTCAGAAAAAAGAAGTAAATATCTGTGTGTGTATGTAAAGTATGACTATTATAAAAGTAATACCATATTTTCATCAGGTATGGACTCTGACCCATTGTGCAACGTGCTATATAAATCAGAACAGAAAGAGAGCTTGTGCACTAGAAATCTCAAGCCAAATTCTAGAGAGGAGACAGCACACAGATATAAACAGGCAGACAGGAGAGAAACAGGGAAGGGAATGAAGGATGGTAAGGAGCAATAATTTGAAGGATGATAAAGGATGATAGTGGGATAGTTTCATGAATGCTCCCATAGAGCTCCTCTCATGCAAAGGAAAAAAGTGTGGAAGTCCTTATTTGAAGATGTACCTAGGTAAACGGCACTCACATGTACAATCACATCTTGTGAGTGTGGCTCAAACTGCTCGTTAGCTGTTTTCATTCCTTTTTCTCTTTTAATTCTTGCATACATAACCACACTATTGAAAGGCACCAAAAAAACGCTAAGTCTGGACACAGATTTTTTTTCTGCCCAACTGCTCCTACAGAAACTGCTTTCCTTCCATTTCTACTTGTGCTGTCACTGGAGTCATTAATGGGTGTTAGCTCAGCCTCCCCATAGACCGAGGGCTTTGTACAGGGGTCATTTGCCCAAGGAATCCCATAGCAACTCATTAGACATTACAAATAACCTGCTCACTCCAAAAATGAGCAAGACCTGCTAAAAACTATACACTTCCCTTTTATCTGCTGGTCCTGAGGGCACAAGTCACAGGCTGGGTTACAAAAGGTCCATAACCCCATCATGCCACAGCCAATCCTCACAGCAATAGCTCACCCACAAAGGGCCCAACAAAGGGCCAATTCCTCACCCACAAAGGGCCCAACCTTTCCTTACAGAAGGAATGCCCACAAGTTCAAAGGAAGATGTAGAGATCTGATGGTTCACCATTACGCTGTTGCCTCAGGAAGGCAGCATGCTCTAGATGGCAGTTTCTTTGCTAGTAATTTCTTTGCTGGGTCGCTTTCCAGAAGTCTTAAGCAGGATGCCATATCTTCTTTATTTGTTAGTGACCCATAGCCCTTAAAATAGTATTATATTGCTGGCTGGAAGAGCAGAGAGAAAGAAAAACAAGGGAAAAAAAAATTAGCTCCCTGGGCAATGGAGCTACTGAAGTCTGGTCTTCCATGGCTCTGTGGCTCATGGCTAGATTCTCCCATGTCTAACAAGGTATCGACTCCCACTGATGCTTCTCCCTTGGCTGGAGCATTCCTATTAATCCTCTTTTGTACATTGCCGCCAGTGAGTAAATCCATAGTGCAGCCTTTTATATGGTGGAGGCACAAAAAGAGTCTCTCTCCTGTATGAAGGCCCTGATTTTCATGAAGCTGTCGGGCCTTTCATCAGATCTGGTTGATATTGGCCAGTTGAATCAAAAAACTACTGGGGAGGAGCAGGAGAAGCAAGTGTGCATTCACACGCACATTATGATCACGTAACACCTCATTTCCCCAGGAAACCAGACTAAAGATCTTACTCTCTGTACATGCCATTGAGCAACCATTTCCACCAGAAGGAAATTATTCAGACTATATCACAGAGGCAAGTTCTCAACACGTACGCTGTGCTAACTAGCCTCGGTAAATGCAGAATCCACCAGCTCCAGGCTCTGAATTAACATGCAGACCAGCAATACAAAAACCCAGTCTTTTTTGCAGTTTCAATTCATCAGTTCAAGCAGAGATGAGCGTACGTTATTTTTCTCCCCAGATGGTTGGAAGCTGCAAAGTAATTTAGCAGCCTATGTTCTTCTCAAAAATTATCATGCTTTTTCTTTCCTAGGTGACTTCTACATCCCCTGCTGACTGGTTTAATGGTACTAAGAGTTATGGAATGATATTGTTTTTATTATGTGCCTTTTTTATTTTTAAATTGCATTTTGACACATAGTCTATCCATTCATGGGTCTTTAAAGAAGAAGCTCTGCCCAAGTGCCTCCAATATCTAAGTAACAGAATGGCTACCTTGAAAAGACACTGAAAACAAGCCAAGGTGCCTTTGGGATGCCAGTGTTCATTTTCAGACCTTTCATTTTGCCACTCTCTAAAGATGCTATGAAACTACTTACTGACTTGTGAGAGTAAGCAAAACACTTCAGGAGAGGTTTTCCTCTGGATTTTAGTCCTAGCTTGGAGCCATATAGAGAAATCAGGAAATTACAGGATTTTAAGAAAAGATTGTTCTCTTCACTAAGGCCTCACAATATTGGCATCTTCCTGCCCCTTGTGCACCCAGGAGCACTGGGCATGACTGTGGGACTGGCCCCTTGAAAGAAAAAAGGGAAAGGGCCATGTGTCTCTGTGCTAATAAACTAACCAGTGTCAAGAACCATTCGTGGGCACTAGTACTGAGGCCTTTATAAAGTTACATTATCAGCACAGTCACAGGCATGGTTTTGGCCCTTGCCAGCCAGCTAGTGCTCCCCCAAGCAACTCCTGGGTGCAGTTTGGGAATTAACACAGGTGCTGGCCCATTGCCGAAGAGCAATCTGCAGCCTTTTTGGTAGGCTCCAACAGGTTAGCAACAGAGATGCAGGCAGTTTATGCCAGATGGCTTCAGTATCTGAGAACTGTCCCAGGCACATTTAATCTACTGGAGTCGAGGAAGCCCATGAATCTAAGGGAACAGAAATGTTCTGCACGGCTGTTCTGCACAGGGACATCACGTACCCTTCTCCTGCCGCCTCTCCATAAGGACCAGGCGTTACAGAAGAGACCGCGTAGGGAAGCAGCAGCAGAGAAGGGAGCGCTGTGCCTGGGGATACCAGGGACAATTAATTCAATCCCACTAACACTCGATCCAGAAGCTGTTGCTGGTGGATTACAGGGTAGCAATCTGAAGAGTGCTCTGACATGAGGAGTGCAGCAGGGAAAGGAATAAGTCATACCGCAGCGGCACAGGACTTCCAGCCAGCTGCCTGGCATCCAGGTTTCAGGCCACACCAGATAATTCAGTCCCTGCTTCTTTTGACAGAGAACCAACAGACTTGGTCCAGAAGAAATCAGAATTCATTTAAGGTCATGGTCATTGTCTTGCCTGACACATCAGAGACTTGAAGCAGGGCTCTCCACCTTCCTGGTCCACGCCAGAGCCCTCAGTTGCACCGGGGCTGAGAGCAGCACCCATGTGTCTCCAGAGCTCAGCTGAAATCTGTTCAGCACCCTGAAATGGACTTTTTCCCCTGCAGTACATGGTCAGCTGGAGACAGTCCCCTCCAAGCACAGAAAAATCTCCTACCACGATTAGCAGTCAGCTGTATAAACCTCCCCTAACAAGCTGTTTCAAGCTTGTTCTCCAGGGTACAAAGCACATGCGCATCCCCCAAAACAGGGACGGCTTGAATGCTCCAAGCTACATCTTCCTGCCATTTCTGAGTTCAGCAGCAGCCAGAGGCACCGTGGTCACCCCTGCCATCCATCAGCAAGAGCTCTCAGGATCAAAAATACCCCAGGAAAGCCAGACTGTCCCGTTCCAGGCAGCAGCTATGGAGAAGAGTCAGTAATGTCTAAGCAGTGGGAATTGGGGATCTACAAGCCTCCCCCCATGTTCTGCCACTGACCTGCAATGAGATAGTGAGCAAAACACTTTGCCTCTCTGATTCCACATTTCATGCATTATTTGTTGTTTCTTTTGGAGGATGATGAACAGTAGGGATGTTCTCTTACAGCAGTTTAAAAAGCAAGGGGCACACATCTCTAATAAAAGGCTCACCGCGATTCAAATGCAAAGAGATTCTGGTGATAGACATCTTCTCAAAAGACATTTGATTTTTGTCCCTTTCTCTCCAGTGCCACTTTTTCCTTTGGTTCATCTCTAACTCTGTTCATTTGCCTTAACCATAGAGGCCAGTAAGGCGAGCTTTGGGAAATGTGCCAGCATTATTTAAAGATATCCCTGCTGCAACAAAATCCTTTCATGCTTCTGATTGCTAATTACAAGCAAATACTTTGATAGCAATGGAAATCAGTTAACCATCCTCCCACCTTTCAAGGCACTGCGTCAAACCTGTCACTACGTATGAATGCACATCTTAATCCAGTTTGATCACAACCTGGAATGAATAAGCTAAGAATAGGCTGATGCAACTGAGCACATGAAAGTTGAAAAGATTCGCTTACTATTTGGGACTCCATTTCTATTTGAATTAATGAGCACAGTGCTA
The DNA here is from genome assembly GCF_034638445.1 of Ciconia boyciana. Taxonomy (NCBI): domain Eukaryota; kingdom Metazoa; phylum Chordata; class Aves; order Ciconiiformes; family Ciconiidae; genus Ciconia; species Ciconia boyciana. Next base: position 160,586,289 of record NC_132935.1, read on the forward strand.
TAAATATCTAATTTCCATGAATTTCAAGTAATGTGGGAAGCACATCTGGGATGTCAGTGTTGGGAAAGAAGCATCTTTGCTTCTTCACTGCAGCAAACCAGTGACATTTGCATTTAACTGGAGGCCCCAGCCAAGTCCTCGCAGGAACTGCGACTTCTTCCTGCCAACACCTGACCCTCCCTGGAGGATTTTTAGCTGGTGACCACTTGTGCTGGGAGAAACGCTACAGAAGCTGGCAAAACCCCACAAACTCTAACCTGCTTTATTGACTGTGTTAGAAATACTATTCACATGGACAAGTAAAGAGAATGGAATTGACCCAGTAAGCCAAATTCAGCATTGCTGTTAGAAGATACATATATTCACTGTAAGAAAGCACACTTCCGTGATTTAATTTGGTGCACGCGACTGAATGATATGATATATATTAGGATGCTTGTCTTTTACCTGGAATATATTATCTCTCTGAATGTTGCTATGAATATTCTGCCTTCTACAGTGTTTTTGTTTATCTGACAGCACATTCAGCTCCCTGATAGCAGGCTTTGCATCTTGAGTTTGAAGATGCCTCTGTCACACACCTACAGCTTTCCATCACAGGCAATAAATGTATTTATTTTATTTTTATTTTATTTTTTCAGAATCTAGTTTTGTGTAATGCTTTCTTTGCTCCAGAGAGATGTGCATAGCTACATACGTGCTAAAACTGTTTTCCCACAAATGAAGATCAGTGCTCAGGAATTCTGCTCAGACCAAGAGCTGAAACTGGAGATGGATGGAAAGATGTTAAGTCCCAAAACAGCAGTTCCTCTTGTTGTTGTTGCTGTGGGTTTTTCTTTTTAGTTTTGTTTGTTTGTTTGTTTGGGTTTTTTTTAAACACACAAGCAGACAACTGCCTCATTCCTCAGTCACAGCAGTTTTAGGATCCATATGTTCTTCAACAAGATCTGGCAGAAGATTTCCACTGGAACAGATTTCCATCAGGAAAAGCCAGATTGAGAAAACCAGGTCTGTTTATGCAATCATACCAATTTTGACAAAATTTTGGAGGAAAGATAAATTCTGATTTTTAATCAGCTCCAGTCTCAGCAGTTGACTCATGCACAAAAAAAAGGTGCAGAATTGAAACCTCATCCTTTATAGATTTTTATGTATTTTGGCTCCTTGTGTAAAAAACTTGAATGAGCAGAAAAAAGGGCTGGATCCAGTTACACCATTAATCACTTCTGCAGTCTGCTGGTATGAGATTTGAAGTGGGTCTCTCTTGATATTATGAGGGCAAAAGAAATCTCTTTTTTACTACTGCGTTAGATGTATGTGCATGGCAGGGGCACGGGTTGCTTCCATTCACATCAATGTGCTTAGAGCAAGAGTAGTGCTGCAGAAGAACTTCAGGACTGGTCAACAGAGCTCTGACTTCAAATATTTCAAGCAAAACTGTGCCACCTTATTCAACACTGAATCACAGACTAATGCACTGCATTATTACTGAGAGATGCAGAGTCTCTCTTCTTCCATTAGCTGCATTAACGCATGGACAGCCTGTATGTCCTGAACAGCCTGGTTCAAATGCTACAATGCCTGACTTTATTCTGCAGCTTTCAAACAGGTACTGAAATTTTTCTATTACAAGTGACATCTACCTAAATCCCTGTCTAAAACGCACTAGAGAACCTCCTCTAAAAGGTGGCACTGAACCCGCTGCCTTTAGTTCCCGAAGCACAAACCCCATCTCTAGAAACAAAGAGGACAGGTTTGGTTAATAGAAGTAGCCCTTGAGATGACCAGACCTGAACCTGTCAGCAATCCACACTTAATACAGAGTAAATTAAAAGTTAACAGGGAGCTGTTTAAAAAAAAAAAAGAAAGAAAGAAAGAAAGAAAAAAGCTCAGACTCTACAAATGAAGTAATGTCTCCAGGTCAACAACTCCTGAGCAAGTAACCCACATAATTAACCACCACAAATCTCTGTAATTAACCTGCAAAACCATACTGATTAGGAAAGTGAGAAGAATAGAGAGCATTTAGAACACCAGATATTTATTTTCAAGAGAGGATATAAACCAGGAGAAATGACAGAGGAGCCCAAAACTTCTCTGAGGCAAGCTAAGGAGGACAACGTCCTCCGATTGCCCATCAGTACTTGAACCAGCCAGTGCTTGAACCCTGCGTACTCCATGGGCATCACTAGCCCCCCCAAAACATCAGATAGGAAAACCTAAGAATGCAAAGATGAATTTTACAGCCTGAGCTAATCTCTAATTTTTACATACAGTAGCAGGCTGAATTACTTTATGTATTAAACAAAGGACACACATAATTCCTCTCATGGTGAAAAATGACACTGATGAAAGAAAGTAAATCACCTCTTGCTTTATAGACCCACCGGTCTGCAAGGTATGTCACAAATTTGCATGACAACGCCAAGCTTTTGCATTTACACTTGGGTTTCTGAGTCTGGGAAAAAAGATATTAGAAAAATCACATGCAGACAGAGACCTCCCAACTCCTGTCTGAGAAGGTATCTATGAATTTTCCATCTTGGCTTTTCTAGCAATGTTTCATATGCATAAAACATGCCCCAGAAATGCAATGTTTCAGGATGAATCAAGGAAAATCTGTTGTGTAGAGCACAAATCTGGCTTTTGCTGGACTGCTGCCCAGGTGCTCAAAGATGATTTATGCCCCTGAGTCACGGTGAAGTCAATCTGTAAACCTTTGGTACTCAGGAAAGGAGTAGGACCCTTTCCCAGTATTTTAATCTGCTGAGGCATTAGCTGTTTTTCTCCATCTTACCATTTCATTTGTTGGATGACTGGACTTTGGGATAGATCCAGCCAGCCCTCCACCCCCACAGATGTTCTCCCTCTTGGTGCTGAGCAGTTGCAGCTCTCAGCACACACATGAGCCCTCTTTGGAGGTGTCTGACTGTTTACGACGAAGCTGTGACAAAATTTCTGCTGGTGTGAACAAGCACATTTCCACTGACCCCAGCAGCGCTGACACCAGGAAAGAATTTGGCCACATGTGGTTCTTGCAGAAACAAATAAAGATGGTACAGATAGGTACTATACTTTATGTTTGAGTTACCAGCCAGTGAGCTGAATTAAATCCTAAGCTCGTGGTCAGCAGGAGCGTAGGGCTGATTTTAGTAGCCATGCACCTGTGGGAAGTCGCTCATCCCTCTCAAACAGGCTGCTCCCAGGCAGTGGAGGATTTCTGTTTGGCAGCATTTCTCATCAGCTTTGCACAGCTGTAATGAGTAAAAACAGCCAGGGATTTTCAACATGGCTTAGAGAACTTTTTTCATTATGATGGGAAGCATTTGTGCTCTTTTTTTGATAAATGCCCCCAAAATAAATTCAGTGGGTACTGGTATGTAAAAAAAAGAAAAATAAAAACATCACAGACTACATTTATGTAAGAGACTTGTGGGCTGCCTCCATCCAGCATGGAGCAAAATTACCCCATACTTGTCAATCTGAGGATAGGGGGAACCAAAGTCCTCATCTCGGTTTGCAGTAAGGAAAGTGCTTAGGACACAGGATCAAATCACCGTGCCCTCAGTCCAGTCTGCTGCAGCGGGAGTCTTTCAAGTTCTGCTTGTTAACCACATTTTCAAAGACCCATCTTCAGTTCACATCTCCTGATTTTCTTGTATGAGCTGTACAACGCCAGTTAATTGCCTCTGTCTGAAGTAGCCTCCTTAGCATATAAAATCTCTCTGTGTCTTTTCTTTTTTTTCCTTCTGCAGTGCACCGTGAAAGGAACTTTAAAAGAGAATTACAGAAGTAAGTGAAAACCAAACAGGTCGCAACTTAAGCCTTTTCAGATGGAAAGGGGCAGGATGAAATGGATGTCACGGTAAATGCTTTCCTCTTATGAAAGGGAGCTATTTTTTTTAAAATATCTAAATAGATGAATTCCACAGTGAAAAAAAAAAAAATGTATATACTTTGGTTAGGATTTTTAAAAAGTGATATGCAGCTACCAAACTTTGCTGAATAGATTACCTCATTCTTCTCCTGTGGAAGGCTAAAGCCTTTCTGGAAACAGTCCCCTCACATGGGGAATCTCAGGTTGGGAACCCAAATCCTGCAGATGCCAAGACAGCAGTCAACGGGTGCAAATATTGGCCATTCAGCCTACCAAAGAGAGGCCAAGATCTGAGTTGAAAAGCTGAAGGGAATAAAAAAAGGACAGCTTGACATCAGTTGTCATCCTGGAAATATGCAAATGCACCACAAGTGCTAAATGTATCAGCACAAACAACTGAAACTACAGCACAGCCCACAAATCAAGGCACAGGCAGAAATGGAATAGTCAGGACCAACAATGTTTATTTCCCCTAGGGAAAAAAATCATGTAGCTTCTCTATAACACAACAAAAATTAAAGAAGTTGAAGAAAAGAAAGGCACAGAATTCAGTATGCAACTAACTATTATCTGGGTTTTATCAGAAAATAGTTAATTTGCTGCTGCCAAAAGATAAAGCCAAATTAGACAGACCAGTCCTGATTCTCAGCCAGGCTTGAGACCTTCTGCTCAGAGCAGGTGGAGAGAAGGAGCCTTAAAAGTAGCACAGGAGGTGGATGGAGTGCTAAATATTGCACATCATGCAACAGCCTCTATTTGCCACTGCATGTGAAGACTTCTTGACTTGACCCCCTGGAGATGAGGATCTCCATCTGCTGTGAAGGACAAAGAGCACAGGGAGCTTGCTAAGCTGGAAAAGCATGGATGTGCATTGCATGATACACTGTGGCAGGAGAGGGTTGCAATGTTTGGCAGACACCCAGAGAGTAAGAAGGGCTCTGCTGAGAAGAGCCGTGTTGGCTGCAAAAATACAGTGCTGCAACTCCTCTTTGGCCTCAAGTTTTCACACACAAAGATCATCCCAGAGGGGAGGAGAAAGGGTGGCTTTCTGCTGAGAATGGCACGACAGAGTTAGGTACCCCGTGTCCCAACCTAACTCAAACATTTCAGCATCATGACAATGTTGAGACTCAACTGGTTCATCACTGCTGATCTCCAGCTGCTGCAGTAGTTTCGTGGGATGCCAGAAGCTACTGCCAGCTTGAGCAGCCTTAGAGCCATCTCTGTTCCCTATGCTTTCCTGAATTTCCCTTGTGGTATTTAACGATACCCAAAGATCAAGGTCAAAATATGCTGTAACTGCTCATATAACACATTTTCTTCTCAAACTTTGCCCTCAAGCACAGGGCACAGCTATGATCTTAAACTAGCAGCCAACTGTTGCTAGCTATCAATCCATGAGTGCAACCAATGCACAAGAGAAGATGATGCACACCAACAGCACATCACTGCAGCTCGCTTGTTCTGGTTCAATAAAACATGCTATTTGTTCCTAAACAGCGCGGTTTTCTCAATGTGCTATCTTTCTGATCTTTATTTGAAGGAAGAGGCAGCTTTGCAGAAGCCCTGTGCCTGGTTAGACAGCAAGACTCTTTAATGGTGTATATCACTGCTCTAAAAAATCTAAAATTCATTTCAAGCCACAGCGAGGCAGGAGGATACAAGTCAGCTTACAGAAAATTAAGCATGCATGTATTCCAAAAACTTTCACTGCCCTTTTTCCTTCATATAATGAAGGAAATAGGAAAATAGGATGTTACAAAGAGAAAAAAATTGCCAAAATCTCACGATCAAAATATTTTAAGGAACAGCAGAGCACTCTAGTGATTAGCACAGCGTGTATGAGACCATGTGAACAAAAACCTGGGCTTGAATGGGGAGACCTCAGAGCTTCACTCAAGACAAGTATCTCTGCTTCCCCACTCATAAACAGTGCTGGGGAACGGAGGTCTTCTGTGAAAAGGTGCCAAGTAGCTTTCAGCAAAAAACCATAGCTTAAAACACTCAGGTTGCTATACAGTCCTCTGCTTCTGTTCTCTGCATGCAGCAAACATGGGGAAAAAGTGAAGGAGGGAGATTCTCAGTGACTTTTGTTCCGAGCTTTGCAAACTGGAGCTAATGAAATGTCATAGAGGAGTTTCGCTCAGCAGAAGCCAAGTGAAGGAACTACGTCTTTTCATGTATCATGGGCATGGCATGCAGAAAGCCATCAGACCTGACCAGATGAAACAGGAGATCCCAGAAAACCCCGTTTGCAGGATTGTGACCTTACGAATAACAAACAATTAGTAGTATTCTCTATTCATCCCATAGGAGTTCTGGGCATCAGTGTTCCATACCTGTGTGATATATACAATATTTTACAATATGTAGTAAGCACAGGAAGACTGCTTATACTTTTTAGTGTGAAGAGTCCATAGAAAACTTTGTAACAGAGCAAAACATTGGTAAAGTCCAAACCCCTAGATTATATGTACTGCCTTGCAGAGAATTAAGCACTTCAAAATAGGATCTTGTCATTTTACTGCACAGGGACTTCCTGAAAACTAGCCTGAAACCTCCTTAAACTTCTTAGCACCAGCCCACCAGGAAAAGCTAAAAATGGGACATCTTGAATTCTGTACCCTTCTCTCCCTTGGGGCTGAGAGGAGACTCCCACCCACTCTGGATTCACACTGCTCTGCTGGTTTCAGCTGGGATAGAGTTAATTTTCTTCCTAGTAGCTGGTATAGTGCTGTGTTTTGGATTTTAGTATGAGAATAATATTGATAACACGCTGATGTTTTGGCTGTTGCTAAGCGGTGTTTACACTGGTCAAGGACTTTTTTCAGCTCCCCATGCTCTGCCAGGTGCCCAAGAAATGGGAGGGGGCACAGCCAGGATAGTTGATCCAAACTGACCAAAGGGCTATTCCATACCATATGATGTCATGCCCAGTATATAAACTGGGGGAGTTGGCCGGGGGGTAGCGATCGCTGCTCGGGGACTGGCTGGGCGTCGGTCGGCGGGTGGTGAGCAGTTGTATCTTCTTTTTATTCCCTTTTTCCCTCCCTTGGGTTTTGCTCCTCTCTCTCTCTTGTTGTTTTCCTTCTCATTACAATTCATTATTATTATTACTATTATTTTGTTCCAATTATTAAACTGTTCTTATCTCAACCCACGAGTTTTCTTACTTTTGCTCTTCCGATTCTCTCCCCCATCCCACTGGTGGGGCGTGAGTGAGCGGCTGCATGGTGCTTAGCTGCCAGCTGGGGCTAAACCACGACAACTGCCCACTCTTCCCCTGGACACATCAACACTTTTTTTCCCCAGAGAGCCAGGGAAAGCTGATGCCTCTCTTTTAAAGCACAGCTGGAAAGTTGTTAATGGGAGAAACCCAATCTCATCTGTGTTTTAGGCATGCTTTTAACCTCCTCCCCAGTTCAATCCCTCAGAGATTTAGGTGGACATTTAGAAACCCTTTTTTTCTAGATCCCCATGGCCCTTGGATACATAGGAGTTCTTGAGTAACTCAGACCTATCAAAACTGGTGCTTATAAAGCTCTGAGGACTACTGAAGTCATGTAACTCATTGGTAACACACCTTAGTTATTTCCAGAGCTGTGAAGCTCATGGCACTTTTGGACTTAGCTTGCAAAATTTCACCTCAATACCACTGTGGAGCATCCTCCCATTATCATACATGATCCCCAATTCTCACCACACAAAATTAGTATTTACAAATGCCATCCATTTATCCGAGTTAATTTAAAAATAATTCAAAGGCCAAATTTAAATTTACCTGAAACCATGGTCTAAGTGTTTCATTTGCATAAAATGGATTGTATTTTTGATAGTTAGAAGATGGAAGCAAGGGACCGCACATGAAACTGTTATTCCTGATGGCAGTGGATACTCCTAAATCAAAATCACCCAGGAGCAGTTTTAAAGGGCTAGAACCTTTGAAGTTTTTAGATGCATAAGCCTACTGAAATCAACGCAAGATAGCAACCTACATTTCCAGAGATATATAGGCCACCAGCAATGACCAGTGGTCTCCAGGGATGCCACTAGACCACCTGAGTACAAACACCTTCCTTCTGCCAGCCAGAGGAAAAATAATTGAGTGGTTTATTGAGAGACAACAGTGAAGCCTGGACTCCTTTCTTTTGCTCTTCCACAGACTGCCCAGAGGAACCCGGGAGAGTTAGGTGGGCTTCAAAATTACACGGCCTAAGTTTCAGGAAAGCACCCCTGGGAAGCTCAAAAAAGAAACAAACAAACAAAAACAAAAAAGAAAAACCCCACAAAGTACTCCCACCTCCCATGTAATGGCAGAGATTTGTGCAGAGACCACCAAATGTCATGTTTTAATCCGTAAGTGACTAAGTATCTTTCAAAATCCAGTCCCTGCTGTCCTTGTTTCTCAGTTCTACTGTCTGTAAAACTGGAGTAACACCAATCAAATGTAATCCAATCCAATCTAACAGCAATCAGTACTTATCTGAAGAAAATCTCATTAGAGGTTTTGAGGAGCTGAAACACTACAGCTATGGAGTCCACAGAAATATCCTAGCTGATAACTGCCTCTTCCTTCACTCCTAATCTCCTCCCTTCTGAGGATAATGGCTCTAAAACACAGTTTACTAAATTCTGGCAGAGTTTTGAAAATAACTTTCTAATGTGTCCACGTTTTCCCCTAGGAGCTGATGCTTTCCCCACTGATTTTTACAAATTATACCGTCACTTAGCCATAGAGTTATTTCTAAATGGAAAAATATATCTTCTTTAAAAAGCACAACTAAATAGAAAAACCCTAAATATAACAAGCCAAAGCTACCTACAAGAAAAGGAGACTAAAACCAGCTATATTTCCCAAAAAACAACCTTCCAAACATTTGCTCATCTCAAAGGTCTAAATAATTTAGAATTTATTTCCCAAATAGGAAAGAACCAGGATAGGATGCTAAGACTGCTAATATAACAAGAGCTGTTAGCAATACTGACACAGCCTGATTTTTCTTTACCAACAGCCATGTGCTGGATTAAGTCCAGTGAGGTTATGACAACAGGACTAAGGGAAATGTCATCATGCTGGCATTAAATCCATGTTAAGGGAGTGGAGAATGAGCCTTGGCCCTTATTTTGAACACTGAAGTAAATACCCCATCTTTAGTTCTTAGAGCAGTAAGGGGAGGGGAATCTGCTGTGCCAAAAAATATATGGTATCAACAGAAAGCAGTGTATTTTTCAATACAAGATCTCATTATTGATTAAATTTATTTAGAGCAACATTTACGAAATAAGGCATGGCCTGAGTAGTGGCTGACCAGCTAATGTTTGTACCGTGCCCTACAGGGCTCCCAAAGGACCTTGCAGTCAAAGACACCGACGTTGATATCACGCTCACAATTACAGGCAAAGCATGATTTAACCTTGCCTGCTTTATCTACATCTGCCTTCCGCTCCAGATAGAGATTCATAAATCTTCTGTGCACTGATATCAGCATTTTGCAACCCTTACTCACCCATTTCAAAAGGATTGGCTTAGCTGGACTAACCTTTAAAAAAAAAAAAAAAAAGAAAAAAAATATATCTCCCAATTCACGTAAGCATCCTTTTTCTCTTGGTCCAGACAACAGGCTGCCTCTCCAAGGATTCATCAAGATTGAAATGCAGACATCAGCCTAAGTCTGCTGCCACAATTACCCTGATCAGAATAACCCAAGCTTTTCTGAAACCTGAATTTTAGGAAAATAAAAACAGTCATTTTTCCCCAAGCTCTGACTGCTGTGCCTTGTATTATTACAGATAAATCAATCTCAGGTATGCTGATTACACTCTAGTATTCAGCCATCCATCCTGACCCACAAGAAATGTCCTGGCTCTTGGGAAATGGCAGGCAAGAATTTAATACCATAATTCTTCCCAGCTTTTCTTACCCACACCAACAACTAGTAACACAGTAGACAAGGCTGATGCTACAAGAGGGATGCGATTTGAGATTAGGATGCCTACGTTTAGGTGCTTCTATGAGTGCCACGTGTCTCAACTCCTATTATAGTCAACAGGGATCTAGTAAAAAAAAGTCAATGGAATATAAGAAGCAAGTCAGGGAGCAGCCAGCCCACAGAGACCTTACAGTGAGCTTCATCGCTCTCTAGACTCTACTGACTGTGTCCCATTGACTCTAATGGGAGCTTAGGTATTGCCTGTCCAATTCCGCTGCCTAAATGAAGATACCCAGAATCATAAGAGATGTGCTGGCACCTCCAAGAGGTACTGCTGGTGCTGGCAGACACAACACAAGCCCTGCAGGAAATTCTTATCTCCGTGATAGAGCAGCTGAAAGGATACCTGGCACATCTCACATAGCACTAGTGCAGCAAAATCCTGCCCCTAGGTTACATGTGAACAGAAATTAGATGCCTAAATATTGGTGCTGTAATCCTTAAATTGAGTTCTATCCTTCAAGGATCACCTTACACTAATTATCCAGTTAGTGCAGAGAGAGAGTTTCAGTCTTTCTGAGGACTCAAGTCAACACCTCAGCATTATTTTGATGGTATTTTTTCACCTTTCAACAAAACACCTCTGCAGCAATACTAGCTATAAACTTGAGCTTTTCTTGCTTTTCTTTTTTGCTTTATTAAATGAAATCGGAAACTTTGGAAAATACATGAGTGCTGTTAGAGCACACATAAACATGTAGCCAAAATGTGAAGACTTATTCACATTTAGACATCAGAAAGAAGGTGCCTTTTCAGTGATGCTCCAGTACACCCTTCCCACTCATCAAAACAATCCCTTTTTTGGCAAACACTATCACTTGGACTCTGTGATGCTGCTGGCAACATCATGCATACTGGCTTTCAAACAATTCATGGGACAGTAGATACCTCTTCTACAACACAATGTAAATATATACTTTTGCTTTGACAACACCTACATTTTATCATCTTATTTTAGTATTTGGGTCCATCTGTGTGCTTCAGCCTCTGCAAAGAACAGCTACTTCTCAGTTGGATACAGTCATCATTCATATGAATGGCATTACAATCTTAATTAAGTTGCTAAATCTGGGAATAACAGCAGTAGGACCACATTGTAATTAGCTAGCTTTCTCCTAACTCTTTTCAATTTCTTTTTCCAAAGCATTAGAGTATATGTGACAGCTTATATTGAATAAAATATTGATTTTTTTTTTTTTCTTCTGGATGATCTCTGTATCAAAATCCAGATCTAACAAATGCTTACAAGGAAGTAAGAAAGGAACTTTCAAGAAATAAGTCATTTGTTGTAATGTCTCTACACTATAATTTAAAGCGCTGGAGGCCCCATTTTTGTACAATCACTGAAATTTTAAGCACCAGGAACCACAGTTCTTCATTACTGGGTTCTTCAATAAATTTTGTGCTTTACACTGAAAAAGCTTTAGAGGCAATTCTTCCGTTGGCACACGAGATTTAGGTACGTTGCTTCTGCTGACATTACTGGAAGTTAGATGTGGACATCCCTCCCGTGCTTAAAACAAAACCAGAATAATCTCCCCTCTCTTTCAGCTAGTCCATATCGGCTGCCAATCAGAATTTCTCCGTTGCAAAATATATACTGTAAAATATAATGAAGCTACAGAAGGAAAGTACCTGAGGAAGGCTTACCATTGGAGGTCACTTGCAATATTTTGCTGTCAACGATAGTTTTAACTGAGGTATTTTTATCATAATACTGTGATGGTACACAGCATTGATTACTTTCCATTAAAGTCATTAAAAAAGCTTTGAAGTTTTCTACTGGTCTGCAAAGAAAAGGGGGAAAAAAAAGAGAAAAAACCCAAACACTACCTTTTCAGTAGCCCATGTGAAGATATCTGTGTTTCAATCTGAATCAGTCCTTAGGTATCCCCAAGCTAGATAAACCAGCAAGGCAGTTTATTTTTTATGCTATAAATGCCCTTTATGGGTAACAGGTCACATAGATTAACAAAAAGCACAAGCAAATTTCCCGTACTACTTGAAGTAAGGGAAAACCAGCTGGTTTTATTCACTAGAAGTAAATTATTTGTAAAGTGGAATATTCAGTGCCCTCCCCTGCCATAAAAAAAAAACAAACCAAAACCAAACAAAACAGTAGGAGCAGAGCAGGTATGGGAAGGAAGCAAGAATGAACCCTAAATGAAGGAGTGAAAGACATGGGAAAGGTGCAGATATGCTCTGTAATACAGCTGCAGCCTTAGTGAATTTTAGCAATATCAAGATAACTCAAATGACTAAAGTTGGAACAAATCAGAAGATACGGAGGTACAGAGCATGCAGAGAGAAGGACCTGGGAAATTCAAGGATAGTCCTGAGCTGCTGGAGAAGAGATCTGTAACAATAATGAATGGCTAAAGTTGGAGTAAGTGACTGAAAAACTTTGGTGGCCTCTCTGCTGGCAGATTAATTGGGCAATGGGTGGTCAGACAAGAGGACTGGCAGCGAGGCAACACAGCGCCTCAAGGAAAATGTATTATACTGTGTGCTTTCATTGGGCCACAGATATAACCCTGATTCATATTAAGCAGCATAAGAGAAGCCCCATGACAATCAATGGGATCACACACGGAAATCAATGGTAAGCAGCGAGAATATAAAGTGAAGAATAAAATCCTTAGTGTGAGGGATGACCGTAAACCAATGAACAAATTTAAAATACAAGTTCTTTGATGTAGGAAGCAGTATTATGCTCTCGGGCTGGAAAGCCTCTTGTTCAATTGAATCCCAATATGCAACTAGCATTCCTACGGAATGCCGCAATAGAAATAACACTGAAGTGAGTCCCTGCTGCTGGACCTTTCCTGGACTTGTTACTTATGAAAAACTATCTGATCCTCCACTTAGGAGAACAGAGTTAAAGCAGTGGCAAAGGCTCTGTGTGAGGTCATTATCCAGCAAAATCTGACTTGAATAAAAAACTGCACTAAAAATGTGCAAACATTAGGATGTTGGGATGCTAAGGGGAAGTCCAAAAAAAGTCAAAAGCCTAGAAGCATAAACTAATACATTAAAAAAAAAGCATATGGTCTATCTGCTGCCCCGAGTAGCAGTAAATTACCAGCAGCACACATCTGTCTGCCATAATTTCAAGCTCTTCCTAGCATTCCAATTTTAGATGCCATCTGCAAATAAGCAAGTTAGCTGACCTCAAAATGTTGATGTCTTGCCCCTTTTCAACTTGATGGCAGAGCTGAGAGGAGCCCAGCACCCACCACCTTTGTCAGCCACCAACCTTCTCCCTGGGGCTCTCACTGAGGAAAAGCCTTGGCTTTGTTGCAGCGTATTTCATTCTGCCTCCTTGAAGGCACGACGCCTAAGAGTGCTGTACATGCTCTCTTTTTAAATTACCCAAGGTTTTATAATTTTAACAATCTTCCTTTCAAGTGAGTTGAAACACTGATGTGTTCCCCTCTTCTCCTCCATGTGCTCTGTGCTTGCAACACAACTCGCCCCTTTGGGTATGCTTCCTTCCAAGGTCATCTTCTGGAGCAAGGTTTACGTGTCACAGTATAGGGACTCTGCAACCTCCTGTCTCTGTCCCTCCTACATCTTTTCTTCTTCGTTCCAAAGAAGAATATGTTCTTAACAACACTACAGTGTGCTAAATTCTCATATTTTAAGCACAATAATATAAGGCTGGGATGGGCTAAGTAAGGATGGGAACCTCACTTAGTGGGTTACCAAGTTGTTATCCTCCACCAAAGAGCTCACAGACCATGCAAAGGAAGTGCTCATCCTTATTTTTACCAACAGAAAAAACTAAAGCATGGGTAGAGTATTTGTCCCAGTCTCGGTGAGGTGCAACTACCACTGACTGCTGTGAGTTCACATTAGATCCCCAAGACCATGCTTACACTGGGAGGTTAAAAGCAGGTTGGAGGATGTTTTCGTGATGGCAGCAGTGTCAGGCCTTGAAAATCAGCTGGGATCTATGATAACGTGACAACGTGAAAATGTAAAGCCTAAACCACTTGGCCAGTATCCCAGTGTAACACAGGGCTTAATCCAGGAATCGGGACATTCCCCTTGAGTGCTAGCACAAGCCTTTTAGCCAAACTATTTCTGGCAACGCCATGAAATACAAATCAGCCCTACCTATACCTAGGTGAACATGTGGTAAATCAGTGCTAAGTAATAATCAAACTATTTCATTCATACATGGAAAAAAAAATAATCCCAGCATATCAATCTGGTTATTTTGTTTTAAAACTAGCGTAAAAATCCCCAGCATAATGTATATATCATAAACATAAAACTCTCTCCATACTAGGGGTGGGAAAACTACATGAAAATAAATAAAAGCACTAAATAAATAAATAAATGAATGAAAGCGAATGACTTTCCTATATTTACTTAACAGCGCTAACAGAGAAATAAGCCAAATGCATTCTAGTGAACAAGAAATTGAATCTGAAGTTAATCCCTTTTCTTTTTCTTTTTTTCTATAGCCTTGAGGTCCTTTGCACTCCCATTGAAGTCATGGCCTCAAGTGTTACATACAGCATTCACAGCATGACATTATATCTATTTTACTGGGAAACACAATAATCAAAATGCTAAAATAAATCTTCTTCCTATTATTTGACTTAAGCATTAAAGTAAAGAAACAGCTAAGCTAATTTATTTTGATTATCAGCCCATTGGTCTTGGTATTATCAATTAACCCCACAATTTTGACAGAGCTTCTAGCTATCTAATGCCTGAAAACATGATTTTGTTTAAGCACATATCATGCTAAGATTTTTTTTTGAAATTTCAATTAATCAGTTCGGGTCAATAAAAAGTCAATATAAAATGGTTTACTGTTAAATGACATTGGCGCTCACACATTTGCTCTGTCCTACACCAGTTAAAAAGCCATTGCAGACTCCAGTTATAGCACTCGGAGCTCCAGCTGCATTTTTAAAGCACCAACTGTTAGTTAATTTTGTTAGCATAAACACCCAATAAAATTTTATGGTGTGTTCAGCTCTCATTAAAAATGAAAAACAGCAGCAGAGAGCAGTACCCACAAATAAACAGGGTGCAGGACGGCTCCCCAGAGCTCATTCAGATTCAGGGCTCGGGGTTCCCCACGCCGGAGGGCACTGCAGAAGTACAGACAGTGAAAACCCACGCACCGCTGGAAACCCCTCAGGCTCTGCACAGCCCTACCATAATGCTCCTCGCAAATATTTACTGGACGGAGAATGGTCCTTCTCCAGCCCCCTTCTCATGCACCCCCTAAAACCTTAAAATAGCAGCTGTTCTAGGCAAAGTACACACTTGCTGGTGCATACCTGCACAACGGTACACAACCCGTGGCTCCTTTTGCTCCCCATCACCCAAAAACAACCTAGAGGAGCAGCTCCATCAGCACCAGGACTAGAGGAGCCTGTTCTTCCCCAGGTTGCATCTGGCGGTTGGATTCCCTCCAGTGGGGGAAAGCGTGACCCCTGCCAGGAGGTTTTTGATCAGTCAGGGCATTTATAAAGTCAGCCTGGCCATCTCCCTTTGTCTTCCCATCCTTCAAAGGGACGTTTGAGCCTTCCACAGAAATTTCTAGTCTTGAACCTGCCATAATCCTCCTTGCAAAATTTCCTGTTAATGGGAACTCTACAGGACAGCTGACACTCAGACAGTCCTAGGAAGCACTCAAGGGAATACTGCTGGAATTAACTGACAAAAAATATCAGGTTTACAGGTAGAATTACAGAGAAAGCAGATTTCACTGTCTGAAATAATACAAGATCTGGTCAAGAACTTCCCACAGTCATTACTTCTAAAATCCTTGAGGCTGGGTTGCTTAAGGTCTTAGAAATTTCTAAAAATCTTTCCATTTACATCAACAGAAGCAAAACTTGTCTCACTAATTCAGCACTTCCACCAGATAATGTCAACTGAAAACTTACAGTTTACAAGAAAGAGAATGTGATAAAAACCAGTTTCAAACACTTCCCCTGAGGTTCCCTGGCATTTTTTTCTTGATTTAGGGTTCACCGTTCCTAGTTTTGACAGGTTTTGCCTTCCTCTGCTCCTTTGTGAAAGATCCCTGACAAAGGGTAGAGAAGATAGAGGATCTATAAAATCCGGTATAGGGGAAAGAGTTAAATCAACACTACACAGTTCCACCCCATGTGCAAAACAAAACACAAGGCTCCACAAGGAGCCAAACTAATGCCTGGCTTCCTAATGGACAGAGGACCCAAGTCTACAGTTTTCTCCCCCTTCTTTGCCCACAGCTTTTTCCTGCTGACACCTACACTGGGCAAGGGATAACATGCTTCATAGAGAGGGATGTGCTGGTGGGACATCAGGAGCACATGCTGATGAGCCAGCTGGCTCTGAAAGGGCCAATGGCTAGTATTGCCTTCATTTTCCATGGCAGAGAAGCTTAACTTCAGTCTATCCTCTCTACCTAGCCTGCAGAGTTCACAGAATTTGAGATCATTATTATTCTGTCAAGCTTGGCAGATTTGGTGGTTTACACTCAGCACCTTACCTCACTGCCTGTAAAACTAGAGTAGTTCTCCCCTTCTCCCAGTTTTTTGCCTTTTATTGTCAACTTAAACCATAAACACTCTGAAGGCAAAGGTATTTCTGTCTCTATGGGGTTACAACATCCAGCAGGACTGGGCCTTAATCTTGGCTGGGCCTCTCATGCAATGCTGTATTAGACCACTTTGAAAGGTTAATGTTTTGAGATGGAAGTGTAATTTCTAAGGGACTGCCCTCTGAGCTAGGCTGGATTTTGAAGATAGCTGACTGATCATGTTTTAAAGCCCTGGCAGCTACATCAAGTCCTACTTTAATACTTATTAGGTGCGGAAGTCAACCTTGCATTCCCACTAGAGTATTAAAATTGGACAACTCGAAAATATACTGCTTAGCTGTGCCCGTACATGGTAACTTACCACACACAGTAAAATGCAATGTGCAAGTAAAACTGAACTCGTTTCCTCTTCAGCAGTAATACAGAGGAGCTACCATAGCTTCCTTATCTTCATTTTCTGCATCCAAGAGTGCTAGAAATGCTGTGGCTCTATTGCTTCCATAACTTTAGGGTACTGAATCTCTCTGCAATTAAACCAACATAAATAAGTAGTAATTCAACTGAAATCAGTGGAATTCACATGAGGGGAATAGTTCATATAAATGAGAAGAAAATTAGATTCACCCAGTGTAGATGCAGTAATCTCTTATTAATTGTTTAAAGAATAAACAACTATAAAAAACAAACTCTCTCATATGCTGTTAAAAGGACATTATTGACCTGTTGACCACAGCTGTACAAACACTGCACTGCTCTTCTAGATCAGGGCAACTCCCTACAAAGATTCAGTTCTGTAGGAACACCCCACATCAGGAATTTGCTTTTCTTATAGGTTAATTTTGTTCTTTTCAAAACAATGGGAGAGCAACCAAGGGTACAATCAAAACTCTATTTCCAGTTCAGCTTAATTGAGTCTACTTTACTTTAACAAAGGCTTTAAATTACTTCATCGAGTTGTTTTTACACCCACTTTCTTATATACCTATATTGTTAATCAGTACAATTGTCTCTCCTTTAAAAGAAAGAAGAAAAATCTGTCCAAATGATTTGCTGTTATCCTCAAGCATTCACTATTGCTGATTAAAAATCAGGTTACAGTTATTCAGGCAGATGTCCCAACCTCAAGACTTTGATTCAACAGGCTTTTCTTAATGCTTACATACTTAAAGCCAAGAGAGGAAGGGTGGTTGCTTAGTATCTGCTACAGCCCAAAATGTGTTCTGTAAGCCACATCTAGGAAATCCATGATGGAAAAACGCACCATTTGCTCAGTTTTAACTCAGTGTTGTTTCATTTTACCATATAGCCTGAGTGACTCTCATCACTCCTGTTGGGACAGGAAAGCACTTAGCTCCTACCCACACATCAGGACCAGAATCAGGAAGAGGTTAAAGCCTAGATCCACAAAAATATTTAAGTGTCTAAGAAAACTTCAGTGCAATTTAGGTAGCAAAAAGACTGTATTACCCTCAAAACACACATAAGCTATTTGGGTACTCATCAGTGATGCGCTACTGGGGCCATAAGCTGCGTATGAGTGTACGCCAAAGAAGCTGTACCTACATCTCACAGGACAACGGGTCTCAGAGTTAGGAGACCTGACCCAGAAGATATATACTGACCATGTCCAAGACTGAGCTCCACACAAAACAGCTACAACAGCTGTAGTCATTTAAAAATACGGTCAGAGAGAAGTCAAAAGAGACTGAATCAAGCAGCAGTGTTGTGCCAACCAGTATGCACTAATGCACAGCTGAGGCTGCTGAACAAAGCTGGGGGTTTAAACCTTCCCCTCCAGGTTGTGCATGTCAGCCAAAGGTTTGGCTAAATGTATTTTCATATAAAATAAATAAACCATGCATACCCTCCCCCCAGGAGACATGGTGGCTTGCCATCTTCCCCACTCCGAGAACAGCCCTGTGCTCTGCACTGGCCCCTCTCCAAGAGGAGAGACAGGAGCGCTTCTGCTGTGGAGCAGCCTGTCTCCTGCTGGCTACGACAGATCCCCGAAGGATGGGAGCTGGTGGGTCTCTGAATCCTCAGCAACACTTAGAAGGACACCAGATCCACAAATCCTGCTCCATGGGATACCTCCTTTCTCACTGTACCCCAAATGGACAACCCCAAATAGAGTTGTTTAAAGAAAGAAATGACTCCCAATGTTTTCTGTAGATTTTCCTCCCTCAGGATAGATGAAATTGGGAATCCCAACATGAAACGAAGTGCTTCTCAGAGCATCTTCCTCAGTACTAATCCAAGAAAAGAAGTGAAATTTAAGACACTATTTCTGTGCCTTGCATTGGCTGGCATGGGGCTCTGGACTGCTGAATAAAAGCCAAAAGCCAGGAGCTGCAACATGCAGTGTTGAAAAGCCTGAGTCCCCACATGGAGTTAGTCTTCATTAATTCCTTCAAGAAACCTGTCGAAATGTGACAGCTGGGAACTGAACCCCAAATTCTTATGCCAAGATCTGAATAACTTTCCAATAATGTGCACTTTCTTAATTGGAGTCGAAGCCTGCTCCCAGCCTACACAAGAGAGGTGGTTGGTTTTGTACAGACTCTCAGCGGCTGCAGGGCTCACCACCCTAACCACCTGAACACATCAGAAATGTTCCTATGATGAAGCTTTTCATTACAGCATTGGGGTGAATCCTCTCGCCTTCCTCCCACAAATTGTCTTAGGAAAGGCAATGGGATTAGTCACAGGCAGGAAAAAAGAGCATTAGAAGCTGTATGTACACAAACTATTTCTCAAAAATAGTTCTCTCTAGCCAATAAATCACAGTCTTTCAACAGCACTCACAAGTGGCTTAGAGCTAGATCTTGGTTAAAAACAGCTAAAAAGTGTTACATAGAAATGTCAAAAAATACATGTTTTAGTGGGCATGCATTACTAGAGTTTGGAATTACAATCAAGCTATCTCCTTGAGGGCTTTAATTGTATCCCTCCTTAAAATGTTACCTCCCTTGCTCATCACAACTGTGCAAAGCTGTAAATCTTGCAAAAGAAATTTGAAGTCTAAGTGCTCATTGCCTAGCAAGAGGAAAACTCAGAGCGAAGCCAGGAAGAAGAGTGACCTTGCCCCAGTGAGTTGGCATTTGCAGCTCTTTGAGTTGACACAATGTGCCGACATATTTTTGGGGTGGACAAAAACCCCTAACAACAAGTTGTTTCATGAGCAGTGGAAACAACAGTGTTTGATTTATGATGGATTTTTGCCCTGCATTATTTGCTCAACCCACTCCCTCTTGCAAATACCCCAGCCCTCACCCATGGTTGCCTCTTTTCCACCATAAACCTCCAGTTCTTCTGGAAGTTCCTTCTATATTCCTTCCTTTCTCCCGTTCCCTCCCAATCTTTACACAGCCTGTGATGGGCAAAGGACAGCCCATGATGTAGCTACAGCCATGTGCTGACTGGGTTGCTGGGACAGGGTGAGCAAAGGAGATACGGCCACATTTCTCCCTGCTTCTTCCTCTACTCGGGTCTTAAATATTCCTTCTTCCCTATTAAGCGATTGATTTCCATGACACTTGTAGAAAGTTGACATTTGCAGCGCTTCCCCTGTTCTGTCAATTTTGGTTAAAATTGGCCAGTGAGTTAAAAAGTTAGGAGATTAGGGAAGTCAGACAAGTCCTGTTTGTGGTTTTGTTGTTTTGGTTTTGGTTGGGGTTTTTGGTTTGTTTGTTTGTTTTTCAGGAAAAAAAAATATTAAACATCTCACAAGCATTTCTGTGCTTTAGAAGTCAGTGTCACAAAAAAACTTTGCTATTCTGCCTCTTGTCTACTCCATCATGGACCTCTTACAGACCAGTTATTTGTTTTTTCAGCCCTGATTGATACACTCTCATTTCTGAACTCTGCAAGGTTTCCTTGCAACTGAATCAGTCATGCATGGAGCTTTCTGTGTTTTAATTAAAAACCTGAAACCATCAATCATGTCAATCTTCTGACTTGAAAAAATATATTTATTTCCAATTGAAAAAATATCCACATCCTACAGCATTTGAAAATAAGATGAAGATGTCTTAAAGACAAATACAAGTGTATCAATTATCATGTGCTAAGAATATATGCATTTGAGCCCCATTTCTTCCTTCTGCATTAAAGTGTTAGGTCAGCAGCTTGATACAATAACTTATTACTGCTATGCAATAACCTTAGCTGTTCAACCCAAAACTCAAAGAAAACCAGAAAGTGCAAGGAAAGGAGGCCCAACATTGAAATTACAGGCAAGATCCATGGAGGACCTTCAATTTAAGGCCCTCGAATTACACAAAGAGCTTATGCATGGGTTTAACTTCAAATATATGATTAGTCATGGAGCTAAGTAAATAATTTCAGCAGACTCATCTAATCTGTTTGTGTACTTCCACAGCCCTCATCATGTTGCATCTTTTAATACTCACATAGCCTTATGACTAGTGGGTTTAATCCTGAAAAGATCATATGAGAAAAGGAGGAATAACTGTATTCACTTTTCAGAAGAAGAGGTATGAGGTAAATCTGTGTGCGTAAGAGTTTGTAGAATCAGGTCTGCACTGACTAGACATGAAGTACCCAACCAGGTAAGCAGCAGCACCAGCATTTCAAACAACAACACATCAAGTCTAGAAGATGGAACACGAAGCCAGTATTAAGAGGTGAAATAAAAAAGAAGTTAACACAGTACCATTTCCCGTGAAAGGTAAATTTTGCATTTCTTTAGGGTGCATCCCATTACCTAATATGGAAACATGTCGCTTTACAATACACTAGCCTCAAAAAGGCACTTGAAATCTTGGGGGGGGGGAAGGGGTGTCAGAATCCATCATACAACAGAAATACAAACACTGAAAAACACTTCCAAGAGTTGCAGAAGGAGCATCAACAAAATTGTCTACAAGAGGGCATATACATCTACCTGACTCTAATTTATATTGCAGTGTATCAGTGTTGTAAAGGCAAATGCAAGGGCCATGTTCGTTACTATCAAAAAAAGGTTAATGCAAATTTGATCTGGATCAGGTGCGAGCACCCACGTACATTTCTGTTGAATTCAGCAGAGTGCACAATAAGGTGTTTTATCCCTTTTTTTTTTTTTTAATGCTGGCTATGCAAACACACCGTGGCAAGGAGCAAAAGCAGCAGATACAGAAATACCTGATCCCGCGTTACACACCAGCGCAAATCTTTACCTTCGAGTCATTTTAACGCGTTTGAAGCAAGAGCGCGAATTCGACCGTTCCAGCACTTGGGGCTGCGAGGCCGCAGCATCCTCGGTCCCTAAGCACCCGGTTCAACACCTCCCCGAGCCGCAGCCTAAACGTGTTAACCTCGGCGCGGGGAGCGATACCCGCCTGCCCCGAGCACCGCTGCAAGGAGGAGGCTGCAAAACCGGGTCGGCGGCGGGGAGCCAGGGAGAGATGCTGAACTTCGCGAAGTGATGGGCGAGCGGGGAGCGCAGGGGGTTGCTGCCCGGTGCGGGGGGCGCGGGGGGACGACACGCTCTCAGCTACAGGTTTAGGGACCGGGAGCAGCGGAGGGGGGAGCCGGGCAGCCCCGCCGCTACGCAACCCGCCGAGCCCCGTTCCCACCGGGGCTGCGCGCCCCGCGGAGCCCCGCGGCGCCCCGCGGCCGGTCTTACCTTGGGCCCCTTGCCGCTGGAGCAGCGGACGTTGTTGGTCACTCCGGCCGTCTGGTTCATGCTGGGGCCGGCGGGCGGGCAGGAAAGTTGGGCTCCGGGAGCGGCACCCCGCTCAGCCTCGCCCGCGCACCCGCGGAGTGGGGGAAGGAAGGGGAGGGCGGGCTGCCCCCGCTCCGGGACTTTGCCCCCGTCCGCCGGGGTCTGCGCGCTGGCGGCGCTCCCGGCTTCCCGGCTCCAAAACAAAACCCGAAACACACCCCCCCCGCCCTCGGCCCCGGCACCGCTTTCCTCCCCCGCCCTCCACAGCAGAGGCGAGGCGAGCCCGGTTCTGCCCGCCCCCCGCCCTCCGGGGCCGCCGCGGCAGCGGGGAGGGCTCGCACGGCTCCGCACGGCTCGTCCCGGGCGCACGGTCCGCGCCGTCCCGCGCCGCGGCGGCCCCGGAGCCCGGCCCGGCCTCGCCCCCAACGCCCCCGCCGCCGCAGCGAGCCCGGCGCTCCCCGGGGAGCGCTCACTTCTTCGGCATTGTTTTGTTTTAATCTCCCTCTCCCCCGGCGTGGGCAGTGGGAAATCGTGTTAAAAACCGTCAGGGTTTCCACCAGGCTTGGGTTTTGACCCGCTGGACCTTGGCTCAGTTAGTCCAGCTGTTTCCAGTGAAATAAATGCTCGGTTGTGTTTTGACTGACAGATGTTTACTTACTACCAAACCACAGGATTTGGGTCTTTTTTGCACAATTCCTCTTCCAGGTGTGCTGGAGTTCAGGGGGGTTTTTTGTTCGTTTTTGGTGAAATAAGGGCTGCACAACCGATTCTGCTTTGCTGGTAAAAATTTGGTATTTAAATAAACAAACAAACAAACAAACCCATGTCATAAGTCATTATCCAGACATTTTCTCCTATCCCTGTTCAACACCTCCACTTCAGTCCATAAGGCCAGACGTTGCCTCCTCTGTTCTTGCAACAAAAACTTTGTGAAATTCAGTTCCCAGAGTGGGACAAAAAAACCAAACCAAAACAAAAACCAAACCACTTTACATCTGACTAAGAAGATCTGGATAGCCAAAGCTAAAAGCATCCACACTTCACCTTATCAAATTGTTTTTTTTCTTAGGGATTAATCTATCAGAATAGATTGTTTAAGGTATTTTTGTTATGTTTCTATAGCATACTATAAAACCTTTAAACAAATAAAATCCTCTTTGGGTGATGCTCTTTTTTCAGGTAAGCAAGGCCATACAGCACTGCCTCTAGAAGAACAGAAACACTCTGATTGCTCACCACGCACCAAAGGCAATGCTGCTTTGGAGAATCCCAGCTCCTTCATTTCTGAAGGGTACATGTCCCATCATGTGCTTAACTGGCTGTATCTTCCAGCCCTGTGGCTAAAATAGATGTAGAGAGACCACCATGGAGGCAGACAGCAGAAGAAAGTGTAGTTAAATGGTGAACTCTGTTAGAGCCACTGGCCTTTCAGCTCTGAGGTAGGAGAGAGGTCCCAAAACCACAGTGTGTTGTCAAACATCCCTCCCTGTCAGCAGAGCACACTGATTTTGAGAGAAGAGCAGATTGAGAGATTTGATTTTGAGAGAAGAGCATCTAATGACTGGTTTGATGAGAGAAACAGGTTTCCCCAGGAAGAAACCATCTTTTCAGGGTCGGTCCTTCCCCGCCAAGGAGCTCTCCTATTGTAATGACCACACTCTGCTCCTTAATCTTGCAGTGTCTGCTCCCCTTGCTTTGCTAAAACAAGGTGTTTAGCTCAGAAGTGCTGCCAGTAAGTCCCCTCTCAGGGACGAGTGTCCCACCAACCTCCATGAGCAGTGGGTGCTGGCACCCTGGCTGGGCTATCAAGCATGGTCAGCCTCAAATACCACATTATTACTGTTCCCTGCTACAGCCCTCTGATGGCTTTTACTTTTTCTGTACTGATTAAGATTTGAAGTTTACTGCTCCAACTGCTCTGTTCAGTGGTTTGGTTTTCATATCTTCCCAAGCAAAATGTCTGCTAATAAATCCAATTATAGACTTTGAGTTGCATACTTGGTGGGACCTGGCTGCATTATATTCTCTCAGTATGGTTTGTTGCACTGAGCCATGCAGAAGTCCCTGGAATTATTTGCAGTTGTACAAACACGCAGAACAATTTTCAAAAAAAGAGATGGGCAAGCAAAACTGCCCAAAGAGATTTTAAATCCATGGCAAGCCCTTCTGGCTACTACATGGAGCAGGTGAAAAATCTGTACTCTTGTCCCACCTCTTAAGGCAAATTCTTCAGGAAAAAAAGAATAAAATTTATTCCTACCTACACATTCTTTCTCTCACAACAAATTCTTTGCATTGCACAGACTCATAATTGGAGTGTTGCCCCATGCTGGTTTATCACAGTTCTGTCCTGAAGCAAAGCAGGATATGAAAGACACGACTGCATTACCCTTTCCGAGGAGCATCCTCCTCTTCATTCTGCAGCCAGTCTATTAGAGCAGGCAGGGAGCCTATTTTCACTGTAGCGCACATTTTGTCTTATGCCCTGGCAAGAAAGAGCCAAGGAAAGTCTCCTGCTTCCTCTCATTTTTCCACTTAATGCCTGCCCCACTCATGGGAGTCTCTGTTCTCCCCTAAAACCAAGACAAACCTTATGGCATTGGACCTTCCTTCTATATAGGAAAGGACAGGTTCCAACTGGGATAGTGGGGAGAGTTCACAAGAGAAGACATTTGCTTTCAAAAAGTATGAGTAAGCATGTTGATGTTTACTAACCCATGGAAGGAGGCTGCTGAATGCATAGTGGAAGAGCAGCCTTTGAAATCTGGAAGGAATTGATTCAATTCCAAACTCTGACCAGACCTCTGTACGTGATCCTGGGGGAAAAACCACCACCATCTTCCTTTGCCCTTCATTGCCCCTCCTGCACTGGGGAAGATCCCACCTCTACCCATGCACCTACAACTTCCCTAAAGCAGGACATTCCCATGCAGTCCTACAGGGTCCAGCATAATTTGGCCCTTGTGTCAGGGAGGGCCCCTAAATACTGCAGAAAAACAAAAGTGAAATCTTTACAGCCTGTTGTTCTTTAAACTAAAGTGTTTTATATATCTAGAAAAGAACAGACAATGCCACAAACAGCACAAAGTTTTCAAGTGCCTGTAAGATAAATAAGTGATTTATAGATTAGTATTCGTAGACTGTTCAGTGAAGTGTGAAGGAACAACAATATACTGTCATATAAGCTGTAGCATATAAACATCCCTTGGCATTTTACACTTTGAAAAGGATTATACATAAGCTCAGCTGAGAACAGTATTAAAAAGGAATCTCAGTCATACTTTTTGGGAACATTTAGTAAGAGAGCTAATCTGTCTTTAGAGCTCAGCTAAAGCTATGCAAAATGGATGCAAGGAAATTCATGCAATCGTGACATAAGATTTAAAAACAAAACAAAATTTTAAAGCCAAAATTATGTCATAAAATTTAATAATGTGTCAAGTGCTTTTCTGAGTTCTTCAAATTCATACTTCACAGATGAACTCTGTAAAACTGAGAGAAAATCGAAATCAAGAGCTTTACATATTTATCCTGACTCCAAAAGTTGAGGCTTTTGGAGAAACATCCAGTGACACAAAATTCAGAGATAAAACAGCAGGACTGCCAACACTGTTAAATTCAGCTAGTTTCAGGTTCCAGCTCAGACTCGGATGAGGACCTTTGAAATATCTCCCCATAAGTTCTTCCCAGCAGCCTGTTATGATCTAAATTTGAGCTGTCTAGGGCATGGCATCACTGCTCTGGGAATTCCAGGGGTTTTCAGGTTTTCACAATAATATGGTGAAGACGCAACACTTCTGATTTCCTTCACCGATATTTTCAGTAGAAAGCTGACTGAGGTAGTCTAACGCTTTACCACTCTGCAATTTTTGACATCACTTGTGACTTAACCAGAAAGGTACCAGTCAAAAGCCACAGTACAGGGCCACAGAACATCTAATGCAACCTTGCACTTGTACAAAGGTCAAAGCATTGCCGAAATCACCAAGGTTCACCTTGCTCTCCATCTCGGAAGAGAAATGTGATTAAAAGCCTGGTTTAAGGAAAACGCTTAGAAAGATGAGTAGTCAACGTGCAGCGAGCACGGAGAAGTTGAGAGCACAGGAGACAAGGAGGATGTGAAAATTGAGACCACAGAGTGCTAAAGAACACAATTCTAAAAATCAATGCAATGACGGATCAGGAACAAATGCAAAAAGCACAGCACGGGAAGACTATAATTAGATGATTTAGTTGTAGCCAGGAGCCTGACTGAGCTTTTTGAATCCACTGAAGTGGACACAGTTAATGCAGAGTTTGGCTTGATCGTTATAGTTGCTGTCATGGGAAGAACACACAGGAGGTTCACAGTATCCTTTAGTCTCTATTATGGCAATATAGGTAAAACCCCACTAGTACATACAAGGGTCTCTAACCCTATGGAAAAATGATACCTGCGGACAAGGAGGAGCATCTCTGGTTGCAGCTGTGCTTCTGGGATGACTGATGTGGACCCCGCAAAGTTCTGGAAAGCAGGAATAACCCCAGCAGCACTTGGACCTGTTCTGTTCACACTATGTTCGGTGGCTCTGCCGTGAAACTGCAAAAAGCCAGTCACCACTCTCACTTTCCTTTTATTGCTACCAGCAGTGGAGGTTAATCAAAGCTAATGTAGCGATGGGGAAAATGCCAGTGTAGAGTAACACTGATGTGAACATTAAGACTCCCCAGAACAGAGCCGTCTATGTGGACTCCCAGGCTTTGTGAACAGGCAGGGAAAAACAGGTGTTCTGAGTCCCCCAACACCTTGATCACGAAGAGGAATCTTTGCTCAGCAGACTCTGTCAGGACATATCCCTGCTGCTTGTAACTTAGGGTGAATACCCAAGCTGATGTTGCCAGCACAGAGCCCAGCTTGGTCCAACAGCCTCCCCCCAAAAGGACAAATTTCAGTACTGAAGGGAGTGCATTTAGTGCCAGCTCACAGCATCTCTGCAGTCCCCTGCAGGGTGCAGCGCTGACCGGTGGCAAAACCATGCCTGAAAGATGTTGACCCAGTGAGAATCTGAGAAGTGTGAAAGGGCCAAAACATTCCACGCTTTTTTGGTATCATTCTCCTCCTATTGCACTCACAGAAACTCTCACCTTGACCAAGCCCATCCTGTTTCCTCAGTTACATTTTCCAGCTCTTCTTTTGCCTGGCCTGTTTTTCCCCCAAGACATGATGGCAAAAGGGAGCTTAAAAAGCAAGCAACAATTAATACCACAGATGGTGGACCTCTCTGCTTGCCCACAATATTCCTCGTGCCTTTCCCTGCCTACTTACCTCATGCCACTGTCATAATTCAGGAGGAAGTGGTAGTTCAAATACTTGAGCACAAGCGTGGGATCTAGGATCCAAGCTTTGCTTTTGGCTCAGCTGCTGATCTGCTGAGTCCACTCAGCTCCTTCGATCATCTGCATTTTCTTCTAGCTGCAGGTCAGCCAAGCAGCTGCTTTAAGGCCCTTGGAGCACAGACAATGGACTAGATTTGGTAAAGGACTTTAGTGGAAGTGAAACACCCAAGTTAGTTAGAAAACAGCCAACGTCATTTTTGTATTTTGTAGGTCCCACAGGCTCCTAAATTCACAGGGCACCAGAGGTGCCCAGAAATCCCCAGCTGAGTCATCCAACTGGCATCCCTTGAAAGCTGTGAACTTGCCCAGCAAAGAAATCAGGGTTTCTAAGGCTAGAGAGCACATGTCCAAGGTGAACATCATCTACAGTCTGGTAATAAGGGCATTTTCTTAGTATTTCTGGGTTTCGTGTCTTCTTCTGGAACTGCTCTGTGTTTTACATTACACAGCTGCTGGGTAAGCAGTCCTTTGGCCAGATGCATGAACACTCCCAGGTGAATGCCCTAACTATTAGGAATATTTTAAGCATGGCATTGTTAAGTAATAATTTACTCATCCCATTTAGTCTACGAGGTCTCCTTATCGAGGAATGTTATTAATCAGTAGCACTCTAGCTCTCACTCTAATTTATTTATACTTAATGGCCTTTCAAAGACATCTCTCCATATTACTTTCAGGCACCAGAATATATATGGGATATTAAATGACATCATGATATATGACATGTTACAAAAATATTGCATAATTTATACAGATTATAAACGTAAGAAAAATCATCCAATAAACTCTGCCATCAAATGTTCTTGAGGCTAGATTAAGGCTCCATGAGGCCTTTTAATTTAATAAATCAATAAGAAATAGTTTTATTCAAATCTCACCTTTGCAGAAGCAGCAAGCTGTTTGAAGCAGATAAAAGATTGGTATATCTGTATTGAAAATGAAGGGTATCTATTTAGGAAAACTCTGATACTACCTTCATAAGGGTGAGAGGGATTTCTGCAGTGATGCCATAATCCTGCTGACCACAAGATGGTGCAACATTTTGGCCATGCACGAGTTGGGTGACACGGTCAAAGAGCATCACTGACCCTTGCACTGGTCACCACTTAGATGTTTTGAATCTTCAGGTCACTTTTGACAGCTGTCAGACAGCGTACGAAATCCATACAAATTTAAAAAAAAAGAAAAAAGCTTTACTAGATACTTCTTTAGGGAAAGTTCCTCTTTAGAGCA
Source organism: Ciconia boyciana (assembly GCF_034638445.1). NCBI lineage: Eukaryota > Metazoa > Chordata > Aves > Ciconiiformes > Ciconiidae > Ciconia > Ciconia boyciana. The sequence continues at coordinate 160,614,989 of NC_132935.1, forward strand.
AACTAAAGGGACATTTTTTGCTTAGAAAGGGAAAATTTTGAAGGAGAAAAATAAAAACAGAAAAACAAATCAAGTTTTTCAGAAAAAAGAAATTTCATTAAAATTTCAAGATCCATAATATGTCAGAAAAAAAATAAAAGTAGTTGGAAAGATTATTGCACTGTTGCTCATGGGAGAAGTAATTCAAGTCCATTTCCCTGGACTTCTCGGTTGCTCTTCAACTGTCATGTTATGAAACAGTTGTCTTTTGGAGAAGCAGCAGGAAACCCAGCATGGGGTCTACAGTCCCTTTGTGGATCCTGAACATCAGAGAAGGATAAGGAGACTTGGATCCACCAAATTAGAATTTATATAATAATAAATATATTAATAATAAAATTATATGTATATATTCTATATAATAATTTTTTCAAATCAGAACATTCAAACTTTTCAGCAAAAAATATTAAAGTCTTCCACCACCTGCTTAAAAAAAAAAAGATTTTTTTCTTTGAGGAGTTGAGGAAATCCACACTTCCCCTATTGAGTTGAAAACACAGTATTTTTCAACAGTCAATTTGGATGGAAAATTCCCAAGCAGTCTTAGTTTTCATTTTTGTTCTGTGTGAACTACTTTTTAGCATGAAGGATGTGCAACACAGACACACAGTATCCCTGAGGCAACTAAAGCATTTGCTTAGATGGAAAAGGAATAGCAAAAAGATGTTTTAAGCCAAGATTCTTGAAACCAGATGACTTATTCTGAATGCTTCAGTTATTGGACAACCAGCCTGAAAGACCTTCCTCATTTTCACAAAGTGCTGAGCCATGAGCTTTCACTCCCTAAAATCAGGTGCTTTTAAGAAGACTTGCATTAGGCTCCTGAAGAAATCAAATAGCAGCTTCTGAATTCTGAGTTGCATTTTTAACTGTTTATTTGGTCAACTTGCAGTGGAAATGAAAGTAGAGGATGAGCAACATATGACCCACCAGCTTGCAGCAGATCCCTCCAGTTTGCAGTGGCCTGTACCACAGCCCCCCAGCAGTCAGTCCCCCAGACCTCTGTCTGGGCAGTCCCTTCTGGTGTGAAGGGACTTTACTCTCCCTTTACCCTCCTGTTCTTGACTTGACTGAAAGAGAAAGTTCAAAAACTTTGTCAACCCAAAACTCTAAGCCCATACAATTTGCTGTAAAATACTCTCTTTTGACTACATCAATACAGTATTGCCACATGTATGTTTTCCCATTTGTTAGAGTCAATGACCAAACCCCTGTTAACTCCCTGTAAAGACTGTGAATATCCTGGTGTCTTCCAAGACCCACCGTTCAAACCTCCAACTTTTTCAAGCAAAAAAAAAAAGAAAAAAAGCAATTAGAACTTGAATTATTTTACACTCCAGTATTTGAAAACCACAGTCAGGTGTACAGAAACACAAATAAGCTGTTGAAGCCAACATTAGCCAGTAAGAATTGCACAGAAGCATTTAATCTATATTCCCTTTTCATGGTAGCTTTTCTCAGTGATGGAGGGTTGATCAGTTCAGTTTGGTACAGCTGTGACTGTTGTGAGGTGAGCTGGGGTGGAAAATCCATTACGCCTCTTTTCAACGCTGTGAAACAACCCAACTCAGTGGCCTAGGCCTTGGGCTGGGACTCCAGGTTAGAGTCCTGTTCCCATCATGGCCAACACAAGCTGTGAAGAAGTTAAAGAGCCTAAAAACATATTTCTAGAGAACACTGTAGCAGGCACATGAAGCTACACAGCACTGAATTTATCAAACTATCACATAATGTTTGGAGTGATTGCCCAGGAATCCACTCTATTTTCCATCTACCGTTTCTTAAGCATTTTACCTTGTACTTTCAGTATAAGTATCATTGACTTGGACATAATTTACCTTATAATTATCGCAAGAGATGTTATTGAATACACACACACACACCCCACCTGTAAAGCAGCAACAAGAAAAGTTATTGCTTACCACTGAGACTTCAAAAAAACCCACAACAAAAACCCAAACACAGGAAGAACTCAGAGATACATGTTGGCAACCATAACTGAAATAGTACAGACCTCCCCAATACCAGTGTTCCGCTTTGCAAAACAAGTCCATCTGCTGAATGTTAGTGATGACTGCTGCAACCTGATGGACAGAAAAATCAGGAGTAAATGAAGTGCATTAATTTTGTACAGAAAGATAAAGCTTTATGAAGTCTTCCTTCCCCCTTCAGCACCAGGACAGGTGGCTTTGCAGCACAAGAAGATGGGATAGCGGAGCCTCTAACACAGACAGGACTGCAACTCCTGCTCTGTATTGTGATGACAAATATGAGCTTTGAGGTAAACCCTGAAAGGCAGCTGGAGAGGAGCCAACTTTTACACCAGCTAAAATCTTTTTGTGCTATATGATTCATTTCTCACAGGATATTGTGCAGCTCCAGAGTTTCAGGGCTGACCTCAGAAGAGTTCAAGCACAGCTTGTGGTAGTAAGATTTAGCTGTTCATCCACTGAACAAAACAACCTTCTGTATCTTAATGGTCTGTATTTTCCTACTGAAGCCTGGTTTTAGGTGCATATTAGTTATGGTCTGAACTTAGATTAAATGTGTGTCTGAGCAGGTTCTCCTTCCTCTCATCCTCAGAGCCCGTTCTTCAGACTCGTCTAGCCTGACTATCTACCTGGGTTGCTCCCTTCCTCTGCTCTTCAGCTGCAATCCCCATCTCACACCAGTGCTTCCCACCTGTGAGCAGAAAGTTATGACAGGACATCCAATCCAACCAACTTCAGGGAACTGGAGACCTGTTGGGTCAGGTCTATGGCCCTCCAAAAACTTGAGGCTGCAAGCAGCTCTTAGATTGTGCCTTAGGTCAACCTTTCCATCAACACAATGAAGTGGCATCTTAAGGCACACTCATTTAACTTAATAATTTCTATAAAGCCTGCTGCCAAGGGCAGCATCTACAAAAACTATTACAGCTGAAAGTACCCTTATAGTGCAAAACATGAAGATAAACATTATAACATATTCTATTTAACAGGACATTTCAGCCTCTATGTCTATTATGGTTTAGCTGGGTTTTTTTTTTTGTTTATTTTGGGTTTGGTTTTTTGTTTAGTTTTGTTTTAAAGCAGACTATATTATCTCTCCAGGGGTAGTTACCTGAGGCATTGCTGCATGGGAACAGCTTTTAGTTGCCTGGGAAGACAAGTGGGGTATCCCACAGCAGGTACATTCAGGAGAATTCATAGACAGCAAGAAAAAACCATTGAGACGACAGATTCTCCCTGCACCAAGGACAACAAATGAGGCAATCATTGTTATAGCAGTTACCAGAGGAATTAATCATGTGTTGCTGTGCAGGTGTAAGTGCACTTTCTTATTATTTTTTTCCCCTCCTGCATGCTGTTTCTGGTGTCTTTATCAAACTATTTACAGAAATAAGTTCTTTTATATGAACTCCTAAATAAAAGTGCAAATCATATCGCAGCTTAGAGAAAACTTGACAAGAAGGTTCTTGTTGACTTAAATGGATCAATATTTAACAGCCAGTTACTTTGAAACATAGACTGTCTACGCTCTCCCCCCACCTCCATATAAGAGATCAATGAGGAATAATTTGCACTATGATGCTTTATAGAAACTCAAAATAATTCATCAATAAGATGAAAAAGCTTGCAATACAAGCAGACACTACCTAATTCTAATTAATATTAAAAGGCTGCTGTCCAGTCTTTTAAACCAAAAACACGTGTAGCTTATGTACTTAAAGTTGTAAAACCTCCTAAGGAATGTGGTCTCTGTTAATTACAGTCTGTCTGGGAAGGGGAGGGGGAAATTAAGTTGATCCTTTTAGTGATGAATTATTCAAAATGAAAAAAATAAAAACAATCGACTGCAGCATTAGAGTCAATCCCTACACATTAACCTCGCACTACACATGGGTGGTTCTATAGCAACACACGCATACTTTTAATTTGACAAATAAATTAAGCCACTGGGGTGCTCTTGCTGACAGGTTACATTTAGAATTAATCGGAGCAGGACTGATTGGGAGGTATGTTATTAAGATAGTTGTTACAAATATAAAACTCTCATTTTCTTCATTAAAAGTTAGACAGCAACAGTACCCACCATTAGCAATCATTGCACGTGCATGCTTATTTGTTGCAAAAGAACTAGATTCCAGTTGTTGTTTTAAAGTCACTCTGCCTGGTGTTACGTTCTTTCCAGGAAAAGCTTCTGGTAAGGCCATCTCAGGATGGGTCTATGGGATGGTAAAAGAAAGTAAAGGAGGGATCAGGATTTCTACATATGCTGTGTCCAGTGCAGATGTGATCCAAAGAATATCCAGATGCTGAGAGTGCTCAGCTGAATCAGTAGTGTGCACAGCTAACCTAAGTTTTGTGGTCAAAGACTATCAAGAGTTACTCAGCACATATGGTTCTTTAGTGTTATAATCAGCAACACAACTGCTCTTACTATTTGTTCTGAAACATTGACTGCAATAAATGAAAACACTTACCCATTTGACACTGATGGCCACACCAAGTTCTTGAAAACAGAGATCTTAAACTAAACATTAGAAATCACCAAAAAATGCCACTATGAGAAACAAACATATGCTGAAACAAGAAAGAGAAGTAAAGCTCACTGAAAAAAAAATCCACCATGTGAATCTACCTGCAGATTGCTTCCCCTCCCAGACCTTTTTCTTCCCACGGTTCATTTTGGTCCTTCAATAGAGTGTTACATTTCTCCTCTTCCAGGCTAATTAAAAATCTTTGTATTTCTCTCATACCACACAGCACAACCAAGACAGAAATATTTACCTGTGGAAGAACATGGGGGAAATCAGGGGAAAGAGCCACACAAACATTAAGGAAATGAAGACCAGGTTCTTAGGAAGGGAGCTTTCTGGTCTCCAAAATGGGACAAGGCTCAGCTGAAACATTTGTTCCAGCTGGGATGTTCATAACAGCTGTCCTCGATTTGTGTTCTCTAGTACGATTTGGCTTTGTGCTGCAGCCCTTTCCTCTCCATCCCTCCTCTCCCAGGCTATTTACATGAATCTTATAATAACTCTGAGACTCTTAATTCTCCATCCAATCTGGTTAAAAATGGCCAGTTCCTGCAAAAAAGTTTTAGGGAGGAACAGACCAATGTATATGTACAAACAGAGACATGCACCCAGACATGCACAGTATGATCATATCTATATCTACATCTGTATCTATATCTATATCTTTAGCAAACTGAGTTGAAGGATCAACCATGTGTTTGCCAGTATCGATCTCATTTCTTCTCAAGTGCTAATTCCTAATGGATGATAATGATATAGATTTATTGTGAGTCTTGCAGTGGGTGATCTTAATTGCAGCCTATTAAGTTGTTATGAGCTACTTGTCCTCTGCATGACAAAGTCCAAACCATTTCGACCTCTGGAGGCTGATCAAAGCCTTTATTCTTACCAGTCTTACTTTTGGAGTTGTGAAGTGGGCACGAAATTTAAACTGCAGTTCATCTTTGGCTAGTTTTCAAGTTTCATATTAAAAAAATATTTTTAATTCAGATTTTAGAGCTAAGCAGTTTTTAGCTGTCATCTGTGACAGCTCGAGTGCAATGTCCAGCATTTCTGTGAACTCAGTAAGCTTGACTGAATAGGGCAGAAGCTGTCAACTGAACAGGAAGTTCTTTATACTGTAAATGTTTATTAGTGTACAGAAAAAGAAAGTTAAACTTACGTAGCAATCTGATTTTAGGTCAACTCATGTAGTCAAAAATTATGACATTAAGGGGTCTTTGAATAGAAAAATAAACCTAAAAAATAGTAGAGATTACAAGAATTCAGTCACTCCTTTTATTTGTGTCAGCAGAAAATTGAAATTCAACAGATTTTTCTTGCCGGACTTGCACCCTTTTATAAAAAATATAGGTACAAATACAGTTTGTATATATAAAAACACTGACTTCATATTCTCTTTCAGTTTGCTGATAAGAAAGTAATACCATTTCAGCAGAGTGTTGAATTGGCTTGTTCTCTTTATAAAGCCTGGGAAGTGGCAGACTAGAATTTTCTCCACTCTAATTCTGTTTTCTTCATGGTTTTGATTTGGTTTTCCCTTCAGATTGATTTTCTCTGGCAGATAGATTTGCCTGGAATCTGATTCTGCCCAATTGAGACAACGCTCCAGTTACCACCGCATCTAACCATGCTTCTTGCAATTTTCAGTGTATTTACCCTCAGAAATGCTTTTTTCCCCTGTTAGAGAGGGAGACATCCAGGACTAGATTCAAAGAAAGCCTGAAACTCACTGCAGCCCTCTCACTTCACCCTGGAGGGAGTGAAAAACTAGACATCTTTAATTTGAATGTTAAAACTCCCAATGTATCTCAAGTTCTCGGGGTGGTGGTGGTGGGGGAGTTAGGAGAACTGCCTGGAGAACATGGAGAAGGTTGTGTTTGTCCATCTGCCTCTCACACCCTAGGCTGATGGGCATCTTGCTGAGGCTACCTGCAAAAAACAAGCATCAGTTGTTGTGTTCCTTCAAAACCTGGCTTGAGTTGGGTGTGTGGTCTCCATCTTTCAGAAATAACTAGCTTCTTAAAGCACTTCACCAGGATCTGGGGGACCTGGGATCAGCTTTCTTTTATCATAAGTGATTATGGACACATGTCCTACCTTAAGACTAAAGGTGAACATGGGATGTGTATGGGGTTCCTTTTTGGGGAGAGAGGGCTGGGAAACAAGGAAGTCATTCTCATTTGCTCTTGTTGCAGCTCCTCCATTGCATTTTGAATACAGATCCTCCAGACCCAAAAGCATGGCTCGAGCAGCTGTTGGTTTAGGCACTCAGTTGCAGTAGTTGAGGAGAAATAGGAGGCTGCTAGCTTGCTCGCTACCTTCTATAGACAGTGGGTACTAAAGGCTTTAATATGCTTAAGGGTGATGTTGGTACCTTATGGCTACTGAATTATCCAACACGGAGTATGTGTGATGCATAAGCCTTGCTGCTACTGCAGTCTATCCTTTGTAAGGCACTATTGATCTCTGCTGTATTTCTCAAGGAAAGAATAGAGCTCAGGACTTCATCCTGAATGGAAGAAAGTGACGCATTAAGTGCTTGAACTGTGGAGAGAGCAGGACTTAAGAAACACATCTGTGTTTCTTGTTGCTTCTTTTCTTGTTGGCTGGTGCAAACACCTTCCTACCTGGGCTGTGAACTCACTTCTGAGGTACTTGCTTTCCCCAGGCATTGCATGGGACAGCGAGATGACACCAGGCCAATTAGAACTCCGAGGGCCAAGTATTCAAATCTTTCATGGACCTAGTGGGCCAGGGAGGCTAAAAGGCTGCTCCCACTTCTCAAAACATCCTTGGCAAAGCAAGAAATTGGACTTGGGTTAGCATTCTCCCCACTAGACCATTTGCTCTGTGAAAAGGAATCAGCATAGGAGGCAATAGGCACTTTCACAAGACAGTGATTTCGGTGAAAGATACGTTGATATAGGGCCACATTTGTTTGGCACTATATCATCAATAACGAACAGAAATATACAGAACCTTCTCAGGATAGAGCTGACTGCAGTAATACGTGATCTTAATCCTTCCTTAGGACTCACACAAACATGTGTATGATGACTGTGACAACTATACTTTGTCATGAAAGTTAAGACTTCTGTCACCATGCAGCTCTGCTTGGTTTAAATGACATTCATGCCCGTTATATACTAGAATTCTAATTATTATATTTATATGTTACAGGTTATTAGTTTGTATGCTAAAAAAGTAACAGGAAAGAAAGCGGGAAATGTGTTATATTGCAAATCTCTTTCCTGCCCCATATGTTATGAGTTAGCGTATAATGTATTTTATTCCTAATTAAACTGTGGCAGGGCCTTTTTGCAGTACTTCATTATCCATTTTCTACAAAGAGGCATGGCCCCATCAATCTTGTGGTGAGATGCCACCAAATAAAGTTATTATGCCAAGAAGCAATTGAGGGAGAAGCTATTATCTGGTTTTCTACAAAAGCAGTTTCTAGTCTTCTTAGCTTGCATTATATAGTAGAAATTGAACTTATATAGCAGAAATTGAACTTAGGAGGGTACAGTGAAATATGCACTCTACCCATTTTTCAGCCTAACTGTAGGATGTTAAACTTCCTTTAGAGAGAGTAGAGCTAATAGTCCAAGATCTTGAGGTGCACAGTCAGCATCTCAGTTGAAGACGGTGGAAGAAGTCATGCAGTTATGATAAAAAGGGTTATACAAAAGCCGTGCTGAAGTCTATTTCTAACCTAAATTTGGTAGCAAAAGCCAGCAGGCTGGAAGAGAGACCTGCTAGCCCTGCACATAATTGCAAGTGCCTTTACGAGCTGTTTATTTATGAGAACAACTATAGCCCTTACATGTGTAAATCTTATCATACACAAATGGAAGTTTACATGATTTGGCTGCACAGTGGTGAGCCTCCATGTGCATAAACATGCATTAGGGCTAGGCTTCAGATTAGAGAAATCTGATCCTGTGAGGTCTTACTGAACTCTTCAAAATTGAAAACTTTTGTTACCCAGATGTTGCTTTGGAGTATTTTGACTGAAATTTTGCCTGTGGGTTTACATGGGAATAAAACTAGAGGAAAATTTGTCCTCTTGGAATGTTCTTACTGGGGGCATTGCTACCATTTCAGTCATATTACAAGGAATTGCTGTGATAATTTGTTCTGAGGATTTAGAAAGTGCAGTGAAATTCCAACAGAGGATTTCGTAATGTCCACCCAACATCAGCAGGTATTCAGATTTGAAGGCAGTTTATGAAGTAATGCACTGGGAACAGATTCATTTGCATTAGGACAGAAAAATAATCAATCACAGGTGTTTAAACATAAGTATTCACTTTCAAGTTATTCAGATAGGGAGAAAAAAGAGAAGGGGAAGGGAACATGGATGGGGAAAGGGATAGGAAGGGGAAAGAACATTTGGAGCCTTTTTGCCAATTTGGGATTGAGATGTGTTAGTAAAATAAACCAGGTTTCATTCTTAAAGATGAAGCACACTCAGCAGTCTTGAGAAAAAAAACAAAACCCCCTCATGTCTCTTTCATGGGACTTTGCTGGTTAACAGCACCATTGATTGTACTGTGATTATTTTGTTCAGTCTTGTGTTTTGATTGATGATTTAAAACTATGTTCCACGGGAGGGTCTTAACGATGTCCTATATTATCTACAGTTATAGCCACTCGCAGCCTGTGCTCAATGTAGTGCCTCAGTGTTTGTTACAGTAAATATCAGGCCACTGACCGTAACATCTCTGTGTGTTGAAATTCTTACCTGCGCCAGAATGACATTTAGAAAGGTGTAGCTTTGGGCTCATAAGAAAGGGAGTAAGAAAATGAATGCAGCTTTGGGAAATAGCAATGCTGGAGAAATCTGTCTGGCTTCTTTCAGAAATACCACTGTTCCAATATAATTCATGACCAGTCATCACATAACAAGGAACTGTGAGGTACACTTAGTTTTAACAAGTGTTTATACCCCTATCTGTCTGCCATCATTAAGCTTGTGCTTAAAGGTTTTGACAACAGTTAGGTCCTTTTCTGAAGCTATGCGTGAGCCCATCCTAAAGACTGTTTGAGGAAGAGTCAGCTCAAGACATCTGTCATCAGCCCACCATGCTGGGAGGCAGGAGATAGTATAGAGAAGGGAGAGGATTGCTGAAGAATTTCTAAAATGTGAGACTGTACCCTATAGGATTGAGCCATATGCATCTAGGCATTGTGGTCACATAACTCAGTATGGTCATAACACTGCATGGAGCTATGAGAAAGTGTGAGGCCATGCAGGATTAAAATCTAATACCTTTAAGGGTCTGTGATTGCTTTGTGTTTATTTTGATTTGGAGATAAACCCCATACTCTTCCTACATGAGCTCCTACGACATCAGTAAGCACAAGGTCTTCTGGAGAAGCCTGCTTGGCTGTGGTGGTGTTGACAGACTGTTGTAGCTCTGAGGTTGTTAAGGGACCACAATTCTCCCTGAAGAACTGTAAGACAGAAAATGAAAAGTAGAGGGAAAGACACACACCCACTTACAGACAGACATCTGGGAAAGGGAGAGAGGCACGTCTGTGACCTCAGACTTCCCCAAGAAAATTGAAGGAGCCCCAGGAGGAGAAGGTTGTTCTCCAGAAGAGTTGGCAGAGCAAAGGAGACAGAATGAAGGAGTTCACTGGCTCAAATCACTTTGGCATTGGTCACAGCTCTGGATGCTGCTGGTTAAATCTCATCATAAGCATGTGTGAAAGGAAGACCCATTGCTCATGCAGAAAGGCTCTGCACACAGGCTGTGCAGGAGAATGGAAGGTGGTACTGCAGGGGAAGAGGAGGCCAGGACTGAAATTCATCCTGAAATTGCTGTCTCATGAAACCCACCCTCTCCTTTGGATTTGGGATTGTGATACCCAAGGAGCACTGCAGTTTAACAATCTGTCCCCCAACACTACACTTCAACACCTCCTCTGACGTGTGGATTTTCAGTGCACACTGTCTTAGTCTTCAAAATCACCTTCATAAGGGGACACAGGTAGGAAATGACCACTGAGGTAACAGTTCCTGTAGTTGCAGGGCTACATAATCAAAAGTAACACAACAGCAGTAAGTCAAAATACTTCATCACAGTGAACCCGTCTCTCCCTAGGAAGTCCTCTGGATGACACTAACCTTGAAGTTGACATTAGATTTACAGCTCAATTCCCTTCGGTAATGATGCTGATTACATCCATACTAAAAGAGCAAAGTAAGTTCACTTCCTTCCCCTCTGTAGCAAGACTTCACTCACAGCTGTCACAAGGAAAGCCTATGACAGGTCCCTGAATTGCTTTAGACATTCAGCAGCTACAGAGCTCTTTCTAAAGGATAGAAATCTCTCCACTGCTCCAGAGCAGCTGACAGCTGAAGAAAGATGGTCAGCTAAATTCTTTGCTGTAGCCACTCCATATACCAACAAAAGTAGGTGATTAAACTGATTTATAGGGCTTGGATACCCAACTGCTTTTCTCCCCAAAATAAGATCTGCAGAGCAGGTACTCAATTGCTTAATGAAACGAAACAATCATCCTTCTATTGACAGTGATATTACTGAAATGTAAGCAGAGGGATCCCGAATTGTTGGTTTAAGGCACATTCACCTTTCACATATGGCTTGAGTCAAAAATCCTGCGTCTCAAACTGACTGAATTTGCTGGGACAGGTATTTAGTATGGGACTCATCTGCCTAGCAGTAGGTAGCTACAGTGGAGTTGTCTACCTCTGAGTTACACTAAGGGCACACTTTCTAGTCAATGCAGATCTCATCTATCACTCAATAGACTCTAAGACATGATAATCTCACTGTAGAATAGACATCTAAAATAGATCAGATGAATTATCTCTGAAAATGTGTATTTCCCCTCAACTTATCTAAAACTGCGCTTGCAGCTAAGGTTGCCTGAGGACCGAGAAAACCAAGCACGTAGTAAATCCACTTAAATGATTAGCAAAATCCTCAAGTACCTTATCCATGCTGTTAGGCAAAGTCCCTGCGCTGCTCTAAGCTCTACCACTAATTGCTACATTAACAACTTGCACACTTAAATCAGAGGGTCAGCGGTCACCAGGTGAGTCATGACAAAGGAAAAGGGCAGGGAGGAGGGCTTTTCAGATAGCTTTTGTTGGATATCACTAAAGTATTTATTCCCAAGGCCTTTTGATAACCAGGGGTAGGGAGGCTGCTGATAATTTTCAATGACATACTAGCTTTTTAATTAAAACGGCAAAGCTCTTGGTTTCTTGGTGTTTCAGCAGGCATTTGACCACCAGCAAGGCTGGGAACAAGTGCTGCTGGTAAATACACTTGACAGGGAGCATTCGTAATCAACATAGCTCAGCACAACCTTTAAAGGAGCATACCTGAATGAGATTGCCTCAGGCAATCCTGTTCAAGTACATTTACACTGCATATAAATCTGATGCAAGATCTCTCCTCTTTGCAATGATCCTAAAGAGGCAGTGGGGCTAGGTGAGATCCTAGGGGCTAAGTGAGATGCTACTCAAGAAGTTCATGAACAGTAACCAGATTAGGACTCAGACTGAGGGCTATGATACAGGCTTATCATATGCCTTGGGGCTATGAATGTACCAACATTTCTACTATAAATGTATTATTTAGCATATATAATAAAAGCAGGTCAGGCAGTAATTTTTGGTCCCTAGTCCCTGCGGCACAGACTGTGTTGTGTGCACCCTACCTGGGGCTAGCTCCTGTTAGAGAAGACCAACAACATCCACACTACATAGGACCTGGCTCTGGGCCTATTGGAAGACTGTTTTCTGGGATGGGAGCAAACAAGGGAGCCTTGTCCACGCAGCCTCCAGGGCACCGTCTCTGGAGAGTACAGCCCTAGAACCATGCCAAATTTTGTGTTGGAGTGAGGGAGTTAGGGAGGCCCATGGTAGAGCCAAGGAGCCAGCTAATGACCAAGTGGAGTGGAAAATCAGAGGTCCATTTTTTGCACCCATTCTTTGGACCTTATATTTAGCTGTATCTGTGAACTCTGAGAGGCCATAGTTGGACTTTCATTTCAGCATACCAATATAAACCTAATCTGGGAGGTTACCAGATTGAGTAATCTCAGTGATTCACACAGGAATAGTCACTATTTTAAGTATATGTTTAAGTATCTTGTCCTATTGAGTCTTTATGCCTTATTCTGAGAAAAAAAAGTGATGTCTGAGATAACACCGCATATCAGTACTAATACACAGTACTCCTCCTCACATGCTTTGGCTCTCTGTGTTTTAGGAGAGCCAGACAGCTTTCTTTTGGAACAGCAATGCAGCCAACTATTAACATATGCTGTGTGGGCTCCCTCTTTCCGCTCCTCAAAGGAACTATCAGCCTGGCCTGGCCAGAAAAACAAAACAGTGTACTTTACACACACAAAAAGAGGTTTTGAAGGTTTTGTTCAGGATCAGAATTAAAAAATGAGATCTTACATAGGAAAATTCAACAGAGAAACCTCAGAATAGCTCAAAACCTGGGACATCGGTGACCCATCTTCCCACTTGAGTCAAAGTACCATTCTCCCTTGGTTTCTCCTCTGGCCATGAAGGAGCTTTGGCCATTGGGATATTGGCTGCTCCAAAGATATATGTGTTATCCCTTTTGTCTAAGAGTCAGCCTTTCTGTACTGGAGACATGGTTTTGACTAGCCATTTTCTAATGAAAAATCTTTTTTTTCCTGGTATCCTGTGAGGCTGAACGTTTTAAATTATGGTATCTGATTTGTGCACTATCCTCTTTCCTTGAAAAAAAGCGGTCACCTCCCACTTACAGATTCTCAGATCACCACAGACTTGATCCCACCAGCCTTGTGCAAACATGCGCACAGTGACATCAGTGGGAATTGTGGCGAGCTGAAAAGCTGTACCTGTTAAATGTCTGTATTGCTAATGTGAGAATTACTGTTCTGGGTTTCACCAATGTCTTTGTTCCTTTTAACTACATCATCTGCCCTCCCAGAGGATACAATTTGGTTAGCTACTTAGCTGATATCAAAGTCTGCAATGCCAACACTTAACGGAATTCCTGCCCTCCTGAAAAATACATGTGTAAGATAATGCACTGCTGAGTGCAGTTGACTGTCAGCTACCTGGGCTGTGGGTTATCCATGCCAGAGCTTCAGAGCTGGCTCAGCTCTAACTGTGCTGTTTGAGGAAGCACATGGAGATACAGCTGTATGATTTCCAGGGCCAGAAATAAGGCCATTCATTTTTGGGCTGTGCCAACTTGGATTAAAAACCTGGTCGGACTAATCACTCTATCTAGAGCTGGCACAGGTACCCCTCCTGCATATTGGTTGGACCAAGGTCTGGAACCCACCCTATGGTTCCACATTCAATGAGCTCAGACTGAGCTGGGATCATTAGTTCAAACCATGATGGATCAAGACAAATGCATCTTCCTAGTTCCTGCTAGGAATCACAACCAAGATAACAAACCCTCTGCCAGAATCACCTTCAAGATAACTGTGCAAGACACTGAGGCTACGATGGGTCTCAGGACAGCCAGCCTGTCATCTGGAGACTGGTTGGAGTGCACTGACTCCTGTGACCATGGGGATGAGGGACAGGAGAGAAGGATGCTTTTTGCCATGTGGTGCCATGCAGTCAGGATGTGGGACTGAGACTGGAAAGTACTCCTGAATCCCTTGGTACAGGCATAACCTGAGCATCTTTACAGCAGTGAGCCTGGGTCCCAAACTGCTGGTTTTGGATCAGAAGAGTCCTTCTGAATCCAAGCAGGCTCTGCCTTGTTAGCTTAGTTATGAGGCCAGATTTTAATTGGTCCCATGCATTTGCACTGTGCCTTGGCTTGTAAGTGATTCCTCCAGGAACACAAAGCATGAAGAGCACAGTGAGTGAAAACCCAGTGACTACATAGCAGCCTGCTTGGTCCTGGGGTAAGCAGGGAACAAAACTAATAAGCTTGAATGACCCCATCCATCCCAGGGTACTGGTGCTACCTGGGATTTGCTGTTATCCAGAGTATTCCAACGTACCGTTGCCCCAGATGATGGAGTGGTGACTATGGTGCCATAGTCACACTCCAGTTAATGACGTGTAATAGTTATAACCACACAAATCTCCACTGTTAATGATAAATACAGGCTGAGTAATAACTAGATGCTTCTTCAACCTCACACTTAGCAATTCATGTAATAGATACTACTATAGTAGGCTACATGTAAATCTGATGGAGGATTACAAATTTGCTTTTTCTGATAAATATACCACCCATTTTACTCTTTCCACCTTCTAGATTAAGCTGTTTAGGAAAATGAATACATTTAAAAGTCTCTAAAAGTAAATTTGTAATGGACTTTTTGCCTACTCCATTTTTCTAAATATATTTTGCTAGAGCCACTTTAGCACAGTGAGGTGCATCACAGAGTGAAGTTCATTGCAAATACAATGTATTAATTAATTTTCTACTAAAAATGTCTTCAGTAACAGATCTTCACCTGCATACCAGCAGCACTGCAGTTGGCCTTGTTCAGTCTATGTCAAAATGTATGTATCCACTTTATGTATGCAAGCCATGTTGAAGGGAGTAATTTAAGTAGAGTGACTTCTGTTTTGGAGACAAGGCAAGGTCTAGGGAAAACAGACATCTAATTTTCTTATGAAGTTACAGTTGAGCTGCCTGAGGTTTCTCATGCAATTTTGCCATCATGAAGCTGCATTAGAATCTGTTTTTCCAGGCAGTTTTCCTACAGCTCCAATGAAGTTGATTTATGACCCATCCACTTCTACACATTACAGCAGCAATATTAGCCAAGCTTCTTCAGTACATATCTACTCTCAGATTTCTTACTTAGAAGAAATTTATTTACTCCACACTGTTACCTGGAGTATGGTCTGTATTCACACTTTATTCCCTTTAACATATATAGGTTAGAGGAGGAAGTTAAAGGACTATTTCTTAGGCAGTTTCCCTCACTTAGGTCTTAAAGTAATATTGCCCAGTTTCCTTACAGAAAAAAAATAAAATGCTTCTCTTCAGGAGTGAAGGTCCAGAGTCCCTGCTTTTCCCTCTCCCTAAATTAAAGGCACTTACCTGAAGTACCCTAAGCTGTAAAACTAATAGTCCAATGATCCTGCTGTGCTTAGTAGAGCAGTAAGATCTAATGACTCCTGTACCAACTGTAGAAATGATTGGACTCCCAGCACATCTAAATGCCCAAATTAGATGAGATTAATTCAGAACAAGGTGCAGATGGGGCACAACACTTCTCACTCACGCCTGCAGCAGCTGGTACATTGATTTGTGTGCTGCCTCCTTCCTGCAGGCACAGGGACCCTGTCTAACCAGGAGCAGCCCTGCCTGCCCCCTGCCCGTGTGCTCTGCCAGGGCAGTGGGACAGTGCTTCTCCAAGCAGGTAACAGGGAGCATATCCTTCACAAGAGGATAACAGAAGAAAGGGGAAAGGATGCAATCCCTTCTCCTCCCTCCTCCTATGAAGTTGATGATGATGAAGGGGAGAGAGGAATGGATTCCACTTTTTCCTTCCCATGGGAAATTAATTCCTGATCTCTGGAATTAGGGACACCTGGGTGAGATGTCACTTGTACGTGGCTCATTCCTTCACTGGGACTGATCATGGAGTGACCACTAGAGTTGCAGTTCCAGTGTGGTCAAATCGAAATACAGTTAAAGAAGGGAAGTCGAGTGACATGATGTAAATGGAAACTGCAGGCCACAAAAGTAAAATGTCCATAATCTACATTTTGAACCAGGCAGAAAAGAGCTGTGGGGATATTCTAAGCATGAAATATTTTATCCGAAGCTGAAAAAAGGAGTCCATTTGTTTCACAGTGTGAGCAAAGCTTGCCAATGAAGGAATCATATTTTGTTATTTTTTTCCTGCATTGTGTGTTTGCTACCCTCACTTTTGAGAGCTTGCTGCTCTCTGTGTGGTACCTGAAACATCCTGCATGGCTTTCAGATGCATTAATTGTGAAGCTGGTGAAAAAAAAATAGACAGTGACAGACAAGAGCAGCAAAAAAAATTGCCAGTGGTTTGCACAGAGAGGGGAGAGAACAAGTAATACAAGTAAAGCTGCAGGTAGACATACCTCGATGATTTCTTTCTGATTCTGTTGATGCCTGATAATTGACAGAGCTCCACTCTCACGAGTAAGCAGGGAAAAGAGGAGGGAGAGAGAGCGTGATAAAATCGGATGGAGAAGGCTCAGTTGTTATTCATTTCAATAATTTTCATCTCCCAGAGTTAAGCTTTTGTATCTTTGTTATTCTACTGGTGATAGATGGAGAGGTAAGAACATGGAAACCTAAGCTTTATCATCACATATCTTCCTAACAAAAGACAGGCAAAATAGCAACTTCCTTAATCAGACAGGATGATAATGGATAACGGTGGGATAAATGGTTTCCAAGGACACCGTCTTCAGGAGGAGGCAGGGTTTGCAGTGTCAGCTTGGCAAAGACAGTGCTAGGAAGAGCAACAGGTCTTTCCACCCTCCCCTTGGGTCAGCAGCACTGTACGTATTTGCTGGTCTTCATGCACAGGTGGACTCACTGGTGCTCGGGAGGCTGATCCCAGTGTGGTTCATGCCTCTCTCTCTTCCAGTGCTGGAAAAGAGGTGGTTACGCTCCCAGGGGCATGAAGGCAGTGGGGTGGGGGGCAGTTCATGGAGATTTGTAGCCCTATGCTGCCGATGTCGAGAGGAGTGAGGTATTTCCACCAGTGGCTAAGCCAGCTACTCTTAGGCATCTTGGTTAATTGTTTTGAATGGAGGGAAGGGTTAAATATGAGCCTACCCATCCTCTTGTTTCAAACTCTGGTTGTGCTCCAGAGGCTGAATGCAATCTATCTTGGGACATGGAAAAGTCCTGATTCAACTACACATTTAAGCATATATATAATTTTTCAAGAAATGTATCATAAGCAGTTGTTTAGATAGTGTTGAACTAGGGACAAGTTTCCCTCTTGATGCTAGACTGTGAGTTTTGTTTGTTTGTTTGTTTCTAGTACAACCCAGTAGAAAAGAGCAAGACATTTTTGTTAATAAGCATATTAGAGGAGCTGAGAACAGCTCATAACAATTCTGCTTTGATTTTCTAGTACGACTAAAAATGCAAAAAATGGCAATGGTGCTCTTTATCTCCTCTAAAGTTGTTTGATTTCTGGGAGATATGCCTTTTTCTTCTAGAAAATCAGAGGATGCTTTTTGAGGTATGGACAATATTCAAAGGGATAGATAGTAAAATCCTACATTGCCAAGATACATCTTATTTCAGTGTGGCATCTTGTTAAAGTAAATGGAGATGAAGTGAAGACAAAATCTTGGCAAAGTTGTGTTGACAGTATCACTGACTCTTAATGCAGAAGACGACCATAATGTTAGAGGATTTATGTTGTTTAGAAAATGAAAGAAATCATATTGGAAGTGGGCTCAAGTAATCTTAGTTCAAACTGGGATGAAATTCTTCTCTGATACATTTTTCTTCTGAGAGCTTAAGCTGAAACCCCTGTTCAGGGTCATGTCATTACCTGGTCAAACACAGCTACACTGAGAACATATTGTCCCTCCAAGGTAATGCCCTGTTTCCTAAAAATGCAATAGGCTGCTGAGTTTACATGAAGTGACAATGACCATCTGTCTAATTACAAATAAAAAATAAGGCCTGGTCATATAGTTGGCGTAACTCGTGCATCCCTACAGCCCTACTGAAACCAGGTACAAGATGAGCTTCATGAACTCAGACGACTTTAAATACTAAATGGATCATTAGATCCCTTATTTTGACCCCTTTGGTGTCCCTCACCATTCCAGTTCACAAAGAGATACTGTTGTTTAACCCAGAAATTTGTGTTTGATTGTAACATTTATTCCAGAAAGTTGTGCTGGCTTTAAGGACAAACAAACGGAAAATCCATCATTTCCTTTGGGAAGTTTTTCCAGCAGTTACACCGTCATGTTAATACAAAACACGCCCTTATTTCAAATTTAGATTTGTTTTCACTTCCAGGCACTGGTTCTTTTTATCCCTTTCTTGGTTAAAGAACCCTTTCAGAAGCAGAACTTTCCTCCACAACAACAATCCGAGTTGATTCTAATCTCTTCCATTAGCTGGATGGGCGAACCTAAGTGTCCTGGTTTAGGACATCTTTCTCTAACACTAAAACAATTTTTGTAGCTTTCATTTGCAAATCTTTTCAAATTAATGCAGTGTGAAATATGGATTAAGAGCTATTAGGAACAAACTCAGTAGATGGGGCATTACCTTTCCAATTTGGTGTCTGTCATCATCTTTTTTAATTCTTTTCCTCATCAGGAAATATTGCTTTAGTGGAGAAAAATAAATTTGTCCAAAACATTCAGATATTATCTGATGTGTGTCCTGGTTTCGGCTGGGATAGAGTTGATTTCCTTCCTAGTGGCTGGTATAGTGCTGTGTTTTGGGTTTTAGTATGAGAATAATATTGATAACACGCTGATGTTTTGGCTGTTGCTAAGCGGTGTTTACACTGGTCAAGGACTTTTTTCAGCTCCCCATGCTCTGCCAGGTGCACAAGAAGCTGGGAGGGGACACAGCCAGGATTGTTGATCCAAACTGACCAAAGGGCTATTCCATACCATATGACGTCATGCTCAGTATATAAAGCTGGGGAAGCAGAAGGAAGGGGGGGGACATTCGGAGTGATGGTGTTTGTCTTCCCAAGTAACCATTACGCGTGATGGAGCCCTGCTTTCCTGGAGACGGCTGAACACCTGCCTGCCCATGGGAAGCAGTGAATGAATTCCTTGCTTCGCTTTGCTTGCGCGCGCGGCTTTTGCTTTCCCTATTAAACTGTCTTTATCTCAACCCACGAGTGTTCTCACTTTTACTCTTCCGATTCTCTTCCCCATCCCACCGGGGTGGGGGGGGTGAGTGAGCGAGCGGCTGCGTGGTGCTTAGTTGCCGTCTGGGGCTAAACCACAACAATTCTTTTTGGCGCCCAACGTGGGGCTTGAAGGGTCTGAGATAACGGCAGATTTGATTGGAATGTGCTAGATGATAGAATTTATAGCTGTTATTGCTGTTTAGCTATTAATTGGCAGGCTTCTGTGCTTGTCATAGGGCTTGCTTTCCTTACTGTATATTAGAGTCTAGGGCTTGTTAGTGGCTGCTTTATGCTTTTGCTGCTTGCCATGCTGCTGTGCTGCTTATCACCTTATTCTGCTGTGCCTGGGAACATTTTGATAACAGCAATGGCCATGCGCCTAGGCTGGCAGATGGCCAGGACATCGCTGCTGTTTCTGTGCTCTGCTTTAATTGGTGATGTTTTGCCTGTGAAATTTGTTATTAAAACAGTGATCTTGGATTTATTTTGGTATTATCTAAGTGCTGTACTGAAACTGTTATTGTATGTCGGGTATTACCTTATGGAGGAAATGCAGAATTGTACCTTCACTACTTTCTTCTACAATGCTTCCTCCTTCATTGAAATAACATTTCAGTATCTTGAACATCCTTGGGTAGTTAAGATACTTCTATTGGTACTGCTTGGGAATATTATTTCGATCTTGTCCAAGATTAGTAAGCAATTTAAGAATATTATCCAGAGATCTGCCCCAAGGCCAGATAGTTATGAGTGGCAGGGTGTGTGAGATAGCATGGGCAAATGCCTAAGTTATTGGGCACCTCCAGTGTTTTGGAACTTCACCCCTGAACAAATGCAGAATCCTGAAAAATTAGTAGAATATTTGGAAAAAGTATGTCATCACCCTGCCAATTCTGGGGAGACACAAATCACTACAATGTGCTGGGGTCTGGCCCATGCCTACCGAGCCCTGTTAACACTATTCAGAACCCTCAAGGATCTGGTGACAAAGTGACAGGCACTGCGGCTGTTCCGATTACCCCTGCGACAGGCACTGCGGCTGCTCCAGCCCCCACTGCGACAGGCACTGCAGCTGCAGCTGCTCCGGACAACTCTGTTACAAGCACTGCAGTTCAGACAGAGAACCAACCCGTGTCAGTATCAGTCGCCCCTATACATAAAAAGAAATCCTGGAAGCGAAAGTCAGCTTGTTTAGAAAGGGAAGATGAAAGACAGGGCCATCACAGAGAGAGGAAGAGGAAGACGAAGAAGTCGTAAATGAGACGGAAACCACCCAATCCCTATCCCTGAGTGAGCTGCGAGATATGCAAAAAGATTTCAGCCGTCGTCCAGGGGAGCACATTGTCACCTGGCTGCTCCGATGCTGGGATAGTGGGGCCAGTAGCCTGGAACTAGAGGGTAAGGAAGCCAAGCAGCTGGGATCCCTTTCTAGGGAAGGGGGCATTGACAAAGCGATTGGAAAAGGGGAACCAGCCCGCAGCCTCTGGAGGCGACTCCTGTCAGCTATAAAGGAAAGGTATCCCTTCCAGGAAGATGTTGAATACCACCCTGGGAAATGGACCACCATGGAGAGAGGTATCCAGTACCTGAGGGAATTAGCTGTGCTGGAAGTGATTTATGGTGATCTGGACGATGTGCGGTCACCCACGGATCCAGATGAGGTCCAGTGCACAAGACCCATGTGGCAGAAGTTGGTACGGAATGCACCACCGTCGTGTGCCAACTCATTGGCAATACTGACCTGGAGGGACGGAGATGGTCCAACAGTGAATGAAGCTGCTAGTAACCTCCGGGAATATGAAGAAAGTATCTCTTCCTCCCTTGTCTCAGCTGTGGAGAAACTGTCCCGGAAGGTCCAGCGACTCGAAGAAGATACGTCCTACTCCCCACCTATATGGACCAGTGTCTCAACTATTAGGAGTCAGCATTCCTCTGCTCAAGGGAGAGGATATAGAGGGTACACACCACGGGGCACCCTATGGTTTTACTTGCATGACCACGGAGAGGACATGAGGAAGTGGGATGGAAAACCTACCTCAACCCTAGAGGCACGGGTATGTGAGTTGCAAGGAAAAACAATCACCAAAGGGGGTTCTTCCAGGAAAATTGCTGCTCCGGTTTCCAGTGGACAGTTCCCCAGACAGAGTAAAAGGGCTGATCTTACTCCTGATTATAATGAAGAAACTCCTGACTCATATATACAAGAAATGGGTAATGACTATTGTGACCAGGATTAGGGGGGCCCTGCCTACAGCCAGGTGGAGGAAAGGGACAACCAGGTTTACTGGACTGTATGGATTCGATGGCCTGGCACATCAGACCCACAGGAGTATAAAGCTCTTGTAGACACTGGTGCACAGTGTACCCTAATGCCATCAAGCTATATAGGAGCAGAACCCATCCATATTTCTGGAGTGACAGGGGGATCCCAACAGCTGACTGTATTGGAGGCCGAAGTGAGCCTAACTGGGAATGAATGGCAAAAGCCCCCCATTGTGACTGGCCCAGAGGCTCCATGCATCCTTGGCATAGACTACCTCAGGAGAGGGTATTTCAAGGACCCAAAAGGGTACCGGTGGGCTTTTGGTATAGCTGCCTTGGAGACGGAGGAAATTAAACAGCTGTCCACTTTGCCCGGTCTCTCAGAGGACCCTTCTGTTGTGGGGTTGCTGAGGGTCAAAGAACAACAGGTGCCAATTGCTACCACAACGGTGCACCAGAGGCAATATCGCACCAACCGAGACTCCCTGATTCCCATCCATAAGCTGATTCATTGACTGGAGAGCCAAGGAGTGATCAGTAAGACTCGTTCACCTTTTAACAGTCCCATATGGCCAGTGCAAAATTCTAATGGAGAGTGGAGACTAACAGTAGACTATCGTGGCCTGAATGAAGTCATACCACCGCTGAGTGCTGCCGTACCGGACATGCTGGAACTGCAATACGAACTGGAGTCAAAAGCAGCCAAATGGTATGCTACAATTGATATCGCTAATGCGTTCTTCTCAATCCCTTTGGCAGCAGAGTGCAGGCCACAGTTTGCTTTCACTTGGAGGGGCGTTCAGTACACTTGGAATTGACTGCCCCAGGGGTGGAAACACAGCCCTACCATTTGCCATGGACTGATTCAGACTGCACTGGAACAGGGTGAAGCTCCAGAACATCTGCAATACACTGATGACATCATCGTATGGGGCAATACAGCAGAGGAAGTTTTTGAGAAAGGGAAGAAAATAGTCCAGATCCTCCTGAAAGCCGGCTTTGCCATAAAACAAAGTAAGGTCAAGGGACCTGCACAGGAGATCCAGTTTTTAGAAATAAAATGGCAAGATGGACGTCGTCAGATCCCAATGGATGTGATTAACAAAATAACAGCCATGTCTCCACCAACTAGTAAAAAGGAAACACAAGCTTTCTTAGGCATTGTGGGTTTTTGGAGAATGCATATCCCAAATTACAGTTTGATCATAAGCCCTCTCTATCAAGTGACCCAGAAGAAGAACGATTTCAAATGGGGCCCTGAGCAACGACAAGCCTTTGAACAAATTAAACGGGAGATAGTTCGTGCAGTAGCCCTTGGGCCAGTCTGGGCAGGGCAAGACGTAAAAAATGTGCTCTACACGGCAGCCGGGGAGAATGGCCCTACCTGGAGCCTCTGGCAGAAAGCACCAGGGGAGACTCGAGGTCGACCCCTAGGGTTTTGCAGTCGGGGATACAGAGGATCTGAGGCCCGCTATACTCCAGCTGAAAAAGAGATATTGGCAGCATATGAAGGGGTTCGAGCTGCTTCAGAAGTGGTTGGCACTGAAGCACAACTCCTCTTGGCACCTCGACTGCTGGTGCTGGGCTGGATGTTCAAAGGGAGGGTCCCCTCCACACATCATGCAACTGATGCTACATGGAGTAAGTGGGTTGCACTGATCACACAGCGGGCTCGGATAGGAAACCCCAATCGCCCAGGAATCTTGGAGGTAATTATGGACTGGCCAGAAGGCAAAGATTTCGGAATATCGCCAGAGGAGGAGGTGACGCGTGCTGAGGAGGCCCCACTGTACAATAAATTACCAGAAAATGAGAAGCAGTATGCATTGTTCACTGATGGGTCCTGTTGTATTGTAGGAAAACATCGGAGATGGAAAGCTGCTGTATGGATTCCTATACGACAAGTTGTAGAAACTGCTGAAGGAGAAGGTGAATCGAGCCAATTTGCAGAAGTGAAAGCCATTCAGCTGGCTTTAGACATTGCTGAACGAGAAAAGTGGCCAGTGCTCTATCTCTATACTGACTCATGGATGGTGGCAAATGCCCTGTGGGGGTGGTTACAGCAATGGAAGCAGAACAATTGGCAGCGCAGAGGCAAACCCATCTGGGCTGCAGCACTGTGGCAAGATATTGCTGCTCGGGTAGAGAACCTGGTTGTAAAAGTACGTCATGTAGATGCTCATGTACCCAAGAGTCGGGCCACTGAGGAACATCAAAACAACCAGCAGGTGGATCAGGCCGCTAAGATTGAAGTGGCTCAGGTGGATCTAGACTGGCAACATAAGGGTGAATTATTTATAGCCTGGTGGGCCCATGATACCTCAGGCCATCAAGGAAGAGATGCAACATATAGATGGGCTCGTGATCGAGGGGTGGACTTAACCATGGACACTATTGCACAGGTTATCCATGAATGTGAGACATGCACTGCAATTAAACAAGCCAAGCGGTTAAAGCCTCTGTGGTATGGAGGGCGATGGCTGAAATATAAATATGGGGAGGCCTGGCAGATCGATTATATCACGCTCCCACAAACCTGCCAAGGCAAGCGCTATGTGCTTACAATGGTGGAAGCAACAACCTGATGGCTGGAAACATATCCTGTGCCCCATGCCACCGCCCGGAACACTATCCTGGGCCTTGAAAAGCAAGTCCTGTGGCGACATGGCACCCCAGGAAGAACTGAGTCAGACAACGGGACTCATTTTCGAAACAAGCTCATAGACACCTGGGCCAAAGAGCATGGCATTGAGTGGGTATATCACATCCCCTATCATGCACCAGCCTCCGGGAAAATTGAGCGATACAATGGACTGTTAAGGACTACACCGAGAGCAATGGGTGGTGGGACGTTCAAACATTGGGATACACATTTAGCAAAGGCCACCTGGTTAGTCAACACTAGAGGATCTGTCAATCAAGCTGGCCCTGCCCAATCAAAACTTTTACACACTGTAGAAGGGGATAAGGTCCCTGTAGTACACATAAAAAACATGCTGGGGAAGACAGTCTGGGTTACTCCTG
The DNA here is from genome assembly GCF_034638445.1 of Ciconia boyciana. Lineage (NCBI taxonomy): Eukaryota > Metazoa > Chordata > Aves > Ciconiiformes > Ciconiidae > Ciconia > Ciconia boyciana. The sequence continues at coordinate 160,639,704 of NC_132935.1, forward strand.
CCTCAGGCAAAGGCAAGCCCATTTGTGGGATTGCTTTTGCTCAAGGACCTGGGTGCACTTGGTGGGTAATGCGAGAGGATGGGGAAGTCCGATGTGTACCTCAAGGGGATTTGATTTTGGGTGAGAATAGCCAATGAACTAAATGGTATAATGTCAACTGCTATATAATACTGTGTGTCATCACTTTTTCAATAAGGATCACCCAGATTAATGAAGAATGAACTTCAACGAAAGCAAGCAAAGTGCAGTGGAGTGGTGATGGAACCAGAAGTGGCTTCAACATGCAACAATCCAACACCACAGACCATCTCTTCTGCCCTGAAGGACTATTATGACGGATGGAGCCCAAAGCCATGGACTAAATGAACTTAATTGTATTAGAAGGGGTAGAACCTGGGCATGACATAAATGGTATAGAATAAGGGGTGGATACTGTCCTGGTTTCGGCTGGGATAGAGTTGATTTCCTTCCTAGTGGCTGGTGTAGTGCTGTGTTTTGGGTTTTAGTATGAGAATAATATTGATAACATGCTGATGTTTTGGCTGTTGCTAAGTGGTGTTTACACTGGTCAAGGACTTTTTTCAGCTCCCCATGCTCTGCCAGGTGCCCAAGAAGCTGGGAGGGAGCACAGCCAGGATTGTTGATCCAAACTGACCAAAGGGCTATTCCATACCATATGACGTCATGCTCAGTATATAAAGCTGGGGAAGCAGAAGGAAGGGGGGGGACATTCGGAGTGATGGTGTTTGTCTTCCCAAGTAACCATTACGCGTGATGGAGCCCTGCTTTCCTGGAGATGGCTGAACACCTGCCTGCCCATGGGAAGTAGTGAATGAATTCCTTGCTTCGCTTTGCTCGCGCGCGCGGCTTTTGCTTTCCCTATTAAACTGTCCTTATCTCAACCCACGAGTGTTCTCACTTTTACCCTTCCGATTCTCTTCCCCATCCCACCGGGGTTGGGGGGTGGGGGGAAGTGAGCGAGCGGCTGCGTGGTGCTTAGTTGCTGTCTGGGGCTAAACCATGACAATGTGTAACACATCAACTGTACTACAGCACAGGCACATAGACCCTGATGTGTGTTGAACATTTGTTCAGCATCACCTGGATGGAAATATGGACCCTTGCCTATGTGGCAGCCAAAGTCCCTGCTTCTCTATTTAGTCTGAGGCCACCTCAGCCCTTTGCAATTCAGCAGATGCATAGGCATCTGGAATCTGTACGTTCATGCTATGGTAGCTTGTGAGTCAATATGGTTCATCCCTTTGCAGTTTAGATTAATGAAGTCATTCTTGCTACTGGAAAGAAGTTGAACTCACTATTTTCAATCCTAGCTTTCTGGAAATTCAGAGTTTAGTCCCCTAGCTTCTTCACCAGAGGAAGAGTTTTATTGCATTGACTGAAAAGGAAGAGAACAAAACTTGATGCTTTAAGTTTATGGCCTACAAGTGCTTTATTCAGAAGAACTTCAGTAACAGCATCAGAGGAGAAACACACTGCTCCTGCATATGTACTTAAAGTTGATTTACAATTTAGGCTTCCTGTATAGACTCCATGTGAACAGCTAAATGAAAGCCTTTTGTCTTTGATATGTAAGAAATAAGACTACCTGACCCAATAGTCTGTAGCAACTTTAAGACACAAGTAGTAAGTCTTGAAAGGACTGAATTTCAACTCAAGGGACCGTTGCATTAAAAATCCTTCTGACTTCAAAGAAGGTTTAAGATAAGTACTTCATAACTGATTTTATAATCTTACTAATTCCTGCTGCTCCATTGTTACAGAGGTTTTATATTCAGAGTCCTCAGCACAGTATGACCCTGCACCAGTGGAGACCTTTAGATGTAGCTTTATTGTAAAGGCTGTATACTAGATAATGAAAGTTCATTCCATAAGGCCTGCTAAGCAGCCTGTGTATATACAATGAGATCATACAGTAAAGTTTTCCTGTCATTCATTCCGTTTATCTGAGCTATTACCTATAGAGCTTCCACATCTTTCAAAGATTTACTAAGCAAAGGCTATATTTTTCAGATGATAATTTACTTGTTATGAAGCACTTACCTGTTTATCTTAGTGGGGCATAACTATTTTAGGAGACAGTCAGTAATTTTGTGGTTCAGCAGGGTTTAGCCATACACACCCTTCATTCCTTATACATGGATTTTGCAATGCAAAGGAAAATTACTAAATGGACCAGTGAAGTGATGAAAGTTCTGAGATCACAGAGTAGTATTTCTTGCCTAGTTCTCCCAGAAACATCACTCCCAGAGATCGCAAGCTTACACTTTTTCTGAAGAAAAAAAAAAAAGAGAATAAATTAACTCAGTTGTGAAATACTATTGAGGTAGCTGGAATTCAGCTGCTAGAGCAGGCTCTGTTAAACCATGTAACCTGTTTCATTATCTTTTAAAGACAAGAAGCATATAATCTAGAGTTAGGTTTAGAAACAAGATCTGCAGATAAGGAAAGCTGCAGATGTAAACCCAGCATAATTGTTTCATACACACCTTTGTCTCCCTGGTCCCCGTTCAAGTTAAGAAGTCTGAACTCACTACAGCTTTCTGATTGGTATGGTTTAGTTAATCAGCTGAATGACATTATCAGAAATCACAATGCATTAGGCCCCAGGAATCCATCACTGCCTTGGTCAAGTCCTGAAAACAGAGCATCTGCTCCACAGAAGACAGGTAGACCATCAACCTGCTCACCTCTGTTTCTGCTCTCTGCTTCTCCAGTTTAAAGCCCTCTGGCATTCAAGCCACAGGATTTTCTTCCAGGTGTTTCAGAAGCACCAGCTGGATCTGTCTGAAGGACAAATTACCTGTTACCTGAACCATCATTTGGTTTTACCTGTTCATCTGTTACCTTCTTGATCTCCTTAATCAAGTCTCAACCCCCACACATGTGTGAATTTTTCACCAATGTTACTTTTCACAGAGTAACACCTGTTTTTCAGTCCATGCACAGTGGCCCAGGAGAGGGAAGGGACCCTTGTTGCTATTTCACTTGAGCAGAACCTCTACACACTGCAATGGATCGCCTTCTACCCAGGAGGGCTAGGATTGAGCAGAGATTCGAGCACAGGCTGCAAAGGCAGAGGGGTGAACCACTCAACAATTTTATATCGATGAAGAGTTTGTCTCAGAGATCTTTGAATTCAGTTGACAGATTAGTACATTCTGTTAAACTGTATATATAACCTGTCTAGATTATACGGTCCTTGTAAAGTCACTGTGCTTGGAGAATTAGCTAATCAATCCCCTGTCTGAGTGACTGAGCACTCAATCCTCAATCTGCCTACAGCATTTTACCCTTTTAGCTTTTAGTTTCATCCGAAAAGGTAAAAAGCTGGCATGCAGGTTAGGGAATGTTTAAATTATTTAAATATAACATACTCAAATACAGATAAAATGCATTTAATTTATAATTTATTTTTTTTTTTAAACAGAAGGAATGTCCGCATGGTTAGAAAACAAGGTAAAGAAAGCTATTAGAAAAAAACACTTTTTAGGTAGCTGAGGTTGTGCCCAAAAGAAAAAAAATAAAATCATGTGTTTTATCAGACTAAATGCACAAGCAGAATGCAAACCAAAACCCATACTGAATAATAACTTAATATTCTTTTTGTTTAAATCTTAGAATACCCTTCCCAGACACATAGTTTGCAAGAAGCTTGAAGTGCCAAAAGATGATCAAGGCATAACAAGAGCTCTTAGAAAAAATAAAGCCAAATAAGACCACTGACCTAGTGAAGTATAACAAAAGGCATAAACTAGATGGTATTCACCAAAAACTAAAGGTACTGGAGTATAAAATAGGTGAGCTACTAGGTCTTTTGTTTAAAAGTCTTTTGTTTAAAACTGTCTTAATACCAGAGGAGTAGATGGCCATATGATGGCAAAATATGATGCCAATGTGAAAGATGGTGGCAGAAGAATCAGGGAATTTTAGCTTTGGGGAAGGGTGACATCCATACTGGGTAAATTGGAAGAAGCTGTAGCGTAGAACAAAACCAGCAGGCACGTAGATGAAAACAAGAATATATTAGGAAAAGTCAAGACTTTTGTAGAAAAAAAGTCATGCTGCACAAGTCTGTTAGGGTACTTTGAAGGAATCTTATCAGTGGACAAAGGACTCTACTCAGATGATAGATTTCCTTACATTTCCTAAAGGCTTTTGAGAAACTGTTTTACCAGAAATTTTTAAAAAAGGTAGTTGTTTTTGTATATGAATGAGAAGGTCTTTGCATGGATGAGCAGCTAGCTGAAAGGTAGGATTAAAAGGGCAGGAACATCTAGGGGTGTCACCAGTGCCATCCTACAGATGGTTCCAGCACATGCATCTCTGAAATTATACACAGAGGATGTGCAGAAGAGTCTTATCAGTGAGATGGGGAAGCTTGCTAATATTGTATTATTCAGAGTAGTAAAAGACAAGCTAACTGCAAAGAATTGCAGAAGAATTACAGAATTATGTGACTACATGATAAAATGGCAGATGAAATTTAACACCTAAGTGTGAAGTGATGCACTTCATTTAAAAAATAATAAAAAAAAAAAGGCACAATCTTAACTTTGCATACATGATGATGGGCTCTGAGCTAGTTATTACCACTCAAGAAAAACATCTTGAGGTCAGAAAAGTCACTTTCATACAACTATTAGCTGGATGCTCACTGGCAATAAAAAAAAAAGAAAAAGAAAAAGAATAGGGAATAGAACAGAAAACATCATTATGCCATTATATGAATCCATTAAATGATCCCACATCTGAAGTAAGTTTGCGATTTTAATCCCTCCTCTTGAAAAGGATATAGACAATTGCAGAATGCTCAGAGGAGGTCACAAAGGTGAACAGAGGTATGAAATTATTTCCATACAAGAAGTGACTAGACTGAGTAGAACCACTGAGCAGAGATACAAGTTGTGAACATCACGGTGGAGATGGCAAGGTGATGATTGCACATAGTCCTCATAATAAAGGAATTTAGAGGTCATCAGGAGATGATGTGAGGTGGCAAGTTTAAAAAAAAGACAGAGTGGGTACTTTTTGCACAATGAATATTTAAGCTGTGGGAGTTTTATCAGAGGTATAGATAAAGAAATGACTGTACAAGTTCAGGGGAGAAAAATCTATGAAGTGCTGTTACACAGGTGCCACCCCAGTCCTAGGGGTTCCCTGGACCAGGCACGGTGGGAGGCTGGGTGAGGCTGGTCGCTTGGTGGGAGCAAGGATTAGCCCCGCCAGCCTGAAGACGTCTGAGCTGCTTCCGGTAACACTCCTTTGCTCTGGCTAGAAAGTGCCTAGGAGTCTTTAACATTAATGAAAATCAAGCCCTTTGTATTCAAAATGAGGATGAAGTTGCTGCACGATTAAAATAATCTAATGGCAGGAAGTCCAGAGGGAATTTGCAGCTTCCTCCATAGTTGATTTTCAAATACCAACACTTTAAAAAGCAGTAATGTATCTGTATAATGCACAGCTGATTTACAGCCTAAGTGACAAACATCTTGGGGTTTAAAAAGTAATCTCTTCTATTTCGGTTTTCTCTGTATCCCTCAGAAAATGTATGCACCACAGCCTGAGAGACGATACTAGCCCTGCTGAAGGATATTCTGATGAAACAATCACTGCAAATAAGTATATTACCACAGCAAGTAAAATAACGTGAATACAGCAAGGTGCAAAATGACACACTCAGCATTACCACATATATTTACTCAGGTTAGAGCTCAGTGTAAATAATATATAAGGAATGACTCTTTACTCTGTCCTAAGGGAGGAACAGTGGTTACAACAGATCATCTTAATAGGACATAGTGTCTAGCAGGCCCTGGAAAATTCCTGCTGTAAAACTTCTGCCGTACTGTAAAGATGTGCTTGCCTATGACCTAACTTTTACAAATGTTTGGGTCACCCATAAAATGCCTTTTCTGCAATATTTATTTACAAATAACTCCTCTGAATTTACATGGAAGTGCAAAATGCACAAAAGCTGTTCAACACCAAAGCTCTCCCATGGAAATCTTTCCCTCAGCCACCATCCCATTTGGTTTTTTTGTATGGAGAATTGAAGTGACCATGATGCATCTGGGATGCCAAGAAGCATGATGGAAAGGTGTCAGAGAAAGCTGATTACGGGACTGAACACATGGGTAATTACTGGGACTGTGAAGGGAGGAATGGGGTTGGTACCACTTACGGAACAGAAGTGATCAGAGGAAGACCTATAAAAAAAGCAGAACAAAAAACGATGGATACAAGGATAGTTACAAGAGAGTTTTTTCTGTAGGAGACCATAGGCCATAAAGTGTTGCAAAAGAGTGAGAAAAAGCATCAGAAGCAGCTTAAGCATCAAGGAGGACAGGGAGGGTATAGAGACCTAGAGATGTGGCCAAAAAAAAGTTGTCCGTGAGTGTTCAGGGAGAAGATAAAGTTGGGTAAGAGCAAGCCAGAAAAATGGCTGAGGGCATATAAAATTGAATTCATCATTGTCATCAGCATTCCCAGAGAGTTGAGAGGAGAAGGAAACCAGGGAGATGATAAGGTTATCAGGGAAGCAGGTGAGTACAGCCCTGGTAATGTGCAGAGTGTGATGGCTAATGGCTTGTAAAGTTAGCTTAGGTAGTGAAGTGATACAAAAACTGCTTTTTTCCTCAGAAGTATTTGAGTATTGAAGGAGTGGACCACTCCAGTAAAGGAGGCTATGAAAGAAATAAAGGCAGCCAATAGCTGGGAATGCAGGGTTTATCAATGGAGAAAAGAGCTGGGAATAAAGACCAAGCAAGAGACCTCAAAGTCAGAGCAAGAAAATCAAGGGAGAATGAAGGAAGAAAAGACAAGAAGATCATGAAGAAGGAAAGATGGAGGAGGCTGCAGTTGTTAGCCACTTTGTCATGGTTTGCTAGTGTGGGATTCAATCTGGGAGCTGAAATCAGAGCTGAAGGAGCACAGGGCAAATGCTTGCAAGAAATTCTTCCAATGTCCCTGAGCCCTCATTGGGAGAACCCATGCACCAGCACAGGTTAATCAAAGCTGGAATGTAAAATGAAGTTTTGGGAAGATATTGAGCATGTAAGGGGAAAGCAAATGGAAGAGAGAAGCGCACAAAGCATCAAGGACAGAGAGCAGATTGCAGAGGAGAAGACTTGGTCACTGAGCCAACACTTCATCCTCCACAGAAGAAAAGTGCCTGAAGCCACTTGTTACTCATGTTGTAGAGAGCGTGGCATGGAAAGTAACTGAGAGGGAGTTATAATCACCATAGAATCACCATAAATGATGAAAAATATCCCCACCCCACCCCCGTGATCACATTAGCAGCTGAATCACTCAGCTTCTTTATTAGTCTGTGCTGAAAAAAAGAAGGGGAAAAAAGGATTTTTTTTTTATAAGAAGCTATTTTTCTGAACAAGCAAGAAAATCACAAACAAGCATCCCAGAAGAGAGTTCCTGCACAGAACTCATTGCAGGTTAGTTGTACATCATTTTATATTAAGCGTTGGACATATTGTAGAGGGACCAACTTGTTGACATTTTACATTTCCCAGTGGAATGATGTTTCCACACTGATTCCTTTCTCTTGACAACTCCGGTAATACTCTGGATGTGGTGGGTAATGGCTTGTAAATTCTGCTTAGGGAAAAAAAGTCTCCTTTAGTTTGGTGTTGTGGAAAAGATATTTTTCTTCTACTCAGATGCGTCTTTGCACAACCCATCTGCCTCTGTACAGACATGGGCAATAGAGGGGCAAGGGGACATGGGAGATCCCTTTGCTTTCCATGAGCAACAGTCAGCTTTTTGAGGCACATCTCTGAGAATAAGGGTTTAGGGAACATGAGGACAGTCACTTGCTCTGGATCCTCCTGCGGCGGTGAGACAAGTCATGGCTCCTCTTTTTATGTCAGTAGAAAGCTAAGGTTTCTCTGAACAGAAATGTGTCTTTGTTGTCTTTGCTCCATGTGACAGGCAGAGCCAGCAGCACTTTCTTTTCCGTGGGTGACCCATTAAAACCTGGTTGGCCTTTGTCAGTTTTCAGCCATTTAGGGCAATATTTTTGATTGCAGGATTGAAGAGATGGAGGAAATCAAGTCTGGAGAAAGGCAGCAGCCTGTCTTGGCCCCCCTGCTTCCTTCCCAAACCTGGAAGAGGATGTTTGGCCTCATGTAAAATAAAGATACGCCCATGAGCTCAGCAGTTAGAGCCCACCTGTAACATCAGTAATACCTCCTATCACTATTTCCTAGCTTTTCTTTCCCTATTGATCAATCCTTCATCACTGAAAGGCAAAGCTGGTGTGAGGCACCTCTGTGTTTTCCCCAGGGCTATCACTAGTTGTCCTTTCAGTAGCAAAAACTTGCCCACACACATGAAAAAGAGAGTACAACTGGTGGGTACCATGCTGAGTTTGTGTGTAGGAGACTTTGCTCCGAGTCCTAGTTGCAGCAGCCCTCTGCAAACTGTAAGTCACTAGTCTTGTATATCTAGATCCTGACCAAAAGGATGGCCGTAGCACCAGGTAATATCAAAAATTTTACAAGAACAAAGAATTTAAAGAATTTAAAGCATTTAAAACCTAGTACAAATGATTATATTTTAAATGGGAATGGAAACAAAACAGTTGGGGCTAATTCTGCTTTACAGCAGCTTAAACAAGGGATTGCAGTGGAGAGGAGTTAGAATGGAAAACATCAGGGTTTAACTTTCCATATATTCTACTCCTGTCTGGACTACTCCCATTAGCCTCTTCCCTCCATTTGTACACCATGCTCCCAGGCCCCAGGCCTTGCCATCCCCAAGTTTTCACAGCTACTTGTTTTATGCTATTAAATTAAATGCTGATTTCCCTGAGGTCAACAGTGACTTTCCTTCTGCTTTTACAGCTCCCAGCATAATGGGACACAGACCTGACTAAAGCTTTAAAGATGCAATATGATGCAAAGTGCATATCAGTAGCAGCAATATCACATTTTCAGTCTCCCTCTTGAGAAATTATTTAGTAAGAAAGAGGACAAGAAGAATGTCTTTAAAGCCAAAAGGGACTTTGTGCGAACGACTTGTTAGACCTCTGTGTAACATGAGTCCAGGATATATGTGTATTAATTCATGTTTCAGGTGCAATAGCTGTAGTTGGATTAGAAATATTTGGGGGAGGGGTGGATTTTCTTTTTGGTCAAAGGTTGCATTTTAGTGCTAGAACATCCACCATATGTCTCAGCAAGAATAGGCATAGTCAAAACCATTCTGTGACCCAGAAAGGCAGAAGTACAGCAATTCACGAATGACAGCAAAACTGCCCCCTAAGTCAACTGGTTGCCAAAGAGCACTTTTGCAAGGCTGTGTGCTCATGCATAGGCAGTGTTAGATGATTGTGAGTGCAAATTACAGAGGTCAGTGAAAAAACAATCAGTGAAAATTTCTAATATCAATTTTCAGCTCACCCTGATGGGTATGTGTTTGTTCAAGAAGCATCACACATGCAAAATCTCACATCATGGCCATCTGGACTTCCTCAGGGGCTGCAACGGATACTCGTGTGCTTCTCCAGACTTCTGCTGTCCCTGTGTAACACAGAGATCACACACTCAAGGCAGGGAGCTGATTTTAACACACATAGCTACAGATGTGTGCAGAAGCACTTCTGTTGTACATTATGCATCTTACTATTATTTCAGGTAAAACTGCATGCTGGCAGTTTTTTTGACAAATAAGCAGCAAGTAATGAATGGACATAAAAAACCCCCACAAAACAGAATGAGATTTTAAAAGAAAAGCTGGGTGATCCACAGGTCATGTAACCAGTAGGATAAATAACAGATGGGCAAAGATAATCTTGGATTGGAGGCTGAACAGTGAAAATGCAATGGAATGACTTAAAATGAACTTGCAGTATGAAACCATCCTCTCCAGAGCTAGGCTTAGATTCCCAGGAGCTCTAACACAGACCCCCTGTACTCTAGCAAGGATTTAGAGGCAGGAGCCATAGGATCCAGCTCTTTCTGAATTGTAGCAGGAAATTAAAGAGAAAGAAGACAAAAGATAGACCCTTTTAATCCTCAGAAAACACCTGGGTCTTCCATTTATAGAAATAAATTGTGGTATTAATGTTCAAAATAGAGTGACAACCAACCATTAAATCTGCTACAAACAGGAATAGAATTATTTCAGGGTTGCTGAAGTCAGCGGTGATCTAAATAGGCTTGAAATGAGGATCTGAATGAATGTAGTGTTGCTTTCCTTTTCTTTAGAGCCACAACTGGGATATTCACGTCCCCGATACGGGAAGCAACCACTGTTTCTGGAAACAAGCCATATTATCAAGCATAGGGAACCTTGTAGGAAAGAGGCTATTTGCAGCAGGCAAGGCAAAAGCGAAGCGAGGAGCCATTGGCAGTGTGAGTGGCTGTTTCTTGGCTTTGTTGGAAGCTGTGTGGTTGCTTTGCTGCTTTTTTTCCTTACGCTGTGTAAAACACACTCCCTGGAGAAAGCAGGATTTACTAGCTGAAGGCTCTCTGCTATTCAAGCTGCCTAATTACAAATTACGTCACATCAACTCATCCCAGCCCCCATGAGGAGGGATTATAGACCATTAGGGAGTCAGATGAGACCACTAAGTCTCAATTCACTTTGAACATTTCACAGATAGCTACTAATCACAGGCACTCTGTTCTAAGTGAGATATGAAGCAGGGTCATGTCTAATCTGGTAAATCAGTGCATCCACTGCCATTATTTTCTGGGTAAACACAGGACATGTGGGTGAAGGCAGGTGACCTGAGCTTCCTACACATGCAGTTAGCAGATATTTTTAAATCAGAGTGAGTGTATCATGAGCAGAAACTCTCTGGTAAGCTAGCATTTGAGAGCGATTTACAGGAGTTATAGGCCATTTGCAGGGTGGTACTGTAAGTCAGATGCTTTGAATTTCATTCATTTAAGTTCCCTTTCCAAACAAGAGGAATGAGGCTTGCTGCCTGGAATTTCACTGCTGAAGCCAATAATTCAGTGTTGATCTTACTTATTTGCTGAAAGTATGAATCCGCTGGCTCCTGAGGATTTGACGCTGAAGAATGGCAACAACTGATTCTGTGAAAGTTCCCCAGAAAGGCACAAATTCTCTTCTTGATTACATCGAAGCGGTACCGCCCAAACAAAACCACAAAGAAACTTTCCTAGAATATTACTTACAGGTTTTTGGAGTATCTGTAGCTTCTCTGGAGTCTGCTTTACTACCTCACCAACTCTCCCAGGAAATGAGAACAAGCTGAAAAACAAAATTTCTGACCCAAGAAGCATTCTCAGATTTGAAATTTAATCTGGTACTATGATGAAAACACAAGCTCAGTGTTATTTGTTTGTGGTTTGTATGGTTTTTTTTTTCCCTTAACATAGAATAGTATGAAATAAAGTTCTTGTCCCTACTGAAATATTTTTTCTTGAAAAGAGCAAGTAATTTTGTTTAATCAGCAATTGTTTGGTTTTATTTTGTTATTTTAAATTGTATGTTGTATTACACATTACAATTAATTGGTCAAACCACCAACAAAAATGAAGCCTTTGAATTTATAGAAAAAATTATCACCAAAAACTGGTTAAGGTGGTAGGATCTCAATGAAAGGGTTTTACAAACCAAAGTGATAATACCAGTTTTATATCATCTCCAAATACTTCACTGTCAGGTGAGTTTCTGGCCAGCTCCAAACTGGCTTTTTTGGCCTCACTTTGGGTCACATTTGACATTTTATAAGCTCTATTTACAGATCTAGTCAAAGAATAATGAATCTTTCTGCAGGTTTCCAAGGGCACTGTCTCTCCTCATGAAACTCATGTGCTGAGAATCAGCACCGTTAGCCAGTGTGGTGCTCAGGTGTTGCAGTGATGTGACCTGTGCACAATACAGGTTCAGTGTTACTCACTAACTCAATGTGTGAGTGGTGGCTGGGTTACAAATCTGATTTTCTTGGAGTCTCTGAAAAAGCTGTTTATATTGCTCATTTATAGAGCAGCCCAGACAATGTCAAATACACTGGATGCCTGACATGGTATGTATGACTGGATGTATGACTGTTGCCCTGCTGCTGAGCAGTGGCAGGTAGCTGGTGCATCATGTGTCTGCATTCCTGGTTTCCCCTCCTGCAGAAGGGGTCTTGCTTAATGGTTGCCCAAACACATAGTGAAATCTCCATCCTTGGAGACATTCAAAACTCAGCTGAACATGGCCTCAAGCAAGCAGATCTGAGCTGGCCCTGCCCTGAGATGAGGATTGGACCAGAGATTTCCAGAGGTCCCTTCCAGGCTAAATTATTCTGTGATTCTGTTGGCACTTTGTAGGCTTCTGGCTTGCCTTCTCACCTCTTGCTCTGACATTTTTAAAAAGAAGAGGCCTTCATTCAAAGTCAGATTTAATTTAATTTGACTGCTTTTATTAAACATTCAAACATTAAAAAGACTCCTCACATAAGCATTTTGTTTTGGACCAAGCACAAGATTTTATCCAGTGTGATATGAATTATTTGTTACTTTCCCATTTGCAAAGGTTTTGACTTTCAACTGAGATAAATGCTTTCCTCTTTCCCACTGCTCCCTGCCCCATTTTTCATTTTGGCTAATGAACTGAAAAAAACAGGTTTTTGCACAGCTATGCTAAAAAGCGATTGTGAATCCAGAAGAGAATCCAAAAAGAGATTTATTTCTGGAAACTCACACAGTTCCTTCTCTCCAGAAGCTGACTTGACTAACCCAACACCCCAGAGCACATATCCACAGCCTGGGCATCTGCTGAGGGACTCACCAGTGGATTTCTGAGTGAACAGAGTCCTCCTTGTCTGCCAGTATTTCTGTGATGAGCAAGATCATTTGTGACTCAGTGCAATTTTCTTAAGCATTTCTTAGGTATTTGATCATGACTTCCCTGCAGATAGAAGCCAGACTCCCCTTGGTTTTAGCAGTGCAGCTTCACAACCACGAACAGATCGGAGCAAGGACTACAATAGCAGCGTTTTTGCAGCCAGCCCAGGGATTCTCAAAGCTGTCATGAACTGAGAGGAAAGCCTGGCAGGTTTCAAAGAGCCATTTACCAACTGTGCCCCTTTTATCTCAATGTGGAGACAGGGGAGGAAGCTAGTGATGTGTGGAGCCAGGCAGATCCAGATCCTTCCCTATTCTGATGGCTTTCCTCCATCTTCTAAAAAGAATATAAGCAAAGTGGTGATGCAATTTACCTCTTGTCCTGGTTTCAGCTGAGATAGAGTTAATTTTCTTTATAGTGGCTGGTATGGGGCTATGTTTTGGATTTGTGCTGAAAACAGTGTTGATAATACAGAGATGTTTTAGTTGTTACTGCACTAGTCAAGGACTTTTCAGCTTCCCGTGCTCTGCCAGGTGCACAAGAAGCTGGGAGGGGACACAGCCAGGATTGTTGATCCAAACTGACCAAAGGGCTATTCCATACCATATGATGTCATGCTCAGTATATAAAGCTGGGGAAGAAGAAGGAAGGGGGGACATTCGGAGTGATGGCGTTTGTCTTCCCAAGTAACCGTTACACGTGATGGAGCCCTGCTTTCCTGGAGATGGCTGAACATCTGCCTGCCCATGGGAAGCAGTGAATGAATTCCTTGTTTTGCTTTGCTTGCGTGCGCGGCTTTTGCTTTACCTATTAAACTGTCTTTATCTCAACCCTCGAGTTTTCTTACTTTTGCTCTTCTGATTCTCTCCCCCATCCCACCCGGGGGGGAGTGAGCGAGCGGCTGCGTGGTGCTTAGTTCCTGGCTGGGGCTAAACCACAACACCTCTTGAGTGACACAAAAGCTGCAACAGAAGACATGTCCTGCAAGGGCGAGTATACTTGGATATCTGGACAAGAATACCCCATCTCTGAGAACTGCAGACACCTTCAAAGTGCTCTGTTCAGCTGCTAGCCAGAGGCACAGAAAAGCTGTATTGTTTAGAGTTACGCCCTAAGGGGGCATTTCATGACTATGATTATTGTTTATTTTTCCCTCAGACTTTCCTATCTTACCTATTAATCGTATTATTTCCCCTTGTGTCACTAGAGAAAGAACAAGCCAAACTGGGGAATATGGTTAAATACTACCCTGGAAGTTACATGTTAAACGAGAAACTTTCAAGGAGTGAAGCAGCTGTATCGTCCTCAGGTCTGAATTGATGTGGTATGGGGCCTCTGAGGAGGCCAATGCCCAGCATCTGTGAGCCTGGTTGCATATATTTAGATCTTGAGGCCTTAATTCAGCAAGGTACTTAATCATATGTCTTAACATTATGCCCCTGAGTACTCCTTCTGGACCTCATCAGCACTCCTCATCTCTCTGACCTTCTTCTTGAACACGTAGCTACATCATTAGGTTCGTCTGCATTAAGGACCTTAATTATAAAAGGACTTCATCTGAAAGGTTCATAGCTGAGCTAAGTGCAGGGGGGAAATCAGCCTCTGAAATCAAGTCACTCTGTGTGACAGACCTGAGCTTTAGATACCTGGATTTGGAGGACTTGTCCAGAAAGGTGCTGCTTTCTGTCTACCAGCCATGGGAGTGCATTAGTGTCTTCCGAAATTCTCATTCTGAGTAATCTTTCTCAACATGCTTTGAGGGCCACAGCTTGAAGAGTTCGTGGGCCTCCTAGTAGGACATCGTACATCACAACCAGCTAACCTGGAGAGAGCAGCATTTACGGTACCGTGGGGAAACTCACCATGGGAATGGAGGAATAACAGCCTCCTCATGCTAATGCATGGGCCTTTTTTTAACTGCTGTACTCGTAAGTAGTGAGGGGGGAAATCAGACGCCAAGGGGCCAAGATAGAGAAGGAAATGGCTCCTGGGACTGGAAGGTCTGGCTGCTTTCAGAAGGCAGCAGATCCAGTTCTCACCAGGCAGTGTTGCGTTGCACTGGATGTGAGTCAGGGGAACTACAATGTGAAACACAGGGTCTGTGAATGAACTGAGATTTCGCAGTTATAAGAGTGTCCATGTAATGACTTGTGTTTTCATAAAATGGGGCCAGACGAACTGCAAAAGTGCAGCACAAAGTGAACATTGACACTGCATAATCAAACAAGGTTTCTGTACAAAGCTGCGATAAAATAATTTTACATTTATCATCCCACTTAATTGTAATGAGTATGAAACTAATGAGCCTTACCTCTAAACTCCATTTAAGACAATAGTTAATTGCTTAATTTTAATAAATGTTGGCAGAATGGTAAGTATAACAATGACTGAATGCTCGATTACTACCTGGGCTAGAAAATGAAGATATACAGTATTAATGATATACACAATCTGAAAAGCAATTAGGATCCTGAAGGTAGAATAGGCAACTCACTTAAAAACAAGGTAATAAATGAACTTTCTCATCAAACATAAAGCAAAAAGAGGTTTCAGAAGCAAGAAAGCTCATTGCCTGGGATTTTAGTTTGATTCATTTCTTGTTCCCCTCCTCTCTATCTGTGACGTGTTCAAAACCTGTCAACAATAGTGTCATGGGAACACAAGAGAGACGAGCAAAGAGCAATACATTCATGCTGAACAGCTTGTGCTGTACAGGATGGATGTATTAAATGCATTAGAGAGCTCAGCTTTACAGCAGCACCAATAAAGGAAAGGGGCACACGGCAGATCTGGAAATTGAGGGTCAGAAATGAAAAAAGGCATGGTTCCTGAAAAAGCCCATGGGAAAGCTTTGAACAGAATTAATCTTCTCTGTACTTATGTTCTACACCTCAGAAACACAGTAGTGTATTTCTAAACCCACAAAACTGTGGGGTGTGTGGGTGCTGGTTCTACTCCTACCACCTATCAAGTCACTATAAACGTCTTGCTTTCCCTGGTTGTGTTTCCCCTCTTGGCATTGAAAGCTCTCTAGAGCAGAGCACATCTCTTTGTAAATGGTATGCAACAGTAGCTGTTCGGTCCTCAGGACATTTCTGGCATCTCCACAACTGCACCAAGGACACCTCATAGAGGGGAACCTTCCCCTTCTGAATATTTCATTGCCATCTGCCCCAGTGAACAGTGCTGCCCTCGTATGGCAGGAGGAGGGCATGAGGTGGAGGGTGTTTGGATAAGAGTTGTCAGAGGTGACTATATTTCTTCTCTCTTACACCTACCTGTGTGTATTTTTTCTTAGGAGAAATGTTACTAATTCAGTGTAAGAATGTTTACTCATATGGCCTTTTTCATCAGGCACTGAAGAACAAGTCTAATTTTTATTAAATTTCTTCATCATTTGAATCTTTGAGACGTATAATATTAGGCTTCATCTCTATTTTTCCTCACTAAGAGAAATCAGATTCTTTCAAAAGCATAATGACAGTTACTATAGATGGCCTTTAACTAATACATTGTACAGAAACACTGTACTATCTCTCCCTTTGATTTACGAATGATTATATTCCCCAGCAGTGCAAAGTCCTGTTTGCATTCATTAGTGAAGCTGCTGCCTGAACTCAGGACATCTTCTGATCCATTTTCTCTTTCTTTTACAAATCTTTTTTCTTGGCAGTTTGCAGCAGTAAATTTCCATTTTTGCAATTGCTTTTTTGGTTTCTTGTTCCATGACTGATTGTTCTCTGTTTATCTATATTTAATCACATTCACTATTTGATATTACTTCAGAGTCCAATTTCAAAGCCCATTATCATTTGTTGGTCTTTAGCATAATTTACAAACCAGAAAACCTTGATTTCAGTGTCATTATGCCCAGTGTTAATATAAACAATACCAAAGCTCACATCCCACAGCTGGCTTCTGCAGAGTCTCTCATGGTCATTAAAATTTTTTTTTAAATAGATGGTTTCTAGAATTAACCTAATTTTAAGCACTGCACTAATATCTCATGGCTCTGTAACTCCACTTCTTAGATGTTATTTTAACTGGAAACCAAGGAACTGGGTTAAAAGCTTTATGAATACTACCCAGCGTAGTGATCAGTTTCATTACAGAAGCCTTTACACTGACAGTAAAACTCAACATGTTCTAACAAGCTAGTGAAGCATAACCCTCTTTTTGTGAAATCACATGGGTTTTCCGAAGTAGAGCCTGTATCACACATTTTGGGTCCTTTAGAAATGGATCCCTTCTTTAAACCAGTTCCATTCACAGGAGACAGGACATCGTCATCAGGTGGCATGAAGCTTTGGGGATTTTGTGCAGGATCAAAGGTGCAGCCTAAGCAGAGCATGAAAGTCCTGGCAATGGCTGCTATTGCCGGCTCTTTTTTTATTAGCATGGCTGCTCAGTGGAACTGCTTTTCTGAACAAATGTTTGCAAGATGAGACTTTCCACTGCTTTTCATTTTTCGTTTTATGAATCCCATCAGCAAGGGTTTGTGTATCCTGGCCGGAGCAGGTTGCTCGCCTGAATTAATCCTTGAAGCAATTCTTATTCAGCCAACTTTGAGACCTGTAGAGCAAGGTGGGTTTTGTGTGCTTTGACTTTTCCATGACCTTTTGATTCAGGGGCAATGTCAAGGTATTAAAACTATTCACTTGATGAAAAACAACCTCCTTTATGCTTCTTGCCTTGTGAACAGACACACACATGTAAAAGGCACGTACCTGCACACACTGTGAGTGGGGCATGATTACTAAGGTCCCCATTTAATGACCTGCTTTCAGTTGTTTATAATTTTGCC
Source organism: Ciconia boyciana (assembly GCF_034638445.1). NCBI lineage: Eukaryota > Metazoa > Chordata > Aves > Ciconiiformes > Ciconiidae > Ciconia > Ciconia boyciana. Next base: position 160,657,354 of record NC_132935.1, read on the forward strand.
AAACATCCGTTATCTGAATAAAACTCATCACCATGTGTCTGCCTCAGGCTGGACTTATAGAGAAACTCTCAGCAGAGGCACCACAGCTGTTTTGAGGAGAGGATAGAGAAAAACATGCTGCACTGCTCATGCCAGGCAACCCTTGAGACTTTTCATAGCAGCTTTAGTAAACCTTCCCCCATTTGAAACTATGGCAGGAGAGTTATCTTTATGCCAAGGTTAATTGTGCAAATCCCTAGAAAATCTGTTGAGCTGAAGTTTTTGGAAGTCACCTTTTTTTCCAAATCAGGAGAGACTTCTGAAAGCTTGACAGCAAACATCTTCCAGGCTCCGGTTTTCACTGAAGGTTCTCCAGCCTTTCAGCTCTTACTCCTCCTGAACTGCTCTTGCATGGAGACAGTGACTGAGTTTGTTCTTCTTAGCTCCAGGGCAGACCCAGATGTTCTTGCACCACATTCCAGCTCCCCAATGTCAGGGGGAGGCCAGGCATGGAAACAGAAGTGTTTCTGTCTCTCCTGTGCTTCCCACGGCTTTCTCTTCTTTGCTCCCAGTACACTTGTAGTATGAATGTGGGGAGGGGCTAGATAGACAGTCTGGTGAAAGAGGTAATTAAATTAGGTAGAGATAAGGGAAGAAAGTTAGAAAAAATGTTTGGACAAAGAGATGAGCACTAGGAGGTAGAAGAGGAGCCAAGGAAAGGGGAGTAAAACTGGGACCAAGGAGGAAAAAAGGGAAGGGAGAGACACCTGGTGCATTGGTGCTACAAGGTGGGCAGAAAAAGCTCTCACCGCCACAGATGGAAAAGAGGTTCAGACCCTCATTAGACTCTCCAGCCACCAATGGAAAAGTGTGAAACCCTCTGGCCAGCTACATGCCCTGTTTTCAGTCCCAGTCTGCACTGGAAACAGTGACCTACTACTGCTCTGCTTTATTGGTCCAAGTGACCATCACCAAAGACCATGCTTTCACTCCGCTGGCTATGGCAGATGGACTAATCTATATGACACCATATGCTGAGATTTATCCTGTGTAGTGGGAAGGTTATGTTTAGGTTTTTAAGATGGAGGAACCTTCATGTTAAACAAAACTTTCATTAGAAGATCATTACAGACACTGCAAAGTCAAGCAGTCAAAAGTTAGGAAACGCAGATTGACAGCAGAGATCTCTCATTGCAGTAAACACTTATTGTAACTGAGAGACATGTAGGAGCCTTAAATCCCTCAATAGTTATAACTTTGGGTGCTCTTTTCATAAAATGTCTAAAAACGATGAAAATAGTTCTGTCACCAGTCATATCCCACATTCCTTTGTGTCTGCATATGTTTATAAGATATGGGTCAAGAATGAATTTTAGCCTTTTTTTTTTTTTCTAAAGGAGGGGTAGAAATTTTTGACATACAGAGCAGTGAGTAAGAGTTGGCCAGTTTTATCTGGCGATGAAGGTAACCCTATCAATATTATTAGCTGTGTTAACATCTTTGAAGATGAGAATTGATTCTTCAGCCCCCAGAGCTCACCTGTGTGGAGGGGAAGGTGAAACAACAGATCGGAAACTGGCAACTTGGGAAAACATTACAGTTTACAACTCTATAAAGAAGGTCTGGTGTGTAAAGCAATTTACTTAACAGGAGGGTGTAAAACCTTGGAAAGGGAAAATACAAGACCCACATTTGAGACATATTCTGCCTCCTCTGATACCCCAGCTCATACTGAGTAGGCCCTGCAGAGTTCAGTTTTACTGAGTCTATTTTATAGACTCAAGTCATAAAAGGTCATGTTAGGACACCAACCAGAATCCCACATTTCTGCCCTGAGGAAAGTGGTGATCTAAGCTGAGATATGGGAGCCACTCAAACTCAAGAGTATAAGGAGATGGAAGAGACATGTCACTTTGTCTGTCTCTAAGCAGCTGAGCCGGTATGACTATAAGTTGTGCCTTCTCCCAGGCTGACTCCCAGAAAGTGTTCTCTTTCAGTGGTTTTGATAACTTCCCAAGGAGAGCTGCTGAAGTCAGCACCTGGTCTTAGAGAGGAACACTTGAAAGGACAGCAGTAAAACTGGCTTTTGAAAGGGTTCAGAATTAATAAGAATCAACTTCTCAAACACTCATGGTATTTTATATTCCTGACAAAAGAACTGGGACTTCCAAATACATTACTTAAGTCAGGCTAACCTAGCTCATAAATAAATAGGTAATTCTAAGGAAATCATCATAAACCTGTCTTTGGCCACATATCACTTTTGAACTTTGCTTCAACCACAGTAGAAGACAAGATTATGGATGTGTCTAGGGACAAAAAAGAAATTTACTTTCATGTAAATATATCTTTCTTATTTCCAGTATTTAAACAAACAGTTCAAAATGGATGGAGGCAATTTTCTTTCTAAGGGACATGGCTAAGAAGCATAGACACTGGGTTGTCAGTTCTCCACCCTTCGCAACGAAAGGTGATTTATCATGCAAGCAGTCTGAAATACATTCCTGGAGGCTGTGTCCTGCCACTTATTTTGGACAGTAGAAAGAATGGTTTCATGGGCAGCCATGAGACAGAAATGAAGAAAAGCAAGGGCAACTACAGTTTATTCCCTGACTACTGCAAGATTTTCTGATGGTACTAGCAAGTGATATGGCCCTTAGTTTCTGTTTCAGCTGTTCCCTACCCTCTGTGGCATCCATCAACTTGCTCAGATATGGACGTCTACACTACAGATGAATTTCAGCATCATTGCCTGATTTTCAGAAGAGCTCAACACCCAACTTGTTTAAATGCAGAGGCCTGTGAAGCAAGGTTGAGGTGTTTGGGTGTTGCTGAGTGTTTAGCCTACTTGTGGCATTAACTTCCTCAAACCCTGTGACTTGACAAGGTCATGAGATTGTGAGGGCTCATGCAAAATGTCAGCTTGGTACTTCCAGGAAACTTTCCCCTCAATAGACACATTCCAGGCAGGGGCATCCATTGAAACACCTCCTGCAAAATGGACGGGAAAGGCTCTGGCCTCAGAGCCTTGTCTTGGCAAGTCCAGCTCCCAATTTGGCTCTTAGAAATGAAGGTTTCTCTCCCCAGCGAGGCTGGGATCCAAAGCTCAGCTGTGTTTTTGACCTTCTCTTAGCCATTTCAACGTCAAAGACGAGGTCTGCAAAAGACTGCGAGAAAGTTGAAAGCAGTTAGGTCTGAATGAACCTCCTTCAGAGCAGCTGTGTTAATCCTGTTAGAAAATTAAACTCATCCTCTCCAAAGCCCATGTGTTGTTCTGCCCCCATGGAAGTCAATGGAAGTTTTGGATACACTTCAACAGGGCCAGGTTTTAGCCTTTGCTCTGTTTTAACCCTTTCCCATGCATTTTACTAATCCAGGTTCTCTCATTTAGCTCTGCTCAGGGGATTTTGGGAGAATCAAAGTCTAACAAACTGGTTTTCCTCTGTAAAGAGAAGGACACTAGCTACTTGCCCTGTGGATGTTCAGAAATTTTATTAAAATGTTTTACAATGGCCAGAAGATGGAAACATTAAAAGATTGATTTTTGGAGTTGTTTGGAAGCTACAACTCTCCTAACTTCCACTGGTGTTTTAAATACTCAGAACTTCTTGAATAAGGGCTGAAGAGCTATTAACATGCAGTGCCTTCCAGCACTGTAACTAAAATGTTCTCAAAGTTACTTTTTGGGGCAATGACTTCTATTCCTCATAATTTATATTGATTTTGACATTTGCAAAAAATTGCGCATTTGAGACAGCACTTAGCAGAGGTTATACATTTCTCTAGCTTTCCTTGACTGTTTTGTAACTGGTTTTGTAGAAAAGTGTTTCTATTTTCACCCTGTCTCACCTTTGTTATTGAAATGCTACAAGACCTCCTGGTCTCACTGCAGACTGTGCAGAGTACTTCAGCTCTCCAGATCTGAATTCTGCAGCCTGAGATCTCTCTTATTTTCCTAGTTTCTTTCTTGCTTGAGCTGTGGTTCATTTCCTAAGAACTAAGTTAATTAGTCTTTGATCTTTTCTTCTTCCCACACAAACCATCTTCTCTGATTTCAAAAACTACTTTTCCTTCTGGAGCTGATCTTAGGGGGCTACACAGAACATGTGCAGATGTCCCCATGGGAGGTGGGGAGAGCAAAGGGACCCTTAATCCCTCAGATCAGGGCAGAGCTATGATCTTGCCCACCTCCCAAGTGTTGTGATGGTACCTACCTGATCAGCAGAAATTTTTCAGTACCCTTACACACACTCTGTGCTAGTTGCACAAGATACTGATAGTTTCTGAATACCTACGAATACCTTATTAAACCCTCACCTGCCTTTGCAGGTTATGCCCCAGTCTATATTGAACAAGCTTAGTTGTCTTTCCTACAGATGTTCACAGCCAAGCCAGCTGGGGGAAAGATAGTTTCCTTCAACCCAGATCTACAATGGTGCCTAAATCTCCCTGCTCCACACTGGAATTAAGTGCCTAAATGCCCCTGTGCATCTGGAGTCCAGCCCAGAAGAATGCTGCCTAAAGAAGAATGAGGGACGTGGGGAGCAAAGAGGAATGGTCAGGGATGGGGAGCAACTGTGGTAATGAGAAATAGTTGCAAACCATTTCCAGGTTTGGTGTCAGGCCACAGGCAGAACAAGCAGGGCTGAAGGCACCTTCGGCTCAGTTCCTGCTGGAGAAGCTCCTGTAGTGAAGATCCTGGCCGGGCTTTAACATTGGCCCTACGGAGATATGGGGAAATAACCTCTCCCCGCTGGGATGCACCAGCAACACCCAGTTCTTCTGCTCTTGACCTTTGGAAACCATAAAGGTTTCTGAGACATGAAACCGCAATTGAGCATGTGAGAGGAGAGATGTGCGTAAGCCCTGAATTTATTGTCTGTATTATTTCATGATTGTTTGGCTTCAGTCTTAATACTCTCCTTAGAAAGATTCAGAAGACGGAATGGAGCAGCAGACATGAGATACCACATAACTAATCAGGGCTCAGCCAGATCCCCAAAACAAGCAAACAATATTAGAAGGATGCTTCCACACTCCTTCCTGATTCATTTTTATGGGATTTTTGCCCAAAGAAGGGGTGTTGGAATGAAGGCCCATGGTGATATTGCCTGACCTTGAAACTTGCATCACATAGCAACTGAATAAGAATATGGAAGAGAAGAAAAAGCTGCTAATAGGATCTTCAGGGGAAAAACCCACAAGCCTAAGACAGAAATATTGCATTCAATCAACACAGCCTGTGAGCCATATCCTGGTGCAAGGAGTTCTGTTAGCTTTGATGGGCTTATGCTCAAGAGGCAGGGGAAGAGTATACAAGCCCAAGTGCGTGACAGTTTGCAGGAGTTCACTGTATGATACAGATAATTACAATTGCCCTTATGCACAGCCACTTACCTGTAATTAATTCATAAAATAATTATCACAAGAGTACTGCTCTAGTTAGATTTCACGTTGAACTTCAATAGAGAATTCTGCTGATGATGAACACCGAGAGCTAAAAATAATCAATTTGAAATAAGGGCTGCCATAAATACTGGATGGGACTGATTCACCCTACATAAGGGAAAGACAGGAAACAATAAAAGGAACTGGTTCAGCACTGAGGTAAAATTGATTGAATATGAGGTGGTGAAGGACTGTACTGAAGATGCCTCCTCCTTCCCTTCATGTGGGATGAAAGTTCCTCTGTTTGGGCTTTATGTGGTGTGTGCTGTCAAGTAGTCAAATTTTCAGCTCATAAGCTGGACACTTGATTGCTTACAGATTGAGCTCAGGTAGACACTTGTGTTTTGTTTAAGAGTAAAGGCAAAAAAAAAAAAAGGCCAAGAAAAATTCAGCATAAATTTTTTGCCTAGGAGGATTTATGTGCAGTGCCAGGACAGTGAGCCACAGAAAGGGCAGGTTTCTATTTTGCCAAGAACTAGGATAGATTTAAAAGGATTTACAGTATCGACTTTCATAAATATTCTTTCCAATATATTCATATCTCTGCTATCTTGGTTTATATTGGACTTCACTCTTGCTGCGGTGACATTGCTTTACCTTTTCCATCCAGTTTGACTTATTTTACTAGTGATGTGTTGTCTGCCTCTGTTTATCGGTTTGTATGTATATGTGGAGCTAAGTGAGCACTGCAAGGTAAAATTAAAGTTCAGCAAATTGCCTTTGAAGGGTGTTCACATTGTCTGTGCTGGGTTCCTGTATGTGCACAAAGCCCATGGCCCTATGGCTGCTTTGGGGTATGTGGGCATCTCACTCAGGAGCCCAAATGTTTTCCTCTACTCCTCCTTCCCACTGCCTCTGTCACCGCTCTGGCACAGGACATGCAAGGAAACCACACTGCACCATGTGCATACACATCACACACTGGCCAGAATTCTGGTGTCGAAGGATGGGATTTTCCAAAGAATTATCTCCTATGGCTTCAGGAGGCATCCACATGCCATGTAGTACTTCTTCTGTAAAGACACCACAGCCATCAGACCTCCCTTGTACCAGTGATATAAAGGATAAGACGTGTCTGGGGTTTCCACATAACATACTTGCTGGTGGGAGCTGGGAAAGGGGTCTAAAATGAATGAAATATGTCTTTTTATCTTGAAGTTGCAGAATAGCACAAGACTCTTCCACAGCTCATCACTCAGTTGTTGATTTGGTTAAGTATCTTCCCCTTCTTCTGGGTCATTTGTGAACATGCAAACACAGACCTTGAGATGCTTAACATAGGACCCCATTTTTTCTCTCTCTCTAGTGTGAAAACAGACTGTTCATTCCTACCCTATTGCTTAATTAATTAAGCAATTCCTAGTTAATTGCTTTCAGTAATTAATCTGGAGTAGGACTTTCCTTCTTATCCCATGAGAATTTAGTTTCCTTAACAGTCTTTGGTGAGATATTTAAGTTTTTTGAAACTCCAGCTTCTTTGCACTGACAAAACCTTATTTATCTACATGCTCATTGGCTCATTGCAAATAATCCTAAGAGATTTGTAAGACATCATTTCTTTTCTACAAAAATCCCATTAATTCTTCACAATATATCAGTTTTTCATATCAGTGTTTTCTAACTCTTTTCTTTATTGTATCTGATACCTTTTTTTCTGCAAAAAGGTGCAAAAGACAGAATCACTAATCTCTGGATCCTTACACCACTCCTAAAGCTCTTTTAAAGAGTAGTATTATATTTGCCAGTGAGATTATTGTATTTATTGCCCTGCATTTCTCGGATAGGAAGGTGCAGCTAAACAATACTTAGTGATTCCTCAATTTCATATTTGAGTATTATTTAAACACTTGAGTTACTATCATCTGTATCTAGCAACTTGGGCCTGTTTAATCTATTAATTCACTCCTAAATCTCCTCTACAGGCACTTCATTTTGAGACAGTTTTTCCAACTCTGCAGCTGTAAAGTGTGGTTTGGGTGTAGGAATCTTCCAAATCTGTAGTGAACCGTGAAGCAAGAATTTAATTTCACTTTTTTGTAAAATAGCTAGTACTTTACTCTCTAGTCAATGGTAGTTTATGAATGTAATAAGAGGTAGCAATATTTCAAAGTATTTTCTCAGCTTTTTTTATCTGTAATAAAATGTTGAAATAAAATTAATAAAATATCGGAACAAGCCTTTGTAAATAAATCCTTCCAAAAACCATTAAAAGGCACTATCTAGGAAGGAACAGAACTGCACACTAATTTTTGAATTATACATATGTGACAAATCATGGCAAATTGACTGTCTTCTGGAAGAAGTACTGACTTAATTCTCCATCAGTTTGGACCTGCTGCCTGCTATCCCCTGGGGATACCTCCTCCCTTCAAAGAACTGTAGTGCTCTAATCATCCCTAAGCATGAAAGCTTGGAGCTCATTATCCCTGTCCGTGAATTGTGTGATGAGAGCGACCTGCTGCTTTCTGCCAGCCTGTACACAAATGAAACTCTCAGGGGGATATTTTTGGCAATTGCTGTTAAAGGGAGGGTGGGTTTGGGGAACATCAGCTTTCCAGGAGTTGCACCCAGGAGAACTGTAGACGTGTTTTTGATCCTGTGGTATCCAGACCTTAAAATGACATGCACCCATCTGTGCAAAATGCAAATCCAGCCTTAAAGGGTGGGTGCCCTGGGACTGTGCTCTCCCCCCTCGGGATGTCTCTTTCCCCACAGCATCCTTGGGAGCTGTTACTGGGTGAAGCCTGTAGGAAGCAGAGGCTCTACCTGCATGCGGGTAGATGTCTGCAGACAGGATGTCTAATGGGAACCAGCCCTCCCCAGCTCCCTTCAGAGGTGGATGTGTTCATCTGAACACAGCCTGAAGTGAGTCAGATGGCTGATAACTCAAAGAGCTCTGTAGACTATCAAGGGAGCTCAGGGTAAACTGCTCCAAGGGGTGACCTACCTTGGGTCCCCTCTGCCTGGCTGCAAGTCTTCTGGGAGCAGCATGAGCAACTGGGGACCTTGGGGACCCCTAGGCTCCCTGTCTATACTTTTTCAGCCTGGGTTTCCCCCGTTCCCACCAGAGCAGAGACTGAGAGTGGAGGGGAGCACAGAGGAGAATTTCCCTGAATTTCCCAATTCCCTGCCCTCGCTGCCTCTCGCCCTGCGGCAGAGGCTGCCCTTGCTCAGCACTGGTACCATATGTCCAAGGGCGAGGGTAGGAGCAGGTCGTCCCCAGGCAGCCAGCCAGGAGAACAGATGGCCATGCAAAGGCACTAAAGACTGGGAATCAACCCTGGATGTGGAGGGCACGAGTCAAACAAGAACATGTAAAGGTCTGCCCAGCCTGCACTCAGCCATCTGTGTTAACAGAGAAGAGATGCCATTCGGAAGTAGTACTGGGGATTAAGTAACTCTTAATGGTGTCGTTGTACGAGTCCCAGTTAAGGGGGCTGCTCCTTGGGTCTGAGAAGTTAAATGTGTCCCATCCTGCACTGCTCGGAAAGAAGAGGCTCTCCTGTTCCCAAAATAGTAGTCTGTAAGGGAAACAGCTTTTATTTCAGCATAGCTATTTGTCTGTTTGTTTTCTTTTAAAAGCAATCAAATCAAACCAGAGTAAATCACTCTGAAGAATCCACGATGCATCAAAGTGCTGTGCCGTGCTTGATGCTTCTCCAGACACAGAACAGCACATCCTTCCTTGGAAGGAACAGTGTGAGGCAGGGAAGTACCCTCTGAAGTTAAAAAATCTGTGCATGAGGCCAGCAACACCTCCTGTTAAAATTGCAGATGACTCATTTCTTACCTAAACAAGAAGCAGTGAGTGTCTGGGAAGCGATGAGCAAGTTTTCGCCTGCTCGGCTGTGCTTTTTGGCCACAAGGTCAGGAAGGTGCTAAAATCTGCTGCAGGGGATATTGACTTCACAGACAGGATAAATCTCTGACCACTCAGATGAGAAATGAGTTCTCTTTGCTTAATAAGTTTTGCATGTGTGCTCCTTCCAGTTTCGATTAAACTTTCTTTTAAATTCGTTGTTTAGAGTGGGGAAATCTCTTTAGGTTTCCTTTGGGCAAAGAAAGCTATTTCCCATCTAATAGGGGTTTTACTATTATCCTAATCCTAACTCTGCACTAGTCATGCCCTGACTGCTTTAAGGAAACAAAATAACAAATATGTCACTACATATTTTCTGTATTTTCTTGCACTCATTTTTGGAGCCAATATTTTAGCATTTACAAGAGATAAATAATTTTTTTTTAATATGCGCAGTCAAAAGTAACACTCACTGTAATTAAAGTTTCAGAGGAGTTTCCATAATAAAGCCACCTAATTCCCAAATATAAAGCAACAGCTTCTGTTTGGATTCCTTCACTAGCATTGTTCACTGATGAATAATATTCACTTATAGATCTCATGGGGACAGCAGTTCAAAATGGCTGAAGGAAGATGTTTAAAGGGATAAGAATCTCTTATGGAGTGTTAGAAACTCTGGTACATAAACACATCATTAACTGTCTGGAGACAATTATTACAGTTTTACTGCCAGACAGGTGGCACAGAGGAGTGACAAAGATCCTGGCCGGGCTCCTGCTGTGACACAGCCTCTCTATGTGTCCTTATCACCATCACTTGGAGATGAGCTCCACGGGGTGCGGAGGCACCTGATGGCTGCTTCTCTGAAGCAGTGGTCAGTGCCTGTACACCGCTGCAAGCGTGGGCATTAGCTTCTCAGGGACACATTCCTGTGGTGCTACTCCACCCGTGGTCCCTTCGCTAGTTTGATAGCCGGTGGATAGTTTCCTAGCTGCAAGGCAGGTTGTCAGCAGGGTTGAACCTCTGGAGGTGCCCACACTTGGTAGCGAGGCTTCTTGCTTCTTGATTATTTTTTTATGCAGGAAAGCAAATGTCTCCATCGAGGCATAGAGATATTCCCTATGCCTACCCAAAGGGAGGGGTAGAAGTGAAATACTTCTCAGTTCCATGAGCACCTCTGAAAAATGCAGTGGCTGGCACAGGCAGGTGCCTCACCGCCCTGCTGCTGGGCTGAGTTGTCTACAGGAGTCCTTTATTGCAGTGCACCAGGCAGCTCAGCATCCACACCTACCTGGGCAGGGAGGTAGAAAATCAAAAAGCAAGCAAGAAGCAGACCCTTTTTTCCTTCCAGCACAGCCATGCTGGTGTGGATGGCTCTGGGCAGCAGCACCTACATGCGAGCACTGTCAACCTGAAATCTCCTGTCTCCCATGGACTTTGCTGTCTGTGCACTGGGGAGGAAGGCTAAGAGCACAAAACAAACAAACAGTGCAAAATTAAGTGCTTCTAATTTAAACAGAAGGTGCCCTGGGGGTTTCCCCAGGCCATGGAGGAGGCAATGACTGAGACTTGATAACATCAGGGACTTCTGTTCAATCCGTGCCGTGTTTTTCTCCTCATTTTGGCTGTCCAAGCAGCACCAGGTGGCTTCGTGCTGCTCAGTCTTGGCCTTGGACACAGGAAAGGAGCAGTGATGGCTTTGGGCCTAGGCCGAGAGAGGCGAGCATCTTTTGCAGGATGCTGGCTCTTGCAAGTCCCTCCAAGCTGCGCAACCTTCACAGAGTTGTCCAAAGATGGCCAACTTGTGGCTGTAACAGACCTTTAAAGATCGTCATGCAGCAAGTGTGGGCCTAAAGCCTGCAGTATATTTGTATTCTGCTGGGAGAAAATAAATCAGGGAATGAACGCAAAGATTTTTTTTTCACTGGCACTTTTTTTCTTGCCATTTTACAGCAATATGATATTAAGGAGGGGCACAGGGCTAATGAATTTCGACCTGTTTAGTCATAAAGATTTATACCTGTGGCTTAGAGCTAATATTGACCAATCAAATGGCTCCCCAAATCCTGCCCATTTTATAAAACTTAATCATACCCTCATGGCAGCTAAGGTACAAAATAAATTTTGATTTACAACTGTACTAAAATGATCGGTATTTTATGCTAATCATTAACAGTATTTCACACTGGAGAGCTGTTATATTAGAAAACAGTAAAATGGTGTGTATCACATAACGATATTATATTTGAGCACCACACAGAATACAAAGGGCTTATTGAATTTGTGTCTGAAGGGGACATTTGTTAAAAACATGACCATTGCAAGTGGGAAAAATGTGTATTATTTTCAGAAGTTTATTCTGCTAACATGCAGTTGGTGCTAGTGTAACCTTTCTGACTTTGGTGCTATAAGTGATGCTGAGCCATGTATTACTCTGCAATTACCATGTAGAGGGCTGAATATTGAGATTTGATTCCTCTTTGGCCCATGGAACTTGCAGAGGATATTGGTGTGTGTAGGCTTAGATGTAATTTTATTCTTGCAGCAGAGCTAAGATTGTAAAAATATAAAATTGATAGCTTTTTTTTTTATTTACCTTGTTTCAAAAATTGTTTCCTGTGCTAGGGTTTAAAAACAAACAAGATTAATGTTGGGAATATCTCCAGTAGGTTTGTTGATATGGCCTCTGGCTTAATAAGCAAGACACAAGGACGCAGTATAATTGTCACAGAGAACAAATGTGATGACACTCATAATCCTGACACATGAGGGTTCAAAGAGGAGTTGCTTCCTAAAATATACATATGCACACACGTGTGCTTGTACAATGCCCAGATTCTGGGGAGTTCTGATGAGGATATTTGGAGAAGAAATCTGATGGGGCATGGTCCAGCATTGCTGAATCAGCCTCCAGAAGCAACTGCAGATAACTGCACCACTACCACTGCAGAAGCCTAATTGCCCTTTCATTACAGTGCATTTAAAATAGTGCATTAAAAAGTGCAGGAGAGTGGGATTGAACAAAAGGTCAGGAGGGCACTTTGTAGGCAGTGTGATTTTCCTGCCATGTTGTTGTTTTGGTAAGTAACATCTGAAAGATGCAACATTTTCAACATTTTATGCCCGGGAACAAAGCAGCTGGCTTTTAAGAGGTGGCCACTTATGGAGGTGCCTGAATGAAAGCTGACTTTTTAGCAGCTTCCTTGCAACTGCTTGTATGCTGACCCCTCTGGAAATACCAGCTGGGGTGTGTCTATTTTATGCTATTGTGTTAGGTGTCTGAAATTTCATCTGAGATGGTACCCTTCGTGTGGTTCACTGCAGAAAGGGGAGGTATGACTGAAGCACTGCATCTCAGCTCACTATTTATTTTATATTGCTAGGTACAAGATAGCTGCTGTTAAAAGACAGGACTTTTGCATACAGCTTTCACTCACTGTTATCGTAGGAATTGCATTAACTTCCTGAAGCATTCACAGATGCAGGAAGTTAATGCAGCAGGTCACAAATAAGGTTCATTTCTATTGTATGTGAGCTCCTTGGCACCAGAAACAAATCAAGAACTCTCCTCCCAGCTCACTCCTCTCCCCTATTGTATGTGCAATTGTATAACCACTGAAAAAGAAGGCAATTGCAGTCTGTAAATCCAAATCAGTTTTAGGCCAGAGTGACTAAAATAAGTCAATTTATGGCAAGTCAAGTTATCTGGACTAGGAGAAAAAAATCCAAATAATGCAGAAAACCCCAGACATGATGCAAACATTCAAAGCAATATAGATCTGCTCAGACAGTGGCAATTATGCTCATGGATAAATCAGGATTAAACCTTCCAGCCTTTCAAATGCCTATCTTTAACCTGGTTATTTGCATGTCACTCCTATGTTTCAGGATTCGCTCCATCGCACTGCCTTGAGCTTTCCTTCTCCCATCATGTGTTCAGAGTCTAAGTAACATATATTCACCTGTCTATTTTTCAACAGCTACTTGAGGAGGAAACAAAAACCAGAAAATCTACCAATTATTTGGCTGATCATTTTACAGAGCTCGTATACAGAGAGGAGATGGGCATCTGAATGCATTATTTGTCCTGTTTTAATCATAATTGTTATTGGGTTCGAATTCCTTGGATGGAAGGGAAAAAAAAGCGATCTTGAATTAATGGTGAAAAGCTTGGAAACCAAGAGAGTTGACAAAGCACTTTAACAGCCTGCCGCTCCCTGAATGGCAGCTGGTAATGAGCTCACAAACTTGTGACTTGCGAGAGCTCATCCGTGAAGGGGGAATGTAAAAATTGCTTTTATGAGTTTTAAAACACTTATAACTTTATTGAGCTCCCCTTTTCACTAGTAAAATAAGTTTAATTGCCCTTCATGGTTGAGGAATTATGTTTATTCTAAAGAAGTGATTCATTTTTGTCTCCTGTTGAAGGGATTCTTTTCTTTTGCCTTTTCTTATGCATCTACCAGCTGTTAGCAAGGCAATGAAAAGAGGGGTGGAGAAGGCTGTCACCAAAGCCTGGCGAACCACTGGTGCTTAATTCCTTGTTTCCACTTGATGGGTTTGCACTGTGCCAATTTTTCCAGTGACATGAAGGGAGTAAGCTCTCCTGTTCCCTTTGACAGTCAGTGAAAGCTGGGAGCCTCATAAACATTTCACCAAGACAAGCTCTATAATTAAAAATAATTATAACAATGAGCATTCAGCAGCAACCAGTCTTCAAACTATTTGTGGATGTTTGATTTTTAGAAATAGTATCTTGTGACAGTCACAGTCCTTGCTATACTGGTTGGATGCTCAGACGATGAGGTTTCGTTGATGTGCAGTCATCCCAGAAGGTTTTGGTCCATGATTATATATGTGCATGTTGTGTAGTACAGGATTTCCCAGAAATCATGTTGACTGAAGGACTGCTGCACCAGTCTGCTTTGGAAGAATTTCTCAGATCTCAGGCTCTGCTTGCCAATGTTAAGCCAGACTTCATGACGTTACGCTTGAAGGGCTCTCCTTCCTCTTCCTGAAGGTGGTCTTCAAGGAGGGAGAGCAAATATTGGACCAACAACTCTAAATTGAACACTGCCCTCATGATTAAGATGGCTTTTCTCATTAATAGTTGTTTCTACATTTTTAATGTTAGCTACCAATATTTGGAAATTCTTACTCTGTTAGAGTCAAGATCTTATAATAAATTAGGCTGACAGTGAGAAGAGACAGGACCTGTCTGCAGAAAGACTTAGGAACTCCATCACAGACCAAAGCACCTTTGTGCTGATTCCTGGGAAAACACTTGGAAGAGGAAGTTGTTGCCATTCCTAAATTTGCGCAATAGTTCGTTGGAGACTTTGGCATCTACAGATAGCACAGCACAGCACAGAATAACTCTGAGAAAGCTGGAATTCAGAACTGAAAAGCAGAAATGAAGTGGGAAGCTTTATTCCAGGGTAAGAAAATGAATAGACAGAAGGTGGAGAGCAAAACACTGAAGCAAGGGGAGCATTTATTAAGAAATTGGCAGCCAAAAATTGGGATATTTTATGATTGCTTTGTCACTGTCTCCTGGTTGCTTGGCTCCCTTTCTAGCTAACCAGCTTGTTTTGTCCCAGAGATTTAATTTCCCGTACACACAGTTTGTCTCATCACTTTCACTTTTTTATTAGTGGTGATGGAAAAGCCCAGCTCTTCTTTTTCTTTTTGCATTTTGGCAAGATTCAATAATCTCTTAAAAAATCTGGCCGAACCATTGTTTTTTAAGTGAGCCTAGCTGTTGGAGCAAGATGGATTTAAAGTCACAGATTTCAAGTTTAGTGCAAAATACCTTTGTTTTGGCAGCAGCAGTGATTGTGGAGAGGCAGGGAAGTTTTGATTCAGTGGTTGTAAGGACCATATGTAGCTATAACATTGTAATCTAGTTACTTACTCCAGCAGAAGTTACAAATGAGCAAATGAGACTTGCTGACCAAGGTCTGTCATAGAAATGTGTATAGCTCATCAGTTCTTGCAAGCAACCATTTCCAGAAGGTCAGGCTGGTCCCTAGCTCCCATCGGTTAACAAAGATTCAGAGGTTTTCCAATTTCTCCTACAATTTTTTACAGCTATGCTGTTTCTAGCATCCTGAAAATGAGCATGACATTTCCCCTCCCCATAATCCTACACCATGAGGCAAGACCAAGTTTTTATAAGATGTGCTTGAGATAGGGATTTATTCCTGCTCTCATTCCCAGGGCTTTCTTTGGGAATTTCATGGACTCATGGTGGTGTGACCCCCCTCTTCAGAACCAGGCCAACAAGGAAAGCAGCCAGTTTAGTACGCACAGATTCAGCCAAGATGTTCAAGTGTTTCTACAGCTTCTCTCTTATAAATGAGTAGTGTAGGCTCCACCTAAGCTAACACTACACTTCTGCAGTCTACAACTAAGTGCGTCTGCCAAGGTGTTTTCTTCGGTTCGTGGAGAGAAACAAATATTTTAAAGTCTTTAGAATGAGGTGAAATGCATCTTAACTTCTCTGAAAATTCCCTGGCTGAGTTTCCAATGGCCACACAGAGAGCCCAGGGTAACTACCAACTCCTACACAGAAGTCTACATTTTATGTGTCTGAATTCTGTTAGATTAATTCCACAGTAATGATCACAGTGAGTCAATATTCCAGTCAACAAGGAGCCCTCAAATTAAGTCTTTTGATTGCCCTTCTGTCCTTCATAATGCATGATGAAAATAATTTCCGTTTATTTTAATGTTGTGATTTTAACCTGGAAATTCAGATGAGCCCTGACGTATTAATACAGTTGTAACCATGCAAACAGCATTGTTGTTTGCAAGATTAATCAAAAAACTGGGATTTTGCTTTAAATTACATTTCCTTTCTGCTTCTTTAGAGTGCTTATTCTGAACTGTAAGGTGAAATGTGTTAGGTTAACTGCATTAAGAAAAGAAAATGTAGATTTGTGTTTGCAGGATCTATCTAAATACCATCTCACCCTTGATGTTACAGTCTAATGGGATTTGAATAATGTACTGGTATCCAACCTCTGTAAACAGATTGAATCTAAATTATTTGTATGAAGGATTCAAGGACATAACTTTCGTCTTTGCTGCTATTCCCTCTTGCCCAACTGGTCTACAGCTGATTAAGAAAACATTCCTACCGTTGAGACTGATGCAGAAAGCGTTTCCTAGAGGAGGACACAATATTACAAGCAGAACTCTGAGCTGATAGACGAGAATTTGCAACAGCAAAGCACTGCGTCTCGCAAACTCACGATAAATTTTCCTAAATACTGTGTGGCATATCTGTCTCCTTGATTAGGTAATTTGCTGTCATAGAAATTGGCTTTATGAGTTCAGATGTGAATGACTTTCACTTACCTTCCTTCACCTAACCGTTGCATCAACAGAATGTTTGATAAAAGCTGATTTATTGGAATTTTTACAAAAGGTAATGCTCCTGTGGGGAATCAAAACTCTTGAACAGTGTCTGGTTGCTGCCTGGATAGTGATGGGAGCCTGAATTGCAAGCAGCCTTGCAAGAGCATCTCCATCTGGATTACGCAAGAATCCCCAAAGTGCAGTTCTTAAATCCAGCTCCTACATGACCACTACAGCAAATGCACCATCCATAGTTATTGGTTATCTTAAACTACAGACAAACATCTCCTGTCTTACTAAAAAAGTACAACAGTACAGAATAACAAGAACTTGTCCTTTGTGACCTTTTCTGTATCTGCAAGAGAAGTTTCTACAGTCTATTTTCTTATCTATGTACAGTTTGATCGATTTTGCAGTGAGAACTACCTCAGAGAGTCCAGATTCTCCATCCAGGGTATTAATCAACATGTCAAAATGTACAAATTGCTCTGAAACTTAAAAATTGGTCTAGGCACAGCAGGCACTGCCTGGGGAAGTCTTCAGGACACTCCAAAATTCCCACCTGAGAGCTCCTACACTGAATACTGAAATGCTTTGTGTGAAAGGTGGCAAGGAGTGCAGTCAGTACCCTTGTTTCAGGTCAATCCATTGCTTGAACTTCAACCACTGTCCCATCTGTACAGCTGGGGAGTCCCTGACCATGCAAGGAATTCATAACGAATGCATGGGGTATGCGCACAGGCACAGCCCTGATTCCCTGCTGCACCACAGCTATCGCTACAGGACAAATTGATTGTCTTCCATAGCTCTCACTCAAACATAGGTGTCTGCCCAGGCCTCCTGACCAGTGAACAAAGCAAGATAGTCCACTGGGATCCAAGCCACTATTTAGTAGTGCCATTTCTTTCCAATGACTAGGTAGTAAGCTTGCTTCCAACTTGTGTGCTCTGAGTGCATACTAAAGCTAGATTGGGTAAATCCAGGTTTCAGTTCCTTCATCACCTGTGACTGGTCTCTCCGCACTTAGCACAGCAGCTCCTGCAGAAGCAGACACACAGTAGTTATCAGGTACATCATGGTAAGGTATTCTGCCAGCTTGCAAACTCTTTCTGGCTCCCATTCCCACGCTGGATGGTGACACAATTGAACCAAAACATACCCGTAATAAAAAGAATTGAAATCGGGGTAGAAATTATGTCCGCTTAACATTCAGTAGCATCTTGAATCAGCCACAAACATTAAATAGTTACACAGAAATCCTCTCACACCACCAGGAGTTTCCAAGGAGGAGTGAAAGATCATCTCTGGGGCCAGATTTCCAGCTTCTTCTGGTAATGCTGGCAAATGCAAGGGCAAAAGATGGCAGATAGTCCATGCAGAGACTAGATGGACCTTTTCACAGCTGACAAGGCCCAGGAAGGGCCAGGAAGAAAGTAAGAGGGTAAGTCAATCCTGCAGGTTCATGCAGAGTCATGTCACCACTCCAAATGGAGCAAACCACGGCATCTGGGTAGGTGGAGGAACTCGTGATTCTTGACTGCACTGAACAGCCTAAGATGAGTGTCTCCTGTCCCCTCTACATAAATCTGGGCTAATGACACATCGTTGTATTGCTGCTTTCTGTGGGCTCCAGGCACTGAGCTACAAATTTCAAAGCCCAGAGTTTTAGTAACAGCATTGGGTAGACATCATTAATTTTGCAAAGCCAGTCTCAAAAATCATTGCGACATTCTTGATAGAGTATTTCTTCTTCACCTTATGTGTGCACAATGCTTTAGAGAGCAAGGAGACAGTTCCAGACAGAGATACAGCCAGAAAACTCTAATCAAGGTGTAACACAAGGAGGAAAAAGCAAAGGATAAGTTTACCACTCACTAAATCTTTCTTTATTTTCATTTAGCTGTTCCTGTTTGCCCTGCCTTTCCCACCTGCTTTACTTCCGCATGTGAAGTTTTTGCACATCACTACTAGGCTGGACTGTTCATACTAACAGTTTATTGGCATTATTGGTTCACGGTATTAAAAGCTCCCTTAGACCATGAAATTTTAATAAAGTGAAATATATTCATTCTTGTGAAAAAGCAGTTGTAGGGAAAATGAATTGATCAGGAATGTCTGATAATCAATTTCCTCTGGTAAGCACACAAAATGATTATTCATCCAGAACCCTCTGTTTAATTTGCCTCCTCTGCTCATGCATCTTATAGACAATCCATCAGCATTTCCCTGCTTCCACCAGAAGTAAAATGATATCTTAACAACACAGCTTTCAGATAGGGATTGTTCAAGTATTATGTGCAAAGTATATAATCAAAGCAATCCCTTCCTGAAAAATGTTCTTCAAAATCTTTAACCAAGTCCACAAAATAAAGATTTGTCAGGCTGAGAGCATTCATTACAAATGGAAGTTTACAAATAAAAGCATCATTCAAATTAAGTAGTGGCTGTTTGAAACAATGTCATGGTCTCTTTTGTAATGGCTGTTTAAGATTTAGTGGTGGCACCAACAGAGGTCAGCAATGCCTCTGACCCAACCTCTGGTCAGTTTACTACTGCCTTGGGAATCCCTCTTCAGAAAACAGACTGAAAACAAGCTGATAGAAATAGTATGTTTATTATTGACCACAAGTTGATAGCAATAGCATGTTAACTATCAAACCTTCTGACTAGGTTTGTGTCAGAACTGGTGGTCTCGGTAAGAAGTATGGTTCCTTACAGTGTCAGGCATTGTATAATGGACAGAAGCATTGTCCTGTCCCCAGAGACCTCCCACATATGGCACAAGTCTGCAGACAGGGCTGATTCTGACCAAATACGGGTGTCTGGAGTGGGAGTGGAGACTATGATATCCATTATAGTCATTGGTGAAATAGGTGTTTTTACAGTGTGAATCATCTAAAAGAAATGTCTAACTGATACTAGGTGAGTTACATCCTGACTGTGCCCGTCCATCGCCACTGACTGTAAGGGTGACTGGCTCAGATGGAAACTTTTACCCTGCAGACATCCCAAGTTAAGCAAAGTGATCCCACCCCAGAGACCAGCCCAAGGGAGTCAGTGAGACGAATGCAAGTCTCATCAGCTGCAATCCCAGCACGGCAGAGACAGAGATGATCAGCTCCCTTGTTCACAATTGCAATAGACCCTAAAGAAAGCAGTGGTTATGGTTAAAACTAATTCCTATCTCTGCCATGCTGTCCTGGAAGATTCAAATATTCCTGAATGGCCTACAATAGATGCCCAGGGGGATGAGGGAGTATCAGTCTCAAAATTTGTGCTCAGCCAGCAGTGCTGGTTCAGGCTCTCCTCGGCTGTAGGTGAAAAGCCCACCAGCACACTCAGCAGTGCCCCTGGGGCAAACTCCTGGAGGGGATACCAGCCTCAGAGCTATGGATGACACCTCCATCAAAAGCATCTAGGTGCCACATTTAGTTGAAAATACATGCTACTGTATGTCAACCATCTTGGTCAGAGAAAGAGATGTGTGTGCTCCTCACTTGCTTTTCTCAAGGAGCAATGCAACAATTACTCAAATCACACTTTTAGAGTGCCTGCTCTCCAGGAGCACTTCTAAGCTATGAAAATAGAGTACAGAGAGAAAGCTGTGGAAAGTGTCTCAAACTAATAAATTCCTGCTGGGGAGAACGAGTAGGGTGTTTGGCTCTGGGCATGCTGGGCTGCATATTCAAGATTGATTGCTCAGTTGAGCCCCATACTGGGGAGCTTTCTCATTTCCCTTCCGGCAAACATTAACTTCCTTTGCTTTCCCGTTACATTCACTAATCCTAGAGGGAAATATTTTGCTGACTGCAACAATATTTTTCATGCTAAATTATTCCACTCATGTGCAAATCTGGCCCTGCGAGGTGCTCAGTCTCTGCTCTCTCCAGAAATGAGTCGGGATGCAGAGAAGCTGATGGTTTGCAAAAGGATCGTAAGATCTTCCAGGTTCATGCTCATTGCAAACAAAACAAGGAAAATGTAGCATCCAATTGGCAAACCTGCTAAGCAAATATCAATGCTCATAAGAAAAGCAGAGATGGACAACATGATAGCTGTGATATAGCTGTTCTAGTCTGCAAGAATAATTAGGAAACGAAT
Source organism: Ciconia boyciana (assembly GCF_034638445.1). Lineage (NCBI taxonomy): Eukaryota > Metazoa > Chordata > Aves > Ciconiiformes > Ciconiidae > Ciconia > Ciconia boyciana. Next base: position 160,678,043 of record NC_132935.1, read on the forward strand.
ACATTATTTAACAACTACTCGATGAGCTTGTAAATGTTGCACATACTAGGCTAAGAAAGGAATCTATGATTTTACAAGGACACCCTGCTCTTCAGGTAGCACTGGTGGCTCTAGAAATATGTTTTGTTAGAGGTATCTTTAACAGCTATTTTCATAGCCTTCCACCAGACAAAAAAACATTGCATTTCTTGTCCTGTAGTATTGCTTTGTCTGCTCTCCAAGTATGGTCAAGCTCGCCAGACCAGTGGGGTCAAGTTAAAGATGGATTAAGATATTATGAGACTGCTAGAACCGGTAGGAAAGCAGAGTAGCATTTCTCTAATCAAATCTAAATCCTATTGTTTCTTCATAGGGTAAAGAAGAGTCATTCAGGACCTGTGTAGGAAAATAATTAAGAAATTAACTTTCTAAGAAAATCATAAACTTGAACTTACAGAGAAGGCTCTGAATGGAATTTTCAGATGCTTATTTGCACCTTAAAGTAGACGAAGTGGAAGTAAGGCATGTACTTGTCTGTGTCCAGCCAGCTTCAAAAAATGTTGTGGATTGATAGGAAAAACAGGACTTGATACAATTATTTTTTGTTCTCTAAATATTTTATTTTAAAATATAGAACGTGGGGAAAAAAATGGAAAGCCAGGATGACCAGGGTAAAATAAAATATCTTGTTGAAAAACTGTCAAGGCAATTAATGGGCTGAAACCTTGTTTTAAAGGTTGGGTTTTTTAATGACTTCTGGACATTCCTTTTTAAGTTTGACCCATGTTTGAAGAAAAATTCAGTTTTACCAAGCCAATATTTGAGGCAAAGCAAGTGGTCTAGCTTCCTAAAATGTACCCATTGCCTTTCACTTCACCAATGAACACACAGGGTTTGCCAAGGATAAGTGAACAGAGGACTCTGTTGTTCAGACAGAAAAAAATGAATTCCCTTCACATACACCCCTGGGTGCCGCTGAGAAAGACAGCAAAGTCCTGCCAAGGACTTTTGAGCATTGCTGGTTTTGGAAGCCTATAGACAGCAGCTGCAAGCTTCCTAAATTATGTATGGGCAGTACACGAACCGCTGGCTTCCCACTCATAGCAGACAAGACCTTCAGAGGTCAATTCTGCTCTGAATCATCAACATATCATTGCCGAAAGGTGTCTGCACAGCTTCTTCATGAGGGCCTGCAAAAGGTAGAGATGCTGGTGCTACTGTAGAGATGCTACTGTGTGGAGTAGCTGCTAGATGCTAGTGAAGATGCTACTGAAGCACTAGCACCTCCAAAGATGGAGATGCTAGTGCTTCCGTAACATTAAAAGGTTTTTCCTAATGCCTAACAAGAGTCTGCCGCATTCTAACTCTGTTTCTTTCCTTCCTACCCACAAGTAACAGAGTGGGCAGTTTATCTCTTGCTACTTATAATAATTTTTTGCATCTCTGAAGGCTGCTACTGTCCCTTATCTTTGACTAAACAACTCCAGTTAACTCCTCAAATCTTCCATGGGTGATCCACATTATTACTGGAGTACTCTGGACTGAATGCAGTGATTGAGCTGAATCTGTACTTTTTCTGCAGGGAATGGATGATTACCCATGCCACCATTTTTAAGCATCCCAACATGATGCCTGTTTCCATGACCCCATTGATGCATTTGCCATGGCACATACTCATATCTCCAAATCCTTTTCTGCAGCACCACTACCCACCCCAGCACTCCCTAGCCAGTGTTTTTTGTGCAGTTGAATGCCTCCACCCGACTGGAACCAGGCACTCGTTTTACTGAGCTACTACATCTAATATTTTTTTACAAATAAATAATTTCCAGTAGTATCCCCTTTGTATCTCATACAGGCACAAGTCCTTAGCATAAACAATTGACAAAGACACACCTGGAGTTTTTAGGATTTTTCTTTTTTTTGGTGCTATTACATGCCAAAATGACTTTAGACATTTACCAAAGCCAAAGCACCATCAGTTCTTGAGACCTTACATTTCCTTCAGGTCTTTTCTGCAGTTTGGGAGTGTGCACGTGACTTTGACCCTGCCACAGGGTCACATGTATGAAATCTGTGGTGGATTGATTTAATATTGACAAAAGCAGGACTGAATGTGTTATTAGTCAGGTTTGCAATGCAGGTAGCTTGCACCTAATCCAGAAAGAGGCCTGGGTACATATTATCCTAAACTGAAACATCACTCGTGGTAGATGTCTCATTAAAAGCTGCCATTCCACCTGCTTCAGTTCACCTGGAGAAAGGTTTCCCTGGAATTTCAATCCCTGAGAGCTTCCCTAGAGCATTCCTGTACACAGAGATTAGGAGATAATATGTCATTATTAAGGACACAAGGAGTACAGAAGTGATTTACAGTCTGATGGGCTTTTACTGACTGAAAGAAACCAAGTATTTCAAAAAAGAAGATAAAATATAATCCTTGTGGAATGATAACAGTACTTCAGGATGAGTCACTTAGCCAGTTCAAAGTTCAGAGGTAGCATAAATGAGCTGCCTGAATTCAAGTGTTCATGCCTGTTGGCTGCTTTACTATCAAACCATTTCACCCTCTGGAGCAGCAGCAGGCATGTTCCTGCAGTCACATCATGTGCCGTGCTCAATGGGAGAAAGGGCAAAAGCTGCTGCTCACAATGATGTGCCAGACTATGTAAATCACTTGGGGGCTTTCCATCTATGATCAGCTGCTATGAGGAACCCAGCACTCCTCTGATTCATGTACTCGTGCTTCAGAAAGATCTTTTGCCCAGCGCTGACTGCAATCCCCATGCTGAGCAGCGTATCTAGCACCACATTGGTGTTAAGTTCAAGACACCACTCCACGTGAATGGCAAGATTAGGGTCCTCATGGAGTTTCCTCGGTGGTAATACCTAGGGGACCAAGTCATGAATCAGAGTCTCATTGCAGTAGATGATACACAAACACAGACCTTATAGCTTAACATGGACATATTTCTTTAAAAGCCTGCTATTTCACATGTAGGTGCTGAGGCAGTTAAACATGACCTCTAATGCATTACCAAAGGAACAGGAATGAAGTGTTGTGTTGCTACAGCAAACTGTCCAGGTGAATGCAGATGTGATTTTATACACATAAATCTGCACACACTTTTTAAAGATTACGTAAGCCAGTTCATATAATTCCTAATAAGGCAGACAGTATTAGCCCACTAGAGCTCCCACTCAGTCTAAAAACAAAATACAGGAAAAAAAAAAAATTACAAGTTGAGCCATGAAAATCAAGTCTGAATAATATTTATGCAACAAAATAGATTTGGGGTGTTATGTTTTCAGCACTGATCTAAGTTATTCATGAAGCTAAGCAAAGATTGTGGGGAGAAGGTAGCATCTTTTGTTATAGCAACTGATTTACTTTGAAACAACAGACATGTTTCAGGCTCAAATGCTCTTTGCTGGGCCAGGAATAAGGACACCAAACTTGAAAGGTGAGTATGAGCTGAGAACAAAGGATGGAATTTAACTAGGTTGTCTTAATCAGTTAGGGGAAAAAAAAGAAAAAAGTTTGGTACCTGTGGTATAGAAGGAAGGATATTACAAAGTGAAAGGTGACACGGCAGTATCTTGTACTGGAAAGAGATACACAAGGTGAGAGAAAAGAGAGAGGGGGAATTTATAGCTCATGGCACATGGGTGGTTTCGCTGGGAAGTGAGTTGGATGTGGTGGTGAAAGGGAAGAATTATAAAGTGCCATAAATGTTTGTCTCTGTTGATGTTGTGATTTTTTCTTAGCATGAGTAATGTCTTTTGATTGTCGGCTTTGGAAGGTGTTTTGTAGCTTTCCCTTGAGGATCAAGACTGAGAGAGTGGAAATTGAGTGGCTCTGTTGTAAAAGTTTGTCGTCTACTAATAATTGGGCAGTTTCTCCCTTTTGCTTTGCCTATGCAAGTTCCTTCTGATTCATGGGGATTGTTTCATACATAAAATTTCTGTGAGGACATCGTGAAGTGGGTGAGGTATATTACATTCTGGGAGGAGCAAGCATAGGATTCGGGGATGTTTTTAAGATTGGGAATATATTGACAATTTTCATACACATTACTCAAGGAATAATCTGATTCCACTTGGTACATGTTGTTCTGTGGTATTTTCCTTTTAATGTTGAGTTTAGTGATCTCTGGTGCAGTGTAAGGTTTGGGAAACATGTTTCTGAGAATATTTCAAAGTTGCATCATATTTCACTGTCTTTGTTGAAAATATTTGCTGGGCAAGCAGCCTCTTTAGACTGTCAAGGGGGGTATGGTTCCCCTTAGAGCAGATGTGGTGGTGTTGAAAACCTGACAGCCTATTATATCTTTTTTGATGTGTTTTGGATGACTGCTGGGTTTGTGTAGGTGGGTGTGCTGGCTTGCACGTTTTTATATAGCATAGTTTTTTGGTTACCATTTTTATGCTGACCATGGTTTGCTGGACTTTGATACTGCTAGAGCAGTGTTCAAGAGATAGTTTGATGGAGGACTGAAGTGTACTAAATTTATTGTAGAAACCAGTGAGAGAATCCAAGCTTTCAGCCCAGACAATAAAGATGCCATCTGTGTTTCTCAGGTAAAATGCTGATTAAAGTTGGCTTCAAACTATGATTGTTTAAATGTCTTAAGCATTGAACGATGAAGTTGTCACAGTGTGGAGCCACTTCGGTGCCTACAGCTGTTCATACAGTCTGGAGGAACTGTGTTGGCGAGGCCTATGAAAAAGATGAACTTGGCAATATATTTAGGCTAGCCTAAAGGTTGGCCTTATTCTGGCAGGTTCTCAGTGCAGGCTGTAGGCTTACAGGACAGGCTGCGCTGCTGCTGAAGGTGCAATACCAGAGTATATCCTTCATGATTAAGATGGTAGGAGCAAGGTAGTTTAAGCTGTACCGTCAACTTAATTTAGCTTTGAAGGTGAGAGAGTTTACTTTGGGCTGGAAGAAGGGCTTGTTTACGTAAAACCTTCCCTATTTTGGCCAGTGGTGACAATCAATCCAGAAAACTATTTTACCTCTCTCCACAAAACTTGCTTCACTTACACACTTGGCCCATCCAGCTTCAAAGCTTACTAAATATTTCCATGACTTTTCAAAGGAAAACCCTTGTCGCAGTCTGCAGCGGTGCCATCTGCTTCAGCTGCAACCTAGACCAAGATCCCTGAGCCCTGCCTGGCCACACAACGTCGGAGACAGCTACCAGGCAGTGGCCTCCTCCCATCAGTCCTGGTTCAGCCACTGCTGATGTTGCATGTCCTGCAATCACACTTGGGAGCAGTTATTTCTCCTGCTGCTCACTCTATCCCTGTCTCTCCATCCAAGCACCCCCAAGGTCCTGCAATGACTGCATCGGAAGATGTATAAGCTGTTAAAAAACAATAACAATTTAATCTAAAGCCCACTACATATTACTGCATGCAAGACAAGGACGCTGATTAAATATATCAAGTGGAGCGAGGGCTTGGATTTCTGACAGCCATGTAATGAATGGCGATTAACTATGCAGTCACCATTCACAGAAGAATTATAGACCAGAGAAGGAAAAGAAAATGGAGTATTTGACGGCAAAATAATTACTTACATCCTGCTTTTCAGAGTGCTTAGGCAGACACGTAGTGGCTCAATGAGAGAGATACAAGGGACAGGCAGGGGGGCAAAGAGAGAAAGGAAAAACTGGGCTGATGCAGGGGAATACGACTATAGGTGAGAGGCAGTGCTCAGTCATCATGTTTCTGTGGGAAAGGAGAGGGTGATATGGTGTATTGGGGAAATGCAGGAGTCTCACACAGCCAATGCCCTGGCAGGGAGGGAGCGGCGCAGATTTGTGTCTCCTGCCCACCGTTAAGTGCACTGCCTGCAGGGAGCCCTACAGCACGCAGCAGGCTGGGAGAGCACCAGTTTGCAAACACAGGCAGGTCCTTCCCCGTGCAAACCTCCACAGCTTTGCCGACTGCCTCCGGGGAGGGCTAAGCTCACTCGCACCGCTTGCCCACAGGCAGGGAAAACACTCTCACGCCTGAGGTTGCCCTCCTGCATCAGCCCCATTAGCCCTCAGGGCTCAACAGCAGCTGGTCTGAAGCATCCAGGTGGGCATCAAAAGCCCAGTCCTGCTGCTGGCAGTGGTGGTGTTTCACCCACCGACAGATGTGGTCTCAGAGCCTGCCCTTGAGTGCTGGATTCACTGGTCTCGCTACACGGCCAGCAGCACCTGCCAAACTGCAGAGCAGACCAGCAGGACATGACGCCAAAGGGGCAAAATTGACTTTAGAAATGGTGTGAGCCCAGACTTGTAATAGCATTACAGTATCAGAAATTGTTTTAGAGAGTGGGAAAAATGTAAGTAAATCAAGAATGTGGTACTGGAAAGAGAACAAAATCTTAGAAGTAGAAAAACATGCCACAGCTTTAAAAGGCACAGACAGAAAGCAACAGAATGAAACCACAGAAAAGAATGAATTATAATAAAGAAGAAAGAAACTCTCTGGTAATACAATAGTGGAAATGGGAGGAAAAAGAAAGGATAGCTGAATCTGGAATAGAACAGCATGTAAGAAAATAGAGAAACTGATCAACACAGTGCTGCAACTTTCCTTTGAAATGGGAAAGGAACACAGCGAATATTGCAAAAGATACAAATTACAGAGAGGGGAAAGGGCACTACAGGAAACGTGTATGGAGGCTGAATCACAGACAAGAGGAAAACTGGACCAGGGATGGAAAAAAGCAAAAATTATAGACAAGGACAATAGGGTTTTGTGCGAAGTACTAAGCAGGAAATTACAGACAAATAATGCAATTCTAGGAAAAATAGCAGCTGTACAACACAATATGGTGATGAAACAATGCTTCTAACAATAAAAAGTCACTTATGAGGAGAAATTGTATCCACAAAAACAACAATGACAATAAAGGGATTAACTATATGGGAACAACTGAAGTTGAAAATATTTGGGTTAGAGAAAGGGTAACGATGGCACAGAAATCAGTGACGAATCACAAGTACGGCTTTCGCAGTATTTCTTTGCATCTTGTATGAAAGAATTGCTTACAGCAGATGTCCTTCCCTGCACCTCTAGGAAGGCACAGATTTCCTTCAAGCTTGTTATTATTATTATTGCTGGCATTATAGGAGGCTTAATGACCTCAGCCATGGATCACAGCTCCATCTGTGCTATGCACTGTACAAACATTCAGAGTAACTTTATGATTTATGGCCCAGCAGAAGGAACCTAAGCTGATCATCAGGAGAGGCAATAGTTTGGTAAATTTGCAGGTCAGTCAGTAGTGAGTTTCTTGGAAGTGTCACTGAAAAGAAAAATGTGGTCCAGTGCAACAAACGATATTCTGGACACCGCATAAGTTAGGTCCAAGTTTGGCACAACCAACTTACTGTGTAAGTTACTTCTCTGTTTTTTTCTTGCACAGACTGACACTCTCTGATGAGAAGAGATCCCATACAACCAATGATTTAAAAGGGTTTGAGATTGCTACTGAAATGAAAAACCCCATACCAATTTTGTTATTTGGAGCATAATGTTTGATCAATGATATCTGCAAAGCAAAAACGGTGTGAAGCCAGGGAAAATGCAGAGCATTTAAAATGTTTCATAATATAATGTTTAAGATTATATCCAGATTGCAGAAAAGAAGCTAAGTTAGCTGAGACTAGCAAGGTACCAAATAGATTTTACAACAGAAACTTTAATTAGAGAACCTGGATGAGGATGAGGAAGAAAGGTAGGGAAGACATTAAGCTGTATTCACAAAATCTTGCAGTGACACCAGAAACAAGGCATTGACTTTCTTTAGCAGGGAGTGAGAAAGATGGAGGTGATGTAGAAGGCAGAGTGTGGAAGAAGACCTTAACACTTGTATTGAGCCATATCACCCTTTTGGGCAGCCTGAGAGAAGCACAGAAGCAAAACAAGCTCTTTTAGTCAAAGAGACTAAGTAGATAACCTAGACAGAGAGAGGTGCAATGATGAAGTAGCTAAGAAGGGTATCAGTGATGTATTTTGCAGTTTAATCTTCTTTTGTAACTTGGTTCCAAAACTAAAAATGTGTATTTTTAAAGTAAACAGTACTTCTGTTCTTACACTTTGAACAGAGCTGCTACTGGGCTAATATAACACACAACAAGGCTTTCATTACCCCAAGAGTAGCAAATCTTAACATTGGGATGCTATCTCATCAAACATGTCCTGTCAATAACGTACTAAAATGCCCAGCTCCCCATCTGCCCATATCCAGGCAGTACTATAGAAGACCTTCCATGGGAGCTACACAAGACTGCTTGTGAGCGGCATGGAGGGACTCAAGGGATGAAGAAATGACTTGCAGTGGGCAGCGACAATGAGAAAAGCTTTCTGGCACACAACAGCAAGGGATGGCACATGCTTAAACCCTGCATGTTCATAGGGATTACAGGTTATGTTAAAACTACTGCGGTGAGGTCTCACACAGAGCCAATAACAGGGACAATGCATTCAGGTTGGAAACCAAAGAACTCCTGAAGCCATTTCTGCTGCAGCCAGCTTTCCAGAGACCAGGCAACAAATGGATTTACAAAATCTCTGACTGCAGACAGGTTGCCTCTGAGATGCTATCCTCCATAAGGCATGGAGCACATCTCTGAGAAGCATCAGCAATCCTCGGAGGTCAACAGGAGCTGAGGGGGATACTCCACTCCTCACAGACTTAGTCCCAGACAGCAGTCAATTGTCTCCGTGACTGGCATGGTTCATCTGGCCTCTCGAGCTGTTCCTGGCCTTCAGGAAATTGTAGCACTTCGACAAAAATGAAGTACAGAAGTCATGTCACATTGTGCCAGGGCTAGGAGGACCTGAAATGACAGGCTGTTGTCTTAGCCTTGCTTTTCATGCTATTAAGGATTTACCCTGACAGATTTCTTCATGTTGCTGGCTCCTGCACTCCTCTTAAATGACTGGAAAAGGTTGTAACTTGCACTGCCAGACAGAGTCTTCACTGACAGAAATACAGTAGTCTGCTATTAGTGCCAGAGTATCGCACTTGCTGCACTTCCAACTCAGACTCCGGCAACTTCCTTCCATCACCCCCACAGCTGCAATGAGGCATCCAGATAAATCACTGTCTGTAGACTTCCAGATAGTGCCCAGCACCCAGCACCCAGCCAAAGAAGAGAAAGCAGTCCACATGCTGTGCTTTGGGCATATTATCAATTAGGACACTTCCGCGAGCACTGAGTACATTTAATTCTCCTGTGCAAACAGCTCATTCTGCAAAGCCTCACATCTCCTGGGGTATGCAGAGGTGACTAGGAGGACCAGCAGCATCAGTGAAAGAAGCACAGGAAATATTCTCAACTGGGAGAACTCAGAGTCCTTTGGATTTGTTTAATTAAGTTTGCAACATCATTTAAACATCCCAAATGCCCCCCCCTCCTCAAATAATAAGGAAGCTGAATTAGTGTTTTAACCTAATTTTTGTTAATATACAGCATTGTTTAGACAAGAGTAATCTCGATTAAAAAATAACCTACTCATAGTACAGGTTGAAGTCATGATGTTCAGAGAATGCTGTGAGTTCCAAGGCTAATTCTAAGGGAAAAGGGGAAATGTGAAGGAGGACCTTTAAGTGAATAGCAATCCAAGTTAATCACATTTTAATGAAAGGGAGGAAATAGCTGTGTACTGCTGCTAGTGCACCAGCTTTTCATCCAATAGAAGATTTTGGATGAATGTGTCTGTTCATTCCTTTATTAGTTTTGCACTTGACATCTCTGACCCAGATTCTTTGTATCAGCCTGTGGATTTAACTGACTAAATGGAGACGTCTGTAGCTGAGCTAGTTACTGTAGGCTCCCTTTAAAGTCAATGGAGATCCAGTGAATGGGGACAGAGGTGAAGGAAAATCATCATTCTGAAAGAGACATCTAAAATAGGTCAGATGACCTCCACTCTTAAAGTATGGTTTTCTCTGCATTGTAAATGAAGAGTCCCATAGATGCAGATCTTCCTGATAAGTCTGAATGGGGAAAGTTGTTTCGATTCCTCTGTGATCATACTTAGGTCTTACAAAGTCCTTTTTACTCATGTACCCTCTTTTTCTGGAGTCATCTCAAGCCATTAACTAAAATAATAAAATAAAAAGATATGGTGCTGCAGTCCCTGACAGAGACTCACATAGGAAAGCCGTCTCCCTGAGGCATATTAGCGTAGCCCAGCAGTAGCCTGTGGTCTTTAGATGCAAGGCCTGAAGATGCAGGAGCCGTAGGGTAAAATTTTGCTTTCAGGCCCTTTCCTGCATTTGTGCACTTCAGAAAACTATGTCCTTGTGGCTGAGGAAAAAAACCTGTCTATAATGAGTCTCAGCATCCAGTCTGTCTTCATAGGAGCACTAAGCATCCATATGTATTAGTAAGTGTGAAAACCTAACACCAGCTCTTCAGAATTTGGCATAACCCACATGACTTCTACCCTCTATACCACCTTGTACATTTAGGACATTTTCTGTCTTTTAGACTGCTAAACTGAGCTTTGTTTCTCTAAACACTTACCACTCCAGGTCCTGTAGGACAGATGCCATTCCCACACCTGGCTTGCCCAGGACTCAATGTGGACACAAACCCACACTCAGCTGCAGACTCTGGGGCGTGGTGGGTTAAGCATATGTATATTCATGCAGTCTGCCCAAACACTGCTGCATTCAGAAGTTTTAATTTTAACTCCCACCCCTTGTTATTGTAGTAGACTTACTCTGTTTCCAGCTGTCTCCACAGAGGTTTCACTGCAGGGCTTTTGTAACTCAAGGCCTTATTATTTTATAATTTGAGTTAAGTTAGGGTGGCCAGGGGACCTGTGTCTTTCTGTATCACTTTCACAACAAGGATATGCACTATCTAGCTGTGTGCTAGATAAAGGCAGTTGTGAAGGTCCTGGCAGACGGTCTTGGCCACTACATAACACAGCTCTTCCGCATCACCAGGAAAATACTCAGCTCCCCAGTTAAAAGCATGAGAGGAGCGATTACAGCATCTGTGCTGTCTAACATGGGCTGTGGGAGGCCATAAGCAGCACAGCTACACTGTAGTCACTGCTGTTGCCCTTTACAGTCCTATTTTTCTTTTTATTTGTTCATTTTATACCTCAGTGCACATGTTGATTTTTGCTTTGCCTCCAGATTGCACAGAGCCAGCTCATTGTTTTTGCAGAGATTTGTGCACCTTTCCCTGTTAGCCAGCTTTATGCTTCCAGTTGCCAAATTCCTGCTTGTCAACGAGCCAGGCAGGCCACTTCAAAATCAATCATGGCAGCTTAAAAATAAGTGCATATTTCTAAGCGTTGTACACAGGGTTGATTTGTTCCTTTGCCCATATCTCTGGTTGACATCCCCTGATGGACACTCCTCAGGTGGCTGCTTGGACTTTATGCCCAAGCTTGCAGAAGATCACCAGAGTCTGGACACAAACCTAGAACAGATGTTCCCAGTGCAAATGCTGGTTTTGACTCAGTGGTCTAATTGTTTTTGCCCTGAACCTAAAGCTAGGTTCACCAAAGCTTTTTAGCAGCTGCTGTGTGCTCTGAAGCAGTCTCCAAAACCATCTCTTCTTTTCCTCTTTGGGAATGGCAAGACCCACAGGTGATCCAGAGTGGGACTCCCTCCTCCAAAGTGAGGTATGACTTTCTTACCCCATATTTAATGTACAAACAAGACTATTTCTCCAAAAGATCTTATTCCATTCACCTTACAAGTTTGTCGTCTATACATCCAAAAATTAGCAAGAGTCCCAAAAGTAATTGTATTAGAGTATTACCAAATGTGGATGTTAACATAACAATTTTCTCATGAGGCTTTGGAGATTATTTGACACAGTCCCAGTTAGCAAGTGCTGACGCATAATTAGAGTAAAAAGCAATTAAATCAGAACTCATCTGTTTTTACATAAACTTATTTCCCAGTTTTACAACAGCAGTGCATTAGGGCCACGATGCCCCACATGAGAAGGAAAGGAGAAAGAGCAGTTGGGATCACAAGTGTGAAAAACAAAGTTTCCATCTATGATGATGAAGGATACCACAGCAAGATGTGTTTAAGAAACTGTAATGGCACTATTTCTAAAATATTCTCCATCCACTAGATGCCTTTGTGCTTACAGTGTGCCAAGCAGAGCATGACAACTGATTAACAAGGGAAACAGAGCTGGAACTCAAGCCCCATGGAAGATTCTATTTTTTAGCGTTTGTAGCCTGATATTGTTTATCTGAACATCTGCTTCATTAAGATATATTGTGATGCAATTCACAACAGCAACAAAGAGCTACAGAAAGCACTTTTCGATCTCTCTTTTTTCTACCCATGTTCCATACCCCCCCTTCAAATCTTTTCTACTACAGATGTATGTCACAACACTTACTGCTGGCTTTCATTGTCCTTCCCCATGAACAACGGTAATATCATGCTTCAAGGGAGCGTCTTGGAAAGCAGACCAGTGATTTCTGAGTGTTTCTGAAGTAACAATCTAAGCAATTTTATTGTTTCTGTTGTTGCGAGAGACCTTAAACTGGGAACAAGGGAATATCTGCAAGTAGTCTGCAATTACCCAGATATTGTCAGCGCCTTGCTTAGAATCAAGTTGAAAAGGCTGAATTACAGACATGGTTTTGGAGTCCTGTGCTCCACTGACGAGCAGCTGCATGAGAGAGGCAGAATTTTAAGCTGTCCCTCGAGCAGGATTTGGAGCGCTGCTTTTCCAATATTTCCTCCTTCCTCAGCTTCTTTGATACTTCATAGGAAATAATGAAGATTAGTAGAAAAACCTGTAGTGCACATCCCCTTTTAAAAGGAGAGCCTGTTAGCTTTATGCTGCTTTGTTATTATTCCATTCATTCTTCTTATTAATACTGCTTACTGCTGATTTTGCCTTTGATTGTCTACTTGGTGACCTCCTGCTCCATCCTTATTTAAAGAAGGCTGGCCAATGATTGCAGTATTTTTAGGACAATACCAAGGATCCTCTGTTTCTACACTACTAGACTATTTACTAATATTTTAATATAATGTCTAAAACAGCCAGAGTGGATTGCAACCAAGGCTACCCTCCCAAGAAGTAACAGCAATTGCTTAGGAAAGTGCTAAGATTACCCAATAGATGGGTGAACAGGGATGCAGGCCCCAAGAAAATGTTGCTAACAACCCAAATTTCATTTTCCTGCCATTGTACAGCACCTAGCACATTGAGAGCCTGGATTTATGACTGCCGTTTCCAAGTGGTACAGCAATGCAAGCATTAATCCAGACAGAAATGTAGATTTCAATGAAATTATTCACAGATATTTGCTTGTCTTTAAGCAGACATGACTTGCTGGAGTAGGATGAGTGGGTGTTGCACCTTGCAGGCTGTTCTTTAAAAGTAAAGCAAGCCATCTTTAGCCAGCATGTGCTGGCAGTTGTTCCTTTAGTAACATTTGGCACAAACACAGTCAGCCACCCTGTGCTTTGACACAGCTTGTGCTGAGAACTACCAATGATCCACTCTGTCCTAGGCCAAAAATGAAATAAGCTGTGTGGATATAGCCCCAAAATGTCAAAATAGTGAGCAGCAAGGGTAGTGAAGAGCCATTAACTGACATTAATAAAAATTGGGAAACTGTGTTGCTACACAGTCAAGGAGAAATGTTTGGGTCAGGGTTCAGTGATGCCTTGGTGAAGAATAGACATGAAGAAGCATCAATTACTCCCTCATTCTTCTCTACCTCCCTTTGCTATTGGGCAGAATCCTGCAATTGAGCAGAGGACAAAATTTAGCCAGCTGAATTTAATAGCAACTTTTTATAACACTGAAAGCCAGATTCTCATCTCATTTACCCTGAAAAACTCCCCTGACAGTTATGATATCAGATAGATTGCTACAGGTGAAAATCCATACTGAAAGAAGACCAAGCCCCAGCGAGTCTAAAAAAATATATCAGAAGGATTCACACTCCAAACTTTAATTTCCCAACCTGAGTCTTTGGGACCCAAAGCTTTTTATTTCACATGATTAATAGAAGTAACTGTTTAAATAATGGGTTTAGAATTTTTGCCTAGATCCCTTCTTCTGAACTTACACTTTTCATAATCTGTGTAATGAGCAAGTTATAAAAAAGGTATTCAGTGGAACATTGCTCTGCAGAAGAAAAGTCTCCAATTGTGAATTAGTATTCCTAGTTCTTCTATCAGTTAACATCCTAATAAACAAAATACCTGATGCTTAAAGCTGCCCATCAGAGAGCTAAGCTTTCTGTTTTTTTCAATTGGATTTTTTAATGATAGTATTTGCTGTCTCTTCTACTGCTGTTCTTTCCATTACAATATGAATGAAAATATCAAAATGGTTTGTCCCTCCATCACCACCTGCATGGTACATGAACAGGAGGGTCAAGTGCAAAGCTTTGGACTTTCCTGGTGGCTCCGTAGTAGCTCACAAAATCATCACTGGCTTCTTGTCTGTCCCACTGAGATGCACAGCTTTAGTGCACTCCTGCATCAGAGCCAAGGGCAGCAGAAAGCAGACTAAGAGCAGAAATTAAGCTGAAGAGAGGACAGCCTGAGGAAGAGCTTCCAAGCAGGGAGGTCTCCGAATTCATAGGATATGCTAAGAAGAGTGGTTGAATTAAATGTGGGCAGGATGAGAATGTACATAGGAAAGACATGTCTGCAGGAGTTATAATAAAAAAATTATTCTTCCTTCTGAAAGTTCCTCTTTCTGGAGCCCTGCCAGAGTAGCTCCATGGGAAGAGATCTTCTTCTCTTGAATCTCACCATAACCTTTGTACTGGAACAAGGTCTTCACCCCGTGGTCTTCTGCCAAACAGCCTGATCTGGCAGGCACCCAGTGGAGCTCAGCAGGGTCTTTCCCATTTCAGGACCTCCCTTGTCGGATGCAGCTGGTATGTGAGGTCCTGGTGAGCAGAGGAATCATGGTGCTGTGTTGCAGCGAAGAATGGCAAGGCTTTGTCCTCAGAGAAACTCCCTCTAGCTAGCAACCTGCATGCATTGCTTCAAATCTTGGCCCCAACCATATCACTCTCATACATCGCATTTTCATCACATGAGCTGGCAAAAAAGAAAAGCCTCTTTTAGAGTGACATGAAAGCCCCTTTTTGTGATCTAGTAGGTAGATTCACTCAACAGAGTGCAGAAAGCTGCAAAGTCTGTTGGTTGCAGAGGCCAGTGGTCTGGAGGGATCTCGAGCAGTCCCCTGGAAACACACTGTGTTCACCTCACAGCAGCCACTGCCAAAGCTGGAAAGAGCCAAGCTAGGGTGATTCCTGAGACTGCTGCAGGGAGATGTCAGGCAGGAGCCAGCCTCTGGAGGGTGCAGCACTAGAGGGCTTAGGAAAGGAAGATAGGTCCATGCTGGCAGAAGAATGGCAATCTGGCTGGACTCCAACTGGTGTGGCCATTTTCAGTGCAAAGCACCCTGAACCAGCAAGACAGCTTTGCATTTGCAGAGGCATCTGCATTCTCTATCCAAGGTCATCAAGCATTTAAGGTAAATCTGTCTTTAAGGAGGTCCTTTTCTGGGACCTTGCTGTCTCCATAGGGCACATAACTGGTACACACATCTCAGCATTATAGGTGAGTCTGAGTTTTTAAAGTCTGCCTGAGTGGTTGTATATAAATATTGATGTTCCTAGGCCACTATTTTTCCAAAATGAACTACATGAAATTAGGGACCTTTATGAAGTCCTTGCGTTTTTATCCTTTTCTCAGTCCCTTGTGTCCATGTGAGCTCCTGGGCATTGGCACATAGAAATCCAGGCACTTACTTTGGTTCCTGGGTATGTATCTAGGAGTCCAAGTTAAGAAAATGTTCACCATAGTCTCCTAAATTGATTACTGCAATAAGCACTAAAGGATGTGAAAGACATCAGTTGAAAAAGAAGAGCAGGTACTTTACTGCTTGAAAGCATCCTCTGGAAGTGCTTGAGATATGTGGAAGCCGCTCTTTTGTTTCATTTTGACAAACAAGCAAACAAAAACAAACAGTGAAGTAGGAAAATCTGAGCACTCCATTCATTACCCTCAACACAATGTTGCCCGAAGGACCTCTTGTCAGAAAGACTTTGCTTCTGCTCTTTTTTCCTCGACTCTCATTCCTGTATACTTCAAATGTTAAAAATTAGCTGGTATTTGAACAAGTGGCCTGGCCTGGTGTAGGCTCAGTGTAATCACTGCGCTATGTGTCACGCATTGTAGCACGAGAGCCCTCTTCTGAGCTGCAAACACAACCATGGCAGTTCTGCAGAAGACCTGCACCCCGGTCCCATGCATAACAGGAAACTCAGACTGGTGATGGACTTTGCAAATGGATCTGGCTCCAGTCCCTTCAAGGAAATAGGACAGTCAATGTTTATATTTGAGTTTTGTGTTATTGGAAAACTATAATAATGATGGAAACCTCAAAATAAAATATTGTTGAAAAGATACTGACCTTAGCTAGCATTTATGTTGCTTGGGCAGTGCAATGTTTTCCGCTCAGAAATAAAACACTTTGTCAGAACCAAATACAAATTGCTTACCTGGCCCTTGCAGGATTTTATACTCATTGCTGATTAAAAAATAAATGTATCTGAATATGCCAAAGGCACTCACATACAATAGAGCAATTACATGCTTCAACTTGGATCTCAGCTGCCTCCAAAAAACAGCTCATGGGAAGGAGGATGCCAATATCCAATTGCAGTCAGAATACAGCCAGCAAAGAGCAGTTTTAACCTAGGACATTCTGAGCAAAAGCAAGAAACTGAGGCAAAGTCCCTATTTTGGGGTAGTACAGAGTACTTGGTGTGCATCTTCTATCTGCTACAAGCAAATTACTGCTGCACTCTGCTCCATGGGATTCAAAGGTGCAGTCTCCAGAAAAGAAAATCACAGTAGCTACATGCCTAAAAGCACCACCCAGAAAGGTATATCTGAAATTTCTAAGCGTCATTGTTGGAGCAAGCTGGTATGCAGAGTGTCCTTAGGAATTAGGACATGAAAGTTTTATAACACTCCCTCCTGTCCCCAGCTCTCAAGCTGGAAGAGATGGAAGTGTGCAAAGGTACAAGTATGACCATTGCTGTAGACTCACATCAAAAGCTGGCCCAACCTGAGCCATGTAGAAATGGATGGGCTGAGGAAACAGCCACATGAGGTGGCAGTCGTATCACTGGATCTTGTACAATTGTACACAAAAACAGCTGTGCTTTGACCATGCTAGTCCAGGTGGGCTATCTTGACTGATCCTGGTCAACATGGGACTGATGAGACACTGGAATTGTTTTCTAGGCATTTTCAAAGCCCACATCTACCGAATTATTTTGAGTTGAACAAAACAAAATACTGTATATACTCTGGAAGACCATCCTGTAGTAGTAAAGTGATGAATTAAATGACCTAATAAGTCTTCTCTATCTCTAATCTCTGTGATTACATGAGATATATGAGAGAGGGTTTTTAGAACCAATAATATTCATAGACTAAATATCTTTCATCCAGGAGAGAAAGACAAAAAATGAAACGTGTGCTAAAAACCAATAGCTGTGTTCATAAATCAATTCATTCAGAAGGTTTTTTTCTTTTCCTTTTCCCAGGCATTTGAGTAAAGTAGCTCATGAGAAAAGGCTTTAAGAAATGCCTCAGGCAATGGAGAAATACAAAAAGCACTTTGCAGCTTCACTGACATGTTTAACATAAAAGAAATTTAAACGTGATCATTTTTCTAGCTCAACAGTTTTTGACTTTGTAATGAATAAAAATTTGAGTAAAGAAGAAGAAGGAGAGGAAGAAGAAAGAAACGCTACATTAAAAAGTACTCCAATCAGAGGCCTTGTGAAGCTACTTCTGAAGGAGTAACCAAGGGCATTGGCAAGGTGTATTTTTTGCAGCCTATGGCTAGATTTACCATTAATGTCAAGTTTTTTTGCAAAATTAAAATGATTCTCAACAGATAAAGATGAGCACAAGTTATGTCAAAAAGCATTTCTCCGTGCTGGTAATGTTCTCTGCATTAGACACCCAGCTGTGTTTGCTCACAAAAGCTACATGTTATGTTTGTTGGTGCAACCTGAATGCTGAACCATGAGTGTGAGGAACTGGGTATTACATTTTGCGATAATAAGTAATGTATTAAAAAATAATTGTTCTTTGTTTAGTTTAAACCTCCCAAAGTTATTAATTTCTTGGTCACCTCACACTGGGCCTTGGTCTGGAGAGGATAGTTTCCCCAGTTCCAATGGTGACAGTGGTGAGGATAGACTGGTGCTCTTAGGCTCTACTCCTCTCTTCATTCCAGATCTCCCTTTCTCCTGGCAGAAGCATCCTGGAGAGGACCTAGCCCAGCCCCATGCCCAGCTTGGAGAGTGGCACAGAAAGCATTACTTTGACCATGACTGCTGTCACCCTGAAGATGAAAAGGCATTAGTAACTATCTCCTGCTTACGGATTTGCCTTTACCATCAAATGGCTTGGAAAAGTCTAAAACTAGGCACTGTAACAAATGCCAGCTTAGTCATGTTTCATTTCTTCTATTTAACAGTCCTGAGCATTATTTTTCTTACAGTGAGGTAATTAAGTGCATCTGTCATGTATTTGACTTTTAAGGTTATAGTCATTTAGTGAAACATTAAATGAAAACTGCAGTGATTCAGAGTTGTTGAATTTCTAATATAATATTAATCCTCACTCAGCCTTTTATGCAACATGCACACAGACTCATATGCACTTTCACTCCCCCTGCTCGATTTTTCAAAATCTTTCCTTTATGCCAGTCATTATTTTAATAGGGCAACAACAGAATGCTTCTGTCTCTTTGAAAAACAGATGCACAGTTATTTCTTGTCTCCAGCAGGCAATGGAGGGATTTCAGTTTTCCCCAAAAAACTGTGTACTTTTCAGTCAAGGCAGTCTTTCTTTACACTATAGGTACAACATATAAGGAAAGGCCTCATGAAAAGCACCTGTGATGTCTCTTCTCCACTGTTAGAGGCTGCACCTGGAGACAAAATAGTTCCCAAATATAAAGTCAAGCTGGGTCTAAGGGCAGAAAAATTATTCACATGGACTGAGACCCCTGCAATGCTTCTGGCACCAGAGGCACTCATCTTGGTGATGGAGCAAAGTACTACACATTCAGGCTGCCTTAACTCTGCTGTCATGAAGGTCAAAACCTGGCTTACTGAAGAGGAGAATTAGGCCAGCAGCAACTGCTTTGATAAAACCCACCATGAGCACTGCCAGGTAACCATTTTCCACACTTCTATCAGTGTAGGGAGAGCAGAATTTTGTTTCTTATTTCTCCATCCTCCATAATTTGTTATCACCTTCTCTGGAGGTGCCTCACTGGTTCATAAACCACAAGCCACTAGCAGTGTCACTAAGGTTATTTTCATAGTTTCACTCACAATACACTTTCTAAAACTCAGTGGTTTATACCCTGTCATCCATGGAGCCTGGCAAGTGAGAGCACTATTTCTATGGAGTCAGAGAAAGGTAAATAAGAAAAACAAGCTTTTTTTCAGTAGGCTTAAATTTGCTACGCGTGCATCCTCCCCTCCAGGGAATGGTTGCAGATAAAAAGTTGGAATGTATACATTTACAGCAAAGAATGCTTCTAGTAGATAGAAGAAAAAAACCTTCTACCCACCAAGGATGCATTTAGTTGGCTAAATGTAGCTACGAGCACTTAAATATTTCGATCCACACTAGTCCTCCGAGGCTCCCTTCAGAGTCAGCAGAGATCCAGGCAAGAGAGTGAGTAGTGTCTGGGTGCGTCACCTCCTCTGAAAACAGGCATCTATAACACTGCTGTAGGTGCCTATTTCTCTTACTGATTGTAGAGGAAACCTAGGATGATGCTATAGATGTCTAAAGCTTTGTGAGATTAAATCCACCCAAGTGGCTGAGCACGGCAGGGCTCAAAGGGCAGCTCTTCCCTCCCACCCCAAGCAGTGCATGATCCCCCTCGCACCACACTGAATTAAAGTCATCAGTCTCCAGCCGAGGAAGGCTACTGCGAGCTCCTCGCCTGTCCAGTGTGTTCATTATTCATTCTTAGTGCCTTTATCTGCACAATGCAATCTGCCCCCAGCATAAATAAACAGGCTTGTCTCATTGGAGAACAAAGAGAGAGACAAATACATGCAAAGCTGAACTATCATTCTGTCAACAGGCCTTCTGTATCACTATCAATATTTTAAACAGCCACCTTGGCTCTGTTACAGAAGATGTACCACCTTCTTTGTTTTCTCAAAATAAATGCAATGTTTTTCTTTTTAATTTTCCAAAAATATCCTGCAGATTCAGATATGTTTACTGCCTGTGTACAAACAGAAAGAAAGAAGTGAACAGCACTAGAAAAAGAAGTTTGATATCCACAGAAAGGGTTCTGCACAGCTCTAGAGGCCATTGACAGGCTGCGCTCAAAAGACAGCTGGAGTAAAAAGAGGACCGAGGAGGAGTTTCCAAAGTGTGGAACTGTTGCTGAAATTATTCTTAAACTCACATTGCTGTGGAGATAGTTGAGTACAGAAGGGATCACCCAAGGCTGCTGTTCTTCTCTCACTCTGCGTATCACTGCCAAATCTGTGCTTTTGGGTAGATGTGAGCTAGTAATAGTTACTAATGATGAAAAGCTCAGCTGCAGTATTTAACAGATCATGCAAAGTGAGACTATCTTGCAGCTCTCCTCCAGCAGGCGAGGCAGACAGCTGATGCACCAAAGGGCAGGAATGGCTGAGTTGACACAGAGGGATGCGTTCTGCTGACTGCTCATTTTTCTCTTAGCTCTTTCTCCCCATTTAGGCAAAGGACCTCAAATGCAACATGATTGACTGGATGCCTGCCTGTTAGTGACATGCCCGAACAACTTGTCGGACTCTTTGATCAGCCCTGGAGGCATGAACAACCTTTGAAAGACTGCAGTGCCCTTCCTTCTCTTTTCTTGGCAAACTTCTGTGTCTTCTGGGTTCTGATCTAGACCAGCTGGAGGTCAATGCACAAGTCCTTAGCCAATGTTCTCCCCTGCTTGGAGGGGAGACTGAGGACAGGAATCAGCTTCTGCAAAAGAACTGGACAGACAGGCAGGGAAATACCCCTGTTCCTATCCTCTTGTGCACAGCCACCGACTGGCCAGTGTTGATGTGTTACAGTAAAAAAATCCTGGGTGCTTGCCTGGAGGAATACATGAGGGCAATTGCAATGCATCTAATCAACTTACAGCCTATTCTTTGTTCTAGCTAAAGTACAAATTAAGCATCTCCCTGCTCCAAGCACATTAAAGTATTTTAAAAAGTTGAGAGCACTGATTTAATAATTTAATAAGCAGTACTGCAGGCATTTCTGTCAGCCTTGGTCCTTACTGTAATATGCACACACATTGGAAGCACCTGGGCCCAGTCTTTTCTGGTGTCCATCCCCTAAGAAGTGCAGGTCCCCCACTCTCTCCCCTTCTAGTAGATGATTAGGAAAAAAAAAAAGACAATGTTCCCAGTGGGAGCAAAACAGATGACCAGACCTGAGCTGGTGCTGCCAAGGAGAGGTTGAGCAGAGAGCAATCACTGCTGCCCTGGGACAGGCAGATAAATTCACACTCCACTGCAGACAGATCTGAGCACTCTTCCTATGAGGACCACCCTGCTGCTAGAGCAGAACTTAGACAGAGAGAGCGGCAGGGAGGAGCTATGCACAGCGGTTTGCAGGCAGGTGCAGCCGGGGAAGCAGCACGCTGCGGGTGGCAGGCTGTGCATGCTGTGGGACGAATCCTGCCCTGTGCAAAGAGGGAGGCAGGTTTGGGAAAGCTGCCTTTAGGGGAACTTGAGCAATTGCTGAGCTTGGAAAATGAGATACAGCCTGCTTCTTTCCATCCATGTGCATCTTCCACAGCCTACCCTCCAGTTCTTTTATACCTGTATGAACAGTGCAACTGTGTAGGAAAATGCAGGTTTTGGCACATCTCATGAGCTGGAAGAAATAACAGTCGTGATCCACAGCAAGGTATGGGGCCTGTAGATGTGCAGCAGCGTGACTGGTCCTGATAGCAGATAAAAGCATGCAATGACTTTTTAGGAGCAGGCAAGTCTGTCTGTGACCCACATAGCAGGGAGAGAAAAGACATAAACAGGATTGCAGAGAGTTGTGGGAAGTATCAAAATAATCGAAAAAATTCCATCTCTGGTGCTTTTGTTTCTGATTTCATCCATTTAGAGTTTTGCTTATTTCCCTATTGAGGTGGTAGTGGGACCAGAGGTTCTACAAAGGGTCAGATTAGCCAACCTATCTCCCTTCTCTTGGCCTCCTCTCCCATTCCTAACATCATAGCATCAGGACCTCATCAGAGTAAATGCTGGTTATCTCAGGTCCCAGTGTGAACCTGTCCCAACATCTCTCCTGTCACTGGTCAGTGGGACCCTGCAGTCCATCGTAGCTCTGATAGCTGACCCCAATGTGCAACTGTATTTGCAACTGTATTTGGGTGCAAAATACAGCAGGATCCATCCAGTCACAGGACATGGGAACAGAAAGCTGCTGTGTGGCTTCAGCTGTGATTGTTTATTAAACCGCAGAAAATAACCATGAATATTAAAATTAGCTATGCTCAAATATTTTTGTCATGAAACTGTATTACTGCAGCACTAGAGGTTGCAATCATTGTATGCTATTCAGGTACAAATCTACTTTCCTAACTCTTTTTATAGTCCCTTGAACAACACATCTGCCCATCCCTTCTCCCTGGTGTGGGCAAGGCTGTCTCTAAATGGCTCTTGTCCCATTCAGGCAGAATGCCTTAATTTGCATCATTCAGTTGATTAGTGACATAACCAGAACTGCTGGATGGGCTTGGTGAACATCACTAGCCTGTTTCAGTGGGTAGAGAAGGGTGCATAACACCACTGCCAGCACCAGTAAGGAAACATTAATGGCAGCTCAAAATAAGCTGCAGCAGGTATGGACTGTAACACCACTAAATTTAGCATTGAGTAATTTCAGTACAGCCCAGTGTCCCTCCTCTGGCTCTCGCCTTGCCAGCAAACCTCCCACTGGCAGAAAATGCATTTGTTATCATTCCTATTACAAGCTTGCCTCTCTGAACAGTCATGTGTAACTGATGAAGATTGCCTTTCTCATTTGCTCAGTCTTGAGGCTTTCCCTGAAAGATCTCCAGGAAAATTCTTTAATGATAATTTTTCTTCCACCTCAGCTGCTCTTTATGAACAAGGGCAACGAGTGGACCCTCCCTTTTTAAGTGTCCCTGGAAGAGTACACATTTGCAACTGCAGAGAACAAGGCTTAATAAAAGAGACCCATTAGTAAAGACTCCATTTGTGTCCAAATTTTGAAGATGCAGAGTGATAAAGAGCACTGCAAGGGTCTTCATCACTTTTAACCGAAGTTCAGAGTCTTATCTGGAACCAAAACCAGAGACAGATGTATTCAAGAGAACAGCTTTCTGTTGGAAGTGGAATAAGAAATGCAAGTCAGACCTTGTATAACCTCACCCTTAAACTCTGAGGATTTAATTACAAAATTGTACAAAGATTTTGAGGGAGGGGCTAATACATTCAGGAGCCAACACATGCACAAAACATTAAACTTTTGAGTTTGCTAGTCCCTTTAAATTCTATTTGACTGCAACTTAAAAAAAAAAAGCCTAGACATTAAGTGAGGTACCAGATCCAAGGGAAGGGAGAAAACTTCTTTTAGAACAGCTTTGATATCACTAAAAGGAACTGAGAAACTTCTGATTGAAAAGGTCTCTCTCTGCGGGTATTGGCAGTTCACATAAGGTAGTGTATTAGGAATATTTAATGAAATGTAAGGTTAGTACAGGTCTTTGCACACATTCAGATTACTGCACAAAAAGTAACTAAGAGTTAATCCTCAACAGTACCATCTGCACTTGATACTAGTTCATGTTGGAGGTGGGAAAAATTAGGTAGTGATTAAGAGATTTATACATGGTCATAGCAACATGGTATAAATGCCATCTCTATAACTTAACAACCCGTATCAACAGGTTGTCTGCAACTTAATCGCTTAAAGACATTTATTTAGAGTGTTCCCAAGGTTTTATTTGCTGCCTGCTCTTCTATCTTTCTGTAGGAAGACAGTTGAATAGATGTGAGTATAGCATCTTCTTCTTCACAGAGTTTGATACAAGGGAGACACAAAAAAGTTTCCAGAAAACTGCTCTATAGTAATATATGAGACATACAAAGTCAATAGGAATTACGACAATCATGGAGAAAGACAGAAAGGTAGTGACACAGGGGAATGCTGGAAAAAATTAGTAGAAAGTTTACATTCTTCCCTGACTTGAGCAATGTTATGAGAAAAAAAAATCTTAGCTATAGTTTTGGCTTGATTCCATTACAAATGCTGTTTCCTGGGGATATTATGAACAAAAGTTTCATGTCACAGGAGCATCATGGTTTTCACAGCTTTTGTGTTCATAAACAAAAAGAGGGTGGAAAAAAACACACCACTATGTAATTCCCAAATCCAGAGAAGTGGCAAATGCAAGGAATCCACATTTCTCTTTGTGCATGGCCTTTGCCTGGTTGTAGATTGTTGAACAAAAAAGCAGTAAAAAGTTCAGATTGCAAAGCCAAGTACTTAAAAATATTGAGATGTCTCAATAGAAGCTGGCTGAGATAATTCCTCATCTCTGTTTTCTGAAAGAGCAGAACTACTTTAACCAAAAGCATTCCGTAAATGCAGCTTGAAGCAAAACTGAACATGGAAAATTTGGATCAAAAAGGTTGTAAAGAACTGATGAAGGAAAGGAGTTTCAAAATGGCTGCACTCCCAGCTCTGCATAAACAAAAGCTCATACACTTCTTTTGTCAGACACCTCCATCAGTGGTGGTTGTGGGAGCTGTTTCCACAAGCAGGAAAAGTAGCTCCTGGACCTGTGTCAGGTCAAGAATGACCATGCCATGGTTTGGGTGCCATCATTGCTACACAAGTCACACGTTGGCACCACTTTGCCTGTGGTGTTGCAGGATGTTACACGAAGGCTGGGCATGACATCTTTCTAGTCTCTCACTACCTGGTAGGTACCCTTAAAGTAATAATTTGATAGGCTTAGGGCAGTAGTCCATTTAATCCCCCAGAGATTGAAAGCTGCTTCAGGCATTATCTTCTATTCAGCATTACTAAACAATGCTAAGGCTCTGAACACTGCACTTAGAAAATTATATTATCTATATGTATCATAGCAATGCTAAGCAATCATTGCTTGGGTTCGGGATCCTGCCATGGTGGGGCTGAGAAGAATACGTCCCCCCACCCTCTTACTGAACCATAAATTGCCTTTCCAAGCCATTCATAACTGCCAGTCTGAAATTTGGTTTTTTGTTTGTGTTTTTTTTAACTTATATTTATCTACATATTACTCTGCTAATTTTAAGCCAAATGCATTGGGATTATTACTGTTTATCTTCTGAGTTTTCAGTTGTGAATAATGAAATCTCCAAGCTTTTCTCATTAATCATAAAGCCATTAATGTCTTTGCTTTTAATCAGAGGAAGAGAAGAGCTGTGTGTGATCACACAGACCTAAACACTAGCATTTGAAGGAAAATGCTGAGTATTTGGAGCTTTGTGGAAAAAAATGGCAATGACAGCAGGTGCTTTATAGATCTAAAACCTTTCACACTGTTACAGATAGGATAACGACTTTCTACCAGCTGGTAAAGTCTACATGTAAAAGTAAGCTGTGTAGATGGGCTTATGGTGTTGTTTAGTTGCCAAACACCCTGCAATAAATTTATTTTCACCTGTGGCACCAAGGTTCATAACAGAAACTTCTTACTGAAATGCAAAAAAATGCAATTTATACAACAGAGAAAGAACCTGTGTCAGTATAAGTGAGATCGTAGCATTCTTGCCTTTAATGTGTTTGAAATTGGCCATAGAGTATAAACCATACAGTGCAGCTAGAAACTTCAAATGCATGCCTATGAGTTTATTTGAAAAAGTCATTGCTCAATATGGAAGAACTGATGGTTTAATTCAGTGAAAATTCCAACTTAAGTAACTTGGGATCAGTTCTTGGCAATGTTGTTAGTGTTTTTTTTCCCTTGGTTTTCAGTGTAAGAAGCCCATTCTGCCTTCTCTAGTAGATGCAGGTAGTGCTTAAAGTGTGGTGGATGAGAATTAACTATCTCATTGCGGTTGGCTAACTCAATACATATTGATTTGTGGGTCCTGTGACCTAAAAAAAGACAAACTATATTAAACTTTGAAATAATGTTAAATAAAGATGGACTTCACCAAATTAGATAATAGAAAACACGTCCCAGTAGCACTCTTGTGGTAGAATAGTTAAAAGACATTGGCTTCTGGAAACCATAACTTATTGACAGTGATATTCCTTTGGCTAGTTTGGTCTCAAGCCAAGCTGGCTGGCTCGCTGGTGCAGAAGTCATCACAGTCATATCAATCCCACCCAGTTCAGACAGAGCTCAGTTCAGTAGTAAATGCTGAAGACACCTCATGACCCTGTGACTGAGACTGTTGACTGGTATTTAAGAGATTTATCTCCAGCTCTGCAGCAGAGTTCATGTATGGCATTTTACAAATCCATGCATTTCTTTTCTGTGCCTCTACCTGAGGTGTAAAGGCATTGACTGCTTCAGGGTTCTGTGGCCCTGATGTCCAGATGGGGATCTACCACACTGTGTTGTGCTCCCTTCTGGCATACAGACCTAGGTTTCTTTCCCATGGAAATCAGGATGAGGCAGAAGAGGCCAGTGAGTATCTACATCTTCTCATGGTTCTAGGTCAGGACATGACAAAAGCACATATCTGGACCTGGAAGGTGAGAAGTTCCCTAGTTCTGCTGGACTGGTAAGCATCACAAACCATATCCATTGAGACGGCTGAAAATTTCACTCACCCAGGAAACTTGGTTTTCACCCAGTGAACCATGAAAAGAAGGAGAGGAACCCTGCAGATTAGGACAGCAGAGATGAGGAGGTACTGCCCCTTTCAATGGCAGCCTGAAACTTCATTTGCTTAAGCTAACTGAGAAACCACATTATATCTTTGCCATCCACATTTCTCGCTGATTGAGATAGCACCTTGCTCCATACTCTGGGTTCCTGCACTCAAGCACACAGTTCTTCCCAGGTATCACATTCACTGTCCTGCTTTATAACCAGAATATAATTGAAATGCTCATTGCCAGTGCTCCTGTTGCAAGTTACACTGGAGACACCAAGGACAGGATGTGGCTCTTTGCTATGACATTGCCAATGAAGCAATCAGCAAGCGCCTGGCCCTCTGTTCAGTTGTTTTGATTTTTGCAGGTGACATCGTGCTTCTTCACATCTTTGTTTTTTGCGGCACCTGGATGCTAAATGATATACTTTAATGTGACACATTCAGGTGAAAAATACCAACTAATAATGCATTAAAATAATAATTTTGACTTCAGTAAAAATAGATGTGATATTAGATGCAGTGTTTACTGGCGGGACATAACTGCCCTAGTCTGTCTGGTGAAGAACCTTTTCTTTTGAAGTCAGGTGTATTGGGAGTTTCTGATGGAAACGGAGCACTGATAATTACACAAGAGTTTATTGTCAGATATTTTATTACAGCATTAAAATAAAAGCCCTGCTGCACTGAGAACTCTACCACAAGCAAACGCAGACTCATCTGAGTCTGCACATGCAGAAGAGCTGGTTTTCCCTTGCGTGAAGAACAGTAAGAAGCTCCTCTGCTAGCATTTTTATGTGCCTTTCGAGCCTATGAAAATCTACACTTTGGAGGGCTGTATGGAGATTCCCAAGTAAAAATTAATTTGCTGACAGCTATTACTTACCAGCAGGTAAATTGGCATGGTTTGTCTGTAAACCAGCTCTGCCTTGGCCAGTGCAAGCCTGACAAAGCTTGGAGAGAAGGAAGGAGACCCATCCTCCATGTCCTTTCTCCCACCCAAACTCAGCCCTGTCCTGAAGCTCTATACAGTGTCTTGGACACATTTCCTTCTGCTCCAGGAGAATGGTGCAAACCCACCTGAATTACCCTGGGCTCAAAGCAGCAGTGTTACCATTTCTTCTGTAGCTGCTGTACCCCAGAGCCCATTCCAGGATTAGCAAAGAGTTTACTGAATTTATTAATACAAACTAATGAAGAGATTATCCCTAGGTGGTGGGGAGGGCCAGGTGTCTAATAACTAGGGTTGTGGCTAGCATGTGAAGCACATATCTTTACCTGTGGTATCCGTCCTATTTTCCCATATGCTTTCTCATCTATCTCATAAAGATTTTTAGAATACTTCTGAATGTGCTATTAAGTCTTTGGGACAAGACGGTGCTTTCTTTACATTCCATCAGTTCCTAAGCCTACAGGACCACGATCCCTCAGAGGGCTTGGGAACAAGCCCATGCTTGCTACTGCTGGTGGACTCCTGGAACAGTTTCCACTTGTGATAACTCCCAGCCTACACCCACAGGGCAGTATGGCGGTAGTACCTGGGGGATCATATAGGTCAGTGACTGGTCCCAAAAGGCGGTATGGAGGAAGCCACTCTCTTTTGAGAGAAACAGCTGTGTGGACAGCACTTCACCAGCTAACTTCAGGGCCAGAGCATGTGCACTGGCATGCTTACTTTACAGTGTGGTTAAGCCTCTGAGATCCTGGGCTATAAAGGCTAATAGCTCCAGTGCTTAATCCAAGCGGTTTAGAAGGGCTCAGGCAGCAGAGCATCTACCACTCTCACTGGGAGATAATTTCCCACAGCAACAGCACCATGAGGGTCCACCCCTGTGCACTGTCAGATGGCCAACCCAGCTCTGGCAAAGATGGGAACAGCTCCTTGGGTCTCTCTACCCACTCGCTCCTGGCTTTATATTCCCCACATGTGAGTGTCTTGCTGTCTCACCCTTCCTTCCACATCCTGTTCTTGTGTTGTTGCCAGATAGCATTTGTCTTGCACAGATGGGGAGCCTTGAGCCATTTCTGGGAAAGAGCAAACCTCAAGCCTGACTTAGGTAGGACCTCATAGTCCCCTGTGCTCTGGAGGCCTTGGTTCCTCCTGGAGACCTCAGTGGTAGACTCCTTTCAGAAATTCATGGCCAGAAGTTTACTGAATTCAATGTCCTGAGCCAAATATATATGGCGCACTTTTGCACTAAGCCTCCTAATTCTGTAGCTTACTGGTATTTTGCTTCACTGTTCCCACCATGATGCTGTACAAGTAACAATTAATGCTCAACTTTTGCTTTAATAACTAGAATGTCCATGGGCTGAAAGTCAGGAGATCTCTGAAGGATTTGCCAGGAGTGAGGAACAATCTTTTTTTTTTTTTTCCTTCTTTCTTATTTCCTTTTTATTTTTCTTTTTTAATTTTTATTTCCAAACCAGCTAGAATGGTAGGAACAATTTTATATTGATGTACAGTGTCTGGTGCATGTTCACTGAAAATGTAGTGGCATTCTTTGAAAAGTTTTAACCACAAATAAAGAGGATCTGTAAAAAGTCAAGCTGAAGGGCACAATGATCTAAAACCAACTCATGAGCCAGCATTGCAGAAGAATAAAAAGATCTTGTAGAAGCAAAATACCTCCACTTCTGTACTGTGGAATTTAGCTTGCTACATTATGGCTTCTGACAACAACAGGTGACAGGAATTTAAAAGAAAGTGAAGTATTCACTCTTTTCCAGTTCACTCTCACCAGTTTTACAAGCTAGATCATCAAACAAGAGAAAAAAATACCACAATATCAAGGAAACACTCCCTGCCACATTGAAGGACATGTAAATGTCAATAGAGCCTGGCGCCAATCGCCTGACACACCAGTTGGCAGTATTTGCTAAGTGCTATAGTTTGGTAAAAAGGAAAAAGGAGAGAGAGCTTGAGAGAGAGAATTTTTTAAAAAAATGTTGAAATTAAATGAGACCTCTTCACTGGAGATGCCTGCTTCTCAGAAATGTTTTCTAAATGGAACTTCCCTCTCAGCTCTCCACAGGATATTTCTTATCTTTTGATAGAGAAAGGATATTTCCTATCGCTGTACTCAAAAACATCTAATAGCAAAGGAAAGAATCCCTCAGGCTTAAAGAATTCAAGGAGGATTTTTTAATCTAAGTTCCCAAATCCCCCAACTTCTAAAAGTCCAAGAAATCCTAAACTTTTTTCTAAGAAAGTCTCAAAAAGTAGAACAGAATTGGACATGGAAGAAGCACACAAAGTCTTTCCTCCCCAGCAGGATGTGAGCACATCATGGTGAGAGACTCTAGAGCATCTGGACATCTTCAAATGATGCGTTAGAAACCTTTTGACACCTTGGCAAATCCATACGCAAATAAATATATAGTCTGAATTTTCAAGGTGTGTCTGAGGCAAGAAGTGAGCAGGCTGGAAAACACAGTTAATCCCACAGTGTTTTCTCTTCCAGCAAATCTTAGTTTGGCCCTGTTTATTTCCATTCTTGACTGAAGTGTCTCAGATGATGTCAATGTCTGTCCCCTGTGGGAACATTTCCCAGATTTACTACTACACAGTTAGCAGGATCTTCCTGGCTGTCAGACGAGGCTGTCCTCCCCCTTTCAGCAGTTCCACTCCCTTACTCATGCGTATAACTTTGGTTAACTTCAGAAAGTCCTGTCCTTCTCAGGGCGACTGTGGGAGGAGACACTCTGCTGTGGAGAGGAGCCAGACAATCAGTGTGGATCATTTACCATCCACAAAGCATCCAAACTGCAACTGTGTAGTCTGCTTTTATCTAGGTCATGCAGGTCAGATATTTTAAGGTATTTATAGAGAGGTAAGAGAGGTACTTATCAGCATTTTCTAAATCACCCGGCACTCATTGAAATGAAAGAAAAGTAGTCATCAAGGTGCTTTGCAAACCCCATTCAATACCAACATACAAAAATCCTTTTTAATATCCAGCCTGCATTTTATCTTAAACATAGGCAAAACATATGTAATTTTTCTAAATGAGAAAGGCAGATCTTCGTGGAAAATTATTTCCGTCCTTCTAAAAAGATCCAGAGCTTCTTGTTTCTGAACAGCTCTGTAGGTCAGGAGGAGACAAATGGACTGGTGTACAACACTTCCCTTTGAAAAAGGGGCTCAAACTTTTGAGCTTCCCCACCCAAATCTGTGAATTCAAGTTAAATTTGGCAAAAGACAAAAGGTAGGAAAAAAAAGGCAAACCCCAAATGTTTCATTGCCACATTCTCTAAATGACACATTCTGATTTTTTCTTTAGCTGGCTCAGAGAACATTTGTCCTCACACTGCAGACCTTCTTCTCAAAACCCTACATTGACCAAAGACATAGAGTGGGAAAACAAAACCCACACAAGTAATGTGCCACATCAGTAATGTGCACTGGAGTGTGGCTGCTGCCTCCCTCCTTTAGATGTCTCCTCTAGCAGAGGACTTGCTAAGTACCTTTTCTCTTTTGCTATGTACTTTTTCCCAGGTACCCTAGGAAAGCAACTGCAACCCATGCTACAGAGGAAATCAATCCACTATCCTACTCTCCCACAAACAAACCTAGGAGAAAAATCCTTTCTGGAACCTCAATGCAGACAAACACAATAATAGGGAATATAAAGACTGATGCCACTAGGAGCACCTAGCGCATCCTGCCTGTCACATATTTCTAACCATAACCATTCTTCATTGTTTTTCCCTCCCAACAGCCAAAGTATGGCTTAAAAATGGGGAAAAGAAATCTTTTCTGTCCCCTGAGATGACCAGGAGGAATCCCAAAGCAAGAGGTTAATATGGCATAAACATAACGTCCATGGACAGCAAACAAATCAGGTTTTTGGTTTGCTTTTCCAAGTGGAGCTCTTGAATCAAAACTACCTCTGCTCCTCTAAAATGTAATGATTCAAAATTCCTCTGAAACAAAAATGGACCACCTCCTTTGGGGAATGAAATTTTTTGCATTACTGAAATTGTTAAGAAAAAAAGTAATTGATTTTCACCAGCCTGATGATATCTGCCCTTCTCATGCTTGTCCTAACCACCACCACTAATGGACAGTGTGACTGCAAAGGACAGGGTGCCTATCTATTACTAGAAAGCAATGTAATGTGGTCTGAGCTATCTCCCCTCTCCTCGGTCCTCTGCTGATGTGGACAAGGAGGATATTATTGTTCTGAAGCATGACTACAACCTGAGAGATCTCTCCTTTGTATGTACCCTGAGGACACCTCACTGGGAAGGGGCGCCACCTTTACTCCTTCTTCTGCCTTGTATTAATTTCTTATTCAGAAAAAAAATGACATTATTTTAAGTAGGAACCTTGTACAATAAAATGTACTTTTGTACCACCGGAAAAATTCCTAGGCAAATACATTTACTAGACCTCGTTGTCAATGGGCTAAAAGAACATACTTTGCATTATGCACGTGCTTAAGTGGTGTTTTAAACAGTGAGGGATTTAAGGACTTGCATAAATGTGCTTAAATAAGGTCTTCATCTTGTGAAATTCTATTTCATGGAGTTTGACAAATCTTCAGCTTTTGTCTTTTGCAAAGTGAACACTACATATATTTATTGTAATAGTACATTAAAAAACCCAATCAAACAAACAAACAAAAAACCCCCAGAAGATTCAAGCAAACTTGCAGTGCTGTTCCAGATAAATAAGCTGAGAAGTAACATTATGTAGATCAGTACTGCTGAGATCAGCTTCCAGGTGTTACAGTGATGAGCAATGGTATAAAATCCTATAATCTTATGTAGAGCAGGGACGGATGTAAGTGATGTAGAATTTGTGTTGGCTTCCTGTTCAGGGCTTCACTTCACCCCTTTGACTTTGCCAGATCTCCCTCTGACACCACCAAAAGCTTTGGCTATGCAAAGAGCAAAGCATATAATCAAATGCATTATGTATTATTTGTTGGCAGTCTTTAAAGATGACTTAGTTTCTCTTGCCAGACATTTTCTAATTATTTTTCTGCTGCTTTAAGGGGAGACTGTGTTCTGCTTGTCTTCACCTTGTTTCCAGGCTGCACACACTTTTGCTTTTTAGGCTGATATTTATGACTCTGTGTTTATCTTTAAAAAAAGAATCCATTTCCAGTACTTGTAGTTATTAATTCTTTCATCTTCTTTCCCATTTGTTTCACCTGCAGTGCAATGCTACATGGTTTATATTCATTACTGTGCTATTATTTGCCTCAAATATGTTTTGCACTATTGCATGAATTATTTTTGACAGCTGAACAAAGGCAAGATGTTAATCCAAGGAAGCAATCTGCAGAAAGTGCTATTAAACAAGAACAGAAATGTCTGTGCAATTTACCCTACCCAGTAAAAACTGGGAATCATCAGTCTGTGGATAATATCACAGTGATGAAGCCAACAGCACTTGGAAGTCATGGACTAGGTTGCTTTGTCTGTTTATCAACCATTTGGAAATCTTTATATTTTTTCTACTTTGGGCTCTGAACAATAAAGATGAAATCAGGATATTTCTGCTCGTTAGTCATCAGTCTTGCGCCAGTGCACTCTCCTGACTGCAGAGCAAGAAGTTAGCACGTAGGGCAACATTTGGCAGTGACACAGCCAGTGTGCTTCTGCTTCTGGCCAAGTTAATTGGGGCTTGTTTGGGAAGTTTCTGCACATTGCTTGATTTCACAGAGTAATTGTGCTGTTGGGCAAGGGTGTGTGTACGTATGTGTATACACTCACCTCACATTCACAATCCAAAGTGGTACCCGTGCAGTCACAGGCTGGCTGAGGCTGAAAGGCACCCCTGGAGATCATCTAGTCCAACCCCCTGCTCAGAGCAGGGCCAGGCAGAGTGGGTTGCTCAGAGCAGAGTCCTCTCAGGCTTTGAATATCGCCAAGGATGGAGACTCTATAACCACTTTGGGCAACCTGCTCCACTGTTTGACCACCCTCATGGAAAAAAAGTGTTTTTGTATGTTTAAATGGAATTTTCTGTATTTCAGTTCATGCCCATTGCCCCTTGTCCTGTCAATGAGCACCACTGAGAAGAGCGAGGCTTCATCTTCTTTATTCCCACCCTTCAGGTATTTATAAACACTGGTAAAATCCCCCTGGGTCTCCTCTTCTCCAGGCTGAGCAGTCCCAGCTCTCATAGCCTTTCCTCATGTCAGCTACTCCAGACTCTTAATAATCTTTGTGGTCCTGCACTGGACTCACTCCAGTATGTCCATTCCCCTTTTTTCCCAGGGATCCCAGACCTGGACCCAGAACTTCAGATGTGTCTCACTAGTGCTGAGCAGAGAGGAAGGATCATCTGCCTCAACTGGCTGGCAACATTCCTCCTAGTGCAGCTCAGGTGACTGTTGGCCTTCTTTGTTGCAAGGGCACATTGCTGGCTCATGGTAAACTTGGTATCCACCAGAATGCTCCAGGGACCTTTTTGAAAACTGCTTTCCAGTGGGTCAGCCCCCAACCCTCATTGGTGTGTGGAGTTATTCCCCCCAGGTCCAGAATTTGTCACCTGAGGAAGAATAATCTTTCTCTGATGGAATCTCCTGAAGCATAGCCTTTGATTAACTTCATGAAGTTCCTGTTTGCCCATTTTTCCAGTCTGTTGAATTCCATCTGAATGTCAGCACAACCATCTGCCATATCAACCACTCCTCCTAGTTTTCTATCATCTGCAAACTCACTGAGAGTGTACGCTGTCCAGGTCATTAACAAAGATGTTATAAAATATTTGTCCCCATAACAACCCTTAGGGCACACCTCCAGCCAGACTTCATGACACTAATCACAACCCTTTGAGCCGGGCAGTTCAGTCAGCTTTCAGTCTACCTCACTGTCCATTTATCCAGTCCATATTTCATCAGTTTGTCTATGAGGATGTTATGGGAGACAGTGTCAAAACTCTTGCTAAGTCAAAATAAACAACATCCACTTCTTCCCCAAGATGCAACACACTGTTGCACATCCACTGCCACCCCAGTGTGGTGGCTTTTTCCATACTGAAATGGCTACAGTGAATTATCGTTTGGAGGTATCTTTCTCTATCCACTGACTGTAGGAGGAACTTTGCCTGATTTACTTAACTTTAACATGGTTAGATTAAGGGAAGTGAGTCCCATCCTTAGGGTTCATATTCCAGTTACTATTTTCTGTAATTTGCACAGGCACATAACAACAAATCTCTTTCAAATACCTCATGCCATGGCCTTTTTGATACATAGTTCCCCATGCCAGGCAAGCAGGTAGTTAGTGCAGGTAGTTCTTGCAGAGAACAGCCTCTTATTCCTAAAAAGTGCAATAACTGGGTGAAATTGGTCATGCTGAGGCTGGTAGAAGCTGCTTTGCCACAGTCTGCAACAGCAGCAGATCTCAATCTCCTCTTTCTGCCTGCATGCCCATGTCAGGAAGTGTGGTGGCCGAGTGAGGTACACTTGCATGCCTGAGATGTGTGCCTGATTCACTTTAGTTTTATTATGCTCTCAGTTTTTCATGAAGGGAAACTATTTGGAAATACTAACAAATCTCCACCACTTCAACTAAAACTTGCAGCAAACTTCCTTTCAAGAGACATGCTCACATGTTTTGGATGCTGATTATATGCCATACATGCCTCATCCTTGATAACAGACCTACCCATGACTTATGTTTCAGTCTCAGGTCCCTGATGTATCACTCAATAGGTTTCAGTTCTGGAACTGTAATCTTAAAACCCCACTTGCTCACAGGGCATGTAATAACATTCAAAAACCTCCATCATGCCAGAAAAGTTATCCTTTCTACTTCAGTGAACACAAAACTGTACTCTCTTTTAAGGTTGCTTAACTTTCAGCTGTTAAAACTGTAGTAGTCACTTACCAAAAGCACTTACATACATCGCAGAAGTAATAAAAAGCTAATGTCTCTTCATTTATTTATCTTCTGGGCCTGAAAGATGGCCTGAGTGCTGGCTCACTCAGCACTGGGAGGTATGGGTAACTCCCAAGTATGGATATAGATAAATACATATATTATTGCTTATTACTGATAAATGTACATGACTGCAACTGGAGCAACAGGGCTCACTGTGCAAATGCAAAAGGACTAGGATTTCAGCCCTGCTGAGGAAAAGTCACCCTGGTCAAAAGGGCTGGAGGCAGTAGATCAAGAACAACCTGATCCTATTCACAAATGGAGAAAGCATAACCCCATCAAACATGCACCTTGCGTAGCTCTGCAACCCATGCACCCTGCAACCCTGCAACCCATGCACCCACTTCCTATGTACAAAGCACTATTGCTGACAGATAACAAATTATATCTCCTCAATGTTGACTCTATTCAGAGTTCATTCAGCTTTTTATGATCCTATTCTCCCATTCATAACATTAACAAATAATCACAGTGTTCAGACAACCACATGATGTAAAGAAACCATCTGAAGTTTTCAAAGAGAGGCAGGTGGGGTGTTTCTTCTCTCTGGTTTGGGAAGCAGGAAAGCAGGATTTGGCCATTGATTCACTGTTGCCTGAGAAAGGGGAATGCTGTAGGACAACCAGAGATACTGAGCTTTTCTCTGTGCAGTAAATGTTAACAATAGGTTTGAGTTGTTGTTTATAAATAGTTGTTTGCTTGTTGGGGTTTTTTTAATGTATTTATTTGAGATGTCATACAGACTAGTACAAGGTTTCAACCTTCCCTCAGCTGTAGTTACAAAAATCTTGAAAACAAAGCCTGTGGGCGTTGCTTTTTTTTTTTTACTGGTGAAATCCATCTCATTGACCATTTTTCCAGTGGGTCACCACTTTGCCCTTCAGAATGTAGATTAAAGAAAGACTTTTTTTTAATTACTCATGCTCTGCAAGAAGCCAATATGTCTCCTGAAGTTCCCTAGCCACTGTGTGCCAATCTAGAGAGCTGCTAAGCAGCCATAGATGAATTAAATAATCAGTGAGACAAATCCTTTTCTGATTTACTTCCTGTGGAAGTTGGCTGAAATTTTGAGTTGTGAAAGATGTAAATCAGGGCAAGGTTCATCAAAGTCCTTTCCATGGAAGTTTTAGAGATCAGTTTGCCTGATCAAATCAACAGTTTGCCTGCCCTTGCACAGACCTGCAGAGCACACCCATGGGTGCCTGCAGCACTGCTGAGATGGGGGGTAGTTTCTGTGTTTTCTTGTATAGCTGTTCCTTAGCTCTAGCAGAAATGCCTCTTCACATCCTTCCTCTTAAAGAGATATTTGGAAGCACTAAAATATTAATAATGATCTCCGGGGCCACTGCTGAAATCTGGCACCAAGAGGCTGGCTGTCCACATGCTTCCTATGAATTTCAGTTTTCTCTCCCTACTCCAGTGCCACTGTCTGTCCCAGTTTAGCCTTCTTGGGCTTCACAGAGGGATCAGAAGGTCTGAATTTAGTCACAGTTGTCCAGTGAATTTTCTTGCATCTTTAACAGTGACTCATGAGACTTTGGACAAGATAAATCCATATTTGTTGATGCTAGTAGAGGAACAGTGTTTTCTTCCTCACCCCTCTAAGGGCAGTTGATGACTATCCATCCTTTCTTCACTGGACTGCACCCTGAAAACTTACCCATCACATTCCCATCTTGATGCACTCCTATCTCAGTGTTGTGTCTGTCCTATCTCAGATTTAATTAGAAAGTCTATAAATTGCCACCTCCACATCACCTCTACATAGAAGCAACAACACCAGGCTTATTTCATGGGAAGGAGAGTTGTGCTATTTTTTTCCATATAAAAGGATCAGCTCTTTGAGAACAAGAACCAGTCTGGATCTTCTAACTATAGTCTCAACTGTGACTAGGAAACAGATTATACTACTCTGTCACCAGAACACATCATAACATCTGCGGTCATATTAGGTGGTTTCATGAAAGGTGGGAAAACAAAATGAAACAAAAAGACTTTTCATACACAGCAAACTAGTGTTTGATTTCAAGACTACACAAGCATTTAATTTCAGCAGTGCCAAAATGTTTTGCAGAGATAAGGTAGTAATATCTCAACTTATGCGATGCCTTTGCAACACTGTAAAAAATATATATTGGCATGTGATAGAGCAGTCTAGGCAAAACAAATCTGGACAATATAGTCAGAACAAAGCATTTTTTTCTTCTCAAAGCAAAATGAGGAGAAAAAAATCACTTTGATTTTTCCCTGTCATATTTTGTGAAAACTGACACATTCTTGCAAGCATTTCTATTTAAATAAATGCACATTTTTTGTGGAAACCTGATGGATCCAAACTTTTTCATAAACTGTACTAATGATTCTCTCTTATCTTGTGGATCAGACATAATAAAGTCACCCTTTGTTTAAGTGTGCCCCAACTGTGTAAAATAAGGACAGGAGCATGAATTAAATCTATTATCTAATGGAAAAGATCCAGGGAAATGTGAGGAACCCAAGAGCAATATGTTCTCTGGGACTCTCTTGCTGAGAAGAGAGATTACTGGGTGCTGGAACAGTCACAGTTTCTATCTGGCAATAGATGAAACATTTCAAGAACTGGATAATTACCTAAAGTGGTCAGCTATTACATTTTTCTATTTCCCATTGGTATGAAAAGTAAGCACGTACTCTTTGCCAGGCAGAACAGTAATCAATAGGTAATGGAGAAGTAATTTGTCTGATGACATCAACTGGATGCCAGTCCTTCAGCAACTCTATTAATAAATGTCATGTATCCATGCCAGGAGACTGGAGATGACATTGAGCTTTGAAGTCATGGGATTGACTATGAAATATTTCTAAAATAATGTCTCAGTCAATCTATATTGCCAGTTTCCACATGAGATTCTAGATCAGATTTGCCTCTCATTTCCATTAGCCATAGTTCAGAGCAACTCCACTGGCTAACTCCAGTCCGAAATTAATGTTGCTGAAGGCAAGAGTTTGGTTCACTGCGTAAGTATAAGATGCAAGTTTAATGCTTTGCAAATTCTAGCAGGGCTCTCAGGGT
Source organism: Ciconia boyciana (assembly GCF_034638445.1). Taxonomy (NCBI): domain Eukaryota; kingdom Metazoa; phylum Chordata; class Aves; order Ciconiiformes; family Ciconiidae; genus Ciconia; species Ciconia boyciana. Next base: position 160,716,930 of record NC_132935.1, read on the forward strand.
GAATGAACATCTCTCTGCTGAAGCCAAATAGCTTACCCTGGAGATCTACATGTGTACGTCAACATTCTCCAGAACAGACTGATCCAGTAATATTTCCAGTGAGCTTTCACTTCCTTAAAGTAGTTCATTCACTTTAAAATATAATGTAGGGGTCTATTTTTCAGTCTGGATTCTGTTTTACCTGTGCGCATCTTCAGAGAGCAAAGACCTCTCAGGGCACTGCTAGAAAGGGGAGCAGTAGCATCAAACAATTAACAGCCTCAAGGGCAGAGGAGATCTTTCCTCACCTGGAGGACCCAAGAATCCTGTGATCCTCTCCTGCCATCTTCTTCCTCATTCCACCACTCCTCACCTGAGATCTTGGAGGCAACTTTGCCAAAGTGACTCCAGCTTGCAGGAACAGTTGCAGTAGCTGCAATAGCTGTGAACCATTTGCTTTCTCTTTTTCCTGTGGAATGGACTGAACTTTACCTTGTGTCGCTTGTGTCTTCACTCCAGCCCTATGTGCCCAACTTTTCCTGTTTCTTCCTCTCAGTTTTATTCCACACTCACTGTTCTAGCCCTTTTCTTCACTAAGATTTCTTCTAAAAACCTCTTGCCTCTTATGAATTATTTCGGTTGTTCCTACACACTGTGATCATGTATGTTGTTATGCTGCTTATTAGTGATATTCTCCTTGAATTCAGTGATGCAAATTGGCTCTTTTACTAGTACTCAGGAATCTGCAGTTGTGAAATGAATGAATTCATAGACCGTTGACTTTGACGGCTTTGGGACAGGCCTATGATGCTGAAAGAAAGCAATGTCATCCAATGGCAACTATGCAGTAGTGTAACCTCAGAGAGCTCTTTCAAAATGCAGAGATGTAGATTTAAAAGAAACCCCTTATAGAGGACTGAAACCCTTCTCATGGCTCCAGTGGGGGCAAGATCAAGACTGCAAATTCAGAATGTAGAGATATGATTGTGTCAAATTGCGTGTGACAGCACCCATTAACAGTCTGCTACACTACAAAATCTGATGCAATTCAAAGTGAAGTGAGCAGATGTAACACAACATGCTCCCAGCACACTCCCAGAGTCTCAGAGGATCTCTGCTTCTATTCATTTTGATTTGAAAAGCAATTAGCTAATACAAATTAAGAAAAACAAGAGATAACTGTTAAATCTGGCTTTAAAAGAACATTCTAACACGACCGCCTTGGTGTCAAATTTCCACAAGTATTTGCTTTGGTAGTCCTGAGTCCAACAGGAGCTGCATACTTACAGTAAAGTAGTATTTTTTTAACATGTGTGAAAATGTCATGCTCTCTTCTGAGAGACTGCCCACTTTTCTAAAATACGCTTGCGTAACTGTTTATAGACCAGATACTAGGTATTAGTAACAGAAATTATGCCTTATAGCTGACATCCAATGTATAAAGCAACCTGAGTGTTAGTGGGCCAAGCACCTACACTAAAATGAACCTTCTTTCAGTTTAATGAAGTTTCACTGAAGTCATTAAGAGTGGCAGGCATTGGGTATTTCAGAAAATCAGGCAGCTTTTATTTCAAGGATATCTCTGGCGTCCTCAACCCACTGGCTAAAATCCCATCACCAAAGTCCCATGAGAAATGGAAAAAGACTGGAAGTGCTGGCACCTTCTAAGTCCCTGGCCCAACCTGCAAATGACATAGCTGTCATTAACTTCTACTTGTTTCCTTAAACAGGGAGGGGACTATTTCTTTTTTCTTTTAACCACCAAATTGAATGAAGAAAGGAGTTTCAGTGGGAGTGAAATGCAGATTTATGCGAGTGAAACTCCCTGCAGATTCATATCTAATCTCCTGAGGTTTGGTTGGGGTTTTTTTGTTTCTGCTGAAAAAAATTGAAGGATTTTAGAAATATTGAAGTTTTGTTTCCAAGTTTCACAAATAAACTCTTTCCTTTCTGACATGAATGGAGTATTTCATTTCAACAGCTTTCAGAATGAAGCTCTTGAGTTATAATTTTGAAGCCACATTTTCCATTCATAAACAGATCTAAATTTGAAGAGCAGAGGAAAAACAGAAGGCTTTTACAGCCCACCCAAATGAAACTAAACATTTCAAAACAAGTATTATGATTACAATGTAAATAGATGCCCACAGAAACAGACTCCATCACAACCAAAGTGGGGGCTGGAGAGTGGTCTGCCAAGCCCTACAGCCTTCACTGGGTGTCTGAGGTGATGCCAAGGATGGTGGAGCAGTGATGATGGAGCTGAAGCTGGTCCATCTTATACTTCTACTTGCCCATCTCCACTTTCTGCTCCATTAAATCTCTTCCTGTGCCCATGGTCTTGCCGCACACTGCTCAACACAGCCAGCTGTGCTGTAGCACTGTGAGCTGCTGTCCTCTCCTGGACGGAAATACAGATGGTCTGCTGTGAAACTCAAGGTCCTCTACAACTCTTTCCTACTCCTGCTGTGGCTTTGCAGCTTTGAACATCATAGCATGTTGCAACTTGATCTTACACTGCCTATTTTGCTCTTTCAACCCCAAATCCATAAAGAAAATTTTGTTCCTGTTGCAGCTGGAATTTAACTGCGGATCATAGTTTCCCATTTTGAGCTCTGGCCATACCTCAAGATATGGCTGGAACAGAGGGTCACTGGTTGCTAAATATTTGTTGGGGTATTTAGTCTGGCATATGGGCCTTACTCCCTGCTTTGTAGAGCCAGATTACTTAAATAAAAAGAAAGCTGATATCGGAGTTTAGTTGGTTATATCAAAACAAACAAAAGACTCATTCAGCTGGAAATCTTACCAAAACCTGTACTTGGATAAAGTAGGTTTTCAGCATGAAAGCACAGGAGCTACACTGCCCAAGGCTAATGGTAACCAGTTCATATCTAAGATGACGTGCATAGTTTTGAAACCTGCCTAAGATTTGCAGAGGTCTCACCATTCCCAAGGATGCAAAGCTCTTTTGCTTCTTTATTTGCCTTAAAGCTTTGCAAGAAATTCAAATGCCTGTGGAAGCTAAAAAAGTATGAGTTTGCATATTTATAAGAAATTATGCCAAGACCATCCCAGCCAAGTAATCTGTAACCTAGTTCTTCAGGTGACAAAAAGATGTTATATGCTAGTTGTGTAATTTCCTGTGTGCCATTGCTGTAGGAACTGGCATGAGCCACTATATGCTAACCCAGAGGAAATTATTTCTTGCTATTAAAAAACCAAAACCAAAAAACACATCATGAAGGTGCATTCCTTAGCTTCTGTTTTAACCATAGACTTGCAAGCTAGTAACCACATTTTGTTTTCATAATGCCTTTCTTCTCAAAGATGAAGAAATACATGCATTTTTTGCTAAGTGTGTTCATGTACGAAGCTTAAGGCTGTTGAAAGGCACTGTGGTTTTGACAGGTGCTGATCCCACTTGGCCACAGAATATCCTGACACACCAGGACTTTTCCAAACAGTTGTCTTTGTGCTCACCAGAGCTAAAAAAAACAGAGATGTGGAACTGATTTTCCAAGGAAATGGCAAAATAGATTGAACAATTTGCGAACTATTTGGAAGCAAAGAGCGTGACTTGTTTTTATTGCCTCAAAAGGATTCAGATTATAACATGCTGGCAGTGAAATATGATAGCTGTAGAAACAAAATATCCACGAGGATGAGAACACACCTACTTATGGCAAATCTCCATAGAGCCTTTTGCCTTCAATATTACTTGAGCTGATGTTTACTACATCGATTTATTACCCCCCCAGAAAGCATTTTTGGCAAGTTCCTCTTATGTCATCATCACATTATCCCTAAAAGGGGAAAAGTATCACTAAAAACTGTAGTGCTTTAAAAAGATGCTTTCTGATGATCTTTGATGAACTATAGACATCTAAATAATTCATGTGTTTAATTGCAACTAATAAGAGAAGAACCAGAAAAGTTTAGCAATTAAGAGGGATTTTTCCCTTAACTCACTTTGAAAACAAATTCTGCAGTGACAGATCCTGCGAGAGCAGAAATGATAAATGAGGAGCTGAAGACCTTTTTTTTCTTCAGCTGTGTAGTTGGAATGTTTGAAATATGAGAGACAAAGCAATATCCTCAGCATATTAGATGACAACTTCTCCACTAGCCGAATATAACTGAGGGGAGTGTGTGATACTGCACCGACCTCAGGAGAGGGAATAAAGGAAAAGACACATAGTCCTGTGGCTAATCAGGTCTCAAGATATTTGGTCCCAGCTCCTTACATAGGCTCTTTACATGTGACCTTGGACCAAGTACCTGGGATAAAATTTTCCAACTCAGATCCTCAAAGTCCTTAAATCAGTGGAGTGAGATACCTAAATTCTTTTCTAAAATGCATCAACAAAAGTTAGAGAATATAAATTCCTAGACTTAGACAATTTGCAGAATTGTCACATTTAGTCTCCTTGTTCCTACTACCACCTATAGCTCTATCTCCTATATCTGTCATAACTACTTGTACTACGATGTCTTCTCATCAGAGCAGGTGATTGAACAGGGACAAGCAAAATGAGGTGGTGGTCCTGCTCTGTGCATGCATTAACTGTGCAATAACACAATTCTGTGAGCACTGGAGTCTCATTTTCCATCTTGTCTTGTGTGTACCTGGCTTGGTCTTAAACAAAGTACAAACTCTGACTCAAATTTTCCTATGGTTGGAGTACAGAAAAGGTCTCTTTTCTCTCCTCGCTTTCCTCTCAGTTTGGCACCTCTTCAGTTTGGGATCTCTGATACTCAGTACCATGGAACCTCAGGCTGCAGGCTTCAGCTCAGATGGGGCAATTACAGACTTCAGCTTGGTGCCCATTTCCACAAAACCTTTAGGAATTTGATTATTCTTGCTACCTTATCACTTCTCACCAATTTGACTGAAACTAGGCAATGGTTCAAAAATTATTACATGCACACGCACACACACACACGTGTATGCTTTATTATGTGTCTGGAGAGCAATCTAAATAATAATAATAGCAATAATAATCAGAAGTATCCAAAGGAGGAATACTTTCAGAGCAAGGAAAATTGGAAAAAAGGAAACCAACACGCTAATGTAAGTGTTCTGTCATAAACTGATGAAATTGCAAAACAGCAAGCAGAGCAATGCTGGTGACTTGGTGGGGGTCTGATAAATGTGAACTTGCTCTCTGTGACTAGAAGAAAATGCTATAAAGAAAATCAGACTTCTAATTCTTATTCCATTTGGACGGGTCTAATGATAAATAAAAGTGATGCAAGTTTTGTCAACTGCCATTGAGATACTTGGGGATTTTCTCGGGAAGTCATGATGCCATAGTGTAAGAATAAAGGATGTGAAGGATAAAATCCTTTCTAACTGCATTCAGATTATCAACTCCAATATCTCTAACCACTTCAGGATGTTAATAAAGCAAAACAAATATCACACTCTCAAAATGGCAAAAAAAACCCAAAGCATGAAAGTCTTGCAGGCTCAATGGCTGAGATATAGATGTCCAGCAGTATAGCAAATGCAAATTGATTGCACAGGTCAACAGAAAATCTTGATCAAGGAAACAGGTCATGCACAGCGCTGCCCTGAATGGCCACACTTATGCAGAAGAAGTATCTGATCTTGATATTGAAGAAGACAGTGACAAAACTTCAAAGGAAGCAGGACTTCAGAGAAAGCAGCACTGGAGCCAACATTATGCAAGGCATCAAATTAATTTTTAATAAACTGTTTGTGGATCAATCACTCTCTCAGATTTAAGTTGTCACCAGTGATACACCCACTGCAACAGTGATTCAGTTGTTCTACAATAGTTATGATTCCTAGAGAAAGCACAAATTCAGTGTGCTTTATAATGACCAATATAGAGTCCTTTATGCCATAGAGGAGTAACTCCACATTCTTCTGAGAACTACATAAATATCAACTATTCTGTCTATAAGCACAGCCACATAAGCTATTTCTTATTTGTAGGATCACACAACAGTACGCTATATGGAGGGAAAATGACCTTTTATATATTTGAAAATGAAGGAAATAATGAGCCACTGTAATAATATTCTGGACCAGGAAAGTGCCTGGTTAGCAATGATGTGGTCAAATTGAGAGCTGGAGTCAAAACCAGGTTAACGGACGGCCACATCTTAACCTTCACCTGTTGCAATCCATGCTGTACAACTGTCCTGCTTCCCAGTCTGAGTATCCTGCTGGCAAATAAAGAAGAATAATCTCCAGCCTGCCATGAAAATTCAACACATTTGCAAAAAAAAGAATTCACAGATGATTTTGCTTCCAGGACCTGGATTTACTCCCACTTACATCCATTGCAAGACTCCCACTGACTCACTGGAAGCAAAATAAAAGGTAAATAAGAACTCAAGTTTAAAATGCCTGTCATCCATGAAGCTATTATTGGGACTATTAGGATGAAAGTTGTCTGTGCACTCAAGAGATGGTGGCTGTAGGGAGCCCAGAAGCACACAAGAGGGATGCGTCCCCCAGCACCTCTGTTCATTGGTTTTGTTGCAGTGGTTTGCTGTGTGTGATCTATAATAAGTGGAGCTGTCCACTAATTTTCAATTAACTTTATTTCTTCAATGACACAGTGAGGAAAAGGAGGAAGGGGGAGTCTGGCAGAGGAATCAATTAAGTAGGAGAGTTCTTCTTCCTAGGGAATACAAGAATAATTTATATTTTCTGATGGGGACTTTCAGAATGAAGTACTTCCTTGTGAATCAATATTTTGCAATACTGGCACTTCCAAACACCATGTTTATTTTCATAGAAACTGTGAAAAAAAAACCTTTCCGGAACTTTTTAATCAACTTTTTGCAGAACTTTTGCAATTTTAAAACACAGGCTTATTTCATTTTGAGGTGCAAACAAATATTAAAGCATTGACATCTCCCTCAGTATTGAAATTCCTTTCTCCACATAGCTCTGGTTTAAAACTTTCCTGCCCCTTCGTCCTCTACTCTTGTGAATACAAATGGAAATATGAACTCAGCTATGAAAAGCTTATGCTCTTGTCATTGCTGTTCATGATAAAACCCAGCAGAAGAAACAAATAAAGGAAAACATTTTTCTCTCAAAAAAAAGTTCACTTGACATTTCCTCTTACACACTTGTGTCATATCCTTTGCACCCCTACCTGACAACCATTCATGTGACACCTCAAACAGAGGTGAATTTCATGTGAACACTCTCAAATGTTATTCTCAAAGTCAAACTCTGTTTCTTTTTAAGAAGACACAAGACATACACACACAAAATATAATCAGGACACTCTGATTCCCCATGACAAACCACATCATTAGCAATGATGTGGTCAAATTGAGAGCTGGAGTCAAAACCAGGTTAACGGATGGAAGTAAATACTTCCACAATGTAAAACATCTAAACATCTCTGAGAGACCTTTGGTTTTAAGCTTAAGAAATCCCTGCCACAAAGGTAAGCTTATGCAAGGGCTCTATTCTGGCTGGCTCTGAGCACTGTCACTCTGATCTGACAAAGCACATAAGCTTATGCATAAATTCAAGCATATTGATAACCACACTCCTCGACTAAAGCTCAGGCTGAAGTTATTCTGAGAGCAGGATCAAGTGCTGAACACCTAGCAAAGCAAAGTCCCAAGCGATGCTGGTCCTTAATTTCTTCACAAATTACTGCTCTGAGATGTATGAGCTAAGGGATACATTTTTTCAGACAGCTATTCCCCCTTGGTAATCTCCTCTTGGAAGCATAAGGAATTTGCATCCCAAAGGGATTCAGGTGGTTTAGACTGTACCATATAGATCCAAATCCCTTGTGACCCTTTCTATGTATCTTGGCAGTTTATAACACAAGGTGTCCTTAATTTGTCTGTTAGGGTCTAGAAGAGAGGTCTATAGAAAAGTTCAGATTTGGAAAGGATCTCTGCAAGTTCATCTGGTCCAATCCCCTACACAAAGGGAGCGTCCTTCAAAGTTATATGGGATTGCTTAGGTTGTTGTCCAGGTAGGTTTTGAATATCTCCAAGGATGGAGAGTCTGCAACCTCCCTGAGCCTCTGCTCCAGTGCTTGGCCTCTTAGAGGCTTAGTCATCATGTTTCTGGCCCTGACCACCTTAAGGCCACACTGCAGGACTCTGTTCAGCCTTTTAACATCTTTCTTGCACTGGCAGCTCTTACCCTGGGGTCTGTGGATCAATCCCCACCAGAAATTTATAACCTTCAGAAAAATCATCCTGTGTCTTGTTTCCCTCCTGTACCCAGCATGGATGGTGCCCAGGCTAACACCAAGCCCAGCAGCACTCCATACTGGTCACACCCATACAGAATCACAGAATCACAGAATCGTATAGGTTGGAAAAGACCTTTAAGATCATCGAGTCCAACTGTAAACCTAACAATACCAAGACCACCACTATACCATGTCCCTAAGCACCTCATCCAAACGTCTTTTAAATACCGCCAGGGATGGTGACTCAACCACTTCCCTGGGCAGCCTGTTCCAATGCTTGATAACCCTTTCAGTGAAGTAAATTTTCCTAATATCCAATCTAAACCTCCCCTGGCACAACTTGAGGCCATTTCCTCTTGTCCTATCGCTTGTTACCTGGGACAAGAGGTCGACCTCCACCTCTCTACAACCTCCTTTCAGGTGGTTGTAGAGAGCAGTAAGGTCTCCCCTCAGCCTCCTTTTCTCCAGGCTAAACAACCCCAGTTCCCTCAGCCACTCCCCATAAGACTTGTGCTCCAGACCCTTCACCAGCTTCGTTGCCCTTCTCTGGACACGCTCCAGCACCTCAATGTCTCTCTTGTAGTGAGGGGCCCAACACTGAACACGGTATTCAAGGTGCAGCCTCACCGGTGCTGAGTACAGGGGCATGATCACTTCCCTAGTCCTGCCGGCCACACTGGTTTTGATACAAGCCAGGATGCCATTGCCTTTCTTGGCCACCTGGGCACACTGCTGGCTCATATTCAGCCGGCTGTCGACCAACACCCCCAGGACCTTTTCTGCCAGGCAGCTTTCCAGCCACTCTTCCCCAAGCCTGTAGCGTTGCATGGGGTTGTTGTGGTCCAAGTGCAGGACCTGGCACTGAGCCATGTTGAACCTCATACAATTGGCTCCAGCCCATCGATCCAGCCTGTCCAGGTCCCTTTGTAGAGCTTTCCTCCCCTCAATCAGATCAACACTCCCAAACAACTTGGTGTCATCTGCAATAGCAGCACCATACATGGTGCTTTCTCTCCATCTCCCTGTCTGCTCATATGTCTGAGGGTTAGCTCACCTGTAGAGCAGAAAGTACCTCAAATTACTCAACATATACTGTGCGATGAGAACAGGCATGGAGGGGAGGGTAAGATGCTGTGGTGTAGTCATACCTGCCACCATGCAGTCATGTACTTGTAGTAAAGGGGTGGTCATGACCTCAGACCCCACTGAACAGGGTTTAGCAGCATCGTATTTTCCAAGGGTAGGAAATCGTATTTTCCAGGGTATTTTCCCTGGTTCCCAGGGAGCTGCTGTTAAACCTCTGCATACTGCTATTCCAAGTATCTTCAGGTCTAGAGGTTGCTGAGTTACTAAAAAATAGAGGGAGAAGAAAACAAAAAATGTATGAAATATCTTTCAAACACAGTTTCAGATAATGATTTCACATGCTTTGAATATAAATAGACTCCCTCCTAATTAATTCATCGTATTAATTTCTACAAATGAAAGATACTCATGAAACGTCTGGATTTATCCTGGGTTTTTTGAAACTGTGACTTGTCTGCTATTTCAGTATTCCTGAAATATATGGATTCAAAATAGCTTTGAAACAAATAGATGGTGATCTGAACCTGATCAGTACAGCCAGCTGAGCACAGACTGTGAGATGCAAATGCTTTCATTATTAATACCAATTTCACTATATGACTTAGATTCAGTTTGATGTCTGGGTGGAAATTGTTGTCTTTTATGGAGGACAGGTCCTCAGGTTGACGCCAGAAGGTCTGATCTGCGGGCCTACAAAAGACTCCCAGTGTCACCTGTACCGATTAATTTATGGTTCTTCTCCAGTGTCCACGTGTAATCAGTGGAAAGTCTTGATGTCTGCACTCCATCTGCCTCCCCAGCAGCTTCCCTACATGGGGGGGCTATTCGTCTACACAGGATTCCTGTGAGCTTTGTATCTTCATCCCTTCCTTGCCATCTACCTCCTCCGTCCTGAGAGAGCTTCATGCTCAAGGGTTCTGAAACCTCACCCATCAGGACTTAAGCCAATCTCCTGTGATTAGAGGCCAGTATGGAGAAGAAAATTAGCCTATCTGTCTCCTGCAAAGCTCTTTGGCTTTACTCTAAAGCATTTCCTATGGGTCAGTGTCAGAGGCAGGGTAATAGACAAGGTGGATTTCAGGTCTGTTTTCAGGTGTCAAGGTTCCTATATTCCCTGAACTACATGATTTGCCTTTTTTCCTGAGATAGGGAGACTTTGGGACATAGAAAACAACTTATGAGGTTTATAAAACACTGTGTAAATTTTAGCTAGAAATTTATCCCACTAAGCAATAATGGTAAAACACTGTGTGTGAACTCTAAGCTTTTAGAGAGAAGGGGTTTTATTTTAGAATCTGTACTCTCCTTACAAATCCAAAAGCTCATAGAATGGTGTGAAATAGAAAATGTTCCTTGACAGTGAGCTAAAACCTAGTTTTAAAAGTCCCTTTTCAGCTAAAACTTATATTTCCTACATTTGGTGACATTTGATTGGGATGGTTATTATTATTTATTATTTTTAAAGCACCAAAAGGTGTGGTGAGTGCTTGCAAAGGAGCAAGAGCAGGACAAATTCTTTAACTAAAAAGAGTGTTTGATCCATGGATAGGAGTTAATGTCCACCTTAAATGATGGCAGGCCATTTTTAAATCTTTGTTATGTTTGAAATATGATTACTTCAATCGTAATTTCAATTGAGCATTTTTTAAATTATTATTTTTGTTTTCTTGTGCTTAGGAAAAGCACATGAGTAGGAAAGCTACCTTAGGAGATGATTGATAATGTATGGGAGGGAAGAGAAACAATTTAAAACCAAGACCTATCAGGAATTAAATGTTGAACCAACTCCCAACAAGAATAATAGAGCTGTGCTTACCAGTAAACACCAGCATTTTAAGGGAGCTCAAGGACGTGAGAGGTGTTTAAGAGCATCCCTCCAAAAAAATCCCACCTTTGTTCAAGCACTTATTTTGGCTTATTTTGAATTAAAATATAAACATATGGCCCCAAACTAGCCAAGCACTGTGCTACTGCTGGAATTGTACTAGTTAGGTAGTTTTTGGGTCAGTGTCCTGTGCTGTCCTTTCTAGCATGCTTGCTGCCCTTCTCGACAGATCCAGGAGGGAGGCACTGGTAGCACCCCCACATGCCCTGAGGCTCTGGGCATCCCCCCCTACACCCATTTTGGTTGCAGTGTTGGCCCAGCCCAGCTCCTCTGAGTTTTGTGGCTCTGACCCTTCTCATTCCTCTCCCATCAGACTGCTCCCAGGAGAGGAAGGGAAGGAACAGCCCATAGCAGTGGACAGCCTCAGGGTACGAAAAAACTTTGCATCTTGGGAAACCCATGCCAGGGACCATTATCAGTCATGGCATTACAGTTATTAACATTATTACCAGGGGCTACAGCTGTGGCCAGAATGAACTGATGCAGAGCAGTGTACCACGCTACATTACATGCACTATAAAGGCATTCCAGCATTTCTCACACAGGCGCTGCAGGAGGGGTAGCTCCCCACTGGGACTCCTAAATTTCCATTTCAGCCACTGGACAACAGCGGATCATTATGCACTGGCCATTTGCAGAAATGCAGCTTCCCACACATATACAAGCCCTAGGTAAAAGAGCTATGAGCAATACTTGGTGCTCCTGTCCCTTGTGGCTCCTGGGCTGCAGAAATCTGTTCCTTGGGTTTTATTCAGACAGTTTTACACTCTTTTATGGAGTCACAACACTTTATTACAGAAGCATTCCTAACGAAAGCTGATTCTAATAGCTCCCTCTCTGGTAGGAAAAATATTTTTTTTACCAGATTTATAGCTCTTTAAACAAACATTGCCTCATACTTTTCCTCCCATGTATCTCTTAACTGTTAATTACACTGAACTTCTCTTGACCTCTTGCTCAGGAAGAGTGGAAACAAACACGTTGCTTAACCAAGTAGGACCTACTTGTCACAGCAGTGCTAACAACTTTGCAGTCACAGTGCAACCCTTCCTGCTGCCTTCCCATGATTTAGTGCTCCATGTCTGGACTAAGAAGTACTGCATCACAAGTTTCATAGCAAATGCAGCTTCTGTGTCCTGCCATGCAGAGGGAATGCACTGAAGCTGTTTCAGCTTCAAATCTGAGGACCAAATTAAAACATGAGAAGAGTTTCTTGTGGAGTTAAGCCAGCCCAAGCAGGGGGTGCAAAAATGGACACCAAGTGATATCATTGTTAGCCTTTAAGGAGCTTTGGATGAAACATTGTATGGCAACACTGAGTTGGGAGGAGATAGTCTTTGTATCATACCATACTGAGCTATCACTCATTTAAACATGAATGTAAGTCAGTTCTTAAAACCTGAAATATTTTTTTTCCTCTAGAAATCAGAATCTTCCTATTGAAGTCTACAGCAGAGATATTTTTCTTGACTGCTAGTGTCCCTCTTTAAGATGATGAACTTCATCTACTTTCACCTAAAGCTGTTCTTGGAAATGGCCAAAATCTGGAGAGTTTCAGTCAAACCCTAAGATACTAATTTGTGAGTTTCCCTGATAGCAGAGGGTGGTGTTAACAGTAAGAAGTACTTGCCAAAGCTTAATTTCCTTGGGTGTGGTCTGAGGAACATTTACAAAAGCCTGAGAGAAGCTGGTCCATTTCCATCAGGTGGGACATGGGCTCAGAGCTGCACATTCCTCTGGAAGGTGCTCCAGCACCTGCAGACAAATAAAGGTTATTTACCCTGTCTTACACTGGGACCTCTGATCTTCCTTCATTAGGCAATCAAGCTAAGAATGAATGTGGTAGCTTTTGCAGAAGTGGAGAGAGCAAAATAATGACTACAAGGAGCACCAACAATCCATAATCAGCCAGGCTTTACCACAACGAGAGTTAGAGCAAGAAACTGGGAATGATTACAGCTGTGTTTTCCTTCCAGCTCCGTTACTGATTCAGGGCATGAATTTGGTCCTGACCTCCTCTTGACCCATATTCCAGCTCACCTCTGATGATAAACATATGTACCCCACAGAGAAGCCGCAGAGCTCAGTCCTTTAGCATTAGTCAAGCCCTCATGGTTAACCAGCTGGAAGATGTGGGGATTAATATTGTAGTCTTTTTAATGATAATTCCTCAAATGTGTCCAGAGAAGGATAGGGAATTTCTGTGGGTGTCCATCGTTTCTCACAAGTCAGGCCATTTACATTAAGGTGTTTAAACGCAGAGTTAGCAGCCCAGTTTCAGCCACCTGGCTTTGAATCCTTTAGCCAACAGGAATTTAAAGGAACTGCTGAGCACACCTACACAACAGCAGCATGTTATTAACCCAGCCCTTGACTTTTCCAACTGTATTCTTCATGCACAACACAGAAATCAAAGAAAAGCTGTCTGCACAGACAATTAGAGGTTGTATAATATCAGGACACAGACAAACTGATGTGACCAGAAAGGCAAAGAACGGTACCCTCCTAAAAGAAGGGATAAACAAGTAAAGCAAATAATATGTATGTGGTGGGGTGTCTTCACAGCCACTGGGCTCTTCGAGTGACTGGCATGCAGTGGCAAAGTAGCCTAAGTGTTTTGACCTGTCATGTCCTGAGGCTTCTCTCCCTCTTGATTGCACACCCAACGGCTGTTTGCCACTTCTGTTATATAAGGCAGTTCTTGTGGCTACCACTACCTTTTTTTCCCTGAGTAAAATGCACTCAGGCTCCCTCCATGCAGCTGTGCAATGTGCAGCTTGCTGCTAATTTGAAGGGCACCCCTCCTCCTCCTCCTCCCCTGATGATCCAGGAATACAGCAGTGAAGTGCCTTAATGGTAGCATCAAATAGCCTCATGCCATACATTTTTAATTTCTAAAATGGTCCTTGTTAGACTTGCAGGGTTCTGAGAACAAGTGTGAAACGTTGCTAAAATGGATGAAAACATCTTACCTAAAAATAAACTATCGTCCAATTCATGCTGCATCACCCCAATCAATTACTGGCACTTTTTCTGGCAACTTTATTGGCTTTATTACCACAATATCCAAAGACGTGGTAATCATTAAGGATTTTTTGGCCTTGTAGCACCCTAGAGATGTAGTAGTGTAAAATATAAAGACTTTAGCTGTTGATGGTTGAAGAAAACGTGCATAGACAATGCAAGCTCTTAACACGGGTGCTGTGATCATGTACAGTCTCAGGAAGATTATGAATTGTCACCACACTAGAGGTCATAACTCAGCCCTCATTGTCAGAAATGCTTATCAAACTTCAATATCCAGATCTGGGGCATGAGGAAGTTGGTTTAGTTTTCAGAGGATTCGATCCCAAGAAGCCTGCTCCCAACCACCTAGAGACAAACTTTGCTTCTTTTGCCTCCCATACTCTGTCTGCAGAGCGGTTGGGCTGCATCTCATCACAGTCAAATAGGAAACGTAATTAAAGGCTCCTTTTGAGTACCTACCACTCCAGAAGTCCTCGTACAGGGACCTAGAAAGACTAGTTGCAAAACTCCCCTTTTCCTCTTTCCTTTTCTGCTAACAGATGTCAAGCCACTATTTCTAATCTTGCTCCTCCACGCAGAAGCAGAACAAAATGTGTAACTTCTAAGCTTCATAAGAACCTTTTGAAGTGGGCAGTGCTTTATTTTACAAAGGAAAACACTGAACAGACGATGCAAACTGTTCCAGGACTGAGCTTTAAAACAGATGTTTTGATCATCATTTGCTGTTATTTCCATTGCCCCATCCCCAGGGTCTATGGTGGTATCATGGTCGTTTATCCTCATCTTGCTGGTCTCTCCTTGCTGCAGAACACAACAAACCTGGTGTGCTGATTCAGAAGAGATCCACAGCTTTCAAAAAAAATTAGGATGCTACCCCAGGTCATGATAAGACTCTTATCTCTAATAATGTCAAAATTATCAGGAGGACTCTTATTTCATATATTTTCAAAGCTTCTGTATGAGCTACGTAAAGCTGAAGCTAATCTAATTTGCTTGAAGTGCATTCATTAGCAATGTGGCGACTGATCAGAGCTGTATCACATGCTCTTGCGGTTCCATTAGGATTTGTGGTGAAGGGCTGATCAATAACTACTGAGCTCTTAGGGCTGCCATACAGAGTGGAAAAAACTATATATAATCCCTTAAAGATCTTAATTAGGCAAAACCAAAATTATTATGTTAATAAGCCAGAAGTATTTAATATTAATCTAGTTGCAGCAACTTCTGCCTGAGGATTGGGGATGGCCTACATTAATCACTGAGTGTATAAAAGCAGGTGATAGCTGATAAAAGAAGCAAAGTACGCAGCATCTGGCAATGGAATCTGTTTGGCAGTTTGTCTCCTTGTAAGCACTAAACTGTGGGATGTTTTGTCTTCATTTCCACTGAGCTCAACATTCAGAAATTCTTGGTGCTCAGAAACTCTAAATGGGGCGATATTTTCAAAAGACACTTATTGCAAGCAGCCAAGGAAATGCTTTTGAGTGTCTGGAGGCCTTGTGTAGGTCAGAGGGTCTCAACCCCTTCTATGCTTTGAATTCGCATCTTCAAAGGGAAAAGTTTCAACACATACTTTGTCTGGTCACCCTTCAGCACATCTGCCTTGCATTTTCCTTGTTCCTTTTGCTGGATAGCTAGAAAGATAGAGAGAAAAAGTGAGAAGATGGGGATTTTCCCTGTGATCTTTGGATCAAGACTTCATGATCTAAGTCCTTAACCTCATTTGAAGATGTTGCTAATTAATTTGATGCCTACACTTGAACAGAGCAGATATTGTGCCCTTAACGAAAACACTTCAGCCTAGAGATGCTAAGAAAAGAGCAACACATGAAAGCATAGGCAGAGCAGCTAGATCTAGTATCTGGCTTGTGACTTCTGAGTACTTAAAGCTTTTTACATTTAAGGCTTATATTACGCTAGGAAGTAAACCAAAAGGTTATCAGGCTGGGCATGGTGAAAGGCAGCAAAAGGCCCAGCAGCAGAAAAGGGGTTTTGAGAAAACAGAGTGGAGATGTAACATGGAGGGAAGTAAGAGGAAAAAGCTGCTCCAATTCGTGGCTGCCTCCCTTATCTTATGGCAGAAAGGAACACTTTGCACTGAGTGGTATTAAAAGCCTTCTCTTCTCCTTTGGAAATCACGGTGAACACTTTCAGTAAGCAGGGACCTCATTATCTGCCATGACAAACCTGATTTACTGCAACTATTTCCCCTGAGGGTTTGGACAGTGTGAGCTCTCTTAATACTGCTGCCTTCTCCTTTTCCCCACTGATGGTCCATTCCCCACCCAGAAAGGTGAGACACGAGGTAGACGCACAGTCCTCCACCCTGGGTGTAAAGCATCTGCTCTTACGTTCCCTTCATGCTGGCAAGAAATGGGCATCTAAGCACCTGGCAGCTGTAGGTGTCTAATTTAGTCACAACCTTCCCTGAAGTTTCCACACTTGCATTATCAACTTTCTGAAATTATGTCCACTACATACAGAGGCTGCCATTTTCTAACAGCTTTGGCGATCAGCCCCAAATGTTTCACTGGACTATTTTTTCAAGAAACCTGAAGTGACAGCCATGCAGATGAGATGCCTGTGAGGCTTTTGTAGTTGGGCATCCAGATACTGAGTCAATAGCAATCACTAAATACCTTTGACATGGTAGCCATAAAGCCAGCCACATAAGAGACCCATAACCACTTCAAGGCAAAGAGTAACAATTCTGCTTCTGAAATTTCTGCCAGCAAGCAAGGACAAAATGAGACTTCATTTTGTCATTAAGGAAAAAAACATATATATTCATAAAATGGAGATGTACATTACTATATAACGCAGAGTACTGTTGCTCTCAGACAGAGGGGACACTGAGTTTCAGAAACGAGTTTTAAAAACACTGATATAGAAATATGAATCCCTTCCATAGACTAACAAGTCATTGTACACTAGTCGCTGTGTTCATGCTTTTAGTCCCCAGTGAATATAAGTTAACACGTCCCTTTTTCATTAAGTGCGTTAGCTCAAAATCCCTCACATTTACTGCCAGGTCCCTTAAGAGAAGTGCATGTACCTGGGTAATGATCATGAAGCAGCTGACACAGAGTGACTTACTACTCCCCAGTAGTGCATTCATATGTCAAAACCTTTTCGTTGCTAAACAGTTGGAAGTACAGGCACATCAGAGCTATCACACTCTAATTAATGTACCAGTGGGCCAGGCTAAACTATTTTTCCCTGCAATAACTTGAAGCATTTTTCCAAGGTGGTGTTCTAAGCACATTCAGTTTCATCATCATCATTTTCACAAAGACTAAATTTCTGTTGGGAGGTTTCCATAGCTGGTTTCCATAGGTTTCAGGTTTCCATAGCTGACATAGTAACAACTAAAAAATAAGTTAAGGCACTAAACTTCTATTGACTTCAATGGACACTGAGACAGTACTTCTTCATAGAAATGTTAACCCAATTCAGTTTCCCCACTTCACCACTAAAACAGGGTTTATTAAGAAGCACGGTCTGTAGGACAGATCTGTCAGTTAAGGCAAGCGTACAGTCACATCTACAACTTTAGCTTGTACTGTCAGCTACCATAATGGTACACACAACAGCACTGTCAGAGGTCTGCTTATTTAGCCATCTGTGCATACAATGAGGGTACATATGGAAGAAGCAGCATAGGTCTGACTCAACTTGCATCCTTTCCTCTTTGGCCTTCCTGAGTTAGGACACAAGAAATAATAACTCAGCTCATTTCAGATCAAAGCTATTGCATTTTCTTTGGTAGTTAGAGGAGTGTAAATAAGCTGCATAAGAAGTATAAGCTACGTAAGAAGTATATACATGAGAAGTATATCTGATCAGGAGATGCTCATTTTATTATAATTTACAGTACTGCTTGTTCGGGAAGCATTATTGTGAACAGTAAATAACATTTCAATTTTTATAACTGTTATAAACCAATAGGCCTGAGCCTTGATCAGCATACTGCCACTTATTCTTTCATTGCATGTTTTCTAAATAATCTGTCAACCTATCAATACCTAATGAGCGATTTTTTCATCACTCAGAGAAGAGGTACAGGCTGTTGGCTTCATAACTCATACCTTCATTTGGATAGTGCTTGAGTTTATATCCTTAATGCCCAAGAAGGTTTATATCCACTTGTAGCAGCTTTGTTGCCTTAGAAATCCAACCTATTACCAAAAGCAACAGCTTTGCTTCCTTTATTTTTATTATATTTGCCTCTTGGAACAAAAATTTTGATCTTATGTATATTGCTAGCATGTTTCTTATGAGACTCAAGAATCTACTAGCTTGCATTGGTTTAAAGAATGAGATGCCAGAGAATGACATCTTCTGCAAAGCTGCAGATATCTTCTGCAGGGGAGGGATAAAGAGACACCTCTATATGTAGTAACTGGAAAGAAAAATGGACTGCAAAGTTATGTACTAGCAAGTAATCTGAAGCTGATAAGGTACAAGCAGCTAATTAATGAAATAATCCACATTTTGTCACATCCACTGAAAACTATGTCTGGCTTTGTGGCTTTTCAGGGGCTGTGCACCGAGCCAGCTGGAACTGCTTACATACAGCAGAGGCTCACATTAAAAAATTATGATCAACGTGAATTCACTTTGTGAGCCTCTATGGCAGGGATGGCTGATGAGCAACATGAGAACAAAAGCAAAACACTAAAGGAGAGTCTGGAGTACCGAAATGTGTTGAAACCCACTAGAAACATAGATGGAATGTGATTTATTGTATCTGAAGGCAGTGCATGGCATCAAAAGAAATAAAAGGGAGGTGAAGGATAGGAAAAATCTCAAAGGAATAGAAAATACAGGTGAAAGATCCCAACTGTCCCACAATTCCTATCCTACAGAAGTTCTTTGCCCTAAGGTGACAAGTAAAAGAAGAGCTAGAAAGCCTTATTTCACTTAGAGACTGAGCTGTTGACTGTTTCTCACAATATGATAAGTAAGCCACAAGAATAAGTAGTCTGCACAAACACCACACCACACTTAAATTGTGGAACTCATTGCTGTGATATGTCATACAAGCTAGAAGAATAAATGGATTAAAAAACAAATTAGTCATAAGCCATATTAATAGGCGGCAGGTCTACTGGTGGCTATTAAACACAAAGGTTAAAATGTGTTTAAGGTTAAAAGGTTAAATCCTTTGCGACTCCAGGGCCTCTTGTTATTTCCTGAAATTTGCTGGACAGGTGAGTCTTCAGTTTGCTCTCAGGCAATGGCTTCTCCAAGAGCCACAGCCCACAGCATCTTCCTCATGATGGATGGCAGTCACATTTGTTCCCATTCCTTTAGACCTACCTTTTGTCTTTGATGTCCTTTATCAAGAGGGTTTTTTTCTCTGACATTTTTGGTTCCCAGTGAATCTGAAGAGATTTGATCCCTCTTCACTTTTGGGAAGCTCTTGGAGTTGCACGAAGAGTATCCACCTGTCCAGGTGAGAATGCAGAAAGAACAGGAATGCTTTTAAAGAAGCAGGTTCTAAGCCCCAGCTATGCTTCTCTGGACAGTTTATTCCTCACTTGCTGTTTTTATTTTTGTTCCACCCCATTTCAGCTGGCACTGATTTGATCCCAAATGTTACACATTAAAACAGGAGTGTTATACAGCTCCTGAGAGACCATTCTGCTGCCCCAGTCCTGCCTCCACACAGACACGGTACTTACAGTTTCAGTGCATAAAACTCTTCTTAGTTTTGGACCCCCATTTTCAGTGAAAATAATGAGACACTGGAAAGCATAGGAAGCATAATACAAGATACCTGACACTCTTCAGGTGAGCAAAATGTTTCATGTTAAATTTGAGGCACACATACTAATCCCCCTGCCCTGTGCTTGGCTTTTGCTGTTCCCAACCTGTTGCCTTTACTGCTAAGAGCTCAGAGGTAAAATGTAACGCATCACTTTGAACATCCCCGCCATAATACAGAATTAAATCAAGGTTCTGACTCACATTTCACAGTCAATTTAAGGGTGGCTGAAGTTTAGGCTCTCTGCCTCCCTCCTCACAGTGGTGTCCAAACTGAGTTTATAGCTACTCCTGAACTGCTACAATTCACAGCCCCTGGATTAATGTAAATCACCACCAGCTACAGTTTATATTAATGCCCTGGGCTTCAGCAGTCCCGGCTTAATTGCCTGCAAACCTGAAAACATGGTTACACAATTTGATATTGCTGTCGAAAGTTCTAGTCCCATCGCTCCCTCTGCCCCAGGCTGTGTGGTCCCTGGGAGCCTCTCTGGGTGGAGCCTCATTTATTTGGCTGCATCAGCATCGTGCTGGATCAAGCTCCACTGGCTCTCCCTGCCATGCCAGGAGGGACAATTTTGGGTCATGGCAGGCTGCTGGGGCAGAAATCAGTGCAGACTTAGGCTATCTTAAACCAGCTATTAAACTACATTCTTTATCTGATAGTTTTACAGGCCAACACAAGAGAGATCGAAGTTCCCCTTTTTGTCTGAAGAAGCTGTTTTCCTGGGATATTTCAGACAAGCTCCAAGGCTGGTGTGTCTAAGGCTTGTGCATGTTATTGTCAAAAACCCAGAGAAACAGCTATTTTCGTGGGTCCTTTTTTTTTATTGTCTGTGAGGAAACAATAATCTTCCAGATGAAAATCAAAACCAAATCACTCAGAAAATCCTGTAGAGATTTCATTTTGCTCAGCTTCAAAAGTGCAATAAAAAAAAAAAGCCCACTATTGCCAGAAAAACAAACAGCACATATTAAGCCTTTTTATCACCATGTCTAATGTTTTACTAACTGTGAAATCACATTTTCCAGGATGAACTGTCTCAATACACTTCTGAAATATCCTGGTAGTGCTCTGTGGCCATTTGAAAGAGGAACTCTGTCGCAGCCGCAGACGGCAGACAGAAGTCAACTGCCTGGAGGACAGCACTAGACATGCAGCTCCATCCAGGAGCATACAGGGAACAGGTTCAAATAGCTGCACATCCTCCAGTTCACAACAATCCACCTCCTAAAGACAGGGTTTGGGGTTTTTTGGGGGTGTACATTTATTTTCCTTCTCCCTAAAATACCTATGAAATCTTTAGTGTTAACACTGATAATAACGACTAGCTGTTGTGTACATCTTTCATCAGCAAGCAACAAAATTATTTGCAAAAAAGAAAGGTAAGCATTAATATGTCTGTTTACTCTTGGGGAAAATGAGGCATGGGGAGGTGATGACACTTCTCTGTGGACACCAAATAGGCCATAGTCAAGAGAGGAAACCAGATCTCCCCACCAAATGTTTCACCTACTAGGGCACATTTCTTTCACCCATGAGGTGAAAGTTACTCACTTTAAAGACAGTTGTGATAGGAAGAAAGAAAGACTATGACTTGCCCAAGTAACCATGAGAAGACAGAGGAAGAGCAGAAACCAGACACAAACTCTGAAGTGTTGATAAAAGTGTGTGTTGGGGCTGGAAGGAAGAGAAGAAAACCCCAATTGTACCAGCACGTGCATAAGTGTCTTAGCCTGTTACCTTGGGTCCCTGTACCATTTCTTGACACAAAATTCACCCAAAGTGCAATCCTGGAGTTCTTGCTATTTCAGCATTTCCACTGATCTCAGGTTTTCAAGGCAAGTATGTGGGGACCAGTTGTTCTCCGCAACTGTGAAGAACACGTGTTTGAAATGTATGCTAAGTTATTCATGCTTAGGAAGGACCTTTCAATGGTTAGAAACACTAATCATCTTAAATATGTATGTAGTGCTGGTATTTTGGCTTTGGTGCGCCTGCCCTGGGTCATGGAGGGATACAAAGACAGTTTTATTATTCCTATTAGATATTATTAATATGATAGTCAGGAGAAAACATCTAAAGCAGTGCTACACTGCATGAGGTGCTTTAGAGCTAAGCAGTTAATCAAAGCTCTTGACACAAGGAGCTCACATCTTACACGAAAACTTAAGCCTAATATTTATTCCCTGTTTTGCTTTCCCTTTTTCCTGAAGCAGACAAGTAATTTCTCCCTGTATCTGCACAAATCCAAAGGGATTAATTCTCTGAATTCTTTCTATGCTGGCAATGCTGTTTTGGGGCATCTGGAACTACTGAATCTATTGACTTCAATCCATTGTTTCTGCATAAATAACAAAATGATGAAAGATTTTCAAAGTGTTACAATGGCACTCATATAAGAAAAACAAAAGGAACATAGGACTGAATCAACTCTAATCTCACAGGGATACACAGCAAAGGTTTGAAACAACCTTTCTCACTGTTTAGATGACTCAAGCTGCAGAGTCATCCTCCAGATTACTGGCTCTTTGACTATTTAAGAAGGGATATGGCAGGTCGTGGGAACCTGACAGCAGCCCAAGCAAAACCACATTTGATTCCCTATTTTCTGGATTAAAAAAGCAGGGGCAGGGACTCCAGCTTTGTCTTTCTCAGGGAAAAAAAATCAAAATCTCAGGTCTTTGTATCGGAGCTAGGGGGCAGATGTTGTTACTGAGCTCCCAAACTGCAGTATAACAACATGTGTTACAGCATGATGCCAGATGCAGATGTTGGACTCAACCATAATTCTGTGCGATGGGTAAATCTGCCAAACCCTGCCCACTAAACCAGTAGACCCTCTGTAGCAATGTATTGCAACAGGAGTTAGAGGTCTGCCTTGTGATCCTGACAAGCTGCCATCTCAATGAGTCTACAAAGTGACTTTCAAAACAGGAGGTCAAAATATTTTACTAATAACCAACAGAGTGTAAACCAGGAAAAAAGATTTCTAGACACTTTATAAGCAGGTCAGGGTGCATGAGAATGGGCTGTCTGGGGAATGTAGGAATCTTTAACACTGGACATCTTCAAGAACAAGTTTGACAGAAATAACATAGATAAAGTTGGTCCTTCCTTGGGCAGTGGATGTACTGGCTGACCTTTGGAGTTCCTTTCCAACACTATGATGCTATGACTTTGAGAAATCAAGCTACTTCTCCCAGTGATTCCTCCCGGGAGTTTAGGACAGACCTTACGACTCAATTTCCTTGCAGTAAATTGTAAGTCATATGTCTTCCTTTCACTCTGCGGACACACTAAAACTGCAGCATGCAATTCTCACAGTGCCTTTAACATCACTAGTGCTGAGAAACCTTATTCACCACCCTAATGCCATTCCTAATAACAATTCACCTCTTTGTTCTCCTCAGTAACTTCACATTTCATAATCATGTCACAACCGTTCTATTCTAATTTATCACCAGAGAAGGAGCAGTTTAGCTGCAAGAAGCATTTAGTTGTAACGTTACCAAAAAAATAATCAAATGGAACAGAGAAGCTGACTAGAGGGGAGAGACAGATATCTGCCTCTCTTCATATGGGCCTCCTAACACCCTTTGCTCCAGTCTTGGCAAATGTAATTCTGCCCAATAATAGTCCCCACATGTTCTTGACAATATATTTTTTCCCACTACTTTTTTTCTCTTAACTCTATGCATTTTTCAGTCACCTTCCCTCTGTACCCCATCAGATATAAGCCTCTTCACTTGTCTTTCCATGTTCTTAAGGGTCTATCCTCAGCTTAGCTATTGCCTACTTCTCACCAGACAGATGTCATCTCTCCCTCCAGCTGGCCCATTATCTTCCATTGCCCACACACTGCATTTCCCGGCAAGTACCTTCATCTCCATTCTAATGGCAGAAGCCAGAAGCCACTGAGGTCCTGTCTCCGTCTACCACATGTAAACAAAGATGGCTTTTCTTCCAGAAACTGCAGGGAACATGAGGCCATTTGGATGCTCTGAATTTCTGAGGCATTTGTCAACTCAGAGTGTTTGAACACAGTCCAGGTGATGATAGCAGCAGTACAAACCCAGCCTGTGCAGTGTCTTCTTGGCATTGTGACTTCCATGAAGGCAATGATGATCAAAACGACCTTTTTCATACAACAAGCTCAGAAGTGCTTGAATCAGAGTGCCCTGAAATAGAAAGTGCCACTTCAAATAAAGTAGTGAATCAAAAACCTCAGTAGATAGTAAAACTATCTCAAACACTACAATAATTTATAGAGAAGAATCAAGTAGTGGATGTGGGTTGGAAGGACATGAATCTTTTGGAGAAGGGTTAACTTTCTTCAGCATTTACTCACAGAAAGGTAGTGAGCCACATACAAAGGATCAAATTCTGCTCTCTTTAAAGCATGCCAATCCATTGCAACTAGCAGGACCTCTGTATTTACAGGAGTGAAAGAGAATCAGGTTTAGCTAATACATCCCATTTTAGTACATAAGTGTGTATGCATATGTATTGCCATATGAGACTCTGATAAACAAGTAGGCAGTGGTAAGAACTACATAAGAATAAGTTTAAAAGAATAGTGAAGACCCAGTTTAAAATATCACAATCTTATATCAGCAAGTTGGTCAAATGGAAAAGAATCAAGTACAGACTGTACCTGATAGAAGATACTTTAGTAGCTGAAACATTGGATTAGTATGTGTGCTATCTGCCAGATTATATCTACTACTACTTAATTTCCTAATGCATTTGCATATACTGGAAGGTTTAAGCAGTCCACTCCAGATTTAAATAAGTAGACTGGCAATGTGGACTGAACTTAACCTTGCTGTAACTGTAATAACGTCTCCAAAATGCTGTGAGGTTACAGTAGGGCTGAATATAGTCCTACGGTAGAGCAGATAATTTTATCATTCCTTCTTATACACAGCTTCTGTTTCCCATGAATATGTAACAAGCAATAAAAATTATGTCTAAGAAGTATAAAAACTTCACATTTTGCATATTTTTTTGAAGTAAAGTAAGCAAAAATTAGTAAAAAAATGCCTTGAGGCTAGCCAATGGTAAGAAGGAATATAATTATGCCAAAATATAAAATCTTTATGTTTACACTACAAATTTGGTTGTATGACACAGATGTCTACAACAGTAGCAGACTGACTTTCATGTTTCTGTAAAATCTCCTTTGATATTAAAAAATTGTTGGTTAGCCCACTGAGGTCACTACCTTTGTAGTTGTGTATCGATTCTTTTAATGGAGAAAGTCTTATTATAAAATCATGGAAAAGTCTCACTTCCACTACTGAAAGGCAGATCAGACATTTCTCTCCTCTCCCAACTCACCCTGAGATAGATAGCTCTTTAATTAGTTTGTTGTGCTTTACTGTTAAAATCTACTTCTAATGGTAGCACCATGGACAGAAATTCAATTTGTTTTTTCTCTGAATTCCCAGAGGTTGGAGGCTCACTTCAGCAGAACGCTTGCCTCATATGCATGCTCACAGCAGCTCCCCTCTTATTTTCCCTATTATTTGTCAGCTTTTTGTTATTAAGCTACTGCATTTATAGAATCATAGACGCATAAAATGGTTTGAGTCAGAAAGGACCTTTAAAGTTCACCTAACTCCAGCCCCTCTGTCATGGACAGGAACGTCTTTCACTGGATCAGGTTGCTCAAAGCCCCTTCCAACCTGACCTTGAACACTTCCAATGATGGAGCATTGTCATGGTTTAATCCCAGCCAACAACTAAGCCCCACACAGCTGCTCGCTCACTCCCCCCACAGTGGGATGGGGGAGAGAATCAGAAGAGTAAAAGTGAGAAAACTCATAGGTTGAGATAAAGACAGTTTAACGGGTAAAGCAAAAGCTGTGTGCACAAGCAAAGCAAAACAAGGAATTCATTCACTGCTTCCCATGGGCAGGCAGGTGTTCAGCCATCTCCAGGAAAGCAGGGCTCCATCACACGTAACGGTTACTTGGGAAGACAAACGCCATGACTCCAAACGTCCTCTCTTTCCTTCCCTCTTCCCCCAGCTTTCTATGCTGAGCATGACGTCATATGGTATGGAATAGCCCTTTGGTCAGTGGGGGTCAGCTGTCCCAGCCGTGTCCCCTCCCAGCTTCTTGTGCAGCCCCAGCCTGCTCGCTGGTGGGGTGGAGTGAGAAGCAGAAAAGGCCTCGACTCTGTGTAAGCACTGCTCAGCAGTAACAAAAACATCCCTGTGTGATCAACACTGTTTTCAGCACAAATCCAAAACATAGCCCCATACTAGCTACTGTGAAGAAAATTAAGTCTGTCCCAGCCAAAACCAGCACAGGCATTCAGAACTTCTCTGGCAACGTGTTCCAGCATCTCACCACCCTCATAGAGAACAATTTCTTCCTTTCATCTAATCTAAATCTACCTTCTTTTAGTTTAAAACCATTACTCCTTGTCCTAACACTACAGACCCTTGTAAAAAGACTCGCTCCATCTTTCTTATAAGCCCCCTTTAAGTATTGAAAGGCCACAGTAAGGTCTCCCTGAAGCCTTCCCTTCTCCAGGCTGAACAACCCCAACTTTCTCAGCCTTTCTTCATAGGAGAGGTGTTCCAGCCATCTGATCAACTTCGTGGTCCCCCACTGGACCCACTCTAACAAGTCCATGTGTTATTGTGCTGGGGGCCCCAGAACTGGATGCAGTATTCCAGATGAGACCCCACCATATATATGTTGCCTAGGATGCCTCCTTTCTAACTTATTTTAAAATAGCTAGCTTGCATCTTTTCTACAGACCAGATCTTCCCTGCTCAGATAGCTCTCTCTTACTCTTTTTGAAGAGACGTGTTGTAAAACCATTTTCATCAACAGCGACTGCCAAGCCATCTCCATCCCAAGGCAGGCTTGGGATGCAACCAAACACGGGGTGGCTGAGAAGTGCCAGAGCCAGTGCACTTTTGCTGTTCTAATTCCTTCTGATGAGCTAATCCAGCAGGAGATAACCCCCATGTCCATGGAGGAGTAGTGAGCCAACTTCACCCATCCCCTTGCTCCCACTAACCTCCCCGAGCAAGTTTCAACTGGTGACTAAACTGCCAGATATATTTTGGGTTTTTGAACACTGCCAAAAAGTTATAAATTTCACAAAACCAAACAGATGTCACATCTGGAAAGCTCAAGCCTCCAGCTCATCCCAAATCATGATCCTGTTGCCTTGAGCAAGGCCCTGCTGCAGGTAGGCTGGCAAGGGTTGCAGGGCTGGGAACTGCCTCTGCAAAGATACAAGCAGATTGCATTTTCTCTTCTTCCCTCTGTGGTCCTCTGCTATTAACACTCTTTTTTTTTTAATATGCCCTTCCCAGAAAGGACCCCAACTAAACAAACCACCCTGCAATTTAAAAAAAAAAAAAAAAAAAAAAAAAAAAGAAGAAGGATTAGACGATGTAATCCCAAAGCAAAACCTAATCTTTATTTTTAGTCCCATTTCCAAAGTGATCTTGAATATGTTATTTTTACCCCAGTGGTCTAAATTTTGTTTAGCGTTGTATTGATTGGGCAGTATTTAATGAAAGGCACTTGTGGGATGTGGGTTTCTGTTACGTCTTTGTCATTGGTTCATCTTTCACTAAAAAGTTTGGAGCATTCTCCTCATCTTTTATTCCCAGAAAGCCATAAAAAGCTGCATGTTAACCACTTCTCTTCCTCCATAGAAAAAGTTATCAAAAAAGTTATCAAAAGTTATATTAAAAGTTATGTAGATAAACCATTTGCAATATAGTTTTTGACAGTGTAAACTAAGGCAAAAATACATTTATCTGTATAGGCAGGAGTAACTCTATATTTATTTAAGTAATTGCAAACTGTGGCTCAGGAGTTTATTTCCTGTTAAGTTGACTTTTGAATATTCTTGATTGGATCTTCACTCAGTGCTGTATATATTAATTTTATATACGTTTGCAGTCAGTCATCCTACAAAATCCAGGTTGCCCTTAAGAAAGATCAATATACCCAAAATGAAGAAAGGTAAGTCTTTCTCAAAGGAAATGATTTTTCACCAGGGGCAATGTATCATAGAGCCTGACTTCTAAATGTATACTTAGGTAATAAGTATCCCAGTTTTTAGATGCCTCTTTCTTTGTTGCTGAGTACATATTCTAGATCCAGATCCAGAATGTGACAAAATAGAAGACCCTCCCTCAAAAGGGTCATTTCTGAGGCTGCCTGTGAGGCCTGTAGCTTGGAAAACACAGATACATAAGTAAAATCACCAGCTGGCGACTGGAGTTTTCAGCAATGTCTGTAGAGCAGAAGACAGTGCCAGGTTGAGCAAGCAGTGGGAGAACATGTATTCTTGGTTCTCTTGGGATGGATTTGCTACGCTACCCACACAGAGGTGCCAGGCTTGGGCCAGGCTCTTGCTGCCATGGGAATAAGACAGAGAAAGGTCACAGCTGGAAATGGGAGGAGAGCCCCAGGGAGCCCAATGCTGCTCACAATGGAGGTGGACAACACTTCTTCCCCCCAGCAGTAGTTGTCACCCACCGCTTCTTCAGAAGCTACCACAAGCCTGGCTGCCCAAAGCACTGGTGTGTGTGAAAGCACATGGGCCTTCCCACGCCACTGTGTATCCCTTGTCGAGAAAATCCATAAACACCGCCCAGCTAATACAGTGATATGCTGAGGAAAGTGCCTTTAGCTCATCAAACTGAAGAGACGACTGTGCAAGAAGTAAGGAGGCTTCAGAGGCAGAGGATGGAAAACTGTCCCACTGTGAACACTGCTGGCATTAGCATGTGTCACTGATTAGTTCATGGCAGCCGCTTGTTTTCACCTGCAGATGAAAGATGAAAGATTAACACTCTCTCAAGCTCCCAGAAGACTTCTTATTCCAAATGGCAAAACAAATGATGATTTTTTTTAGAAGGGGAAAAGAAATTAAAATATACAGAGTTGTGAAATGAAGATGAAAATATTCATCATGTCGAATAATTAAAGAGCCTGAAACCATGTCAACAATAAAGAGGGAATTCAAGCAGGAAAAATTTATACTCAAAATAGTAAACAAAGGCCGTGATTCTAATTTCAGATATGCGGTCACCTACTACCAGGCAAAGTGGGGAAAAAAACATCAGCTTTTACACATTTGGCCAGTGAATGGTACAAGCTTCAGAGAGATGTGATTTGAGTTGTAGCTAAACCAAGACAGTGAGACTAGAAAACACTTAAGGCAGTGGGTTAAGGCATTGTCCTTTGAACACAAATAAATTCAGTTCAAATCTTATAGAGAACAAGTAAAAATTAATTAACTTACGCTTTGTTGGACAAACTCACCATTTAATTTAATGTACAGAGCTATAATTACCAGCCTCTGCTCTGGAGAAGATCTGTGGAGGAGCTGATAGGCTTGTGTGAGACATTTTCCATTTATTTAACTGTTGCTATCTGAGCTTGTTGCAATCTGTCTGTAATGGACTTCTCTGCCCTCACAGCATTCCTGTGCAGCAGGAAAATGCTCTTGCCTCTGTTTTCCACCTGGGACCTGAGGGTTGAGGTCTAGTCCACTGATGGAGTGGGACATTTCAGGGTTGAATGTCACCATAAGCCTGTCTGTGGGGGTGAAGCTCAGAGTCGTGCCAGCTGGAGCACTCATTCAAGAAGAAAGCCTAAGCCCAACCCCTCCTTGATGGTATGGGGGTTCAGACCCATACCCCACTGCTCTGGGCAGTGAGAGAGGGGAGCCCTGTGCCCAGGTCCCTGCTCCCAGGGTTCCCAAACCCAAAAGCAGGTATTCCCAGCAACCCATGACACAGGTCTTTACACTCTGGCTTGCCACCAGCTGGTGAGGAGAAGTCAAAAAAGAGCTCTTTTTCCTCCTGAACCCTCACACCACAGAGCAATGTGCATAATTAATTATGAAATTAAAAGGCAATCATAGTGGCTGTGCATAAATTAGCAGTCTTTCCTTAATTCTGGCTTCCCTTAGCCTCTGGGTGCCTGATTTTGTAATCCTAGTGATTGTTTCAAATATTTTTAATGGGTTTAACATAAATATACATTGCTATCTTCATGCCATTTATGGCTTATACGTCCACAGAGGACCATTATTATTAACTAGTTTGACTCCAACCATCTGCTGTAACACAAGACAGAGAATGCCATCCAACGGTTTCTATATGCACGCCCTAACTTTTAACTACGGCTCTTCTTTCAGAAAGCCATGTCACTCACACTTTAAACTTTTTGGACCTCTCCCAGGAATTAACACTGCATTTGAAGCCTGTGTTTCCCAGACTGTGCTATGGGCAGCCTATTAGGCCCACAAGGTATTTTTCCTGCGTGGGAGATCTGGCAGAAACTGGTTTTAAATGAGATGTTGCAGGATGCAGGCAGCTCATTCACTAGCTTGAAAATGTGTTCATCTTACCACTGTGCAGAGGAAAACAATATGATCCGCTTGTTAAAAAAAGGGAGCTGAAAAATGAACAATACAGAGAAAACTTCTTGAAAAGATACTCCTAATATGACTCAAAAAGCAAACACTCGGATGCTCAGTCATAGCTCTGGCATCTTGTGCTTCTGTATTTAAAATATGATCTCTCTTTACAGCTTTACCTGTGCTGTTTGTCTCTAGCTAAAATTACATGCAGTCAGCTCCATCTTAAAATCATGGTGTATGAACTATAAAGCCAAGTGATTAGAAGTGGGGCTGTGTCTGAACATGTTGTCCACTCTGTCCTGTCCCTTCATGCATTGCTGTAAACTGATACAGAAAAGTAACTCAGAGATTCAGGAGCCTAAGTACCATTTCAAATGGTGACATCTGAGAACTGAGAGAGAAAACAGAGACACTGAGTTGCCTGAGGGGTTTTAGGTGTTGTTTGCTTTTCATCTTTGGAAACCACACGGTGGCAAACACATCACCGCACTCCTTCCTCTCTATTTGCAGCAAATAAACTCCGCTATCCTCTTTTTCCACCCCATCTTTACTCCAGAGGCTAATTCCAGGAAGGGCTGATCATTATTTGCTTTGCACATAGCAAAATAAGTGCTCAGATTGTTAGCCCAATTTCAGAAAACTAGTCAAGGATGGGAGATTTAATTTTTAATTGTATGAAGTCTATTTATAATTAAAACCAATGCAGCTGATGTGTCTTTTTTCAAGTGCTGATTCCAGAGTATTAACATATATTGTGTTCAAAAAGTGCCAGAAGTAGAAGGCACATCAAGACAAACCAACGTAAGTATCTAGGAACCACACAGGATGTTAGAGAACATTTCCAGAAGAAAGCCAGGGATTTAGTAGCATAAATCCTATTGCAACTGAGGTACATGTTCCTAAACCCCTTAAGTCAGTTTGTAAATCTCCTATTTATATCTTTATGGTCAAAGTAAAGTTTGCTTTTCTGCACCTTTTTTAATCTTTCTGCTCAGAGCGGTACCACAAATAAATATTTAGTGTGCCAGTATGTTGCTAAATTATTCATGCTTTAAATTCATAAATGGGAAAGACAATCTTCCTGACTTTACATGCTCTCCTGAAGAAATGCGTTATTCATTGGTGATTTTATTTTCATATGCATCTTATTTGTCTGTCAGTGCAAAGCAGAGTTGGAACATAGGGGGAAAACTGACAAAACATTTTAGAGGTATTTAATTTCACCTTACTTCTTTTCATTACTCAAAAAAAAAAAGCTGTCAGCTAGACTTACATGAAAATACTTTGAATGGTTTTAATGCTCACAGAATTGAGAGACATGATTAAACTGGAGCAAAGCACCACCATTTTTTCTCACTAGGGACATGGTGACATCTAAGAGCCCAGTGGTGAGATGCACTTCTCCTGGGCTGGATGCTGTCCACACACCAAATGGATGAGTTGTGCCTGCCCAACAGAGCTTGCACGTCACATATGGTGGGAGACAGGGAAATGGGGAATCAAGGGACAGTCTCTTGTGAGGGATGTTAAATTAAATGCATGTGTCAAATATAGTGACCTTTCCCTGGTGGGTTCCAGAGGTCTGATGGGAGCTGCAGTCTGCGTGCCATGGAAATTAAACGGGATCAATGAGCATGAAGTGATGATGCATCCCATGGCAGAAGGGCACTGTGATGTTATCTCTAAATTATTCCATTGCCAATTAAATTCTGTTTACAAGTAAAGGGTTCTTGTTTATTCACTTTTAGCAAATGACTGCTATAATCCAACCTGAATAAGAAAGGCAAATTGGGACTATCCTCTTAGAAGCATCAGCAAAATATTCATCTGTTAATGCTGTCAACAGTTTGAGAAATGCCAAGAGTCAAACTGAGTTATTTCTGGCAAAAGAAATAAATAAGAGGTAGTGAAAGGTGTCTAGCTATTAAAAGAAAGAAGAAGAAAAGAGACAGGGCCAGTATGGATTGGGAGGGGACTAAAGCCCTAGAGAAGACATGAAATAAGCATTGTGTTTCTTGTTTTAATAAGGAGGAAGACGCGGAATTGCTTGTAAAACCCAGGCAATCAGGAGAATAGAGCACATGTAGAAGACTACAGTCATATCCCAGGTAAAAGCAAAGTCCAGAGATCTCAGTACACTCAGGGGACTGAAAAATCTCCAACGCAGAATGCTGGAAAAAACAACACATAAAATCCAATCCTGATAGCAGGAACTATAAAAAGCTTGCTGGATTGGGAATAGTCCCACATGAGTGGAAAATAGCATGGCTGAGGGAGGAGGGAATTCAGCATGAAAATAGTCACTTGTGAGCCAGGGACTTTTCAGATGAGATATTTCCAGTAATGGCACAGCAGAACAGGTATTTCTCCACAAGAATCAGAAAATCCCTATCTTTAATACTTCACTGCACAACTCCAGTCCCCCATGGCCTAGAACAACAAGCATGGTTTGGAAGAGGTGCTTGAGATTTGCTATGCAATTCGGTGAGACAACAAGTCTGATCTCCTCTCAACATAAAGCCATTTATCTTATATTTAACTTGCTTGGTTTAACAAATGGAAGAGAGGTGATCGTTCTGTATAACATGAGGTTAAGGGTTGGGTATAAACCATACAGGGAGGACTATTAAAAGAAGTGCTGTATCAGGGACTTAGCTGTCTGTTAGTTTGGGCTGAGAATTGTATGGCAGTTTCTATTAGAAGAGTGAAGATTTTAAATTCCCCACTAGTAAAAGTAATGGAGGAAAGGAAATCTAGATGATTTCAAGATAGAGCTTGGCCAGATTATGAACAGGATTTACAATGTTGTCACTAATGGTGAAAGGTGTCTGGACTTGATGACCCAGAGCAGAACCAGCCACTCCTTTGTCCCTTATTCACATCCAAATCAGCCCACTGCCTTGGTCACCCTTCAGGTATAATGTAAACATCCAGATACCTTTAAAAGGTATGTGGACCCTGGGAAGGTTCCCAGCCAACCCCTCCTTTAGCTCTAGGTTGCGTTGCCTCTGCGAGTTTGCAGGCACAGGAAGCAGTGGTAGGAGTAGGCTGGATGGATAAGCTGAAGTCTACATTACAGATGTCTGCACCCAGTTGTATTGTTGAGAGGTGTGGGCAGACAAACTCCTGTATTATCATACGATGAGGGTGGTGAAGACACTGGAACAGGTTGCCCAGAGAAGTTGTAGATACGCCATGATTGGAAGAGTTCAAAGTCAGGTTGGATGAGGCTTTGAGCAACCTGATCTACTGAAAGATGTCCCTGCCCATGCAGGGGGGTTAGCCTAGATGATCTTTAAAGGTCCCTTTCAACCCAAACAACCCAAACCATTCTATGATTCTATGATTGTCATAGCTGTGGTAACAAGAGGTTCTGGTGTACCATCAAAACTGCATGATTTCTTGGGGATGGTTAGAATGGAACAGTTGATGGGTTTGTTACGCAGGTGTTAGACATGGCTTTGCAGTACAACAGAATCCAGAGCAGGATCCCTTAGAAAATGCGAAAGCCTGATGCTTCTGCCTTGTTTATGCTCTTCTAGTGTATACATGATGTAAGAAAACTTCTTTTTATATTGTGGCTTTTTAGGACAAATGTCTTTCCCTGTGAGATCTTTATCTATGTCCTACAAACTGAAATTTTTTTATGCAGGGTAACTAGTTGTTACAGAGCTCAGTGTGGAAATAAAACACACAGTTGCACTGTTTTTCTTTTAACTATAAAGTTTCTAGAAATCCTTTGTGTCATCCTTGTAAAATAACACTACATACCCACCAGAGAGGAGAATGAGCTTCAAGGACATCATTCTCAAACTTTGCTAAAATGCTGCCCGCCAAGTAGCCCCACAGGCCCCAAGCCACTGATGACCAAGGTAGTACCAGAACTAGAAACGGTGTGGATGTGTTAGCATCTGAGCTAATATGTCCTGTGTAAATGCAAGATAGGTTAGCTGGACCATAGCCTGAGCAGCTTTATGGCTGCCAGACCACAGCTGGCATCTTCTCACAGTGCTGTCACTTCTGGTCCTTGTCTTCTCTGTACTATATTCTATCCCACAGTTTGACATGCCATACTTTAGGATATTGAGGCACAAAACTGGCAGTGAAATCACTCTTCTGGTTTTGAAAATGTTCCTGGAATGAAGTACCTGTGTTTCAGGTTGCAAATTTGTGGGGACCAAGACTGTCATTCAGTGTTTACTTGTATTCAGTTTGTTCAGCACATGCCCATGAGGCTCAGACCCAGTGGTCCCCCAGTTGTGGTTTGTGGGACTCCAGAAGTCTGAAGCACAGCTGGTTGGCACAGCCCTGCTGCCTTTGCAAATCTTTCCCAAGGGACATGCATGGTGAGGTGCAACTACTAGGGCTGTGACACCTTTCTGTGGTCCAGCAATTTTGAGAAACTTTTCTCCAAAACCTGTCAAATAAATGAGAAGAGATCTTATTTTTAGATACTCGGACTGAGGGATTTCATTCAGATTAATCTTACATTATTAGCTTCAGAAATAATCCCCTTGTTCCCAAGATCAGGACCCAGAAACTGTGTTCATAGTTAGAGATAGCTAGAGACAGTGCTTTGCAATATCTATAATGGGTCAGGGGGCATCTGAGGTCCCATTTCTGTCAGTGTCCTTTGCATGATCATTTCATTGGTGTCTTAAAAAGCGTTCACTGGTAATGCAAAAAAAAGTTATGTAAAGACATCCCAACTAGAGTGCAAGACCCCTGAAAACTCATAATCCTGACTGAAAACCTCTAAAGACCCTGGCACTGAAAACTGTAACCTTTAAAAGCTGAATAGAGGGATTACCTTACTGGGAAGGTAATTGCTACCATAGATGTTGCCCTGGGGCACTCCAGGTAGTTTGTTTTCAATGTTAACTGTCTTTCCCAAGTGTGTAGAAAATAGTTGTAATTTAGGATTAAGGAGGGTGAACTGGGTGTATCTTTGGTGAAGATGGATTAGAAATATCCATTCTAGCCAGCAGTCAATGCTTTTCCTATCAGTTCTCTCTGGATTAAAGTTTTAAATGCATGTCTTGGGCAGCAAAGGAGATATGTAAAAACAAAATGAGGTTAGTAGATCGTACCCTTAAGTTTTATTCACAAATCAAGAATTGAGCCAGACCACCAGCTCTGGAAGAACAAGTAGAAAAAAAGGTTTGTTAGTATATATGGCTTTAGCTTGAAAGCCTATATTGGTACTAGTGAAAAATACAGGGAAAACAAGTCTTACATAAACTTTATGATACTTCGTATTCTGAAACAAGAATTGGCCCAGCGGGACACGGGTACTGAAGGAAAACTAGCTTGTATTTTTCTCTGCTGTGAGGAAACAATGGCCACTGGGGTATGATACCTAATGACTTATGGAGTTAAAAGTTATGTCAAATTTTAAAAAGAAAACCCTTAAGGTGCAAGCTTTTACCATGCAAGGACTGTCATTGACAGCTCTGAATGCTTCAAATGAGAATATATGTAACCACTCACAGAAACAGAGCTGGTAAGTGTTGACCACCTTCCAACCTCTGCCCGTTTTTTACCATCCCTCCTTTCTATATCCTCTTCCTTGGGGAATTTGAAGGACTCCTCCCCATGAAGCCAGTGGTTAGAACCAGCACAAAACCAGACCAGCAGTGGAGCATTTGCAGCTTTCAAAGAGAATAAAAAAGTCCTACCTGACTCTAGAAGCGCAAAATAGAGCAGATAAAAATAACGCTGAAGTTAAATATGGAAATAGCAGGAGATTTTGCTGGCTTAAAAAGGAATATTTAAAAATATTTTTTGGCACAGTAAATGGATGCAGAGTTTTAGAAAGATGATTTGGGGGAAACTGGAAAGAATATGAAGTTTGACAGTTACCCCGCTTCCTAAAAACTGCAAACCAACTTCCAGTAATCAATAAAGCCCTGCAAACATGACATGACCTGTGCACGGGCATGGCTCCAGCAGAGCTGCCTGCCCTGAGCCTGCCTGTTTGGCTCAAGCACTGCAAAGAGTACCCTGAACCCAGCTCAGCCTTGGTTGTGGGTGGGACAGCAAGTGCTGTATGTGGCTTTACTAACAGTAAAATATATTCTCCATTGCCATTTGAAGGCTGCTCTGTCTGCTTCCAGAGATAAGTCAGGTTTTGGCTGCTAACAGACCTCCAAGGCAACTTACTGTAGTCAGAGTGTGCCTGGGGAACTCAGTTTCCAGCAGAGACATGGCTCTGCCTCATGTTTTTAATGGTCTAAGATATACAAGGATGAGTCGGGGCAGACACCTCCCCCAGGCACACTTCCAAGAAGCCCATATCTGCCATGCTGGCTCCCAGGTGGTCAATTTGAGCCTGTATTTGGGAAAATTCTACTAAAATGATGTTTTCCTACTGTGCTCCTGTGTTTATAAAACCTGAATGATCCCAAGCTCTCTGGCTCTTCAGATATTCAGCTGTACAGAAACACAACCGTGAAATACTGCCCCGCCCCAGTGAAAAACTGTGTGCTCCAGTGGGAACCAGGTGTAATAATAAAACCAGTAACACTGTCAATCTTGCTGGCATTGGCCTCTCCTTTGAGAATAGCCACACATTCTGCACACATCTGTTAATTATACATAATGCTTTTAAGACTTAAAAAGCATTGGACACCCTTTGCTGTTTTAGATGGATTAGCTGAGTCAAGAAAGTGCTCACATGGGGATGGTTTCCTGAATAAAACCTGCCAGGTTTTGCCACAGCCAATGGATCATTTCTGTGGTTTGCTAGAAGGTTGTATACAGATCTGCAGAGTGGACAACTGAGTATGTACATGGCCAGCGCATACAAACAGAAAGAAAACAGAATCAGAACGAAGGAGTTTAAATATTTTGCAGTCATCCGATTGCTTTCTGCTTACTCACATTGTCCAACAGGGCTTTCCTTAAGGAGCCTGTTGGAGATAGTACTGCCTTCATCCCTTGCCAACAAGATCACAGAGCAATGTTCAGCACAAGTCAGCTACAACTGTAAAATAGTGTTTGTGTGTTAACTTGCTTCTTTGTTGAGCATTTATACCAAAGCCAGCTATCAGCCTAGAGTTAATACTTCATGATCTGTCAGTAAGCAGTCTGGTCACATCTCCAGTAGAGTATTTCCCTATTAGACCCAAAAGCAATATGAAAAGTTGAGTGTAGGGGGGGGAAAGTGGTTTTCCTGTCTGCAGGAAGCCAAAGCATTTGTGTTCCTGAGGTAGATGACAATTCAAAAAGCTGCAAAGTCATCAGGAAAAACACGCATATGTTCTTCAGATAAATACAAGTGTTAGAACATTTTAGAGGAGGAGCAGAATTGCCCAGGGCTCCCTGGCTTTGCAATCTGTCAAGGAGAAGCTTTATCAATAATTTATTAAGAGAGGAATAGTTAGCAAGACAGTACCTTATCCACGCACTGCGCACTTAGTGGGAATAAATGTACTGCAGTGAGAGGACCCAGACTGTATGCATGGCTGCTCGGGGGAGGAATTTGATTAAAGGCCATGGCATTGCCCTGGCTGTGTTATCCCACAGTGAAAGGAGAGCTTTAGAAGAGCGTGCTGTGGGTTAGGTGGGGAGGGTTTCACACTGCTCTGCATGAGCTATTCTGGGCAGGAGAGACCCTTTCTCTGCTCTTCCTTATCGCTAGCCCACGGTTTTGCAGAACAGGGTGCAGCCTTAGAGGAGGTTTCTGCACCACTACTTTTCCTGAAAATGTGGACAAACTGAGATTGGAGTGGCGATGCTTTGTTTTGTGATTCATAAGCAGGGACTGAGCAAGCTTCACTCCCTAATTTCAGAACACATCACTGATATTAAGCTCTTGACTGCTCCATACAGCAGCTCTATGATGGGCAGCAATGTCACGTCCCTGTTAGAGGATGAAGGAGCCCCAAGCCTTTGCAGTTGCAGATTTGAGGGGGTCACTTGTATCCCTGTGTTAGAGCCTTATCTCTGCTGCAAGGACATCAACACTTGTACAAAGTCAGCAAAGAGTCACTTCCATTCCCCTTGGCAGTGATCACGGGGCCTGGTGTTTTGCCTGTGCTCTGAGTTAAAAGAATGAAAAAAATGTCATTGTTTCAGTCTCTGAAAATGATGATTTTGCATTTTGGTGGAGGGTTGATTTCTGGCTCTACCACGGACTTCCTACGTGCCCTTGGGTAGCTGCCTTGTGCCATCTGGGAGCTGCTCCAGCCAACAGATACTGTGTGTGAGTACCTAGCTGTGCATGGGGAAAGGGAGGGAAAGGGAAGGGAAGGCAAGGCAAGGCAAGATTTTATCTGGGGAATAAAAAAACAGAGTCACCAAAAGCAAAGAGGCAAAACCACCACCTCCCCCTACACCTGCACAGATGAGTCCTGATGGGGGCACATAACAGCTGCACCAGGGCAGGAAGCTCCTGGTGGCTCCCAAGTGAGGCTGCTCCTTGCCACACCCAGGGCCTTCTGCTGAACACAGTGAAGTGGGACCACAATAAAAATTTATCAATCAGCTTAAATGGCTGTTAATTTTCCTGCAACCTGCTATCCAAGTAATTGCTACCAGCCAGCAGGACTGTCCCTTGTGGGGAGTGATTTCAATGCTTTGACATGGGATGGACAAGGAGGTGTTAATGCTGTAGACAGGGAAACATGAGAATTTGGAGAGGCTGGAGTGGGTCAGCATGGCCAAAGATAGGAGTTTAGATTAGTAGTGTGGGCTCCTAAATGAACCCCCATGGGAGGGAAGGAGGAACTTCACAAAGCACTGAAATTGAATCAGTGCTGGGGGACAGGGAAGGGCAGAGGATCAGATTCCAGAAAGAAATACAGAAACAGCAAGAAGATAGCAAGGACTGCAGGCACTCAAGGGCAACAGCAGCTAGTTTGGATCAGATCTATCAGTTCAGGAAGACTCTGAAATTGGATCAGGTCATACAAAGCCACCCCCTTCTTCCAAGCATGAAATGGAAATTCTGCATTTGCATTGCCATGAAATTTGCATTTAGCTTTGTCTGCTTAGGAGGGTAAGTGCTTGTTACTAAGCTTCAAATGTCATACCCCTTTGGAGATAAACACTGAATAACTCTGTGGGAACTGCAGCTCACGGCTTCCCTCTTTTGTAGCAGAATCAAAGAAGTACCTGACCTGAGTAGGTGTTAAGACTCTCACTGTACGTGTCCTTTTCAACAGGAATTTAAAATGTTCAGCATTTCCTGGGATCTGGTCTGAAACCCAGCTTTGAGCAGAGAACCAAAAGACTGCAGAAATGTTGTTTGATAGTGACCCAGAGGAGTTTACATCCCAGGGAGAAAAGCAAATGCCATAAGCAGGAAGCAGCACTATGTTTCCATCCTCATTTACCTGAATGCAGAGAACTGTGTCCCAATCATATAACTCAGACAAGCGATAACAAATTAGCATAATATTCATGTAGAAATTTATTATTTAAACACATTGGCTTTCTGGTGAGAGGAACAAACATCTCCTAGTTGAGATGGAGATGTCTATGACCTTCTATTCAGACTCTAGCAGACAGTTGGGTTATTTTAAAGATGCTCTAAGCTCAAGACACAAGATAATTCTTTGTTGTCTTTGCTTTGCTTGCAGTCCCCTGCAGCTGGGCCAAAAAGGGTGCAAAAGACTAGCACAAATCAAATACTTCCCCCGACACACTAAAGAAGGCCACTGAAGCAAGTCATTTTCAGATATATGGAAAGACACAGGTATAATGGGAAGGGACACAACGCTAAGCTCTGATAACTGATCAGGAGATGTATGTTGTCTGAGCTCTATATGCTGCTACTGCAGTTTTTTTAATTGAACATAGAAAGCAGACAAATTGATATTGTCATCAGTAAAATAGTGAGGGAAAGTTGATTGACATCCTTAAAGAATCTGGCTCTCAATTCCTATCTCTCCAACAGTTCAATCCTCTTGAAATAAACTGTATCACCAAAAGGCAGTGCAACTGCAGGTGAACTAGGGCCTTTTGCCTGGACACCAAGTTCAAGATGAAATCAGCTTCATCACATTGACCAGCAAAGTAACTCTGCTGGCAAAAAATTATTGTATAGAAGCCTAGATGCCAATGAACAGAACTCTTTATTTCAGAAGTTATCTTATATTTCTTGGGTAATGACTATCAGTGGCAAAGAAACTCTGTCTTTTTTCTTTTAACTTTACATTTTCACATTTTAATTGAAATAAATTCAGATACATGCTTCTCTAAGTCTTCCAAGACTTTCATACAAATGACTTTTGTTTGTACAAACTTCTCAGGTCAGCCAGTCTAAACAAGGACATGATTTATAAGTGTTCAATGACATCATAAGAAATGATTGTTTATTTCCAGCAGCCTCCTTCTTCTGTTTCTCAAGTGGTGCTCCTCTAAGTGCTGTCTCCAGATAAGCACCAAGACATATTCACATCCTTCCAAATGAAGGTTGAGCCACTATTGGCAGCACCTTTTAAGAGAATCACTGGAAATAAGGCTTGGCCTATTCAGTCTCTGTACCCTTAATGTCATAGCCCTACAAAATATGTTTCCCGGTTGTTCTTCCAACTATGGCACCATGCAAAGATCCCAGTTAAGGACCAAGGTAGCATTCCAGTCTTTACACAGTGCTTGTCAGGCATCTGGGTTTCACTCAGCTGGTCTGGGCTTCAGGGTGTTTTGCCCAGCTGAACGTGCAACCCGGGCCATTAGAAGTTCAGATGTGGTGGTGGCCTTCAAAGTGTTTGGATCCATTGCCTAAGTTCAGGAAGTCACACTGTCTCCCCAGAAACTTGTGGAGCAAATTGAGAGGGAGAGCTCTGGGGAACACATCTTTGCCATAGCCTGGCTAAGAACCAGGAACTGAACAATGACATCTGCAGGGCTAGAGAGAGCAAAGCTCCTGCTTCTGGAATGGGGTTCAGACAGATCTGGCAGCTCTTTTCTACATGGCACAGAAGGAACAGTCCTATTTCCACAAGATTATAATATTTTTTAACTAGGAAAATCTTGAGATATGTCTGTAAATATGCTCTGAGACACTGTATACAACTAATATAAATCAAAATCATGAACCTGATTTACATTTACCTGAATCATGACCATCTTTAGTAGCTCCTTGTGGAGTGAGAAATCCGAAGCTCAGCTGCTGGGGGGTTTTCAGGGAGGATTTGAATGGTAGCCCACTGATTCCAGCTCACAGAAGAAGTCTCAGTGTCCACTTCTGTAAGTGATATTTATAGATTTACTAAAAGCTGAAATAATTCAGATATTACTTTCTTATAAATATCCCACTACTATATGGGGAGTTGCTAAATTAGATTTTGAAATTTTTTTTTTTTTTAACTAAGATGGATGCGTCTAGGAGAGCTCTGTTATTAAATTGAGGAAGAAAGTAACCTTTAATTTGCAGGTATCTGTCAAGAGGCTATTTAGAACACTAAATTATCCCTGTAGATCTCTAAATGAAATTGTATTTCCCTTTCATATTACATTATTCAGATAACTGATAACTTCACCCTGTTGAACTGCAGAGGTAAGTGCTGTATCTAAATTAATGCATAGTCTAAGCCAAAGGCCATCAGGATGACTGCATGGCCAGACCCAATCCTGGTGTAAAGAGGTGGACATCTATTGAATTCTAATCACCAGGGCTGCATTTCTGACCCAGAGAGTCATGAAGATTTAGTGAGTTATGGTAGCAAGTTGTTTGTAAGCCTCAACTATTGGATTAAAGACCAGAGGTCTACTTAGAATTGATGGAGTGTGAAGTCTCTTAGTAATCATAAAGGCAGTGCTCGACCCACAGTTTATTTTCTGTACTTTGCACATTTCCTCTTCCCCACAGCAGACACATAAAACAGAGCATCTCTTATAACTGCATACCTGCCTTTATGCCTCAATGATGCATTGTCTTGTCCCAGTGACACCCAGCTCTTTTGGATATACTCTTGGAGGGCAGGATGCTCAGGGATGCACTCGCTGCTGGATGACATGCTTTCAGGGCTGGCGAGAAAGATGTGCAGATTACACCAAAAGGTATCATATCCAAGACTCAGTCAGCCAGTATTCAAACACTGTCAACACAGCCAAAAAAAACACCACCTCAG
Organism: Ciconia boyciana; assembly: GCF_034638445.1. Taxonomy (NCBI): domain Eukaryota; kingdom Metazoa; phylum Chordata; class Aves; order Ciconiiformes; family Ciconiidae; genus Ciconia; species Ciconia boyciana. The sequence goes on from NC_132935.1 coordinate 160,759,386, forward strand.
CAGAGGGCAGTGAATAACAATTAATGTGGAGATTAGTTCCCTACATGCACCCATGACGTTGCCCATTCCTCCTTAACATAGAGGAGCTCAGGGCGAGAAGGGATCCCCCAGATCATTGCATCTAGCTCCTGCTGTTACAGGCAGCCAAATTATGTGCCATCTTCAAAATAGTTTAGTTTTATACCCTGACCCCATCCAGAAACTGTTCCAGAGCCTCGCTCCTCTGATAGAAATTTCTAGCTCAAGACTATCCCTAGCTAGTCTGTGTGTGTCTGTTCTTTCACCTGCATTAATCTTCTCTTCTCTGGTGCTGAGTACCCATCCTGTGTATTTGCTCATCCTCACATAATTCCTGACAGTAGTTATACACTTGCTCATCCTCCTTTTGCTAGGCTGTAAGAGTTACACTCTTCTAGTCTCTTTTCGTAAAAGACACTCTCTTGCTCTTATCCACTCTACTCTCCTGCTCTGGTCAACTTGTGATTAATCTCACTTGAATGTAGGCTGCCAGAATTTTATATTTCCATTTTATATAGAAAAGTGTTACAATTCCTGATGCCTGATCAGTGCCTTACACAGTGGTGTCACTACTTACCTACCTCTACTGGATGTGCTTCTCCCAGTGCAGCCTACCATGGTATTTGCCTTTTCATAACATGCCACATCTGTGGCTCATAGCCATCTTGTGAAGGAAGCTATTTGTCTTTCTTTACCACTTCTCCTTTATTGTTTACTGCATGATCTTGCAGGGATTCTTGAGAAAGATTTTCAGTAACTTCTCTGTGCAACTATTAAAGCCTCCTTTTCAGTCATTTCCTTATTCACCGCAGTTCTTGCACTCATGTTCTTGGTCCTCGTGTTTTCTCATTTTACTGATAGTTTCTCGTGTGGCACTGTCTCAAATGATTTTTTGATTTTTTTTATACAAGGGAAATTCCATGGATATAATGTCTTTATCAAAGGAAGGTACCAGGCACCACGGCATGCTCTCCATTTGTGTTGTTTTTTAGTCCAATTTCTGCTCACCTCCATGTCTTTGGTTGTTCCTTGTTTTCACACTGATTCCGAAACATTTGGTGCAATTACAATCAGATTATTACTGTTTAGTTGTCTCTACCCCTTTCCCTGCTTTTTTCTAAATGACAACACTGTATTCTCCAACAGTCATAGCATACATTTATAGAATTGCTACTGTGAATGCAATTTCACCCTCTTGGCTTTTGGTATTACAGGAGAGTGATTCTCCAGTCTCCCCAAGCAGATCACATTAATCTCTTTGTGTTTGCTATTCCTTCACATTTACCAATGTATTTTTCCATACGTGCATTCTCACTGGCCAGCACACCTTTGCTTCCAGGTCAAGCCTCATCCTCTTTTTTGAAAATTGATGCTAGGTAAACAGTTAGGTTTTGACCTATATTTGCTTTATCCTTAAAGGTTATAAAAACCTTCTTCTTTCCTTGTTCACCCACTAAGCTTGAGATCAAAGGGGAAGCCTGATGGTCATCACAGCACAGGCAAGAGAGAAGGGAAGATGGCCAAAAAATGTTAGTAAGACAGAGCTGCATTTAAATGTAATCCTCCCTTGCTGTGAACTGTCCTGTTTTACGGATGAAGGATGAACTGGCCACGTAGGATTTCATTACCTTTTCTTTGATATATCAGCACATTCAATGTTACAGCCCTCCCACCTGTCTTCTTTAGTTTATTGTCTGCCATTACTTTACAGTGCTAAGCGCAGTCTAAAGTGAGCTCCTCACAGCAGATACCTGCCATTTTAGAGGACCATAAAGTGCTGTGCCTATGAGGCTGTCTGCGTAAACTATAAGAATGCAATAAAGATGACTGGAGTGCAATTACAGTTGCTAACTTGGCTTTGAAAAAGGCATCTTAAGTCAAGATTGTCCAACAAATAGACAAAGGGTAGGCTGCAACTAGAAGAGCTTTGGCTCCTCTGCTAACCCTGCCCTGGCTCTGTCACCTTGGGTCACTACTTCACCTCTCCAAGAATCCCTTTCCTCTCCCACCTTTTGTTCACTTGTCTGTTTAGACTGCTGGATATCTGGGGACAGAAGTGGATTTTTCTTTCATTTCTTTTTGGTGCCTGATGCTTCTCACAACACAAAAAATACACCAGCCCCCTCAGGTTATGTTTCTGTTTTAACCCTCCACCCCCACTTGAAAGCTGAGCTAGGCTCTTCCTGCCCTGAGTGTTGTCATGAGCAGATGCACCCCTTGGGAGTGTGAGCTTTCCTCTTGTGCACAGGGTGTGTACACACGTGGGAGCAGGGCTGAAAAGCAGCAAGGTGACTGGCTTCCTCACAAGCCAAAACTGGAACTTTATTTGAAGTGAACCTCAGGAGACCAAGAGCATCTTTTTCACTCTTTAAAGGGCTGTGCCACAAGGTACAGCACTCATTTCTTTCTGCATCATGCCAGAGGATTTACAGTAGAGTAGGTTTTTCTCACTTTCACAAGGAATAGGTATTCATATCTTATTTCTAAACTACTTAAGCCCCTTCTACCTGCTACCAACTTTCCTTGGTTGCTGCTGCCTTGTCCCATATTGTCTGTCTTTGCCAATGAACATCACAACGTGTTGCACATGCTCCAGGTGCTGGGAAGGTGTATCTATGATGCTGTTTCTTAGCCCATCCTCTAGCAGCCATTGGTGCCCTGTAAGATATTAGAAAGTCCTTCACAAAACTATTACTAGAAATAAAGCTCAAATGCAGGTTTTTTTTTCCTGTATCTGGAAGTGAGCAAAAACTCAGCATGAGAGAAATGAGAGAAATAAGTAATCATTGCACACCGGCCTTATTTTTATTTAGTTACATATAAAAAACATTTTAGCATCAGCTCAGAAGGTGATAGCTGAGGGATTTTTTTTTTTCCAGAAGCTGTCATAGTTTTTTGATTGAAAGGGAAGTCAAGATGTTTTGACCTGTGCCATCCTGCCCATGCCTGTGGCCTTAGCTCCATAACAGCACATCTATATATCTGAGACATATATTATCTCTCCTGCCTTCTCCCTGCAGAGTAAGCCACCTCGCTACACTCTCTACTTTCCTTAGGAGAAAGTCATGAACAAGTGTGAAGAGACAGATGACTAAGGAAAATAGGAGCAGCCCTCCCTGATGGGTTGGCTCAAGTCTAGCTCAGCCAAAGTCCTCAAATGCACTGAACATTGAGAATCTCTACCCATTGCTGAATTATGTCAAATGGTCCCTATCTGCTTTGGCCAGGGCTGTCCAATGCAATGAGCTCAGCGCTGGTGATTACATGACATTTTCACCACTCCTAAAGCACATTTTCAGGTACAGCAGGGTGTGGAGATTGCATTTTCAAAGGCAGAAAGCTTCCCTTCTTCATAGTATTGCTTCTCAGATTACTGAGAACTCACTGGTGTTAAACTTCTGGGGCTGATTTCTGCCATAGATGTGTGAGATTTGCTTGTTCAAGAGTCGTTAGCAAGGTTTGAACCCCTGACCTGTGGAGCTGAACACAGATCTACACCTCTCAAACTCAAAGCTGAACTTCACCAGCTGCATTAGACTCTTATCTTCTTAGACAACAGGGATGCATGATGTATGCTTTGAAGGCACCTGCAAGTTCTCCTGAAGCCAACTATCTGAGGGCAAGGATTTGGCCTCTCAGTATTTTGTGGATTTCCTTGCTCAGACCAGTCAATTAAAACACACTGACATTTGCTACAATATTCCCTTTCCAGCTGTCTTTTAGGGTTTTTCAACAGGCTTTGGTGCCCAGCAGGAGCTATAACTGGAGCAAGTCTCTGACATTTTAAATTCAAGCAGCCGTGACACTTGCCGGAGCAACCCTTCTGAAGTCAGTCACGTAACGCTCCCCTCATCCATCTGTCCGAGCAGGTCTGACTTGAGTGAATGTTTGTGCTGACAGAATAAGTTTTCTTTGGTAAATTTTTGACTTGTATTTACTGATGAAGGTTGAACTGAAGATGAACTCAGCATAAAATCTTTCCCATATTCATAGGCCAAAAGAAAGAGAGAAAATAATGAAAAAGAAAACAGAGAGAGAGACATTAACTTTGTGACTTAGACCAAGTCCAGTAGAAATATGACAGAGGACAAAGATGTTTTGAGCTCTGAATGTATCAGAGTGGGCAGTAGAGTGCCACCGAACACCAGAACACAGGTCAGCAGCACCCACTGGTGATTTCTTCAGTTCAGGTTTCCAGAAGCCTTAAAACACTGAACTTGGAGCGTGGGGTGGAAGGAGGAAGAGAAGTGGAAACAGAAAAACACCACCATGTTTCTATGCCTGCCTGGCTGGGCTGATGGTCCCAAACTAAGTGGACCCCCACTGAATGCTCTCACAACAGTAGAAAGTTGCCCATTTAATGGTACACTTCCCAAATGGCCACTGTGGTCCTCTTCAGTGCATTTCAGTGCTCAGCCATGTATCAACTTGCTTTTACCTTCTCTCATAGCTGATCTGACTCAAAAGGATGCTTTGCTGCCAAGAGGTTTTGCCCTCTGGATAGAGACTCAAACCTACAAGCTGTGGAGCCAAGGGATGGGGTGGGGAGGGAAGAGGAGACTCTACCTCATCTCCCTTTCCTCCTGATGCTGACAGGGTGGTTGTCCTTTTGCCTTGTTACTCTGGTTTGTATAGCTGAGTATTTCACATAAGTAGGAATGGTGCTGATATAGGCTAAGCTCACTGGGTCTGGCTCCAGAAGACTTGAAGGGTCTGTCCTCTGCCTCCCTGTGCTATTGCTCTCTCAAGACACCAAGTGAGTGCTCAAGATTCACCCCGAGCTTACAAAGTGCTGCCTCTCATGTCTCAATCTCTCCTCACTGTGTTGCAAGAAGCAAAGCAGTACTCTCATCCTCTGTATCACAGCAGTGCCATCACTTCTGGCACAGAGCAGAAAAGTTAGGTGCTGAGCTGAACACAGAAAAAAGCAGAGCTAATTGATTGGAAAATGTTCAGCATGGTATTCCTTGTTAAAAAATGATGAATCAACAAGAGCCTTTGCTCTATTATTTTTTTTTTTTTTATCCCCAAGACCAGGTCATTTTTGTTGGAGAGGATGAGAAACCAAAATCCCCAATCAGTAGCTGAGTAGAGAAAGGAGACACAAACCACTCTATTCCAATACGTGCTCATGCACGGTTGTTTACTCAGAGTGGTATCAGACACGGAGGGGAGTTGAAAGAGCCCCTTCCCTCCTAACAAGCAGAGCATACCCAGGGCATGCAGGAGAGGGACTCGACTACCAAGCTATTCGCTCTCCCATGTCTCCTCTGTTCCTCAACCTCCCTTCCTCATTTCTCAGGAAAAATAAATAAGTAAACACAAACATTTTGATAGGTGTCCAGTGCGCATGGGTTTAGCACAAATAACTCCTTGAAGCTTCAACATTTTTCATGAGACAGGAACATGGATTCACACTCACTTCTGGTGGCAACAAACCATTTTCTGCTCTGAGCAGTTTGCATTCAAAACTACCTCTTAACATCCATCCTTCAGCCAGCTCTTGAAATATGTGCCCCTTCAAATGTGCTTCTGTTGGGTTTCTGATTAGCCCTCAAAGGCTGATCTACCTCATGAGAATTTAGTTGCTTAGCGTGTTGGTAAGTAAGGACCACAGTGCATTAATGCCCAAATAAAAGGCATTTTATTCAACATGAAATACTGTTCTTATTATTCCTTTTAATCATTTGAATGGACTTGATGATAAGAGGTAGATATATTCTCAAACATCCAGGAATTATTAATCATGTTTGTTTATGCAGGAAAAATTGATAGATTCATGTTATATAAAACAAGGGCAAGAAAAAAGTAATTTTACACAAATGTCTTATTAGTTAAATGCTTGCTTCTATTTCACATGATTGAAGAGGACAAAGAGTTCAGCAGAATGAAAAGAGTTTTTCAAAACTAAACATTTCTTCCAACATCCTCCTGTCTGTTTTCTTTCACACACAGGAATTGCTCACAGACATCTTTGTGGCAATTTTAGTGATTTTTGTTAAGCCTCTGAACAAGGGGAGGAAAAAATCACCGATAGGGAAAGCTGGCAAGTAAAAAAATAACAGAGGGCCAGAGAGATTTCACCCAGTTGAAACATTTCTTTATAAGGCCACTGAACTTTTTCAAACAGTAATCTACTGCTTTGAAACAGAGAAACACACCACCACTGCACGTTCAGGGATACTGCCGTGGGAGCATGTGCATTGTCAGTCTGCAGACTCCAGCATATGGATGAACCTCCCTTTTGGGGCCAGCACTCAAGAAAAAATATTATCGTATGCTTTATTAGAGCCTGTTCATACGTGGAAGCTGTCGTCTGGAACAATGAGGTCCTTCTTATGCCTTACAAAATATCTGCCAACCTCATGCAGATGGCTTAGATGAGCAAAGATGTTTCAGATGACAACAGGTGCCCCCTCAGGATCAGCCATAAATTAGAGCAGCCCTACTGCTGCTGCATATTGTGTCTTGTGGACCTGTGTGGATGTGGGAGGAATTGGATATTGCCAGTTACCATCTTTTCCTTATCCGTGTTTGTAGCTACCATGAGGAAAGGGCAGACAAAATAAGCTGTGTTTTCCTGAGGAATTTTCCATCAGGGAAAGCTCTTCAGTGCTCTCAGAAAAGGGCAACACAAAGAAAGGAGAGGAGCAAAGCTTCAACCATGCATCCCCTTGAACCAGCAGAGAACAGCACCAGTCCCACAGTGTTGGATCCACTTTTGCTGACTGCCACTAGTAATAACTCTTTTTCTTCTGAGGTTGCATTGCTCTCCTTCAGTAAAATGAATTCCTACAGTGGGATTTACAGCAGGAGGGACAGAGAGATCCAAGTTTTGCAAAACATCTCTATTCATCTCACACCTCAGTGCTAAGGCTTGTCTTGCACCAGACTGGCACAAGCCAGAGTGACCCAAGAAGGTTTAGCCAAGACAGTGACACACTCCTGCCCTATTTGCAGTCTGAAGACACTAAAGGGTCCCAAGCTGGGATTCTCCAGTACCTTCTGCTGTGATTTTCGCCACTCTGACTGGGTGTGAAGTACACCCATACTGACTGATGAGCGTGCAAGTGACTGTAACAAGCAAAAGAGAATCAAGGCACTGCTTTCTCCCCTTCAGTCAAATGGTTCTGGCTCATTCAGCCACACAGATACCCTCCAGCTTTGTGCCTAGGAGACATTTTCAACTGGGCCAAGCAAATAAAAACTGTAAATACTCCCAGCACTCATCTGTGTGCTGCCTTCCCTTGGCAGACGCACACAGGGAGTGGGACCAGGGAGGACAAGAGCTAGATGGTGTAGGGCAGTTGCACCAATTCTTGTAAACCCAGTGTTTGAAATGATAGGAAAAGGCTGTGCAGATGATCAGTCCCAAAGTGGCAAGAACATGGTAAGGCCTCTAGTGTAAAGATTTAAATAGGGATTGAGTCTTGCAGAATGAGGCATGCAAGTCACAGCAACCAGTGGCAGGACCATTTTCATCAGCGAGGGCTGAACTCATGGAAAAGGATGACCCTTAGCTCTCCATCTGTCTATCTGCAGTGTCTGATGAGTCCTCATTTTCAATCTTCCACTAAAATTATTACGCAATTTAAACATTCATTTGAAGTAATTCATTTCTAGACAATTTCAGAGTGCTAAATTCTGGTTGATTACCATTTCCCTTATTACTTCCATCATTATAGCTGCAGCATGAATTTTATTTGTTTTAGGTAGCTGAAAGACAAAAAGAGACATATAAATCTTCTAGAGACCCCCTGTAGCTAGCAACCTTTTTGTTTGGAAAGGTAGACAGATGCAGGTATATTTACCCTTCTCCAGATATGACCGAGTAGCATTTGAAAATTAGATCTCATCTGTTTCTGTTTGTTCTAAATATTTAATTAAGCTGCCAAATAAACATTTTTCAGCATTAAAAATAAACTGTATTTCTACTTAATGGCATTAATATAAACTAATGTGTTTAAATTTTCTTCAACTTTTTAATGGAGTTTGTAATATATTTTTAGGTAGATATGCAACTTAAATATCAATCCTTGTTTGTTATTTTAATTTCACTGAGCACTAAGATAAGAATTTGTGGCATAATGTAACATAGGAAATTCAGTCATGATTTATGAAAAGCCTCATTTAACTTTAACAGAGCTACAGGGACTATTCGCCCCTGGTCAGTGCTGTATTCTTAATGCAGAGCACAAAAATGTGCCTTAAAATGTGCTTTGCAGTGCCACAAGAGTAAAGAGAGAGAAGGAGTGGGATTTCAGCTTTACTACTCAACCTTAACTGCAAAATGGTTTTTGGAATAACGAAACCAAAATGCATTGAGCAATCTCAGGTGGGACAGTCCAGCCACCTTGCCCAGACCTGGCACCCAAGGAAATGCAAGTGAAATTCTGCCATCCTTGTTCCTGGGGGTCTCTGGCTTATAGCAAGTGCCCTGGAAGAGTACCAAAAAGGCTGTAAAAGTGATGAACAGACAGACGGCAGAAGACACCCAGCAGCCCCAAGAGGAAGGGTGCAGGAAAACCTCCAGAGCAGACAGTGCAGGGGTGTGCCATCCTCTTCCTCCCTAAATGAGCTACATCAAAAGTCTTCCCAGATGTAGAGAAAAGGAAGTAACAACTATGGTGAGCTCAGAAGAGGGCTGTGTCCTAGAGAATTACTAAAAAGCAGTACACAACCTGCTAACAAGGTAAAATTATGTCAATACATAAAATACACAGTGTATAATAATGCTATTGCATTTTTTAGTCCTTCCCCACTTCTATTGTGAATGTGGGCTCGAGAAATTCGATAATTTTTAGAGAAAAGTGTCTAAAAACCCCAAAGCTTTCCCTCCTTCATCTCCTCAATTTAGCCTCTGTGCTTTTCACTGACGTACTGGCAGTCAGAGGAGAAATGTGTCATTAGATGAGATTTCCAAAGGGAAAGAATGACCAGAACAGGAAGAGAAAGCCCACACAGCCCACATTTTTAGTGCTCTCTGAACCAAACAGGATTCTTGCCGGATCAAGGTCGGGGAAACCGTGCCCAAAACCTGATCTGGGAGACTTTCAGGGTAATGTCCTATTCAATGCACTGAGGCCTGGACAGGAAGGCAGGAGGGCAGTTGTCCTAGAGCACTGAACCAGACATTGAAGACCAGCAAGACAAATAGTTGGCTTTGCACCTACTTGTATCCATACTGGAGTGGGGAGAGCTGGTCACACATCTCCCAGCCTTCAAACCACTAGTGAAATCACACCCCCTTGGCTGCTTTCATGAGTACATGTGTGACGGTGTGCTTCCCCTGCCCATGACCTTTATCTCCTTCAACCCTGCTTAGGTGATAACCACCAGTGGTGATTGTAATGGATGCATCTGGTCACGATGGCTGCATCAGCTCAAAGTGGATTCAGGAGACAGATAACAACACAATAGCCTAGGGCTATTGTGCAATGCACCCAATGAAGAAACTAAAACCTGTGGTTGGCATGCAAATATGACTATGGGTCAATCATCTTATCCCCATAAACAGTGAGCAGCCCAAGAGCCCTTTGAGCTCTCCTGCACGGCAGCGGGCTGCACGCCAGGATCTCCCCTCGAGCAGGGACACCTCTCAAGGTTACTCCTCGAGGTTGAGAGATTCCTTGCCGCAACAGATCCTCGGTAAGTGACTAATAGCATGCTAAACTTTGAAATCTTAGCTAAGTGATATAAAGGATTGATTGCGCATATATAATCCTTTAGATATAAACCGTTGACCAAGTCTGGGACTAGGACTGGATCTAGCCGCACCTAGACTCCTCTCTGAGAAGGAGTTTAGAAAGCAAGGGGATCCTTCCGAACCTCATGACTCAACAGGAGGGTCTCCCTGACAGTCCTGTCTGACCCTGTCCTCTATGCAGTAAATAATCAAGTGTGCCTCGCCATCGAATCTTGTTAAAACACTGTCGCATTGAACTTTGTTAACTCCCTATTCTGTATCAATAAACTATATTTTTACTTCTCTCTAACGAGTGAAGTGCACGCTCACTCCATCCACGACATGAAAATACTTTACAAACTGAATTGTCTAAATGCAGTAACTAGCCACGTTGTGAGAACATGAGCATACTCCAACATTACCCACTTGCTGTTTGCCCAGGCTACCACAGGGAAGGGAACCTGCCCTCTCCCCAAATGACAGTCCCCTCCCTCCAGTTAGTCCTATCCAGCAATGGAGGAAGATGCATTCGAACCTCAGAAAAAGCATTCTTGGCCCTAACTTAATCTCAAGGCACTTAGCTATGAGTCTGTCACCAAGTGGCTCAGTGAGAGGACAAAAAGTGATGTCAATTCTTCCTCTATGTGCATAGAAGCCAGGAAATTTATACAGCTCCGTCTGTTCTGCCATTCAGCCAAATCACTCCTTCACAAGCCCGAAGGGCAAAAAAAGTTGTGAAGACATCGTCCGTAAAAAGGACAAAGGATTTCCTTTTTCTTCCTATCTCCCCGAAAGCCTCTTCACCTCTGAATTTCCCAGAGCCATTGTTGCTCTAAATGCTTTTCCTCTCTGATTCATTTCAGATCCAATTTGCTGCCTTTGTCCCTGCTATTTAGTCTGTGCACATGTGTGGAGCCAGATATTATTGAGCTCTTCATATTTTCTATAGTTAAAAAGGTTAGGAGTGATAAGTCCCATTGCAGTTCTTACAACGGGGTATTCCTCTTACTTCTGTCCAACGTGCTTTTTTAGCAAATGGAGGGTGACATTACAAAGCATTCTGCTCCGTCCCAATCCTCCGAGCTGCACACTGACTGCCATTTCATTGCCTTCCCCTGCGTCCCACTCAGAGCTTTGATAGCCCAAAGGCTGAGCTTCAGACAGCAGTTCCTTTTAAAAGCAAGTTACCTTTTTAATGAATCCTTATCACTGGTAATTATTCTGCTCACAACTAGATGACAAGCTATTGAATCTAGGGCTGGGTAACAATATTCTGCCTCATTAAAACCTCACTTGAATGTTCTGACTCTGCTCGCAGACACAACCATCATCTGTTTCTGCCACAAACTGTAATTTCACTGTAATCACCAGGCTAAGTTACAAAGTGTTACCCCCTAGCATTCATTTGATAAAAGAAAACCCTCCAAACCAGTAAATTCTTTTCAATAGCATGCATAGCCTTTACGCTTTCATGATGCAAACAATCCTAAGTAACTTTCTTCTGCAAGAACCTTGCTGGAAGGTCGAGACGTGAACTTGTGCAACAACCAGTGAATACAGAAGTCAGCCATTGCAACAGTGATTTGCACACAAGCAAGCCCAGTAAGCAAATTCAGAATTAGCTTAACTATTTGCAGCTGAGAGTTCTTAAACTCTTTTTCTAAGGCTATAGAATTTAAGCAGTTACTTTGTGTATCTCTGTGTGTGCAAGAGAGATAGACTGTGTGACAGTCCTGCTGTAATAAAACCAAATTCAACACAAGAGCAGAAGTCTTGGAGACGTTTCATGAAAATTGGCTGCCAACAAAAGCTTCTAAAGTACTAAAAGATGCAACATGAACACACACTTCATTAGAGACTAGACAGCCAACCACAAGATATAACCTAGAGGAAAACAGACTGCATTAACTCCAGTGCACACAGACCAACGTGCTTTTAAAAGGGACACCCGAACACCCAGCATCCCTGCTGCTTTTAGCATTAAGCACTTTGTTTCACAACAGGTTGGGAATGATAATTGCACTTCATGGTGTAACAAATCCTCCCAGAAACTGAAGTAACGTGTAACTTTTTTAAAGAGTTAATTTTTGAGGACAAGAATTTTAAATGAAATGCCTGGAATGAGTGAAAATCGGCGTTTGCCGACAGGCAGTCTTTGTGGAAATTTTCAGATCAGTTCCTTGCACAACTCCCATGTTGTCTTTGACATTGGAAGCCCTTGAGATTTAAGCATTAATCCTAGCTCATCTGTATCTGCAGGTTTTAACATCAATATATTTAAAGTTTCATCCTACAGAGGACCAGTGAGCTTCTCAGGAATTTGAAAGCACAACAGAAGATAAGGACATTTAGTGGAAAAAATAATGATGCTGACACAGAAAATATTAAACAGTTAAATAATGACCTCACTTCCACTAAACTGAGAAGGATAATTAAAAAATCTCCTATTTGTTCAATTTAAAGGGCAAGTACCAATAAAGTGAACCACCAAGCAAGCAGAGCCAGAAAGGGATGTGCCACTGCCATCATGAAGTGTCAAGACTGGAGCCATGGTTTGGTGCTATTGAAGTCACAAGTGATGGTACTGCAGTGCTGGTTTCTATTACCCTCCTATAAAACACCCCTTTCTCAATGATGGTATCACAAACACTGATGGGGCCTTCTGAGTCAGGCTAAAAATTACAAAAAAAAAAAGAGAGGAAATACTTTTTACCCAGATCTGTTGTTTGATCCATCATACACCTTGGCAGGCATAGCTGAAGGAGGTGTGCTCCAGAGTAGGATTGGGAGCAAGCTGCCTGTCCTCAGGCAGGCAGGCTGGGAACTCCTCAAGTCATTACAATGTCCCCCTTTTCTGGGAGGTTTCTTCTGCGTTGATTGAAACATGAAACACATCTCAACCATCCTTCTAGGCTGACTGACTCTTTCCAGATTTTTTTCACTTAGGACCTCTCACCTTCTGACAGACGGTCTCACTGTCAGGGCAAAGGGCAATATTTCAAGGGCAAATATTTGACTCTTCTACACTGGACACCTATGGGGCACTGAAGGAACCCACCTGGTCCACATACTTGTGAATCAGCAGAAGAGCTATGCACATCTGTGAACATTTTTGCATGCCACCATCCTTGTCTACCATAGGCATTCAATGTGTCATTGTAGAAAACTTACAGGCTTCCATTAAGCTTAAATGTTACCATAATTAAAGCTAAGTAAGTTTTCTGCTGAAACATGTTCTCCAAGTTTTCTTTCCTTTTGAAAGGAATGGCAAAATAAAATCACAGCATGCTTTGCATTTCATACTGCTGTTTATTTAAGCACACTTTCAACCCTATTGAGGAGTTGATTTCCCACTTTCCCTACAGGAACAGACTATATGAATATCATAAATTCAAACAATGACATCAAGTAACCATAGTTACTCTATCTGAAAAAATAATTCAAAATTAAAATTTAAAAGATTAATCACTAGCCTAATCCCGAAGACAAAATTATTTCCTCTCTTCTTGATCCAAGAATCAACCCAAATGCTCTGTGATGCAGGGCAGTATCAGCTGGATATGTGCAGAAGACACTACACATGAGCAAGCTGTTTGGCAAAACATTTGGCTTTGACACTGGAGGAAAAAGGCTTACACACACTAAGCATGATTTCTTCACATCGCTGACTGCCAGACCAGAAAACCTTGACATGTCTGGGCCAGTTAGAGAAGGTTATACAATGTTTTCAGAAATCATTAGGTTTATTATAGAACATCAGCAGGAGGATGATGCTGGTAATTATTTAAACAGGTGATTATGGAAAATACTATTGCCAAACAATTTGTACCTCTCTTCAGAGAAACCTGAAAAACATTTTCCATTAGTGAGAATCTGATTCTGCTGCCATCCTTGGAGTTAAGTCAAGTAATAAGTAGAGCTAAGATAAATGCTTTGAGTCACTGTATAAAATCAATACACCATCAATGAATTTTGTATTTATGTTCCTACATAACATCCCAAGTGTTACCTGCAAGAGTGTTTGTGATTTTAAAGGATAATCAGAGAGCAGTTTAGTGACATCATATCCATTTATCTTATATACTCACTCCAAAGGGGGTCAGTTATGAATCTTGTAGTCTTATAATTGCTTATATCACTTAATTCTGTCTTCAGACATATTGGGGGAAATATGCAACAGCACTATCTACAGAGCTGTTCTGCTCTGGATTGCAACCAAGCACTGATGGTCTAAGGAGGAAAAAAGGCATGGTCTTTAAATACTGCAAATACCACAAATGTTAATAAGAGACAGAATAATGCACCTGTACAGTTTAGCAAATCAAATTTTTTACTCTTATTTCTAAGCTGGACAATGCCACCTGACCCATAGTTGTTGAAATAGGCAGTTTCAGTAGCTGTTTTGGTCAGTCGTCCTGAGCTAAGCTAGGCACTGTGAGTCATTGAGCTGCCTACCATCAGTGTGGATGGCAGAGCTGACCCTATCACTAGAACAAAGCTTTGGTTCATAAATTGCTAAAACTGTACCTCTCCTTCTTCCAACCAGAAACTCTTGGATTTGGGGAACTTCATCAGGGTTCACACATGATCAGTACAACAAGAAAGAGATTGAACTCACTTAACCTTTGACATCCAAAAAATGGAGGGTTACATCAGACCGTCTCATGTTGGGCTCCCTTTATACTCAATGGAGAGAAATCGGTGCTTCTGGTGTGGGAGTCATATGACCTATTTTAGATGTCTGCTTCAGGATGAGATGAATTGCACCATAGATCCCAGTGACTTATACTGACTAAATCTCGGTTGATTTAGTCATGGTGTAGTCAATGGACATATTGACTAGCCCATCCAGGTGTCTGCATTGTAGATATCTAGATTTACTCAGACAAACCTCTTTGTGCGGCCATAATTAGTTTCCTAAACATAGGTGTACTTGCCATGCAAAATGTCCTTGAGTATCTGGGACGTGAGTCTTGCAGGCAAGACACAGGATCTACAGAAGACTTGCCTCTTGCAGTGACACTGGTTGGGTGGGAGACCCTTGGACATCTCAAATGGCCCCAGGTGTGTTTGCAACTGAACTGACCCACACTGTATGCGGAAAAAGAAAATGAGCGACATTTTCAGACAAGCGAGGCCTCCATACCACCTTTCATGGTGGCAGTGGCAGCAGCAACAGCTTGGGGCTGCACATGTGGCCAGGGAGAGGAGTTTGGCCACCTGTGCCCAGTAGTCACATCATACTGCAGGCTGTCTTCTGCCAGGCAGAAGGTCCTTCCCAGGGGGACCTCTGCAGTTGCTGCCAACTGCAGGCACTGCTCCAGCACTCCCACTGCAGTTACCACATTACGTAGTTTATCTTGCAAGCTTACTGAGCTCTGCTTCAAGAGTTGACAAGTTGCTTTGCCCTTATTGAACTAACTGAAAGGTAGTTCTGTTGACTGAAGCAATCCAGTCTAAATTTATGCATGGAAAATTTATAGTAATGTTGTGTTGTTCCAGCTCTGACCTTTGGCTGAAACAGTTCTTTCTCCTCAGTTGTGCTTTCCCCTCTGTTATAGTCACAGGCAATAACAGTTTCCTACAACATCTACGTGCAGCTTTTCTCCAAAGGACAAAAAGGGAGAAGAAAGCATCTCATTTTTCAGCCTGGGGAAATGAACACATAGTCTCCTCATTTGTAAAATAAAAATGCTGCTTAACTAACCTTATACATCTCTGTTCAGTCCACAGCTGGAAACCAACCATTTTAAAGTGCAAAATATTTTTCTTCTCTAACATTTGTTAGAGGGAATTAAAACTGGTCCTTCCTTTCTCCAGTTTGGTATTACAGGGATTTACATCTGGTAGGAGCCTAGAGAGATAGCTCTGTTTTAATGGCATTGTTGTTCTGCAATTTCAAGGGGGTAACTCACTTTCAAAAATGAACCAGAATTGTCCCAGATTTTTATTAAAGGCTGCTGAAGTGAGCCAGACACTTCTGTCTTCTTCTCTCTATGCTTTTCTCTACCTTTCCCTACAGTTTAAAATACTAAAACATCAGTCTTGCTGCAAGTCATGCACATGAGGAAGAAGTTGCTACAGATTAGAATGAAGCACATAAACTTGAATATGATATCAAATGCACTAATGGAGGCTGGAAGAATAAATAGTTAAACGATGGTGGAATAAAAATATAATCCTTTGAGAATGTATGAAATAAAACAACTTTCCATCAGTCTGAAGCTGTGCTCAAGGAAGGATATGAGTCTAGTACTAGGCTGAGATCAAAAATTGACCTTACAGTGAGACATAGTTGAACGGCGAGAAGAAAACTGATGCCTGATCAGACAGAGATCGATGCTATATGTATTAATAGATCCTTTGTTATTTGACCTTATGGATTTGTTGGAATGGAAAAGCTCTGCAGGGGTGTATTAGTTCTGAAGATGCTCCAACAGATCGTAGGTTAACTGCCAACCGAGCTCTGCCTGCCACGTATGTTTGGAGACCTGGTTTCCTGTCACCTTGCCCCAGCTCCTTGGCCATCTGCCTGGTTGTTTGTCAAGAAACTTCAATGATTCTCCTGACTCTCAGCAGTCCAGTCCCACTTCTGGGGTGTTACTGCGGGCTAGGGGAGCAGTCACCCTTGGTCATTCATTACCAGTGAGGCCTTTTTTTCCCTCTAATTTTTACCTACGAGGGCTTTTTTCCCTCTAAACAACTCTAATAATGGGATGGGACCCCAAAGAGAGAAGACACCAACTTTTCCTATGACCAGTTCTGGGATTTCAAAGTCTGAAGAAGATGCTGTAGCTTGTATGAAGATCTGAATCAGTCTACAGACTTCACACCATAAAAAAGAAAAAGGAGTGGTGTATCTTTGCTCCTGTTTTCTCTGTACCTGTGCTAAATTCAGTTCAGCACTGTCCTTGGAGTGAATTTGGCCTTGTGTAAATATTCATTGACTTTGCAGTGCTATACAAAAGGAAATTCATGTCAAAACTGTGATTTATTTCAAAACCATGTTGTTGGTTGTCAACGACTAAGAGTCCATATGCATTCACTTCCTGACATGGCAATGAGCATGAGGCACAGACACTACAGCAAACCATTTCTATTCACAGCACGATGCACACTGCCATGAGCTGAATGGGATATCATTAGCTTCACAGGATTTTTGAGTATCCAGTACAGGTGTTAGGAATTGTCCAACAATTGGCCTGTTTTACTTATTCCATAAAATGCATGCATCATGGGTAATGTTTCATCTCTGTATGACAGCAAGTGAACTATGACCTTTAACAGTAAATCCATTAGCAGGCCATAAGCAGCGTGGGCTTAACATGGATCCCTGGGTTGTGAAGTCATGTGTGAACTACAAGAACATAATCTTCTAGAGGAGACCTTAAGAGTCTAGAGACTATAAAGTATCTAGTTCTGCTGAGCAAGCCATATAGAAGTTTATGGATCTCTATGTGATGGCCCTAATGAGTTCTGATGATTTGTGCTCTTAAACCTTCACCACACATTCTATGTAGGATATCTGTCTAAAAGGACAGATTTCAAAAGGCCATACAAAAATACCTGCCCTTCAAAAATCCCTAGTGTCTGTGGCTTCAGCCTAAATCCTGGCAAAGTTAACACAATCTTGCCACTGATTTCAGTGGCTTTTGGATCAAGCCATTTATACAGTAGTACAGAAAACACCATGAAACTGTTCAGTTCAGGTTTTGATGAATGGACAAGTTACAGGTCACTGTTGTATTCTGCATCAGTTACTCTGGCAGTGGTGTGCAAAGCAAAAGCATTAAATCCATTGGCTGTCAGAACATGAGTTTGGCTCAAGAAAGTGCTTGTCCTCTGCATAGAGATATGAATCCCTGGAGTTTTTGCTGAGATTAGTGTTGATCTGTCTGTGATGCAAAAGAGTCTCAGATATTCATGAAATACACCCAAGTTCCAGCACCTTCAGTCTGACACAAAAAAATCACCAAAATCAGCAAATGTTGTTATACTGGTCCAAACCAAATGCACAGGGAAAATAGAAATACAGTGTACAAGTGCAAGGAGCAAACTGTGTTCACAGCAAGCTCAAGAAGATTATTGGTAACAGCCTTTAAAATATCACACAGCTATGTCCTGTGTCCTGGACCATCTCCAGGGGACCTAACAGCAGATCTAGCAGCAGTGCTACAAAATCTGTGAAGTTTTATCGCCCAGACTGTCATAACTGTGAATATGCTCACAGGGGAAAATCTAACTGGGTTTTAAAGATTAAAAATTTGAGCTTGAACCGAAAGGCTTGGCCAACTTGAGTTGGTAGAGCAGAACTGCACTCAAGACACACAGACTTGTGTGTCTTTGGCTTTGGGATGAAATCAAGGAACAGACTGAGGTATAGTCCATGTTTTATCTCAGTTTTTTTTATTGCATCAAACTAAAATTAGGCTTTTAAATATATAAATAACATGTAGGTATGTGGCCTGTTTTTCTGAGGTTCTTAAGTGCTTTCTGCTTCTACTGATTTTAATGGGCATTGCTTTCATACAATAATTAGGCCGCTTTGGTACTTCCTGGCATCCCATGAAAGAGAAAAGGCAGTACTTCTGGTACCTCACATAGACCCTTTCCAAATATCAGGGCTAAGGCCAGGACTTCTCTGAAGATTTCTATATTGAGGGGGATGTTTCAAGATACGGAAAACAAAAATGTTCTCTTACTGCAACTACCTAGGCTCCAGTGACACTCATAAACCTGCCCAGATTCACTCAAAGATTAGTACAAATTTACCCAGAGCTTTCAGTGAACTTATCCAAAATTTCAAGTTTGCAACAAAACCAGGAATGGTTTTCTGCAGTTTTATGTTTCAGGCGGCAAGTTTCACGGTACTCTTGTTTCCTGTCTCTGATAAATGCCTTTTCAAGTGGTAGGGCTCCCTTTGAAAGCATGAAAGGTGTTCCCCTTTGAAAAATGTCTTCTGGGTAAGATAAGTATCCCTATGATCAATTTTTCATGCTGCCCTTTTTCTGTCTTCGTGAGATTCTGATTCTCAAATGATAACCTCCTAGAGTCATTGCACATTTTATTTTAGCTGAGCTATCATCAAAAATAACATCCTCATCATATCTCTGCCAGATAAATCATGTTACTTTATGCAGGACTTTTTTTTTTTTTTTTTTCCCAGTGAAAATAGTACCAGGACTTCTTTCACAGAGAACAAACTGCAACGTTTTTCCTCAAAGAGATAGACATATTGACTAGAGCTGGCTCAGCAGCAGTCAGGAATTGTGGTCAAATTGCTTCAAATTGTTTAAGAGCAAAGTTGAGTGATTGTCAAGAGAAGTTAAACTCAAGACATTCAAGCTCAAACACAGACCTCTGTCATGTCTGTTAATAAATCCATCAGCTGGGTTCAGTCTTTGGCTGGTAATGGTCAATAGCTCAGATTAGAGCCAAGAAGCCACATAGACCTATATCGAACTGGTGGAATAAAAACAAAAACAAAAATACTGTGAACTTTCATGCTTTTTTTTAATTATAGCTCTTGATTTGTCTATGATTAGAATAAAAAGTACTGTCAGAGAGATTATTGTCATGATGTACCCAGCTTTGTCAGACTGAAAGTTTATTAAAATATCTCAGAAAAGATCTGCCTCTCTGAAATTTTGGGTGTGGTTTCTTGAGGACTGATCCTATAGGAGTCTCTTTTACATAAAATTAGTTATAAGTGGAAAAATTACACTTTTTTTTTTTTTTTTTTTTTCAAAAAGGAAGTCTTAGAAAGGTAACTAGCATTAGCTATGAGACTGCCTCTTCTTCACCATTACACTCATGCACACAATGAAGGATGTCCCAATCCAGTGATGAACTCTCCCAGAACAAAGACCTCTGGGAATGTCCTCCTTAACCCATTGTAGGATCCAGAGCTTAGACCTCCTACCATAGGTTTCCCATCAAGAGCTCTGCTTATTGAAATAAGCATATGCTCAAGCTGTCAATAAGTCATGCAGGTGATTTGTGGGCCATGATTATTGTTACCTCGTTGGCTGGCAGACAACTATTAGCCCAGGACTCCTATTTATATGAGACACAGAAGCAAGCCTTGGGATGTTTTCTACATGAGTTGATAATAATATACAGTCCTTACCCGTGTGCCATTGTTCAAAGTACCATTCTTTCTTTTTTTTTTTCTTTTTGCTTGTTTTATAGATGATATGGCCTCTTTATGTACAGAGTATACTTAAAATCAGATACATTTATTATGAATTAATAATTCATCATGCTCTCTGGTAACACCTTTAATCCTTCAAGAGGACTTTACAGAGTGAATGAAAAAAGTCTAGTAACTAGGGCTGCTCTAAGTATTTGCATAGAGCCTTGAATCTGTACAAGCTGGATCTACACTGACAGACCCCAGTGTAACATTCTCAAAAGTCTTTTCAGACCTAGAGTGAGGCTGTTTGCATAGCTCTATAAGGCAAATCCCACCTGGCCTCTTCAACACTGAAGTTCATTGAACTTTCAAAGAGCCTGCAGCATTGGGCTGCACCATCAGACTCTGTGGAGTTCACCCAGCTATGCTCATAAGACCCCTCTGTGATAGGTGAGCATTAGGGCCCTCATTTTACAAACAAGCCCAGAGGCACAGTTGAAAACTGTGATCGATATACAGACAGAATAAAAGCAGAAGAAAAAACCCAAATAAACAGGTCAAATAAATTATTTGTTACACATTATTCATTCAGCATCCCCTGGAAGCAAGCGAATTCATAGCAAAGTCTGGAAACATTGTGCTGTTCCAATGTTGCTGTATTTTAGTGGTTTTCAGCTCTTCTTTTTTTTTTCTAATTTGCAGACCTTCAGACATTTCCCACAGAGGCAGGAACCCCTGATAGTGAAGTTAGCCTGAGTATTTTTTTTTCCTAATTACTCTTTCAGGATCCCTAAGAAGTAAGCACAGACCCTCTTAGCCCCCTGCCCTCATCCTCCCTCCAGGGGACCACAGACCAAAGACTGAAAATCAAACCACATAGATTTTTCTGTATCTCTCCAGCCCAGACTATTTGTAGCTCTCTATCTATATGATGCCCTCCCATTTTCAGAGCCTGTTCCAAATGCACTGAAAACCAGTCAAGAACAAAACAGGCTCTTAAAGTACCATGTTGGGGCTCATAGAGTTTGAATACTGTACATCAAAATCAGAAATGTTCCATTTATTAAGATTTGCTTTCAACATCTAATAGCTCAAAGCCACTCCTTTTTTCAAGTACCTGGTGGGTGCCTGGACTGATATTTTCTCTGAAGGCTGGCATATATTTGGGTATCATTAGGAATAGACCAGCTTCTACTGACAGGTGTCTGTACAAGGACTGTATTCTAGTGTCTTGCTCATGTCCTGGTCACAGCAATACATCTCTCAAGCCATAGCAATCCAAATCACAGCCCAGAGAGATTGTTTTGTGCCTTGATCTGTCAACTTATTTTGAGAAGAGGAAGGAAACTAAATCTCAAAAACTATAAAGCAGATCTGTATGGTCAGCACATCTCATTAACTGGTCAAGGACAATACATTTCTGTTTGTTTGTGTTGTTACCCACACTCTTTCTCACATTTCCCACCATATCCCACTGAAAATGAGAGCCAGTCCAACAGGGGTATATGCAGTGGGACCTCCAGTGACAACAATTATTTTCAGCTACTCTTCTGCACTTTCTAAAGTTGATGGTGATTCTGGAGACCTCTTTTACCAACTGCATAACCTGAAACATAGTAAGTCTTTCCAGAGAATCACATAGTAAGTCTCTCCAGAGAATCACATCAAATTATTTCTCTCTGAAACATAGCCCAGTCTAGGTTCTGAAATAAGGACCAGCCTGAAGTCACCAACTCCATTTCAAAGACCTGGCTTAGATGGTACTAGTTCTGCAAACATTGGTTCTCCTACTGCTGCCACTTGAATTGTCTTGGTGAAATAGTGGGAAATCTGAAGGCAAATGCTAATAAAGGTTTTAGTGTTGTTCAGCAAAAAAAAAGTAATCATCTCAAATAAACTGGAGATATTGCTTTTGTGCCAAGTCCTACAGCCTACTTTAGAAGCCCTGCTAGTAGTTCTGTTTACCAGAAAGCTTACATGCGAGAGGCATAATGCTCTGGTCCCCTGCAAAGTCAAAAGCTCAAAACCCAGCCATATGTACTCCCCTGGGAGCTTCCCTCTGCCACTCAGAGCAATTTCTCCTTCTCTCCAGGGTTACAAGGAGAGAAAACATCTGTCTATAGAGAAATATGTCCAGAATTCTGTCATTTTATCAGCCAAGGCATTAAACTCGCATGGAAATAGAGAAGGCACTGGAAAACTAGGAGTTTGTCTAAAAAACAGAACTCTGTTCACTTGCCAAAAAGGCTCTAGGGACCACTTTAAACACTAACAAATATTTCTAAAATTTGGCTTTCTTCTTTTGAAAGAGTCTGGCATCCCAAATCATTTCTGATAAAGTATCTGCTGGCCAGGGAGGGCAGTAACAACTGATCTTGGCAATTGTTGATACAAAATTAAAATGATAAAGAGGTAGGTAATGTGCTCAAATAAGAGATAAGGAATGGCTGGGAAGATACAGAGCATGAGGTACTCGACTAAAGGTGGCTTTTATCTTAATTCAAGTCAAAATTGCACCCTAGACAAATTTGGCTTAATCTGTTCAAATAAAGCAGCAGCAAGAGGAGTAAGTCAACATTCAAGAAGCAAAAGTGATGGTTTTATGCTAAATAATCTGATAAAAACAAGGCAACCCTGTTTCTTGCTCCCTACACACAGTTAATATGCTGGATTGTCTCCACAAATAGCACTTGTCAGCGGCTCATAAAAGCCATCAGTTGGCGCCTGGTAATGTCAACTTCTGCTCTAAAAAGCGGTTTTGCATTAATGCCAATGTGGGATTCTCTGTTTATTGCTTCTCAGTGGTTTCCAAATGAAATGGACTCAGGAACTGAGTCATTTTCACATGGGGCTACTCCAGTCTCAAACACACTCTCCTGAAGGAGACAAAAGAAAAGCAGAAAACAGTGTGTAGCTAATGCGGACACAAACCGTTCTGCAGACTTAAATGAAGGCTTTCCACCTCAGTAGAGCCTCAAGCGCAACAGAGATAAAACAGTCCTCCCACGAGCCAGTACAATATTCTGGAGACCAGATAAATTTAAATATCAGTCTGGTCTGGCTGGAGAGTCAAATCAAAAAATCCAAGAGAAATTGAGCCCTCCAAAAATAATACTGGAGGTTATGGTGGCCCCAAGACTGACATCCCAACATATCTGCTAGTCTTTCCATAATATGGCTGCATCCCTACTCATCCTAGACTTAGCTGAGTCAGCTGTTTGCGTGCAGGGGTGTCAGCCGAGGAGGTATCCGTCTGTTTTCCTAGGATGCTTTGAGATGAAGGTGCCCTGAAGATCACAGCCTGGGTGGCCTTCACAAATCAAGAGGGGTCAGGGCTCTCTCTGAGCAAGACTGCCACTAACCATGGTCTTCATCATACCCCGTACTCTTGCTGAGAGCTCATTTCTCATAGCAAAACAGCTTCATCACAAAATGCCGGTCACACACATGGCCCAGGATGGGTTTGGTCAATCTCCTAGAGCTCTGAAGGACTGAAGAGGGGTGATCCAGGAGGCCTGGCTGTGGAATATCATATTTGTCTCATATGCAGGCAAATACAAAAGCTTCCAGCCATACAGGTATGCATGTTTAAAATTTTGTGGCTTGCATTCATCCTACTTCTCTTCTCTTTTCCCTTTCCTGCCTTTTCTCTCCCTTTTCCCCTGAGATATGTCATAGATCGCATCCCACATCAAAGCTTGACACCTAAAGGTTTTGCCAGTGGCAAAATTTCAGGTGTGTCCATGCTGCCTCCATGAAAACATGAGTTTCCATTACTTCAGTACTGACAGTCTGTGGTGTTTCTGAAATGAGTTGCCAGCCAATGGTTGGCAAGAAGGGGTCTGTGATGGAAAGTGCACAGAGGACACGGGTGAATATGGGAGGGTGCAGAGCCTGCTGGGATGCCAAGGAGGTGACCAGATTTAATATAGATCCAACCTTGTCAACGCTTTGGCATCCATACAACATATCAGAGCCCATCACCCTGCTAGGATGGCCAGCCAGGATGTGCTGGTGTCCAGCCTGAATGAGCACTACAGTGTGGATTATCAGGGAGCCAGGGACTGATCCCTAAGTCATCTGATGATACAGAGAGAGGCTTTGATCCAGACCCAGAATGCCAAACTCTTGGTGCTGCTGTAAACTGTGTCTTCCTATGCCTCCATTTGAGGGAAAAATTTTCTGTCTCTCTGGTCAGGTGGAACAGAAAGGAAGATATGATGTCAGAGCAAGACATTGACAAACTTGTAGGATTTGTATGGAACCGCAAAACAATTGCCTTGCAAAATCTGATGAGTTGCATGAACTTAGACTCTGGCTTATGTGACCTATAAAGACCAGTCTACTCTGTGTACTTAAAAGCACCATCTTGTTCCATCTCATAGATTATTTTGTGTGTGCAAGGCTTGAGCTAAGAGCTGGAAATCTTAAATTAAATTTGCAGCAAAGGCAAAAGTTTTTCAGCCTTAGCTGCTCTCAGAAGCATTTTTTTCAATGTCATCGTTTTCAATGGCTTTGCACAGGCACAACTTCTTGGAGGCAGGAAAGAGACTCTGATGATAACATGCACAAAGAATTGAATGCACAGTTCATTACCTCTTTGCTGTGCAGTTGTCTTGGCTACAACAGTAATAAAGTGCATTTGTCACCAAAAACAGGCAATCTTCTTGAAATAAACATAGGAAGCCACAAATCTATGGATAAGAAGGTATCATTTTTTTAAACAATTTTCTTTTCAGAAATGCAGTCTAAACCACTTTCTGGAGTAGTATACATTGCAGTTTAAATGATCTATATACTGGCTTACTTCAGATTTTGCACATGCTGTATTTTCGTTTTTAATTTAAATACAAAAAACTCCTGGAATGTACTGACGGTAGGTAGGAAGAGAATAGTGTCAGGATTTGGGGAGCTGTTGACACATGACAGCTTCTCTATATTAGTAGTGCCACCACCATAAATGCAGGATTACATGCATGCCATCATTTCAGAAAGGACTTGATTAAAGTATTAAGTCCAACACCAAGAGATATTCTTTAATTAATCTCCTCAGTACATTTCAGTTACAGTTTGTTCTTTATAGGTACAGTGTTTTCATGGTAACCTGAGCCAAATCTCACTTAATTTTGGTTTTGGTTTCTATTTGAGAGATGACAAAAATAAATAAATCTCTTCCAAAACGACATTATCGATATTTTGCTGAATATTAATGAGCTAGTAAGATACAATTTGCCAGACCTGTCATGATACAGGTATAAAATGCAAATGTTTCTAGCAAGCTGTCAGTCAGAGACCTATGATTGATCACATAACTTGTATTTGAGTCAATAATTTTTCTAAGTTAATGTGAAGAGATGTGATTGCAATGCATTAATTAAGGATAAGCATAAATACACATTTTTATAAAGGATGTTTCATGAATAGTATTCTATTTTCAGTTAGTGTGTAGCATTCCCCCACATCTACTTAAATATAAGAAACACATTCTACATTCATTAGGTGTTCTGAGCCCAAGGGTCTGGTATTTATGAATGTTGTATTTCATGTTTATCTCAGTAGCATACAAGTATGTGTACTGCTCAAGGCTGATGAGATTCTCTGAAAGCCCGTAAGCCCCTGCCAAAGTTACTTTCTATCACATCTGCAGAGAAGCTCTGTGACAGAAATAATAATCTGCTGTGGGTCGATTATATTCACACTACCAACATAACTCTCCTGAATGGATCAATTAGTGCAAATGCTGCCAGCGAACCATCCTACAAAAGTGGAATGGTTACCTCTTAATGACTTTTTTCCCTAAAAATCTGGAGGCTGTGGTAATTTGCAATGCATTCATTAAAGAAAACAAAAACAAACCAACAAAAGCATTCCTTGCAATTGCTCAGAGATCAGGTACTTCTCCAGAAGATATTATAAAAGGCAGCCCACCCTCTCTTTGAAAGATTTCCAAGGTACCTCAGTCAAGGGCACACTTCTGGCTGTGTTCCAATTTCCCAGGCCCATGACCTTGAACATAAACAGTAACTATTGAATTTCTGTCAGGTATTTATAAATGCCAGGTACCTTTTAACCTATAAAGCACAATAGAGCAACGATACCCTTGACTTGGACCTCACATACCAAAAAAAAGTGTGATAATTTAACAAAGTTCACGCCAGATCTTCTCCTTAGATTTGGCCATTCCTTCTGCTTACCTGTTAAGTCCACAGCCTAATCTCTTCATCCTAGAGATCCCTTTCTCCACTGTTCAGAGTAGTGTGAGATGTATGCAGGAGATGCATTTGGGAGTCTAGCAACCCTTTCCTAGGCAGATGATCAACAGCTACTAGAATGAAGTGTTTGTGAGAGATGCTAAACCCTCTTACATTGACTAATCCGTTGATCAATCCATGGAGCCACATAAATTTGCTTTATAGCATTTATTTTCTTTAGATTTATGAGACTGATGAGTATTGTACAGGGAAAAAAGCTGCACCCATTTAATTGCAATGCCAAGCCATTTTTTTAAGAAGGCTCTATGGCCTGGTACCTTGTAGAGTGGAAATCATTTAAAGACAAATCATTTAAAAGTAAACACTTTCCTCATGGCTTCCTTCTGTCCCCACTATTGACAATGAAGCATCATTATTAACTGTAAGAATGGAAGCAGAAGGTCACCAGGTCTTGTCCAAATCCCACTGAAGTCAATAACTCAAGCTTTCCATGAACTTCAGTATGGACAAAACTCTTACTACTGCAGCCACAAAAATATGATTGGTGGCTAAATTTAACCCCTTCATAATGTCTTTCTATGTAAATAGTATTGTTTACTACAGCTCCAAAAAGTGCTGAAGAAAGACTAACTGTTTATACCCTAGGCCCTTCTGGAATATTCGAGGTTAACTGAAACAAGGAAATGCAAAGCTCATAATGTGATGCTAACTTTGCCCTGCTCCAGTTATCAGCACATGGATAACACTGGTACCTGTGCAGTCCCACTTCAGGCCTCACAGAAGACAGTGAGTCGACCACACAGCCATGATGGAGCAGAGCTGAACTGCTCTTTGCCAAAGCCACAGTGAAATTTAGCTCTAGTAGACCAAGAAGAGTTCCTGTTCTCCACAAACACTCCACACTGGCAACAGGTTGACAACAGCACATTGCCTGAGTGTCTCTTTATGCCTGCTTGTTAGAGATTCATAGATTTTAAGGTCAGCAGGGATCACCTGATACTCCAGCAGAACAGAAGTCATCCCATTCCATCTGGTTACTCTTGTGCTAAGTCAAATAATTAGTCTGGCTAAAGCCTGCCTTCCAGAAAGGCATCCAGTCGTGATTTGAAGGCTGCAGGAAACAGCAAAGCCACCAGTTCCCCTGTTAACTTGTTAAATTTCTCATTTTCTTCACTGCCCAGATCCAAGTCTGGCTGTCAGTTCACCATGAAAGTAGCCTTTGTTATAAGCTGGAGGTGTCAGTGCCGTTTGCAGAAAGATGAAGCCCAGCGATGTCTACAAACATAGGGGATTCTACATTATACAAGTGTTTAAGTGAAGGTGAAATAGATGGAGGAAGGCAAAACTCTTAAGGCTGTGTCCTTTAGATGCTCTGGTCCCTTCCCAGCCTCCAAGACAACAGCTTGCCTACATATTTCCTGGTTTTACAAGGTTTGAATCTGCCTGCTCTCCCCTTTCTGGAAGGGCACGAAGCAAAGAAGTCTTGAATTCATGGCACCATTAGAAGAAACCTTTAGGAATATTTTGGATCCAATGCATAACGTGTAAACTTTACAGCTCTGCCAACTGATCAGCAAATACCTGCTAGCCTCATAATAGAGAACAGCAACTAAAATATTATTGTCCGTCTCTCAGCAAGGACTTCCGGCCTTCTAGCCACTGTGACAGTATGGCTCTTCCCCTTTACTCACTCAATGTTTTGGTCACCAGAATTTTTCTACTGCCTTCTGCTATGGCACCTTTTCCTCTCATTCAATTTTAGGCAACAGTTTCCCCTAGCTGTGCTCTCTGAAATCATCAGTTTCCCGGCTAACTTGTTCTCTTTGTTTTCCTTTCTTCTTGCAAAGGACAAAGTCTTTAGACCTCAGCTAAAATCTCACCTGAAACCCTTGTCAGATGAGATAGTAGCATTACCCGCATCAGCAGTCATCAACCTATACAGAAGCAGCATCAAATGCAGTTAGGGTACACATTCACTACTAGATTTGGCAATTGTTTCCTATCAACCAAAGGTTATTGAGTCTCTGAAAGCTGGGTTACAAGCTGACAAGTGCACTGCAATGGTTATGGTGCTGTCTTCTGCTGTTTCCCACAAAGTATCATCTCAGGTATCCCATCACTAGACCTCTCTTATTCCAGACCCATCTTTGGTCTCCTACCTCCTTGCACTTCACGTCCCATGATCCTTGTTCCACCCTACTCTCTCTGCTGCTGAGATCTCTGTATCCGATGAGAAACATGTACAAACTGCAGTTTTTCGAAGATTATTACATAAGATTGGTGTTGGCAGATTTTTCAGAGGAAGGGCAAAAGCACAGATCTGAAACACAGCCCTTCTAGCTGCAGACTTCAGTCTTTGGCTTAAAACATAGGAGGCTATAGCTTCTCAACAGCATGACTGCAAAGAAGTCTAACAGCTAACATGACATTTTTATCCCTAGATTCATTCTCCGAATACTTTTAGTTGTAATTAGAAAAGAAAAAAAAAAGGAAAAAGACATCAACCTGAGGTGGCATCTTGCTTGGAGAACTCACTTGGAATAGTTAGTTTGACAAACTTACCAGCAAACGAAATCAGGAGTTAGAATGGGAAATGCCACAAAACTAAACTGTACGAGGCACTACCTGCCTTGATCTGCCTCGATCTGCCTCTGCTCCTCCTGCCCCTGTGCCAAGTGCTGGGTTTTGGCACATGAGGCTGAGCACAGGCTGGCTCTCCTGGGTGAACTGAGCTAGTGCCCAAGGACTGAAGGAATTTGACTCTTTCCTCTGTTCCCTTTCCACCAACTATCAGTGTTGTCAGAGTGAATTTCAAGCTAAGGTAGAAGCAGAAAAATGCTCTTTGCAATGAACCTACTCCTTGCAATGAACCTCAAAGATCTGCACAGCTAAATCAAAACAAACAGGGAGCTCCCAAAGCCATTGGCAAGAGGAAGTAAGAGCCAGTCCAACACATGCAAGAGGGAGGAAATATAAAGGGGCTCATTTAATTGTAACTTGTCGTATTTGCAAGAATTCAGGCAAAATGCTTTGTAATACTTATACTACGACTATTCTCCATTTCATCCCTTTCTGGGACTCTCCATTACAAAGAAATCATTTTGGAAACAACATCACATTCCCCATTTTCCATAAGTTAATTTTGGACATGCTTTTGCCTTCCTGAGTGGAATAGGCAGCAACCTGGGCAAAGTCTAATGCTTGAGTTGGAGCATGGGATAAAACAAGAAGCTGTGCAGAGTCCAATAGCTCTGATATATAATACAGAAAGTCACCAAGATTGGAGCAGGAAGGTGATATGGCCAGAATAAAGTCGTAAGATTGACCAGCTTATCACTATTAAGAGTACAAGTCCCGTGGGTGGCTCCAGTGCCTCAGCTGATCAATGTGTGACAAGAAAAGTCCTAAGTTGCTATATTTTCAGGATCAGACCAGGCGGATATCATTAAAAAAAAAGTTTTTTTCTCCATGAAGTATCAATTCAGTAGGTGATAAATCTGTTTCATCTCACTTCTGAAGTAAATTATTCAAGGTCTTTGGTACCCAGCTGTGAGTTAGGCATAATATCAACATATCAGGCTTTGCATCAGAGGGATACATTCTGGCAAGAGAGGGTTTCAAAGAAAATTGAGTTGATTTTCCAGGACATACAAAAAGAATAAAACCGTTTTCCTGTGTCCACAGAGCAGCAATGACCAGAATAAAATAACCAAGATTTCTGGCATTAAAATGCTGTCAAGAAACAATCTTTGAGCCTGGCTAGTCACAGTCTGCCTTTATCTCATACAATTGTTGGGTTTGAGTAGCATAAAGAGTGCAAAAAAATCTTGAGCTTAAAACCTGAAGCACTCCTGGCTCTGTTCAGAAATCAGCCTTAAGCTTGATAGCAAAATGAAAAATCCATGAATGAGAAACAAGTCTAGATGTATATATATGTCTGTGTGCAAAACGAGCAGAGAGGGATGAGAGAAGCAAAGCATAGGCACAGTAAGGAAGAGAAGGAAAACAAAGGAAATAAATAATCATGCAGGGCCGGATTCTCAGCTGGGATAAATCATTGTTGTCCCATTAAGGTCAATAAATCCAGATAATTTTTATGTTTAATATAAGACCCTTTGGCTTCATCTGTGATAGACTAATTGCATTTAAGCCTATTCCAATTATTTTGAAAACTGACTGTAGGCAGAAGATATGATACTCACTCCGCAAAACTTCCCTAGTACACTCATTTTAAAAACAACACCATTTCATCCAGGCTGAAGCAGACATATGTATTTTTGACAAAATGGATAGACCCCTAGCCAAAATTTGAAAGAGCAGTCATCGCTACCCCTGACACAAGGCAGTGGAGCAAGGCACCCACTGCAGGCAACTTCATACTTTTCTCTCCCTCTGCTAAATTGGTTCCTGTGGCTGCGAGGAACATGCAAAGTTCTCCCAAACAACCTGCTGCCAACAAGCCAGGGGTGAGGACTGCCTTGCGCTTTCAAGGCAAGGACTACTTTTTGCTCTGCATTTGTACAGCATCTTACAGTCTGGGATGCTGGCTTAACCCTGAGGGGGTGTAGGTGCTTCCAGGAGACATATAATAAACATTTGAATATCTTTTATTACCATCTGTCAGCAAACTAAAATATCTCTGGCATAACTGAGAGGTGATGGGATAGCTCACATGACTGGAGTGCTGTAATGGATGGATGCAGACTCTTCAGGAGGCACACATATGGAAAATGAGGAGGGATTCCACTACGTGAAGCAGCAGCTCAGATATATGGAGCTCTTGTATGGGACTTGATGGGAGGTGAGAGCTTGGGGGTCAGGATCAGAGGAGAAGCCTGTGAGGGTAATATTGGGGTGGGAGCATGTTACCAACCGGCAGACAGGGGCGAGGACGGGGATAAAACCTTCTTTAAGCAGCTCAGAGAAGCCTCCATGCCACAGACCCTGGATTTTATAAACTCAACACATACAAGTCCATGGGACCAGATGGGCTGCATCTGAATGTGCCAAAAGAACTGGCCAATTTCATAACAGAGTCCACTTTCCATAATTGTTGAAAGGTCACAGAAATAATAGGGGTGACCAGTGAGTGGAGAAAGGCAAATGTTGAACCCATCTTCAAAAATGATCAAAAGAACAAGCCAGTCAACCTCACTCCAGTCCCTGGGAAAATTATGGAGCAATTTCACAGCACATAGAGGAGAAGAAGGTGATTGGAAACAGTTCTATGGATCAGAGTAATTCATGCCTGATCCACCCGATTGCCTTCTACGATAAAACAAAGGGATTTGTGGACAAGAGAAGAGCAATGGATATCATTTACCTCACCTTTAGCAAGGCTTTCAAAACCATCTTCCACAATATTCTCGTATCCAAGTCAGGATGTTACAGTCTAGATGGATAGACAACCAGTTGGATAAAAAGCTGGTTGGATGATCGGCCTCAGAGCATCATGGTTAATGGGTCATAATCCACTTGGAGGCCAGCAGTCAGTGAGGTACTGCAAGAGCGTATCCTGGGAGATGTCCTGTCCTTACATCTTTATCAATGACCTGGAGGAGCTGATGGAGTACTTGCTCAAAAATTTGCAGTAGACACCAAACTAGGATGACCAGATGATATACTTGAGGGCAAGGTTGCCATCCAGAGGGATATTTTTCTCCATGAGGACAGTCAAGCAGTGGGATAGATTTCCCAGTGAGGTTCTACAGTCTCTGTCCTTGGAGGTTTTCAAGACCTGACTGGATAAAGCCCTGAATGATCTGGTCTGACTTCAGAGCTGACCTGCTTTGAGCAGGAGATTGGGCTAGAGACCTGCTGAGGTCTCTTCCAACCTGAATTATCTCAAGATTTTAACATATTTTGTTCAAAGACAAAAATATGTTTGCAGGTGTCTGTAATGATTTTATTTTTATTAGCTTTCTAAAAGGAACAAACTTAGCATATTATTTGGCAGAAAGGAAACAGTTTATTTCTTGCCATTCCTTTGTTCTCCTTTTTTTTTTCTTCTTTTCCTTTTCCTTTTCCTTCTCATTCCCCTTCCCCTTTCCTTTCTCTTTTACCTCTCCTCTCCTCTCCTCTCCTCTCCTCTCCTCTCCTCTCCTCTCCTCTCCTCTCCTCTCCTCTCCTCTCCTCTCCTCTCCTCTCCTCTATTAACAGAAATACTTTTTCACCATTTTAATATAAAGTTCAATACATTGGTCCAGATTTAGTTTTCTGCTTAGGTTTTCTGTACTGACTCTGCAGCACAAAAGGGTTTTAAAATCACCTTAAGTTTGCTTACTGAGCTGAAACTGGGAGCAACAGGAACAGTCCTACTGAAATTGGTTGAGATTTTTGCACATGCACTTGCTCACACACAAGCACATTCATTTTTTAATTACACTTTTACCCAGACATCTATAACCAAACATCTGCTTTAATGGGATAAAATCAGGAGACTCTCCCAGCCTCTATTAAGCTGAATGAATACTTTAGTGTTTTTACAGAGCTGTTCTTGGAAATAAAGCCTTTTTTGTGAAAAACTGTTCGCAGGACTGAGCCCGATATTTGTTTTGTTGTATTTATGTCATGAGAGCTCTCTAATAGGAAAAGATGTATGTTATAAGTATCTACATAATGGCTTCCCTCCAAAAGGGCCATTACAGGCTGTAAAATAAATAGTACTCATTTAATTCCTTTTGTAAATATACACAGTTTGGAGACAATAATAACACAGAGAAAGTAAATTAAACCACAGAAACCACGGCATCCAAATGAGTTTATGAAACCAAGGGGAAAAAAAACAACCACAAGACAATGGAAGACTATCTTGTGGTGAAGGTCCCGAGCTCAGCAAACTCTTTAAGCATATGCTTAATGGAAGAAAGGACTTAGCATGTCCCTATGTATCTTGCAAAATGAAGGCTTTAGTTGTGTATAGACATATAATAAAACAAAAACAGGCCACAGCAACAACCTAGCTGGATGTGGGATGTTAAAACTTCACAAAGCAAATTGGATAGTCCCCTATTTGATAATGTAAGGAACCCCTCAGCTCATCTGGTGACTTCCCAAGCCAGGAGGCCATGTTGAGTCCGTTTTATCCACCATGACCAGACTTTCCAGGGAATCAGCTCGAGCAGCAGCCTCCGTCCAGCATCAATGCCTTTGTTCTTTGTTCCATTTATGACTTTATATTTGCTGTTGTAAAAGGCACATTGCTTGGCCAAGCTCAGTTTACCAATCGATTCAGACCACTCCATGTCCATCACCCCTCCTCTCATTATTTATCAGTCCCACAATATTACTGTCATCACCATGTTTATCAGGAAGGATTTTATGCTTTCTTTCAAAACGTTGACAGAAGTGTTAAATAGCAGTCTTAACTAGCAGTTCGCCTGCCCAGTAACGATCCCCAATTTACAGGAATGTTTTGAGTTCTTCCCATTAGCAACTTTTAATCAATTTAATCCATCCATGTTGATTTTCTATTTTTCTGTGTGGGACTAAGGCAAATGTTTTAGCAAAGCCCAAGTCCATCAAACGGATACTATTCCCCTTCTCAGCACAGTCTGTAAAGCCATCAGTTAAAGTCATCCACTTTAGTTTGACAAGATCTATTTCAAATAATCCTAGGTAGATTAGCATTAATTACATTACTGTTTTTTAATCCTTTATCAGTCAAATCCCAGATTGAATGTTCCATTATCTTCTCTGGGATCAATGTCATGCTGAAAGAACTGTAATTACCCAAGTCATTCTATTTATCCTTTAAAAACATCAGTGTATTCACTTTCCTGCAGTTTCATGGCCTTGCTAACCATCAGTTTTAACGAATCTAAGAGTACCTTGGCCATTTCCTTTAAAATTTTTGGGTGCAAATTATCCACCTCTGTGCTTTTACAATCCTTTAACTTTTAGAGTTACCTTAGGAGTTGCAACGAGAGCACATGCTTGTGCTGCAAGATGAACAACATCATTACTGTAGCATCTACAAGACTTCTCCAGAGAGACTGGGCTTAGTTTAAAGGCAGGGAAGGGAAAGACCCCCTTCAGATCAAGAAACTGAGTACCAGCCATCCCAGCACACTCTCTGTCACAGGTCCCAGGAGCAAGGACGCCCAGGGGAGTCCAGAGCTGCCACTAGTACCACACTCTTCCAGGGGAAGAGCCTTTCTTGACATAGGACAAATCTGTGCTCAGTTTGATATATGGAGCAATCTATAGCCTGCTCATGAGAAAAGCACTTTCCCAGTTCTGGGGGGAAATTTGGCTGAAATGGAGCTGTTGGAGGACTCTCTGAAATCCAGGCTGTGTAATTCAGGGATTGCTGAAGGATCAGACTGATGAACCCCTTATACCCTTTAGGAGTGGTTAGGGAACAAGTACATTGTGATCCCCACTGTGCACAGCTAAGGAAACTAAAATTTTGTATCACATGACTCCGGCACAGTTTTCTTACTATACGGTAAACAGGGTGGGACCAGGCACTGGAGTTTCAGCAGTAATTATGCTGAGAATAATTTCTTTTGTGTTTTTTTTGTGTTAGCACTATAATGTGACTCAAATAACTTTTTTTAATTTGTTCTTTGAAACAGTCTTGTAAAAACAAGAACAGTAAAGAAAGATTAATCCCTCATCTCCACTAAATCATGTCCTAATGCTTCAGGAACAAGTTCTCAAAAAGGACTGAAAGACAAACACTGCTAAACACTGGGCCAATACGATATATGGGATTTTAATTACATTACTACTGAATCAGTCACCTACTAAGTTTGTCTCACTGAATTAAAGGTAAGGTGGTCAGAAAACCATAGGATACATAATAAATACTAAGCATGACAGTATGAATTAGCAAAACATAAAGGGTTTGATTTACACTTTATAACAGAACCTTCTTACTTACCTTTTGAAGCAAATCTTTTTGACAGTCTCTTAATTTTTGCTTTGTTATTTACTAAACACAGATTTGACAGATCATTAATTCTCTCGGCCTTGTTCAAATTGCATTTGGTTGCATCCAACTAATTCTTTTCTAAATTTGGGAAGAGGCCTGCATTTGGCACCTAATTTAATATAAGTGAAGAGGTACATGCAGATAAACCAGCCACTTTGTCAGGGGATGTAGCCTATTCATTTCCACAGCACTCGGCTGAGAGATTTTGCCCTCAGAGTGACTGAAAGACAGTGAACCTGTCCCTTGCTTCATACAACATGCTATACAATGTACTATGATATAGCTTCCCACTATTCCCCAGGCTCCCGATCCTGACACCCCTTGGTTGTAAGGTGCAGAGAAGTGCCAATACACTATGTATATACCCACAATGGCATGTCTGAAGAACTAAATAATTAAAAGCACCTCTACCAGAGGCTGAAGAGTGAAGGATTGCATGGGGTATCTCCAACAGAACCCTTTCTTCCACTAAATCCCAAACTTTCTGCATTCCTCAGCACCCAGAGGAGAACAAATCAATTCAATGGACTTGTTGCCTGTAAGACAAAATGGGAAAAAAATTTTATTTAAAAGTTTCAGTGAAGTATGTGTTGTTTTGCTGCTGTTGTCATTTGCTTTTGTTTGTGTTTTTTTTAATATAACTCTCAAAGGTTTAGGAAATTCTGAAGTATGAGATGACTTCACAGTGAAAAATGATGCATTCAGAAAATGTCAAAAGCAGAATGTTTTACTGCCTTCGAACTCTTTCTTTAGGTTTGCAGGGGGTGACCATGTGTGATAGGGAGAGACAGGGTGGCTTAGAGCATTTTATTTACTTTGAACAAAATGTTGTTGAAGCTGATAGATTCCTGTGGATTTTTTTTTTTTCTATTTGGGTAAACCCACCATTATTTGACAGAAAATCATAATAATAGGAAATTGCAATCAACTCCGGAAGCAGCCCCATCACTCATCTGCTCTGACACTGGTATTAAGGACCCCCATGGCCAAATTCAGGAGTTTTACTGCTTCATCAAGGGGTTCTCCTTTGTTTGTGGTTGCTGTGAGCCTAACCTCCCTGCAGACAAGGTGCTGAAGAAGGATATGCAACATACACTCAATTGTTTGCATTCAAAAACTGCTTACACCTTTCGCAATGCAGCATTTTCTAATAAATTACTGAAATTGCCTCCTCCTGGAGCACAGATGCCAAGAATCCTGCACAACTAACTGCTATAACTCTGAGTACAAATCCCAGCCATGTGTGCAAACTCATTTGGTTCGTGGAAATATTTGTACAGTTTATGGACACACACTAAGTTCCTGAGGCTTCTTAGTAACACTAAATATCTTGCTATTGTTTGCTCGTGGCCTTGGGTAAGAATTACTAAATGGGTGCTTTGCTTAACTGTAACGGAAAGCGGATATGAGAATAATAGGTAACAGCAATTTAAAGCAAATGATTCAAAGCATCTCCATTAAAGCATCACCATAAGCATCAGAGGAACGGTTATGAAACAAGAGTGCAGCACTTTCCTTCTTAGCTGTTCCTTTGTGAGAAAGGAAATGGATCAGGTAAAAGACAGAAAATCTATATCCATTTTTTTCTAAATGGCCTATTACATCAGAGTAACACCTCCATATCATATTAGCAATTTTATAGCTTAGCCTATTGGATTCACATGAATTTGATATCTGGTTTTACTCGCTGAACACAACTCATTGTGGGCATACCTTGTGAAGCTGTATGAAGGCAGCCCTGCTACCTTGTTCTCCTTCATGTTCATGCCCTTGAGTGGAGCTTTCCAGCACACAGTGATCTTTGATATACACCTCACATGCAAGTCATTTTGGCTGTTTCTTCACTAGGGGTTGGTTTGCTCAGATATGGCAGAGAGTGACAAAAACAGGGCATCAGTTGTGTTTCCTTGGACCTCTGCTGTGAAGGAGTCTGGAGAAGCACCAGGTGTCTAACGTGCGCTTGACAGCAGTAGCAAGCGATGGGAAGCTCAATTCGTTGGCTCCCCTGGGATGGGACATGATGTCCACACTGAGACATAGCAGCAGCAATTGTGGTCTAGGCATGGGGCGGAAAGTTGGGTCCTGTGGGGATCTCTGGGCAGTGCATCACCCTGTGACTCTCCAACAGCCACCTGATGCAGAAACCAGAGCTTCAGCTGCAGAAACAAAAATGCTCTCAAATGATTGAGTGAGTTCAAATTTCAGAAAACAGGGCCAAAACCCAAACCCTTCATAACCCAGATGTATCAACACTGAAGAGCAAATCCTGTAGGAAACGGCAATCTGTTCTCAGATACCCTTCCAGTTGCAAGACAGGCTCTGTTTTTGGAGTAAAGTAATCTCTGCATGTGCTTCAAATGGTATTAATAATAACCAGTTCGGACTCATTGATAGGAAAAGAATGGGTCTGGGTGATGCATGGGAAGCCCCCTGTCTGCCTCACGTGTACAGACATCATGGGGCAGCATTAGTCACTTTTTCTGCTGCAACAGGCTTAAAATAAATCCCATTTATAGGACCTTGCACATCATTTCACTGTGAAAGAGTTCAATGCAGAAAAGGGGGAGAAACAGGAACACGGACTCCTTCAAAGCTGTTTCTCATGCAGAAGTTGCTATCAGATTTGTAGCCAGAACATGGTGATAGCTGAGCTCCCCATCCATTTCCCCCAAAGAGACTCTCTAAACCTTCACAGTGGGATCCTCACTCTGACTGAAGCACAAAATAATGCAAATTCCCCCCTCTCTTGAGCAACAGAAGCAGTTCTGTTCAAGTGATTCTAGCAGATACAACACATCAGCACTGGCCTTGGGGAGATGTCATGCAGAATGCTATAAAACATAACTAAAATATACAGACATGTCCTTTTTACTTGCAAAACACCCTCCTGCAAGCAAGCTGTCATACTGGAAACAGTTAACTCCATAGCTCCCCATATTAATCCTAATATAGGCACCCACCAAGACCTCTGTGGAGTATGGAAGCATAACTGTCCCTGTTCTCCAATGAATAAACAGAGCCACAGAAGTAATAAGAGCAAAATTTTAAAACTTTGATATAAGAAGCCTTTGGTCACCTTTCTGACTGTAAGTTACATTCGTGATGCACTTCGATATTCTTGTAGTATGACCCATATTCTTGTAAATATGACCCAAAAGAGCTTAAATACTCAGGAAGTCTGTGGGAGAAACACAGAGAGTTGTGCCCTGAGTGCACCGACGGTCTCTAACTCCCCTGAGCAGCCTGTAATCATCTTTCTGTGAAATCCTCTTCTGCAACCTTTTCTTCCATTCCCCTCTTAGGTGTCTGGCTGCCTGCGTTCAAGGTCTGCTCCCACGTGATGCCACTTGTAATCTTGGATTGGATTTCTTTGAAATCAGCAAAGTTTGAGAAAGAAGTTTCCAGACTCTCCAGACTCTCCAGAAGTACAAGAAGTTTCCAGACTCTCCACCCACATCCCATGCCAGCCCTGCTGTCACCACCATCTCACCTTTGCTCACAGCATGGTCCAGCTCTTGCTGTTCCCTGGCATATAGATGCCAAAGCTAATCAGCGCCACTTACAAGCTTTATCTCCAGCATCATTCCTCTGTTGGGTGAGACTGGAAGCATAATAGAATAAAAACAGTTGTGTCTGAGCAAGAATTTAGGATGGTCTTTACAACATGTCTGAGGCCGCCACAGAGAGACAATTTGTAAGAGAGGACTGATGATGTGCTTGCAAAAAACAAAATTAATATTTAAATGACAGTGAAAGCAAGTGGAAGAAGAAACAGTTCCTTGTAGGATTTGATGAACAGCAGTGACAATGCAAGGAGGAGGATGGAAACAGCCAGCCAGGGCCGGGGAAATGGTAAAGTGGCACCACTCATTTAGCAGGCTGGTTATATCACAAAATCACACCCCAGGAAAGTACATGTCTGTGGCAGGGCACAAACGTCACAAGAAGGTTCAGAAAAGTACATGGTGATCACTCTTTTACTGGAGCTTCAGCAAAATCCATGATCTCCATGGAAACATCTCGATTTTGCTAAGTCAAAACATTTGGAAGAGAAAGATGTTTTGTCGATATTTGCAGACCATCTCAACAAGATAGTTAGCCTCATTAACAACTTCCCCGTATTCCTTTCTCTTACATCTGGTCTGAGTACTATGCATGTACTGGTAAATAAAATGTCCTCTGACTCTAACTGGCATAAGTCTACCTAAACTCTGTTATTCACCCTAAAAGCACAGTGTCTTGTCCTGAAAGCCTGGTGGCCTCTGGCACTCCCCACACACTAGCTGGCCTGGGTCAAGTAATACTAACATGTTATCAGTATGGGAAACCAAGTACCAGGTCTTGGGTTTATACTCTGGCTTTTCCAGACATTTCCCTGCTGGAACAAGCTTTTAGCTAGCCCCTTGTCCACATGAAGAAAGGGAAATGCCCCACTGAACCCAGTGAAGACCGTCACTCCCCAGGGGGTACTCCAGCCAGATATCTGGGTCAGCCTGAGACTCAGTCACCTCCCAGTTGTGCTCTTCTTTTTTTGTGCAAGCACAGAAGTGGTCCTCACTGGGGCGGGCACAGGTACCTCTGGATTGGTACGCCTGTAATCAACACTCTGCTCCCAGGTCCATTTTCAGTTGCGTCAGTCTGTCAGGGTTCATGCTGCAAGTGGGTTTTTAGCCCTATCATCTTCCACTTCACCTATTTGCCGTCTCATCAGGGTGCAGGACATTTGCTTCACCCCGGTCCAGACACACCCTTCTCATGCACTGGCTGCAAAAGCCAGTATAATTTCCTTGCGACCACATAGATCCCGTCTCTGTGATGCTTGTTAGTGTTACCTGCTATCTGAATCTCCACAGGCCCTTCAGAGTCCTGCCTTTCTGTCTCAGGAATTACCTCATTAAACCCAGATACCTCCCTCGATTTCCTTGCATCTGAAGGTCGTTCACTTTCACCTTCTGTTCATTTAACTACACCACAACTACCTCCAGAGATGCAATCTTTTGGCCTAGGATATTATTTCTGATTTACCTGCTATCATTTGGGAATAGGTCTCACCAGCACACTTCTGCTTCGCATGTGTATGCTGATGATATACTAGTATCCACTGAAACTGCCTGTTCCTGAGGTGCCCTCGGGGTTGTCTGGCTCTCTGTCAGATATTCACAGTTGGATGAGCAACAATTTTCCAGAGGTGAACATAGCAAACTGAAGCCACTGGTTCCAGGCAGCTACATATGTTGACTTTTCAACCCAAAGCTAAAATCTGAAGTACATTTATTTTATTTTTCCAAGGAAGCTATGCTCCAGTGCTGCCTCCAAAATGCAGTATGATAGGTATCTTTCACACAGTCCTGTTCCTCAGACTTGCCTAACAATTTTTTATTAGAAGGTGATGCCTTAGTGCTGCTGGGTTTGCTGCTTGTGTTGCTAGACTGACACCACTCAGTACTGCATTAGCTACTGCCCTTGAAATGGCAAGAAGAAACACATTCAAAGCAGGAAGAAAAAAAAAGGAGAGTTGGGGCAGAAAAGATTCAGTAAGGACTGGCTCACGTTCACTTAGACATCACTCAACCTTTGTCTTCATACCCAGTCAAGGGAATCTGCATTATAAATTATCTCACCCTAAAGCACATGTCTAAGTAATTGCATACATCATCCTCTAAATTGCTTCTTTCTGTTAATTGACTGAAAAAGGAGACAAAGTAAGATAAAATGATTCCTATTTCTGGGAGGAAGAACTCAAGTACTGGGATTGATCCCACTCTACCTGTCTAATTTAAACAAGTTTCAAGGCTTCCTTCATATTGAGACACGATATATCTGTGGGTGGAATCAATTCTCCTTAGAAGATACCCACTGGGAGCCTAACCGGCCACCACTGGACACCCACTTGATACCTGACAAAGGTGACATACAACCTTTCATTCACTTCCCTGTCCTTCTTCCCTATCTCTGTGTCAGAAGTGTGGGAGTATTAAATACTGGTGGAGGTGTAGGTATGGATAACAGTGTGGTATGGGGGTATATTAATGTTATCTAACAACAGATTGCCACCAGCAGCTGCTCTGATCTGCATGAAAGGTGATCATGATGCACAGGTTTCCCCTGTTCAGCGTACAACCTTTCCAGCACACATTTATATTAAAGTCTGGTCCTTGTTATGTGTCCCAAGGGCGTATCAGCACCAGCGTTCAGCAGGAATAAGTTTTCTAATGTATTAGAAGTGTTTGATCAAGTGTTAGGTTAATCTTTCACATGCCTGTCACTATGTCCCTTCAAGTCCTTTAATCAGAACGTTGGTTTTTTTTCCTTTTATCTACCAAGAATAAGCAAGTTTGCTTTTATCTTTTTAGCCTGGGGTTTATTTGGTAAAAATCAAAATAGACTGAAACACAAGTTGTATGTGAGACCCACCATCTATTTCTAGAGTGTCTTCACTGTCTCTGCTCAGGTGAGGGAGGGCTCAAGTTCACTGTATTTTGTGCCATCAGCCAGCTCCATCCACACAACATCTGGAATTGCTTTCCTTATGCTTAAATATAGTTGGAAGCTACTGTCATACACCATCTCCCAAGTTGATTTTTTCTTTGCCTACAAGCAGCTTCTTACTCTTGGATGAAAAGCTGGAGGATTTCTTCAGAAGAAGCTCTTATGTTTTTCTGCCTTAAAATAACTAGACTCATAAATAAAGCAGAACTATGCTCTGGGAATCAGATAGCGCTGCTCAGTATGTGATCACAGGAAACAGATGAAGGCCTCTGTGGCCTTGATGACTCTCTGTTGTGTAGTTGAAGTGTTTATGTGCAAATAAGGCTAAGGATGCACCAAGTTCTGTTGGTGAGTTTTCTTCCATAAGTTTAAGTGATTCATCTGACCTATTCTGGGCACCTTCTTTATGACAAGGTAAAGCATGTCTGGATCAATGGCATGATCCTTCTCAAGCTAAAGATGGCATCTAAGATAGGTCAGATGAGCCACTCCCTAAACACAGCTATTTCTCTCCCTTGATTTAAAAGGGTGACAGCTAAAGTTAGGTGAAATCAATCTTGGCAAAGAGGTAGACCCAAACACAGAGAAAGTAAAGTAGAGTTTGGGAGTCACACAGCAGTTCAGGGGCTGAATAAGGAATAAAAAGCAGGTTCTGCTTCTGTCCGTTGTGATATTTCTGTCCCATTGAACCTATTCTCCTGAGAGCTCGTGAGCAAAACCAGGTATTCAGAGCTTGATATTTGTGTTGAACGGACAGTGGCAGAATAGACACTGAAACTGCCTTTATGCACCATAAAGAAGCAATAAATGTCGCAAACTTGTTTTTCTCATTTCAGCTTTGCAATTCACCGTAAAAGGGAAAAGCTCCCAATAGTGTACATAGCATCCAGAGTTCATAAGAGCACTTGTTGTAAGACCTGACGCAACAGTGTCATCTTCTCTAACCATCTATGGCAACAAAAAAAAAAGCCTCATAAAATTATCTAGGAGAAACAACCAAATCATAATGAAATTACAAGAGGCTGCAAATAAGACAGCCAGCAACAGTCATGTTGTCCCAGTCCTACACACTCTTAACAAGAGTTGCATTGCAATGGTCTTACTTCTCAAGGCTTTGTTTCTGAATAAAGACCTTGGCAGGTGGGATATGTGCTTTACTGATCTATGACTGATTAAATATTTGTCATCCCAGGGAAATACAGTGGGAATTCCAATGTGTGTTTTAATTGTGTTTCACAGATCTCTGCACTCCTTTATGCTCCACTGAGTGGCCAAGCCTACAACAGGGGCTGTCAGTGCTGAGAGCTGGTCAGCAGGATAAATAACTAAGAATGCACAAGCCACTAGACAAACACATTCAGACATTATAATGTGTCATTAGGTATCTTCATGGGTTTCTGTTCACTTGAGTTCTTGCCAATAGTGTGACACCATTGCCAAACTGTATCCAAAAACAGCATGAGTGCAACTCAGTGATGGGACTTGTCTCTGCCCAATCATAGTAAAAGGAAGAGGTAAATACTTGTGATACATCTTTTTTGTTGTTGCTCTTGGGGCTTGGATTTTTTTTCTTTGTTTTCAAACAAAAAGTAATATTTTTCAAGAGAAGAATGTTTTCCCTCAGTTAGCATCTCTTACCCGCATACCTTCCTTTTGCTATGGGTTTTGCCAGGATGGCATAGCCATGTCTTTAGTCCCTGATGAGTTTTCATCTCATCTAAGGATGTTCACACAGCAAGAATAAAAATGCCAGAGGTTCAGCAGGCATCAGTCTACTTTCACTTCAGCTGTATCTAGACCCAGTTTCACAGCAGTGTTTAATAGCACAGGGTAAGAGCCACTGTCTGTGATGATTCACGCCCTGCATTCATGGTTTAGGAACATGGTTTTCTCTCCTGCGAAAACTACTCTAGTCTTGTCCCATAATCCTGCTCCTCCTAAAAACGCTTGAAAACTTATCACAGATATCAATGCATACAAAATAGGGAATAGTCATTTGTAAATGAAATTAGGATATCAACTTATCTCAGTGCAGAATAAGGTAAATTTGATGTCAGTTAGTTCCTCACTCTAAAGCTTCTGCCTAATACTACTGACCCTAGGAAAAAAAAAAAAAACCAAACAAACAAAACCAAACAAAACAGAATACATATTTGGGTTATGCTGGCATATGCTGAAGATTTCCCGGAGCTGTACCTAAGAAGTGTGAAATAACAGCAAGAAACAACATGTTAGGTTGTCTGTGCAAAGACTGCTCTGTCAGGTTTGTTTTTCAGAGCTGTGTGGTACCATATGGTACAAACACACCCCCAAAGGCTGTGGTTGGCTTGCAGTTGGAGGGGATTTTCCTTCTGTGTCACTGTTAAGATCTCCTCCTCTCCCATCTTGCAGCCACCCTGTGGGTACAGATGCCTGTACGAGACTGGCAAATAGCCCAATGGGGGTGAATTAGGGAGCAGTGTTATCACTTCCAGCAAAGACCAAGTACTAGCTGCTGATGAACTGAGATGCATGGAAGGGGAAATTATGCTCCAAAATTCCAGAATAGCTCCCATTCCTCAAGTTATTCTCCACCCCACTGATGAAGATTGGCTGTAAATGGATAATCTCAGGAGCATGGGTTTGAGCTTTGTACGTCTGCGGCTTCCCTGAGTGGTTCCTCTAAAATGGTGATTGCAATCACTGAGGTGGTGACCTCAGTGAAACAGGAATTATATTTTTAATTTATCAAGGATTTCAGTTATCTGCAATAGTTTGTTGCAGCAGATGGTGAGATGAAAAGCAACCCTTGCCTTGATACTGAGCAATGCACTGGATCCGATTCAAACTTGCACAGTGGAAACCCTACATTTTAACAGTGACTAAAACGCACTTAGATTCAATATCCTTACAAAAGCAACAAAAATCCAGTACAGTAGAGCTAAACTCCAATAGACAGCTTCAGTAAAAATAAGGAAGCTTGTTAAAAAGTGAAAACAGGCAGCTAAGGGAATTAAAACCTTTTAGGCAGTATGGAGACCACTGAAGGATGCAAAACTGGAAGCACAGCACCAGTGAATACCACCCATTAAGAAAGTCTTGAAAAAGGATAAAAGGAAACCAGTGTGATGACACAGCAAAGAAAAAGGGTTTCTTAGTATTAAGAAAGCATCATTCAACAGACCGAAACTGTACCCAAACCAAATAGTAATAATAAAAAT
Organism: Ciconia boyciana; assembly: GCF_034638445.1. Lineage (NCBI taxonomy): Eukaryota > Metazoa > Chordata > Aves > Ciconiiformes > Ciconiidae > Ciconia > Ciconia boyciana. The sequence continues at coordinate 160,804,063 of NC_132935.1, forward strand.
AATAGTGAAGTATCATAAATTCTTTTTAGTAAACACAAAATAAAATCAGGCAGATGAAAAAACAGTTTGAGAAGCAATCAACTAAAAGATTAAAACAAATAGTAATTTCTTCTTCCAATACACCAAGAGCAAAAGGCCTGCTCAGAGAGTCTGTAGGGCCAACTGATGATCCCAGTAGACAAGGAGCACTCAGGGAAAACAAGGCCATTTCCAGGCAGCTAAAAAATTCTTTGTACTGGTGTTTGCTGTAGAAGAAACTGGGAAGAGTCTTGTATACCCTTTGGTAGCCTGTAGGTACATCTGAGACTGAAATAATCACAGAAGAGATGCTGGTACAAATAGGCAAAGTGAACACTAGCAACTTACCAGGGCATCCACTCCTCCTAAGGGAGTCCAGCAATGAAATAGCTGAATTGCCAATGGCAACATTTAACCTTTCACTTAAAGTTTCCTTGGGAACTGAAGGATGTAGAGGGTGGAAAATAAAAGGATAGCAGAGGGACCTGGATCACTAACAGCCTGAAAGCTTGATAGCTGCACTAGGCAAGTTAGCAGAAGCTATAATAAGGGAAACAAACAGCAATCTTAGATTCAGTGTGATTTGTTTCAGATTTGACTCCCCTCATATTTAAGCGTTGGTTGGGTAGTCAGTCTAGACACTGTTGCTGTTGTAGCCATTGCATCAACGCTGGTGGCTGCTGTCCATATGGCAACAAGGGCTGGAAAACACAACACAACTGGCTGAACCCCTCAAACCCAGTGGGCTTGATACAACCATGACACAGGTTTTTCAGAGCCAGTCCCTCCACTTCAGGGTTTTGCAGGAACTGAGCACAGAGGCTTGGTGAGCAGCAATGGGATGCACTGCTGGGATTAATGGACTTTTTATCTCAATTGATATGGCCGCTCTTGTGTTCTTACGCTCTTGTGGCATCTTGCACTGGCCGTTTGCAAAGGTCCAAGCCTGCATTTTGGTGTTTCTTTATTTCATGAGAGCAAAACTGCTGTTTCTTCAAACTAATACTGGATACAAGCATTTCTGCAGGTAGCACATCAAAGAAAGGACCTGAATTGTCAAAAAGGCTCAAGGGAAGCTAAAGTTTTAGGAAGCACTTAGTGCTAGTCTAATTCTACTTCTTTTAAAACCAGGCAAGCTTTACTCCAGCTTTTTAGTTCTCAGCTGGGTAGTAGAGAGTTTATTTGTGCTAAGAGCTTCAGCATTGCTACAGGGCAGCTCTGCTTGAACGTATACATGTTAGATAAATGACCTCTCCACTCACCCCTGGTATGCAGCACAGCTCTGAAGTAGTTTACTGTTTGGGCATGTTTGATATCCAGGCCTGGCCAGATTGTTTCTGGAGATATTGATTTATCAAATCACAAGACATGGGGTCACCACCTGAAAGTATAAACACAAAGGTCTTTTGTTTGGCTGTTGAAAAGACCAAACATCTCCTCGTGGTCATCCTCCTCGGAGCTGCATCTCCTCCAGTCTGCTGGCTGTTTCTCACCCCAGCAGTGCAGATCTTTCACAGCACAAAAAGCCAAGCTGCAGCAAGGAAGGTAGCAATACCAGTCATGGAGGAGCCAAGTAAATAATAAAGACTGCTGTTGTTCAGGGTTACAAACCTGCCCACAAAGCAGCAAACACTGCTGTCTGGGAGAAAAATGAATCCTTATGGTCCTATTTGTTCCCCCTCTTAGAAGCCAATGCGCTGGCTTGTGGAAATGTATTACTCAATGCTGAGAAGCAGAAACCTCTAGAGCACTGGTCTCTGCAATTTTACTTTTCCTCTTAAAATTCATGCTTGCCTCAGATCACCACTTTCAACAAAAATATATAATAAAAAGAGCCAAAGCCAGAATCCCCTCCTTGTTTTGACTTTCCACATACAGGCACAGAAATGTTTGGAGCTTCTGATAGTGACCCCACATCTCTTGATTTGATAAACAGATGTACCCAGAAATAGTATGTCTGGGCAGTATGATACAGTATGATAACAGTATGTATCAGATACACCAAAACAGACAACTACCTCAGAGATTTACTAGTTATTTCACACGGAAAAGGTACCTTTAATTCTCTCTCTAAGTCTCTTAGCCACATGGATTTTGCAGCCTGATGGATTTTGCAGCCTGAATGATACTGGAACAGAGTCAGAAACTGCTATTGCCAGTGAATTTTGCATGGTGAGTGCTAACGTATCATAACGATGAGCAGCAGCACCAGTTGCTGAGGCTGATGGACAGACGATCACCCTGACCTGAATGTAGCAGGAGAACATAGCTTATTCATATGTAATTCAGGACTAATACACCCCATCCTCCTCCAGAGCACAGGGACTGCACAGAACACCAGCCCTCTGTCGTCATTGGGATGCGAGGTGCATCTGCCTTGGAGGAAAATCCTTGGAAGAAGCACTTTTCATGTCATTTCTGCAGTTACCTCCAGAATGAAAATCACTTCCTTGGATTGGTTATGAAAGAAAAATGGACTTTTTTGTATGGGTCAGCAAGTGAAGAGTTGCTCCCCCTCCCCCCCCTTTACTGATATAATTGGTTTTATCTGTTTATTAAACCTAGGTCTTCCTGGCCAATCTCCACCTAGGCAGAGACCTAACAAAAACATGAACTGACACATATCTAAGGCATAAAAAGAGGAAAAAAATTCTGATCCTACTTTTGCCATAGTAAATCTAAACCAACTCCACTGATTTCAGTAGCGTAACTGCCTTTGCCACACAGAAATTATCTCCTGTTGCAAGAAATGGTAATGCAGGAGATAGTGGGGGAGATCTGCAATTGATAGATTCTTCTGCTTCCTAAAATTGGTGATCCATTGGGCTGCAACATCCTACAGGATATTCCTGTCCTTCATTAACTGCTTCTGCTAAGCAAATTTATTCCTATTCTATTCTAAACCACTGTGACTTCCCTGATTTCAGTAGCACACAGACTGTTTGTTTCAACTAAGGATTTGCCATTCTGACCACATAGCTGCAAAATAAATTCAAAGACTCCAAGCTTCCATATATAGATGTATATTAGGAATCATTCACAGTTTGAGCATTTGGGGGAACTGGAGTCTTACTGATGAAGAATGTATAGTTTGAGAAATGGATCTGGAGTTCAAACAGCAACCAGCCTTCAAGTACAATCAGGCAACATGATGGTGTGACAAGAATATCTGGATGTGGTGGCTGGCTTCTCTTTACCTCTCTGCAAGTGGTCATGGGCATGTCACATAATTCTTTCTTTGTAGCAGCGTAACAGGGAAAATAATGTTCTCTTTTTACAGCAGGATCAGACCTGGAGCTGAAAAGCTCATGGCATTATTTTTTAAAGCTGTGTAGTAATTTAAGACAAAATCAGCCAATAAATATGATCTTTTCCTTCCTGGCATTTCCCTCCTCACATGTGCCAGCCCTTTGTACAGCCACCCACTTTGAATCCAGAGTCCTTAACAATTAATCAATATTTAACCCTGAATCCACTCAATTATTAATTCAAACAACAGCCGCACATTGATGTCAATAAAAAGCCCCAGAAAAGACGGAGAAAGAAAGAAAGCTGTTTGAAATCCTCATAAACAATGAAGAAGAAAAAAATGTAATGGAAAAAGGTGGCTCACCAGTAAAGATCATCTTGCAGATCAAAAGCAGAAGTCACAGACACGTATGTACACTACATTTTCAATTGTATAACTTCATTGTCTGCAAATTATGCACTGAGCCCAGCTACAGAAAACCTACAGTCCAGCCAAAGGCTATTGGATTTGCGCAGGAGCACCTTGACCCAAAGAACTCCTATTACTAGTGATGACGAATAGGAAGGGGTGTCCAGCTTGACTTCCAGCTTTGAGTCTGAATTTGGACTTGATACTTGCCAGAAATGAATAAATGAATCTTTTATTTGCAAGACAAATAAATTCACTGGGAGGCCTGTGAAACACCAACCCATACATTTCTACTTTGCAATCCACTTTCTCCAGCCCTCTAGAGTGCTAATAATGTGAATATTGCCCACAACACAGCAAGCAGCCCTTATGGAAGCCTCTTGAGGTTGTAGCCCTCCCCAGTAAAGCATAGTGATACAAAAGAAAAATCACACATACACGATTACTAGCTAACCGTCTTTAAAATGGTCTGAGCAGTGGCATTCACAGTGCAAAACCGCTTGGGACACCTGCTCCATAATAAGCACTGCAGCTTATGGATATTGCAGGGCCTTTCACCTGCAGACAGTTGCTGCTTTCCCCAAACCTGGAGCCATGTAACTGAATCCACGAGGTTTGGCTCCTTCTTTTATGGATTCAGAAGTGCTGCCTGTTTCTCTGAAGGGCATTTCCATCTCCACCCTCCAGATGATGACAAAGTTTATCTCTAGCTGCACCAGTGCCGTTTGTGTCCATTAGAGAGAGCAGCTAGATTCTCACATCTGGCTCCAAATTGTCCCTTGCAACATCTGCAGCTCCTAACTAGATCTGACATTAGCATACAGCAGAAACACATCCCTCCTTTCAGCACTCTGTATATCAGAACATCAACAGATGACAGCTGATGGTTCATGCACACCCTGTAGAGTAACAGTGCTATATATGGATCAGAGTCCGACTCCATAGCTTTTTTGGTGTCAACATTCTCTCTTGATATAATCCCCTGAGTTTTTTTATGATGGAAATTAATGATAAAACATTTAAATCCACACTTGACAGTAGACTGGATGAACTTATGCCCACCGCCTTGTTTCCATTCTTAAGCATTACTATGTCAGGTATGTAGTGAAAATTAATTTGATAAGTGTGAGCACTTGTTTAGCTTCAGGGTCCCCTATTAAGGCTATGTCAGGGAATTGAGAAAATAGTCTAGAGTTATAATATATTTTTTCCTACCAACAAAAATGTATTTACACTGTTTAACTAAAGGAGACATTATTTTGTGGGACACCAAGATAGATTCTTTCAATTATTTTGACTATTTTACCACAGACAGAAAGACTGAATGCTCATTTGAAGTCAGTAGAAAATAAATATCTTTGTTTTCTCCTTGTTGTTGTTTTGTTTTGTTTTGTGGTTTGGTTGGTTGAGTTTTTTTTCATTTTAAAGGTTTTTCTTGTACCTTGTAAACATCCTTTTTCCTGAAAATATTTCTACACTGTCTCTCCGGGAGCCTAGGAGCAGAAACCAGATTTACCACTGAGAGCTCCCTCTTAAAACAAACCAGGAATATATTGTTCCAGTCACCATTCACTGGAAGAATTAATTCTTTTTTGTGGGATCACACCTCCAGCAGTAGTTCTGGAAACCAAAATCCAAATGTTACCTGACTGAGCAACATTTGCTATTACTCTAATATGTAAACTCTCTAGCTCTGATCTTTGCCTCAATATATTTTTGTCAGATGCTCTAGAGGATGTCTGAACCCACAAAATACAGATGCCATTGAGAGGATGTTTGTGAATATGCTTGAGCAATAGTGAATTATGACCAATTTCTTCTAATACTTAAAAAAGTTAAGATATGGTCTTTCCTCCCCTTATGTGAAACTGTTACGCTTCTCTGTCTGACTGCATTGACATTGCTCTGTTTTCTGCCTCTGCTGCCCAATCCACTAGTCTCCCACTTTTATCAGCCACAGACAACTATGTCAGTATCTCTCTCAGTATCTCAGTCACTGCTGTGTAACATCAGCATTTACACAGCATCACATAAGCCAGCTGGTGCTTGCAAGTGTCTCTTGAAACCCAGGTCCTCACTAGGTTTTAGTCTCAGATCCACAAAGGTAGTTCAGTAAATAATTCCATGAAAATCAATGAGTGTTAGATGTCTAATTCCTATCTGGACAATTGCATGCCTTTGAGGACCTGGGTCTTGGCCCACACACCAATGTCATTTGGAGTAAAGAATATGTCCTTTAATGAGTTTTTTTTATGAGACCAAAATTAAAGTTGTTTTATGATGGGAGTTAAACATTATTTGTCCCTTTACAAATCACTAGTCCAAATAAATCTGGTAAGAAGCTGATTTCTTCTAAAGGCTGTAAGTTCCCAGGGGCAAAATAATTAAATTTTCCAAAATACTTATCATAATTATGTTTTGTTCAGAGATTAGTTGAGCTATCCTCTTGGGATCAATTATGACTCATCCTAAAGCCAGAAGCAAAAAAGTTTTTTGGTAAATCCTATTGGAATGAGTACCAGCTGCTCCACACAATAAAGTAGCTCTTTTCCCGTATTTTAACATGCTAGTGAAGTTATTAAAACGTTGCTCTTGGTCATTCTTCAGCATTTTGCAGAAAGCGCTTGAAGGTCAGTGTGGCTGGCAATTAGAGAACAGGATATGCAAAGGAGCTCTCAAGGAGCGATGATCCAGGTAGGGGAATCTGTTTAATAAGAACATGCGGTTTGTGTAAGACCACATGTTCTGCATTTTCTGATGAAAAGAAGCGGCAGGTTAGAAGGTTAGAACAGAGCAGTAGAAAATAATCAAAGGGCCCAATTCTGATTGTCTCGGCATTTCCTACCTTCAGTAACTCCAGTGGAAGCAGCTTTCTCATGTCCTGCTCATGCAAAAAAGAAGGTAGAAATTACTATTACTTCAGCATGAGCAGGTTGTTTTGGGGTCCTGATTCTCAAGCTATGTTTTTATGGACAGCATAACCCCCTCTTGATTTCCAAAAGCTCCCTTAAAATCACATGTAAATGGTACCTAATACTTTAGCACTTGAATTCTAGCTCCCTGTGATGCTGTATGGATGGGAAAACTATCAACAGTTTGAGTACTGAGCACAAACACTGTTTGTTCTTGTTTAGAGGTGGTAGAAATTACCAATATCTTACCCAAGACTGCTACTTGGGAGCAGTGAGTTAAAATGCTCACAAGTCAATGGTCTCCAAACCCGTTCTGTCCCCCAGCACAGGACTGGCACAGAACAGTGGATCCAAGCACATTTCACAACTGAATCCGTGTTGCACAGTGATACTCCAGGCTTTGCTTTTTTTTTAAGGCTTTTACTTTCAGAAAAACTTTGTACGTATCTGTATGCATTTGATATCTTCTGCATTTAAAAGATGATCCTGAAGATAATTAGAGAGGAAAAGGAAAGAGCAAGTGCTTCTCCAGCTTCTTAAAGTAGCTCTGCCTTGCTTCTCCAGGTTGGTAGATCCCTTGACACCTTTCAGTGGGGGTAAGGATTGATTTAGAAATTTCACATACACAGATGGACACACAGCGTAGGTAAACTCATTCTTTGCCACAATTCAGAGATCATTTAGAAGGCAATTCATGGGTGTGGACCGTGGTTGTAGGTAATTCCTATGACTCAGTGGCATACTGGCTGGATGACACCAAGGTGTATCTGTATAGGCCTGGCATCCATTCTCTCCTTCAAGCTGCTGCAAGACAAGCACAACTGTAGTGAAATACCATTAGACTAGACTCCAAACCCTCTTTTATTTATGATGCACTACAAAGGAGTATAGTGCTACAATAGGCAGCAGACTGATAGCATTACACTCTGGCACATGCCATATTTAGGTCAAACAAGAGCTGCCTTTACACACCCTGGGTGATGGATTCAGTCCTCACCCCATTTACTTCACCCAGTGGGCTTGGAAAAGGCTGACTAAGGGCAATAGAGCAGTCAAAGGGCTTCACCTTCCAGTTGTGTCTTTCAACAATAACGTAATTTGCAACCAGCTATGAATTTGGGTACCCTCAAGAACTGGCATTAAACAATGTAATTTCACAGAAAAGTGAAAACTTCACATCCTATATAATTCTGCATTCATTGTCCATCATTCATTCTCCATAAACAGTTTTGTGAACTTGATGATTAGTTAAATTTACAAGAGAAGGGTATTTTAGGGAGAAGGGTATTTTCCATAGAGAACAGTCTACCTGTGACCAGAGAAAGCAGATTCAATTCTCAGGAATTATCTCTCCCTGTTGCAAAAATTACCTTTGCTTTTTATTCATTGTGACAGATCTCCTTTCTGTATCAGCTAAACTATTGCAAAGGAAAAGATTTTGGTGTATGATTTCTTTTGTGATACTTTGCACAAGAAAAGGATTTATCTGTCAACTTGTATTGTGAATATCATCAGCCAATCAGCAATAAAAGGTAAATCAATTGCATGAACCAAACAGATCAATAAAATATGGAGCAATTAATTTTGCTCAAGATGCTTTACAGGATATCATTTGCCTAACAAGGAGCAAACACGATAACATCAATTACTTCTTAGAGTTAGAAAGGCCTGCTATAAGAAATAATTGGAAGTAATTATAAACATCAGATTTCTGAGTTTACAAAGATTAAAGCATTGCAAAGTTTGATCTCTCCTGTGAAAAGCTATTTCTCCAAAAACTGAAGAATACTGTAAACAGGAAGGAGGAAAAACTATCATTTCCATTACCCAAAATTCAAGCCAGACAACTTGAGAGACAGTGTTTAGAGTACATATGATGTATTAATCTTACCAACAGGAGAGAAGCATCGTTTAGTCTTTACTGAAAGTAAGTCTGACTATCAAAGTCATTTCTATCCATATAAAGCACAGGCCACCATGTTACAAATATTGTCACCTGCCTGCAGATGGCCCTGCTCAGCCTGGGAAATCTCTACATCAGAGGGTTTCCTCATGGGAAAATATTTCTGCTCACAGTATCAGTGGCAGAATCAAAGTCTGTGTGGAGATGGATGCTGTTATCACACCATGTGTCTGCTGTAGACTTGTCTCTGAAGGACACCAATGACTCTCAAACTCCTCAAAACTACACAGCTGCAGCAGCTGATTGACAGAGCATCTGTATGAATTTATTCAGTCTAATTTTTCAAGCAAAGCTACATGCCAAACTGACAGCCCCTTCCCCCAGAGCAGTACCTGGTTATTTTGCTTCCCATGGATTGCACAAGCATGTAAGCATTTGGTCAATTCACAAAACTACCTGCACTGGGCCTGCACATGATTGCATACAGGCAGGGCTGCATATAGGCAGATCCCACTGGATATAAAAATACAAAATAAGCTACTAAAGAAGGGTGAATCAAGCTAAAAGGACATTGCCATGAGCCCCAGAAGTCCCTCACCTATTCGGGACAAAGCTGGAATAGAGCATCCCTCCCCTCTTCACTCTTTTCTTGACCAGCACCATGCCCTTAGACATCTTTTGAGGCTTCCTCTATCCAAACAAGGGCTAAAGATATGCTGGAAAGACCTGAAAAAAGGTGAAGTTGAATAAAAGTAGCTGTGCAACTCAAGGGATGGAAAGCTTGAGAGGGTGACTGATAACGAATTAAATACAGGACTAATGAGCAGGCTGCCTGTCCTCCATCAGAGGGCTAAAGAAGGTCTACACAAGGCACGTGGTATTTGTATGGAGGATGATGAGTAGACATGGGAAAATGTTCAAATACAACATTTAAAGATACGTGACATGGATTGAATACTTGGTGTTGCTAAAGACTGGAGCTAGTTTGTGTACTAGGAGTATGGATAAAGTAATTAAGCAATAAAAATAGGCACAACAGATGCTTGATGAGAAACACTGGGGTGATTTTCCCATTACTACATAATGTATAAACAACTGGTCAAATATACACAAAGAGGAACTGTATATTTGATACTTTGAGCTTGGGGTTTTGGAGACTTGGACCCATCCATGTATCCTCTCAGCAGCAGTAAAACTGTGTACCAGGAGACTCTGAATAATAGAATATGCTAAATCTAGTGTTGCACTGAGCTGCATGACCAGGCAAGCCTATATGAGTTGGTCTGAAGGTAGCGCAGTAACTTGCTGCTGCTGTCAGTACATGGACAGTACACTTTGGAAAAAGCACCCAGTCTCGGGGGGTTTCCAAGACCCTAAGCAAGGGTGCATATCATAGCTATATCCCAAACTGAGTGTAGGGTCTTGGCACAAGGCCTGAGATTGCAACATGTACCTGTTTTTGAGGGAAAAAAGACTCTGTGAGGAGCTGCAGATGAGACCCAGCACTGGAGCTAGAGCACCGATGTGGGAAACAGGGAGGCAGGACCTCAGGGCACACTATGGGGTGCACCCAGTGCTCAGCTCAGACGCTGCCACTAGCTGCCTAGTGCTAAATGCTGCTTAGCGCAGAACTCCTCCAGGAATTAAATATTAGAAAAATAAAGGTCCATCCTTAAATTAGTCAAAAACACCTAAGAAATGCAAGCTGAAATGTTTCCCCAGAACCAACTCTGTCCTAGAGCACTAACATACCACCTTGGCATATGTGGAGGATCGCTTCACTGAGGCCTTACTCCTGATTTTGCTTATGCTGGTATTTTGATGGAATTGCTTCTGATCAGGGCAGTGTAAATGAGAAAAGAAGCCATGTCGGTGCAAAACAACAGGTATTTCTAGGTCTGACATTGTGGCTGTGCAAGTAGCCTAGGACTGATGTAGTGGAACAAAAAGGAGAAACAAGCAGGATAATAAAGAGTAGTAGGGGGCTTTCATGTGCACTGGAGCGTTCCCACTAGGCTAAAAAGGCCTGGTGTGTCTCCTGGTATATGTCAGTGCCTTAGTTAAGAAATGGCTGCACAAACAAACAGGCAAACAGAAAACCTGTCAGGAGACTGTCAGGGCAAGAGTGTGTACAGCTGACAATGACAAATCCAAAGGAAACACAAAAAAAACCCCAAAAAGCCCATTAAAGCAGCACAAGAAGATGAGAAGGGAAATTAGCCAGGCACCAAAGAGCATCCCATTAGAGAGAAATTTGGTATTAACAACCACTACTTATAGTCATCACATGGCCTTAATGAACAATTTGTCTTTGCCAAAGCCTGCTGTCCCTACTGCAAGCCACCATGTTTGATGTCCTTTTAATGGTCCATGTGTTTCATTTGTAACAATCCAATTAACAATCGGGCTCCAATAGGTCTAATCATCATCTACTGTTAATATTGTTTCTGTACTGTTGGGAGTTTCACAGTTTGTTAAACTGCATGTTGCACAACTGAGATTTTCAAACTCAAAGACCTGCTCAGCCTGTTAAGCTTCTGGAGGGGAACGAACTGATAAGGACAAGAAAAATATAGCTACAGAAGGAGCAATGCCACTGAGCTGGTGCAGTAATTCCTCCTTTTAGAACCAATTCTTAGCTGCACATAATACCAAAGAGCGTATTATGTGCACAAACCATATGATACAGGGGCTGCAAGAGCCTATGGGCTGATGATCAGCATTCAGAGATATCCTGAAAGGGAGAGACACTATGTGTTGATTTATTTGCCAGTATGCTGACAGAGTAGCACACACTGCTGGGTCATTGCAGCTGAGCATCACTTCTTCCATCCTACAAATCAACATACTGCAAACAACCGAAATCAGGGAAAAATTGCTGCCCCAGACATGAAGTGGACCCAAGTGTGCACAGCTCTGAATGGACCAAATTAAGAGGATCGGTGGGTTTTTGTGAGCCCAGCGCTTCATCTGGGTTAATGTGCACTGAGCTGTGCAGAGTGTGTCCCTTTACTGCACCCCATGCAGGAGCGATACGCTGCACTGGGGTTGTGCTCCTCTCCGGCTAGGGAACAATTACAGGATGGACCTGGAAAGGGGAGATGATTTCCTGAGGTTATTATTTCTCTACTGCCTCAGTTATCCTGCTAATGTTAACATCATAAAAGTGGTTGAAGTGTGGTCTGTAATGTGACATTTGTAGTTTTGATCTTTTTGAAGTGCACTGCTCCTTCCCACTTGGCTTACAATCCTCCACGACTGAAACGCCCAAATATACAAAGAGAATTTCAGTACCATACATAGGCCAACACAGAGGTGGTACAGAAAAATGTTGATTCATTTGAGGGGCAGGCTAGAAAGTCTGGCTATTTATATCCTGTCTGCTGAAATTACATCATATGAGCCAAACAAACAAAAAACCCCACAAACTCCAGCAGCTTATGAACCCTTTACATAGTTGCAATCACTTATGGGGTTCACTGATGCAAAGGACAAAATTATAACCTGATGATGATGTGGACTGACTGCCTATCCACTAACAACGCCCTTTGGGGGTACTTAGGTTTTACAATAAATAGAAAATGAACAATTTTAGAGCATCCTTTGTATCACCTCATTATCTCCTTTGAATCTAATCCTGTTCAGGACAGCAGACTCTCAACTGTACCTTTCAATCCTTTTGTATATGTTGAACATTGCTGTTTTCTTAGAATCTATACATGCACATAGTGTATTATAGAGATATACAATGGCTAATTTAACTGTATTTTTAGCTTTGTTATACCCTTGGTGGTGTAAAAATAAATTAGGATTTTTGTAATGTTCAATTATAGATGCTGAAAGAACGGATCAGTCCAACATCAGTTTTCTTTTCATCCTCTTTGTTGATTCATGTTCCTTGATTTTCTGCATAAATTGGTAATATATTTCTATACTGTGTAGCAGCGGATAGCTAGCAACCTGAGAAACAACAAACTAACTTTCTATTTATTAAGAATAAATGCCTACTTTTTTTGCAGCAGGTTATTTTTATTTTTGCATAAACAAAGACAGAAAAAACATTTAGAAAGTCTTTGAGATTCAGAAAGATTGAGACTAGGTTAAACTCAGAAAAAATCTGTATATGAACAGAAACACAAAATGGAAGTTATCTCACAACTGTCCCTGTTGACAGCACTCATCTATATTTAAGTGTAACGTACAAAAAAAAATCATGATAGCTTGATATTTTATATATGTAATTAAAGCAGCAAAGTCTAAATCCTCAGTAATCCTGTGCAAATTATATGTGGGGCTAATGACCAATGAATCTAAACCAATGCACAGAGGCAAGTGTAACAAGGGTGCCCAAAACCACCAAGACCTTCTGTCAGCTACCCAATAGATGTGGAAAGCATTTGGGTTTCTGGAAAGTATGTAAAGGTTTCCTATGATAGCAATAGGCAAGATGCTCTTTACTAAGACTAGCAAAGTTTGGTCTTAATGACAGAAATAATTTTCCAGAAAAGACAGAGGAAGAAAGGAGGATGTAGAAAGAGACTGATTAATAGCTGCACTTAGACAAGATCAAACAATGTAATAAAATCAAGTATCTTTGAAAGACCAAAATAAGATCCAGAAAACCAGACCCTATTTGATTTGAGTAATAAAGATGTTGTAGCCAATAAAAGTTTATGTGGAAACATAATCCTCTAAACTGATAAAAACTAATTTCACCCAGAATCGTTAAGAGGTTACCAAATTACCCTTCTTTATTTTAACTTTCTTTTAATGTCAGTTGTATTTCATAGATTCTGTGACAGATCTCAATGTAGAGGTTAGTTTCCATACTGTAAAATTTGAGCATCCACATCTCACCAGAAATCAGATATCTGCCCAAAGAGAATAAGATATATAAATGATTATTATCTCTCTTCTGACATTACTGAGAGACTTTACTGCTATTCCAAGACTTGTACCTGCACCAGCATGGTAGGAAGATATTTCCTGCCCAAAAGATTTAATCACATAATTGATTGGCTTCTTTTATACTTGGTGGATGGACAGGTAGAAAGTGCTTTTCTTCACTGAGTATAGTGTCTACGGGAGGCTTCACACACCCCATCTTTGATATCTGTGATGTGAGCACTTATATCTGACCTATATGATCAATGGAAAGAAATAGGCACTTCTGGGGACTTCCTCTGACTCAGATGTCTGCTTCAGTAGATGAGTCATGCCTTAGCAGTGCCTACTTGTCTCCATTGATATTAAGGCAGACTGAGGTCTTTAGGTCAAACGTAAATTTTATCAGACAGCCTGCCCACCCCTGCTAAGTGCACCAAAATGGTAATGTCAAAAAAAATTACTGTTGCCCCAAATTATATTTCCTTCCTTTTTATCTTCATTTCCTGTTTAAACCAGCTCCCTAGGGATGCCACATTGTTACTGGAGAAAGTGTAATTAATAGGTTGGTTATCTGTAGCAGAGACTTAATGCTATTCTCAAAAGAGCAATGTTCATTCACAGATTTGGTGTTAGCTGTGACACCCAAGCTATTCTAGCTGCATATGGGGCAAGAATAAGATGCTATAGAGAAGAATAGACACATCCTATAGCTCAGGGTGCCAAAACGGCACACAGTTTGTGCCATGCAAACATGGCCTGGACCATGCATCTTCCAATCTCCTCTCGCTGCCTTCTGCACCTCTGCCTCTTCGGACCAAGTGATGAAGAGGGACCCACATCGAGTCATGTGGTGGGAGAAGGGTGGGAAAGAGGGAAGTTGCAGGATGGAGCCATATCCTCAGACATGTGTCTTCTGGCAGAGCCCCTGGAAACATGGGGACCCTCAGGGAGATGGCTTCTGGGTTTGTGCCATGGCCACTCCCTAACTCTGGCAGGAGAAAGTAGAGGAGGTGCAAACTGCAGTGTTTCCCATTCTGCACCTGCATTCTTGCTACATAACACATTATTTGGCCTCTGTTTTGAGTTTCCAGGTTCATTTGATCAAAATATGATTTATAGACAATAATACAGTATGAAAAGCATTCTCATTTCCCGCAGTATGTACAGTAATTGATGTTGATGCCAGCTGACTGGAAGATGCAGGGGAAGACAGGGAAATTCAGAAAATCTGGCCCCAAATCCTTGAAAGTTATTTCTACTCTCTGCAGAGGGTTTTGGTTGCAAGTCTCTGTGAGCCCTTCAGAGAGCTCAAAGTTGTCAACACTGCGTTATTACTAAGACAAGTTTTTTAATTTAAAAAGTGAGTGGCTGATTTATGATAGTTTTCCTTTATTTCCAGACAGCATAATACTGGCCAGGTGATTTCTCTATTGGCAGTGACAAACTATGGAAGATTTTAGTTGTGTCAGTATTTCTATGAGTCTGATGCAAAGGAGAATTTGATCCCAGCAGTATGCAACCCACAGCCGTATGCCATGTAATGCTCTCTCAGTTGTTATATTCTGTCGCCTTTTATATACACATCGGATTTATGTTAATCTCCACTACAATAAATAATTGTGGCTGAAATAGCCAGTCTACTGAGAATGTTTACTCATTTATAGTCTATACTTGTCTATACTATAGATTTAAGCTGATCCATCTACTGCTGTAGCGGCACAACTGCAGTTCCATTTGGATGGACTCTTTATGGCAATCAGCCACAATTTGCAGGATAGTATCTTCACCTGCTTTCCAACAGGAGTAATTTCCACTGGTGGAAATGGAAGTTTTGGCTGTCACAATAAAGATTTGTAATTGTGCAGTTATACACTGGCTGAAAGTGGGGAAATCCAAGGTGTAGGCAGAACTGTAGCACGTACAGTTCCTTTTACAGTCTAACTTAGCTGCTCATCAATGAATTGCCATGAGAATATGTGCAAATGAGCTGGAGTTGTCAAGAAAGAAATACATTAGAAAATCCCCAACTCTGCTGGAAAATTTAACTAGAACATCAGAGGGGAGGACTGAGACTGGCTGTTAAACATAACGGTACTTATGAAACCTACAGCTCAGAAATTTTTTGAACTGTTGACTAACAGAAGGTAAGGGGTACGTACATACAGCAGGACAGCTCTATATACAATTTATGATGGTCTCCTAAGTGTTTCCTGAACATCAGTGCCTATCGAATGTCAGCCACAGGACGAAGTGCTAGACAAACCTTTGGTTTGACCCATGTGGCCATTCTTATACACAGTAGTATAAGTAGACCTAACAGCTTCAGGTCAAGTACTTGAAGATGACTGAGAGCCCTTTTCCTGCCATATAAAACTGTCCTAAAGCCCCGGTCTTGTCCTTATAAGAGCATTGTCCTCTGGCAACAATTTCAAATAATTAAATATTCAGACTTTTGGGCCTGTTTCACACGGTCCAGGATTAGAAAGATGCGAAAACTTTCCATATTATTTGCATAGCCTCAGAGTGCTGATTCATTGCCAATGGATTTTGGATTAGACCCACTTTACTTTCAGAGAACCAGCCTTTAATGACAGCTGTCACACTCGCTGCTGTACAGGTCAAAGGCATTCATGGTGAAACTCAGTGAATGGTAAAGAGATAAACATGAACCAGCCCACTGATGGAGTTGCTCAGGTAGGCTCATAGGTAGGAGCTGTTCAATTAGATATTAATTAGATATTTAAAGGCTATAACAGGAAAGACCTGGGAGCTCACAGGTATGGAGGCAGAGAACCAGCATGTGACCTCTCACAAGCATGAGTGGCCCATGAGTCTTCTGCAAGCTGATGGGCATCTTCCAAAAAAGTGTTTCACCTCATCCTAAGTGTCTAAGGTGTGTCATATACATTTTTATGTGGAGCTGATATCTCTCTCCATTGATTAAAGGGTGAGATTAGATGTCTTTCCTAGAACAGATGACTTACTTTATACAGCTAAAGTCAGTTGAGTCCCCTCCTCCCATGCTCTGTGATGAAATCAGTGGCCAAAATATCGGAGGAAAATACTCAGAGGGAGAAAAAAACATATATTCACTGCAGTAACAGAGAAAGAAAAAGTAGAAAATAAACCTCAAACAAATATATGCTGATTATAAAAAACTGCTGTAAGAGAATGTGTTTATCAGAACTAGGATAGCCAAGTTAATCAGAGCAACAGAAGGAAAACCACCCACCATGAAACTGTGTCTCAGTTTCCCTTCTTTGGAAAGGTTATTCTTGAGAACTCCTGTCTCCTCTTTTCTTTTCACCCGCAAATCTCCTTTATCTTTCTATGCCCTTTACAACCCCCTGATTAAATGTAGGCTGGATTCCTTCACACATTGTGTTACTACCTTCAGAGAGCTGTTCTGTTATGTCCAAAACAGCGTTTGCATGACAGACAGATGTATATATAGAGGTAGATATAGATATATACAGATATTTAAAGATCACCTCTTCATACTTTTTTTGCCCTGTTTAATTCTAGCTGTGTGAACAGGCTTACACATTTAGATCAAGATTCAGAGCCGATTAAGCTCAATGAAAAGCTCACACTGACTTCAACAGACATTAGATCATGCTCACAGAGAGGTTAATAGACCTTTCAGCAAAGGAAATGAAAGTGTAATAATACACTGGCTTAGTGTATAATCATGTCTTCATCTAATAGCAAGCCCCAGTGTCTGTAATAGTCCACTGGTTTCTTACAGATAAAAGGCCTACTTTTTTGGCTCAGATCTCACTCTTTTGGTATTGAAGGTCATGGATTCAATTTCCAACAGTTTTTAGGTCTTGCTCTTTTGGTATTGAAGGTCATGGATTCAATTCCCACCAATAGCCACAATGTCTGAAGGGATGCTGCCATATCCGTGTATGGAGGCAGCTGAGGAACGATGTGAACTCTTTGTCTTTTAGAGGCATTTGTCTAAAAGAAATAATACGTAATAGAGTGATTTAGTTCCTGAATTCTTGAATCATGTATTCTTCCTCTAATCCCCAGTCTCAGAGGCTATAAAACCTAGGGTTTTTTACTGGAAGCACATATAACTGGCACATAACTCTTCAAGCTTTGCTGGTAGAGGTAGCTTTTTGAGTACTGGCATTTGTGATATCAAAATATATGTAACTTTGGTTATTGCAAAAGCTGTATCTCTATTACTAAACTAAAAAATGCCAGGCAATGTTCCCAGACTTTGAAATGTTGTCCATCCTGGTACACTGTCAGAGTGCTTCCAAGGGCAGATTTGACCAATGTCTCCCAGAACCTCTCAAGGTTCCTGGCCACAGTTGGCCATTCCCATTAGATTACTTCGGAGGGTAAGAGAACTTGGCAATATGGACATGGGCTGTTTGGTGCCACTTGAACATTGTGCCAGTCTCAGGCAAATTTAATTCCTTAGAATACTTGCAGACAAAGGGTCTAAATCTGTCTCCCGGCATCTTCATTCAGCAATGACCCCAGAGGAAGAGTCCTGTTGTAGACGTCAGTTGCAAGTGGTATCTCTGCATTTTGAAGAGTGGTCAGCTAGACTGGAGTGAAGAATATTGTAATTACTTGTCTATATTTCCTGTATTATAAGAACTAGTTTGAGGAGGTTTTGACCAAAGGCTGCACTGATAACACAGAAGAAAAAGATAATAATGCTTTATTAGCTCATACTTGGATGAAGCTTTATTGACTGCAAAAAGGAACTGTCCACAGAGAAGAAAACAAAGGAAAAGTATACATACCCTACATCTGCGAAAGTTCCCTCTGTTGTATTGTCATTGAAAGAAACAGAAATAACAATACCAGAGGACATAAAATTAATTTCAGGACTCCATTAAACACTATATAGAAAAGGCTAACTCCAGCTAATCAACTTTGGCAACCTTTCATCTGCTACAATAGACCATGAGTATTCTCTTGCAGGTTCCTTACAGGAGAGATAAATGGGAGTTTGAGACAAGAAATGCTCTCTAATGATGGATTCTGACATGTACAGGTTGCCAGGATCAGTGGGAACATATTCCCAATCCATCATCTCCTTCACCTTGCCTTCTTTGAAGTTTCACTTGTAACAGTTTCCAAGGCTATAATATGTCATTCCTTTCACAGATTCCTGCATTCATGCATTAATTTCTATGTAGGCAATTGTAGGAATGCAGATGTTACCTAGATTTAGCAACAACCTAATTTTCAAGATGTCTTCTACCAAAATTGCCAAGAACCATGATCATCCCCATCTTCTGGTATTGCCTCCACTTCACTCTGTTGCCCATTAGCGAGGCAGGTCTTCATGTGCACTGCAGGCATATAATGGCAGAAAAAACTTCCTTTCAAAGTACTATATCCATTTACTCTAGTATGTAACTAACATACAGTAGGTTATAAAATGGAGATAAAGTTCAGCCACAGCTATTATCAAGCCAGAACTTCTCCACTTCAGTTCTCAAGTGGGGTATCACATTGGCACTTTATAACAAGTATATGAAATACCTGAAATCCCCCAGATAGGACTCTGAAGAAAAAATCATAAATGCTCTTTTTAAATTATAAATACTATGTTTAAACCTGATCCATAAAGAAAGCATATAGACTTTTAAGTCAGTAATGATTTCCATTTAGTCTTCTAAAGATAGCTTCTCCTCCTTTTTCTGACCTAGGAAATACATCATAGCATAATAATTCATAATCATAATATTAGTATTGTAACTATGGCATAATAATATAGCTAATCACAGTATTGTAACTAGAAATTTGCAAAAAAGTTCGATACTGTAATCATGATTTTGATTTAGCTGTTCCACAAACCTCGACAGTAGCATCACTGACTCATATTAGAAATCTAGCTTTACACCATTTAAGTTCTCCTGATGCCATATTATACAAAGTCTTCCTGGCTTGTCTCACAGACTCTCTGTGGGTGGGGTTTCATCTCACTTTAAACATCCACAGAAAGGATCTTAGCTGCCAAACTAATCACCTCAGTGTCTCTTTATGGTCAGGAGGAAGAATTAGACACTTCAAGGCTGTGATTCATTTAAATTATTTTAGGATGATAGGAATAACACCCTATGAGTCCCATGTTTTGACTCTGGTGTCTGTAAAGGAAGGCAAGGATGATGAGCTCAGATGTAGACATCTATGCAAGTAAGTCCTATGCACAGGGTCTTGCTATTTGAGCTTTTCCAACAGAATACTGACTTCATTCAGATGTCAGACAAAATTTGAAACATGATTCAAGAGACTGAAAATGTCCAGAAGGCTTAACAAACTTTGCACTCCTCGTAACTTCTCAACTGTCATTTCCCTGCTGCTGAAACTTCTAAATACTCAAAATCATGTGGTCAATAAAGCTAATAATATATGTCATTCTTCCCTAAGAAAACAATTCACTGAATGGCAAATCCTAATGGGTTCATTTTTGAAGAGTAATATCAAAAGAGTTGATTAAAAAAGAGCACTTGATTTTTATAAGGTTTGTGAAAACTATGAAAAACACATTATTTGCAGTGATGAGGCTTTGTTGGAACCGCTGTTTAGGAACAGAAATAGCTAACCAAGATAAATCAGTAAATGCAAAGGAAAAGAGTGAACAAATACTACCTGAATCAAATAATTTTATCTCATTAGTGTAAGTACTGCAGCTTAGAGAAAACCAGCACCTCCAGTCTCTGCTGTGCCAGCTCCAGCAAGGAGCCATTAGACTCATCTCTTAATGCTTCCAGAACCTGTGCCCACACCTGAGACATATTGAATGCCCTTGACTCCCCCAAAGCCAGTCAAAGCTATGGATGCTCACATCACCACGAGACTAGGAACTTACCATTCTTGTTGTTCAGCTTAGATACCCCAGAAATCTGTATTTCATCTTTTAAAACATCTTTTTTTCATCTTATAAAACATCTTTTTTTCTTCCTTCTCTGACTCCAGTAAGCTGGATTTGTTGATAGGTATAAGCTACTAATTCATACTTACCCTTTGAAATAGAGCAAGTATAAAAGCATTCTTGATTTTGCTGAATTCTGATTAATTTAATCATTAAATATTCTTGATTTATTATGATTAACCACCATAACCAATCATAAAGCAAGAAGCACTGTGAACATTTCTCTTTTGCACTCTGAAAATTTGGCTATTCTTGTTCTTAGGACAAGGAGGTAAGAAAAGTAACAGAAACAGGATGAACCTTTAAAAAAACATTGACAGGAATCTTTTTTCAGCTACTTACTCTGACTGTCACCGGATCCCTCTGGAATATACTTGGAAAGTTCCTTTAATGACAATAACTTATGAGAGACTATTGTAATAAAAGGAAAACTAATAAACAGAAGATATGGAACCCAGTGATTCCTAAACAAGAATTTTTAGTTAATACTGACTGAATTATTTATGACAAAAGATTCAGTCATATAATTGCAAAGCCTTTCATACGACCACAGGCAGCAAGTTCTTTTATCTATTACATTTTAAAAGTACTTCAGTATGTATCCTTCTTATACCAAATGTAAGATCAAACACAGGAAAATCAACAACAACATAACAAAACCAAGCTGAAGAGTGATAGGACTGCTTTCAAAACAAAAATAATATATTGCTGTTTAATTATTCAGTAAAATTATTTAAAACTACAAAAGCAATTGAACCGTTATTAACATTTCCATTAACGAGCAGCATGTCTTTGTTCAGATTAGGTTTATTACTGCTAGCGAAAGGCTGCCACTGTCTGAAAGCTACTCCATGCTTCAAATAATAGCTCTTACAAGAACAGGATCAGATCAGCCTCGAAGAAAAATCCAAAGGAGGACTCGGTCTTCTTTAAATCAACCAAGTAAAACAGGACTTGCAAAGTAAAGAGGGGAGATGGTCAACCCGGTGGTGTCAAGGGGCCAGAATGTCTGAAGTGTTGCCTGCTCCACAGGCTCTCAGGTACATCAGTCTGCCATGCCTATCAAGAGGAGGGTTTGATCTGATCTTTGCCTGAGACTAGTGCTCAGGCAAAACGCCTGGAGCTGTGCTGGCTGTTCGTCCCCACGGCAGCGCTGGGATGCTGAATCCCTGTGGGTGTCCCTGTGGCTAAATCCCTGTGGCTAAAACAGCCTCTTTTGAACATTCAGCATCTGAGCATCCTTGTGGCAGTACACACATCGCGGCCTGCAGGAGCCTCCTGGTCTCATCCCCAGGATGGCCAGGGACAGAGGATACTGACCAGGCATGTGCTGACAGCGACTCTCTGCGAAGGCCACAGGGTTTTATAACAAGTGAAAATTGAAGCAGTAGTTTTAAGCAGCAAGAAATATCGTGAAAGCTTATTAATTTCCCTTAAATGTGTTCAGGGTGCAGGATGGGGCTTAGCATGTGTAGTCTGAGAAAGGATGAAATTAATTAGAGCTTGCTCGGGATGTTTCCTGCCTGCTTCGTGTTTGTTGAGGTGGGGAGTGGTTCAGACCGTGCCTATAATTTAGTCCATCCCAAAAGGAAAACTATACCAGTTCAGGAGGATTTTGTTGAGCTTGGTTGTAAGCTGTGCAGAACAGACTTTCTGTAGTTCAGGAAAAATATACTGTTGTGCCACCAGAAAGAGAATGAGTCTACCAGACATTGGACGAACAGCTCAGACCAGAATCGGGATCCCCTGCTCACTGTTTCTGATCATCGGTTCTGAACTGCAGAAAATAGGTGCTGCCAATTTTTTATCACTCCTCTCTATTCTGCTACAAGCATCAGATACATAAAGGCATTTAAACAAGCAGGTGTGGGCTCCAGCACAAACACACAATGTATATGCTACGTTCCAGTCTCAAGGAAACTCTTGTTTTTCTTCACTACAGTTCCAAAGCATCAGATAAAAAATAATTCATGCTTGAACTAATTCAGTCTGAACACTGATGAAATGCCAAACACAGTACATTTTTTGGAATAATGCCCAGGACAAGGAGCCTACCCAAAAACCGGCCATGGTTTATTTAGTTACCATTGAGTACAATTAGAACCCAAACCTGTTGCAATGGGGATGGGGGTATTTGATTTACTTTGTTATGTGATAGGAAGCACTGCTGGTTTTTAGGAAAGCACCCAAAAGCACAGTCATGACTCTATCCTTAATGCTTTCTTTTCCTTTTTTTAATTTGTCATTTGCAATCTATTTTTTATTTTGCAGCTATTAATCTGTAATCTTTGCAGCTCATCTGCCACCTTGTGGCCCCATTGCAGACTTTTCTTAGAGCTGAAAAGGAAGAATGGGTTCTTTAGCAAAACCTCTGCATCTGCTCTGCTCTTGCCAACCTGGCAAATTCAGTGGCCTTCATTAGTATTAGCCTGATTAGCTTTTCATTCTATAGTGTCAAAAATTAGAAATCCAAATGTGAAACTACTCATCCAGCAGGCCATGTCTGTAAACTATCAATATGTGGTGGTCTGTAAGCCCTGTATATGTGTATATGTGGGAATAGAATCAGTGACATCTATTAAATCATATAACTGATATTCAGAAGATATACATCATATAGCATGATATATACATCTATAGAATGATA
This sequence comes from Ciconia boyciana, assembly GCF_034638445.1. NCBI lineage: Eukaryota > Metazoa > Chordata > Aves > Ciconiiformes > Ciconiidae > Ciconia > Ciconia boyciana. The sequence goes on from NC_132935.1 coordinate 160,826,998, forward strand.
GAAAATGAGGCTGAAAAAGACCTTGTGAGCTCACCTTGTCAATCTTCTTCGGCAAAGCTGGACCAGGTCTAACAGATCATTCTTCACAGGTGTTTAAGCTTTTCACAAAAACCTCAAACAACAGAGATTGCCCAGCCTCCCCAATAAACTATTCAAGTGCTAACTGTCTTACTACTAGAAAGCTGCTCTTCATATTTAAGTTAAACCATTGGGTTTAATCCCATCACTTTCTGTTCTGTCCAACAGAGACATGATGAATAGTTTATTCCTTCCTTTCACAAACACATAAAACATTACTGAATTGATATCAGTTTAAACTGTTTCTCTGATATTAACTGATTCTGATATGGATAAATGATGGATATTTACATTAGAATTATCTGGGCCTGAATTATTCACAAATAACTAGGGATTTTGTGTGTCCAATTTAAATCTCATTGAAGAGGCTTGATTTCTGAAGTGTTTCTTTGCAAAAATAGGTCTCTGTATAGTGGAAAAAAACGAGGAAACTAGAAACTGGGACACCAGAAATAACTGGTTGTTTTTGAAAATCTAAATGCTGATATTGCGAAGAATGAATCAAAATTTTTATCTCATGGTGATAAAAGTTTTATCTAAAGAGCATCCAGGTGCTTGATCTTGCTATCTTGAGAACTTCCACAATTACAGTCAGTACCCCCCAAAAAAAAATTGCCTCTAGTTTTTTATATTTCAGCTCAATTTCAAAAACGAGCCGCTACTCCATCTGCTGCAGCAGAATTCGTTTACAGATTTGAACTGCATGGTCTACATGCTAATACCATTGTTCGAGCTGCATGATTACTGCTCCAAGACAGATTATATCTACACATCAAAAGGATCCTACAGAATATGCCAGTTTGAGGTGTTCATAAAGAACAGTCACTTTTATGGCTAGTGCCATGCCTATTAAAGGTATTTATGTACATCGCTAATATTAAAGACATCCCTCAACCTTATCTGGTTATTTACTGAGATCTGTTTTTATATCAAATGTCACCTGACATACAGTTTATTTGGCTGAAAGAGTGGAAGAAAAATGTACAACAAAACACATCAGGGAGATGAAATAACTCCCTTTTCAGTCTTTGCCTTGAAATGTCCCTCCCATCACCAGGTCTCTCAAGGGCAGAAATTAAATATACTCTCTGCCTTCTGTCGTGTTGCCTACTGATTTTTTTCTCCAGTACTTTAGTGCACATTGTCTCTTACTCACACACCAAAAGAAAGGCTTTCACAAGATTCTCAGTCACCTACCAATATGGCAATATTGACTTTGGAGACAGAGAGTCCTCTTTGCCTATAAGGTGTGCAGTCCCTTGCAACAGCTATCTCTTAGGCACATTTGAAAATCTTAACCCCTCATCCACATCAGCCCAGAATAAGTTAAGCCTCATCCCACATCAGTACCTGGCAGTAGTTGTGAATCACGCCTAGAGCGTGCTCTATACCTTTTCTGGCTAAAGCACCAGCCTTATATTTTTGGCCTCAAAATTTATTGTAATGGCAAGTGGATTCATTTAGTCCTGAGCATCTGAAGTGATCAGAAAGCTTTGGCTGCCATTGGACAGGAGATGAAAAATTTAAAACTCAGGCCACACAGAAGGCAACATCTGATACTGCCCTTAGAGGGTCACTATGATTTTTGCCCAGGGGGCAGTGATGGCACTTGCTGAAGGTTGTCCTCCTGCTGATTTACTCACGACCAGATCAATATGCTGGCCAGGGGCAGAGAAAGGCTGTAGTTTGACATAATTTTGCCTACCTACAGCTGCCGGACATGAAGAGGGTTGAAAAAATACCCACCACCATTGTGCAGATGTCTTCCATCTCTCCCAGAGCAAGCCTGAGTGCAAAAATGCAGCTTTTTTTGCAGAAGTATCACAAATTGGCCTCAGCCTGTCTCCATGGAGGTGCCTGATGCCTGGGGTTGAGGCTGCCCCCAGCTGCCCCCCAATCTGCCCTGCAGGGTGGGGGTCCCCCGCAACCTCTGGATCTTCTCTACAGGGAGCCACCTGCACGCATAAATCCTGACAGTTTGCTAGCAGTGGTCCTGATGCTTGTGACGGAGAAAATAAATCCCAGCTCCTTTCTCAATACTGTGTATGTGCTGGGAATGGAAAGGGAAATGTGCTTGGTGAGGGGTGTCAGGCAAAGGGGCTTTAGCTGTTGCTGGCTCAAGAGCAGCCATATGGAGGAAGCAGCAGGCTGCAGTCACCATCACGCTTCAGTCTCTCTCTGCCAGTTCTGAACACCGATGCTGCCATTTCCACCAGCAGTGAGCAATGCCAGAAAGCCTCTCAGGCAGCGTATTGCCCTCAAATGGGAGAATAGCACTGCAGACTCCTGCAGACACACTGTTTCTTTGTTTTCTGACCATACAGCATCTACCACAATGCAGTCCTCGTCAACAATTAACACACATTTTCCATGAGCTAGGAGCTAAAGATTTACTGTAAGTGGGCACTAAGTACAAACTGCACTTTGTTGCTTTCCACTTTGAGTGTTTGTGCTGCAAAATAAAATTATGGTGATACCTGCTTTAAAAATAACTGGGTGCAACGGATCCAGCTGCTTTTAGGGTAGAAATACAACATGTCATTGCTGTTGAGTTTCCACTGATGAGGTGTGTTACAGCTATCAGTGATCCCCACAACAGTGTAGGTCACCATTGCCTTTTGAAAATGGAGAACATCCACCTACTCCACCTGTTTGATGGACAGGACTGTTCACTGGGAACAAACACAGGATGCTCAAGATCGTTTAAACTTCTTGACAATAGGACTTCACAGAGAGGCTGCAGGAAGAGCTTTTCTGTAAGAAACAATGTTCACCGTGTTACAAGGGAGACCTGTACGCTGGCTCCCTCCAGATCAAGCAATAGCATGAGTGTGTTGCAGAGGCCTCAGAGCAGCCTCTGTCCCCAACACCTTCCAAGCAGTCCAAAAAACCTCTAACGAGGCATAGAGATGGACAGAGTAGGGAACAGAGAAGATATCTTCCTTGTGGCCACTGAAGACAGATTGCGGATGAAGAGCTCAAAAGCAGTGACACTAAACAGGAGAAACAAAAGTATAAGCAAGCAATGATCATATTCTTATCAAGGATGTCTAAGAAGGAAGAGGCAAAGGAAGATTAAATAAGGTGGGTAGAGAAGAGGGTAAAAGATGGAAAATATTTACCAGGGCCTTTGGAATTGGAAGAGGAAGATGGAAAAATAAACTTTACAAGCTAGACAGCATCCCTGTAGAGCATCTGATGAGATCGCAGCTGGTTCCCATGTGCTACTGCTTCTTCAAATTTCTCACTTACATATGTATATGAGACCATCTGCATACATTATTTTCTATTTCAGAACTAGTCCAAAGAGCTCCCTTGAATAATACATTTTTTATCTATACCAATATTTTAAAACAAAGCAGTTCTGCATTATTTGTTCCAATCTGTCTGCAGTTTAAATTATGCCACATCAGAATGTTTCAGCATGAATTGCATTTGAAATATAAAATTGTTTATGCTGCTTTTTTCCCCCTTTCCAATTGAAAACAACCCAATGTACCAGTTATAATGGATTTTTAAACACATTTCTCATCAAAGAATCTTTCCAAGGAGGAAAAGCCCGTAAGTGGAACACAAACGGACCTTCCTTACAACATTTCCCCATGGTGTGGCTATGTACTGTAAAAAATATGATGCCAGAAGCTTAGACCCTCTAATTACATTTTCTTTATATTTGTGATTAATCAAATTTTCAGCTTAAAAAAGAACAAATTCCTTAAGTACCATGATTAAGCAGAACATGATCTTCTTTATGCCTTTCTCAACACAGCCTTCCTCCCTGCCATATATTATGTAGGAAAACCCAAACAAAACTCTTGAGAATGTGGAGCATTCCCACCAAAGGGCTTGTTTTTTCCCATTAAAGAGCTCAAAGGTAGTTATTTCTCAAATGAATAGACCCAGAAGTAGCTAAGAACATCCCCAAAACCCCAAGTTCAATTTGTTCTAATTTTCATAAAGAGTCAAACAATGGTTAATTATTTGCCTACCTACCTAGCACAGACACAGCCTTCTTCCATTCTTACTGTGAGAGGCACTAAAAGACTGTTACACCTGTAATTATAACTTCTCTGGATGCAAGAGTGTTGAAGAAAGTCCATATCGTTATTTTGGTGATGTCTTGCCTCTGGGGAAGCTCTTGCAAGCAGGGAGTTTATTTTATGACTTAATTTGTCCAGTCAGAGTGAATTGTGAATGGTTTTGTGGTTGTCTGGAGTGAGAGTTTGATTTGCTTTTTCTGAACATCTCCCTACACAATTGTCCTGGTTTTGGCTGGGATAGAGTTAATTTTCTTCCTAGTAGCTGCTATAGTGCTGTGTTTTGGATTTAGGATGAGATAATGTTGATAACACACTGCTGGTTTAGTTGCTGCTAAGCGGTGTTTACACTGGCCAAGGACTTTGCAGCTTCCCATGCTCTGCCAGGTGCACAAGAAGCTGGGAGGGGGCACAGCCAGGATAGTGGACCCCAACTGGCCAAAGGGCTATTCCATACCATACGACGTCATGTTCAGTGTATAAACTAGGGGGAGTTGGCTGGGGGGCAGCAATCGCTGCTCGGGGACTGGCTGGGCGTCAGTCGGCAGGTGGTGAGCGGCTGCATCATTTGTTCATTTGTTTTTCCCTGGGTTTTGTTCCTCTCTCTCTCTCTCATTATTTCCTTTTCATTACATTATTGTTATTATTATTATTATTATTATTATTATTATTATTATTATTATATTTCAATTATTAAACTGTTCTTATCTCAGCCCATGGGTTTTTTTACTTGTGCTTTTCCGATTCTCTCCCCCATCCCATTGAGAGGGGGGAGGGGGAGCGAGCAGCTGCATGGTGCATAGTTGCCAATGGGGGTTAAACCACAACAACAATGAATGTATTATGTAAACTTTATTACAAACTCAGATTAAGAAAATACCTAAATTCCATGCAATAGATATTTCTTTTGGCAGGAACTGATTTCCAAGGCTCCAAGATTTACCATTGTTTAGGGATAATAAAAAGCACGTCTTTGACTTCCCCATTGGCTGCCTCAAAAGAAAAGTTTCTTGAACCTGTACTGTCACTAAATACCCAATCCATTAGTAAAACAGACAGAGCTATATGGGTTTTCAGCTCTAAATTACCCATCCAAGGGCACTGTTATGATAATGTTATTAATTAAGTAGAAGATAAGTCTTCATTTCAACTTCAGAATTAGCAACAAAATGTAAATTGCACACCACAACCTAACAAAAAGTATCAATAATTATAGAGAATATAGGTAAATAGCAACATCAGACCTATTAGTTATAAAAAAGGGGTTTGAGCAGGGTTTTAGCCATACCTAAGCCGCAGCTGTAGATGTAGGGAATTGCAAAACTGAATGTGCCGGTTGACGCAGAGACATAAGAGTGGCCGGGCTTTTTCACAGTGTTGCATCTCTTGTAGTAACAGCTATTGTAATAGTTTTATGGACCAGAGGAGAGACGTAATTTAACCAGCAAGTCCAGGCTGTAAGCTAAACTTATGATCCTCACCACTGTGACCTGAAAACATGTGTTTCATGTGCTGAAGCTCTGCGCATCTTGCCACACACACCACTTTCAGTCTTGGCTCTGTGCAGAACATAGCAAAGGCCTAATTTTACCCTCAGACAGGTACATGCAGCCCTCAAAGACTTCAAACAGCCTTACCTGGCCATATTTCAGCTTAAAGCGCCAGCAGCACCCACCATCTTGCTGTATATTGCAGCCACACACATACATCCCGGCCATGAGTCCTGCTACGATGCCAGCTGCCAGCTCTGTTCCTGAGGAGGGGCTCCTCAGGATGGAGGACCAGTAAGGCTATGAGGTTAGCAGATGGGTAGGATAGGCACTGCTCCAAACCTTTTTTTTATAATAAGAACTCCATGACTTTGGTATTTTGAGTATTTCCTGTAATAGATGTGCCAGCAGGGAGGACTGTGTTTGTCAGGTGTTTGACTGGCAGGTGTGAAGATGTTGTCATTCCAGTCTGCTCCACCAGGGATCAAAGACAAATCCTGAATTCTTGCATATTTCTGATAGGCTTTGGCATCTTTATGGGTCTGGTATTTGCACTCAGACGTTGCAATGTATTACAACAAGAGCGCAATGAGGTTCGACTCAGTTCACATGGAAGGCACTGTGGAGCATGATCAACAGGTCATTACCCAGATCTTTTTCTGAACAGAAACTCTCTTTCTTGAAACAGATTGTCAGGGTTCAGCCCTGTAAGCTTTCTTAACATTCAGAATTTCATAGTTTACACACAGTGTGACAGAGCAGAGTACATCTCTGGTATATTATTCCCCATTTCCTCTCACTCCCAGAACACTAGTCCAGGAATTTCTTTGATGAAGTGATATTTTACCATGGAATCATGGAAAACAAGACTGGCAGGGACCCTTAGATGCAGAATTGGAGGGGTCTTTGCCATTCCTGACACAAGCTTGTCCACCTTATCTTTTGTTTAAATAAAACCAGCAGTGATGATTCCTTAATCTCCCCATAAAGACAGCCAATCTTGATCTGAGAGCATCAAGAGAAGATTCATTGCTGAGAGAGAAAACAAATGTTTAAAACTTGGGTAAGAAACCTTGTTTAAAAGGAATAACTTTCTTATGACATATTTGTTTTGATTAAAAAATAAACATTAATTGAAATAAAATAAAAAACACAAAATCTCTCTGCCGTTGTAACAAAACAAAGAAATGGAAATGAATGTATTTATAACAAGGATGCAATCAGAGGAGGCCAGTTTCCTAAAACCTCTTTTTCTATAATCACAGCTGCATGAAATACATAGGCAAAAGCCCAGTGTTTTTCTCAGAAAACAATTTATATCCTGCTAGGACAGTAAATTATGTTCACTGCTACATTTGAAAAAAGCTTTAAAGGGAAAGGGAAGAAATCACTTCCAGAGACCTCAGCCTGGTATTCCAGAGACCTCAGCCTGTCGGTTCTGACTGCACTGGGCGTTGTGCTCATTGATGTCTTTGCATCTTTATTGCGCCTTTAATACACATTGACTTAATGTGGCAGACAAAGCTTAACTTCTCCCTGAATTTGCTCTAAAATATCTTTGAGAGTAATGGTGCAAAAAAATTCTCTCCCTCTCTCTCCTCCCATGTATGTGTGGGGGTGCACGTACGCATGCCAGTATGGGCATACACATGTGCATCACTCATACATGCATGTAAGCAGTATTTTTTTATGCTGGGGTGCTGAAACAGCTTGTTAACATAAATATCTCAGTGATTTGTTTAGGTACTCAAGTGGCAATAAAAACCACATTCTTATAATCTGATGTCTTTTGCTTTCAAGAGTGCCCCCAGGAACTTAATTTGGACCTGATGTTAGCAGAAGCTCAATGCTTAAGAGTCTGCTTTTCATAAGGATTTACTCCTGAGACAGAGTTGAAAAATGTCTGTAGCAATGGTGTGCCACCATTTACACATCACATGGCCAACCTGCTGTAAAGGACCTACTGAGATCTCCCTGTACTCTGGACAGTATGGGGTCTGCCCATTGCTGGTCAATGTGCACCTGCAATAAAAGAAAAGGCCATTTTAAAATCTTTAGAGCTTAAGTTTACCACGTGGTGAGTATATAAAAAAAAAATCTTGCTTCCACCCTTTTTTTATTGATATCCTGCCATATGATACTATAACAAAGCTACTTACGCTTTGTAAAATGCTGCACAGTTCTGAACTCAGAAATTTGTGATAAAAATAACTACGTGTTGAATTGGTGGTGGTACTTCTGCTGGTAAGGGTGGAGTAAGGTAAAAGGCAAAATCTGTAACAGGTCTCTGCTACTTCTTTTCTCACATCATACACAAAAAGAACAGAACTGCCATCGACATTATTAAGTCATTGCTGCAGCCACATAATGAGAAACCTCTGCAATTTGCAGGATTTACACCTCTAACTTGCCTCCAGTTATTATTTTGCCATGCAAATATAAACATTATAGGTGATTATTATTGCAAAATATGTCCTCACCATTTAAACTGCCCTGTGCTTTGTCAGTGCGGGAGTGACAAGTCCCCCTTAAGCTTCACTCTTGAGACAATAAAATAATACAAGACAAAATGCAGGATAACAGATCAATAGATCGAAAGCCTAAGGGCTGCTGACAGAGAAGAAAGAGGGCAGGGGGGAGGATTTTAAGTGATTTTAGAAAGTAGAAAGAGGAAATAAATAGGAAGAGGCAGAATAACAGATGTGTAGCACAGGGAAAAGAAACACAGAGAAAGGAAATGTCAGAGGAGTGGAAGAAGTTCAACATGTAAAAGAAAATGGGAATGAGCAAGAATGTAGGCAAGAAAATTTTCCTAACAAATAGTTTAAAAAGAAATGTACCTACCCCACTAGTCTTCATAACCCTTCTGGGAAAGGCCCAAGAACAGGGATGTTTCCAGCCCAATCTGTAAAAATGGTTTACTTCCTTTTTTCACCCTTCCACAATGAAACCCATCCCAGCCACCCTCAGTCCTGTGAGAAAACTGCCCTCTGGTGAGAAATCACCCCCAAATTTGTGACTTACTAATGTAGGTTACTGGTGATGTTTTGCCACTGTTTATTTCTCCAGGCCCATCATGCTGTCCTAAAATTGGGATCACCTCCCCTGTTCTCTATGGAGAACATAACCATAGTATGGGTAAAACACTAATTTAGCATCATAAGCAGAGAGGATAGCTTCACATCAGCTCGCTCCAATATGATACTAAGGAAGCTGTACAACACTGTCAATTGGCAGAAAGTGGAATGGTTGTCAGGGGACAGTTTGTTTTGTTATGTTTTGCTCTTACGTTATTGCACATAGTGAGTACTCCCAAACCAATGAAAAAAAGTCAAAATCTAGGTTAAACAATTCCTTCCTACCAATAAGGTACCTTTATCTGGAGCCAGGCTCATGTTTTCTGAAAACACTGCTTAATATGATTCAGGTCATGATCCGCCGCTTTATCAACCATTCAGTTCAGATGCACTTCCTCACCTCAGACTATGCTGTGATCATTAGAATCAAATATTCAGAAATCGTTAAAAAGACAAATCAGAATAAACCCATTCCTGTATGGGAAGAGATCACAGGAGAGCCGTAAGATACAACGGAGTTATCGGCCAAGAAAATGTGAAAGGACAGAAAACACTAAGGAAAGCTGCTGTGAGAGGAAAACACGGGAATTGGAAGAAGCTGGCTTTTAATTTTTAGTTTTGACATTTTCTTAGTTTTTCAATGTTTTTCCCCCACATTCAGGGTAGTCTTACCTATCTTTTGGCACAGCAAGTCAAACCCAGATGAGGGCTATAATTCTTTCTCCTAAGAGATCACTTTCCATCACCCTTGTGCCTGGCTCCCGTCAACGCATGAAGAGGCAATAGTCATCTAGACTTCTGCAGCCCTTTTCACTATGGACTTAGGGAATGGATCTGTGATGGTTCAGGTCTTTCTTCTTAGGTCCAAGTTGATCACAGACAACTGTCCCGTTAGGCTTTCCCCCAGTGGTGATATACTCTGATATGACTATATGACTACTACCTATGACTCTAACTAAACCTCGTGGCCCACTTGCCTGGGAAGCTACTGACAGCAGTGGTGCAAAACATAGAATTAGAGCATGGTGGATTTTTCCTTCTTTCTGATGGGGTAACCTGTCTGGAAAACCCCACCAAGACCACTTTGTTTTACCCTGTTATCTTGCAGTCTCCTCCAAGATGAAAATAAGAGACATCGTCCTACTGCTGTCGAAGATTTTGATAATACTTGCTTCCCCACGAACGCCCACCTGTCTCAACTTAATTGTCAATCAAGAAATCAGCCAAGGAAAGGAATTCCTGAGTGTCGACCTGTGCAGGACTGATGCCCTGAGCAGCTCTGTTAACAGATAATGCTTTCTGAAGTGCCAGAACGGGCACTGAGAACAGAGTGAGCTTTGTATGGGTGCAGCGAGAAAGCCATGCTTTTCTTTTTAAAGCACAAAGAAAGCATTGCCTAAGTGTTCCAGAAAGAAACATTTAGTATCAGAGACAGTGCAAACGACACGTGTGAGCAGATGTGACTTGAACCAGCGGTGAAACCCAAGGAGGTCCCATGAGGCAAGTCACAACTACCGCAAACTGTGAATGCTGTGCTGCAGGGGGGAGCCTCTGCCCTGGCCAGGGGATGCCGCAGGAACAGGACTCGGTGCCCAGTTTTAGACCAAATGAGGTTTATGAGGTACCCATGCAGCCGGGGGCCAGGCAGCAGCGTGCATGGGATATGTTCTTTATTCATCTTGATGACTACACCAATTTGTCACGAATGAGTGATTTAGAGCACTTAAGAAAAACACCATCAAATATATTAGTAAAAGTGGGTTTAATATGATTTATAAAAGCACGCCTTAACAAAGTTTGATGGCAAGGTTCACTCTAGTGCATGGAACAATTATACACCGGAAAGTTGGGTTATGCTAGAGTTAAAGTGATTCACAGAGAGACCGAGGATACAAAAGGGTACGGAGGACCCTCTTGCTGAGTCAGGAGGTTCAGAGTAGACCCCCTTGCTTTCTAAACTCCTGATGGAGCTTGGGTGTGGCTAGGGCCAATCTTAGTCTCAGACGTGGACAATGGTTTATGTCTAAGGGATTATATATGCAAAATTTATCAATTCAGCATGCAATCAAAATTACCAAGACAAAATCAATGTTACCATACTACAAGGTTATGCGTGATATTGGTCACTTACCAAAGATCTGCCGCTGGTAAAAGGTCTTCCTGCCTCAAGGAGTAACCTTGAGAGGTGTCCCAGCTCAAGGGGAGATCACTGCCATGCAGCCACGCTGCCTAGCAGGGAAAGCTCGAAGAAGGCTCACTTAGGCTGTGATATTTATAGATAAAGTGGTTGGCTCGTAGTCAAATTACATGCAATAGGAAAGATATGAATGAGACTCCTTGTACCCACAACTTCCTTTGTTCCTTGATAAATGAGTCCTGGAAAAGCCACCCGCTATTCATGTGTTAACTGCATGATCGGTGTTCCAAGCTCATGTGCATCGATGCTCACTGTCACTCTGCTCCTTTGTGGGTTTTCAGAGAACGGATTGAAACTAGAGGAGTTCTTGCCCTGGCTACAGCTCAGGCCTTTGCCTCCTTTGGAGCCTGTATCAAACTACCGTTAGTTTGGTTAAGAGGTTGAGTGCATCCGTCACAATCATCAACATTGTTTTCAGCACAAATCCAAAACATAACCCCATACTAGCTACTACAAAGAAAATTAACTCTATCCCAGACAAAACCAGCACAATATCCTACTATTCGTGGGTAAATTACTTATAGACATGGTACTTGATAGTCTGTGCCTCAAAATGTCTTCTCCCCACTTACCAGCTTGGGAATGGCAGGAGAAACAAATAAGGTAAAAAATGCACATCACTGTAGGCAGTATGTTTCTTGAAGGAGAATTAAAAATCAATATGAATTACAGAACATAGGAGTGAGCTACTATAAAGTCATCTGAGGTACCATTCAAGCCTTAGCAGGTAGCAAGATTGCTTCACCCCGAATTCTCACCTTACTTTAACAATTTTTAATGCAAACACCACCTTGTGTAATCACTTTCTTGCAAAGTTGGCTTCTGGTTTTAGGAATCAAGTCTCATTTACAACAGGAGAGAAGGCTGGGGAAAATGAGATCAAAAAGGACATACGGAAGGATGCAAGCCCTACTCTTTAAAAGCTCCCTGCTGGAAGGGACTCAACACTCTCAGTGCTTATGGTAGACTATTGAAGCTGGGTACACTTTCTGTGGCTCCACAAGGCACTCAGGACCCTGTGGGGCAAAGCCTTTGATAGGTATATTTTACCTGGAGGAGATCTGAGATGGAAAACTGCAGTATACAACTAGCCTCAGCAGACCAGCAGCAATGAGAAGAAAAGACTTCTCCTGAGTGCCCTGTGCATTAGACTACATGTGCTCAGGGTTGAAAAGCACTTTAATCTCCAGATTGAGACATAACATCTGGCACTTGAAGACAGAGGATCAGGCACCCATTTACACCAGCCAAGAATCTGTCCCTAAGGTCCAAATTAAGCCCACAGTTTCCCTAAGAGGAATCAGAAGTAACTATGGATTTTAAAGACATTTATTTTTAGTGCAAAGTGGTAGAATGAGCTGGAATGCCCTGGAAGAACTTTAAGGGAATATTATTCATGTGTTTTTAAATTGTATTATATCATTTTATTGTGTTCCTTTAATATATTTAAGGTTTTAAATACATTCACTGAAACTTGAAAAATATGCTATACATAAAGAATGTAGCTAAGGAATAGGTGGCCAAATATGACTCATTCAGCTGGACTGAGGTTGCTCTCACCACTCTGGCTATCTGAATTTCCACTCTTGGGCTCCTTGAATAGCTGGTGGAGAGAGGGACACCTTGACAGAGTTGTTCAACCCATCTTAAAGTAGATGTCAGAAGAATCACCATTAATTTCCTTTGTAGAATAAATGGGGGTTTCTACGTGGGGTATTTTCCAACACATTAATCACATTGTTATTATGTAGAGAGCATGATGGAAATTCATTTCAGCTAATACTAACTATTTAGCTTGGCTAGTTGTCTAACCTTCCACTATAATTAAAGGAAAGAGAGGCACCCCTTGAGAGCAATACATGCCCCTTGCTCAGACTATGCTGTTAAGACAGGATGAATTACCTTCTGGGGATGCTGCTCACTCCCTGTCAGCTTCAATAGGACCATGATTTTGGTGAGAGCCTCTGGACATGAGTACAGCACAAAGAATATTCTTGTGCTTTAATGTGGAGTACAACCATAGTTCCATCTTTCCTGTTACTAGTGGGTCTGGATCCTGGGGTATTTTGCTGGGAATACAGAGTCCATTGTCAGAGAGGCAGTGAACCATGCGAAAGCTAAACTGGACCCTGACTGCTGCTACTGAAATAATACTCATAAATCAAACGGTTGAGCTGTTTGCCAGGTCTGGGGAGAAGCAGCCCAAACATTGTCCCCTTAAATCTAATTACACTGGAACAAGTACACAGATGCATGCAGTTTTCAAGTACCCATTTCTCACAGACGGATGAGTATTATCCCACATTATTTTCTCCCCTCAGAAGAAAAGGTTAAGCATCCATTTGATTGGCAGACATCCTAGCCAGAACACTAGAGTAATATAGAAATACGAGGAGGTAGCGTTTAGCAGTGTATTTTAAAGTCATGCCTAAAAATGTAGGCATAGAAGTGCACTTGAAAGACAGCGAGGCGAGTCAGACATCCAGCAATTACGTTGCACTTCAAATGAGTGAGAAGGTTGCTGCTGGGAGGTCATGAGAGATCACTTTGTCAAGCAGTGTTAAATGAAGCAGTTGCCTTGTGTCTTTCTTTGAAGCTGCTCTGTGAAACACAGCATCTAGTAATTTAAAGGTGACATGAAGAATAAGGCAGACAGTTTTCAGAAGAAAAGCCTGGCCGTGTCCATTTGCTTCCATTTGCAAAAGCATGGACAAGAAAAGATGAAAGATGACTTTGCATGTAAGTCAGCACACCTCTGCACGCTCCAGCTCTCAGCTCTCTGAAGGTCTTGTGCAGGATCTGTGCACAGCAGTGAGGCTTGGTTTCGTGCACTGAGGTTTAATTCTGGAATCCACTGACAGGCAGAGTAGCCTGGATGTTGAAGATGTCCCAATTCCTCCACTGTAGGTGTGATGCCATTATCAAAATCATGATGCAGCTTATATTATAGATACCATTGTATATGGAGTGAGATATTCAGGGCATACAAGGACTGGCCTGGTGTTTCCATTTCCAAAATGTCTTTTGTCCAACATTTTCATCTAAGCTCAGCATTTTTCCTGTCTTCCTTCAGTTTGACTGTTCCCAGCATGCGACAAGAGAGCAGCAGACAGGAGCCCTCCCTTGTACACTGAATGAGATGATCATTTGAAAAACAGCTTGATCATACCAGTGTCCTCCAACCTTGATGTGAAGAACCAGCTGCAGTTCCTGTGTGGTGTGCTCTGTTTTGGCTGGTTCCCTGATCCAGCTATGGATTTGCTGACCCTGTGTCCAATATTCTGGGCCTTTCAAAATTCTTGGTGTTCCCCAAGTGTCTTCTTCTGCATGCAATGCAGTTATATTTAATCTTCCTTCATCAAACAGCAGCACACAAGGGCTTGGCACTATTTTCCTTGGAAAAGCACATGTACCTAACGTAGCGATGGCCATTGTCCCAAGAGGCAAGAACCTGAGTGCTACTGATTGTTGTGAGAAAAAGATGTCCAGTGTGAAAGTTACACTCTGGCACAGCTTAGTGTGTTAAACATCACTCACTTTATGCTGAACACTCACAGAGATTAAAGAGCCCCACAAGTGCTGAGCTGACCCTCTAGTTTGTCCTTTGTGACTGCAGTGGAAGCACATGATAGCATTTGCCCTTTAATGGGATTTCAAAAGCCTTTAGAATCCTTTAATAAAAAAAATACAATCAACAGAAAATAAAGCTGCACTTTCAATTAACGAGGACAATTACTTCTAATTGTAAAGCTCATACATTTTTCAAAAGAAGAGATATAATTTTGCCTTAATTGCTAGGTACGTTGAATAGGCAATTAAAAACGCATTAAATTTGGACCCACAGATAACAAGGAACAAATTTCTGTCCTGAGCAGATTACAGTTGTGAATGTGCCTCTGTTTTCACTTTAAAACCAATAAAGGGGCTCCCTGAGCATATTTCATGGTTCCTCCATTATTGTCACTGCAGATAAGATATCAGCATTTCCATTACAAACAGCTGATTTTCAGGGGGAGTCGACTAAATGTTCCTGCAGACAGAAGTGTGCCATCACTCAGCCCAGGAGAGCTGGGTCTGTATTGTTTTAACAAATATTGGATTGCTTGAGCTCCCCTTAGCCATGCTGTGCCTGCCCTCTGCGCTCTGGGGGATGAGCCCCAGCAATTGAACAGCGGTGGGGACTGAGTTAGTTCTGAAGTGCAGATGCTCTAAAGGAAATCGGCTCCCTAACAGAAATAGGCCCCTTTACCCTACACATACCGATGTATGCTGTTAACCTGCTGGAGGGACTAGCTCACAACTGCACAAAATTGGTAGAAAAAAAAAAGAATTTATGTGATTTCTCACTTTTTCCTCTGGTCTCACTTCTGCAAACATTGAGCACATGAGGCAGCTTTCCAGACGAACTTGCTACCCCTTGAACTGAAGTAGACAAGCCCTGGAGAGCCATGTTCTTTTCTGCTACATAGCATCATCATGGGACAAATTTACATGTGAATCCATTTTTGCTGCTATTTATCTGCAAACCAAGAATGACATATGCAAAACAGCAGTCACAGTTGAATGTACTTTGCAAACTGGGATAGCTTCTGTATTCCAGCTCTGTTCTCGTTGTTCATTTAATCCTGCCTCTCTCCAACACCGTTTCTCAGTTAAAGAAACCAAGGCTCTCTGAGGGCACTAATAGGAAATATAATTAGTAATTCCCATAGATGTCTAAAGGTTGAAAGAATGTTAAGTGTAAGATAGCCCCCAAGACTAAAAGTTATGGCTGTCCATCGCTCCAGCCTATCATGCTGTAGGGGTAGCAGAGGGGTAGAAAGGTGCAATCCAGGCCTTATTCATAACAAGTGTTCAGACCTGCGTTCCAAACTGATAATTAATCCAGACTGCTGTCTCTGAACTTTCCCCAGCATTAAAGCTAATGTGCATTAGAAAAGTCTTCTAGTTATGCTTCTGTTCATGCAGCCCAGTGAATTTTAGTCATACCTAAAGCTGATAGGGGACATTACTATACAAAGGACTTTCAAAGCAAAAACACACTAGTAATTGCCATTTTTTGGTTAGGTTTATGCTCAGGAAAGCACAAAGCAGTATTTCATTTATCATGATTTATCATGCACATAAATTTATTCCATCAAGACATCTTTACTTGAACTGCTTGCATGCCTGGAGCTGAGACAGTGGAGAGCTGACTAGAAGTAAGACTGATCAGATGCTTAAAGGAAAGCCTATCTAAGCACCTGGCTGATTTGGTGCCTCTAATGAAATCAGTTGTGGAAACCTAATTCATTAGGTTTTAGTCTTTATTGATTTCTTACCAGGACAATTTATAGAGCCGCAGAGCCCACAGCTTCCTACAAAGATTCCTGTAGAACTAGTAGAAGAGTGAAAAGACAGTTAGAAAGGGTCATTTTGCTCATGGATGAGCAACTCTGGCTCCTGCCTGTCTCCCAGAAAGCTCATTTAGTTCTCCAGGAGAAGAGTTAGTGATGTGGACCCAGGAACCACTCGCAGGTCAGTCTTACCTAGGTCACACTAGGGGACCAACCCAGTTAATAGGATGTTATTGTCTGAAGCTGTGAGAGCTGCGGCAACAAACAAAAGCAGAGGGGCAGAGATAGCAGTGGCTTTGTTTTAGATACTCTCTGACCAGTCCAATGAAGGTATTGCTACTAGTATTGCTATAATATGAGTCTTTACAAATACAAATAATGGTGCTTCTTAAGCCCATTTGCACAGCTCTGTCTTTTAAATGCTTTCTTTCTGTAACATCCGAGGCAAACTTCATACTAATGGTCAGAACAGTTGATGGTCAGAACAGTTGATGGTCAGAACAGTTGCTGTACAAATGAGAGCTTTGATTGTAAAAAGCTCTGATTTATTTATTTATTCAACAGAGAGACCTAAACTTTGGCTTGTTTTGCTAGATGACATTCATAGCACTGTGTCCTCTCTTTGCTGATGACCGCCCTACTTTGCACTCTCAACTCTTTACTAAAGGACATTGTTCATTTTGCACTTCACAGAACCCATCCCAAAAGTTCCCTGGTGCCATAATGAACCAAACCAGCAGGTCCCTCTGAGCACTTCAAGCAATGATTCATGGCAATGCATCCAACCTGGGAGAGACAGTGTGGTGACATCTGAGTTGCTTTCAGTCCCAGATGTTGATGGTGACTCCAAAACTGCCCAGGAAGCAAAGCTTGCCCACACTGCATGGGGTATCACCCTGCTGTGTTAGCTGCTGGCTCTGGCTGACTTCAGTATCCACAACACTGCTTCTGAAAGGAAGATCCTGTGAATTCAGAGTACCACTTCCAGGCACCATCTCTCAAGAGCCACTTTCCAACAGCTAGATCTCTCCCAGAGAGACTTAGAAAACTCAATGGCATGTGGAAATCAGGACTCTGAAGTCAGGTCTGATTCACCTGAGAAGCAGAAAGAAAAAAATCCTTCACCTAGTGATGGGAAGCTGGGAGAAGTCCCTGCCTGATGGATGGTCAGGGGAAGCCTGGATGTGCAGAAGGGCATTATTCCTCTTGGCATTCCCCTTGGCTGCTCCAGCTTACCCAGCCACCAGCCCCAGGGCTGTTGAGCATTGCCAAGCTGTACAAAGGGAGGAAGGAAAATAATAAATATGAATAACAACCGTTATGAATGAGCTGTGTAAATGAGGAGAGGTGATATTACTGAGAAGGCTCCCTAGGGCTCCAACACATTTTGGTTCTGCATCCATGATAGTTCTCATCATTTTGTGTGTAAATAGATAGATACAGCACAGATGGAGAAAGACAATTGCAGAGCTTCAGACACAGAGCATGTCAGTAGAACTGGCTGGGAATTTTCTGTTTAAAGGCTTCTGTCCTCTCCGGAGATGGAAGTTCATCAGAAAAGAAGGCATTTGAGGGAGTCAGCTTCTCTGACTTTTCTGAATAGAGTGTTTTTATACCACCACTTCCAATTTTTCAAAAATACCTGACTTCAGCATTATGAAAACTATTTCTTTAAAAGCATCCTCAAGTTCAGAAATTTTAATTAATTGATATTCACATTTATGTTTATTTATGTATATTTAAAGGATGAAAATAAAAATTAAACAGCTTGATTGAAAAAAAATTGAATGGTTTTGTGTTTGAAAGGTTTTTGAGACTTGGATTTGTGTTTTTACTTGGGCAGACTCAGGTTAAAGAATGAAAACTGGACTTGAAATAATAGAATATTTCTCTATGCTATCAGAGAAAGGGCTAATGGTGAGCCTGTTGTTTTGCATTGTATTCACATCTCATGTTCAAAAGCATTAGTATAAATGAAGATTTTAAAACATTGAATTTATTTATACATCTAAAAAAAGTCCTCCAATATTAAGGGGATGAAAAAAATATTTGCCTGAAAAAAAGTTGATTTGTACAATATTAAAATATTCCATGTACAGCAAGCTGAGTAGACCAAGTGACTATTTCATAGTTGGAGTGTGAGATGCATACATATGATGCATTACATCAGGGAGTGCTAAGATGTATTTATAATTTGAAGGACTTCAGAGACTGAAGCAGCTTCAGCGTGGAAGATGAGATACACATAAAAAGGGAAGTAATCTTGAAGAGAGCTGTGCTGTATGCCTAGGAAAGCAAGGCACCAAAAGATAAACTGTGACAACCAATGCATCCTTAGTTGTCTGCCTTTATAAATATGTATCAGCTAAAAACAAGTACATCTGTCTCAATATGTGTGTAAAAACCTAATCAATATGAAGGATAACAGAGTACGGGTTTTGTCTGGTGAATGCATAGATATTGTAATATATGGATATGTTAATAGAAGTCTGGGATGGTAATGAGCGTATGGCTATAAATACACACGCGTGGGCTGTTTGCACTGAACTTTGCTCTTTCGGGCAATGCTCAAGCAGCAGTTTGCCATTGCTCTTCCTGACTGGGTCACTGCTAATCAATAGTCTTATAAATCAGTGCTTTTAGGCCACTGCCAGTCTGGTTCCTTGTGTAAACACTTGTCAGGTTCAATTAACGGCCAGCCAGGTCTGCTGCTCTCCCCTTCCATCGTCATGTTCTTGCACTGAACACAGGCTGCATTTATTGTAGTAGCTGTAGTTGTTCTCTTCAGATGGTGATGAAGGAAAGGGAAAGTCATCACAGCCTCCTTTATCAGCGGGATTTCTAGGCTTGCTGAGCTGCTCCTGACTCCACTAGCCTTGCTCCCAATTCACTTCTATGTAATCAGCAGGGAATTGGTGTCCCTTTGTGAAAAAACTCAGCTGGAGCAGAAGCATGTAAATACGGATGGGAAACAATGTAGTGTGACCACAGGCATGGACAGACCGACCAAACGAACTATCTCCTTACAGATTAATACAAACTTAAAATACAAGAAACAAAAGGAATAACAGAGAACTTCTTCAGAGTGAAGGAAAGTTACCAGGGAAGTCCCTCAAGGATTTGTCCCAGAGTTTATTCAGCTCAGCATATTCATAAATGGTCTGGAAAAGGGAATAAATAACACAAAATTATTCAGAATAGTCAATTCTGTGCTGATTTCAAAGACTCACAAAAGGATCTCACAATGCTGAGTGACAGGGTGATAAGATTGCAGTTGAATTTCAGTACTGATGAATACAAAGTAATGCATTGGGGGGGGGGGGAACATAACCACAAATACAAAATTATAGGTTGTAGGAATTATAGAGAGGGAAGAAAAGGATAGGAGAGCTCTGTATAGCTAGGAACTGTGCAGACAAGAAAAATTATAAATAATTATTCATGATGCCCAAGACATAGGCTGTCTGAAATAAAATGATCACTAGGAAGGTTTAAAAAAAAAACAATGGAAATTACTTTTTCATACACTTCATAATTAAATTGTGGAACTCATTGCCACAGGAAACTGTAGAGACAAAAGCAAAATCTGGTTCATAAAAGAGCTTAAACTCACTGATAGAGAATACGTCATTGCATATTAATGCTGGCTTAGAAATTTAAACTGCTGTTTGCCAGGAGCTGATAGGATATACCAGTTAAAGATAGCTTCATATGTGACCTGTTAATCCTCATCCATGTGAATCACTGATTACTAACAGAGACGGGATTGGAGACTACATGCTTTTTGTCTAGCCCAGGAAGCTGGTTCTTATATTTTTAATAACACTATTCTTACCCACTTTTGCAAAAAAAAAAAAAAAGCCACTAAACCAAATTGCTGTACATTTGTATGAAAACTAGAGGAGGTATGAAAAAATGGAATAGACTACTTTTTAAATTTCCAGCCTACAGGCAAATGGATTATTTCCCTTGTTTTCCTACTTATTGGGATAATATCCATAGCTGAATCAACATCCATGCTTCCCCATCACTTTGACTTTGCCACAGACTTGATTCTTCAAAGCTGTTATCTTGCATGGCAATATAGGGACCGTCAGTCATGAACAAAATGTGTCCTGCTTGTCAGTAGAGATTCACAGCACGGCTTTAACCGTATCAGAAACTCAATCTCCAGCCCCAAAATAAACACACTGCTTCATGAATGGTAAAGTTAAAAAAGACTGTTTTCTTGCAGATTTGTGTCCTACATCCTACAAGTCAGGTTTTCTCCCTTCCTTCCCACCCACCTCAACCACCAGTTCTTCCTGTAGATCTATTTGGGTCATATGTCAAATGGCTGGTGGAGGCTGGCTAGGTGGCTCTTACCCCTCAGGATACATGAGCTTATAAATGCCTCTTTCTATGGGTCTCATTGAGTTCCTTCTTTGCCATTCTTGTCCTTTATTTACCTAAGTTTAGAAGATATCATTAAGATCTTTAATTCTCTATTAGTTTTGAGTGAAAATGGCCAACAGCATCAAAAGCTATACGAGGGGAACCGACAGACCAAGATTTCCATTACACAGCTTTGATTCCAAGACAAAAGGGTGACATTAAAAGGGTCACATACCACTCTGGCTATTTGTCTGCAGAGCTTCTGAAACTTCCACCTCTGGGGATATAGTGATTAAGAGAGAATCCCAATGTGTATTAAAGGAAATTCACCCTTTTCCCTGATATCAGTAACAGGCAGAAAAACCAGCTTCCAGGACATTTTGATTTATAAGAACATATTAGGGAATAAAAGGACTTTGCAAGAAGTGCCCAAACTTGTAAACATTTTCAGTGTTTTCTGTTTCACTGTGAAGAGGGCAAACTAGCTTTTCTCTCTGCAGTACCTGATGAAACAAGAAGAGACAAACACAACCACAGGATGGAAACAAATTTCAGATCCCATCCAATTACACAGTTCAAATTCTTAAATCATATAAACCGCAAGTCAGACATTTCACTTCAGTTTAGTTCAGAACAAGAAGAAAAAAAAAGAATTCTTTGAAAAAACTCATTTTGTCTGAAAGCAAAACATTGCAAGCCAGCCATGAGCTGTAAGTTCAAACACCTTTGCTAAAAGCCTCTATTCATTTGCAGTTTATTGCATAGCATGAAGCTGCCCACTCTGGTTTTATTCTTTTTTAAATGCTTGGAACAGTAAAATAAAAAAAAAAGATTAATCACATGCAATATATATTCATTAGGTAAATATTGAGATGCTGAATCAAATAGATTACTTTGCATAAACATTTCTCATAACATATGAGTGGGCATCATAGTTAATAAAAATCACAAACAAGTGGAGAATGATTGCCCTGCACGCAAAAGCAATATAAAATAAACACCTTCATAAGCAACAGTTTCACCACTTACCTCCAAAAGCTATTCATATATACAATCCATTTATAACAGTAAACCGGATCTGGGTTTTGCAATTTTACAATTGTTATTCCCTCAAGAGGGAGACAATATGCAACTTTATGGCAACTTTTCTTTTACTTAATACTGCACATAAATTATTGTCAGGTCACAGGGAGCAGAATAAGCAGAGTAAGTCCCATTTTCTTTCCACTCCTTCTTTATTTATTTATTTTTATTCCTTCTCCTTTTGAGAAATGTTTTCCATGAGAATATTGCCTTCCACATTAAAATATAATCACTATTTTGGAAAAAAAAATGGTCTATAGGTCAAGTTCTATTACTGCCCATTAAGAGACCAGTCATTGCTATGGAAGGGCAGAAAATCAGTTATATTGCAGAATCAGTACAGCACTGAACCAGATGAAAATAAATTATTTGAGAAACAAGCACACAGTTTGTTGGAGCAACACAGAGGTTCACCATAAAGGTGAATGCCAGGAGGAACATGAGAACAGTCGATCCCCTGGGGGCCACCACACAAGGCTGCCCAGAGCGAGCATAGCACTGGAGAAGGGCTGTTGCCCTACTGTGGAGGAGGACAATGCCTATCCCAAACTCCTTCACTGTAAAACTAAAATCTAACGTAGTCGGTGTCCTGACTCATAGATTACATCCCTCCATATAAGAAAGCCCTGCCTCCCAGTGTAAAGCATGGCACAGAGGTCAGCACCCAACACTGCCTGGAGCTGTCTAGCCTCTGGAATTTATGGAAATAATTGTTACATGAAATTTTAGTATAAATACATTTCAAAGCAATAAGACATATTAATGGAGAAAGGGATGTTAAATGCAAAGACCTACCACCCCGGTTAAGGAATTTGCTGAGCCACTTACCATGAGATGCTGGAAGAATATGGCAGAACATATCACTCCATATTGCTTGGTCTTATATTGCATCTACTATTGGCCACTCTCAGAGACAGTACTGAGCAAGATGAACCTCTGCTCTGACCTACAGCAATATTAAGCTTCTGTGCTGCAGCTGCACTTTCAAGCAATCTAGTGATTCTCTCAGTTCAGATCCACTACTGACTTTATTGCTTATAAAGAAAGATGTGAGCTAATAGTCTGTATCTCATTTTAGTAGGAGAAAGGTATAAGGAACAAAGAGATAACACTGGCCAACAAAAATGTAACTGTTATTTACACTTGGTGGTTTGCAGCTAGGACACCATCCCTCCAGGAGTGCTGTTTGAAGTGTTTCTAAACAGTAAGGTATTAATTACATTAATTGCAAGTAGTAAAATCTAGGTGTTTCTTAATAGTTGAGCATTTTCAGGTCTAATCTAAGGTAACCATATGCTTCATATTCTTCATTAAGTAGAAGTAAAAGCTTGAGTATAACCATGTGTTTCTGGTGTAACGTGCTCTAGGAAGAACTCTGGAAAATTAAGCAGTAAAGGAGAATGAAGAGAAAATGCTGAGTAGAGAAAAGTTACAACTTACAGGATGCAGCACACACCTAATTATCACTAATGATAAATGTCATAGAGTCAAATACAAGGTCATACATACCATTTACTGAAAACAAGCACTGATACCATCCTGAACTTGTCAGTGCTGTGCATTGTTTATACTGACCCTGAGCAAGTCAGTTTGCTGAGGAGCAGAGAGTGGTTTTTCCTTCACTGATGCAAACAGTCCAATGACACTGCTTTGAGAATACATAATAGTCATGTTCCTATCAGAGATTGCCATTAACAACTTTGGGAAGTCATGATGAAGCAATAAAGCGTGCCTACTGTTGTTCAACCCAGCTCGTCCTGGTCTTAGTGGAAATCAGCCTCTCTGAAGTATGCATTTAGCTTTAAATAAAACTATGCATTCCGCATTTTAATTTAACATAGTATCTTTTTAATGTTAGTGGGTGTAGGATGATACATCTTACACAACTTACCTAAGGCCTTCAAGAGGCTTGGATTCTTAATAATTCACTTTTCCCATGATTAGTCTACACTATGTGTTTTTTACCTTAACTTATCCACAGACTGCAGTCCCTTAGGGTTGTACCTGCTCCAAGTGGAGCCTTATCTATCAGCCACAGTCTCTCCAGGGTTATACCTGCTGTGGCATAGACTTATGCACAGCCACAGTCGCTTTGAGGCAGACCTGTTCCAGCATGGCCTTATCCATGGGCCACAATGCCTTCAGAGGTATACCTGCTCCAGAGTGGCCTTACCCACAGCCACAGTCCCTTCAGAAGTAAACCTGCTCCAACACGGCCTTACCCATGGCTGCAATCCCTCCAGGGGTCTACCTGCTCTGTCATGGGCTTATCCATGGCCACACACTTTGAGGTGCTCCAGCATGACCTCATGCACAGCCACTGATGCTTCAAGGTGTACTTTCTCCAGCGTGGACTTATCTTTGGGCCACAATCCCTTCAGAGGTATACCTGCTGCGGCACAGACATAACAACGGCCACAGACACTTTGAGATGTACTTGCTCTGGCATGGACTTATCCACTGCCACAGACGCCTCAGGGTGTCCTGCTCCCACGTGGACACATCCACAGTTCACAGTCCCTTCAACTCAAGTTCACACTGGAGTTCCAGCCTGTCCAGTACAGCAGCACAGAAACAGCAGCGATGCCCTGGCCACGTGCCAGCCCAGGCACATCGCCATTGCTGTTATCAAAACGTTCCCAGGCAGAGCACAGCAAGATGATAAGCAGTACAGCTCTACAGCGAACAGCAAAAGCAAAAAGCAGCCACTAACGAGCACTAGATTCTAATATACTGCAAGGCAAGCAAGCCCCATGGCAAGCACAGGAGCCCGCCAATTCATAGCTAAATAGCAATAACAGCTATAAATTCCATCTAGCACATTCCAATCAAATCTGTCGTTATGTCGAGTCCTTCGAGCCCCACGTTGGACACAAAAAAGGACTGTTGTGGTTTAACCCCAGCCAGCAACTAAGCACCACACAGCCGCTCGCTCACTCCCCCCACGGTGGGATGGGGGAGAGAATCAGAAGAGTAAAAGTGAGAAAACTCGTGGGCTGAGATAAAGACGGTTTAATAGGTAAAGCAAAAGCTGTGCGTGCAAGCAAAGCAAAACAAGGAATTCCTTCACTGCTTCCCATGGGCAGGCAGGTGTTCAGCCATCTCCAGGAAAGCAGAGCTCCATCATGTGTAACGGTTACTTGGGAAGACAAACACCATCACTTGGAACGTCCCCCCTTCCTTCTTCTTCCCCCAGCTTTCTATGCTGAGCATGACGCCATATGGTATGGAATAGCCCTTTGGTCAGTTGGGGTCAGCTGTCCCAGCCGTGTCCCCTCCCAACTTCTTGTGCACCCCCAGCCTCCTCGCTGGTGGGGTGGGAGCAGAAAAGGCCTTGACTCTGTGTAAGCACTGCTCAGCAGTAACTAAACCATTCCTGTATTATCAACACTGTTTCCAGCACAAATCAAAAACCTAGCCTCATACTAGGTACTGTGAAGAAACTTAACTCTATCCCAGTGAAAACCAGCACACTTTTGAATGTAACAGCCTCAAGGTTTTAGCTCTGTGTTGGCATTTGCGTTACTAGAGAATGGTTCAGGGTACCTAATGTCTGGGGTTGGCAGCTCTTGCTAGAACTATAAATCCAAGTTAATATTGGGTCAAGAGGATAATCAGTGCAAACTTTCATGTGCATCCCCATCAACCCAGACAGTTTCACCATTCACAGACACATCACAGAGCAGATTCACAGCTAACGAAGTCTCCAGAGGTACTATGATGATTTACACTAGCTAGGCTGTAGTTTCTGAGTTTTGGACTTTTGCTTTCCAAGTGGGTGACATTCTCTCAAAGGAGAAAAGTAGGAAATAGGAAGTAGGAAATTAGGAGGGAGGAAAAAGAATTTGTACTGGAAGCCTTCTGTCAGAAAAATCTCAACACGAGCTCTCAGAACATCCATGAGGATGCACAGGCTGAACTGCCTCTTGTTCAAAAGGGGTTGAGCTCTAAGATTACTATTTTGCCCACCTTGCTGTGCTGTCTGTATTTTATTGCTCTATCAACAACCTCTTTCTCTTTTTCCCTGTGCCTTATTATCATATCTTCCCCTCCAAAATCTACCCACAAACATACAATATTCTGAAATGGCATAATCTATCTTACCAAAAGGATGAAATTCTACCATTTGAATTAAAACAAGGAAAAATAGCATGGAGGCTATCTTATCAGGCAGAATTAGTGCTTTAATCCATCATGCTGGCTACAGTGGTAAGTTATGACCCAGAACCTCTGGGAGACTGCTTGATTAGCTCGTAATTACCCATCACACTGATACTGTGATATGAGACACAGTATGTTCTTGATTTCTACATGAATCATGTTAAGTTAGCTGTTTGGCCCTGATTAATGTAAATACTGTAAGATACTAATAAGAATGCTATTGGAAGTGATTATGATGATATCTTCCCCAGCAGAAGCAAGAACAAGCAAAAGCAATGCTTTGTAGATTAAAATACAGTTTTGCTTCCTCCCTCTTAAAACTTTAGAGTCACAGTGCTAGATAGCGTGTTGCCTTGCATGCTTTTACAGCTATTTGCATTTGTAGTAGGCACTTTATACTTAGTTTTCAAGGGAGAAGTGGCTGCATTGCAGCAAGATGCTGAAGAGTCAGCTTCCAAATGTGCATAAATGATTTGAATATTCCATAACAATGTTTTTCTTCTTCTGCCTTAGGAACCAAGTCCTGCAGGGTAATCTGTAAAATAAGAATACCACAAATGGACAGCCATGCAAAAGTACACAGAAAGAAAGGGAAAAAAATATGCCTTTTTTTGGTCAAACCAAGTGGCACTAACAGTTATTAACTTGACCTATTACACCGTGATGGTGGGAAATCTGTTGAGGAAGGCAGAAGCAGGATTAAGAAAAGGAAATACTGCATTCCCCAGCCATATATATAAAAACAAAACCAAGCTGATATTATTTTTTATTTCTTCCCCAGGTACCAGACTTTTTGACAGTGCTGAGATTAACAACCTCACTCTCAAAATGTGTGGCCAGCCTTTGCACTCAAAATAACACTTTATGACTTCATTTCCTGGGAGGTCTTGATAAGGCTTCTGCAGAATTTTTGATGCAGAGCATTATTGTGCTGCTGTGATATTGATTGATCCACTCCAAGATGGGCAGGAGGTGCTCACATAGGCTTGAAATCCCCTGCTTGAGTTTGCAAATAGTTCCCCTAGGTAAGATTTATGTTACTGAGATGGGAAGAAGTGAAGCAGAGTTCACAGGGATCTGAGAGATGTAATTCCAACTCCTAAACAGTTTGTTTATTTTAAAACATATGTGTAAAAAATGCATATATTATTTCTATTCATTATTCACAAATACTGTGCTACCGAGGATTTCTCAGTGATTATGGGAGAAGGCTGATCTTCCTACTTTTCATAACACAGCTGTCAGATTTCTCAGGCTATGTACCACAACACATTTTAGGATCATTTTTAATTGGTGCCTGAGAGAGAGCTGTAGTAATTCGAGTTGATGCCACCTCTAGCCAGCAGACAGCATGGAGCACCCTATGAGCTCAGCGGACAGCGTTGTATTTGCTGAAACTACTAGCTCAGGGGAGTGGCAGTACTTGATAGCGCAAAACTACATCCAACCAAGAGGACACAATCAACTGAAAATTCAGACCGGCACAGACATGCAGATTGCAGAAGACCGACTTCACTTGCAGGATTCTTGTCCTACTGGAAGTTGCAAAGAAGGACAGCTGTGACATGACACTGGCTTACACAGCATCAACACTTGGCATAGTCGTTGAGTGAACAATACTGCATTTTGATTAAAAAGTTTAGGATACTTCAGTCACTGAATTGGTTTCCCCCAGACTGAATATTTTTCTTTATTGCAAATTGATCTACAGACCCAGTTCTTTTATTCTATCAGAGCTCATGCTGTGATAATAGCAATCATGAAACTGCAAGTGCTGTTCACTGCAGAAGAACATAAGCAGGACCTAAATTATTTCCCTATATTAGTCATGTATTAATTTAAATTAGTTACTAATTGACAGTAGTTACCCTCCTCAGGCTCATGCAAAGAAGAAATAGCAGAAAGTTCCTAAATCTCCTATATAACTTGGCATGTGAAGAGAGCCCTGCTGTAACTCAGCTCTGATCTAGCGCTGGTGGGAAATACTACAGTCCACCATTTCAGCCTCAGAAAATACCAGGACATCAAATTCTGAATGTTTCTATGGATTTCAATAAAACTCCACTAGAAAAAGTGCTACAATTAACTACATTCTCCCTTATCCTTTTAGATCTAAACTTTGCTCTGTTCCAGAATGGTTCCATGTCAGCGTTTAATAGAGTGTATGTATATCACACATGAATGGGATTAAAGATGCTCAAGTTAAAGCAAAAATTATATGCTTTTTTCCAAATTTCTTGCAGAGACAGGTGCACTCTTCCTGGACACTAAACCAGCCAGAAGTGCAGTGAATACGGTTAGCATATCTGTAAACTAAGGCTAGTACGTTGTGCCTCTCATTGTGAAGAACTGATAAAATTATCCCCTTGGAGAAGCAGCCTGTAAGGAACATAATGCAGAGCACAAGTGCAAACTCCATAGAATAATCAACTGCATAAAAGCTATGCAGCAGCTGGTTATGCAGCTATTCTACAAAAAGGATTTGGAGTTTCTAGGGGATCACAAAGTAAACATAAGTAAATGTCAAGCTGTCGTAAAAACAGAAAAAAAACCATAAAATAACTTTTGAAATACAAACAGAATTCCTTCTTTGCAACTCAAAGCTGATCAAATCCCTAAGAAAGCACTATTTTCTGCTTTGAGCATCACAGTTCAAGGAATGCATGGATCAGAGAGAGTAAAGAACAACAACAACAAGAGCTCTAGAAAATATGACCTATAGAAAAGACTTAAAGCATGAGGTCAGTTCAGTTTGGAAAGAGGCGACTGAGACAACAAACATCAACATAAAAGACATATACAAAAAAGACAGAAATAAACCATTCTTCATGCCTGCTATAGCTAGGAGAAGTAAGAGTCTTAAGCTACACAAAGGGATGTTTAGACACTGGGAAAACTCTCTTACTGTACAGATATTTAAGAGCCGGAATAGACAGCAGGGAGGGATGTAGACAGTCATCATTAGAGGTTTCTAGGAACATGAAAGCTAAACTTCATCCTGCACCAGAGAAAAAAAAAATCATTCCTGGTGTCAGCTTTAATAAGCACATACCCATTTTGTCCAGCAGACAGCCATCATCCTTCAGATCCAAAGCAAGTGGGGCAAACAAACCACTATAGCCTTCATGCGTTCGATAAAGGCTTCTGGCCTATTCCTAAAGGCTGGTCTGAAACTGCTAATTAACCTACATTTGTGAAATGCTTCAAGATGCTCTAAAAGATGAAAGTGGGTTTGGAGCATGGAGAAAAGCAGATAGGACAAAGACAAATGCAAGCAAGAACAAAAACAAAGAGTAGATCAAGTTCTGCTCTTGTGAGTCATGCTGGAAATGCAGGGCAATTTTCCTTGGGTTCACACAGGTGCAACTAACAGCAAAAATTCACCTCTTTTGTTGCACAGACTAGTTAAGGGTGCCATTTGCATCACTAGCATCCAGCTACTCTTGCCCTATCCAAATTTTTACAGGACAAGGGAAATAGCCTGCATGTGAAGTGTCTCAGTGTCACATCTCTGTCTCTGGTGGGTGTCACAGTCTTTCAGCTGCATGATCCGATTGCTGATCCTAGTGGGAAGAATGTTGTTGGGTTACAGTAGGACACAGAACTGGAAACAAGAGGACTTTTTTAACAAGAGGTTCAAGCTGAATCCAAACTGGATTAGGGCTTTCTAACGCACACTGTTTCTGGGCCAATTGAAGAAGAATGGGCCCTCCAAGTACTTTGGGTTGTGTGAGGAGGCAGCTTTCTCAGTCTGCTATTCATACATCTCAGAGTATTTCAGGGTAGATAACTTGTGCATTCTTATTTCTCCTTTTTTTATGAGTGCCTCATTACTTTCTTCATGTTGATATTGCTACCATCCTGGTCCATTTCCCAGCTACTTGTACAGTACTATCCAGACCTCCTTCCACTTAATGTCCTGTTCCAACTGCCAGACCCTGCCCTTCACATGGGCTTGTTCTCCTTAAAGCCCTCTTTCCCTCTTAATTCCTGTGCAAAGGTAGTTGGCTTCAGTGACTAGTTACCCAAGAGGAATCTAAGGTCCATAACCCAAAAACCATCCAGTCTTGAACCTCTGCAGTGTGCTGGCATGTTGTAGATAGCACTAGGAGCGGCACACCTATAGTACCATCAGCTGACAGCAGCAGGTTTGTGTCTTACAGGCCACTTCACATTTCTCTTCATGTGGGGCTCTGCTGGGTTGGCTCATTGCAACCTGAGGTCACTCTTTGCACACCTGCCACCTGGATACCCACTCGGCCAGCCACCAGCATGGCCAGTGCACTCACAGCAAAATATTGCCATCAGATGGGGCTGCATGTCACATTCCTATTTCTCGCTCACTCCGTGACTAATGAGCTGCACAGAAAAAGTACCTGTTTTTAGTGAAATGAAGAATACGGAGTTACTATTTTTATTTTGCCATATAAGAACACACTTGCACCCATTATTACAGAGCTCATGCAATTGAGTAGGAAGAAATCAGGAGCAGGCTGTAAAATACATGTCATTATAAGCATTTGCCATACATTCTGCTGACTAGCAATCACACCTGAATTGGAAATATTTCTGTGCCTCAGAAACCAGTCATACAGGACTGCACTTGTCATTGTATACTTACTGCTTTCTCATGACGCACTCCTGCTTCTTTACTAAATACTCCTGAACGGAAATTCAGGTGTCAGCCTAGGATATCTATCTGTGGCACACATTTCCCACAGCCTCCCCTTTCAGTCAGGAAGTGCAAAATTCCTTTACCTCACTCCAGCCCAGATGATTAAGGAAATTTTGAGGTTGGATCTGGTTTGACATTACAACACATGCAGGTGTGCAACCATGTGTGTGTGTCTACTTTAATTTCTGCATTTCTGAATACACCATTTGTACTGAGAAGAGTCTAACTCAAGATTGCAGGAGTTGAGCAAAACTTGCCCTCTCATTTCTCCTTCTGCAGCCAGGTGACAACTAAGGGCACAAAAAGGAATGGGAAAGCTGTTCATCTTGAAACATAGAAATAGAAATCCTGTGGAAATTAAAATATCAACTATGCTTGCGAGTTACTAAAATCAATACCATGACAGCATATGCCCAAAGTGACCAAAAAAGATTGAGTATGATTCTTTTATACGGGCACTTCCTAACTTTTTAAGATACTTATTTTGCAAGTTGAACAGCTTTAAATGTGTATACATACAGTAGAGAGTCAGTTCTGCATGGTTTCTTATAACAAGAAAAAATGTAAGTATATCCAACATGTATCACAGATCATATATATGTTCATTCCTGAATACTTGCTTTCATGTATGGTCTACGACATATTGCTATCAGATGCTGAATTGGATTTCATATTAAAAGGTGCAAGTGTTACAAGTTCTTGGAGACCATAATTGCATCTGAGGAGCTGCTGAGATAAAGTGTGTTTAATACTTTGATTCATTTGCATTCCCTTGAATACCAGAAAGGCATTTTGCTCCATACAGAAGAGGCTAATTATTTTACTTTAAATTACTAATAAATCAAAAGAGCTGGGGAATCCTGGCTTACCTAACAAACCACTTAGTTATAATCATTAAAGGATTAGACACTTATATGAATGAGAACAACCTCTACGGTCACCATTACTGAAAAAATATCAAGCCTATCCATCTTTATGCTGTAAAATATAAAGGGCTAGCCTTTCAAACTAGGAGAGTACAAATGCAAGAATAGACTCAAAATAAAGCACACATTATGTGCAGTCCAGTCTGGAGTTCACCATGTCAAAATCCGTCATGGCCACTGGCCTTGAATGGGACACTGAGATTTCAGCTATGTGGGTCTCGCTTTTAACCATCACTAGTTTCACTGAAAATGAAAATTTTCTTCTTCAACAGATTTTAATCATTTCAGTTTAGAATAGCTGCTGGCTATTCTACAGTAAGTAGGTTTATCTTTCTATACAACTGGCAGAAAAATCCTTCTGCAAGATAGACACTTTTCTAGCAAATGTTTTTGGTTTTGACAAACCCTAATTTTCCAAAACATTGCCCGTTTTTCTGAAGATCACTTGTCCAACTCAAGCTGAGATGAGATGCTCTAGGCCCTTTAGATTTCACGTGAATTCCGCCCCATCATGGGAGTGAAGGGTGGCCCATATAAAGTCTCTGGCTCGGAAGTATTTTGAAAACAGTAGGTTGGGAAGGATAGGAAAATCTCTCTTGCTGAGGAAAGTGGTGGTGTTACAGTGAAAGGAAAACAGATAAAAACTAACTGCCATGAGGAACTGGCAGGTATTTTGGCAAATTTTGGTTGGACTGTTCTGCTTTACAGCTGAAAACTTTCCTTTTTTAGTTTTCAACAAAAGCTTGAAAACTTTTAAACATTGAAAACTTGGATTGAAAACACATAAATTTTTAGTTTTAGCACAGATCAAGTATTCAGACATGAACAGCCATCACAGTGTTTAGACAGGGATATTTTAAGGAACAGCCACGTCATTTAAAAATAGTATTTGCTCATCAAATCTAGGCTTGAGTAAACCTAGCTCAGCTGAGCAAACATATATGTGTACAAATATTTGTACACATCCAACAATGAATCTAACTCCAATTGTGTGGTAATAAAGTCATAAGTGGTTTCTCATTGCAAAAGAGGGCACAGCCCTCAAGATCCATTAAAACAAAATTTTGAAATTACATTGATCTGAGCAGGACCAACATCAGGCCTCAGACATCTATATTTTTACATAAGGTTTTCACAAATACTAAAACTAGTAATTTTAAACATAGTGATGGTTTTATACCTTACCCTGTTAAATGGGGGTAATGGCTGTTATCTCACTCCCAGGGAAATGGTGGGTTAGCTCAGATTTGCAGAGCAATCTGGAAATGGAAACTTTACACAAGAGCTAGGTATTACTTTTATTACTCTCTAAAAACCTTTATCACCCACTATGTTTCCCAGAGAACTATATCTACAGCATTTGGCTGTTTGTTCACATAAGGTTTTCTCCTGCCAGACAGTTATGGCTGAAGTCCTGCCATATAAGATTTAAAAAATCTGTCTGCCTTGCAAGTGACAACAGAGAGCACCATTCACATCAAGGACTCCATGCACCTCAGTTGTTTCAGACTCAATTTTGAAGTACTGTAAGCAATTAATTATACTACGTTGTTGTGTTTGGTTTGGTTTTTTTTACATTAAAGGCATTGAAACACATCTGGAAGGCAGCTCTGAAGAGCTTTAATCCATACTGATATCAATTTTTTCTTTATGAGAACACAGAGATAAA
The DNA here is from genome assembly GCF_034638445.1 of Ciconia boyciana. Lineage (NCBI taxonomy): Eukaryota > Metazoa > Chordata > Aves > Ciconiiformes > Ciconiidae > Ciconia > Ciconia boyciana. The sequence goes on from NC_132935.1 coordinate 160,860,101, forward strand.
TAATAGCCATGCCCCAAATGCTCATGTGTCCACAAGCTAAAGTCAGGAACAACAGTGACATATTTAGAGGAAAGGTAAAGATATCAAACTATTTGCCAATGTTTTTGGCTGTCTTTGCTATGCTCCCTAAAGTCTAATTTTTTTTTCTAGGCAACAGCATAACATGATCAAAAGAAACACATACATCCAAACACTTTTCTCCAACTCTCCAAAGCAAACTTCAGCAGGCATGGAAGCAAATTATGATAGTCAATCTAGATGAAAATCCAGTGTGGCATCCAGGAAAAGAGTTGTAAGAATTCTTGAAAGACACAATAGTGTAATAATTTCTGTTTGTGCTGTAGGAGGCTCCCTGTGAGAACCAGGATGCACATTTACTTCTTACACAATATCTTTAGTAATACAAAAAGTTCAGCTGAATGATCTGATAAGAGTCTGATTAGAGGGAAATTCCTTAGCAATTAGGAATTTCTGCCTCCTATGACTTCAAAGCCCGTCAGAAAGTCTGTCTTCAAACACTTTGTCTTAGTAGATCTCATCTTTAAAGATTTATTATCAGTGAAGTTTGCCCCTTCATAAAGATTTCATAGTATTTGGAAAGTCAGGCTTTGAAGAGTGATCAAGTTACTCAAGAACTTTGAGATTTTTCATGTTTATGAGAGGAGGAATTTTCCTTCAAGGCTTTAACGTAACAAGGAATTTTTAGAGGAAATTAATACGCATAGACTAAGGGCATGCCAACTTTATTCCAGCATTAATGGGATAACAACAGTGTTTTTCTCTTGTGTTTTATTTGAGTGTCACCACCTCTGATTTTTCCTGTCATTTCTTTCGTTTACCAAAACATAGTTTCCCTTCCCCTTGTCTCAAAACAAAACAAACAAACAAAAAACCAAAACACAAAACCCAGAATTTGAGAACACAAACAGCAAAGGTTCGCTTACCAGGAGCTGAACTAAAAGAACCCAGACTTCAACATCAGAAAAGTAAATAAATAAATTAAAGCTGCAGTCTAAACTTATGCGAATCTGATTCATTATCTTTAAACTGCTGGGGTTGGCAATAGTCTTGGGCTGTCCACCTAAGTGACAAGGACAAGGCCTGTCCCATCCTCTGGGGTTGCACGTTCTGGGTTTGAACACACTGGGTTTGAACCTGTCACGTTCCTGCTCTGCTTGCAACTGAGACCCCTTTAAACACTGCAGTGACAAGAGCAATGCACAGATTTTATTTCCTTTGCAGGAAGGTTATCTGGAGCTCACAGCCAATTTTGACACCTAAAGAAGATTTCTAGGATCTCATGGGCTTCAAGATACGAACCAGAGGACATAATGGCAGTGGTTACAATAGTGAGTAACATGGTCCAATAGTAGCAGATATGCAGAGAAAAACGGCACCAGGGACCTAACATGCACCATATATGCGTTACTGGTTTTATTTCAGAAGAACTCTAAGTTGGTTCCCATGGTCTGTTCCCATCTATTAGCAGCTGGAGCACATTAGATGCACTCCTGGAGCTCATCTTCTGGAATAATTTCCACTATCAAGCAGTTAAATTCACATGCTCCAGGAGCTCTCTGAAACGTGAGCCCAAGGACAGCAAGTGGGACAGCTTCAAAAATGCACTCCCGGTTCAAGGGAAAATGGTAATTCATCTGCCTTCAGTTAAGGTGATTGCATGACCAGAATGCTACAGCACATCAGCTTAGCCCCTGTACCAGCTGCAGAGTAGTTTAATTCAGCTTATCCTGCAGTGAAACAAGATGAACCTAAACTGCAATATGTTGTGTCTGTGACAGGCACAGAGCACGCACGTAGGCAATGCTCACAGTTCAGCTGATGCACAGTGCTGGAGCTTTAAAGCTGTACGTACTCCTGCAGTGACTTTGAAACCTGGCTGGCTGTGGCCTGAGCAAGGTTATGACTCTTTTCTTGCCTTTTATATGCTAGGACCCATCCAAACCATACAAAGAAAAGGGAGTGAAATTGTCCTGTCTTCTGTGACCCAGCACTAATCAGATAGTACCAGAGAATTTACAAGACTACTTTCATCTCTTTTACAGCCCGGGCTTAGAGGTCTGGATAGTTCAGGTAAGCTTTGTGAATAATAAGCTCAATTTCTGCCTCTTTCCACACCAGACTCCAAACTTGAGATGTGCCCTTCAATTTGCCTTCTATTTTGAGCTATTGGTAGCTATTGGACATTTATTCAAGAATCATACAGTTCAATCATGTCAAGTTTCAACCAGTATTATCAGCAGAGATCGCTGTTTGAATGGATTGCGTTTTTGTCCTACTGACAGGTTGTTTTCCATCTTCTGGGGGATAAGTCAAGCTGCTATGCTCTACTGAATGACTGCTGGGGAGGCAACCCATACAAAATTTAAACTGATCATCGGTCCATGTGTTTTGGACAACGATTCATTCCATTCCTTGAGTTCCCTTTGGATTTTGTAGCTGGAAATGGATGAGATCAGTAATAAGAAGTCTGCTTTGAGTCACTGTCTAAGGATCTGCATTTCTACATGTAGCTGCAAGGAAGATGAGAATCTAAAGGTTTCTTCTTAATGAAGGGGCCCCTGCTTAAAGTACCAAATGTTTTTCCAAGTAGTAATGCAATCAGAATGATGGAATATATTTTTATTGCTTTTTTTTTAATGTCCAGATCAATCTCCTACATTTACAACCATGGGTATGTCTAGCTGATATTCTCATTAATATCATTGTAATTGTCATAGGTACATTGGACATATTTGTCTCCTTTCATATGAGAATATGTGATGACACTAAAATGTGGTACATACAGCCAAAAGGACAGGTCAAATTTCACCCTGAAGTGATATGGCTTTTCAGCCACCAGGTCTCAAAAGTCAGACAGACATTGTAAACTAATCAGATTCTGGACTTCTGAAAAAAATCAGTTCTCATCATATAGGTTCTGCAAATTGAATAAACCCTTATTAACCTTGGTGCAGCTTTGCTACACAGCTGCAGAAAGGTAAATGATTGTAATTTCTTAATCTAGATTATTAATGATGCCTAAAATGAAGCAGTATCCAGATCATCTGCTCTTTACAGTCTCAGCTTTGCATTGCCAACGAGTAAGGTAAATCACATTGAACAGATCTGAAAAGGGACACTAAGTGTCTTGAGTAAGAAGTTTGAGTAAGAAGCCAAGTTTTGTCATGCTGAATTCCTAGATGTTACTTGATGGATTAGGGGCTCTGGACTGTCTCCAGATACTGGCTTTCTGTTACTACTTGATGAGCTTTAGCAAGTCTTTTTTTCAGAAGTCAAGGCATTTTGGCTATAACTTCTCCAATAAAAGCTGGCTGTGTAGGCTTTCTTTTAGGGTAGCTTAGTCTATTTTAGGATAGAACTGTGTAGCTCCTGCTTGACTTGCTAAACCTGTGCACTGCTTCAGCAGCTGAACATCTGCCACACTGCTCACATTTTTCAATTCATAGTTAACTTCTAAGGTACAGAAGAATTCATTATCACCTTGTACTTAGTTCTCTACAGATGGGACATGTGGTTACTGTGGCTATGAAAGAAACTTTATAAACCCAACTCTGTACTAATTCTATACATTACTTTTCACTGTCTTATTCCATTTTCTCTTTGTACTACTGAATCAATTAGTTGGATGTTCCAGAGCATGGATCTGGAATGGTGAGTAGCATTGCTATAGCCCAAGACGTGCATCTATTTTGGAGAAAGAGTTTCATAGCTGTGTCTTCTGTAATAAGGGAAAATGAGTCGCCAAAGTCTCTGCAGATCATTTAGGGAAAAAACAATACTTAGCAGTTACAGCCTCTTTTCTATTAACCATTATCTTAATTGACATAGAAGAGTTTGATTCTTCTTTCTCTGTTTTACAGCTCCCTCAGCACCACTTGAGCCGTTCAGCACTATGAGCCGCAGCGTCCCAAGGGGGACCTAGTGAAAGGGCTGATCCTTAAGAACTCCTCCGCTCCCCAAAATGCACAGCTCTGCAGATAGTTTACAGCAAATCTAGTTCACACCAGAGGCAGCTGCATGCAGCAGCAGAAGCAAAACCCTTTGGTCCTCTCTGCCCTATGAGAAGGAATGAACACACCGAGACACACTGAAGCAGGAGTCCCTCTGCATTTCCCAAGTGCAACGTTGCAGGTCAGACTTGTTCAAAGAGGACTATTTGTTTTCAGAACCAGTCAGAGAAAATAACCATCCACTTCCAAGACAAAAGGATACTACTGACCGCAACATCATGCCAGGGAACACAATCCTGCCTCCCCGTCCAGAGACCCACCTAACCTGACCTGACCTGACCAACTTCAGAGAGAATATGATCAAGACATGAGCTCAGAGTTTATTTCAGAAAGTTTTTTATATTAATTCACTTACACCCACTAACAAAAAGACAAGATTAAGACACTGTAGCAGCAAGTAAGGGGTTTTTAAATGTTGTTGGCATCCTGGGACCCAGAGGCTATTCACTTCCATTGACCCTGATGTGACAAATCAGGGCAGTTTTCAGAATATACAAAGGTCATTATGGAATATATAATTTCTTCCAAGTGTAAAAGCTGTCTTGGTAGTTGCAAGAAATGGCAGCTTCAATGTTTGTTTATGATTTTCCTATCTCACACAGCACTATATTTGGGTTACTTTAATGTTTTATGAATGTTTACAAAGTTCAAAATGAGACAAAAAATAAGCATGAAGTTTAATGGAATTAACTGATAGGTGACACAAAAGCACTGTCAAAACCCATGATATTTAATAGGTTTGCAAAATACATTTGGGAAAGGATAGTGAATCCTATATACGGGCACTTGATTTTGTCTGAAAAAAAGAATTTTAAAAAGTGAACTGCATTTAAATGTTTTTGAAGAAAGCTGTGAAATATACAGTGGAGCTGGCAAATTCCACTCCTGATCATCTAAAAGCCTGTTAGACATAATCCCTGTATTTTTCTTTAGCAGAAGATTATGAAGTCTCCCACTAGAAAATAACATGAATAAAAACAAAGTAGAAACCTACACATAAATCTGGATTTTAGGAAGATCAAGAGAATTTGGTCAGCCTAGGAAGAATGAGTGATGAGATAAGGAGGAGGGTTTTCATGTTAGTGTTTAAAGGCAGATGGCAAATAACGTTTTTCTGAAAAACCTTATGTTATCTCTTTATTTCTCCTTTTCCTTACACACTGAGGGATAAGAACTGATTTGAAAGAGCTCCTTTGAAAAGCTATAACTATATAATAAATCCCAAACATTTTACGCTTGCTCAGGAAGCCAGTATTTTTCCAGTTTTTCAAGATTTGTGAAAGATCAGAGTGGGACTTTGTCCTGGTTTCAGCTGAGATAGAGTTAATTTTCTTTATAGTGGCTGGTATGGGGCTATGTTTTGGATTTGTGCTGAAAACAGTGTTGATAATACAGAGATGTTTTAGTTGCTGCACTGGTCAAGGACTTTTCACCTTCCCATGCTCTGCCAGGTGCAGAAGAAGCTGGGAGGAGACACAGCCAGGATAGTTGATCCAAACTGACCAAAGGGCTATTCCATACCTTATCACATCATGCTCAGTATATAAAGCTGGGGAAGAAGAAGGAAGGGGGGGACATTCGGAGTGATGGTGTTTGTCTTCCCAAGTAACCGTTATGCGTGATGGAGCCCTGTTTTCCTGGAGATGGCTGAACACCTGCCTGCCCATGGGAAGGAGTGAATGAATTCCTTGCTTTGCTTTGCTTGCGTGCGCGGCTTTTGCTTTACCTATTAAACTGTCTTTATCTCAACCCTCGCGTTTTCTTACTTTTGCTCTTCCAATTCTCTCCCCCATCCCACCATGGGGGGAGTGAGTGAGCGGCTGCGTGGTGCTTAGCTGCCGGCTGGGGCTAAACCACGACAGTCCTTTTTGGTGCGCAACGTGGGGCCCGAAGGGTTTGAGATAATGACAGATTTGACTGGAATGTGCCAGATGATAGAATTTATAGCTGTTATTGCTGTTTAGCTATTAATCAGCAGGCTTCTGTGCTTGCCATAGGCTTGCTTGCCTTACTGTATGTTAGAGTCTAGGGCTCGTTAGTGGCTGCTTGGCCAAAACTCTTGGCCAAGTCTTTTAAAATGCCTGAGTACAAGTTTTATAATTCTGTGTAGTTTGAAGTATTTTGTTTCAGCATTTGGCAACACTTCTACATCTCTGGATCAGTGTATTTTCTCTTCACAGCTTCTTTCTAAGCCAAGGTGCTCTCTCTCCCTATGTTCCCACAGATAAGACCAACAGAAGTGCTGAACCCTGCTTTGAACATAAGAAAGGAAGCTACTACTGGAATGTGCTCTCTGAGAATGCTTCAGCTTGTAATCCTCATTTTCTTTGCTTCCAAAGGACCCCAGGTCTGTTCTTCTTGAGGGCACATGAAAATCCCATTAGGGATGGTCTTTACAGGGCTTCAGAGATCCAGGGTGTGTGTTTGCACATAAGGATTGAGATGATCTGAAGAAAACATGGGAAGGAGAAAACTGTTTTAGTGTCCAAAAAGGCTTCTCCTAGTTTGCCAGTGCTCTTTCTTGTCTTAATTTGGTTGAATTTTTAAGTATCTGGTAGGGTGTCTAGATGCAGGAAAAGGTGCTCTGTTAATGTGCACGTAGAAATTGGGAATGAATAAATAAATAAATTGCCACCTGAGGTGCACTATTATCACCCCAAAATGTGATGCTTGACACGTCTTACTGCTTAAATATAACATTAAGCACTTATTACAAGTGCAAGTTTTCTTATTTCACACAAAATCAACCTTAGAAAGAATTAAAAAAGAAAAAAGGAAAAACCCTCTTGTTTACTCCTAATTCTTCTTTTGGCTAGGGTTACAAGAAGCAGTCTTTTCATCCCTGAGGGATGCCACTTCTGCAGCACATTGCAAAAGCAAAATCCCACCCCCACATAACAAAAAACAACGCAGTGTTAGTTAGCACAATTAGACTCACAGTTCAGTATTTCCACTCTTGGCATTCATCCTTTGCAAGTTTTGCCACATTATTAGAGACATTAGTGGTTGCTAATACACATGGATGCAATTAAGAGAGAGCAAAGAAAGGATTCACAAACAAGCAGATGAGCTTTGTATTTGGAGAGGGCATAAAAGCTGAATCACTTATTCATTTTGCTGTTTAAACTGTGAAAGGAGGGTACAGACTGATCAGTATGAAGGGTCTTGCAGCAAAGCTTGTAGCATAGATATAAAAGTGGATTAAAGAAGGAAATTTCTTTTATACTTTGTGTTGCTTCTCTTTTTATAGCATTTATATCTGCTCTTTAAGGTGAGGAATATGTTTTAATTTGGATCTGTATAACAACGCTGTTGACACAGAGGCCATAATTCTACAGACCGCTGAAGTCATCAGAAATTACTGATAGAAATAATTCAGTGCAAATTTTTTTTTCTCAGCCCAAGAGACCTTGAAGATTTTCATCCAAAATTTTACTAAAATAATTTAATTTCCTGATAACCTACTTTTCATCTATAAACAGCATCTATGTTCCCTCTTTTGGAGAATTTCCATTTGTGTATATTTCTGGCAGAACATTTTAAGACCCTCACTGGGAATTACCACATAATGAATAAATGCCAAAGCTGAGCTGAGATGCTGAGTTTACTTCCAAAGCTGTCTCTTCTTGCTTTCCAGGGACATTGACACCATTCTGATTTTACTTGGGACTCCAGAGGAAGCCCTGAATAGAATTAATTTAAGAAAAGAGATTCTGCCTTGTGTGCTACCCAGGGGCCTCAGAATTTTTATTGAGGTCACTATGAACACACGTTGAATATGAACAGTTGTCCAAATGGTCTATGTGGACAAGAATAGCTTCTATATTGGCACTTCCATCTGTCTTTTCCCTGCTGAAGATGAAGAGTTCCCCATTTTTTATGTGGGAGCCTGGATAGAAAGATGTTTGGAGGAGAGCAGAAAAAGATATAAGCCTGAATTCTCCTTTGCTTCTCATTGCAAACAGTTCAAGCATATCCTCCCTGGATACAGCTGGCTATGGGAATAAGTTCACATAGCAACTGAAACACACGAAGTAGGCTGAATCACAAAGAGATTCAGTGCATCTCAGTTCAGACTGTAAGGTAGGAGCATGGGATGACTGGTCCAGCCATAAATGTCAATAATTCAACTGTCTGGAGGATTTTCTCTCCTCTTTAGGAACAGTGGGCACTCAGGAAGATGAATTGCTCTTTTCAGGAGCAGTAAATACCCCTTTTTCCAATCCAGTTTTTTACAATAAAGTGCTGATAGAGATTCAAAGCTACTTGAGGGTGCCCTTCATAGCCACCTTTTTTTGAGATGTGCAATTTGCATATCTGGTTATATGCCCTTAAAAGGAGAGTGAATAAACTTATAGTGAAATCTAGATATTGTCTACTAATTTTGGAGCTCATATGGGCACTTAATTCTAACCACATGAGCAGTCCCATTGAGTTCAAAATGTATTAGCCCAGTAAGACTCTGTCTTGACTTAATCACACTGAAATATTGTTCTCTATCACAGTTTGAGCAATTGCTGTGAACTGGTGGATAATTGTAGGCAATTTCAACAGTACATGCAAACTGACTCAACTCTTGCAAGCAAACATCAGGAGGGAATAGCCAGAAACATTTACTTACCAAACTTCTCAAGATTTCCTTGAAAATCTTCAGATCCAAGCACCATTGGCTTTCATGAAATCAAAAGCTTGACTTCAAACACAGTTGTGTCAACAGGAGCTCTCTGGTGACTACCAAGGGACCTTATGTCCCCACCTTAAATTCTGGGGTCTCCAAGTGCAGTGATCCTATAAGATCTGAGTGAGTATTTTAACCCCACCAGAAATAAAGGAACATTTGGGGTCTCAACCTTTTCCCGGCAGTGCTGCCTGAGAAAAATCTTTTGGGGCACCAGGACTAACAACTTGATAAGGAGTTAATTACTACTGGATTTGGTTTTGTTATCAACAGGAATCTAAGAGGTTCATAGTATGGCATGGTTTGCTTCCACAGCAGCTGGGAATAGCCATGAATAAATCATGAAGATGCTTAGGCGTGTTCATATATTTGAATTACAACATGTTTCCTGAGCTAATTAGGAAATATTCATCTGAATGATTTGGACTCTGGCACATATTCCATATTGGTCATGTCAGCATTATATATATTTTCCCCCTGAACCTACACAGTATTGACAGACTAGTTTGCAGGCATACGTATTACACATTGTCTGCCTAGCAGCCCCTAAATGAAAAAGGAGTAATTCTCTAGAGCCGTTTTCTCTATGGATTTGCATCTCTCCCCAGATTATTAGATCTTCTTCACCCCCAGTTCATAATATCTAATTACCCTGTTAGCCTGTGCTGAATTATTTAAAGCCTCACCCTTACTTATTGAATTTTATAGTTTAATATTAATAGATCAGAGGTTAACTGGCTCAATATTACAAAAGCAGTCACTGGCTCAGTAATACAAAAGGACTCAGGATTATGTTGAGCTCCCCTGATATTAGTAATTGGGCTTTAAAGAGAGAACAGAGAGCAGCAAATGCCAGTCACAACAGGGTACAAAGGAGAAAGGCAATATTTACAGACATGAGTGTCTCCTACCTGAACCGCAGACAGTTCTGAGCGGGTTCTACCACCTACTGAATGGTTTTCACCTGGAGCTTGACAAAGTCAACAGAGAAGCTTCAAGACTTCAGTGGATCAGATCAGGGCCAAGGAAGAGATATCCAAAAGGCAACACTTTATCCAATTAAACCTGAATACTCTTAACACTAAAATAGATAGTGTATCATTAGATGACTGCCCCAACTGGGTGGGCAGGAATTATACAGGGTTATCCTCAATCAGGAAGGAATGATACAGGGTTAATTCTCCATTTCTCAACTGTTTCTTTTCACATTTTTTATGTGTTAAGCATATGGCAGTGATAATGCTGTAGGCTTTTAAGGATACAAGGGAAGCAGTGTGCATAGGGCAAGATGACTTTATTTTTATTAGACTAGCTGATATAGTCGGAAAAGCATAAAAGCTTTTGATCATCTGTTACATACCTATGGGGTAAATGGGCTGCATGCCATGGTATGAGAGAGGAAGACAAACTAGACAGACAGCAGCTTTGATCTTCCAGATAATGATAAAGTCCCAGTCTCACTAGCCCTGGTGCTTTATGAAGTGCTCATAGCCTTTTCTTTATTTTCCTTTTTTTTTCTTTAGGTTCAGATGTACAGCCAGGTTACTGAGGAAAGGCTACCATGGGCTAGCTGAGCCTTGATAACCATCCACAGGCACTGCTGCCCACAGCAAGTACAGCATAATACAAGTTACTTTTATCTCAGTGGAAAAAGCTTAAGCCTCATTATCTCACATTTACCAGGACAGTTATTTCTGCTATTCTATTTTTGTCTTTTCAGATACACAGAGTAACATTTTATGCCTTGGTTATGAACTTAAGTTTAGAGTGGTTTCCAACAGCCTTTTCCCTGGTTTTTAGGAGGGCATTTTTGACAGTCTGGATTAATTTTACGCAAGAAATCACTTTTTACAGTAACTGTAAACCAAATCACCCTTCTCCCAACAGAAGTCACAGAAGCAATTTCTCCCATTTAAGCAAATAGCAGTTTTATAGTTACTGAAATCAGGATTTCAGTTTATGCTTCTCTTTTCCTTATAAGCATGAGTTCAGTGTAAATGGCCACTTAATAGAAATTGTTCCAATGACTCTCAAATGGTGGGACTCACACAAAGCTTATCTGAAGACCAGGATTTAAGAAAACAAATCTCTTCTATGACTCAAATTATTAGGCCAATTATTCTAAAAGTCAAAACATTCCTAACCCAGTTGTTCTCAGTACTTATTGTCCAGGTGTTGTGGTTTAACCTGGCAGGCAGCTAAATACCACACAGCCGTTTGCTCACTCCCCTGCAATGGGATGGGGGAGAGAATTGGAAAAAAGGTAAAACTCATGGGCTGACATAAAGACAATTTAATAGGACAGAAAAGGAAGAGAAAATAATAATAATGAATATAGAATAGTGAATAAAGAATATACAAAACAAATCATGCACAATACGCAATACATCGGTCACCACCTGCTGACCGATACCCAGTCAGTTCCTGAGCAGCGACCATGCCTCCCTGGCCAGCCTCCCCAGTTTTTGTTCAGCATGACGTCCTATGGTATGGAATAGCCCTTTGGTCAGTTGGGGTCAGCTGTCCCAGCCGTGTCCCCTCCCAGCTTCTTGTGCACCCCCAGCCTCCTCACTGACAGGGCAGTATGAGAAGCTGAAAAGTCCTTGAGTTAGTGTAAGCACTGCTCAGCAACAGCTAAAACATCAGTGTGTTATCACATTATCCAATCCTAAATCCAAAACACAGTACTGTACCAACTACTAGGAAGAAAATTAACTCTATCCCAGCCAAAACCAGGACACCAGGATAGGAGCTCACATCTGTATAATAAACTAAATCATTCCCTATTGAGGATGATCTCTCTATTTGCAGAACTCAGTAGCTTTTAGGCTTTTAAAACTACCATGCTCCTTCTAAGCCAAACAATCCTGATTACGCTTATTAGCGCTAGTGTAATTGCTTGCAGTATCTTTTTAACACCACACTGAACACAATGTTTTGGCACTGTAAAATAGCCTTTTACCTGGAGTTTGCTTTTGAAGGCATGCAAGCTTTTAGGGGAAAGGTGAAGCAAACAAAAGAATGGTTTTGAATTCATGGAAGAGGACTGAATCAGGCTGAACCATTTTAAGAAGCTGAGTTCAGTGACACTCAGACTCAATTATCTGCCAAGAGGTGAACCTGAGCCTCCCAAGGTATAGAGCACTCCCGCTTCCAAAACAAGATGTTATCAGTCTGTATGAAAGCCAACAGCAAAAGAAAACAGTTGTTGTGCAGACGGACAGAAGGTTTCAAAGCATTTTTTCCAGCTCTGAGGGCTGAGAACTGAGTCATACCAAGATCAGGGGTTAGTAGCAGCCCAGAGCAGAGGTGCAAAGAGGAGGAATTCGCTTTCAAGCAGGCCGTGTTTGCCATGAGGATATTCCTGCCCCCACGGATTCTCCATGTTTTCATCATGAACCTGGCCTTTGTGTGCAGGAGTTTGTGCAAGTGTTCTCCAGCCTTCCTTCCCTCCATCAGAAAAGCATCAAAACAAAATACCTCCACAGAGCTGTTATTGCTTAGCTCCTCAGCAGAGGCAGAACCGCTATGCCTGACTTTGAAAATGTCATCAAAAATCCAAGGAAAACTGCTCAGTTCATTGTGCATCTTGGCAGGACGCCTTGAAGCCTGCAGCCATCCTGGCATCTCAGCACGGGGAGAAATGGAGATGCTCACCTGACAGATACCAGCCTCTGCACAGAAGGAGCACTGACCCAGGAGTCTGGGTCACCCTTGGCTCCAAAAAAAGCAGGCTATTGGCAAATCACACTCTGGCACAGCTGTTTTGGAAAAGATTAGCAGGGAAAATCCAGTCTGACTTCTTTTGGGGTTTTTTGGACTTGCCCCCATGGTTGCCCCCAAGCTGGGCACCATGGAGAACTGGCCCTTGAGCTATGCAGGGGTACCCTTAGGGCTACCCTTAGGGCTCCTCATAGCTCTGGCTCAGCCTTCAAATCCTGCAGGAAGTGATGGCTGGTACCAGAGGCAGGTCGTGGCCCTGCAGGCTTCTGTAATGACACTTGTACCCCCAACCTCCACTGCCCCCAGTTCCACAAATCTTCAGTAGTAATTGCAAGGTACCTGCCCCTTGTGATCTTGTAGATGGAAATGGCATATTATGCACGTTTCATAATAATTGATAATTGCCGGAAAATATAAGAATGTACCCAAAACCATGAGCCCAGCTTTGATTATTTAGGTGCCTTTTGTCTTCTCATCTGAAACAGAGTCCTATCCAAATTACAGCTCCATATGTACAGACACGGTCCATTATATTTCTCCTTCTATGAAGGGAATGTGGTGGTTCTTAGATGAATGCCATCAGCAATGCCAAGCAATATCCTTGTTAGGAAAATATTGCCTTATTTCTGAGGAAACGGGTTTGCCTTTAACAGACCAGGACAGTTTTATGTAACCACTGACTAATGTCAACAAGATTTCTACAATAATTATCCTCTTTCCAACTCCAATTTCCAAGAACTCCACCAGCAGCAATTCTTTATCAGTTTATATACAATCACTGCTGGAATTTCCTTTACATCAGCAACACATACCTAATTATTTTTAGTGATCTCATTATGTAAAACACTTCAGTGACCAGGACCTAAAATTAACAAGATTTTGGGGAGCCAAAAAATAAGAAACCATCGTATCTCATTTGACTTTACTGAACTCAATTTACTTTTATGAGATTCACTTTTTTAAGCTATCATTTTTACCCACTCATTTTATTATTAAATTTTTTGAGTTAGGAAATAATTCACATTGTGAAACTGCCACCGTTTTGCTGACATAAGTGCTGAGAGTATTGCTGGAGATGTGTTTCTGGTAGTCTCCTGTAATGAGATGATTCTGTCATCAGTGACTTTGGACAGACTTGGAGATGCTGCTTCGAGGGCTGACTAACTGGAGGCATTTTAGTTCACAAGAGGTAGTTGGGGTATTATCAGTCACTTCCTAGTCATTGCACAACACCACACAACATCAATCCCATCACACAAGTGTTCCATGCTGCCCTGGGTTCAGCCGTGCTTCCAGTGTGCCCTAATCAAGCTGCTCCGTCTATGCTGTATCACTGCTCATTTCAGCTCCTGTAGCTCAAGTACAGAAAAGCAGTGAAGGAGGCACAGAGACAAGTGCCCTACTGCTGCTATTCATGGATGTGTTCACCAATAAGTGATAGTTAAAAGTCCTCAAATGGATACAAATATTTATTTGTGTCTCAATACCAGACAAGAAAGCATAGAAATACAAACAAGCTTTTATCTCTGAGGGATTAATATGGTTTCTGAGGTCTGTCTAAAGACTTTCGAGTCTGTGAGAAGGTGACTCCTATGGCCTTTCAGTCCTTCCCTAAGCTTAGAGGTAATGTTAACAAGAGCTGAAGAGTGGAAAGATTAAAATGAGAGATCCCAGGGGTACCAAGAGATTCCTCTCAAAAACCCAGTTCACAGCACCACTGCAGGGAAAGACAATCTGTATTTTGCAAAGCATGGGCCAGACTCTGAACTGTCTGATAATCATGTCCTCAGATAACTGAGGTGGGACAGCAGGGAAAGGAAGTAATGCACTAAGTTATTTCTTTCTATCACTACAAACCAAGACACTTATACATTTTTCAGTCTTTAATGTTTGCTTACTCAGCATCTCCTAAAAAGGGATCAAACCCAATGTCTGGAGAAAGGCAAGCAAAGGACAACAGCCCAGGAAAATCAGTAGCAACTTTTGAACCAGAAGGCCTACATTCATCTCCCAAGCTTTTCGGGACTGGTCCTGGCTATAAAACGGGGAGAAGCAGGAAAGAGCCCTCATCTACATTGGGAGACTGGAAGGCAAAGTGGGGCTTGAGGCTAGTTGTGCCTCTTGGGAGGTAAGAGCAGAGTCCATGGAAGAGACAGTTTGACTCTTTTATTTGCATTGTGGCTCTCTCCGCACGGTGACTGCCATTGATGCTAATGCTGTGGGAAGGGAGCGGTGCCTCCTTGAGTTATCTGTTATGGCTGCTGCTGATTGCTGGAAATTGTCTCTCATTTAAAATTGCTGTTTTCCAGCTCATGCTGAGCTCCTTGTTTGGAGTTGCGCTGTGCTCATGATCAACATCAGTAAACACAAGCATTTTCAGGGAAGAAACAGTGTGTGAAGGTTAGGTGGGATCTGGCTCTCCTCCTCCCTCACCACCAGGCTCTTCACATCAGGCCCTGAACACGTCAAACTAGTGATGCTTTTTGAAAGATGGGGCCTCATGTTCTGAAGTTAATGGAGCCAGGTGTATTACAACAGAGAAAGAAAAGTTCATTAGGCCTGATTTATGTCTACCTCTGGAGTACTACCAGTGACAGCAGAAGATTTAGGAAGGTGTTGTTTAGGTCTCCTCAACACACCTAGATAAGAGACACTGGAAAAGTACCAGGGCTCCTCCATGATAAGGAAAGACAGCAGCACAGGAAAGCAAAAGTGAATGCAAATTAACTTTGCCCCAAGGAAGGCAAGATACCAAAGGATAAAGCAGCTTTGCCGAGCTCATACGAAGGACTGTTAGCGATGAACTGTGTAGGTCCAGAAGCACTGTCAGAAGACAGTGGGTCTGTTGTAGTGGCTCAGGGGAAGGTGTAATTAGAAAGACCAGCCTGCTCTAACATTGGAGTATCTATGGAGTGTTTAGCATTAAACTGATTGTTCTTTCTGACCATTTCCTACACTGCCAAAATTAAAATTCCAGTTCCATTGCTCTGCTGTTTCGGTCATTCCCTCCCAAAAGAGCGTACAGTAACAGAAGGCTTTGCTATCCCGCTCTATTGCCAGCCCTTTCTCACACACCCACACACACATATACATATACACTGGCTCTTCAAAGAGTCAGATAAATTCAGCCCACTCATCACAGGGAGCCTCACAACCTTCTACTAAGTAAAACCTCATGTAGTCTGAATCATCCACTGTTCTGGTCCATGTGGACTTCCTCTGTCCACACAGTACCTCAGTGGGAAGAAGAAAAGGAGGGATATCTGGGGATAACAGGGAAATATGTGAGGATAATGTCTTCTCTATTAGGGGAATATCACACAGAATGCAGACCACAAAACATCATTTTTCTGGAAGTTACTTCATTAATTTAATTTAATTCATTAATCCTCCATTCCACGTATTATTATTTTTTGTTAGATCCCACAGAGCCAGGATATTAATTTATCATCTTGATAAGCAGCACTATAACATCACATATGGAGATGGGAATGCAGCCAACCAGCCTAACAAGAGGCACCTGAACTATTGGGTTAGACAACACAGAACCAGCAAATCTCCCTTAAAATAGGAACTGGAGTAAGGAGGCAAGTTCCTGCATGAAGAGTAGTGCAAACTGCTAGGTTTTCATCAAGGGAGGAAGCAGTCTGTGAAAGAAAAAAGAAGAAAATATCACTTTTCTTTTTTTAAAAATGGGTGGAAATCCTATTCTATAAATAACTTAGAAAGACGCTGAAGAAAAGGCATGAATGCACAAAATTGAAAATAGCACTGCATTCACCAGCAGGGAAACTAATAGTTGTTTCCACATATGTTATAAAATATGGGGGGTAACTTAGTCCCTAAATGGGCTCCCAGATAGTAGAATATCATTAATAAGGATGGGTTTCAGTAACAAGCTGTACAGAAATGTCCTCTGGATTTAAAAAACTTTGTCTTTTTTCCATCTGGATCAAGTTGAATCATCTTTTCTCATTCTCCAAATTAAAATGGATGGAACAGAACAAAAAACTTAATGTATAGCTTAAGAGAGGATACAAATTCCTTTTCGAAGGGAAAAAATTAAGTGCATGGGAAAGTTATTGTGCAACTTGGAGACTAGAGTCTCTCTGAGGGGAGCAATATGAACTTTCATAAAAATGCAAAGAGACTTGAGCAGAGAAGTTTTGCAATAATTTCAATCAGCTGGGCAGAATACATATATAAAAACAACGCATAAAGAAAGTACAGCAGAAAGACGAACACAAAAACTAAAAGCATACAGTATATTATCTGTAGGAGCACAAAGAACAGGAAACTGATATCACAGGGAAAGGGGTGGGAGTTATCCTTAAAGCAGAACAGGATCAAAGTCAGCACGGGTCTGTAGCAGTATGTCTTATTAATAAGATTTACTTGAGCATGAGTGACTGGCAAAAGCAGGTGAAGTGGGATTGAATTGTTACATTAACCTCAATAGAATTATTATCCAGCTGCAGAAGACTGACAAAAAGTTGTCAGGTTCAACTCAGTTATGACAGCCATGGACTCAAAACATGACTGTGACCCAAAACTTTGCCAGCAAAAAATAAGTTATATCCTGACATTTAAAAAAAAATAAATAAATACAACAACAAAAAAATCAAAACCCACCATTCTCTTTGCAGGAGAAGAAAATAGGGTTATAATTTTCATCCTGACATTTCATTGAAATAGCCAGGTCAACTAGTAATGCTAAGAAATGGAAAAATGAAAGACTGCTGTAAAAATATTGCAACAGTAGTCCAGAAACCTTTTGGAACAACTTCAGATAGATAACCTATGCATAGAGAATATAACCAGAACATGTATCCTTACATGCCTCTTAGGTCTAGAAAAGTGCCTCTTCAATCTAGAGAAAGCTGACTTCATAAAGAGAGAAAAGTATTAGTGAGTGCTGGTTTGAGAACCAGGGTTTGTACTGATGCCTTTTGAATTCATGGCAGGGAGACCCTCCCCTGTGATTTCAGGAAACCTTGCTGAGGAAGCTCTGATCATCCTTCACTTACTCCCTAGAGGAAGACAGAAAATGTTCGGCTTCAGCTCAGTCTGAAGGAGGAAGGAGAAATCTCTCTATGCCCTTTTACTTTTATTAAAGCTGGTAAATTTAAAAAGTAGAATGGGCTTTTTCCTTTTAAGCAACTCAGCGGAGGGCTGCCGAAGGTTACTATTTCCCCACATATGCCATATACTACATTTATCCATAAATAACTACAGAATGCACTAACAGCTTGAAGCTCTAAGAAAAGTTGTAACAGGTTTTAAAAAAAGAGAAATAAAGATAGCTAACATAGTGTAAACATTACAGGTAGATTGCTTGTAGGTGTATATATATTAAACTCCACTTGTAGTTTAATCAATAATATTGAAAGTCCCTCCCAAAACCAGGAAAAAGACTTATAGCATTTGGGAACCAATCCAGTTTCCATTGCACTCCCTGATATTTCAAGGAAAAGCAAATGGTTTCTCAGGAAGGTGTAAAGCAGCAGAATTAAAATTGTATAGACCATCTCATCCAGGGCAATGAAGACAGATCTATGCAGGGCCAGCTGCTCCACTCAGAAACCCCAGAGTAAATTCACTTCACTATCAGCCACGCTGAAATTTCTCTAAATGCTTACCAGTGTAGCAAGGAACAGAAGATAGCCCAATGCCAAGTACCAGAGTTGTATTTTGGGGGCTGGGGGGGACAAAAAACCCAACCAAACAAAAAAAAACCAAAACCCAAACCACATCAACAGGACTTACAGCTCACATGGGCTTCAAATTTCTTCAATTTCAGATTGACACAGAAATCAATACCTGGCAGAGACACTCTTTACTCTTCAACTCTTTGTATATGCAGGAAGAAACATGCAGAATGTCAATGCTTATACAAAATGTTAACAATAATTGGCCACTGTAGTCTCAATGAGACCTGTAGAGTGGGGAAAATGGAAGAGGTCCTTGATGTCTCTGCGAGAGGTCTCCCAGGGACCAGCAAAACCAGAAGGGGCTTTTTTACTTCCCCCTCCCTGCAGAGACAGCACAGGTGAGGGGAACAGCCAGGAATAAACCAGGCAATACGGAGCAAAACAGG
The DNA here is from genome assembly GCF_034638445.1 of Ciconia boyciana. NCBI lineage: Eukaryota > Metazoa > Chordata > Aves > Ciconiiformes > Ciconiidae > Ciconia > Ciconia boyciana. The sequence goes on from NC_132935.1 coordinate 160,878,630, forward strand.
CCTCACAGGGCAACTCTGCATGGTGCTCCCACAACAGCACAAACGCACTAAGAAGAGAGTCCCATTGGAGGACAGTGGTGGAAGGAACCCTTTCTGGTGATGAGAGGTGCTGAGCTGTTTCTCATGACCTTCAGCATGGGTGACTGAGTGCGCCCTCTCCACATGGCCTTGCTCATCAGGGTTGCTGAATGACATTTTAAACAAAACAAAAACAGAAGGATCTCCACCTGCTGAGAGGACCTGAGACAAGCTTCTTGTGCAAAGTACTGTTCCAAAGAGATAAGCATTCAAAGCTTAAATGCTGCAGGAACCATGACCTCTTAGCTTTCATGCATGAGCTGCACAGTAATTCCCACCCTTCACCTGCTCCTGCCGAACTTTTGCAGTCTTTTCCTCCAACTCTAAATAAAGCGCTTGCCCTCCAGAGTCCCTCAGAAATCAAAAGCAAGCTGTGGAGCAAAGCCATCGTGTTTTGCTGAGGTTGTACGACTGACGGCTTGCAGTCTTCCCAAGAACAGAGGTGCAAAACTTTAAAGTACCTTGCAAGTGCAATGTAGCTGCTTCACGCGCTTTGATCTTGCTGCTCCGTGTTTCCAGGTGAGCGAGTGGCATGTACAGAAGGAAGGGGTGAGATATTGCCTCTAAACACACGGGGAACAACAGTATGACATGAGCCAGTGTTAAATCCTGTCCTCTGAATAACTGATGCAGCTGCTTAGTGCTTATACACACGTCTTAGCCCTCAGATCCAGTCTTGACTCTCCATCAGTTTTTACATGACCCTTGGCGCCATTTTGCAGTCTAAGAAAGAGTTTAGAAATAACTGTAGATGAGATTCTTCACAAAGGCTGCTTTTCAGTTAGGAAGGGGAAAGATTAGGGGTAAAGCAGATTGGCAGGGATCCTTAAAGCCATCCTCCCTGTACCCCACCAGTGGATAGATAGAGATGAGGAAGCAATCTCTTCTGTTGACTGTTTAACCAACACAAGGCTGGAATAAAGCCTTAGGAATTATAGGGGGGCCAGTGGATAAAATTATATGGGATGCCCTTTTCCATTAATTCTTGACTTAAATCCTAACCCAAGGTTTCCTAGCCCAGCTGTCAGGCTCCTCTGATCCATTTCTACACCCCTGATATGTACAGGGCAGTGGGGTGGAATGGCTGTCAGCCGTGTGAAAGGAAAGGTTGTATCCTCAACCAGTCCCTCCCTATAGCTTGTGACTTACCGGCTGGCCACAGGGAGACCAAGCATATCTTTCAGTAGAAATGCACTTTTCTTAATTGACAAAGATTGTCTTTGTGTTGAACGTAGCTAACAAAAGGGAACAAATAGGTCAGTGCAAGAGAAAGCAAAATAAAAGTAGGACAGGCAGATTCAGCCTAGTGGAGCAACAGATCTTTTAAGTAGAAGTTAAACATGAATTTTATTTTATGAAATCCATTTAACTTGCAGCAGTCTTGCATGCCTGAAGAGCACCGAGAGAAGAAGACAAGAAAGCCTTGGGCCAAAGACACAGTCACAAACAGGAAAGCACCCAGACATGTGGCCCCTAAGAGAAAATACATCAGGCGCTCCACAGTGGTTCAATTGACTGATGGATGAGGTAAGATCCTCAAAATAAAAGTGAGGAAACGTCTAAGAAGAGTATAAATGTCTTAAAACCTTTTAAAATGTAAATCTCTCTCTGTCAGTTGAACAACTTGACCAGATAAGTACTTTCACTGCTTTTAGGAGGAAGATGTAACCAGCACAGAGGTTATAGACAATGTTTCCTCCTTTGTAATTTAGTCCCATGTCTTCCCTGGGGAAAGAACAGCCAGGTTCAAACTGGCTCTTGTCCCTCTAGCAAATGAAATACAGGACAAATTTGCTGCATTCTTTATATTTGCAGTCATTAGCCTTTTAAATTAGAAGGAGTACTTGAAAGGACACACTCTCAAGTACTTTTCCTATAGTTCAACTTTGTTTTCCTTTTCTCTTCGTAGTGTGCAACAGCCTCTTAGGAGCTTAAAAATAAACGCTGCTTCATTTTCCTACCAAACATGTCTTTTTCCATTTGTCAAACACTAATTCCCCACACCCCTTGTGTTACTAATTAAGCTTAAAATTAACATGCAAGTAAACAGCTAGAACCTCGTTTGTGCATCTGCATCATCAGAGATGACAGGAAAAGAAATGTTATGTCGAGTCCCTATCCTCACAGCACTTCTCCCAGAGCACAATGATAGTAAAACCAGTGAAGTTTCGAGCCCTGCTGTCCCACATGGGTAAGTCTAAACAGCACTAGATCTTCAAGATAACCTTCAGTGATTCTCAGATGAAGGGAAGGGAGAAAGACATTGGCTCGGAAGAGTCCACGAAAAGCTACCAAAAATTCCATCTGGCATTTGCTTCTCCTGAAAATTCTTTCCCCTCTGATTGATGTATAAAGAGAAAGTATTTACTACAAGCCAATGGGCGCAGCAGTTGACAGGCAACCACCCAGGGAAGGTGCAAATTGAAGTATTATAGAAAAACAAGGAGTTTTTAATGGCGTCAGAAAAACAGGCAATCACACCCTTTTGTGCAGCACAGCTAATGAGCTGCAGTCAGATATGGAACTGAGACTACTTCATATCCATACAACAGGTTTAAGGGATTGAATTTTCCTTTACTCTGTAGGTCATTTTTTTACACATTGAAAGGTGATAGCTGAGTGCGTTTTAGAACAACAAAGTTTGCTCCCATTTTCCACAGATTTAAAAAACTGGGCAAAGCCCCAAACAGGAAAATCAAACCCAGTGTCACACTGTTTTACTTACCTGTAAATTTATTTTTAAATACATAAGTACATAAAACTGCAACTTCTAGTCTGACTGACGTGTATTGAGCATAGAGAAGTCCCATTGACAACCAACTTGCCAACCCCGTGAAAGCCCCATTTTTTTGGAGAGCAGAGAAAATTCCTTTTAATCAGTAAAGGAAGGGTTCATTCCACCCAAAAGGAACCATCTGGAAGTAACAAGGTCAAGGCAGATGTCTGAACTTCCTCTACTTATATGGAGGACACGTGAGGACACACTGCTCTCCACCAATGAGACACCTATTTTTAGGCAGGTGAGGCTCATGGGGGACGTCCCAGGGCTTGTGTCACTGCTGGTGTCTGAAATATGAAGCACTCAGATAGAAACCTGACCTTGAGGTCTCCTTTCCCCCTTTGAAAATTATTTCCTCTCGCTAAGTCTAAGAGGAGCAGTGGCAATGGCTGCGATTACATGCATGAAGGAAGCATACTAATACAATTGAAATGCTAATGGCTCTAAACAACTTGCAAGAAGGTATTTTCTGCCAGCGAGCACTGAAAAAACACAGAGCCACTCTTTTCTGTCTCAGCCTACTCACAGGAGAGCCCATGAGCTGTTTCAGCCCTTAGACACTGTTGTCCTCCACACTGCACTAAATGAAGCCTACGCACACACAAAAAAAACCAAACCACCTTTGGTTTCACTGAGAAGACACATGCAGGAGGTGCAACCCACCATGGATAATGGTGAGGGAATTATGGTCATGAGTGACATAATCCCTCTGATTAGAAGTCTATTTTAATCCTCAGATATTTGGGACCAATTCTATTGATATTCCTGTTCCTACCTTCCTCCACTGACATATTCTGATTTCACTGGGACTTATCCATGGAGCAGAGCACTGGGGCAGTGCCTCACAATAGTGGCATTCCTGGAAGAAATAATTTTTTACTAACAAAATTATAGAGATGTGACCTATGGTAAGTATCTTTTGTATGTCTAAATCTTTCAATAAAGTTACGGCAGCTAACTGGAGAGGGAGAGAAGCATGAAAAAGCCCAATGTTTTAAATGAAAATGTTTTTCCCATTTTGAATTAAACTCTTTTCCTTAGGAAAAACTTAACTGTTTTCCTTAAGTTTTGACATTCATGGGTTCAGCTGTCTCCCAAAGCAAATTTCATATCAGATTCTTCTCCTTCTCCTTGCAGTATTTGTGGATTGTAACATCAGAAGAGATCAATTATAACATCGGCTCTTATCTCCTGTATCACCTGGCCATAGAATTTCTTGCCTTTATTAAAGATAATCCTGCATCAAGCTGAATAATTAGAGTTTGTCTAAAGCATATCCCTTCAGTATTTCGTGTTATTTCTTAACTAAATACAGGCTATTTAGAAAAGCTCTAAGAGCTATTCTTCACATTATCAACCCACAAAGCCACTTCAAGCTTATACCTCCAGCTGACTTATGCCTGTTTTCTGACACAGAGCCATTTCCTTCTTCTCAGAAGGTGGCTTGATGTCTGTCTGGCTACCTAAGTGGCAATTCCAACTTTAATTAGAAAGTATTATTTCCACTACTCCACGTGTCTGAGAAATTAATTGTTTGTAATATCTCCTCTGTACAGAACTGATCAGAAAGAAAATTTGGCAAGGGTTCTGCGGTTTCCTGCGACTCACACCAGAGGCTGGGGCTGGAAAACACAGTTATTAGTAGAGCTGGATGCCTGAAGAGATAAATTCAGCTCTCATTCTACCAGATTCAGGATGACAAGGACAGGAAAGCACTGTTATCAGCTAGGCAAGGCTGGAATTTGAACCTGTTTCTGCCAAAGTGCAAGCTGACATCCTCCACCCAGACTCCAGAGGTAATGCATACACATGCACACTGCTGTGTCCTCATTTCTATGCAGAGTGCAGAACTTACCATAACAAGTGGCTCAAATACGACCACTTTCATTTTTCCTCTTGAAAACTGAATGCCACTTAAGTACTTACAATTTCTATAGCGAGAAGTACATTTTCTAAGTTACAGTCACCCTGAGCAGGGAGCGAAAGCAACAACAAACGCAGATTCCCCGTCATCATTTCATTACATATCTCAGTGTCAAACAGCTTCTGCATGATAGCATTCAGTCTGTACTTCAAAGTCCATAACAGCATCCAGGGCATCTGAGTTTGACAGCAGAGATGCTGCGAAGCAGCCCCGGGGAAGAGGTGGTGCAGAAGGAGCGATAGCAGCATCTGACAGCCTGGCACAATGTCTCCAAGCAGATGATGTTACAGGGGACCAAAGGCCCATGTAAAAGACTAAGAAGGGAAAAGGACTATAAAGGGGTTTCTGGGGTAAGACTCAACCTTGTCACCTACTGAAAGCTACAGAAAGTCAAGGCGGCCAGTTCTGAGAACCAAGGTGAACTAAGCACTTGAAGGTGCATTGTATACACGAACTCAACAGCAGACACAAGGCTGGTTGTGAGGAGTTCAGTGGTCATAGCTGAAATTACTTATTTCAGGGATTCTGGTGTGGTTGTAATTTGGTTCATAAAGAGTGGCCGTGTCAGCCTTGCGTCCCACAGAGGAAAAGGATTTCTGAAAGTAGAATGAGATGTGTAAACCAGAATGAAGCATAATTTCAGTGAAAATACCAGAAGAGAGGTCACACAGTCCCTCACCTGTGAGCACCGTCAGTCCCTCATGCATCATCTCTTGTTCAACCGATCAAACAGGCACCTAAGCAGCACTATCGGGAAACCAGTTGTAACAAAACACATGGGCCTCCAACTCTGCTGAAAAGGAAATCATGCTGCTCCTCCAACGGTCTCCAGTAGGGAATTGTCATTCTGCTATATTTGTCTGCTAAATTAATCATTCAGCCTTGCAAATATGCAAAACAAGTAAGTATTGATCTCAGGATTCATTCTGATATATTGACACAGACTGGGATGCTGCAATACCATTAAGCACAGACAACTGCTAATATTTCCGCATACTCATAGTCCAGAAGATGCCTATCATCTCCGGCTCATTTAATCTGAGTTGCTGAGATTTCTCTTCACTTACAAGATTGGATACTTCCATGCTTCATTCCTGCTGGTTAGTTAACCTGTTTTTTCATAGCAAACATTGCACTGTAAGAAGGATGAGCAAATGCAATGGGGTTCAGATATGTTGTGAGCTTTGCTGACTCTTTACCCTCAAGCATCACAGAAACTATCCTTTAAAATTTAACATTTACAATGAAATTTAGTTTTAGGCAGAACTTAAGTCTAATGTTTCTATTACTTTTTTAATCCAGTGGAAACAGTCTTTACCATTCAATTAATATCCCACTATAATGCTCCCAAACGCACATTACAGCCATGCAGGAAGAGAATCTGACACAAAACGTAGCAGAAACAAGAGGAAAACTAATCAAGCTCTTTACATTGTCCATGCTGTGAAGTCTGCTTATGGAGAAAAGTGGCATACCTGTGAAATGTAAATGCAGGATAAAAACCCCGCTACTTTAATAACTGAAGGAGTCAGTAGGCCAGGACTTGAAACCATGGAAATGTTATTTGCAGTAGAGGAACTACTGGACAGTCCCAGGGCCAGACCTGATAACCACAACATTTCCATACATGCTGTTAATGCGACTCCCTGTGTAGCTTTCCAGGCAGACCCAGCCTCCCTGCCTGCCCAAGGCAGCTTTTTCTGCCCTACCCCAACAAGCCATCCGCTGTGGCAAATTCAGAGCCAGAGCTGGGTACACATCTCTAATACATGGATGAAAATGATTTGTTCCCTCTTTATGGAACAATGTGAGATTGTAATAATGTTATTTTAGAATTTTTTTTTTTTAATTTGAACAAAATGACTCTGAAAATTTGGGTTGAGGTACCTGTGTCCTCTGTCATGTCCTGGGTGGGACCTTGCCACTGAAAAATGAAATGTGACAGAGCTGGAATGCAAGTTGTCCTTTCACCTAACAGATGTTTTCCATCCTATTTATGACAACATGACAGTGGAGGAAGAAACCAACACAGAAGGACAGAAAGAACTTCCTACCCAGGGAATACTGTTTGCTTTATGATCCCTAAGTCATTTCACAGCTAAAGTATACACAAAAGCATTTTTGTTCCTATTCATAAGCCCCCTTGCACTGTCCTAACAAAAGCAGTTTCAAAGCCATTAGGTATCAAGCATGCCAAGTGAACCTACTTTTTATATTGCCACACATTATTTTCCATAGGATAACTGTATCTCACAGTGCCTTAAGTTTTGCTAATAGCTGCAGGTGTTTTACTAATCCAATCTGTCCAAAAATGGCACTTTCATATTTCACTCTAAGTTCAATGGCCCATGGCAGAAGAGCTGGGACATAATTCTGACTTTGTACAAGCTTTTAGTCTTTTGGAAAGATAATCAGTTTGCATGATTCCCTCCTCTTGTCCTTCAAATGGAGACTGTTGTTTAAGAGCTTTTAGCTTTACAAAAAAGATGTTGATTAGCTTGCTCAGGAATCTCAGCAGCCCTACTGGAACCCCTCACCTGGAGATTCGGCAACTCTGTGCTACCATTGTATTCCTACATCTTGATAGTCAGTGGTTTCTAAAGTTTTAATTTAAATCTCCAGTCTTGCTAGTTGCAAAATGGATGCCAAGAATTCCTGATTTAGCTTTTTAAGCCCTTCAGTGATTGTTTAACTGTTCATGGCTGATCACCTGTTTTTCTGGTAGGTTATGATGCATAAGAAATGCAATTAGGTGCAATTTGTGGTGCAGTTTTACAAAGCCACCTTTGTGATGAGAGAAGCGCAGGAATGCAATTTGGGAAGAATATGAAATAAACCGAGAGCAATCAAAAGGGTAAGTCAGACCACAAAGAAAGTAAGTGGCAATATAATGTATTTGACAAGCAGAAATATCAAAGCTAATAAGGTGCAGCTGTGCGAGGCACAGGAAGCTATGTTTGATTTTAAATCATTTATAAGAAGCCATTCAATTGCCTGTCACCATATTAGCATATTTAAATAGTTTTAATCTGGTTTCATCACTGTGATTAAAATTGCTGACAAGGATGGAAAATAATGATGAACAGAATCGAGCATAGCAAATAGTGGGACTGTAAATGGGCTTACAGAGGCATTAGGAACAGCGGCACGCCTAATAAAACAGCAAAACCGGATCACAAGGGAAAAACTCAGGAGGCAAAATTACAAGAAGTGAGCACGTCTCAAAACCTTCTTTCCTTTTCTGATTTTAGTTCACTCTTTGAATTAGATCATAGCTGAAGCGGGTATCAACGGGGGTAGAAGATACGTGCATCATTCAAAAGGCACAAGTTGAGAGATATTAATTCTCAAGAAATTCACTCAGAAGCAGCAACTCTGATATGTCCTGTACTGTCTGAGATCTGTCGATGAGCAGAGTTAGCTGGGACATCACTGCTTCTGCCAAAAATAACTGAAGAGACTGACAAGTACTCAGAAACATCAGGAGCTTGAAAATTCATGAGACCCTTTTGAAAGTATCTTTTGTTTTAAGAATTCTGATTTGTAATGTTTTCTGATCTTGGAAACTAGGGGAGCATTTTAATTGATAACTGAGAATCATTGCAAGTAAGGCTTTAAGGAAAAGCATTGATGGCTCTTGAAGAAATTGAAAGACCTAGAAAGTATTTCCTTCCTGCATGCCCCAAAGTAATTCAAGCAAAGACTAATTTCAATCCTTAAGCAGAGTGGTAGCAGCAAATTCATTTCCACATTAAGAAACAACTGATGTAATGCCAAAGAATATTCACAGTGTAGAGGAAGTTCCTCTGTATTCCCCAGTGTCTGCAAAAGTCTGTTTTGAGCCACTGCATTTCTGCAATCCCTCCTCATAGGAGTTTGCAACGAGAGCAGCTGCTGTTTCTGGAAGCCAAGAATTGCAGATGCCAGCAGTGCTGCTTTCCTGAAGGACTCCCTTCCCTTCAGGCACCCGCTACCCTAGGTGTTGCACACTCAGAGTGAGATGACATCTGTCCCAGAGACTCCTCCACATACCCAACTCCATTTTTTATCATTTAACCACACCATAATATTGCAGCATCCCCATACTGAAAGCACACAGAAGATCTGCATCTTTAGGCCTCCAAAATAACCTTAAAAACCTGCCCTTTTCCAATACTACCCTAATATACAGTGTCCTGGTTTCGGCTGGGATAGAGTTAATTTTCTTCCTAGTAGCTGGTATAGTGCAGTGCTTTGGATTTTAGTATGAGAATGATATTGATAACACGCTGATGTTTTGGCTGTCGCTAAGCGGTATTTACATTGGTCAAGGACCTTTTTTTTTTTTTTTCCCCAGCTTCCCATGCTCTGCCAGGCGCCCAAGAAATGGGAGGGGGCACATCCAGGATAGTTGATCCAAACTGACCAAAGGGCTATTCCATACCATATGATGTCATGCCCAGTATATAAACTGGGGGAGTTGGCCAGGGGGTTGCGATCGCCGCTTGGGGACTGGCTGGGCGTCGGTCGGCGGGTGGTGAGCGGTTGTATAATTTTCTTTTATTTTATTTTTTTTTTCCTTTCCCTTTTCTTTCCCTCCCTTGGGTTTTGTTCCTCTTTCTCTCTCATTGTATTCCTTCTCATTATAATTCATTATTATTATTATTATTATTATTATTATTTTGTTCCAATTATTAAACTGTTCTTGTCTCAACCCACGAGTTTTCTTACTTTTGCTCTTCCGATTCTCTCCCCCATCCCACCGGGGGGGGAGTGAGAGAGCGGCTGTGTGGTGCTTAGTTGCCAGCTGGGGCTAAACCACGACAGTCCTTTTCCGTCATCACCCCAAACCCCTCGAGCCCCACGTTGGGCGCCAAAAAGGACTGTCGTCCTTGACCAATGGTCACCAATGGTCACCAATGGTCACCTTCCCAATTGGTCCTTGACCAATGTAAATACCGCTTAGCGACAGCCAAAACATCAGCGTGTTATCAATATCATTCTCATACTAAAATCCAAAGCACTGCACTATACCAGCTACTAGGAAGAAAATTAACTCTATCCCAGCCGAAACCAGGACAACAGGCAGCCCATTGTGGCAGACACGGGAATTAAGCTAATGTACTAAACTTCAGCCTAGTATCCATAAGACTCTTCTTCCTCTCCTCTGTAAGGTCTACAAACCTTCAGAGTCTTGACAAAATCAGCATCTCCCTGCTTGTTCCTACCAAGAGGGGTTAAGGGCCAATGTCCCCAAGCTTGGATGCTGCCCCAGGATTGCCTTGCTTACCCCCAGGGGCAATTATTTGGGGTTGGGAGCATGTGGACCACACCCAGCATCTGCCTCTGTCCTCCCCTGTAGAATGTGGCTTTGTCTGTCTTTATAGAAGTAGCTAAATGGCAGGAAAGCATGCTAAAGCTCAGTGGGAGGGTAAAACAAGCAGAGAGAAACCAACTGATGTGTCATCAGAGACACAAGAAATGCATGCAAAAAGAGATCCCCTTTATTCTTGCAGCTCTATATCCCTTTGTATCTTTTTCACCAAAGCTTTTTCCATTGAAAATGACAGAAGGCAATATGTCACTGAGAACAGAGATGACAATTGCAAACGGTAGGTGTTTTCACTAGAAATTGCCAACACAAATTTTGATGTCTTTCTCCCATGGAGGCCTTCAGAAAAAAAACGATGCCTTGGAGGTTTTTTTGAAAAGCTGGAATATTGCAATAAAATATAATGCAGTACACGGCTATACAAAATTTATGGGGCACCTCTTATGAGAACATCCCAAGGGGCTTCCTATAATAGCTATAAAACAGTAAAACACATCATGGCACAGATTTAATTTTTTAAATGGCAGAATATATATTAATGATTTACCATCATTACTCTTCATTGGAGGTCTAAGAACACTAATTAAATAGTTCTATCTAAAGTTATTTTAGGTGAAAGGCATTTAATCTGTGAATACGGTTCATATTTTAATAAGTTTAATTGGTTAATTAAAACAATACCAAAACAAAAACAAATGTGATGTGTTTCAGCCAGGAAAGGTTTCTGAATTATTAGTCACTGTAATTTGTTCCCCTTTCCTTCAGGTTACCCAGGTCCGTCCCTCTCAAACTTACAAAGGGACAACTGAGCGGATAGCAGCTGAGCAGAACATTTTGGTCATGTTGAAATATGCACCCTGGTACCATCTAACCTGTCAAAATGCCTCTACCAAGGACGGTATGTAAAGAAGAAGGAGAGTCCTGGCAAGGAATGGCATGTAAGAAAAGCAAAGGAAGATACATGATGAACCGCTTCAGAAATGTCTTGGCTCCCTTTCACACCAGTCCTCTGGCATTGCTATAACTTATACCTCCTACAGCCCCCTCACCATCTGGACCATCTTACGTATTAGAAGTTGACTCTAGCTGTGCAGTCCAGAGCTTTCCCTGCACTCCCATGGGTTATTAGCTACAGGCACTGTTTTCTGCTGAATCTAGGTTTAAGTCCTTTTAAATGAGAACTAGCACCAAAACTCTAGCAACAAGATTGAACTACTACTCTGCAAATGAGTTATTTGAAGAAAGATAAGCCAAGCACAATGCAACACACAATTAATAGGCTGAATAAGTTATGAACTGACCTCAGGGAATAAAAAGTAAAAGAATGGTGTCTGTTTTTCAGCTCTTTGATATAGAAAAGAGGTCAAAGCTGGAAAAAAAATCGAAGTCAAAGACCAAAGTGGGAACATCAAGTCAGATGGGACAGTAACAATTAAATGCATTAGTGATTTTGAAAGCTCAGCAACTGTATTTATCTGGTTCTGTACACTTAAGATTAACACTAAAGTGACCACCAGCCCACATACTTAAAATAACATCCCAAGGAATCTATAAGTATGCAAGGTCTTGACATATCAAAAAGCAGCCTGGGCAATCTTCTGAGCTACTTCTGTTGGCAATCTTTCTGTGGGAAGTTAGGTTGAAGAAACAAAGGTTTTGTTTTGTTCTAAACTCCAAGGTCCTTCATCCCACACTGGAAATGAGCTGAAGGACCATTACAAGAAAGCGTCCAGGAAACACAAGCTCTTACCTTGAGGCAGCTGTCTAGGAACAAGGGAAGTCATTTGCCATGGGCAAAGACCTTATTTACATGAGATGCATCCAGTGGCGTTGAAGATCAACACAAAACACAAACCCACATCCTTGAATTTGACCTGATATTTGACAGAGTATCTGGGAAGACTGGGCTGCAGAGATGCCTTCAGCTGAGCATCTCTGAAACTACTGCAGCTTTAGCTGGGAGTGATGTGAGTGACAGCGTTCCCACCTGAACACCTCGGTACGCAGACTACTGTGGATGAGAACAAATGTATCACAACAGCCAGGCATACCCATTGGCCTGGAGAAGACCTCTTATAGCCCTAACTGCTGGTACATGGGAGGCAGGACCACGTCCTTCCTCCTCAGGAGGGTAATTCACTGTGATCTTCTGATGCTGTTCATGCACTTCTGACTGCTTCTGTACTGCCTCGGAGAGGGAACATACAGACACGCACTTATACCCTCTGTCCCCAGCCTCCCTATAGAGGAAATGCATTTGTTCTCTTGCCTGGAAACCACTGTAACAGTGAAGTTAGCATCTGGATTCCTCACCTTTCGCTCCAAACACTCTTTAGAAGAAAGCACCAGATGAAGCCTGGTCTTCTGTAAAGGCAGATCAGGAGTAGTTCTACAGTAAGGTAGACAAATAATCCAGCCAGGCATCCCCCGAACCATCTTAGTATCTGTCCTTATCTCTGGGTGAAGCTGAAGAACATCAAGTCCTTCATAGTAGTTAAACAAAAAAGCTTCTGATCCCAAAACTTCCTGTGTATTTGCTAACAGGGAGGCGAGTTCAATCCCTACTGTCACTGAAGTCCCTGTAGATGCCACATGGGTTGAGTGCTCTGTATTGACAAAGGACATACATTGGTCAAACCAACAGTAGCAAACCAAGCCTGTACTAGGGCTTGTCAGCCAGGATATCATCTAGCAGGCTTAATAGCTCTGACTGATCTAAAAAGCTGTAAATGAACAAAATCTGTATGTTTTACAAAAATGGGTAAGTAATCAGAGCCCTGCAGTACTGAAATGATAAGCTCAAAGATACAGCATGGGAGAAATCTCCTTATTGCTTAATCCTCAGCTCTCAAGCAAGCCAAGCGTAAAATCCTTTAATCAAATCTAATAACCTGGGATAATCTTCAAAATAATGACTGCGAGGAATAACACATTCCTGCATTCATTAAACCCTGAGATTTTAAAAAAACGGATTTTCTTTAGCAGCAGTGTTAAAGGTATTCTCACATGTTGCATTATGCATAATTTCCCACAAATAGTAACAAATATTCAAACAAAAAAATATTTGATTACACATTCTGATCATACTCAAACTAGCTTCCTCAACAGAATACAACTATTTTCTGTATACAGGAACAAATAACATGTAAGTGTAACCATATCAAACACTGAAACGTGATGCTCTTTGTCCTGAAAAAATTGTCCGAGATATCAGAAGTATTCACTACTCATGAGAACAGATTTATTAGGAAGAAAAGTCTCTCTCTTGCCCTTGTTTCCTAAGAAGTTTTTTGGTTGCCAGTCTTTGGGGGCTTTGGGTTCTTACATATTAACCAACCCACAGCAGCATTTATTTCCGGGAAATTCTATCTACAAATAGTTTAGAGAACTGAGAATACACAAGACTGAAACATATTGCCATTGAACACACCAAACTCTGTCTTAACATAACGCATCTCAGAGTCTAACAAGAGCCATCTGTGCCCCCTCTACAACTGGTAGATGACAGATGATAGACAAGTTAGTCCTAACTCGCTGTCCAGCTTCCACCTTCAGCAATTATATTTTGCCTGTTGAAGATGCTTTTTCATATTTAATCAATTCTGAAGCACAAAGAACATAGAAAAAGATTCTCAGAAGCTGGTAAAACTGATTTCATTTCATACTGTGAACAGATTTGTCTGTATTATGAACAAATGATCACAAAGACATTTATTTTTCTGCTCACTCGTCAATTGTGAAGTGAGAATGTAGTATTTACCCATAAGTATTCTCCAGAGTTAAACAGTTTTCAGTCAAAGGCTTATATATGAATTTCACTAGCTGTCTGTATAATGTGAGCAGTCAGCTATGCCATGTGATATTATCCCTCTTTTCGGTGACTAGGTGTCTGGAATTAAAGATAGGGCAACAACAAATGATTACTGTCAGCAGTATTCCTATTCATCCTCATGTCGTTCTGTTCACAAGCCAGTATGGCATTAGTAAGAAGAAGGGTCACTGCCTCCAAATTGTCATGCAAATAAAAATCTCATTCACTCACACTGTAGAAAATTAGGCTGGAAAAAATCCAAGAGGGCATTAACTGGTCCACCCATCTCCCTGCCTAAGGCAGGATCCCTACTGACATTCCTGATGAATATTTGTCAAACCTATTCTTAAACCAGCTCTAATGATGGAGTCTCCACAGCTCAACTTGAATCTTCCTTGCTGCGAGTCAAGTCCTTTCCTTTTTCCATTTTCAAAATGCATTTACAGAAGATACTCTTTTTTTCTTTAAATAGGGAAAAGGGGGGGAGGGGAGGGGGAGGAAAAAATAATAAGAAAATTAAATAAGGAAAAAGCTATGTTCTCTTCAGCATTCTTTCTTTATCTTGAACAAGCTCTATTATTTCAATATTTCCTTGTAGGTCATATTTCTAGCATATTTCTCAGTTAGAGAATAGGTCATCTCTTTCTTGAAGAGCAGCACTGAAAATGGCAAAATTCTCCATCTAAGGCCATCCTTTTGCTACATGGAAGAATTAATTACATCTCATTGCAGACTGTGCTCCTGTTCACACTCTCGCTGTGACACTAACTGGTTTGCAAAACCCTGCCATCATTCAGTTGTGTCTAGTTTGCAGTCCTCCATAACCTTTTCACCCATCTCTAAATGTCCAGATAGTTTTCTGCTCATCCTATATTCACATACTTATTATTCCTACATAAATATATAGTCATTCCCTATTAAATAATATTCTTATCCATTCTGTCAAGATCATTTTTAAATTAAGATCTGTATCACAGTGTACTGATAGGGATTCTCATCTCAGTATCCTCTCCATTGTACAGGTCACTAACAAAAACACTGGGCAGAGCCAAACTCAGAGGAGACCCTTGAAGAACCTCACTGACAATATCCTTCATTTGGACATGAAATGCTTATGTGCTACGTTGTTCTCAGAGTACTAATCAGTCTACAGTCATTTCCTCTAGACCATACTTCTCTAGCATCCATCCACTTTCTACACTCACTGGGCACCTTACCTTCCTCTAAGCACTCTCAGAAAAAATGCTAAGGGCTGCTAAAATTGCTTTGACAAAATCTTTGCATGATCATTTTGAAAACTCCCTCTGCTGTGTTCCTCTCCTGCTCTAGGATGACTTCTCACTCCTTTAGGCACTGGTATTAATAGTGCTGTCCACCTGATTGCAGGTGAAGATCAATACAGAATAAAGCATTCATCACTTTAGGCTTCTCCAAATCTTCCGTCTATTAAGTGCCAACGTTTGGGCTTCTCATAACTAATGCACCTTGCTATTTCATCTCACTTTATACCTTGACCTTTTTGATTAGGTCACTGAGAGCTCTTGCAATGCCTTTATTCTCCTTCTTAGTAGCCTCACCTAGTTTCTACTTTCTGTATTCTTTCCTCCTGTATTTGAGGACAATTAAAAGTTCATAATTTAGCCAAGTTGATCTCTTACTGACTTCTTATCTCTCCTCCACAAGGAGAGAGCTTTATTAATATCCTTCTTTAAGGAACTGCCAGCTTACTTAAATTCCCTATTCCATCAGGCTTGCCTCCCAGGCAACACCTACCAATTTTGTGAGTGTTCAAGTCTTCCTACTTGAAATTCATTGTTACTGTTTTGCTACTTATCTTCCTTCAAGTCCTATGAATCATAAATGTATCATTTCATGATCATTCTCACCTAATCTGGCCTTTGTCTAGACATTCTCAAAAAACTGTTTCTTCCTATTGGTCAGTATCTAATCAAAGTTCATCCTACTCTAGTTATTTTAATAATCTTTACCAAAGTACATCAGAAGCATGTTCAAAGAGCTTGCTAAACAGACTGTCACTGAAATATATATTTTTTTGCAACAGTTAGTTACCCACATATCTGTTGGGTAACATGCCCAACAGCTATGTGGGTAACTAACAACCTGCATTAAGACTTTCAGCTCCTTCTGCTTATTCTTTATCCTTCTTGCATTACAGTGATTGCTATCCAGTCCTATAACTTTATGAAGAACAACCCAGCCTGGTTTTTATGTCCATCTACGTCATCATTGTTTATGCTGCTTCTGGGACTGATTAACTCCAAGTCAAAGATCTTCACTGGTCTCTGTTTTTGCTCATCACTGTGTAGAACATCATTCTTGGGTGAGGAAAACAAAGGCCTCCTCGTACGTAGCCATGCATTTACTTCCAAGATGCATATTGGTACTCCCTCTACACTGACCCCAGACTGAATGGGCTGACTATAACACCAGCTGTGCCCTTGTTTCTCTCATCCTTGCCTCTCCCAAGCAGCCTTATGACCACTTTGACCTGCAGTATTGAAATGTTCACTGGAGAGAATAAAAGCCCCGCAAAAGAGGAAACCTGAACAGGTCACTGAATTTGAAAGCTGTGTCTGTACACAGCTGACCACAGCAGATTAATTGACTTCAACGGTTCAGTGAAAGTGCTTATCTGCTGAAGAGAGACAGGATGATCCAGCAGCTGGACCATAAAATGACAGAAGATAGGATGATGGAAGAGGGAAAAAGACATTCACAGGGACGGTGGTACTCAGAGAATCTCAAGCTTTGGAGATTTTCAAACTGGACAGGACAAGGCCCTGGTCCCTGAAGAGGCCAAAGTCTGTTCTACTGAAGTCTGGGTCTGTGATCCTGCTTTGCCTTGTTCTCTCCTTTCATAATCCTGACTTTTACCATCGCATAGTCAGTGTCATCAAGGTTTCTGCCATACTTCACATCCCCCAGCACTATCTCCTTGCTTGTAAGCATGAGGTTCAGCAGAGTGTCTCCCCACTCATCAGCTTCGCAATCACCTGTGTCAAGAAGCTGTCATCGGTGCCTTCCAGAAACCCGCTGGATTGCTTGTGCCCTGATGCATGGCCCTTCCAGCAGATATCGTGGTGGCTAAAGTCCACCATGAGGCCTAGGGCTTGTGAACATGAGGCTTGTGCCCATTGTTTGAAGAAAGTCTCATTTACTTTTTCTTAATCCTGTGACTGCAATGTATTCTGTGAAAATTAATATAAAAACACAGCTAAGATGGAAATGCATTTACAGATCCATAGCAAGCCTAGAGCACTCTGCATTACTTATTAAAAAACTGCAATCAGGAGGAGACGAAATGAAGAGGCAAATTTAAGGACCCTTTCCTCTGAAGATGGGGTCATAAAAGACTTTCTTATTAAAAACCAGACAGGTTATAACTATTAAAAAACAAGTCTGTGAGCTCTACTGGGATGGATTTGACACTACTGAAGTCAAGATATATACAGTTATGCATATACCAAGCAGCAAAGAAACAGTAACACAGAACCCTAGAGAAAGACCAAGAAGATATATCAATAAGCACCTGTAAGCAAAATTGGGAAGCAAATGCAACAAAGATGTATTTGATGTATTTTGCAAAGGGTGGAAAGCAGGAAACAATGCCAGTAACACAGCAATCAGCACGACTACAGGAAATGTCCCCGTTCAGGCAACTGCACAGACAGTGGGAAAAAACGCTATGTTGTTGTGCAACTCTTATGCTCCAGTGTACCAAAAAGTCAGTGAGATGTATGTTTTAAACACAAAAAGGAATTTTTAAGCACTGTTCTTAAGAGATCTTGCTAATTAAATAGTATTCCAATAACACACATAAAACAGACAAGATGGACACAGAGGGACAAGTACACATAGCTAAAGAAAGCAACCAAATTGAACACATTGGGAACTGCTAAGTTTCACCAAAAGAGTATCCTATACAGAGCCCAGAATACAAATATGACCAAATGCAGTATATTAGTAAAATAACAGCAGTTCAGAAAAGATGTCGAGCCTGTGGCACCTGCCACATAAAAGCAGGAGACAACACTCAGAGAAAAGCCAAATCAACAGATCTGATTTCTCCTTGGTTACCAGTGAAGCAGGGAAGAAGGCAATGTTATACCAAAATTAACAAAATCTTTCTCATACCACCTGGAGAAGCTGCTGAATATTCCTCATATAGGAGTTTTAGAAAACTGGTTAGACAAGTGTAATATGTAGACAGCCTAGGTGTACCTACACAACTCCATCAGAGGGAGGTGGCTCTCTAGCACATTTCCCTTGCATAATAATTTCTATTGCAATAGACAGCATTTTCTTCACCTTGGAAGAATTCTGGGCTATTATCTTGGACTGCACAATTTTCAATTCTGACATGCAGCTGGTCCAAATTATGCAGAAGCAACAAGATTAATAAGAGAAGGAGCTGAGCATTCTCCTCTCCTCATGACAAGGCCATGGGATGCAGCAAAGAATCCAAAATGACACTTTTGCATCTTCTGTGCCATGAGAGAGAGGAAACTGGGAAAGCACGGCACTAAATCTATGAGCAGAGCTGAAGACCTCACATCTGTGCCCACCTCACTGTTGTAAAGCAGAATTTAAGCATTCTATAGCAATATGTTTGTCTCCAAAGAAATGTCACTGGAGAACAAGACAGATGTTGTGCATCTGAGAAATGTGAAAGGGTATGCTGATGGCATAGGGATTTGAGCTGCAGCAAACGTTAGGAATGACTGAAGCAGAGGGTCTTGAGCCACAGAAGACCAAACCTTACTTTCAAGCAAGATGCAAAATTGTTAAACTTGTTGCTTCTGCATCATTTTGACCAGCTGCATGTCAGAATTGAAAATTGTGCAGTCCAAGATAATATTATTCTCAGGTGCAAAAAACCTTGTCCCATTAATCTCATTTTCAAGTAATATTGCATGTGACAAGACTGGAAGATGAAATGGTTCAAAAATCAGAGGGGAAAATGTAAGCTCTCTGCAAAGCTCATAGAACCCATGCTAGATTAATGAACAGGTGTTGATGCTACAGCACAAGAAGAGCCCAGCAAAAGAACCTTTAGGCATCAGCAGCAAACACCAACTTTTGACCTGTTGAAAGACATCAAACTCTCTTCAAGGAAGCAGCAGGGAGGGCCAGGAGCAGTACTGCTGCAGAATCATAGAGCAGCCTGTTTATTAGCCTCTTACATACCCACAGGTTTGAGAGCTACTTGAAGATGTGTACACAAACTGAAATAGATGGTACATTTGCTATATTGACCTAAGCAAGGATCTATGAATAACATTCCCAAGTTTCCTCTGGAGTTGCAGTTTCAAAGCAGAAACTAATCAATGAGCACTGGCTGCAAGACCCAAAAGAGAAATTCTAACAGATATCACCAAAGAGGATTTTGCAAATATGGAAGCACTTCATCACAACTAGGGTTCAGCTTGGGTGCCATTAGTAATGGCAGAAACACATTCAAGAGCAGCTAATGATCTGAAACAAGCAGTAAACCTGCATGCAAACATGATAAAAAGCTTTGCATTGAATCTGCAAGTCTGCAAGATGAACCAGAAACAAATCACTCAAGAAGAAACATTGCAAATAGAAGAGAATCAGTCTGTGTGCATATTCCCACTATCAAAATACTAACACTGATGTCTGGGATGCTTTTCAGGGCTGAACAAACCAAATCCTACAGTGATGGAATGGAAAATATCAGAATGAACACTAGAATCAGAAAATCCCAATAAAGCAAGGTAGCTCTCATTTGGCCACAAATAAATAGAGGCATTAAAGAAACACTAACATACCAAAAGAACAGAGATGTTGAAAACAAAGCATTTAAAAAAAATGAAGAAAAGTGTTTCCACATTAAAAAAAAAAAAAGGCAAGAATTTGGCAAAGTGGACAGTGCTAAGCCAAGCTATCATACTCCAGAAAGAATCATTTCAGTCGCAGTCACTAATGAGAGATGAAGACAAGACCTTTAAGGGAATCAGGCTTTTGAGAGTCGTCAGAATTTGACAGAAGGGAGTGAAAAGTGCAGGCACCTGGGTCGAAAATAATGCCCAAGATAATCCTTGTATTGACAGCTCAGCAGCCTGTCACCTCAGAGGACTGCAAAACACTGGCTTAGAAAGACCGTGCCCCTTTCTAAGACACTGAGATACATTAAAGCTGCATCAAAGCAAACTAAAGGGCTATGTCAGCTATTGGATTCATTAGAGCTTACTAGTTTAGTAATATTCTACTTAGAAAATATAGAAAGGGATCAAATGTCAGAGCAGAAAAGAGAGTTCTCCAGGAACAGAAGCCTCCTTTTCCCCATGATTTCTACATCATTTATTGTCTTTTCTGCAAGATTCTGTGTTCAAATAAAGCAAACCAGTACAGGGCCTGGCCAGAACATGTTGCCTGTGAACAAGTGTTTCACGGCCTTATATCCTTACCAAACGTCCTTCCTTTAAATAAAGCTGTCTTTGATGGTCAAAAGGTACAGCCAAGAACCACTTGTTTTCTGTCACTTTGATTATTATACAAGAACTGCGCTTGCTAAACAGAGCTCAAAAAATATGAAGAAAGGTGATTAAAGAGCTATTTCATAGCAAAATTCTGCACTGGCTGCACACTGCTCCTGTAGTCCAAGTCACTCCCTTTAGTACTCTGTAACAAGAATTAGTTAAGTTTACGTAATTTTTTATTACCGCTGCAATCATAGTCTTGAGACAAGATTCATATTAGCCATTTTCTGCTCTTGTTGCATCATTTGTCAAGAAAATAAGGAATAAGAATTTCAGCGCCTAATATGCTCTGTGAGTTATAGGACTGTGCCAGGATTATACTTCAGCTTTTCTGATAGTCAGTAGTTCTCTGTCCTACCTTTCTCTGCATACATCTGCTTGACAGCTGACTTATAACCAGCCATCACTTCACTTCTCCAGGGGGACCCTTCACTTCTGGATCTGACCAAGCTGTGACACCTCATAAGCAACAAAAAGAGGATAGTAAATCTATTAATAAAACATAGCCCAGCCATAAATCTGTTACCAGCCCAATCCATTTTGGGGATTTTGCTTCCAGCTCCCAGGTGAGGGCCTTAGCATGCATATAGTCCATTTGAAGGGTTACAAGGAGACAGGGATGTCAGGGCACAAAGTTTTGTATGTGTGTGCCCTTTGGTTCTTGTGTGTGCATCAGGGAGGGGTGGGGTGGGATATAAAGTCATGAGCACACATGTGTAAATTTATGTGGGTGTGGAGATTGATTCTCCGTATAGAAAGGTCTGAGGTATTTGGTGCTTTCATTGCCTTAGGCATTACTGGAAAGGTCTTATTTCAGTCCTCCCACATCCCTGTGCTTAGGGCAGGGTCAGGGGCAGTGAAGTACTACTTGTGGTAGAAGATCATCAAGTTAGGGACTACGTAAGCCTGTACCAATGTATATGACACCAGGCAGGATGCATCCAAAGGCGCTGGCTGATGTCATTAAGAATCTGCTCTCTAAATATTTGAAAGGTCATGGTGACTGGGGAGGCTTCTGATGACTTGAAAAAGGCAAGCATCATATGCATCTTCAAGGACGGCAAGAAAGAGGAGCTTGGGAAATGACAGGCCAGACTCACCCCAGTCCTGGGAAGGCTATGGAGCATATCCTGCTTGAAGCAAGTTCCAACTATGTGTAGGACAGGTGGGTGTTTGGGGTCAGCCAGCATAGATTTGCCAGGAGCAAATCATACCTGACAAACCTGATTGCATTCTACAATAAGAGGACAGGAAAAGAGCAGTGGATGTTGATTTAGCAAAGATTTTGGCAGGGTATCCCATGATATCCTTATAGCCACGTTGGTGAAATATGGACCAAATGGGTTGTCTAAAAGGTGCGTGCATTACTGTCTGAATTGTTAGGCACAGGCAGTAGTAGCAAGAGGTTAAAAGTACAATTGGAGGATAGTTGCTCGTAATATTACTTAGGGGTTGATACTAGGGCCAATAGTGTTTAACATTTATATTAACAACCTGGGCAAAAGCATGGACTCCAGTCAGCAATTTTGCAGATGATACCAAACGGGAGATAAGAAGTCAATACACTGGAGGGGTGCCATTTGGGAGGACTTAACAGACTGGAGAAATGAGCTGCCAGAAATTTCCCAGAGTTCAGCAAAAGCAAAGCTCTGTACATGGGAAGGAATAACTTGCACGGTGGCACAGGCAAGAGGCCAACCAGCTGGAAAGCAACTCCATGGGTCCCATGGGTCCTGGTGGACAAGTTGAGCACAAGTAGGCAGTGCACCCCTGCAGCTAATAAAAGCAACCAAATATTGGCAAAAGCACAGAAAGCAAATCAAGGGAAGTGATTTTTTTCTTCTCTATTTGGCACTTGTAAGACATCATATGGAGTACTGCGTCTTACTTGGAGCTCCCATATACAAAAGGGACACAGACATACCAGAGTGAGTACAGCAGATGGCCGCCACGGTGCTCCAGGGCCTGGAGCACACAAAGTACCATGAGAGGCTGAAAAACCTGGGTTGGTTCAACCTGGGAAAGAGCAAGGATCTAAGGGAGGATCTTATTACTGCCTTTAACTACCTAATAGGGAGATTATAGAGAGAAGACACACCAAAACTTTTCTTAGAGGTGAACAGCAATAGGTGCTAGTTGCCACAAGGAAAATTCCTATTAGATATAAGTAAAAGCTTATCACCATGAGCGTAGTCAAAGCTTGGAATCAGTATCCTCAGAGGCTGGGAATCTCCATCCTTGGATATATTCACAACTCAATTGGAAAAGGTCCTGAGCAACCTGACCTAACACTGAAGTTAGCCCTGCTTTAAGCAGGGACTTGGACCAGAGAGGCCTCTTCCAACCTAACTCACTTCATGACTTTGTGCTATGAGAGAGTGCAAGTTCGACATCATCCCTTTTCTCCTCTGCCTTTTTCTTCAGCCTTACAAGGTTATTTGTGTTGCTGTCTCAAACACTCTCAAATGCACCCTCCTCAGGGAGCCTTCTTCCACGTCTTTAAACCTTTTGAAGTATTCTAAAGCTGCCAATAATTGCATTCTACCTTTGTATTATGTATGGAAAGTGGCACATTGTTGAATATGAAAAATGAAGTCACTCGCAATGTACATTCTAACAACAGGGAAGCTTAAAGTGGAATTAATGACTGATGAAACTACAATGAATTGAGAAAAGGGTAATGAGCTCCCTGTAGCCTCCACCATGCTGCCCACGTTCCATTATCTGCTAAAGTCCCTTTCTTCAAAAATCTAGATTAAAATAATATGTGAACTGAAACTAATGAAAACGTAGTCTTAATTAACACGATAGTGCAACACAGTTTGAAAGTACTTCTGAATGGCAATGAACAGCAGCCCTAGATGCAAACAGACGTATGGATAGCTGTTGCAGAGAATTCTTTTCTGTAATTAATTTCTTGCACAGGGGTTGATTCCTGGAATGTATTTATGTGTCTTCCTTATTCCAGATATATTTTAATATTTCAAATTAGATGTTCCAAAACATTCACATCAAAAAAGACAATAGGCAGACAAAGTTTTCTGTTTTCATCATAAACTTGCAGCCCAATTCCAATGGAAACTGTACAAAGCTTTTGAATATATTTGTGCAACTTTATGGCTTTCAGTCAAATTCTCAAGTTCCTGCAGGCCTTCCAACAGCTGCCTCCCACATAGACAATATCACAGAGGAGAATGAAAAACAGGAAAGCCTCTATCCTGCTCCAAGACACTTCTTGCATACTAAATTGACTCCCAAATGGTATCACAGGGAATTTTTATAATAAGACATATTGCCATCCTGTTTCACAGTCACAATTTTAGAACAGCAGGATGTCTCTGGAGCTCTGCTGGACTGAACAGTTGGATTTATAACATTGTCTGGGTTCTCAAGGCACAGAAGAGGAGAGAAAGTTAAATGTTAGCAATATCTTGGAGCCTTTGCTCAGAAAAAAAATCTACTCATTTTTTTTGTTTTCATTGCAGATTTTGCTGCTGTATGTTGGACTGATTTAGATTATTGCCCAGTTCCTGAGGCACACGACCTGTGCATAATATAATTTCTATCTCTGGACACAGATTTAAGGGTTTTTTTAAGAGAATTTTTTTTCTCCAAGTAACTAACTATGGAAAAACAGTCTGTATTGGGTGGAAGCTGACAGGAGGAGACAGGCTCTGTTAGCTGCACCACTCCACTGTGCTTCTGACTTCAGGACTGGAAGTGGCTCAGGGCACAGGCAGGACCAGCTACAATCCTCACGTTGCTCATTCAGCAGTGGAACCGCTGTCCCAGCTCACAGCCCTGGCAGGGACACTCAGGTCTCCATGAGGCAGCTGCTTCTTCTCCCTCACACCTTTCCTGAGCTGTGCTCGAAAAGACAGAGAAGGTGTCATGGGAGAACCATGCAGAAATCACTGTCTAGGAGAGTATTTTCCCCCCTGACCATTCCCTTTAAAGCCTCCTGCAATAACTGCTGTCCAGGATCTGCTCCTGAGGGTAAACTCAAATTTAAGGACGCTGATGTTGCCTATCACCACAATATTGCAAGGCGCACAGCACCGTGGTCCGTGTTTCAACGCAAGGTCAGTCTTGGTGTTCCTTCCCTTGCTTGAGAGCTCTTTGAGCTTGTTCACTGGGCAGCTACTGTGAGCTGGTTTACGAGGTGCAGAAAAATAAAACAGCACAAATGATAAGGAAATGTGAAAAGATGGCTGGCAGGCCTCCTTCATATTCCCCTCACATTTACAACAAATTTCAGGCTTCTTTAGCTTTCACTAGGCTGCAATAATCACAAGAGGCCAAAAATTGCTATTCTGACCCGCCGATTTTCACTGCCTGGCTGGTGCAGACTCTATGACAACAGAAGGCATAGGCAGTCTCCTTAAGCTGGAGTGTCATAGCAGCAAAACAAGGGAAAGGAAAACATGCAGGGTAAGTAAGTGTACTTCCATGATATCTAGCTGTGTACTGTCTCCTTGTCAGACGTTAGTCCAGGGGACTACGCACTCTGCATTGAGCATCTTCCCTGTTTGGATACCTGCTTCATATGACTGAGATGCGCAAGACGGTGCCTGTGAAACACAAAAGTGGTCTGCAGGGTAAAAATAGCCAGAAGGCACTTTTGCAGCAGCTTTTTTCATATCCCATACTACCTAGCTGTGGATTCACACAGCTCAGGAGTACTCTGGGTAGGGCTGGCTCAGCTGCTCACCCAGCTTGCTGTATTAGTGCATGTAAATCATGCCAGGTCCTTACATGGGATGGGGTTGGTGGTAGCTAGGACGCAGCCGCAGAGGCACTGTGCTGGCAGATATGCTTGCTCTTCTCTTGTTCCAAACTCAAATCCAAGTAAATATGGGTACCTGGTGTACAGCCCAGGTGTATATCCTGCTCAAACCTGGTGTATATCCTGCTCATACCTTGTGTATATCCTTCTCATACCTGGTGTATATCCTGCCCAAACACAGGCTACATTCACATTAATATGGATACATTGCTTTCAGATGCAGCTCAAGAACAAAGCGAGCTCATATCCATCTACAAAAGACTTAACATATCTGTATTCTGCCTCCTTTCGCAGAGGTTAGATCCCTACTTCATATTTCATCCAGCTCCCTGGAACAGACACTTTTAGGGTCCAATTCACCTGACCTATTGACTAAAAGGAGCACAGGCTGTCTGGGTTCAGCTGCAAATGACTAGATAACAGACATCTAGGGCTGAACAGGATGAGGTCACCCTTAATAACTATACAGTAAAATGAACCTAGGAAGAATTATATCAACCCTGCATTAAGTTGTTCTGACACTGAACAGATGGAGCAGACCCTCCACTGGGGTTATCTGAAGCAATTCTGCTGACTTCTGTGGAGCTGCACTGTGGAGCATCATTACTTTCATGAATTAAAGACCTGGCTCTTTGACATGGTTTCATTGCAAACAGCATTTCTAGAGTCCACTTTAAATTGGAGTCCAATGAGTGCAACAAAGAACTTAATTAAAATGAAAGAGATTATAATCCAGCTTTTTGCTGTCCTTTGTTTCCCCTCAACAAAACACTTGCAGATTTATAGTGAACAAGACTACAAAGTGCAATATTAGTTCTAGGTGGTAGGTCTTTGTACTGATGGAATGTAGGCTTTCTCAAGAAAAATCTGATGTTTGTCACATACTACAGCTATTATTGTATGCATCAGCACATGAAATATGACCCAAATTCCATCTTCAAAGCCATCACAAGAAATATTGTTTGTACTGAAGGTTCATAAAGTGCTGTAGCAAGTTATTACATTTATAGTCTATTTTTTCTTTCCTTAAGATTTATCTTCAATTTTTACTCAAAAATCTGGGGCCAGAAAAATCACATTTGGGCTTTAAAAAAAAAACCCAACTCTTTCACTCATTTCCTCTCAGTTTGATAAGTTAGTCTTAGTACCCTACTTAGAGATACTTTCTCCAGAAATGCATAGTCACTATGCAGCCACAGTCTCTTAAAGCAAAGAACCAATATTTTATGAATAATTACAGTAAAATAGAGTTTAGAGTAGACTTTAATATTCCTATTTCCCACCTGTACTGCAGCAATCTAGTTGCCAGCATGAAACATCAGCAAATCCAGTATCACCCTTAGTACTTGTTGGTCTTTTCTTCCTGGCTTCAGATTAATGTGACAACAACAAAGCTCCATAACAAGAAAGTACATCTGGTTGTTGCCCAGAGAGAGGAACAAACTTGGTAGCTCCCTGAACTCTGTTCCTATTACTGAAATCCTTTCTTGGAGTGTGTTGTGCTGGAGTGCTTCTAAAAAAGGGAAGACTAATAGGAGTAAACCCAGAAGTAAACCCCAGGTTACTTCTCTCTGGAGAAGCTTGTTTCACCATGGACAGTATATCCCCAGCAAAGGCTGAAGCAACAGATACACTGCTTGCTACAGAGCAGAGGTCACAGAGACTTGTTGATACTCAAGCAACACTGAGAAACAAATGTCTTGCAGTCATTACAAACCCATTTTTCTCATTTGATTTCTTTTTAAATCTTTTCATTCCTGTAGCTCTGAAGCTCACAACACCTTTTGGCAGGGATTCCTCTCTCTCTCATTAGCAGTGGTGATACAAGCTGACAGTGGCAGGAATCATGTGCTGTAGAAACTTATCTTCAGGTATTGATGCCCACTGAGCTAGCTTTGACAACTCTGCAGAAGTCTCCTTCAGAAGAAGACATGATGTATACTCCTAGCAAGAAGATGACTAGCAATTTTCTGAATTGAGGCTTGCAGCTGGATCATTGTGTTTAATAGCCAGAAGTGGAGCAACTCTGTGTGAAATTGTCCCATTCCACTTGGTTTTCACAGTTTTCTGTTGCAACAAGTTCCATGACTTAATCATATAGTTGGTGGGTGGAAAAAATGTTTTAACTCTGCTGCCTGATAGTACCAGAATAAGGAACACACAATGAAGTCATGAGGAATATAGATTAGATGCCTACTAGCTTTCTCTGAATCACCTGTGATTGCATTATTTCATTGGCCCTAGTCTCTTAGGACTTGGCTGGGATGCAGTGAAGAGTGGAAAGCAAGACATTTTGGGAGACTTTTCTATCCCTAAGCATGTGCTTCTTACTTCAAAAAGTATTTTCTGTGAAATTTTCAGATAAACTGGGAAGTTGAAGAGGAGAGGGTGAAAAGAAAAATGCTATAGTTTATCTTAAAGTGCTAGAGAAGCTTAAGAGGCAAAGCATTAAATTATCAAGCCAAAAAGAATAAATATACATCTCCAGTCTATAACTCAGGTGAGGTCTTAACAACACTGTCTGGGATAGTTGTGGAACTGTTAAATCTATAAATAGAAATATCCGATGGGAATATAGGATTGCCTGTTCACAGGACCATGGAGACATCATGACTGGAGATCAGCCCATTACATTTTTGTCATCATCATTCTTAGAGTGCAAAGGTCAGGAAAGGGCTCACAAAGGATAAAGAAAAATAATTCAAGGCCTGTAAAATCAACTTTGCACCATGAGATTTAAAAACGCTCAATTTGGCTTAGATGATGAATTAGTCTATAAAAACCTACTCAAAGAAAGAGATTATTCTATTTTTCTGACTTAACAGGATCTTTATGTTAGCAGACAAAGGCATAACATGGTCCAAAATCTGAAGTTTGAAGTGAAACTAATTCCAGCAAGACATAAAATCAGATTTTTAGAAGAGAATAATTAATCACTACAGGATGCTTACAAATGATTAGAAGGCACTGGCCATCCCCTGCAATTAAATAAACTTTCTAAAATACATGTTTTGGAAACATAATATTTATACAGGGAGACTTAATGCAACACAGGTTTGACTAAATCGCAGTATACTTTTACAGGCACTCCCTTCCTCTGTGTTTCTGCAGAGGAAAATAATGCTGTGTTCAGAAAGCACTACAGATATTGGTTTCCAAGTAGTTCCTCACATCAGGAACCATGTCTTCTTTGTTTTTTCACTGTCTTTGTTTTTTCACTTGGCATTTCTACAGGGCAGATAGGCATTAGCCATTAGCTGGGATTTCAATGCAGGAAGGTGATGCTTGCTTCAAAAACGTTCAAGTCCAACACACAGCAAGGCAGCACAGTGAATGGGGGCACATTTAACTCTGTGCCACCACCTGGGTTCATCAGAGAGTAAAAAACTGAGGGATGGAGGAGCCAGTCCTTACTGTTTTCATGAACAGCATTCTTAGAAAGACAGACATCAGTATTTTATTTCCTGCCTACACACAATAGCTACCCACTCCTTCCCACTCTCCACCAGTACCCAAACTCTGCCAAACCCCTTTTGTGATTTCCCCATTCAGAGTAAGTACCTAAATCAAAGTGAGCATGCCCCTCAGAGCTGTCCAATAACTATAAAGGCCAGATGTGTACACTAAGCACATAAGCAGAATATCTTTCAAAAGACAAGCACAAAAGTGCCTTCTGGGTGCTCAAAAGTCTGGATTTCCCTCTTTAATAATTTCCAAAAAGCAAATTATGTTCTTGCTATTTACACCATTTATACACTAAATTGTCCATGCTTCCCAATTCTATAGGAATACACTTCAAAAATAAGTCTCTATGAAAGGGGTAGATATTTTAATATTGTTACAAAGTTCTATTTCCCATTGTTTGCTTAGAATAAAACTGTCTTAACAAATTATATGTAAAACAAGAATAAACCTTGTTCTCTACATCTTCTGACACGCCAAGATGGTTTTCAATGCATGCCCATGGATGATGGATACTGACAGTATATTTGTAATTCAGAGAGTATCTGTGGAGTGTTACTGACACTTTATACTAAAAGACAAGCAGAGAATTTTGTAGACAATGCTCCATCCATTCCCTTAACTAGGAAACTGCCATCAGTTTTCAAAAGATTTGGATCATGAGTCCTGCTCCAACCATTTTTCTAAGGCTGGTTAGAGACAAAAAGGGGTTGGACAATCACACTGCCTTTGTGTGTCCTCTTCACATCTGAACCGTTCAGCCAGTTTCAGTGAAAATTTGAAGAGAGGAACTGAAGTCTTAAATGCATTTAGTCCCTAAAAGTTTTGTGAAAAGAAGTTCCAATGTGAAGGAGAGAAACTTAAATTAGTTCAGCATGAGTTTAATTATGGAGTTAGACATCAGAGAATCCCCCTGAGTGCAGATTGTTACAAATGCTGTTACAAATTCAGGAAAAGTTTCAGTCAGAGCCTGCACTTAATTTGATGGAGGATAATCCAACCACACAATATAAAGCCACAGGAAACCAAGATTTCAGTTCCCTTGGTCACAGAGCAAACTGTTGTATTTTTAAACCTGCCCGGATCTCACTTCTGCAACTCTTCTCAATGCTCGCAGGCTCAGCACTAGCAAGTTAACTCTTACTCACTCACTTATAAGCCAACTTTATTAATATTTAGAGTTTGCAGGCTAGAACACAAAAAGGCTATTCACCAGCAAGTTCTTGCAGTTTAGTGAATTAAGATATTAAGGAAAAGTAGCTTAGACTCATCCAGAGGCTGCTGATGTCAATGCAAGAAGCACCAGCCAGATTCAAAAGGTTTTGTTAGAGCCTAGGGGATTTTTATTAGAGCCTTAGAAAATAAATGAGATTTAAAGAAGGATAAGGATCGCAAATAGCACACAAGATAACGATTTGAAAAGTGTGGAGTGCTGCATGAAAGGAAGAAGGATGCCAGAAGCAAGAGAAAGATAAAAAGAGAAAATTGTGCTGTAGGAGGAGAAGTTGGCAGGCTCAGAACAATGTGCAGTCTCTGAATAGCAGGCAAATGATAAAGAACTACTAAAACACATCAAACTGACAAAAGGAGGCAAGACAGACCAGCAAAGACAGTATCCTGAGCAATATCACATTAAGTATAAGAAATGATGCATAACTATCAGAAAATTCTGCTTGATCTGGCAAGCACACAACAAACACCAGTTCTCTAGGAAAGGTGTAGCAAATCAGGTGAAGCTATTTTGCCTAAAGCCATTTTCACCATCATATTTATGTATATCTTGTAGCGCTTTTTCACATCTCACGTTCCATTTTTCATCTCCTCCAAGATGTCAATTATCTATTGATTTCTTCATTTCAGAATACATTGGCCTCAACTTGAGTACAAAGGGGATTAAGATGGCCATTGATTTAGCACAGTGGATTAAAGTCAGTGTTGACACACTCACAGCTACTCAGTGAGGAAACAAGACCACAACATTATACACCAAGCTCAAACCAAAAGCAAATATACAGAGCTGCAGTATAAAGTACCAGCCAGAGGAACGATCAGAGTCAGTCAAAATGTTAGTTCCAGTGGAAAACAATTATTTCCATGGAATCAAAAGCTTCAGCAGGAACATTTCTATTTTCTCAAAAAACATTTAATTTCCCCTCCTTCCCTGGCTATAAGTAAACCAAAATAAAGCAAGGAAAGATGAATAATATTAACTCATCTTCTGTAACTACATGTCTTGGTGTGTAGCTTTTCAGTCAAACTTTTCTTTCATTTACTCAAGCAAAGGCCCAGTGACTATTTACGTCAGTCCTTTAGATACCTTAATTAGGCGAGATGCTGTTCTTTACTTCACCTTGGTAAATTTGGGATCACTTCAGCAAAGCCAAGCCCTTGATTTATTGTTTTAAGAGAAGTTATTTTGGATCCACACATGTGTAACTGGAACTGGGGCTTTGCCCACTGATCATAAACAGAAGATATGCACATATTTCTTTAAACCTTTAAGGCTTCAGAGTCAGATACAAGACTTCTTAAGCTATGCTTTACATATTTTGACAGAAACTCACTTCTTCATCCTATTATTCCTTCTTGCTGCATCACAAGATCAGAGTTTAATACACTCATTAACCAAAATGTGACAAAAGTTTAAGATCAGGCTAGCCACATTTAATACACAAGGGAAGCAAAGGTCTGAGCATATTAACTTACTCAGCAAAGTTTGGGCAGGAGATGTGACACTGGCCATTTGCTTAATGCAACGTAACAAGCAACAGCAGAGGATACATACGCTCAGGGGAGCAGTCTTGTGCATGCCTATGATAAACAAGGTTTCCCATATGTTCTTTTTAGTTGACTAAACAAGTTGTCATGGTACAACGCTCACAGACAAAACCCTTCATACCTCAGGGGTTTAACTGGATTGACAAGAGCCTGGTTCCATCCTTCTCATTCAAGAAATGAGAGCTGGGTTAACACTAGGCTAAAACCAGGAATAACGCAGGCCTCAAGATCCAGCTTGGAGTGCTCAACCTTTGTTTTTGTTGGTGTGGTATCCAAAAACCACAAAGTAAATCTAAAGGAAGATGAGAACCCAAACCCATATAAAACCTTCTTACTTTCCTATTCTATTCAATGGCAAAACAAACTGGACACTTTGGAAGGAGAAAATGTGATCAAAAATCAAAAATATCAGACTATACAGAAAGTGAAACACTCCAGCATGCCCCACTTAGCAGCAGTCCGTGCAGCAGATTTGAGACACCATTGCTGTTATATATTATTTACCACATTTGGCTATTGAAAACACTGTAATAATCATGAATGCTGTCTAAAACATGTTCCTCCACTGTACGCAAAAGAGCAGAGTAGAGGGAAATCATTTTAAGACAATGCATCTGCGGACCCGTGTCTTACAAGTTGTTAAAACATGAGTGCTCTCTAACCTCAGCTTCTGTTGCTTCCAAGGTAGGGGAATTCCTGCTGCTGCCAAATGGACTTCCCAGACTGCACTCAGCATGATGTGACTTCTGACCTCTGTCACTAATCTTACCTTCAGAGTTTATCACTCGACACTTTTTTGTGCCGCAGAGTCATCCCTGGAAGAACTGCAAGAGGAACCTCAGGGAAAGGAGATCACAATACAAAGCGCTCACATTTATTTTCTTTGTGAAGCTGGATCCTGGTCAGATACTTCTTCACATCCACTCTGTCTCTGAAGTCAGCCTGACTTTGAAGCTTGCAGGCAACGGATAACTGTAACATTCAGATAATTTTTAATATGATCAGACCCAAGCAAATATAGCTTTCTCACTTGTACTTCAACAAACAGTTTGCCTCAACAGAATATACGTGACCAACAAAATGTCATCCATAAGTCTAAGAGTTAAAAGACCTCACAACTGACTCACAGGAGAGGTTTATGCTGGATGGTGGGTCTCTGGTTCCACTGAGTCCTAGGTACACTGAGCCTGTGTAACACCACAATTACACAGCCAATTCTTTTCCCATAGCACTGCATGTCTATTAGGTTAATGATACTGCTGTGCTCTCCCCAAGGTAGATTGCCATTGTCTAGAATTTGGAAGTTAAAAACATGATACAGTCTAAAAAAACCACTCCCCCAAGGAAAGGGGAATGCATGATAATTCCCACCACCTAAGAATTGGACCCAGTAAGGTTTGAAGAGACACAAGTTAAGGATAACCCATTGTTACTATCTGGCGTGTTGAATTTTCTTTATCTCGTCAGAAGCCCTTCTCAAGACCAGTTCTAGCCACCTAGCCATACCAGTCCTGAAGAAAAATGCTTTGGCTTCAGGATACCTCTTGCAGGGATGGTCCTGTTGTAAGCTACAATCTTACTGACCTCCTCAGCCTTGTGAGTGCCCAGAAAGTGACAGACTTCCTTTCCTTGGAGATCTTCTTTCCTTGAGAACCCTGTATCCCCACAGCTGTCGCTCTGTGAAAAATTGGATGGTGCTAATGGGGCTCCCACTGTTCTCCAATTTCTTCTAAGGCCCTAGTCAACCCCAGCGTAGCCAGGACACTCAACGTACACTCGAATCTTGCACATTTAGTATTTTCACTTTGAAAGTAATGCCTCCTGCTCTTGTGTTCATAAAGAGAACCAAGGGGTGGAGGTATGAAGATGTGGCATTGTTTTCCTGTTTAAATACATCGTGGTTTATACCCTAATTATGCTGTCTATTTTTCATTATTGTGACTCACTTAAATTACATCTTGTTCTGCTGTTCATTTAGCAAGTCTAACTGCACACTGATTTTGGTATCTTTTTGGACAAAAAACTTGAAGAGACTAAGTAAAGTAGGAGTGATAATCAAGTTCATGTAGAGATCTGCATCTGTCATTTTCTTTTCCCTAAGAGTGGAGCCAATCATCTTAAAATACTGTGTTAACACACAAACATATTAAATGCTATTATGAACTAAAAGCGAAAGCATTTTACAGTCAGATAGACCATATTCCAATGAGACTTACTATCTATGAACACCTATGTCAGTATTTATTGCTCCATTAGACGGTAATAGGATATTTGATATAAAAATCACCTCATTGATCTGAATGTCATATTTAATTTAAACTTGACTCAGAACAAAAGAAAATGCAGTTGTATTTAATTCATTATCTGTTACATCATAACATTCTATGATCTATGGATGATATTTCATTGTTATTACCAGTGCCATGGAAAGGATCCACTACAACAACATTTAAGGTTAAAAAAATAAACTAAATATTAAAAAAAAAACCAGGACACTAAATTATTTCTGTCCTAAACTTTCTGTTCTCCATCTAAAGGCAAAAGACCAATGTCCTCTCAGTGATAAGAAAACTAAACAGGAATCCTAAGGAGACTGGAAGAAAGCCCTAATAACAAGTCATCTTAAAATTATTAAAATAGCTCTGCAGCTATTTATTCTTGCCAAATTAAAGGGGGATTCTCCACACACATCTGAAGTATGCTGGGAAAAAGCTGCTATCAGAACAAGTGCAAGGAGATGAAAGTTTGTTGTACCTGCTAGAACCACATGCTAAAGAAATGATCTTTTAGTAGCCACCAAATACATTGGGCAGGGTGAAAAAATGCTACAAAGAGGCTCCCACTCTGCAGAAACTTCAATTATTTGCTTTAGTCCCATTGAACTCCATGAGAGTCACGCAGGGTATATACTCTACAAAGTGCAGTGTATTTTCCTCAATAGGATGGCCTGTTAAACTCCGGCCCAAGTGCTTGGCCTTATATAAGGATTTCTCATTAGGTACCTGGGCCACAGTTGTTTTTGACCTAAAACTAAGATCAATGTCTTAATTGGCACCTTCAAACCACCCACTCTGCTCTCGTCCACATCGTCCCTCCACCAGTACTGTGAAAATGAAGCAACAGAACCAAAGCTGCATGCTGCACGATTCAGCCTTCCCTCTGTGGGAATCAATAACAAAACACCCACTAACTTCAGTGAGGCAGAAATACACCTTCAAAGCCTGGGAGTTTGCCCTTAAGTCCAGCAATGCTAAAAAAAAATAAATCAGATAAATGGTTTCATGGTATTTCAAACACATTTACAATCTGCCTTTTTAAAATGGTCCCAGTAGTCCTTTGAAAACAGAAGTCAGGTTAGACCTGAGGCCACTGAACAATTGACATAAGTCCAATAAACACATTAAGAAGTTAATTCACTTACTTATAGCAATGTAGTTTCTGGTCAGCTCCCAAGAGAGAATTGTCCCTGTACTACACGTGCAGCACGACCATCCAGTGTTTGCTGCCCAAGCCAGCAATGAGTACAGCTAGGTCAGAGGCTGGGGTGTAGAAAAGGGGGCTACATAGCCCATACTCCAACAGAAGGTGATGGGAAGAAAAGAGGGGAAAGCTCTTTTCCTACTAAATTGTCCAATTTTGTAGAATTGGACAATTCTACATTGACTTGTCAACCTAAACTGTAAAATAAGGGTTTAGCTTCCTGTTTAAGAGTTCTGAAAATATGATTTACTCCCAGTAAGTACTCCTGCATTCAGTAAGCAAATACCATGCAACAGAAAGAAATCTGGCAGTCATCAATGAACCAACCTCAGAAAAGGTAGTTGTTGTTAGCGCTTTACATGTTAAGGCAAACACTAAGAATGCTCTTTGAAGATATCTATGGCCACAGACATGGTTTAGGTACGATATCCTTCCCTGAAGGATAGCTCAGAAGCAGTATGATAATCTGAACCATGATAATCTTTAATCTTGCAATAAATTTAGTTTCGCACTTAAATCTTGCTACTTATTACTGAAAAAAGAGGGGTTTACTACACACAAGGAATTAAAAATATCTAATATATTCCTTTTTAAAAGTGACATAAATAACCCAATATTTTCTTCTGATAAAAGAACATCAGACATATGGTAAGGCACTTGTAAGACACTTGATATATACTTCAAACACTATGGTAATTCTCTTCCTCCTTCTTATCTTCATTGAAATGATCTAATACTCTCTTTTCCTCTTCAGCATCAGCATTTTGATTGGTAATACTTGTGCATCACTACACACTCAAGTACATTACTAATGCACCTGCATTCACTGATTTGTCAAAAATGGAGACAGCTGCATTTCATAGTCTTCTAGGCAGCTTTGCATCTGGCTACTATGACCTACCCAAACAAACTCTGTTGGCATCAACAGCATAGCTGTCATGCCCACCTCCGTGTTCCCACTGTCAGAAGCCCGTCCCCATTGCTTGTTAATGGTCTGGACATCACACAGGCAGGAATAGGGCGATTAGTGTCACGTTCATTCCTTTTGGCACAGGAGGGTTGGTAAAGGCATTCACTGGCACTGACTTTGCAAAAGTTTTCACTTTACCAGCTTTCTCTTACCAGCAAAATCTGTAATAAGATCTCACTTATCAAAGTCCCCTGAAAAATCAAGCAGGAAAAACAGTGTTTTCCATGCAATGGTTTCAAAGGGGAAGGCTAATTCATTGTCAATAAACCACGTCCAAGTCTTTTCCAACTTTTTATACACCAGGCAGTGATTACCATTGCTGAAAACAAGGCAGAGAGACCAAGATTGCCTGTTTCTTCAGCTCTGATTGACTGTTCTGTATCCATTACCGGACACAAACAGTGCATGCAGAAAACCACTGGAGCATGAGTCCTCAGGAGACAAGGGCAGAAGTTCTCCTTCCTTTCAGTGCTCTAAGTTAACTGGAATCAGAGAGGCTCACAAGTACTTTAGACAACTTGCATACCACATTTTTGTAACCTTTTTTACCCCCATTTTTCTAGCTAGAACATGGTAAGGCTTGACTTGCTGATGAGACTATAGATTGGATTTTGTAACCTGCACCTGGGTTCTTGAAATACGTTTGTGTTTAATCCCCTGTTTCATTTCTCAGCATTTTTAATTGATATCTCCTTGTAAATGCTGACCATTACATTAATTCCATCATTTTCTGCTTCTTCACAGAGCTCTAATGATCAGAAACATCCCAGCCAGCTAATGTCTTGTTAACACCACTTGTTGTTTCAACCACACTCACTCTATACACTCACACAGACCCATAGCCAGCAAATGGGATTATTTGGGGATATATGCGAGCATTCAGATTCTTCTTCTTTGCTCACTCTCAGCTTTTGCAATCTCTTCCAGCATGTGTAAAGCAGAAATCCAAAAACATTTCTCTAATACTGTTTTGCAGATACAGTGTTGTGATGTTGACTTTTCTCTGCTTACTCTTTCCAGCAATAACAGCCATTTTCTGGATTTCAGGTTAATGAATTAAGAGTAAATACCAGCTCCAGGTATATCATGCAATGCACTGGTAGCTCAGCAGGATACCTGAGGACATATCAAATGGTGGTAGATGTCTGTGAGTGGGCAGTTGAACTGAACTTTTACTATCTCTGCATGTGGGATTCAGCTCAAGAAGCAGGCACCTAAATTAATGTGTCTACATGAATCTAAGCTCCCATTATAGCCAGCAGTGATCAGGTAAAAAAAAGTCAATCAACAGAGTTATCCATCTCAGCCTAAAGCAGACACTTACACTCACCCACCTCTCCAGTCTGCCCGTGTTGCTCCAAGCTAGAATAGCAAACACACAAGATTAATGTTTCTTGTAAACGCAATGTCTTGTTCTGAAACAAGTCCTAACTTCCA
The DNA here is from genome assembly GCF_034638445.1 of Ciconia boyciana. Lineage (NCBI taxonomy): Eukaryota > Metazoa > Chordata > Aves > Ciconiiformes > Ciconiidae > Ciconia > Ciconia boyciana. Next base: position 160,915,970 of record NC_132935.1, read on the forward strand.
AAGGCTAAATCCTGTAGAATAGTACAGGTAATTCATTAATTTACTAAGAGAATGAAAAAAAACCCAAAATCAACTATGTAACGATTTCTTAGAATAGCCTCAGCCTGGCCAGAAAAAAGCTTAGTGCATAAAGATTACCATATGCACATGCTCTTTTACTTTCCAAAAATGATTTCAACCATGGACTAACTGTCCGTGGTGAGTACCAATCATACTTAGACATAGTGTCTCAGAAGCTATGAGCCAGCATAGAGGGAGTGCAAGCAGACTAAGTGAACTTGAGATAAACTCAAATCAGTAGATTATTTATGTATTTAGCTGGTTGCATTACAGCCTTAAAAGGCTTATGACTAATAGAGTGACGGAGATGTTAACATCGCATCAGCAAGACAAGACATAAGCCCTGAAAGAAGGAAAAGCTTTACATTTTCTCAAATGAGTGGAGATATGATTTTCCATGGATCATTGAGGAAAGCAGTAATTGCTTTAAGGCTTATTGCAGTTTATGCAGGCAGTTTCTCAGTTGCTCATAGTGGACCATCAGAAGGTAGCATCCAAATACAGCAGATCATGATAATTTTCTATAGCTCTTAAGAACAAAACTTTTTAAACACTTTGATGCCAAGAACCTGGGAGGAGATAGAAAATCACAAGGTTACAGAAGGGACAGAAGTGTCCTTTAGCATTACCCACAATCACTGATATGGATACCTCAAGAGTAACTGCAAAGGTAAGGGTGAATCCTGGAAAACAAAACTCAAGAGATAACAGGATGCATCTCAGTAGCTTTGTGCATGGACAAAAATACATCAGCTTTTCCTCCATATATCTTTTTTTTATATATACACACACGTATATATCTTTTCCAGTTGAAAAAAACAATACATGAAATGGTTGAAAATAGCTTTTTTTTTTTCTCTGCAACCACTAATACTTGAAATCATGGATATACAAAAATGTCTCCAAAAACTGTTTGTTACTTTGTGCTTCAAAGGGAAATAATCCATTGTCTGATTATCTGCCAGGCAGCAGTGAAACTTAATTTAGAATACTTGCAGATGTAAAAAGGTTATGGCAATCAAATAAATGGCTGGGACTTTGAAAATGCAACCTCATTTGGAGCTGCTAATTTTAATTTTAATACATCTACTATTCAAAGGAAAACAAGAATAAATATTTGCTTCCAGCCAGGTGCTTCACTCCCATACTGTGTAATGCAGCAGAGGACAATCAGAAAGTCATCCTTTGATCTGGGAGTTTATGAAACATAAGTTTTCAGTCACTTGTCATCTGTCAAGGGAATTTCAAAATTATAGGAAATCCATTTGTCAGCCTTCAGCACAGCAAAGCATTGAGGCACACCCACGCAGATAATTATATGTATATTGAAAGGATCTTAACTATTTTCCAATAATTATCACTTTCTTTGGAGGCAAGGTGAGGGTTGCCTTTTCTTCACAATGGCAAAGATTAAGATAGTGGAAATACATTTTTGGTGACTGAATACTAATTACGGGCTAAAATTGCATGCTAAAAATTTCAAGGTGCTGTCTTAGAAGTAGAATAGTCTTATCTGGGATATACTCAAGTTTAGGACATAAAGGATTCACTGAAGACCAAGTTATAACAAAAAAAAAAAAAAACCAGAACAAATGCTTTAGTCAGAAGTACAACCGATCTAAAAACATAAAAACTGGAGTGCGGCGATGGATGGCTATAAACTCTTCAGGAGGGATAGGCGAGGCAGGAGAGGTGGTGGGGTAGCCCTATACGTCAGGGATTGTCTGGATAGTTTAGAGCTCGATGATGGTGATGATAGGGTGGAGTGTCTATGGGTAAGAATCAGGGGGAAGGCCAACAAGGCAGATATTGTGGTGGGAGTCTGTTACAGACCACCCAACCAGGATGAGGAGACAGACGAACTATTCTATAAGCAGCTGGGAGAAGCCTCACGATCGCTAGCCCTTGTTCTTGTGGGGGACTTCAACCTACTGGATGTCTGCTGGAAATACAATACAGCAGAGAGGAAACAGTCTAGGAGGTTCCTGGAGCGTGTGGCAGATAACTTCCTGACACAGCTGGTGAGTGAGCCAACTAGGGAAGGTGCCCCGCTGGACCTCTTGTTCACGAACAGAGAAGGACTTGTGAGCCATGTGATGGTTGGAGGCCGTCTTGGGCAGAGTGATCACGAAATGATAGAGTTTTTGATACATGGAGAAGCGGCGAGGGGGGTCAGCAGAACTGCCACCTTAGACTTCCGGAGGGCAGACTTCGGCCTATTTAGGAGACTGGTAGACAGAGTCCCCTGGGAGGCAGCCCTAAAGGGCAAAGGAGTCCAGGAAGGCTGGACATTCTTTAAGGAGGAAGTCCTAAAGGCACAAGAGCGGGCTGTCCCTAGGTGCCGAAAGACGAGCCGGCAGGGAAGAAGACCGGCCTGGCTGACTAGAGAGCTCTGGCTCGAACTCAGGAAAAAGAGGAGAGTCTACGACCTCTGGAAGAAGGGGCAGGCAAGTCAGGAGGACTACAAAGGTGTAGTGAGGCTGTGCAGGGAGAAAATTAGAAGGGCCAAAGCTGAGCTAGAGCTCAATCTGGCTGCTGCTGTAAAAGACAACAAAAAATACTTCTTCAAATACATTAGCAGCAAAAGGAAAGCTAAGGAGAATCTCCAGCCCCTAGTAGACGGGGGATGGAACACAGTGACCAAGGATGAGGAAAAGTCTGAGGTACTTAATGCCTTCTTTGCCTCAGTCTTTAATAGCAGGGCCAATTTTTCTCTGGGTACCCAGCCCCCGTGTCGCGGATGGAGTGAGCGTGCACTTCACTCGTAAGAGAGAAGTAAAAATATAGTTTATTGATACAGAATAGGGAGTTAACAAAGTTCAATGCGACAGTGTTTTAACAAGATTCGATGGTGAGGCACACTTGATTATTTACTGCATAGAGGACAGGGTCAGACAGGACTGTCAGGGAGACCCTCCCGTTGAGTCATGAGGTTCGGAAGGATCCCCTTGCTTTCTAAACTCCTTCTCAGAGAGGAGTCTAGGTGCGGCTAGATCCAGTCCTAGTCCCAGACTTGGTCAATGGTTTATATCTAAAGGATTATATATGCGCAATCAATCCTTTATATCACTTAGCTAAGATTTCAAAGTTTAGCATGCTATTAGTCACTTACCGAGGATCTGTTGCGGCAAGGAATCTCTCAACCTCGAGGAGTAACCTTGAGAGGTGTCCCTGCTCAAGGGGAGATCCTGGCGTGCAGCCCGCTGCCGTGCAGGAGAGCTCAAAGGGCTCTTGGGCTGCTCACAGTTTATGGGGATAAGATGATTGACCCATAGTCATATTTGCATGCCGACCACAGGTTTTAGTTTCTTCATTGGGTGCATTGCACAATAGCCCTAGGCTATTGTGTTGTTATCTGTCTCCTGAATCCACTTTGAGCTGATGCAGCCATCGTGACCAGATGCATCCATTACAATCACCGCTGGTGGTTATCACCTAAGCAGGGTTACAGGAGATAAAGGTCGGGGGCAGGGGAAGCACACCGTCACACCCTGGAGTTGGAAGATAGGGACGGGGACCAGAATGGAGCCCCCATAATCCAGGGGGAAATGGTTAGTGACCTGCTGCACCACTTAGACACTCACAAGTCTATGGGGCCTGATGAGATCCACCTGAGAGTACTGAAGGAACTGGCAGAAGTGCTCACCAAGCCCCTTTCCATCATTTACCAGCAGTCCTGGCTAACTGGGGAGGTCCCAGCTCACTGGAGATTAGCTAATGTGATGCCCATCTTCAAGAAGGGCCGGAAGGAGGACCCAGGGAACTACAGGCCTGTCAGCCTGACCTCGGTACCAGGGAAGCTGATGGAGCAGATCATCCTGAGTGCTATCACATGGCATGTAGAGAATAACCAAGGGATCAAACCCAGCCAGCATGAGTTCAGGAAAAGCAGGTCTTGCTTGACCAACCTGATCTCCTTCTACGACAAGGTGACCCGCCTAGTAGATGAGGGAAAGGCTGTGGATGTTGTCTATCTAGACTTTGGTAAAGCCTTTGACACGGTTTCCCACAGCATTCTCCTGAAGAAACTGGCTGCTCATGGCTTGGATGGGTGTACTCTTCGCTGGGTAAAGAACTGGCTGGATGGCTGGGCCCAAAGAGTGGTGGTGAATGGAGTCTACTCCAGTTGGCGGCCAGTCACAAGCGGTGTTCCCCAGGGCTCTGTGCTGGGGCCAGTTCTGTTTAATATCTTTATCAATGATCTGGATGAAGGGATCGAGTGCACCCTCAGTAAGTTTGCAGATGACACCAAGTTGTGCGGGAGTGTTGATCTGCTTGAGGGGAGGAAGGCTCTACAGAGGGACCTGGACAGGCTGGATCGATGGGCCGAGGTCAATTGTATGAGGTTTAACAAGGCTCAGTGCCAGGTCCTGCACTTGGGCCACAACAACCCCATGTAACGCTACAGGCTTGGGGAAGAGTGGCTGGAAAGCTGCCTGGCAGAAAAGGACCTGGGACTCTTGGTTGACAGCCACCTGAATATGAGCCAGCAGTGTGCCCAGGTGGCCAAGAAAGCCAACGGCATCCTGGCTTGTATCAGGAATAGTGTGGCCAGCAGGCCTAGGGAAGTGATCGTCCCCCTGTACTCGGCACTGGTGAGGCCGCAGCTCGAATACCGTGTTCAGTGTTGGGCCCCTCACTACAAGAAAGACATTGAGGTGCTGGAGCGTGTCCAGAGAAGGGCAACGAAGCTGGTGAAGGGTCTAGAGCAGAAGTCTGATGAGGAGTGGCTGAGGGGCCTGGGGTTGTTTAGCCTGGAGAAAAGGAGGCTGAGGGGAGACCTTATCACTCTCTACAACTACCTGAAAGGAGGTTGTAGAGAGGTGGGGGTCGGTCTCTTCTCCCAGGTAACAAGTGATAGGACGAGAGGAAATGGCCTCAAGTTGCACCAGGGGAGATTTAGACTGGATATTAGGAAATTTTACTTCACTGGAAGGGTTATCAAGCCTTGGAACAGGCTGCCCAGGGAAGTAGTTGAGTTGCCATCCCTGCAGGTATTTAAAAGACATTTGGATGAGGTGCTTAGGGACATGGTGTAGTGGTGGTCTTGGTAGTGTTAGGTTTACGGTTGGACTCGATGATCTTAAAGGTCTTTTCCAACCTATACGATTCTGTGATTCTGTGATCTCAGAGCAAAAAAGAAAATATGGAAAATAATTTCAGTGATATACATTGATTCTTGGATACTCAATTTCACAGCAAATAAGATAATCTTACCTGAATCAGTCATTTTCTCTGGGAAAAAAAAATGCTGACTTTTAAGGTTATCCCAACCACTGACGGGCCAAACCTTAATACAAGGCTGGATCTGAACTTTTTGTGTTAGAAATACCTTGTACCTAGTGACTTGGTACAGTGTGTACACAGAAACTTCCAGAACCTTCGACATCGGTTTTCTCAACTTTTTTTAAAACATGGAATTTATTACATGCTTTCCTATCTCTAATGCAGCAACAGAAAGAATATTTTTCTCTGTAAATGGATTTGGACAGATGCAGCAGCTTGCTGAATACGGATTCTACTAAGGCTGAACATCTATTAAAATTGTCAGTGGAACAGGAATGGATTTTTATGAGTAGGTTTACGAAAACAAAATGTACTGAAATATATGAAAAGTGATAACATGTAGCATTTTCACCAATAAATTGAGGCTTGTGATGACTGACAGTATATTTGAAGGCAGTAGAAATATACATTTGAGATAAAAAACACGATATACCAAGGGAAATGCTGTTTTCCTAGAAAATTGTCTAAAATTAGGCCTTTTTCTGCACTTTTCCATGTTTCTGTCCTAGCTCTGACCTTTTCCCCGTGGCTGTGATCTGGTGGCAAAAAGCCAGTTAGTCCCAAAAGGTCGCAGGCTGCGTTTCAGAGCACACAGCAGACCAGGCTCCATCCTCCGGGGCTGTACACAGAGCCCAAGGTGCTTCCCAAAGCCTTTGCCTGTAGTAACACGGCTTTGCTGAATGAGCATTTTTAAAAGAAAATCTCATTTTTCAGCAAGGCTTTTCAGATAACACCAGCTCCTGTTAAAAATCAAATCTACCTCTGCTTTTAAATGCAACTTTTATGGTTTGCTATATCCACAAATTAACTATCCATGTAACATTTGCTCTATTTTTTTCTTAATGTGCTGTTGAAAATGGGTAAAATCTTCTATGGTTTAGAAACATCGCACCTAGCTAAGGCATCTGTAAAAAATGCAGCTTACAGATAATGAAAGAGCCCCTAAATTATCTGATGGTCTCCATTTTGTGGATTTAATTTTCTTGCCAAAGCCAAAAGCAAAGCACTTGAAGCAGCAGCAGTCGCTGTGTTAACACCACTTTCAAACAAACCAAGCGTATTGTTTCTGTCCCATGGAAATGGCCATGACTTATAGGAATAAGCACAATTATATATTTATTTTTTATATCATTAAAGCCAGGAAGATTGTTCTATAAGAAATGTTTAGATATAAGGGTGAGGCAGATGGAACTGAATCTACAGGCGACAGAGAAGCTTCTCCAAAAGATCACTGTAAATGAAACCTGTTTCAGCTGCATTCGAAATAGGTTGGTGAGTAATTCTCCAAGAGATCTTCCAGGGCTTTGTATGTTTTTTGAAAGATTACAGATTCCTAAAAAAACCCAGAATATCTGTGGCATAAACATCTCAGTATCAACTCTGGATGCTCGCTTTATAGGCTTAGTGATTATCCTACTCTTAATTATAAATAAACCCCTTTTTTTTTAATAGAGCTCAGCTTTTGTATTTTATCCATATTACTGGAAGACATCGTTTTGTCTAATATGGTTCTTATGCCGAAAGATAAACAGCACTTTTAGCTTCTAGTAAATTATGCTGAAGGTTTTCAGTACTGCCTGGCAAAGTCAGACATAAAGTGTAGCAGAAATAGAATTTCATTCCAATAATGAAATTCCAATTTTATACTGTGATGAGATTAAGAAAGCCAGGTAACTTTACACGCTAAATTATGGGTATGTAAAACTGCAGCATGCAAAACATTAGGCTACTACTTTATTACTCAATTATGTATTAATATGGAATTAAAAGACATCATGGTGTGATTTTATTGCTAACCACATCTGTTTGCATTTTTTTATAACCAACCACTGAGTCTTTTCATAAGAAATTTCCTTTTTAAAGTCTGAATTACCATGCCAAGAGGCAATCTTTAAGAATTCAACAATCAACAGGGCTGATCAAAAATGTTTAATAATGGCCTTATACTGGAAAATTGTGCTCATTCAAAGTGTTCTCTTAGGATAATTTCAAACTGGAAATGAAAAGCTTCAACCAATGTGAATTAAAAGGGGCAAAAAAAAGAGAGGGAAAGATCACAAAATCTGCCCAAAAATACAGGTTCTAGTGTGGTTCAGCAGTCTCTAGCGGGGGTGTTGGTGCTGTTGTTTCTGTCCTGGTACTCGGGCCAGACCCCAGGCTGGGGTGCCCATCCCGTTGTGGGCTGCAGTTAGTGAATCCCATACAGTTTCAAGGTGCCTCAGCTCAAGACCACAGTTCACCCAACCCAGTCATAAAGAAAGGGTTTACAACTCACCTCCAGTCCAATTCCTACATGCCATCACAGCAGCATTTTTAATTGATTTTTTTCCTGTTTGCAGCCAAAACAGGGAGAGGGTGGGAGCAGGCAGATTTCTTCTAGTTAATGTGGACAGGGCATATGTGAAAAAACTCCTAGTCATGTCTAATTCACGATGGTTGCATCTGCAGTAGGGTGTTTTTTGGTTCAAAGCAGCAATGAGTTTCTGAAGTCAATCCCCAAATGGTCCTGACTTCCAACGCATTGGTTTGGTCTGCAGTGCAGTGCTGGCATAGGCAAAATAAATTTCCTCTGAAGGAAACTACAGCAGAAGCTCTTCCCCAGGTGTTTACCAAATGCACTACAAATCCCACTCCCAAATGGCTGCAGGGATCCAAACCAAGGGCTGGTCCTTTGGACAGCTTCAAGCCACGTGTAAGGTAGAAATGCTCACTCCAGAGCACCAGGTTAAATTTGGTCTGAAATAAAATCCATCATAGTATGCAGCTACAGGGGGGCTCAGCATCAACTCCTCTGAGTTGTCTTTCCTAATGCAGACATAGACAGTTGCTATCAAATTTAACTCATTCAGGCCAATAATTAATAGGCATATACGTAGTAGCATGAGTGTAGGCAGAAAGATACTGCTCCGTGATGCTCATATAAATCTACGTATCTCCATGTACTGCTTTCATTTGGTGTTAAAACTGGTACATATGAACTGGTGTAAATGCTGCCCAAAGCACTGTGGAAATCAGCCTGTTCCCTCTTTGTCAGCAATAACCATCAGCCTGGGTATGAGACAAAAAATACATGCAGCAGAGGTGGAGGGGCAAAAGCAAACCAATCTGCTTGCTCATCTTAAGGGAAAAGAATGGCATCGCTCCAGCCTTGTGCAGTTATTTAATTTTTTTTTTTCCCCTGGAAGAGCCTCGTGAGACAAATATCTAATTTCCTTGGAGTTCCCAAAGAGGCAGCAGTCATAAAATCCATGTTTCAGCATCCTGCGCACAGCACAGACAATGTCAAGCAGAACAGATGTCACCATGCTCTCGCATAGAAACTAGGAAGCAAACAAGTGGCCTGTGTCTTCCCTGTGCCTGCCAGCTGAACAAGCGAGCGAGAGGCAGGCGTGGTTTGCAAACAAAATTCACTCTCCAGCTTCTGAACAGCTCTTAGTAGTACAAACCATTGCAAAACTGAGCCCGCACCTTAACGTTATATCATCTTTGTAGCATTGTTTCTGCACATTAGCAGCTAAGAAAAAAAATGGCAGGGACATGGCCGCAGCCTGAGCTGTGCATTTACATCAGCTTGTGGCTTTGACACCTCCTTTGGCACCAGGAAGGACTGCTCATGGCTCACCCACATGCAGGAGCACCCAGGGCCTCTGTCAGGAAACAAACCTCTGTTGTGGGTGGCTCTGCAAAAACACAGAGCAAAGATAATCCTCATGCCAAAGACAAGAAAAAAAGAAAAAAAAAAAAGAAAAAAAACCCACACAGGAAACCGGAGAAAATTCACCAAACCCAATGAGTAGGTGACCATCCTCCCTCCAGGTGAATTAGGGCACAGCCTACGTGTAGGACACCTGATGTGCTAGGAAGCCAGGAGTCCCAAGCTGTGTCCAGGCAGTTGGGAGGTAACTCTTGTGAATATGGGTGTTGGGGAAAGCTGTGTGTTGTTTGCTGGAGGAAACAGCTAACATGGGACCCAGAAGCAGGCAAAAATGTTGAAGGAAAACCAGGGAGACAACCAAAACACAGCACTGGAGATGGGGTACAGGAGTCCTTTCTGAGCAGTGCACTGAGTGGAAGAGGAGTTGGCACTGTGCATAAGGATGCAGGAGTACAAGATATAAATTAACCAATGTGATTAAGCAAGACAGATGGTGGCTGCTCACCATAAACCACAGTCATGACTCCATTGACTTCTTGGGCCAGTCTCCAATTTACTTGTTATTTAAATGTTGCATCATTAGTCACAAAGCATTGGCCATGGACATCTCTATAGGTTTGTGCATTAATATATTCAGAATGCAACATCACATATAAATCTTCCTGTCTCTCCTATAAAACCCCCATGCACTGGTTATGTTATACCCATAGCTGTAGGCTCTTCTTGCCCCCACACTTGCCTACAATTTTGCAGATACACAAGCTCTTGTGCACAAGCTGTGGTCAGCCCCTGCTATTTGCTTATCGGAGTCAGCGAGGGAAAGGAACAGTGGTAAGAAGCAGCTCTTTTGTCAATCTTCCCACAAAGAGCTCCTGTTCTGGAGAAACCACTTGCCCATTATCAATGTCCTTGTGAGATAAACTACACTGGGATCTGTGCCTGTCAGGAAAAACAAATTGCAATAGCTAAGAATGTGATAATAAATGCAGTGTCATAGCCTCCAGTATTAAAAATTAAGTCATGCCCTACAATATTTACCTACAAGTGATGCACAACGTTTCCCTCCAGGCAGTAAACAATAAGAATTAATCAAGTTGTATACAAGGAAAGGGTATGGCATCACCTCTGCTAGCTGTTCTGCTTTCTGTACTTGACACGCCTTTTGCCCATTTCAATTAAGGAGTAAGTTTTTAGGGCAGCTGAACTATTTCTGAGGTAATAACAGTAACTCGATGAGCAATATTTATCTCTGCATGCGTATGGTAAACAGGGGACAATAAATATCTAAATTTAGTATTTGGCCAGGCACCAAATGTTTTATTAGGAAGTGATATTCTCCCAGTGCCAAATTAGAAGTGAGAAAGGCAATGAATTATTTGGTACACCTTTTTGTCTTTAATTTACATGGCACCTCATGCTAAGGTCTCTGTAGCGGCCTGATAATAATGAAACCAGAACCAACTGGTAGTTGATAGCAGAGCTGAGCAAATCAGAACATAAACGAGCTCTGTATTACCTAGCACCATTTGTCAACGGGCTGTTATCAGCCTGAAATCTGCTGCAAGAGCAATCCCTGACTCTGCTTTTTGGTAACAGCAGCATGAAGGAGAAGCTATTGCATGGGAGGCACTGGAGAGTCAAAGTCATGCAAGCTCAAAATCATGCCACATAAGCGAGCGTTGGGTTGCACCGTCTGTCTGGGCATTTCAGTGCCAGGCTGGGCAGTAGCAGTTCAAGCTGTTCTTTCAGGCTACATCAGGATGTACTGACAGCCGAAAATTCAGCTGAAAATAAAAGGGTCTTATGTCATACATTGATTCAACTCTCCTTCTGACAAACACAGCAGGAAACCGGGATGCAGGGAAGAGAGGGGTCCAGGTGCTCGCTCTCTGGTACCTCTAGATGCATGCAGCTAAGACAGGGGATGAATCCATTCAACAGAACTTAGATCCCCTTCCGTGGCAAAGCTGCGCAAAAGCATCCCGTCTGGCTGGCAAGAAGAGGGAAGCAGCATCCAGGTACTTGAGGAAGGGTAATTTCAATGGGAGACAACTGGGGACACACAGCCATAGGATTGGCAAGGAGGTG